>NC_051086.1:71885485-73262481 GCF_004664715.2 Peromyscus leucopus
TGGCTTTGACTTAGGGTAGGGGGGTGGGGCACAGGATTGGGCGAATTTGCAAGTGGAAGATGGAGATTTTTCAGCTTCTTCCTCCTCTGGTAGGATGTGTTTCCAGAAAGATACTAGACAGGAGATGGAGAGAAGGCAGGGGAGCCACCTGGAGAACTAATCCAGCCAGAGAAAGACAAGAGACAGCATTACCTATGGATGAATGCTGTCCAGAGACACCTCTGTGGGAGGCTTAGAAGGCAGGAGGGCTGTGGGTATTCTCCCCACCCTTGGCAACTTTCCTGGTTCCATAAGCACCTGGAAGCCTGGTGTTTGAGGTGGTCTGAAGGAAGTTTCACAGCGAGCTCACCTTAGGCCTACAGTACTCCTTCCTACTCAGTCCTATTTCATCAAATGATACTAATGGTACTATGGAAGGAAAGGCACTATCTTAGAATGTGGCTTACCGCCTCTCCCAGATCCATTATTATGCACTTGCTCAGCCCAAGCCCCAGGGAAGGGTGGACTCGGTTGGGTCCTCACCAGAAAGTACCGCAGGCAGGCAGTATGTACCTAGTTCATGGCTGGTCCCCTTCTCCAGGGACAGTAGAATCTATGGCCTTATTGGTTTGGCCACAGAGGAGAGATGTGTCTTTAAGCTCCTCAGTCAACAACTGTGTCTCCTGTGGCAGAGCCCCATTCCAGATGGCGTGATAAGGTCCGCAGGCTTTATCACGAACACTCTTCAGGAAGGGACAGAGACAGGACACACCTGTGGTGCCATCTGATAGGAGCCAGCAGGAAGGTAGCTGGGACAAAGGACTTGACTTTTATCCTGGAAATGAGTACAGTTCCACATACGGTGTGCTAGCTGCCTGCTTGGTCACAGGGGCATCTGAGGAGCCTCTCTTACTCCATGCTGTGAGAGGCACAGTTCCTGTGAGGTGCTTTCTGGGAAATGGAGGGCCCCCTTCCCTAGGCACCAAACTTCACTTCAAAGGGTCAGGTGTGGTCCCCCCACTCCAGGATCAGGTTAGGAAGAAGAGAGGTGACATCATTTTTCACGGGTAAAGAAGGGCATCTTGACTACTGTATTGCTAGTCCAGTTGTATGTGCGTGCATGCCTGTGTGTGTGTGTGTGTGTGTGTGTGTGTGTGTGTGTGTAGTATCTAGGACTATCATAGCATGTCTGCAGCAGAAGCTGACACTGTTCTATGGCCTGGAACAAGGCCTGTGCTAGGTTGACAGTTGGGGGGGCTCACTTCCCAATCGGCAATTCTGAGCAATGTCCAGGCTCTGGCTTAATTCTAAGTTGATTCCTCCTTCTGCACCTGATCCCAGCATCCTCTGCACCTGATCCCAGCATCCTCTAGGCTGTCCCAGCCCAGGCAGTACCCTCAGGAGGCAGGCATAATGGAGAGAGAAGGGACACTGGACTTGGAGTCAGAAGACCTGAGTCTGACCCTGGCCCTTCCCTGACACCTGTGTGCCCTGGTCCAGCCTATGTCCTCATCTGTAACACATGAGTAATGTGTCCCTTATTCAGTCTGCGTCACCAGGCTGCTGTGAGAATGAAAAGGAGAAAATGCTCCGTGACTTATCGGGTATATGCAGAGCCCAACACAGATACTGTATGCGTATTTAGCAAAATCCAGTAGAGGAAAAATGCAATCCATTTGCCATACAAACCTGAAGGTGATTTACAAAAGGGTCCAATCTATCTGTTTGGTGTATTTAATCACCCGGGACCTGAAGAAAGGACTCTTGGGGGAGAGGCAACACCAAAAGCTGGGACACGGGCCATGCCTCAGGAGGACAGCAAAGCAAGAGGAATGTATTTGATGAGAGTTGGAGGCATTTTACATTAAATTAAAAGCTTCTTTATGCTCAAGAAAACACCTGGATGGCTGACCAATGAAGCCCTCTTATCTCATCTCAGAGATGGGAGCAGAAATGGACCAGCAACCTAGACTGGGAAAGCGGATCCTGGGGATGCTAGGCCAGAGCTTTCCAGGCAGCTTTCTGCAGACTTCTAAGTGAGCTAGCAGGCTGCCGTCTTGTATGTGGCTGGGCTTACCTGTGGTCAGGAAGGGCTGGGCCAGGAGTGGAATTAATCCTTGGGAGTGGGGAAGTGATGTAAATCAAAACGGCCTTCCTACAGGTCTAGGAAAAGACAGGAAGTCCAGGTACTGCTACATACTGTCTAACAGTGGTTAGAATGGAAAGTAGCAGCAGATAAGGGAATCCACTGGGAGCCAGAGCACCCTGGAAATGCTGCATTAAACCACCCAACACCTGAACTTCGTCTCCTCATCCAGCCCTTTAGGATCAAAATTAAATCAAGAACCCAAGACTGGAAGCTGCCTCCTCCTCTCTAACGGTTTGCTGAGTCCAGGCCAACTCCAGTTCAGTGTTGAGAGAGGACCCTTGGCCTGTTTTGGTCTGAGAACCACCTTTGTTTTTGAGGTCCACCATCTACCTAACTTACCAAGGAAGAAACCCATATGGTTTCCCCTACGTCTCACCCACTTGCTGCTACGCTGCTACATGCTCATCCTGAAGGTCACATCCCTGCCTGTCCCAGCCAGAGATCCTTTGTGTCTTCTTAGGCTTCTTATCTGACCTGTACACATCTTTCTGTACTACAAACACACTGAAGGATTATGAAATCCAGGGCCAGGACTACAGACTTAAAGGCGGCCTAGTATTGTATTCCTGCAGCGGTAAAAAGCTACGTCAGAATCAGTTACCAGCGCATCCCCGTTAGGAATGGCAGTGCAGGAGATGTATCACTAGTGAGAGCTAAGGAGTCAAGAGGGGCCAGGCTGGGAAAACCACTCCCTCAAAACAGCTTGTAAGATGGACTCCATCATCCGGGTGTAACAGATGAGCGGACCCAGGGTCTTAGGGCTGAATCCCATTCTGACTTGAAAGTACACGTGACTTCAGTCCTGATACTCAGGTATCCCTCCTTGAATCATAGCTTGGTGCTACAGACATCTCTCTCTCTTACTAGCCAGGGAGCCACCCGAGGTTGGGTGGTGCCTAACAAGACACAGGGGACTCCATCTCTGCTGAGGACTAGGGCACCTTCCACTGTTGTCACAAAACAGAGAGAGCCTTGCAGCAAACCCAGGAATGCAGTCGGTGCTATGAGTCAGTAAGTGGGAGGGGCACCGGCTAAGCCCGCCCCCTTCAAAAGTGCCTGGACACAGTGGGGTCCCCAGAGGACTATCTCCGCTTTCAAAGACCATCCCACCCCGTTGGGCCCAGGGGGGAGCTGGGACGCCTTATGGCCGATTGGCATTTACGGCCCACTTGCTTCTAACGGTATCTTAGTGCCAGGGGACCCAGCAGCAGGGTGTGGGTGGTGGGTTAGGAGGGTGCCCAGGGCACAGTCCCTTGAGGACCCGTACAAAAGGCTTTCCACTTGAGCAGTCCTGTCTGTAATGATTGTAAAGGCACAGGAGTTTAATCCATTTTTGATGTAAGCGCTAATAGCTCTGTGTCCTTGAAGTTCAAAGCGGGCGCATGCATGTCACTAATTAACCAAGCGAGGGGCCGTTCAGCTCCCTCTCATGTTCCTAATTAGGTCTTTAATAACAAACAAACCCCGACCTTAGCAAGGGGCCCCCATTTATCAGCTCGTCCAGGAGTAGGGACTGCCTCCCTGTTTACTGTTGCTCTAAACTGCTTGCTCCTAATCTCAGGCTGGTCTCAAGGAAGGTGGGAAGAGTCATGCCAAGAGACAAAGGGCCCTAAAGGCTATCTTTGATGGTGGTCTTGTTGGCCCTGGAAAGTAGAAGAGCTCTGAGCCCATAGGAACCCTAACCCTAGCCCGGTGACCTCTCCTGCTGGGTGTCTGTGGTGGTCAGGGATGTTATTTATACAGCTATAAAACCAAGCGGGAGCTGGGCGTTGGTGGCGCACGCCTTTAATCCCCGCACTTGGGAGGCAGAGCCAGGCGGATCTCTGTGAGTTCGAGCCAGCCTGGGCTACCAAGTGAGCTCCAGGAAAGGCACAGAGCTACACAGAGAAACCCTGTCTCTAAAAACAAAAAAACAAAACAACAACAACAACAAAAAAAACAAGCGGGACTTGAGACTCTGGTTACACACTGGCTTTGCCTGGGCTTCACCTTGCCAGATTCTGATGTGATGGGTCTAAAATGTGGCCCAACAATGGGGAAGTTACAAAAACTCCCAGGTGATTCCAGCTCACAGCAGACTTGCACTGACCCAAGTCTTAAGGCTGACTTGCTCATTAGCAGCGATTAGTGGGTCTTCTGTTATTGAGTTTGTGTGGTGTGTGTGTGTGTGTGTGTGTGTGTGTGTGTGTGTGCATGTGTGTGCGCGCGCCTGTGAAGGCCAGAGGCCAGTGTCTAGCGTCTTCCTCTAATGCTCTCCACCTTAGTTGAGACAGGGTCTCTCAATGAACTTGGAGCTCGTCAATCTGGCTAAGCAGGCTGACCAATCAGCTCCAGGGATCCACCTATCTCTACCTCCCCAGGGTTGGGATTACAGATGCAGCTGGGCCTGGCTTTTACGTGAGCACTGGGGATCAGAACTCAGGCCCACTTGCTTGCAACAGCACACACTTTACCAACTGAGCCATGCACATCCCTTTAGCCCCGGGGCCTTCTGCTATTAATGAACACCACTCACCAAAACAGAACCACGGAACCCTAAAAGGTCCCACCAAGCACGCTTCAGGTCGGAAATCTGATGGATTAAAAATGTGATTCTAACTCTGTAAACACAAGGCCTGCCACACCTTCATGCATCCAGTCCCCGGGGGCTGACTCTTCTCAAGAGCACACTCCACACCCCCACCGTTCCCTATCCCTGGGATGCTCCTGGCTTTCTCGGCATGCTATCCTTAAGCCACTGTCATTTACACTGCTTATGCCCCCTAGAACAGAGGATCAGCAGCTCCGGGCACAGCAGCAACCCAGAGCCGGAGATGATGCGACCTACTAGGACCTGTAAGTCTGAAATCCTCACTTAGCAGAGGTGGACGCACGCCGGGAACCATGTCGTCTGACGGCCTGCCCTTCCTCCTGTGGGTTTATCTTCTGAGCTATCTCTGGCACACAAGGTGCCTCTTTCCCCAGCCGCACCTCTGGGCGGTTTCAGCTTCCTCTTAGCTATTCAAACCTTGAAGGTCAAGACTTAGGGAATAGAGGTGATGCACTCAGCGTGACCCCCAGCATGTCCTAGTGAGTTTACTCTTCAAGACAGGCAAACAGGAAGAGAGGCTGGGAGGGTGGGGGGAGAGGCTGGGAGGGTGCCCCCCCCCCCCGCCCCCGGACTGGAATAAAAAGAAACTGTGAGACCAAAGGCAGGGAACGAGACAAAGGGTTTCTTCCAATCATGGGGTTGTTGCTCTGCTTCTGGTCTGTTCTCCCGTGGCCGGGAGGGGCTAAGCCTGCCTGACTTTCAGAGTCCAGGTTACCCTGGGTGCTGTGTGTATCTGTAATGCTGAACTCTCCAAGGCCAGGGAAGCCCACCCTCTCCAAGACATAGTCAGAAATAACTTCCAGAAAGAAAGGAAAGGTGGCCCGGTAGCAGGGCTGGGCGGCTTTTCTCACACACCCGTCTCCACCGCAGGCACCCAAGCTTGCATTCAGTGTTCGCCATGGACCTGGACAGACCACTTTATTAATATTAATAAGTAGCCAGGAACAAAGGGCCCATTTATTTTTAGCCTTCTTTAATTGTGTAGTAATCACTCATCTACAAAACAAATGAGCCCCTGCTTGCAGTTGCTATGGTACCTGGTGCCCAAGCCTCCCCGCAAGAAGATTGGGCAAGGAGTCGGCTGCGTCGGTGGCCACGCCCCTTTCTCCACCATTGGCCCACAGCAAAGCCCCAGCAACTGGGCAGCCAATGGTCTCCTTGCTCTAGGGCGGGGCTGTGTTTCCCAACCACTTTCCAGATGCAGTTTGTGCAGAGGCAAAAGGGAGGGATGCTGACTCCTCCCAGCTGAGAAGTCTGCCTGCCCCGAGAGTCCCTCCCTAGCTCCATCACCTCAGACAGTGACTAACTTCCTTCAGCCGTATTTTAACTAAAGGTTCCCTTCCAAGAATTCCGTTTAGCCTGGCTCCCCCTTGTGGGACCACACCTCTTCTGGGTCTCCTTTGTCTGTGACATTGGTCTGAACGGACACAGGGACCAGATCAAAATGCCAGCCAAAGGCCGGCCAGGCAGAGCCACGGCGGCGGTGAGGCTGCAACAGTAGAAGCAGGTGCAAAAAAAAAAAAAAAAAAAAAAAAAAAAAAGTAGCACGCCTCCCGAGACCACTTGTAAATGATTTTGGGTTATCGCCTCCCCTAAGGAGAGGCAGAATCGAGTGGGAACAGCGGCGCCTTTCTGTTGAGTGTTTAAAAGTTGCAGTTTCGCCCAGCCGTGTGCTGATAGTGGCTGAGCACACAGGCTGATGGGGGGCAGGCTCAAACCCTGTCACCGCCGCCTCAGATAAGCTACTATCTCCCCGGAGGCACAGTCTGTCATCTTTAAAATGGGAAGGGGACTGATGGCGCCCATTATGGTCTCAGAATTAAGTGGGGTAGGGGGTGTGTGGGCTTGGCACACAGCAGCACTTGGCTCGCTTACATCAAGAGAGCAACTACTGATGAATTGTTGTTATTATTATTGTATTATTGAAGCTGGGGGGTGTCTCTAACACCTCTCATTAACAAGACACCCTTCTTCGAGGCAACTCCCCAGCAGGTGTCTACTTTGAGATGGTGGCTGGGACCCTCCCACTCCACACTACAGTGGACTGCACCGCAGCTCTGCCGAACGAATCCCAACAGCCAATCACGGCTGCTCAAAAGTATCTTTTCTTGTCCCTTGCCCTATGGCATCCCAAACTGGAAAAGGGAGACCTTCCTATTAGTATTCATAAGCATCGAGAAACAAAGGGGCCCTTTATTTTCTGCGGTCTTTAACTGCACAGCAACTCCTCATCTATACTAAGATTGCAGCCTCGGGTGACTTTGGGTGTGTGCCATTCTGCTAGGTGTGCACAATGCTGGGGATCACACCCAGGACTTCTTGCCTGTCACGTTAAGCACACTACCGACTGCGCTACCTCTCCAGCTCCACCTCCTTCTATAGACAGGGGCTTTCGGGAGTCCCCACGCCCCTCAGTACCTCCACCAGTGGGGCAGTCTCCAGGGCCCTGTCTACTACGCTCTCCTCACTTGTGGAGTGCCCAGGAGAACTACACTCTCCTCCACTCTAGAGCACACGAGCGACGGCCAAGCCACTCAGAGGAGAGGCAGGAACATGTCACCTACTGAAAACCATTCCACTGATTTAAAGACCATTAACATTCCCTCACTCCATTCGCTTCAGGATTAACTTATACTTCGGCCTGGACTTTAAGGCTAGTCACTAATTGCTCTAGAGTTGATTTATCAAGTGCATGGTATTTCTATTACAAAATTATTGATTGTAGCTGATGTATTGTATCCTCCACAGGGCTGGTCCAAAAGCCCTTGGAAAATGAATGAAGCTGAGGGCAGCGGCAGGAGCCGTGCACATCATTACAGATTCAGTGAAGTTACTTAAAACCCATCGCCAGTCTATGGTCAGAGTCCTGGCTCTCTTAGAAAGAAACTGTTAATGACAAGCTGGGAAATAAGGTGTTCTCTAGAATGCGGGCCAGGTTGTTAGCGAGTTTCAGTACCGAGTCTCTCTGGGCCACCGTACTGGTAACAAAGTGACTGTATCCTATCGAGAGGCTCTCCCCATGACTTTCCCCACACACTGCAACAGCCACCATAAGGATGTTTGCTGCTAACACTGGGAGGTTGACCGGAAAGTAGAGAGAGCTGCCCTGCGTTCCCCACCTCTCATCCCCCATCAGATCTTGCTGACGGAAGTACAGAAAAGCTATTCAAAGAGGAAGGCACACACTGATCCATTTTCCTTTCTAACTGTGTGTGTGTAGTGTATGCATGTATACACTTACCTGTGTATGTGTACATGTGTGCGGGTATGCTTACCTGTGTGTGCGTGCGCATGTGCACAAGTGTACTTACCTGTGTATGTGTGCGTGTGTGCAGGTATGCTTATTTGTGTGTGTGTGCATGTGTGCTCACCTGTGTGTATGCGTGTGTGCAGGTGCACTTACCTGTGTGTGCATGTGTATCACCTGTGTTTTTGCGTGTGCAGGTGTGCTTACCCATGTGTGTACTTAACCGTGTGTGTGCATGTGTATTTACCTGTGTGTGTGTGTGCATGCATGTAGAGGCCATAGGTCGATGTCAGGTATTTTCCTTTATTGCTTTTCACCTTATTTTTTGAGACAGGGTCTCTCACTGAACCCGGAGCTTGCCATTTTAGCTAGATTGGCTGTCCAGGGGCCTCCAGGACCTGGCTGGCTGTGCACCAAATGCTGGGGGGTATGTGCTGTCACAGGAGGCTAGATCTGGCTTTTCTGAGTTCTAGAGATCTGAACTCAGATCCTCACGGTTGTGTAAGAAGTACTTTACCCACTAAACCATCTCCCCAGCTCCCTTTCCTGTTTTAAAATGAAGCTGGCAGTTGTCACTATCAGGCCAGAGATGACACTGTGAGAAACAGGGACTCTCCTGAGAGCCATGAGATTACTGCTTATGTCCTCTGGATCGAGGCTTCAGGATGTCCTCCAGCAGGGGAGGAGGGCTTTGAGACACTTTCACAAAGGTGGCAGCGGAGATCCAGAGCCATCTCAGGAGGCCTGGGATGTCTACGCCAGTTTCTTGGGCCCTAATCTCCTCCTCTGGTTCAGGAGAGGCCGCAGAGTCCTGCAACAGACAGCTGGTCTGCCCACCTGCCTCCTGGGATAGAGCTCTGAGGGCTCCAGACTGCAGGACCAGAGTCTCCTTCCGTTTCGCAGGCTGCAGGCTGCAGGCCAGTAGCCTAGGGTTTTGCTCTCTGGTTTCTGTTTCCACGTGCTGCCCTTACTGCCTAGGCCCAAGTCAGTTTGCATCTGCAGCAGCACTAAAGCTCAGTCTCAGCCATTTTCTTCTGCCTACCTCCCCTGTCCCCAGGGAGACCTTGCTCCTCCTAAAATTTTCCACCTGGAGCCTTGGTGTCCTCATTCTGTCTGGCCTGGCGCATGCTCAGTTCCTATGTGTTCTAACTCTGCCAGAGCATCTCGGCTTCTTTTCCCCATGAGACTTCAATTTCGTTCTATCATGACATAGCCTTTTGAAGATGTTATGGTCTCTGTGACTTTTTCCTGAATTCTGTATCCAGTGGTAGATAACCTGTATCCTACAGGTTCTGCCCATGGCCCTGTCAGACTGTAGGGTTTGGTCAGAGCTGTCACACACCTTGACATGTCGGTTCTGGGTAGTAAGTACTATTCTCACTTCATATGGTCTTAGAAAGTTAGGGACAAAAGCTCTGAGGTCTCTGGTACTCATTTATGGCTCGTTACATATTCCTTAAGATAGTGTGTCCAAAGATGGTTGACCACACATGCTCAAAGTGGAAAACGGAGGTCTCCTCCAGAAAACCCTTCTGGGGAGACCTAGGGGGAACTGGGTGGCCTCTTCTTTGGCTGTCCCAGGCCCACCACACTTCTCTCTGCCCCGTGAAGCCATGACAGTTACTACCACTCAAGGGATGCTGGGCCACCACTCACCCCACTGGCCCCTTTCATCATCACCATGTGTAAGAGTCAATGTCAACATCAACCAGGGCTAAATGCACACCCTGTCTGCAGCGACTGAAGCTCTCAGCTCCTTCCCTACCACATCTTACCTCCCTCCACCCACAGGAGCAGATGACACAGGCTGACTTTTTCGGAGGGACCTGTGTCCCTGAAGGGCTCAAGAAGAGGCTGAGCTTAGAGAAGCCTGGCCGATGGCCTTAAAAAACAAAACAAGAAAAGATCTGTTGCTTTGGTCAAGAATGGTGTGGGGAAGATAAGAACTCGGAAGAACTGGATGACTCCTTCCAACTCTGGCTCCATTCGTTTCTGCTATGGTGAACCCGGATCTTGGTTGGGGAGGCTAGAGCTGAGGGGGGGGGTGACCCAGTTCTAGACTGGGAGAGTGGGGATCGTGAGGAGAGGTGGTGGTGGCTGATGGCGAGAACATGGATCCAAGCCCCTTGGCAATATTGAAAACATGGAACCCCTTCTCTTTCCTGGTCCCCATGCTGTCCTTGAGACGGCGGCGGCGGCAGTGTTGGGCCGCGCCTTCGGAGACCCTGTAATATCAACTCAACAATGCATGTTCTACAACTACAGGCTACAGCTACCAGGACCATCTACTACAGTGCATGCATTTAGTTCAGTCCCACAGATACATACACTCTAAGAACAGGCAAGGGGAGGTGTGAAATGTTTTACTAGACAACAGGTGTTTTGGAGTTGTAACTGATAAAAAAAAAATAGAAAACGAAAGTGTACAAAAAAAGACATTTCTCGAGAGTTGGATATGAGTTTGTTTCTTGAACTGTTTCATCTGAACAAGCAAAACATGCAAACCAGCTGGTACTAACAGGAAGCTGGACACTGAGAGAGGATTAATAGGTGTGGACAAACCTTCCCGCTGAGCGTGCTCAGAAGAGTGTTTGAGAGGAGGTGTGCAGGTCCTAGTGTAAGAGAGGCAGGAGAGTATGCCTCAGAGACACTCTCACCGCAGCCCCAACCAAGCAAGAGAAAAGACAACAGAAACATGACTGCTCACACTCACCACCACCATCGGGAGCTCACGTCCCTAGACTGGAATAAAGCTGGCAAGTATAAAGTACAGTAAGGGGTCCTGGCTGGGGCCTGGGGGCGGGGAGGGGTCGGTGGGCGATACCAGGGGCGGCTCTGCAAGCTCTCTCAGAGTGATACACGGACCCACCCGCGAGGTCACCCCCAAAATAAAAGTACCCTGAAAATCGGTACTGTTTTCCTCAGGCTGGGGAAGGGGTGGTCAACTGTCAAAGCGGATTTATGTTTGGATGGGACGGGATGGGGGGTGGTGCCGCTGGGTCTGAATGAGTGCGATCAAAACAAACAAACTCTTGACTGAGCACAAGAAAAGATGATGTTTCGGACTTCCGGGTGAACGTGAAAGAAAAGTGTGACCACTGATAGTGAAGTTATCTAGGAGTCGGCAGAGGGACCCCCCTGCCGGGACCCCTGTGCCCTGCTCACCTCAGGTTCTGGGGAAGTAAGAAAAGGTAGGCAGGCTAGCCCAGAGAAACAGGCTGAGGCAGAAGCTCAAGGCCTCCCCCTTGACTGCCTCGATACCACAGCCCTGACAGATACCAGTCGCCACCCTGAGAAAGAGCCAAGCTGCCTCCCACCCCCCTTGGCCCTCAGCAGGTGCTCCCCAACGTGGGATAGGAAGTCAAAATGAAGGGGTGGGGGTAGGGAGGGTTGAAAACTAAGACGGTGGGGCTGGATAAAAATAACGACAAAAATGTTGCTTTCCAGAAGATGTCTAACCCCTAACCCAAGCCCAGGAGTCCCTGGAAGCCGAGACCACATTTCCTGGAGTCTGGAGTTACTTGTCAGGTGTGGCATGGGACCAGGCTCCAGGAAGGTGATCAATGGATTCTAACGAGTTGGTGAGGACCCTGATGCAGGCTGCTTGCTCAGGAGCCTGGGGGAGCGTCCTTAGCTTTGCGGGGGAGGAAGCTGGGGGTGGGGTGGGGTGAGGTTCGAGGAGCTGGTGGTACAGGGAAATCTGGGTCCTCAGTGCCTGCGACTCCTATTGGGCCTGGTGTGGTGCATGCATTGCTGGGCGGCCTTTCTCAGGTCACAGCAGTGTTTGCCAATGAAGGGCCACTTAACTGACCAACCTTCCAGGCTCAGAGCTCATTTCATCTTCTTGAGGGAAGAAGATGACAGTCTCCCGACGGGCCAAAATGTGTTAAGAGAAAAAGGCAGTCTCCTTCCCCAACTTTACAGCCTTGGTCCAAGTCCAAATGTGGGGCTCTGGGCTGGGTTCGTAGTCTCCACGAGCACATCAGACCATGTTCTCTCTACAGTGGGCACAGCCCAAGCCTACAGCCACTAGGCAGCTCTGGGGGTGTCCCCTCGGGTGGGTTACCTCAAGCCGAGGATTTACTGTCTGTGCTAACCCAGGCTGGGGTGGGCAGGGGTCTGGGGAGCGTGCGTACTCCTGAATACGATTCACTAACAGTGCAGTGATGAGCATGGCTGACCTTGATGGCCTGTGGGAGATTTTGGCTCCCGATGGAAATGGCTACAAAGAAAACACCACTGATCCTGGAAACAAAATGTGTGGTTGGAGATGACCTTGAGGGTTAGGAGTTAGAGGGGTGGGTGAGTGGGGCTCCCGCCTGGCTCTGGGAAGGGGGGGGTCTGTGCATGGGGAGGGGTGGCAGAAGGGGACACAGACTGGGAGACGGCTCTGAGACTCGCAAAGAATCCCATACTGCCCTTTAAACTTGCCATGAAGTCAAGGGAACGGGGTGGGGTGGGGAGAGAGGCAGGGTTAATTTCGGGTTAAAGTTTAGTTTCATAATCCAAAAGTTATCAAAAGAAAGAAACTGAACAGAGAAAAACAAACAACACTCACAAATTTCAAGACTGTTCTTTTGATCTGTCTCCCCTCCCAGGCACAGGTAGGAAATGAGGCTTCCTTTTTTTCATTCCCCCAAAACACTCAAGTTAAAATCCCCCAAACTAGAAACAGGAAGACACGGCAACTGTGCACCTTCCTAGGGCAGGAGTAGGGGACACCAAGGGACACTGGCCAGAGGGCAAGGTGGTGCCTTTGGAGACTCGAGTGGATGGAAGTTGAGAATGACCAGCTATTTGGACTTCCCAGACTGCCTGCCAATCACCAGCTCTCCGTCAAAATGCCCCTCGGTAAACCCCCCACCCCAATTAATTCCCAAAACTCCAGTGGGTCTCTTGGGGGAGAGGATCCTTTGTAGCTCAGAGGCAGCGCCAGTTTGCATGGAACGGATTTTCTCTGACTGTTTTCTAATGAGCCTCACTGTGCCAGTTTGGGTTTTTGGCATTTGCCCTCTGGGCTTTTAACGCTCCACCACTTCCTGGTACCTTCACCAGCACATCATCCTGCCCACTCTCTTCAGAGCCTAGATGTGCTAAATCAGAGCTCCAGTGTGCCCTGCTTAGTGGGGTGGGGTGGCAGGGCAGGGTAAAGGAGCCGAGAGCCAAGCTGCTCAGGAGGGAGGATCGAGGCGGAGAGAGCAGCTGACAGCAGGGGTGCCTGGGGCGTGGCAGGAAGCCTGTGGCACTCATGGTGGGGTGATACACCCCAGTTCTGGCTGGACCTTACAGTATCACTGGGGAAATACTCCCTTGCCACTGGAGGCTTCCAGATCTTTTAAAAGGCTGGGATAAGGTCACGGGAGAGAAGGCTCCACTGTCTTTGGTGGCCACCTGACTTAGAAAAGTCTGGGGCAACAAGGGATTCAGGCTACAGCGGCTTCACTCCTTTTCTGACCTCAAGGATTGATTCATATCTGACTTCAAGGGCTCTGGGAGTTTAATCCCATCTTGCCAGCCGTGGCTGGAGAGAAAGCCTACCTAGTACCTCTTTGGCTAGGTCCAAGACCCAAGGAAGGGAACCTTCTGAACCTGCCAAAGCCAAGGACGGCAGTGACCAAAATGCCCAAAAGCTGGGCTTGGAGATGGGAAAGGCCGTTTCTCTTTGTTAATGGGAGCACAGTTCTGCCTGGGGTTTGCGGTCCCCTGACTGTGGCAGATTCCTGTAGGAACAGGCCTGGGTGGCTGGGCCTTCGTGGCACCTCCCTGTCCCCGCCACCCCCTCCCCTGGGCTGTGGTGAGAGGGGGTGCTGGACAGACGCAGCCACACAGACTGGCAGGGCTTTTACCTTGCCCTGCACATGAGGCATGCCTGGGAGCCGGCTGCCCCGCACACCTTCCTACCTGATCCACGAGCCGCCGCCACTGCCGCCGCCGCCACTGGTCCATAAGCCGCTGCTGGAAAGCCTGGAGAGACGGAGGAGTCGAGTCAGAAGGAGCCACGGAGGACCCCAGGTCACACACAAGACAGCTGGGAAGGGCTGCACAGACAGCACTGGGGGATACAGATCAGTGGCTCTCAGGCTTCTCGAAGACACAGTATCTTTAGATGTCTGACTCTCACACACTGGTTATTCCAGAAGTGTATTCTAGGAAGCATACAGCAGTAACTCAACTATGAGGAGGACTTATGCCTTCTGAGAATTGAGCTGAGGTCTCTGTTGACTCTGCATTGACATGTGATGATGCCCCAGGCCTGGCCTGCTACTCCTTACAGGGATCCTGTTGGTGGGGTCAGGTGGAGCTCCAAATCAGGAAGGACCTGGGGCTGGCTTCTTCATAGAAAAGGTGCCATGGCCTAGAGATGGCTTCACTCCCGAAAGTCCTCCAAAGGTCTGGTCATTTGAGCTCTAGATTGGTCAAAGCTTCCTGTCAGCGTGCCATGGCCCCAGGCCTGAGGGCAAAGCGTTTGGGTGTTCCCAGGTGAGTACATACATGGGCCGATGTCGGACGGCTGAGGGACTCTATCTGGGGTGATCCCTGTGGTTCTTCATGATCCCGCTCAGTGTTTCAATCTTCCCAGAGTTGTATTATTATGACATTACTCTGTGGTGCTGGGGATGGAACCCAGGGCTTTGCATATGTCAGAGAAGTGAACTACCACAGACTATATCCCATCCCATCCCATAGCAGTAACAGGGAACTTAGATGTGACTCCAGTGTATGAGGCCACCCTCAGATGAAGCCAGCTTGGAGTGCCTCCCACCCCTGCCCAGGGATCCTTCTGGGTTAAGGCTCCCACTGTCTGGGCAGGAAGGAAGCTGAGGCTAAGGATGTGGCCGAAAAATGTCCACATGAGAGAAGACGTGAGCTGAGTCCTTCCTCTTTCCTGGGCTTCTCTGGCTGCTAACCTGACACACAAGTCACGCACTGGAGCATACACAGACATACTTCCAACATACACACAGACAAATATCTGCAGCTACCGGGTCGACATGTGCAGCCTGATCCCAAGACCCATTTCCAGGGCCATTCTCTTCCTCTCTCTCTCCTTTTTAAATGATGCACCAGAAGCCCCTGCAAACCCACCAAACAGCCCCGCAAAGAGCTGCTTGACTTTAGCCACGGAGCCTGTCTGATGAGGCACTTTGACAGGACAAGGGAAGAGGACATGCACCGGAAGCAGAGGAGAAAAGAAAGGGGGAGCATCCCCCACACAGAGCGGACTAGAAGCTCACTAGACTAAGACTATGGTCCGAGCTACATTGGGTTCTACAGAGGGCGAGGCGTTCAAAAGGGAAAGAGCTACTTCTAGAAAGGTCACGCTAGGCTACTTAAAATGCCAACGAAAAGGAGACATACTTGCATTTAAATATGGTAATAGGGCTGTTGAAGGGGAAAAAGAAAGATCCAGGTGAAATAATTGTACACGGTTCTCCCAGGCTGGGAATGAGTCTCCCAGCGCCCATGAAGACCTTGCCGCTCCCTTCCCAGAGGGAGCCTGGGACAGGACTCCCCACCTAGGCCTCTCCCCAGCTCTTCCACGCAGGCTCTAGATTTCTGAAGATGGTGCTGGTGGAAAGCGCTGAAGGAAAACAAGGAAGAAGTCAGGTTATTTCTCCTTGTCCCAACCTCTGTCCACCCAGCCGCCTGCTACAGGCCCAGAGCAGGGCTCAGGGGACGCTAGGGACAGGAGCAGGAGAGAAAGGTTACTACTCCTTGGCGCTTGCTTACCCCAGACACAACAGAGGAGGTTTCCTTGGGAGCGTCAGAAGAGGTTGGCTGGAGGAAGGGAATATGGTCAGCAAGGTTTGTTAACGAAAGGTCTATTTTCTAGAGTTAAGCAGTTTGGGCAAGAAGTCTGAGAGAAAGATGGAGAACTTAGTAATTAAAAAAAAAAAACACAAAAAACTCTTGACAAAAATGGAAATCCATTATCTTTCAGCTCAGATAAGGGCTTCTGCTGGAGATGGAATACTCTTCCAGGGATGGAAGTTTCCTCAGCCACGGATGTGAACTAAGAGAAGGATTTACCAGAGGCGGCTGCAGAGGGAGCCGCTCTGTGTAGGCTGCAGCTCCAGCATGGCCACCTCTGTCTGTCAGTTGTTCCCGATGTCTGGGAGTGAGCCAGTATCATGGGAGTATTGTCATCAAATCTCTCTCCAGCCACCAGCCCCATGGTGTACAAGAACAGGGCCTGTGAACAGGAATGTACCACGTTCCTCCTGCCTGGGAACCTTCCAGTCCTAGAGAGGATGCCTGGATACATTAGCACCAGGCCAATGGATGGACTCTGGATTTGTGTAGCAATCTTGGCGGAAGGGGTCAGAGCCAGCGACTCATTCTTCAGCTGGTTTGGCCTCCAGCCCTGGCCGACCCCTACACCTTGTTTGATGGGTGACATGGGCAGCGTACATTATTCCTCTCAGCCGCAAGGCAGGCTGGCTGGCAAGATGACTGTTACGGTCCCTTAGCTGTGGGCCCCACATGAGCCTGTCTATCTAGGAGGATGGCAATCCTAATTCCTCTGGGGTTGATGGTAACAAAACTTTGGGGTCAGTGACTTGTCTAAGTGAAAGATATCGCCATGTCACCGACAGTGAGCGACACACTTTGAGGGACTTTTTGGAGTCATGACATCACTGCAAATAATAAGTCAACAGTGTTTTAATTTTTTTTTTTAAATTATGATACTGCACCTACTTTTTCCTGCTTCTGTGGCACTTACTGGGTTCTGCATTATCTAAGTACAGCTATTTTTATATGCATATCTTATTTCTCTTGGCTGGGTGACAATCTCTTTCTAGGTCAGGATTAAGTCACATGGACCACTTAGGCTCCAGCTCCAAGTCCTCCCAAACTCTAGCTGACCAGGATATGTACTTATCGTGTGTGAGGGAGGCCTGACAGTTGCCTCCTATGGGTCAAGTGTAGCCAAGGACAGCGCCACCCGCCAGTCCAGCAGCCTGACCCCCCTGGCCCTCCAGCCCAGGACAGAAACTCACATACTCCCAGGGGCCAGAGAAACACAAAGGAGGATGCAGTCTACGGTACACAGGAGCGCCCAGCTCTGCCCAACACTTTGATTTCCAACTTTGGCTTGAGAATCACGCGGTACTACCTGGTTCACCATGTTTACACATGCTGACATTCCCGGGGATCATGACTGACTCAGTCTTTGGTACAGCCAGGCACTGGGACCTTTAGAAGCTTCTCAGCATAGAGTCAAAGGTGAGAACCTTTAGAGACAGACGCCATGTCACTGGCTGGCAGGATGGTTCAATGGGGAAAAACACTGCCAATAAACCTGAGTTTGTGCCTCAGATCCCATGGATGAAGCTGGATGTGGTGAAGCTCATGGGCCAGCTTGTCTACAACAGGCGGAAAAAAGAAAGACCTTCCTAAATAAATAAATAAATCTTTTTTTTTTAAAAAAAAAAATGGGCTGGAGAGATGGCTCAGAGGTTAAGAGCACTGACTGTTCTTCCAGAGGTCCTGAGTTCAATTCCCGGCAACCACATGGTGGCTCACAACCATCTGTAATAAGATCTGGTGCCCTCTTCTGGCCTGTAGACATACATGCAGGCAGAACATTGATACATAATAAATAAATAAATATTTTTTTTTTTAAAAAAAAGTAAGACCTTCCCCCTTCAACAAGGTGGGAGCAGAGAACAGACTCTGAAAGTTGTTCACTGACTTCCATGTGCACACACACACATGCACAAATAACAAGTAAAACAATAACATACTTTTTTGTTTTTCGAGACAAGGTTTCTCTGTGTAGCCCTGGCTGTCCTGGATCTCGCTCTGTAGACCAGGATGGCCTCAAATTCACAGAGATCCACCTGCCTCTGCCTCCCAAGTGCTGGGATTAAAGGTGTGCGCCACCACAGCCCAGCTAATAACAAACTTTCTTTTTAAGTCAAGTGGTGGGGCACAGCTGTATACTCAGTCACCTCTTCCACCTCGCAAGGGGCCTCCTGGGAATAGAGTGGGGAACCAAATTCTTGTGACCAATCTGATTCAGAACCGTGGGTTCCAATAACTCATAGAGGAGCTTAAAACAAAACAAAACAAAACAAAACAAAACAAAACAACAGAACACAGGTTGCCCTGGCCCCACTCCCACCAATAGAATCAAGCCTGCTGGAAGTTTCTGGCACACAATGTAGACAGAGAAGCTATGAGTTACAGGAAGCTATGGGTGTGTGTGTGTGTGTGTGTGTGTGTGTGTGTGTGTGTGTGTGTGTAGGGCTTTGCTTTTTGTAAACACCGAAAAGCGTTGCTTCCTGTCTGGTTGACTGGGAGGTCAAAGGTCTCTTCTGTCTCCTTTTTCCACCTTCGTTTGGAAGGGATGCGGACTTGGGGGCACTGCTGGGGTCCCAGTGGGGTCAATACCATTTCTGTGATCTGGGATGGGTCCTGGACCCCCAAAAGGAGGAAGAGAATGCTGAAGCTCTTCACAGCTTCAGGAGATATGACTTGGGGGATCTTTCTTCAAGTCCCATGTGAACAGTCTTTTCTAAGTTTGCCCGATCACATGTTCTTTGTTCCCTCCCCCAGCACACCCTGCCTCTCCCTACAAGTAGTTTCCACAGCTCTACAGCTGGTTCAGTCTGGGCTAATCTAATGTTGCTTTCCTGAATCCAAACACTGAAAAATAAGCCACCAAAAGAAGAAACTGTTACCCAGAATGTAGGAAACATGTCCTACACGAGTTTGGAAACATTACCATCTGCCACTCTGGCTGGCCCAGGCTGCTCAGGCCTGCCTGGGGTGGTAGGGCTCAGCGTTTTATAGGAAATTCACAACTCTGACTTCTGGGTGAGGCTGGAAGAAAGCTGGGCGGCACGTAATTGGAACTAGAGGAACCAGGGGTTCACACCAGAACGGAGGCTCCAAAGAGGAGGCGAAGCTAATCACCAAAGGGACACATTTCCAGGATCAAACAGAAATGGTCTGCTTTGACGGAAGCTGATGCACGTTCATTTCAAAAAGAACAGAATAAGCCCTGAGCTCCTGGCATTCAAAACAGGAACCTGACTTAAGACGGGCTGTTTGAGGAGTGAGACCAGTTTTCCCAGGAGGTTCCAAGGGCTGTGCAGAACCCTTATACAGGTGAGGGGGCTAGGGGCTGCTGCTTGAGGCAGGGGGATGCTGACGAGAATGTGGGCTAAGAATGCCTCACCGTTGGCTCTTGACTGTAGCAGAGAAAATACATAATTTAGAACCTGACAGCTGTCCCTGGGGAGGAAACAGAGGAACCTAACTGGAAAACCAAGGCTGTCTGTAGCCAGGGGTAAGGGGCAGACATCTCGGGCCTGCTCTCTTCAGGGTGTTAGCCCCTAAAACATGGAAGGTAGGCACAAAACATGCTCCCACTTCACCCTGGATAAGTTTTTAACCTAATCGCCATTTAACATTTTAACTCTCTTTGGTGGGAATAAAGGAAGGTACGTCATGACGCATCTGTGACGTGTCACAGTTTTAGCAATATTCTACTTCCCTGTCTTTTTAATTATTGAACCCGGGGTCTTGTGCAAGCTAGGCAAGCCCTCTACCACTGGGCTACATCTCCAGCCCTTATTTTGAGGCAGGGCCTCAGTAAGTTGCTCAGGCTAGTCTTGAACTTGTGATTCTTTCCTATGCCTGTTGAGTAGCTGGGACTACAGACCTGTGGCTCCAGGTCCAGCTTCCCCTAGAGTAGGAAGTCACCCTATGCGGTGACTTTAGTCTAGCATCCTTCTTCTGGGTCTTTTCTACCTCAAGTCATTCAAGCCCTCACAGCAGAGATCTAGAGCACTGCAGTCAGGACCCATGCTGACCAAAGAACCCTCCAAGGCCTGTTCTCAAGACCTGTTCTCAACCCGACCTCCTGCTAAATGTTTATGGAACGGCTGTTATGTGCCAGGCACCGTGCTACGCCCTGGACCAACACTCATAGTCCCTGCCCTGTGACTGTAGCTCCTGGTGGGAAAACAGGGTTCTATTAGAGGGATGGGGTTCTGCAATTAGACTCATACAAACTGACCCTCTAGGCCAAAGAGACAAAGGGCTAAGTCTCAGGAGACTATGGGTCCCCTGTGCCAAGGGGAGGTGAGGAACTTGTGTCTCGGAACCTTCCGGCATCTGTCTGTTTCGGCGTCACCACAGAGCTCAAGGACCTGGCTGCTTAGAGATGGAGGCAGCAATTAGGTGACTCAGTCTTGGGGATGGAAGTAGAGGGTGTGGCCATGCCACCTCATCTTCCCCTCCAAGATGGAACAGCAGGAGGGGAGGGGACAGACGAATTCCCAAGGCGGTGAATCTTGACCTAGCCCCCCAATCTCAATACTTCCACACAGCCGAGTTAAACAGATTTTATGCTACTCCCTGCCACCCAGTTTTTTCAAACACAGAACAGACCAAGATAGTCAAAATCATGTTTTCCCCCCCACATGGTCTGAGCCATTTTGATTTGATATGCTTGGTCCGGGTCTCCTCCCATGGGGGTGGTTGGGGGTGTTCCTCAACAGACCCACCTCCAGAGGGTTCCCGCGGCCACGAGCCCTGCCGCAGCCCCCTCTACAGACCAGGACAGCCAGTGCGGGCCACCCAGAACTTCCTGCTTCCCAGAAGCTCCAGCTCTGCCCTTGGTCCCATCTCCATAAAGGAGCAGCTGGACTCCACTGCCATCCACCCTGGCGTCTCTGGACAGGATGCTTTGGGCACCAACTCTATTCGGGAGAATCCAGAGGCTGAGGCGAGGCTCTTTGGAGTTCAGGGCAGCAATGTATCAACGAGTACAGAAATACAGTATTGAAAAATCCAAAGGGCCAGCAGAGAGACGCCTCAGTTCACAGACTGGAACTGAGCAGAACAGTTTTCTCTGTCTTCCTTTCCCTGGCTGTGAGAGGCCTGGCCTTGGTCATGAGCCACACTAATGACGATGGTGGACACTTGCCCTCGGTCAAAGAATTTCCCTGTGACCGTCTCGCACTGGACAGGAAAGCCCCCTCGACTTCCTTAATAGACAAGGGGCTTCAGCTGAGAGAGGGGATGCAAATGGAGACAAAGGTGGTTAAAGCAGAGAGGCAGAGTCAGGGGGATAGCTCAGTTGGCCAAATGTTTGCACTGCTGGTATGGAGACTTGAGTTGGATTCCCAGAATCCACATTAAAGGGGCGGGGTGGGGGGGAGGACACTGGGCATGATGGTACATCCTTGTAATCCCAGAACTGGTAGAGACAGGTGGATCCCTGGGGTTGGCTGGACAATTAGCCTAGCATATTTGGCAAGCTCCAGGACAATGAGAGAACCTGTTTTCAATAAACAGGGCGGACAGTGCTTCTGGACTGACACCCAAGGTTGATTTCTGGTACACACACACACACACACACACACACACACACACACACACACAGAGAGAGAGAGAGAGAGAGAGAGAGAGAGAGAGAGAGAGAGAGAGAGAGAGAGAGAGAGAGTCTCATGTCCTGCCAAGACACTTAATCCTCTCTACGTCCTTGTCTCCTCTCTGGAACACAGCTTCTAGTGCCTATTTTGTGGGGCTGCTGTGAGGAGTCAAGGAGATGACAGTGTGAAGTGCTCAGCATAAGTGGACTAAAACCTCTATTTCTACTTTTTTTTATTATTATTGCCCCAGGTAACAGCAACAGAGCCGAGAAATCCCTTCAGTGCTTCCTCTTCTAAAATCCTATTAATTTATGTGGTTTGGCCTCCAAAAGGCTTTCATGGGTAACATGCATAATTTGCGTGTGAGCTAAGGGTCGTTTTCTCTCAAGCAAAAGCTTGAACTCTAGTAGGGTCACATGATGGCAGGGAGTGTCTGGCCAAGGCAGCCATGGCCCTGTGATGAGACCACCACAGGTGTGAACATAGGTCCCCGAGGCCTGGGACTGAGTGGAATCAGCAGGATCAGCCTTTTTCCGACATTCTCTGCCCTGACACGCTACCTTCCCAATATTTCTCAACAACAGTTTCCAGGTCTGGGGCAGGGGGCAGGGAATACAGCAAGGCAGGGCCCCAGAATCCTTCCTGGGTCCTTCTGTCAAGTGGAATCTTGTTTGTTCCATATCCAGCAAGTGAGGACTGGTCTCTCATTTACCACTGTGTCACCAACACTGGGTTCAGGGCTTGTGACATGATAGGTGTCTTTAACTCCCGGCCGACGGCGAAAGAAGAATGTGTGGAGGAGGCATGGACAGGGGAAGGGGAAGGATGCTGCTTCTTCCTGCTTCTAGCCTGGCCCGAAAGCGAGAACGTTCAAAGCTGAGACTGGGGGGGGGGGGGGGGGAATATGCGGGCAGGATGAGGAGGCCTGGAGAGCCCCGAGTAGCCATCACTAGGAGGTAGAGTGACAGGCTGGGCTGCTGCTGTCTTAGGAGGTGAATGTGCCTGGAGGGGGGGCTTCAAGCGAGGCCAGGATTCCTACATCACCAAGTGTCTGCACTGGCATCCCAGCAGCAGAGTCTCGCTGTCTTTGTCTGGTACAAGGACAGGATCTGCCCAGATGGTGACCGCAGAATCAATGGAGGCAGAAACTGGAAGGATGGAGCAGAGTCATGTGCCTTTTGACTTTCTGCCTGCGGGTCCCTAGATCTGGAACACCTCTGTAATATCTACTGGGGACACTTATTTTCTTTCACTCTTTATTTATGTGTATGTGTATGCATGCCACACGTGTGCAGGTACCCATGGAAGCCGGAAGAAGGCACCAGGTCCCCTGCCTACAAGACTATAACAGTGGGTGTGAGCCACCAGATGCGGGTGCTGGGAACTGAACGTAGGGCCTCTGAGAAGAACAGCCGGGGCTCTTAACTGCTGAGCCATCTCACCAGACCCTACCTGATGAACTGTCCCGTGTGCTTCAAAGCTTAGGTTGGGCAATAACTGCTATGATCTGCATATGTCTGTCACCCCAAATGCATATGTGGAAATCCTCACCTGCAGGGTATCAGGGAGGGACCTTCGGGAAGTAAGTAAATGGAGCTCTCTCAGTAGAGACTAGCACCTTTATAAAAGAGAAGCCAGGGCCAGCAAGCCAGCGCAACAGCACTTCCGGAGCAAGTCTGGCAATCTGAGCTCAATGCCCAGAACCAATATAAAGGTGGAAGGAGAGAACCAACAATATAAAGATGTCCTCTGACCTCCACACATGCTCCTCGGCAGGCACACTCCACCCCATCTCACACACACACACACATACACACACACACACACACACAGAGAGAGAGAGAGAGAGAGAGAGAGAGAATAAATACATCATTTTAAAAAAAAGAAAAATCAAAGAATTCACAATCCCCCCCCCCCCCCACACACACACAAAGGGAGAATACGAAAAGAAACCTGGCATCTGTGGACCAGGAAGTATCCCTTACCATGACAGTAAACCTGCAGGGACCTTGACTTCAGACTTCCCAGCATCTAGAATTACCTAGGAAATACATTTCTGCTGCTGCTAGCTCCAGGCTATGTATTGTTATTGTAGCAGGAATAGACCAAGACTGCCTGTTCCCAACAGCTCTCCCAGGTACCACAGCGGTTCTGTCCACCGTGCTCACCGCTCCTGCGTACGAACGCTGCTACCGCCACATGGGTTATACTGGGCATGCCCTAGCTGGCCACACATGGGACGCTTCTGTAGGCTCTGAGCTTATTGCCCAGTGTCTCTGTGCCCTGAGAGACTCTCTGGGGCAGGTGCAGTGGTTGTACCTTGCATTTCTCCAGCAACCAGAGAAACAGAGCCAATGGGCTCTTTTGGCAGGGGGCCCAGGCTGAGCCAAACTCTGAAAAATCTCTTTCCGGCTTGGGTGGGAGGCGTACTGGACACCTTGCTTGTCCTTGGCTGTTCTGGAAGGCATGAAATCCTGGACCCTCGGGCCTGCTGTAGCAGTCTACTCAGAGTTTCCCACTCGGAGTGATTTGGTTGTTGTTGTAATTTTGTTTTGTACACTGTAGGCTTTCACTTACTTTTGCTGATGAAATAAAAATGGAAGTCCTGAGGAAGGGTGATGAGGGTCTCTCCCTGGTGGGACTTGAAGGGGCTGGTGGCGCAGGAGTCTGAGAAGGTGTGGGAGAGCTTGTAGGCACCAGCGAGAAGAGACAGATGTGGTGGGTACCAGTTCTCAGCTCGCTGGGAAGGAGGTGCACACCCACAGCCTCCTTCATTGCTAACCTGCCTGCTCCCACAGACCCCCTCGGCAACCTGTGAGACACGGAGCTGCGGGAGCAAACTCCCATTTGATAGGTAGGGGCACTGAGACCCAGTGTCTAGGCAAGTTAAGGCAAGAACTCTCCCATCTTTCTGCAAGCCGGTGTGTGTGTGTGTGTGTGTGTGTGTGTGTGTGTGTGTGTGAGAGAGAGAGAGAGAGAGAGAGAGAGAGAGACAGAGAGAGAGAGACAGAGAGACAGAGAGAGACAGAGAGAGAGAGAGAGAGAGAGAGAGAGAAAGAGAGAGAGAGAGAGAGAGAGAGAGAGAGAGATGGGTGTGTGGTGTGGTGTGTGGTGTGACCATGGGGAGCTGAGCGCTCACTTAGTGGCATCCTCTCATTTATGCAAAGCAGCTTCAAGAAGCACAGAAAGCTGATCGCAAGTGAAACCCGCAATTCCTGTCAAATCAGACTGCTCCAATTCATTTCTGCAAATGTTTATTAAGTGCCTATTAGGCACTGTGCTGTGCTTTCATCTGGGAATAGAGTCAACTCCTGATTTTCCATGCCAGCGAGGATCGCTCGGTGATACTGCACACCCACAGTCCCCACAAGCCTCCCTCCAGTCCTGGCTGGATTTGGGGTGCTCTGCTGACTTTCAAAGCAGCAGATCTGCCTCCTGACTAAGCTTGCCTTTAAAATTCAAATGAGAGGATAAATCCCAGAGTATACCCAGGGCCAGGTGGCCAGCAGGATGGCCTCTGGGAGCTGGCTTGTGATTTAAGAGTGCCTCTGGGAAGAGGCAACCACCAGAAAGGAGTCTTGAATGGGGAGGGCAGAGGCAGATTAGTGGTTGGGATGGGACAGATAGAAAAGGCTCTTCCTTAGAAGACCACACCCTGCTTATAGCTTTGGCCCCGCCCAGAGGCATGAATCCTCAGCTCAACCTAGGAGGCTAACCTCTCACCCTGACATTTCAAAATCTGCTTCCTAGCTGGTGAGAGGTCACCACATGGGTGCCACAAAAGTCCCCAGGGTGGGTATTTCTGGGATGGGACAGAGTGAGGGTGAGGAAAAGTGCCCCTTAGAAACTGAAGCAGGATCAAGGAGATTGAGCTGACACTGTAGGGCAGGGTTGTCTGATTTCTGGGTTCTGAGAGTCCACCAGGATAGCCCTGGGATGGCCCAAGGCTCTGAGAACTTAGCCAGAGCGAACAGAACAGGGGTGGGATTCAGTCCTCCAAGTACATGCCCAGACCTTCCTTTCCTGAACTGGGACTGACCCTGAGGGCCTCTGTCACCCCGGAGGGCTAGACAGAAGGAGTAGACAGAGGGCCCTGGGGTTGCTCCTCACAGCAGCCCAGTGACACTCTAGACAGGACCCTAGGTCTCTGGAGAGTGTACTATCTGCTTTTCTGAATCCTGTTCTTTAAGCAGAATTGGCAGCTGGTATAAGTCACAGCCCTTTGTCCATAGCCAGGGCCATTCCCCCAGCCCGCCCATTTAAGGAATGCTGTCTCCCGAATATCCAGGCTCCCTCCTCTGCCTCTGCAGGATGTGACTGGCCATCAAACTGACTTTGCTCAAAGACTCTGTATCTTGAACCAAGGTTACCTGGTAGCAGCTTCAGCTGGCAAAGGCTATTTGAGATCCTCTCCAGATGAACAGGGCCTCTCTAAGCGAGGGCGCCTCACCTCAGGCCACCTCCTACTGAACACTGCTCAGCCAGCACCAGGGACTGTCACCAGACGGTGAGGAAGGAACTGGGAGTCAAGAACTGGTAGTGAGTGGTTTAGTGGCCGTGAGTCCTGACGTGGTAATAGGATAGCCAAGCCTTGGATAGTCTAGGGCCGACAGCCTAGGAGCCAATTTCCATTCAGCCGCCGTGCATCAGAGACCCAATTTCCATTGCTAGAGAGTCAGGGGACAAACTGGGAATTTCCAGTTCCAGTTGCTGGAGAAGGGCCTCCCCAGCCTGGGACCTACACAGCCCTTGCCCTTCACACACAATGGCTCAGGAGCGAGGCATCAAGTCCTGGGTTAAAAGACATTGGCCTGGCTCTCCTGGCTGCCTGGAGCACTCCGTAGCTAAGGTGAGACTTGGCAGTTGGCGCCATAGTGACCTTATTGTCCTCAGTAGTGATGGAAGATCCCAAAGGGCCACCAGCCAGCCTGAGGCAAGGAAGAGGAATGTAGCTGAGACGGCGAAGCTGAGGAGAAAGATGGGGTGCAGACAGGAGGGGACATCCTTCTGGACTCTCTCGAAGGTTCTGTACTGCCCTTTAGCCCTTCACACTCTAACTTGCTGCGGAAGACTGCCTCTATCACCCCTTATCTGCAAACCGTCGTCCAGCCCACCCCATGCTTTGGGGGCCTAGACCCATTCTGAAACCTGATTCGTACCTCACCTACTCCAAGACACTCCTGCCAGCTCCTCATTCACTGATGCACTCAAAGGCCCGAGGCCTGCCCTGCAACTCCCCGGGGGATCCCATGCCACTCCAACGGATGAAAGGCAGATCCAGGCAGCACCATCATGAGGGTAGAGGATGAGAAAATCACTCTGGAAAGCTTACGTCATCAGCAACATCAATGCTCATTATTTCTGAAATTTTTCACTCGATAGCATTTACTGATTTACATGATATATTTGCAGCCTTTCTCCTCTCTCTGTCTGTCTGTCCCTCTCTCCACCCCTCATTTCTAACTCAGCCAAAAAGGCACTTTCACTACTCAGAGAACAAGGTCACCTGGCTACTAAGTGGCCAAATGGCACTGAAACAAGAGACCCTTCAGGTTTCCACCCAGAAACAGGTCTACTGTCCTTGACCTGCACTGCTGTGGGGGTGAGGAAAGTAAATGGAAGAGGTGTGCCCAGGCCTGTGCACAAGTGTGCAGACCCACACCGGAGGCACAGACGTGGAGTGTTCCGGGTGCCGTCTTCACTGGTGGGGGACAGTGACAGCAGAGGGCGGGGCGGGGCGCTATCCCACAGCTGGTGTGAGCAGCTGTTCCATCTCTGCTCAAGGACAGATCACCTCCAGCAAAAGCACAGGGCTCTCTGCCGGGGAAGAGGGGAGAGCCGGGCCAGGCAGCAGCCAGGGGGAGTTGGCATGCTTCTACAGAATGAACTTGGCTGTCACCAGACCGGTTATTTAGTGCATTCACCTCCCCTGGAGCGAGAACAGGACACTCTCAGGCTAAGAGACGGCAGCACACAGCATGTCCGTAGTAAACAATTTATTTTTCTACCTCAGTTGCTTACAGAGGGAAACATAAAATGTCATTAGGGAGCGGTGCCGATGAACTATTTACAGCAATGGGGAAATGCACGATGGCTGAACTGAACTGCCTGAGAGGCGAGCACTTTAGGACATGCTCACCAGAGCAGAGCAGTTCACAGACGCCAAGGTCAAAGGGAGAAGAGGGGAAGCCTACGAGTTTTGCTTTTGAACAGTAACCACCACCACCACTCATGAAAAGCCCTGCAGGAAAAGACGAAAGGGAACCAGGCAACTGTTGCGTCGGTGATCTTTAACAAGGGGAGCCAAACTGCACAGACCCCCCCTGCCACACCCACCCGCTCTATGAATACCAAGGATGCTGATATTCAAATGTACAGATCTGCTCTCACTGGGCCAGTCCAACAGAGCCATGGGTACTGCCCACAAACTCTGGCTTTCGTGGGGGCAACTGGACTGTCGTTACTAACTCAAGAGAGTAGGGACATTTCAAAGAGGGAAGTGGACGGGGTCAGCATGACAAGATCCTTCTGGGTAGGGGTGACTGTCAGGGTGCTAGCCCTAAGATGTAGCCTGATTTAGATAGTCCCAGACGTCCTATCCCTTCTCACCCTGGGGTGGCGCCATGGGGTAGGGGTAAGGCACACAGCCAGGGTAGTGGTTGGGGAAGGGGAGCCCAGCGGGGGTCTGTGCCCCTGGGTTGCAACAAGTGACAGGGCCAGGGTGACTCTGCTGTCCTTTCTCAAAAGACAGATGAGTTTACTGTGGCAATGGCCACCAAGAGACGGGCCCCAAAGGACAATGGCAGCCGGGCAGTGTTTACACAGCTGCTCACTCAGATCCCATTTTCCACATGGTTTTACAGAAGGGTGCGTGTGTGTGTGTTCACGCTGCCACTGTGCCACAGGACAGAGGTGCTCCCTCCAGACCACACAGCTGCGACCCCTCTGGGTCACCAGCACTTAAAAGCTCACGCTATGCCCTGTGAGATGCCCAGCAAGCCTGCTTGATCATTATTCTAAAAAGGCACCGTCTTCCATGAACCCTCCGAGGAATCCCTACAAAGTCTGTGAGCAGGTCCCTACATTCCGGGGGGGCTGGGGGGCGGGGGACTGGTCACAATGCGTTCAGGAAGCAAAGTGGGAGGGGGGAGCAGGAGCAGAAAGTTTTCTGAAACGAAACAAAGCCAAACAATGAGGTCTCTTCCAGAATTTAAAACAGGGGAAATCATGTTCATGCACTCAATCAGCCAGACAGGACAGATTTCAGTGGGCCCTGCCAGGAGGGGGCGGCTCTGGCAGGAGTGTGTACTCTCTAGAAATGATGGCAAAGCCCCACTTGTGATGCCTCTTTTAAGAGCTTGTTGATAACAATTACATCTCATGAATCAAAATCAGCAAATAGTCTGAAAAGTGAAATAGGACCAGACACAGGGTAAACACAGCTACTAGTTAACAGAGTAAACAGAGGGGAGAAGCCCAGAAGGGGATGATGGGAGGAAGCGGGCAGACCGCTGATGCAGGACCACAATTCCAGACTCAACACTTGATGAGAATACAGAGCTAGGGAGGACCCCTGAGTAGGAGAGGCAGCAGCCGTTTGCTAAAGGCTCCCCAGCCTTCCTAGAAAAGAGCCCCAACCCAAGACTGACCCAAGGCCATACAACCCACTTCTCAGCACATCGCGTTTGTTCTCAAAGAAGCCTGCAGGTGGCTGCAGGGGTTAAACCCGTGTAACACAGCTGTGTGACCCAGGGAGATCTGCTGGGATTACATCACACAGGCGGAGGGAGACCTGGACCCCCATCAGTTGAGACGGATGTAAAGGCAAAAGACACATGCAAAGAACACCTTGGAAGGGGGTAGGTTCCGGTGTGCTGAGAAGGACCAGGTTTCTGTGCTGAGTGAAGGGTGTGGTTTGAGAACCGGTGGGGGCGGGGGGGGGGGGGGGGGCCGTGGCGGCGGCGGCAGGGGCGGCGGCGGCAGGGGCTGTCATCTCTCTCCCAGCATTTCTCTATGATGGACTCAGAAGGCCTAGGAGGGGTGTAGGACTCACGTGTGACCTCAGAGGGGCTAGATATGGGAAGTGAGCACAGGGTAAGGCCATTGAGACCACAAAGAAAAACCATCGGGACAACTTGGCGGTGACGGCAGCTGCGCCCAGGTGAGAAAGTGCCAGGATCGAGCCCCAGGGCATGGGAACCGCTCCACAGAACCACCCAGAGCAGGTGAGGAGAAGGCAGCACACTAGGCTATGCACTCTTGGAGCACCTCTCTGCTGCCCCTCTGCCTCCTTAGCCACGCCCACCTCCCACCGTCCTTACGGTGTGCGGCAGGAGATGAAGTCAGAACATTCTAAAGCTTCCATGCCCTAGAAGCCCGCCAAGTCTTAAGCTCCGTGGCGATGTCAAGTTTGATTCTGAAGGGAGTGACCACAGCCTGAACTCATGACTGGAGGGACAGAGGAGCCAGCCTAGGCTTTGTGTCTAGAACCAGGCAGGGCTTGGCAGGGTGTTAGAACAAGTGGATGGGTGCTGATGTTTCATGAAGGACAACTCCCAGGGGCTAGGGGCAGGAGTGGGGTGAGCTCTGACCTCAACTTGGCTCTGGACATACTAAGATAAAGGCTGGGTGGCTCATACCTCCTCAACTGCAGATAGATTGTTGTTCCTCTCTGGACATGGGTAAGAGAATCTAAGAGGCTTCAAAGTGTGGTACAAATGGACAGGAAACAGAACATTTGGTGGCTGAGAATGGACTGCTCGCCCTATGGGCCAGGGAACACTGTCTGCCTTCAAGGCCAATTTCTACCCCATTTAACTCTAGTGACTGGCCACAGTTGAGGAGCTGGCACCATGATGAAGATGAACAGCATCTCCAGGCATAGACACTGTACCCACTCCTTATCTGATTTCCCAGAAGGGGCCAGGCAACTGAGGAACACCACCTCAGTCTGCCTAGCCTCAGCTAGGTCAATCTGGCATGTCGGTCTATCTGGGGCAGACCCAAGGATGTGGACTGTAGAGTCAGGACACTACCAGACGCTTCCTCAGCTGGTTCAGACAAGACAGGGGTCTTAGCATGGGGTCCACCTCATTGTCCCCCAAGTATTTCACATTGTATTCCTCCAACTCTGCGTGTACACACCTCTGAGCACCATATCACTTCTTTTAGTCTCTGGAACAACACTGAGCAACAGAACCCTCAGTGGGATGGAAATACACTACTTTCCACTCTGACATCAGTCACCAGCCTCATGTGGCTGCTGAGCCACTGGAATGTGGCCAGTGTGAATGCAGAACTCAGGTTTTCCTTTCACCTGAATTTGAATTACTACAGATCTAAATTTTAGTGGCCAATGGTACTTAGTTGACAAGTAGATAACTGGCTAACAGAGGAGGATTAGAAGTTAGGAGTCAGGGCTAATCGTGATTGCCTGGGCTAATCGCTGCCCCTTGCTCACTCTGACTCTTTGTCTCTGTGCCTTGGGAGCTCTACCTGTAGTGGGGATGAACTAGGAACAGTTCTAGCCTGAATACAGATTCTCTGTCCTTCAGGCCCAGGAGTTCCAAGCTATTACAAGTGTAGAGAGGCTGTAGGGAGGGCCCACCAAGGGTCCTTGCTGACAGCATCTCCCAGATGGGGAAACTGCTAGGTCCCAGGGAAGCCACTCCACCCATCTTGAATTTCAGTAGCTCTATCTATCTCCCTTCTCTCTCTGACCCCACAGTCAGAAAAGAGATGCACTGACTGTCTTTCAAAGGTGCCAACCAACATCCGTTCACAAGTAAGAGAAGTGATACCCAGAAGTAGGTGACTTGCCACAGCCACTTGTCCAACTGGTACCAGAGCCAGGATAAGTGTCCAGGTTGCCAATGCTGGCCAGAATCACGGGACATAGCCCTATACATCTGTCACCATCTCAAAGCCTGAGCTGAGGCCAGTGCTACCTTAGACCTTTCCTCCATCCTCTAGCTTCTCAGGCTCAGAGAGCCTTTCCTCAGGCCAGCTTTCTGTGCCTTCTGCTCATCACCTCTCCTAGATCTCCAGGTAGAGATGTGATAACCCCAAGTACAGCCACTGAGTGTAGTTCCCCCCACCCCCACCCACGCACACAGAGAACCATGGAGCACAGACTCCCCTTACATCAGCTTTGGCCATGTTATCTGGCCTTTGACTCTGACACACTAGGCACCTTAATATAGTCTCATTTGTACTGCCTGATGGTGAGGAGGTTTACCTCATAAAGAATAGCAACACCGGTAAAGCATCACTTCCTGCAGCAGCATCCTCCCCTTTTTCCCCAGACCACGCCCACTGGCTCCCTCAGAGCTGAAGCACCAGGGGATGTGGGGGCAGTGCCATGCTCTGCTGCTGTCTATGTGGAGGAGAATGAGAATCTGCGCAGCCCATTCAGGGCACGAAGCACAAGTCTGACCCTTGCAACCTCACCAACATATACCAGAAAAGCCCGATGTCAGGGCAGTCAGGCAGGTTAGAGGAGTGGAGGAAGGGAAGGCAGGATGGGAGGCATTAGAAAGACAGATGTAAAGAGCAGTGGGCAGCAACAAGCCCTGGGCCTGAAGTTAATCCCCCAGGAGAAGACAGAGAACAGGCTTGGGGGCAAAGGAGGGATTTCCCATCTCTTCTCTCCTCCCGTTTTGGCACCAGCCTCAAGGAAACACTCTAGTCCACTGGAAAGCCCCAACGATACCCTGACCCTGGACCAGAGGAGACTTGGAAGGCCACACACACCCAGGTATGCAAATTGCGTTCTCTATTAGAGCATCTCTCTGCTCCCCTCCAGATGCAGCCTGCCTCCCAAATTTCCAAAACCCCAGCATCCAAGCCACTCACCTGGGAACTGGTAGCCATAGCTAGGAGCAAATCCAGGGTAGCCTCGGCCATAGGTTGCCACAAAGTTGGGGTAGCCTTGAACACAGAGAGAAAGAACGAGGAGTCAGACAGTGGCCTTGGGTCTGGGGTGACATTTCAGGGAAGGTGGCAGTGAGCTGCAGTTATTGTCACAGAATGATGTGTCTCTGGGGAGGGTCTCTCTCCAGACCCTGGATCCCCTCTCTCCCACGCCTCAAGGTGTGACCATCAGGATGTTTACAATTAACCCATATTTAGGCAGCCAGACTGCCCAAAGCCCAGGTACATTCATGAACTTGTAGAGTAAATGCCACACGGAAGAAGGAACACGGTGCCTGCGTCTGGCTCTGACATTTGGAGAGCTTACCCTGAATGTACTTTACCTTAAAGATGTTGACAGTAGGAGATTAAAGTCCTTGTACTGCCTTCTTCCAAGGCAGTGGACAGGAGCCAGAGCACCACACTGGGCAGGGGCACTCTGGGATTGGCAGTTTAGTAGCCACACAGAGCGCTGCCTCTCGGCTCAGCAAACCACAGCTGGGGGAGGCAGGGACCATGTCCTAGTACAGACACTGCACAGATGTGTGTCTTCAAAAGAGCCGGAGGGACTGTGTGGAAATATGGGCCATGAAGCTCCAGCTGAGCTCTGAAGGCCAGGTGCAGAATTTTTATGGACAATTCATGGTAGAGAGTCTGTCTAGGTCCTTTTGTAGCAGGTGATCTAGGGTGATCATGCCCTGAGGGGTGCTGAGAGCCCTCTGGTGAATCCTGGAGGGGGTGGGCCTGTTCCAACCTGTGACGTAATCTCCCACTTAAGAGGTCACTTCAGCACTGTCCACCTCATTCTTCATGCCCCTGTCTCGATTCTGACTAGAGTGAAGGTGAATGGAGCCTTCTTGTACCCTAACTTCCTTGGTCACAGCAGCTCCACAGCTACTTCCTGCCTTGTCCCGAGAGACCGATTCTGCTTCCTTCCACCCAGTGTGGGTTAGCTCAGGACAATCATACTCCAAAAACGTCACCTCGGTCTCCTACCAGCACACTGGCTAGCCCTCGGCTTTGGCCTCTGAGGTGGCTGACTGGTGGGTGTCAGTTCGGCCAGCCCTTGAATGAACTCTGCCTCTGCCTGGGAGGCAGGCCAATGCAAACTTTCACAGAGACCTGCAGCTAGAGCCAGTGGACAAAGGATGGGCAGGTGACTCTGAGTTTACTCTGGCATCAGCAGGACAATCCAGCATCCAGAGGTGCCAAGTGGCCCTCTGACCAAGCCATTCCTGGGCTGTTGTCCCCTTGGCTGGCAGCTACAGCTCTGATGGCTTAGCTCTCTAAGCTGCTGTCTGCTTTCCAGGTTCCATTCCCCAGCCTCCCTGCTAAGTCTGAGCACCACCAAGACGTGAATAATCTTTGCCGCCTCCAGAAGCCAGAGGTATTTCTTCTATTTCCACCAAAAAGATGGTGGAAAACCATTTCAGTGAGACTTAGGACAGCTTTCCAGAAGACAGGGAGGAGTGGCCATTCTCTACCTGTTTCTGCTCTCCTTGCACACTCCCCCTGAATACAGGCTCTGGAGGTTCATTATCTACCTCCACACGGAGTATCACACCAAGCACATTCTAACCCTGCAAGCCAAGGTGGGGGCAAAGGCCTGCTCACTATGTTCTCCTCACCACCACGAGTCAGGTTTTGGGGCTCTTCCCACTGCCAGTCAGTGTTTGTGCCTCAGAGGCACAAAGTTAGGCCTTGCATGGCTTCTTTCCTGTAGATGCTGGCGGATGGCTTCACTACTGGACCCAGGTCACTCATGGTCAGGAGACCTGAATCTAGTCCTGGCTCAAGACCATGCCCTTGGGGATGACTGTGGCCTGAAGGCTTGAGTCTCCCTAAATTCACACTGAAATCCCAACCATCAACCTGACGTACTGTGTCAGGAGGAAGGGCCTTCGGGAGGCGACTGGTTCACAAGAGCACAGCCCTCATAAATGGGATTAATGCTCTTCAAGGAAGGTTCCAGGGAGACCACTGACTCTCTCACTGTGTGAGGCCAGAGTACTGTCGTGATGAACAGAGGCGTTCACCTTGATTTTGGATTTCCCACCATTCAGGACTGAGAAGTAGATGTCAATTCAAAAGCTGATCAAGGCCTATGGGATTCTGTCATCCGACTCTGACCTAAGGCAGAGAGGTTTCCCCCTTTCTCCTAAAGGTGGAGTCTTGCCACAGGTAGGAAGCTCTGCAGGTCACCGGCAGCGGTGGCACTAATGTGCCCAAATTCTCAGCAACGGCCAGCTGTGGTCCTTGCTACAGCTGGAGCCTTCCCACACGTGCAGTCCCACTGAACTCACTGGCCAACTGGGCTACCTCTACTGCATCTGGGTCCTGTCACTGGCTCTGTCCTGGCGAGGCTATCCACCAGGTCTCTGATGCCTCACTGGCTGAGAGGCAAGACAGAGACTCCCTGCTGGTCTCAGAGGGGCAGGAGCATAAGCCACTGAGCTCAGAGTACCTGATGGGAGAGAGAGAGTGTAGAGCGGTGGCCAGGCCCCAGAGATCTTGACCGAGCGCATGCGCGACGGGATGTCCTCTGGAATTTATTTCTTGGCTGGGCAGCTCAATTTTCCTCTAAATTAATCACCCACTATCAAATCAGATCTTTCAGGGCTAGATTTCTTATAGCACTATTTCAACAATATTGATAAATGGATTATAGGCAAATGGTCAAATCACTATTGCCTAGGGGCTTTCCTGAAGAAAAATGGCTCCTTTGCCGCCAACTTCAGAGCAGGGTCCTAAATCTGAAGTGTTAATTTGACAGCAAGAGCAAAAAGCTCATGCATCATTTTCCCCGGATGTAGGTAAGGAACAGCGGAACGGCTAGTCCCGCCCGGTTCTCAAGCCATCTGTATGACCTGACTGCGTGGATTTTCCCTCACGCAGATCCTAAAGTCTTCACCACCAAAGAAGGCGCACGCAGCCAAGCGCACGCAAACTTTGGGCCTCACCCCGTTCTTCCGGACAGGCCAATATCATCATCGCCCAAGGAACGGAGATGAAAAATCCCCCACCTGCAACGCTGGGGGATCTCATCTCCATACCCCCAATACTGAACAGCCTCTCTGTCAGGCAGATGAAATTATAAATTTATAATACAACATTACTTCAATTTTCCTCTTCATTTGTGGCTGTGCAGCCCAGCTCTGCTCCAGTGGCTCAGGGCCCGGGCTGTACAGGGGAAACTGGCTGGCTGCATATCAATAGCACATTACGGGAGACCCACGCGGACGCTCCATCAAGCCACATTACAGCAGGATGACCCAGCCACCACTTCCATTAGCAGCTGAGCCCCTCCCTCGCTGGCCACTGCACAATTTATTTGCTCCAGTACTCTGGATGCCTGATCAATCCCACAGTAATTATCTCTTGTCACTAAAGGAAAAAAAAATCAAGCCTTCTGCCTGGATGACCACCTTCCTCACACCCAGGCTTTCTTTCCATTGTGGCTGCACAAGTCAGAAGGGGACAACAGAACTCGGGTGTGCTGGAAAGTTCTTTCTGCGGCCCCTCCTTAGGGCGCTCACAGGCCTCTCAAAACCTCGGCTTTGGATCTTTGCTCCTAACTTAGAGATGTTTGCATTCTGGATGGGTCGTGGCTCTTCCAGGCGCTTACTCGACCACCGAGTATCCCGAAAAGAGGCTTTTCCCAAGCCCTTGACTTTAGAGAGCCAAGAGAGAAGGGCCATTTATCCACAGAGCACAGTGAGTGTTTGCTACACGTGCAGCACTGCCTGGGGCTACCATGGTAGCTCGACGAGGTCGACCAAGTACCAAGAGCCCCTCCTAAGCAAGGCTGTGAAAGCCGCTCTATGAAGCCACACAGCCCAAGAACTCTCCCAAGTTGTCGGGGCTCCTCCACACCCACACTAATTTAACCTTAACGCAAACTATCTGAAAGGAAAGCGTCCGTCCCTCAGGGGCATGGGCCACATCACAAAATGCTTCAGGGCTGATGTGCACATGAAACTGGCGGTCACCACACTGGCAAGCAAAAGACAGTCTCACAGACTCAGAAGGCTCTTATGGATCCACTGCTCCAGAGTGGCAAGGAACGGCCTGATTCTGAGCTGCTTCTGTCTACCAAGAAATAGGTGCACAAATTAGGGCAGACAAGCCGGCATTTGGGGGGAAAGAGAAAGTCCAGTGGGGTCTATAGACAAGCCCAGGAAGGTAAGCTGTGGGTTCTGTCCATCTCCTGATGTCAGCAGATCACGACTCCCCAGGCCCTTTCAACAATTATTGATTTTACTTATTATTTATTTATTGCCTTCAATTTAGAAGGCATTAATGTCAGGGAGTACTGTATCAGGGTTTTGCAAGGATCTCTTGAGACAAGTGAGGATAAAAACGTGTTTGGCTACTCGCTAGCTGGCCTGAAGCATCTCTCTTCTCCCCCAACTGCTAAGGGAAGCTTTCCCATAAGGCTTCAGCACCGCGCTTTCTCTCTCTACCACGTGTTTAATAAACAATCTGTGCCCAACCAGGCCAAGAGCATTAAAGGCAGTGGGATTATGAGGCTGAAGGCAGAGAAGGCCAAGAGAATCAAATACATCAACAGGCATGTGTTTGATTTTACAAGTCCACTCTCATTAAGAAAAACCAGGGCGATTCTGCAGCATCAGGCTGGATGACTACGGGTGATCCCACAGAATGTGGACAATGGGGCAGGACCGGGGGCTGCAAAGCACCTTTCCGATGGCATGGTTTCTGGTTCTGTCTGGCTCAGAAATAAGAGGAGGGGCCTTGGAGCAATTCCCCTCCTCTTCAGCCCCTACGCTCTTTTAAGGAATTCTTACCATCTTTTATTCTATTCTATTAAAGGCTCTGAAAGCGAAAGTCAAAACATGCTGCGTTTTCCTCAAGGATGTTGGAAGCTATATCAAGAGAAATCAAGAAAGAATGCCATACTCCCATACACTCGTCAGCTTCCCTTTCATGAGACCTCCCAAAGGATGGAGAAAATCCTGAGAAGTATTTTAAAAATTAGTTCCATGGTGCCCCAGTCATGAGACCAGCAGGTTGACTGTCTCAGCTCCTGACTGGAGCACTGGCTCCCTGAGACTGGAGGCAAGGTTCTCACGCTGGCGCACAGCAGGCACTTGGTAAACACATGTTGGATGAGTGAGTTTTTAACATTTCAGTGGCTTATACCTTGCTTTTCAATATTCTTCTTAGAAACTCCCTTCATTAATGAGCATTTATTTTGTAGGGTTTCACGATGTAGCTCAGACTGGTCAGAATCTGTGGTCTAGCCTTAGCTTCCTTGGTGCTAGGATTATAGCTGTGTGCCACTGAGACTGGTTATTCACAGTGATGTTTTTGTTTGTTTGTTTTTCATCAAGCAGGGTTTTCCCATAGCCCAGGCTGCCTCAGACTTGCCATGTAGCTAAGGATGACCTTGAACTGTTGATCTTCCCGCTTCTACCTCCTATGTGCTAGGATTACAGGTGTGGCCACCATGTCTGGCTCTTCAGTGAATTAGATTTTTTTTCTTGTTTTTTTTTTTTTTTCCTGTAGGAGTCAAGTTCATCAGCCAGACTGTTAGGGGAGGTGATAGCATGGGTCCCAGGACTGATATGCAAACAATGCACTATGGCGGTAGTGACCCTACCCAAAGAGGAGACCACCCCAGGCCACACTGCCTCGTTAGAGGAAAGACAGGCAAACAATTGAGCAGGTAGGGAGGATGGAGTCTTCCTCCCTATTCCTCCTAAAGGGCCAGAGGCCCATGGACCACGCTGCATCATCAGGGACAGAAAGGCCATCGAGGGCGTCTATATATCGAGCTAAGTAGTCTGCCACAGAGCGACATAATATAATTCTTGGCGGTCCTAACAATCATTTGGAGGTAATAACGATGTGGTTGAGGGGATGGCTTGGTTGGTCACGTGCTTGCTGCCCAAGCCCGAGGACCTGAGTTTGATTCCTCAGCAGCCATATAAAAATGGGAGGTGTTGTAGTTAAGTCCAGTGCTCAAAAGCAAAGAGAAGGATTCTTGGGGCTCGCTGGCCAGCCAGTTTAGCTGAAGTGATGAGCTCCAAGTTCAGTGGGAAACCCGTGGCTTCCACATGTATGCAACGACTTCAACGCACGGATACCCTCTTACATGTTATCTGGATCTATGGAGACTCTCGAATTTTCTCTATCAAGTGTGTGTCCTTACAGCTAATGATGGAGTTACACCCTGATAAACTTACCACAGACCGACAAAGTGTGGTATGCCAAACAATATATTTACCATACCTAATCTTCCGACTTGTATGGCTAAGTGACAGACCACGGCAGACTTGCCTTCCATTCCCTTTCTGATAGAGAACATGGCTGTTCTCTGACAAGCCACCAGTCAGTAGCTGCCCCTGTCCAGCAACCCCAGGGAGTGTGGCGCTGTAAATGGCCAGCCTGGAAAAGATCCAAACTCAATAGTCAAAGCGGTGTCTACTGAATACACAACAGCTCCCTCACTGGTAAGTAGAAAATTAGTGGGGTCAGGCCAGCAGAAGCTGTCTGCCATAAGATAGTTCCTGAGCTCAATACACAAGCCAACTTCTGATCCCCCTGCCTCCACCTCCTGAGCGTTAAGTCCTGAGTTCATGGGTGTGCACCACCACGCCCAGTTTTGTGCAGCGACTTCAAGCATGCTAGGTGAGCACTCACCAATGGAGCTGCACTCCGGTCCAACCATATTGTTTTAATTACTGTAGCTTTACGCAGTGCTTTGAGATATAGTCAAACTGGTGTTTTCTGATTTCTCTTAAAAAACAACAACAACAACAACAACAACAAAATTTTATTTTCTTCCATGCTTCTATTTCTAGGTAAGTTTTAGAATCACACAGGCAGTTTCTAAAGAATTATAGTAGGATTTCTCTTGTAAACTCTGTTAAGCCTAAAAAATTAATCAGACGAGAATTAATAGATTGGCCATTTCAAAAATATTCTCAATGGCACCATTCTCCGTCTTTAAAGTTCTTCAATATAGCTTTACCTGCCCAAGTTATTTTCTCAGACAAGTAGATACAATTCTTTGTAAGAGCATGAAAAGTTTCATACATTTAAAACTAAGCCAGGAATGATTTCAACAGGAGCAAATCTGAAAACATACAAAGAGCTTATCAAACAATATAGAAGAGGGACTCTCAGCCAAGCCAAATGAAAACCCATTAAAACTAGACAGCTCATGTGCCTGAATGGAATTTTACCATTAACGACCATTTATCCCATTTAATTAGTATTTTCCCGACACACAATAACTTGCACTAAAATACCGTTCTCTCGCCTTGAAATTTCTAATTATTGTTGCGACCCACACCATTACGCATCTCCTATGCTTTCTCCATCTTTCATGCCATTTAAGCGGTGAGATTTTCAATTATCTACGCAGGGCGGACAGAGATACCTCTAAGGAAAGGGGCATAATATGCAACTCAATTTCTCTAAAAGCCAGGAGAGATCATTTTTAGTCAGAACAAACACACTTTGTCTTTCATCATTTTTTTTTTTTGCAAATAAAGAGTAAAACAGGCTATTTAAAACATCCATTTAAATGCAAATTTTGATATCCCAAGAGAAAAATGTTAATCATTTAAATAGACAGGATTAGTGCCCACCCTTGCCACCCTTCAGTGCCTCTTCTGAGTTTTAGAAAAATGTAGCCTGAGTCCACACAAGTTAAGCCAGCAAGGAGTTCTTAGGTCTTAGAGACTCTCACTGGGCCAAGAAGGCTGAGACTGAGAGGGGAGGGTGGCTCTGTTTTGTCTCTGAGGAAGGGGATGGACAAACAGTCTGCAGCACACCGTGAGCTAGGGATGAGGCAAGATGCCCAACTGACTGCCATGGCCATCTCAAAGAGGAACCCATCACCCTCACACTAGAAGATGACGGAAGGGCAGCTCGAGCAGGTAAACTGAAGCTCACATCAGTTAAGGGACGCTTAAGCGACTCAGGAGCGTGTACAGGCCTCCACAACCCTCACCTCCGGTCCACTGTGCTCCCCCGACCCCACCCCTGTGCAGACTCACCCAGCATCCCCATGCCGAGCATGAACGCATCCATGGTGTAGGGCAGCCCCCGGGCCCGGCCTCTCGTCCCAGGTGGGAACATGACTTCTTTCGGCTGGGCTTTCTTACATTCTACCTGTTAAACAGAAAAGAGGACAAATGAGATGCAAATGAATTCCACGTAAATGTCAGACGCAGAACCGATCGGGTTACGAGCTGTTATTTTTAGCCTCGCTCCTTACTCACTGTAAAAATAGCCGTGCTGAGTAAATGGCCTGCAAAATAAATATTTAAGAAACCACACCACTTGTGCAAACCCTGCTTTGGAAAAACCTACATGGGTGAAATTAGGTTCTGGAAGGGCAGCGAGGACGTAAGCTAAAGATACACACGGGGCTGCAACCTGGTGCCGAAATCATGATGGCTAAGACGGCGGCAGCGGCGGCGACGGCTGATGGATGGGCCTGTGGATAACGGCAGCGGCGGCGGCAATTATAACCATCTTTCATGGTTGTTTGGCCTTTTAGACAGTTTCCTTGATGGTCCTGAAGGCTAGGGACTCCTCACATCAGACCACCAGAGACCTTCTTTTATGAAACAGAGAGGGTACTGGGTCCTGGCTCCATCTCCCAGGTGAGAATACTCAACATCAGAGGCTCAGGAGGAACATGCCACATTCCACCCCAGCAGGCAAAAGCCCTGAAGCCAGGTGTTACATTTACACCACGTCAGTGATGTCGCCATCCCCAAGGAACGCCACCCCACGCCACTTCCCAAGGGAGTCCTGAGGTCTAACATAGACTCTATTCCTATGCATTACTGGTTTTGCGTTTAGCACGTGTGTCTTTTGGTGGTAGCTAATCTTTCCATTTACTTCTGCCTCCAAAATCTCACGATCCTATTCTACATAGGCATATAGAGGTCACTTACTGAACAATATTTCTTATACAAAGTAAAAACCTAAGGACGAGGGAGGTGGCTCAGTGGGTAACGTCACTTCCCGTCAACCCTGATGTCCTGAGTTCATTCTCTGGGACTCACAATGGCGGCAGGAGAGACCTGACTCTCAGAGTTGTCCTCTGACCTCCACGTATGCCATGGCGCATGCACTCCAACATAAATAAAGACATGCAATAAAAAACTGAAACTCCAGTAAATAATTCCGTGGCCTGCGGACGCTCCTGCGTGCTTTGATGGGGGTGCCTGAGCTTGCTCAGCATTACTTGCTTTTAGTTTACAGGCGATTTTAACAAGCACCGTTGGCTGTAAATCAAGCTCATTGCTGATAAAGATGGGCTGTTGCAAGGGCAGGGCAGGGCGCTTAGAGCAGCCAACAGTAACAGCATGGGAGCCGGACGGTGACAGAGGAAGAAGAATCGGGTATCTTATTTGAAAACAGTCTGGGGACATATGGTATAGGAGCAAAAGCTTCACTTGGTTCAGCAGCTGCCAGGGGTATCGCTGTATCACAGGAGATTACAGTTGCTTATGGCGTGTCTGAGGCAGCCAGAGTGTGCTAGCTAAATTGTATGCAGCATACACTGCTTGGGGGGGGGGGTGCTACACGGAGGACCAATTTGGGAGATATGCTCATCCCAGATACTCCAATTAAAAATACTTAGTATTTTTAGTAGTAATTATAAAGCCAGGAGTAGGAGTGTATGTCTCTAATCTAAGCACTTGGGATGCTGAAGCAGGAGGATCACAAGTTTGAGGAATGCCTGGATTATGTAGCAAGATCTTGTCGCAAAAAAAAAAAAAAAAAAAAAAAAGAAAGAAAGAAAAGAAAAGAAATTATTTTGTGATCAAGGGGAAAACTTGACCGAAAACAGTTACTCTGAAACCATGTAACAGATATTATTCTTGCTCTTTAAGGAGTGGTAAATACAACTGTCTATTAAAAAAAAAATGGACAAAAATCACTCAGTGTGCATGATGGATATGCTTACGATAAAAAGTTTATTTGTTTTTGTTTTGTAGATTAGAAGAAATGAACAAGGTGAAAGAAAAATAGGAGAAAGACACAAACAGGCAGCTCACAAGTTAATAAAGAAACACAGAGCTTCACGGGGGTGAGGGAGAGGGGTGGCACACGCCTTTAATCCCAGCACTCGGGAGGCACAGGAGGGCGGATCTCTGTGAGTTCAAGGCCAGCCTGGGCTACAGAGTGAGTTCTAGGACAGGCACCAAAGCTACACAGAGAATACCTGTCTCGGAAACAAACAAACAAACAAACAAACAAAAAAGAAAGAAACATGTATCTTCAAAATAAACCATTTTTGGGGACTGGGAAATGGTTCAGTGGATGAAGACACAGGCTACACAAGCATGAAGACCTGGGTTCAGAGGTCCAGAGCCCATGGAAGAAATGGACGTGCAGCCTGAACACCTATAACTCCAGCAGTCCAGTGAGGAAATGGGAGAATCCTGCAAGCTTGTGGGCCAGAAAAGCTGGTGTAGGCAGGGGAAAGCCAGCAGATTCTGTGTCTCACCCAAGGCAGGAGGACAAGGACTGCCAGCCACAGCTGCCCTCTGATTCCCACCCACGTGCTATGGTGTGCACACGCACCCAAGCACAGGATGTATTCTTGTCTGTTCAATGGGTCCTGAGGACAGCACTGTTTGAAATGAGGGTCCTGAGGGTATGGGAATGGAGGAAAGTGTATTACTTCTTCCCATTGTCATCAAATACCTGACCAGAAGCAATTTCAGCAAACCAGGGTTTGTTTTGGCTCATGGTTTGGTGGAGGAAGTCATGGCTGTAGTCAGGAAGCAAAGGGCAGGGAAAACGAGGGGCTGAGACACATAAACATCAAGGCCTGGACGCTGGAGAGACTCAGTGGTTAAGAGTGTGTATTGACTGTAAACTGGGTGTGGTGGTGCATGCCCTTTACCCTAGTACTCTGGAGACAGAGACAGGCATTTTCTGTGGGTTTGAGGCCAGCCTGATCTACATAGTGAGTTCCAGGACAGCCAGAGCTACATAGTGAGTTTCTGTCTCAAAGGGGGAAAAAAAAGGGTGTACACTGTCCTTCCGGAGGGCTGTTTTGGGGGAGGGCCGGGGGGGGGGGGATTCGAGACAGGGTTTCTCTGTGCAGCTTTGGCGCCTTGTCCTGGAACTCACTCTGTAGCCCAGGCTGGCCTTGAACTCAGAGAGATCCGCCTGGCTCTGCCTCCTGAGTACCACTGAGTACCACTGAGTATTAAGGCATGCACCACTACCGCCTGGCCAGATGGCTTATTTTTGAGTCCAGGCTGCTCACTGCTTCCTGTAACTTCAGCTCTAGGGTATCTTATCTGGCGCGCGCGCGCGTGTGTGTGTGTGTGTGTGTGTGTGTGTGTGTGTGTGTGTGTGTGTATAAGTTCACCACCCCCAGTCAGACAGAGACACACACAGACAGACACACATACTAAAAACACACTATAACACAATAACAAAGCAAAACAACTGAGGCTTGCCCCCAGTGACAGACTTCTTCCAGAGAGGCTCTGTCCCCTAAAGGTTCCCCAGCAGCACCGTCAGCTAGGGACCAAGGGTTCAAAAACATGAGCTGTAGGGCATAATTAACAGTCAATCCACAACAGGCAGAAATCAGCCCTTGGATGTTCCTGAAGGGCAACTGGTTAATATATAAAAACCTACCATGAGCCCATCTTTTGCTCTAATAATCCTACATGTAGGAATGTGTACCGTGAGGGTCTATGACCAAGGCTGTTTGCCAGGCACAACAATAATAATAATAATAATAATAATAATAATAATGAGCCAACAACAGGGACTAGGAAAGATGAGATCAGTCAGTATGTAAGGGCTCTTGCCGCTGCGCTTGACCACCGGAGTCGGACCCACATGGTCAAAGAGAACTATTTAAGGTTGTCCTCTAAGACTTCCCTAAGTGAGGCAGGGCACACACACAGACACTCCACATCCACACACCCCCCAGTAATGGGGTGGGGGCTTCTAGATGGCTGAACAGTTAAGAGCGCTTGTTCTTGTAGAGGACTTAGGTTCCAGTCCCAGCACCCACATGGTGGCTCACAACTGTCCATAATTCCAGTTCCAGGGGATCCAACGCCCTTTTCTGACCTCTGCAGATACAGGGCACACATGTGGCACACGGACATATATGTAGGCAAAAACACTGATATATATAAAATAAAATACATTTTCAAGGCGGGGCGTGGTGACACAAGCTTTTAATCCAAGCACCCTGGAGGCAGAGGCAGGTGGATCTCTGTGAGTTTGAGGCCAGCCTGGTGTACAGTGTGAGTTCCAAGACAGCCAGGGCTGTTATACACAGAAACTCTGTCTCAGAAAAGCCACACACACACACACACACACACACACACACACACACACACACACCCCTTTAAAAAAGTTAAACAAATCCAAACAAACAAACAAACAAAAAAACAGAACAGGAGACTGATGAACTGGAGTTCGCTTGAGTACCACGGAAACACTGGCCATGAGGTACTGGTACTGGGGACCTCCTATAGGAGGTCCCAGGCAGACCAGGACATTAGTTACCCTAACTACAGGAAGGTAGATATAAATGACAGTGACCTTGTAAAGGAAAAAAAAAACCAAGTGTGTATATTGCACTGAAAATATTTAAAAGATCTACCAAAGTTGTCTTAAAGCAGCTAAAAATTTATGGTGTATTTTGCTACTGTGTATTTTCTAAGTTTCCTGCCGCGTAGTGGCTGCATGTTTACATAAAACAATGCAACAGCCTGTCATCAGTGGTGTTATTGGGGGATTCCTCTTGCATGGAGGTGAAGAAAGGTGATTAAAAAGAAATAAATTCAACCACATCGGGTCTTTTAGATTTCCCCTCACAGCTCAGGCCTGGTGATCAGTCCTAGGTCCTGCCTCTGTGCCCCCTTCCTGGGGGCTGGAGGCTGAGAGAAGTCTCCTTTGCAGGAAGCTGCCCCAGCACAGGAAGATGGGCATGCCCTGAGCAGGCAGGCAGATAATTACCTAACGCTGACACCAGGATGGGAATAATGCGGCTAACCAGCTCAGTTCCTAACAGCCCTATCGGTGGCAATCTATTGCTTTGTCTTATGAAAACCTGCTGCCTGTTCCTAGGCAACCCGATCAACGGAAATTTCAGGTTTATACAATTTTCATTTAGGGAACATAAAGGTTAACTAACTGTAATGGGAGTATTTTAAACAAACCCACCTACTCTTCCCAGCACTGAGCAGGGCTGGCAGCTCGGTGGAATTCTGCTGTCTTTGCTGGTGGCATTTTGGCAGCACCCACCACAGGAGCTCTGTCAACCACCGGCCCTGTCACAGCGAGTGCACTCGAGGCCGGAGGCCATGGCAGGCGAACTCTCTGGGGCCTCAGCCTGTCCTGGGCCTTTGAGTGACAGGAGAAGCATTGGACACGGCAGGGAGCCTGCTCTGGCCAGCAGTGAGAGCTTCAGGAAAGACTGCTCAGGTCCAGAGGGCTGCTTGCAGTCTGTCCCCACTGCCTGCCCCTGGAGATTCAGGCTGATTAATTCTGTGGAAGAACTCAGAGCCAGGATGCGGGGATCCACCAATAAACAAGGTGAGCCCCTGCACAGAGGACTTCCATTCCCTCGTGCGCCAAGGGTGTAGGCAAGTGCTCTCTGAACATCAAACTGCCTTGAGTCTTTTGGACTTGCCCCTTCTTCATCTCTAGATCTAGACCACACGTGGGCTATCTTCTCCGGTACCTGTGGCAAGCCAGAGAGCTTGACCCAAGACCTAGAGGGAAAATCAGAACCAGACAGGAAAACCCGAAACACTTGTTTGGTTCTGGTCTTAGACTCAGGGCATCTGGACATGGACCATGTTGCAGACGTCAACAACCACGCACCAAATGTCCCCAAAGAGTGGCTTTGCACAGCCTCTGACTGTCCTCCTGAGCTCTGAGCTGACAGGGCTGGGGTTATCTCATGGAGCTGTGGTCAGATGGTGGCTAGGGCTGGAGTGAGAGAAAGCCCTGACTAAGTCGAGGGTCCACGACCGACGATGGATACCACCTACAGCTTCTCCAGGACATCTGGCCTGGTTACAGAATGAACATTCCAAGAGATGCTGCATACGCTTCTAACCGAGCCTTGGGATTCACGCTATGTACCATCCACCACATTCCACCATTGTGTGCCCTATGCCAGCTCAGAGCCAGTGAGGGAGGACGGGACAAAGTTGTCAACAGCTGCAACATGGAGATCTAAGGGCTGTCTTTAGAGGTAGGTATTGCCCGAGGTCACTGACATGTGGGCATCGGATAGGAGGGTGGGAGGCATTCTGCCATCCTGCTGCCTGGGTTCTCAGGGCAGCAGGCACTATGCCTGCTGACATCATAGGGCAGTGGGCAGAGCATACAAGCTCCCTTTCCATGGTCGCACTATGGGCCTCTATGGGTTTTTGTGGATATTAGAAACAAACTGGTGGTAGTTTTCCAGGGGTTTATTTTATTGCTTGTTTTTCTCCTCTTCTTCCTTCTCCTCTTTTTTTTTTTTTTTTTTTTTTGGTGGTGCTGGGTATCAAACCCAGGGCCTTGTGCACGCTAGGCAGATGCTCTTCCACTGAGCTATACCAGAGCCCTATTATTATTTCTAACTTGTTATTCAGACTGTGGTGGTTTGAAAGAAAATGGCTCCCAAAGGGAGGTGTGGCCTTGTTGGAGGAAGTGTGTCACTGTGGGGGCGGGCTTTGAGGTTTCTTTTGCTCAAGCTTCTCTCAGTGTGACAGTCAGTCAACTTCCTGTTGCTTCTGAGTCAAGATGTAAGGACTTTCCCCTCCAAGACCACATCTGCCCGCACGCCGCCATGCTCCCTGCCATGATGATAATGGACTGAACCTCTGAAACTCTAAGTGAGCACCCCAATTAAATGTTTTCTTTGTAAGAGTTGCCATGGTCATGGTGTCTCTTCACAGCAATGAAAACCTGAAGACACAGACGTAATTTCAAACTTATAGCAAAGTTGCAAAGACAGCCCCAAGAACAGCTGGTATCCTTTTGCCAACACTGCTCACTGTTAGCATTTTCACACACACACACACACACACACACACACACACACACACACACACACCCCTCAGCACCTGCACACACTCCATGTCTGTATCTGGAGGGGGAGGGGGAGGTCTGTGTTTCCCATTCAAGAGCATGCTGCAGACAAAGGGCTGGACTCTGTGCCTGGACACTTATGCACACATGGCTCTGGTGATGCCCAGCATTCCAAGAAAAGGAAATCCTAAAACCTTCTTGTCGGAGACTAAGTTGCAAACTTTGTGATTTGCCAGTTCTAAACATGGGGACCGTTTCTTACGTAACCAGAGTAGTCACCAATTTCAACAGGGACATGGTACCTTTGTCAAGCGTTCATAATCCTTTTGCCAATGGACTCAACCAATGCCCCTTTATGACAAGACATTTATCTACCATTACAAAGGGTTGTGCTATGCTGTCTACATAGCCAGGTTGTCCTTGAACTCATGATTTTCCTATCTTAGCATCCTGAGGAGCCGAGACTACAAGCACATGCCATTGTTTCCCGCCTGTAATAGGCTGTAGAATGGAAACAGGCCTAGCCTTCTGACACCCCTACCTAGCCTGTGTCTGGATTTGAGGTCTGCCTAAAGGCACAGCGCATGTCAAGGAGTACTGTTTTAGGGAAGGCATGGGAGTTTCTATGGGGAAGGCTTCTCTATGGCTGCTTCTGCAACCACTAGGCATCTGTGTGTGTGTTGGGGGTTAGGGGAGAGCCAGGGAGTCTGAGAAGGAAGCTGATCTCTGAAGGAGTAAAAAGACTTGTTTTCCCTGCTTCCTCACAAACAATCCAGTCAGTATGCAGTCCCAGAGCCAAAGGGAAAGCCAAGAGCTGTACCTGTGGCCTTGTACTACCTTGAACAAGGGGTTGTGGGGGGCACTGTCTGGCCTGAAGAGGCCAGTGTGTACAAACAGATCATGTTAGAAAACTGTTGCTTCTCAGGGAAGCCAGAGGCCTGTTTCAAAGGATAAAATTCCCCAGTGTGCAGACACTGACCTTGACTGTCTGGCTGGTAGAAAGGGGAGGGGGAGAGAGATAGAGAACTCAGGGGATGCTGTCCCATGGCTTTTATGCTGGTACCTATCTTTGTATAGAGATTCCTAACAGCCCCAAGAGGCCTGGCTGGGCCTTGGCCCAGGATCTGCTTGGTCTCCTCCTTAATCAAGTGGCTATTCTAGAAGATTCCAGGTGAACTCTGCTCATCTGATGTTCCAAGGCAACTGCTTTGCTGGTATCCAGGAAGGGGAGAGGAGGGAACACTATATACACTCAGGATTTACCCAGAACCTAGAAGCCACAAAGATGTCTCCACAGGGCAGGGGCTGATGGGCCCACCTCCAGAGACCCCTTTACTGTTCCCCACACAACCACTGCCATTCAAGGTAAAGACCTTCCTTCCTCCTAGCCATTGCCCAACTGCGTTCTCTACCCAGCAGAGGCCTTTCTAAGGACCCTATGGAAAGCAAGATCCTTGGCGGGCCTCTGTAAGTTCTTACTCAAGACCCAGAGAGCTGGTTGCCAAGCACCAGAGATGCCATCTGTACATGGTATCTCAGCTGGTTTGACTACTAAGAGGTTCTCGCAGACAAGACATCCCCATGAAGACACAGAGGACACAACTGTAGTAATGGCAGCCACGGACATGCCAACAGAAGAGATAAAGGCAACCCGCTGTGCCATCTGCCTTAGACACACACTGGACATAAACGACCTGGACCCATGGATAGGAAGCATCAGAATCCGGTTTGATTTGCAGAGTTGGCTCAGTGTGTTATTCTGGGAGAAGGAAAGAACAGGGTGATCATGCATCACCATCCACCTGCTGGGCAGTCACAACATTCCCGTGTGCGTGCGTGCGTAAGATATTTCCATGGATCATATAATAAACATTATTGTTATTCAGCAGAGTGTGTGGCACATGGAGCCCTCAAACAATGTCCCCTCTTCTCCATCGCCTTACAGCACGTAGGCTTCATTTACTTGGTGGAACAGCCTAATTGGCCTTCTCTCTGATAAAGAAACTGAGGCCTCAAGAAAAAACAACCTCCTGCTTCAGAGCACGGCCAGCTCCCAGTCCCAGGGTTCCCACCCTCACACCCCAGCTCCCTCCTGTGGGTCCTGCCCTCTCGGCCCCCACTTAGCCTCCAGGGCCAATCTGATGCTATTTCTTCCATAAAACCATTCCCAACTCCAGCTTCCAGAATTAATTTCCTCACCACTTACAGAATTAATTTCATCCACTGTTTCCTCTGCTTAGTGTTTTTATTAAAGCCGACGACGACGGCGAAGTGAAGTAGGTCATAAACCAGCAATATTAAGCACTGAGCAAGGCAGGAAGCGTGTGGACACGGGAGAGGAATACCGGGGTGTGACTCCTTTTGGAGGTGCTGAGAGCCTGGGCAACAGTTGGAGAAGAGCCAGTCTCCAGTCTCCAGTCTCCAATGCTGCTCGAGACATGCCCCTGACAACTGCACCCAGGGTGGGCCTCGCGTGTCAGAGGGCAGTCTCGAGTCCAGCTCCTTGCTTTAATTCAGCTCTACCTTTGGGCTCTGGGGTACAGCTAACTTCTCTGCACTCAGACCCCCTCACCTTCAAGGCAGAACCTGACAACAGCCCCCATCCCGCTGGGGCCAAGCCATCTTACAAAGCCTTACCCCGTAGAAGACCCTACCACGTACCCTGCTCTATGCAGAGCACGCAGGAAAATCTCTGAAGAAGGTAAAGCCAGTTCATACCCACGCTCATTTTTGATTCCAAAGAGCAAGACCAAAAGCAGCTGCCCCTTCTACCGGCAGGGCCCAGCCCTATTCCTAAGAGGCCCTTCCACCCCCCACCCCACCCCCAAGTAAGCCCAGCTCCCTGCATTCATCAGCAAGGTGTGCTGGGGGAGCTGGCAGGCTGCACTATTTGAGGAAAAAGCTGACGGCAGTGGCGGCAGCTGTTCTTTCTTTTTTTTTTTTTTTTTTTTTGTGGGCACCTGCAAGGACATTTCAAAGTGAAGAGGAAGCTTGCCCCCCCCCCCCCCCCCCGGCAGGTGTCCAAATCTGGCTGTAAGATCGAGTGGGTGTCTACCCCAGCCCAGGGCTGGCTTCACTGAAGCAGCAGGAGACACAGCAGGGAAGGAAGGTGTCGCTTCAGCAGCAGCTCCCTGGATGTGGGGCGGAGCAGCTGCAGGGAGAGGTCAAAGAAAGGACCATGGCAGAGGTCTCAAAGCCTCGAGAAGACACGGGAGGGCTTCCTCCAGAAGCTTCTGTGTGCTCCCCTTTCAAGAACCCATGCCCTGTCAGTCATTGGGGCCACCGTGAGCAGGTGTGGAAAATCCAGAGGTTCAGCACCCTGTCCTCGCTCCCTCTCCTTCACTGACCTGACTGGAGGACCGGTGAAGGGCAAACCGGCCAGAACTCTGACTGGGTGGTTCCCTCCCCGCGGGCTAAATTACTTCTGCCTAAAGAGCCGCGCACATTTCCCACAGACCGCCCCCACTTCCCCCTCCACTTCTCCCAGGCTTCCCCCAACACACAAATTGTTTGGCTCCCATTAGCAGAGCCTGTACATAAACGGGCGTGTGCACACACGCGTGTGTGATGCGTAGGGCTTGGGATCTCTCGCTCTCCCACGTAAACATAGGATTCATTTATTAAATGCCTCTCTGCCATTTCCTTTTTTGCCTTCATCCTGCTTGTTTAATATTGCATTTGACATTCTCATTTTAGAAATGGCAACAGAAGCAGAATGGATGGCTAAAATTAGCTTCCGAGTGAGAACGATGCTACAAATAGGATCGTGAGCACAGAAGCCCAGTTAATTCCACCCACCCAACCACCCCCACTTTCGGGGGCTGGTTCCTGACTGACTTTTCCGTCTTTGGGGACGAGGACGATGTCTGAAGGAGAGGATAAGAGCCATGTCACCAGGCATTCTGCCAGAAGCAGGGCACAGATGCTGACCCTAGCCTCAGGGAGGTTCCACGGCCAGGTTGGCCTGGCACTGTGGTTCTGATTTGGAGAGGCCAGCTCGGCTCTCTCACTGTCCTGCTGTGCCTTGCTCCTCAGTGTTCTGCTTTAAGGCTTGGTCCCCTAAGGGTGCTGTGAGCTGCAGAGGGCAGGCTGCAGATCACAATAAGCTTTGCTCTTGGAAGTGAGCTCTCTGGAACCTATTCAGAGACCGATTCAGCCAAAGGGTCTGATTCAGCTTTCCTGGAACCTAAAGAACCTCAGGCCATGGGGCTGGAGAGATGGTTGGATGCCTACGAGGGCCTCTGTCAGAGGATCTGAGTTTCCTTCCCATCAGGAGGCTCACAACCTCACAACGGGTCTATAAGTCCCGCTTCAGGGAACCCAATGCCCTCTTCTGGCTTCTGCTGGCAATTGCACTTATGTGCGCGCACACAATAAAATTATCTTAAAACGACAACAACAAAACACAGAATCCCATCTCAGGACTCTGCTGCTCTGTCCCAGAGGCTGTGTACCTCTCCTCTCTTGGAAACCACCTCCAGTCAGAGACACCGGAGTACCTCCCTCCCACGGGGACTCAGGAACTAGTCCTTCAGCCTTCTTCCTTGGGGATCTCCTATTTACTCAATCAAAATGATTCTGAGAACGATGATAATGATGATATTAAGAAGATTGATCACTGTGACGGAGCCTGGTATGGCCTGGCTCTGTTTCAAACCCTGAGTAATCCTTAGTCACAGCCCTTCCTGCAGGAGTTACTCCCGACCCCCATGTCCTTGTCTTGAGAAGGGCGACCAGCAGAGAAGTTAACTAGCCCAAGGTCACGGAGCTAGTATGAGGCAGTCCACCCGAGTGTGGGATGCTCAGTAGAGAGGGTCTGTGGTGCCAGCTGCCAAAGAGGCATACAGGGTAGACAGTACTGCCTCTGACCTTCATTTCATTCGCCCCCTGCCCATGGCTGGGTGTTCTCTCATGAATGAGGTGCTTCTGCGGGATGCCGCTTCCTCAAGCCCCACCCACTGTCCACTGGGGCATCCTCTCTTCTCTGCTTCACAAAGCCCTATTGTATGGTGAGACTGATTGATTGTTAAGCAAAACCCTTTCCTCAGGGCCCCAGAGGCAAGCATCACTCATGCTGGACTTGCTCTGACACAAGTTTAGGCCTCAGTTGCAGATGATGGTCAGTAGGCCAAATCCAGCTGGCTGCATCCTGTTTCTGTAAATTAGGTTTTATTTGAACACAGCCACGCCCACTCATTTACATACTGTCTGGGGCTGTGTTTGGCTACAATGGTGGTGTTGAATAGCTGTGACAGAGACCATATGGTCCTTCAAGCCTCAAATATTTACTATCTGGCCCTTTACAGAAAGCTTGGCCCTTGGCTTAGGCCAAACGGAGGTCACTTGCTGTCACCTGCTGTCACTGAGAGTATTTTCAGGAGAGCTGGATTCCTGCCAGCCTTCCAGATTATAAATGTGACCACAGAGTAGGCAAGGCCTCTGGGACCAGAATGGAACCAGGGCTTCGTCGGAGCTGCAGAGGGACGAAGCAGGTGCAGGTAGATGGAGGAGTCTCGCAAAACCAGCAGGGGGCCCGGGCTTCTGGCTCGGATCCCAAAGCTCCCAGTGTCTCTAAATGACCCAGCGGGTCCTTCCACGGGGACAGGAGGATAGAACCCTTTCCCCCAACAGGTGTGCCCCATAGCGTGATCAGAGCAGGAAGGCATGGTTCTGCAGAGAGGAGACTGGGCTCTGGGAGGTCCCAGGGTTAGCTCATCTTTCCCCTGGTGAGAAAGACTGGCAGGTGACGCTGAGGGAGCTAGCCTGGCAGGGGATGAGCACCAAGCCTGTCCTGTGCCACCTCCACATCCCACATAATGTCTCCCCTGTCACTGGCGGTAACAGCACCAGTGGCACCCATCACTAGTGGACATCCTCCACTGGGGCTCCCCTCAAGTCTTTAATGGGCACTCCAATCAGTGCATGACTCCAATTCCTTACCTGCTTCCACAGGCTGCCCACTCTGGGACTGCCTGCTGACCATGGTGGGGGGCATATTGCTAAGCTTCCATTCATTCCAAGACAGAGGCTATACCCATGTCTTGCTTGGCAGATTTTGTAAGTGCAAATGCCTTAAAGGAACAAGAGGAGGGGCTGGAAACTAATCACCACACACACACACACACACACACACACACACACACACACACACACACCCTGGCCCACCTTTCTTTCCTAACCCCCTCCCCCTCCTTACTATGGTACTTGTTCAGTGGGTAAAGTGACTGCCACCAAACCTGGCAATGTAAGTTCGATCCCTGGGCCCCCCCTGAAGGCGAGCACTGATTCCTAGTCGTCCCCTGACCTCCACACACGCATCACGGCACCCTCACACCTACACACTCACAAATAGGTAGGCAAAAAATTATTTTCAAAATAACCCCCAAAGGTTAAAACAAGACAAAACAAAACACAATTTCAGCTCTTCCACCTGTGACTGTCTCATCATGCACGCCCCTCCTTCCCACCGAGCTCTGGTGCTCCCCTTGGAGGGCTGGCGGTGCTCAGTTAGCGTGCTGTGTGAAAGGCAGGTGGGCAGTGCACTCTCTGTGCCTGTAAGGAACCAGCATGGTACTTGGAAACACCAACTCCCCGTGAACGGAGCGGAGGAGAAGGCTCTACCCCGGCACCTTCCACTCTGCATCCTCCTTTCTTACCCAACCGCGGCACCAGCATCTCTCCAGTATCATTTTGAGATGGGGGCTGTGCCGGGCCTCGGAGGAACCCAGAAGCTGGCTCTATGTCAATTCTCACCTCCTTCCCCGTGGCTGCCTGGCACATCAGGAGGCTGCGTGCCAGCTGGGCTCTGGTGACTGACTAATCAAGCAAGTGTCCCTGCTGGTATGGGCCTGCTTCAATCAGGGCCACGCCGCCATGGGAGGCGTCCTTCGCTGCACCCGCACTGGGGCTGGCAGAGCGGTCAGAGAGGAGGATCGTGAGGCTGCATCAGGCCTGCATTTGCCGGTTTGCTCTGGCTGGGGCTGAGTTTTAGCTCTTGTGGGCTGGACCTTGACCCTGAGTGGCAGCCAGCTCTCTACCATGCCCCAAGGATCAAGGGAAGAGACTGATGGCTGACCAGGACCCTTAGGCCCAAACTCGGTCCTCCTCCCTGGCTGGGAACCCGGCCTTCAATTAGGAGATCAAGAAACTACATGGGCTGAGGAAAAAGGATGCTCAGTGGCCATGGGAGGCCTTCTAACCCAGTAAGACCATGGTGATAGCCTAGATTTGGTCTAGGGAGGAAGGCCAGCTTTATGGGTTCAATCATGAGCTCAGGAGTGCAGCTTTCCAGTACTGAATTCTGGGACTGCCACGTGCTGACTGTGTGGTCTTGGGCAGTTGCTTGTCTCTGCCTTGCCCATCTGTAAAATGGGGAAAACGGTTTGATTTTGTGTCTACCAGAAAGGGCGTGATGCACCAAGCAAGTGGTCGGCAACCCAAATGGACACATCCTAAAATCTCAGCTGCTGCAGCCTGTAACAGGAAGGGCCATGTGGAGACTTCCGGCCCAAACGTCTATCCCACCCTGGAGGCAATCTCCCCAAGACAGGAGGCTGTTCTATGACCCTGTATTCCTCAGGCCCATCTACCTGCTCTAGCTCTAAGATGCTGAAGAGCTTTCTAGAAAGCTCACGAGCTTCACTAACCAAATTAGAAAAGAAATGGCCGTGGGAACGATGGTGTGCCTCTGAGTCAGGTGATTGGCTCCTGATGGACTCCCTTACTCACTCCACGACTATGGATTCAGTCTGGTGAATGCCAGGTGTATGCCACTGAGCTAGAAAGTTCTAGATTCAAGTTCTACCTCTGTGAATCAAGGCGGAGACCCATCTTATCTGCCAGTGTGAGACAGTGGGTGCACTAAGGGGTGATGGCAAGGTTTGGGGGGGGGGGCGTTGTCCTTTCCAGTCTCATAGCACGGAAGAGCAAACCTTCCTACGTCCCTTTAAACAACAGCTTTCACTTAGAGGCCTTCCGGTTCTGTCTTTCTGGGTGGCTCATTCAAATTCTGTCTACCGCACAGTTGAGATGCATTTCCTGTCTTGGTGAATCCAAAAGCAAGGCAGGCTACGGGCTCCTCCACCAACTCCCTTCCCCTCCTTTAAAGTCTGTCTTTCTTCACTGAAGGAAAGGTTTTCAAGACAGCAAATAAAGCCTGCGGCCCGAGACAAACATGGTGTGAAGCCGGGTGTGAAGCCCTTGCTCACGGCAGCACACCTAGCCTTCAACAACCCAGGCAAGTGGGCAGGCTAGCTCAGTTTGCTGGGGTTCAGTGACATGCCTCTGCCCCCACTCCCCAGAACCTCTGATCCCTCCTCTGGTAGGTCTAGGCTAAGAACTTCCACCCCACGACACACTAAAGTCTAGAATCTGAACTACTCTGTCCCCAGGCCTTCCCCTTCTCTGTCCACTTCCGATTTTGCTTATTTCGTACAGAACAAGCACCCCATGTTAAAGGAAAACAAGTATTTTATACTAGAGGCATCCCAAAGCCATCAATTACCATCACTCAGTGTCACCGACATGAAGTGTGGCACTGATATGCGGGAGAGGCCTGGGGAAATGGCTGCCAGCATCTGACTCCCAGTCCGCCAGCCAGAGGCTCTGTCTCCTTCAGCATGTCCTTATCCTCCTTCCCTGGTCATCTGAGGGATTACCCTCTCACCCCATGCTCAGACAAGAGTCTACACAGCTCACTGAGCAGCCCAAGACCTATGCTCCTTCACTCTGGGTAACCCCAGGGCCAATCCTGGGCCTCATTTTCCCCACGGAGACAGAGGATGAGTCCCGTCCTGTGTCACAGGCTCATTTCAAAGTCTGCCGATAACGACACTGGAATTCATCTCTCGCCGTCACTGCATCCTTCCCGGTGAACTGCTGGGGATACAGGCAGGGCAGGCATCTGCCCGCATCCTCCGAGGCCTCTTCCGCTCCCTGATCCCCACCCACCTCCCGTGGAGCCTGTCAACAGCAAGCTCCGCAGAGGCTCCAGGAGGCATCTGCACACAGGCATAGGTCCTCCACCTCTCTAGTTTAGGAAATAGCGAACAGTGGCCTAAGGTGGGGAAGTCCCAACCGGAAGGCAACAGGACCCGGAGGACAAAGCCATCGAAGGAACCTGTGCCGTGCTCCTCTGCCCATCTCCTGCACCCCATGTTAGAGCCGGTGCAGATGCCTCCAACATCCACTATGCAAAGAAAGACTATTTTCATTTCGGATGCATACGATGGCTAGGAACAATATGAACAATATTATTTTAGTGCCCTGGGAAAAAATTAGCAAGTCAAATATTGAATCAAGCCTGTAGCACCACATGCTAAGCAGATTGCTTTGATCTTATCCACACTAAAAGCTCTATTATTGAATCTAAAGTTGGTGAACACATATCAGACCAATATACACTACATATCTGAATGCATGTTTCAGAAGCAAGGAATGTTTTGACAAAAGGGAGAAAAATATCAAAGTCACAGCTGCGGTCGAGGCACAAATTTGCCTACCCACCCTCTTCTCTCCGGGCCAGAGGCTTTGCTGGCCAACCTAAATGTTTGTGTTCTGGGCGACCTGCAGATGAGTCCAGAAACACCTGCTGAGCTTTCATATTTTTTTCTAGAACCAACAAAGAAAGGGTTCGGCACCCTACAGTCAACCTGGGAGGGGTGTGGGGTGAGAGAAGGAGCAGGCAGACACCACACAAGGCATGGCACCCTCTGGTGGCCAGTTCTGTGGGTGGACTCCCTGGCTCCACAGAATTCCAGGGGCGGAACCTCCGCTCCTCCTGCGGCTTCCTCCACTGGGAGGAACAGCTAAGAAAAAGGAAGGAGGCAGCTGATGATGAAGCCAGAAAGAGAAACAGACTGGCAAACCCCCTAAGATTGGCTCCTCAATGCCTTTCATTAAAAGCTTGGCTGAGGACGGCACCTACCTTCAATCACAGACAACACTCAAGAGGCAGGAGCAGAGTATCTCTGAGTTCGAGCGCGCCAACCCCTCAAAAAAATGCGTGGTTGAAATCAGGGGGCTGCAAACTCCAGCCTGTGGACCATATCTAGCATGCCTTGCCTGTGCCTGGGTTTTATAAGGTCCGAGATTTAAAAATACTCTTTTGTATTATTAAAGGGTTAAACTATGAGAAGCTGAGTATGTAGCAAAATGCAGAGTGCTTGGCCTGAATGTTGATTTTGTATTGGAGGGAAGGAGAGAGGGGATGCCACAGGAAATTCATGTATGTAGGGCCTAAGGACATGTCTGCATGACAACAGAGCGGTTGCAATGGTCGGATAAACAGCTCCAAAAACTGGTCTTTTTTTTTTTTGAGATAGGGTCAACTATGTAGGAGGGTAGCCTGAATACTTACTATTTGGATTTTTTATTTTAATAATTAATTTTGGCTTTGTGTATGTGTGTAGGGATGGTAATGCATATGACTGTGTGTGGGGAGTGCACATGTGTGCAAGCCAGAAGACCATCTCTGGTGCTGTTCCTCAGATGTGCCCCCTACCCCTACCCTTAGAGTCTCTCTTTGGCCCAGGACTTATTAACTAGGGTAGGCTGGCCGGCCAGCCAGCCCTGGGGATCTGCCTGCGTCCATTTTGCCGGTGCTGGGATTTTAAGAGCGCACTACTGCACTCAGCGTTTTTTCTAGGTCTTCTGAAGATCAAACTTGGGTTCTCAGACCTGCTAACAAGTGCTCCGGTCTGAGATACTGCTCCAGCCTATTTCTGACTTTTTGTTTGGTTTTTTTGAGATAGGGTCTCTCTATCCCATCCTGGAACTCACTACATAGACCAAGTTGACCTCGAACTCACAGAGATCCGCCTGCCTCTGCCTCCCAAGTGCTGGGATTAAAGACATGCACCATCATTACGCCTGGTCTATTTTGGGGGCTTTGAGGTAGGGTTTCACTACACATTCCTGGCTGGCCTGGAATTCACTCTGCAGACCAGGTTGGCTTTGAACTTATGGCGATCCTCCTGCCTCAACCTCCTGAATGCCAAGTACTGGAATTACAGAAAAACATCATTACTTCCAACTGGCCCTTCACTGAAAAAGTTCACTGGCTATTGTTTCTCACAACTGCTACCATTAGTGGGGCTGAACTGGGACAGCCTGGCCCTCATCCCTCTCCCTGTCTACTGCATGCATGACACGGATGCTTGCCGTCACTCACAGGACAGGGATGTGGCGCAGAGAAAGGGCTCCCCAGTCCAGGACAGTCCCTCCCGACTTACCATTTTATTATTGATTTCATGGAAATGGATCTCACAGACTTTCTCCACAACGTCTTCATTCTCAAAAGTGACAAAGCCAAACCCTACAGAAAAAGGAGAAAGAGAGAGGAGGAGTGAGTTTGGCCTCTGCAGGATGTGCAAGGGTGGCCTGCCGTCAGGACAGGCTCCAGATGGGCGGCGGTGGGGGATGGGGATGTTGCGGTGATTCCAGGCAGTGATTCCAATTTGTACCCAGCACCCTTCCAACAGGGAGGCCACAGTCAGAATTCCACCCACGTGCAGCAGGCACCGTGTGGCTTACATCTGCCCCAAAGCAAACAAGAAATTTACTTGTCTGTTATTTACAAGGGTCGGAGCCTGCTGGCTCTGTGCGGAGGCAGGCTTGTGGGTTACAGACAGCCGCTTGGATCTCTGCGGGGCCTTGCTGGCCCTTTCTGTGAGCTTCGATGGCTAGCCCTCGGGTCGGCCTCCATGCGGAGGCGGTTATTGGTCCTTTTCTTCCTGAATGACTTCCTCTAATACCTCATCAGGACATCCTGAGGCCTGGAAGAAACTATTAAAAGTTGCAGGCCTCTGTTCTGTGCGGGCATCCTTTTGCTACAGCCGCTTCAAACACACTGTGGATTTGGGGCAGTTTAAGACCGTCTGATGCCCGCTGTCAGCCCGTCAGCTATCCACTGTATTTACTCGGCTGGGGGCCGGCTTTACTAGACCAGCTGCACTGAAGAATTTTGGCAGGCGACTGCCGCTCAGCATCCTGCGTGCCTCTCTCCACCCTCCTGCCCCTTCCTTTCTTCTCTTTCCACCCCCAACGGCGTTTCCAGCATGGGTCCCCATCTACGACCCTACTCAGCAAGCACCAGGGTACCACGTGGGCCCACACATGGTGGGTCTATCACCTTGCACTGAGCACAGCTGTCGTGTTGGTGCTCATGTGCAAGGGGACCCGGGCAGAGATGGAGAGACGCGGATGAGGCAGGGGCCTGGTTATAGTCTTGCCTGGGCATAACCTGGGCACCTGCTTCTGTTCTCTGGACCTTGACACTTGGTACCTGGAAGTAAAGGTAGGTCAAGCAGACGCCAGGCCCCCCCCAGATCTGGGCTCCCATGGATATGGACTGGGGTGTATGTGTGTGTGTGTGTGTGTGTGTGTGTGTGTGTGTGTGTGTGTGTGTGTGTGTTGCTTTGGAAGGTGGTGAAGTTGGTTATAAGGAAGGAACCCTTCAGAAGAGTGGGATTAGTGCCCTTATAGAAAGGCCAGATAGCTTGTTTTTTCCCTCTCCTGCCCAGTCAGGCCACAATAGGGTGTCTTTCTGTACGATTGTAGGGGAGCCCTTCCCAGGGCTGACCACACTGGCACCATGACTCAACTTCTTGCTTCCAGAACTGTAAGAGGCCTGTTGTTTTCAAGCTATGGCATTTCCCCAACAACTAAGACACTCTGTTCTCCACAGATGTGAACGAGACTCACGAGAAGCACGGAAAGACAGAATCCAACTGGCTGGTTTTGCAGCATTGGTTATCAGTACTCCGTCAATGAGTAAGAGGCAGACGTAGGCCCTTCCAGCTCCTGTGTCTGTTTGGGGGCTCAGCCACCCAAGGTAGAAAGAGAGTATTTCAAGTCCCTTCCGGTTCATAAAACCACCTCTACTACCACCGTCCAGGGACTACCAGGGAAACGGAGCCGACACACAGAACTTTTACATCACAGTTCCCACAGCAGGTTCCAGCGAGTCTTCAGAAAAGAGGGTGGCTCCCCGCTCTCAAACAATGTGCAGGAAAACAGAAGGCCAGGACTACCACACAAACGCAGTCATGATCTTCAGGCTGGGCCATTTACTATCATGTACCAAATACTGAACCGATGTTCCCACAGAGTACACACAGCCTAGGCCATCACAGGCACGTGAGGCAGGTGTCTTGACATGTTCCAAAGAGGACACAATTGTCTGCTGAGGGGGCTAAAACCGCTAAGGTTTCTCAGCACCACTGGGTGAAAGCTGTGCCCTCAGTACCCTGAGGCCTGACATCACGCGTGAACTACCTAAAATGGAGGCTCACACTTCCCAAGCTGTGTCCCCGGAGAGAACCTCCAGTGCTTTCGGACTCCTTCTCTTTGGGTGGCACCTTTCCCTTGGCTCTTAGTCCCCTATCTCATGCCCCTTGCATCCAGCCTGTGGGCCACATCGGCCTGTGAAGGTAACCCCTCTGGCCTGGGCCCACCTCAGCACCTTGCAAATAAACCAGGCCCAATGAGTTAGGGTTTCTGTTGCTGTCTTATCCCACTGCTAACTAGAGTGACTGCAGCGGACTGAAGAGGGACCCTCCGAATACATACCTATACTCCGAGCCCCGGGAAAGTGTAGCTTTGCAAATGTGATTAAGGATCCCCGATTTAAGGAGCGCTCCTAGTCTAACAGCTGGTGTCCTCATACGAGGTGGGAGATGGAAAGAGACACAGAGAAGAGGCCATGGGAGGGCAACGGCAGGCATGGTACAGGTGATGGAGTCTCAACCAACCACCACGTGCCAACGGACTACCACCTACTGGCAGGGAGAGCAGCCACCACCCAGTGAGACAACCGACCGCTGCTGCTTTGGCCAATTGGTCACGGCGATCACGGGACACTCCTCCAGTGAGGGGACAGGCTCCTGCTGTCTCTGCAGAAAGGGGGGGGGGCATGCACCTCCTCCAGCCAGGCTGCTGACGGGCCAATCACAGTGCTCTGGACAGAAGGCTTGAGAATGTGGCTCAATGAGCCAGACCCATGTGAGCTATCAGGAAAGAAGGGGAAGCCAGCGGCACTCCAGGAGGTGGAGGGCAGCGGAAGGTGTGGAGGCCCCTGGTGGCCCAGCATATTCGTACTTAACAAGGGAACAGCGGCAAGGGTAGAGCTCTTCCACGCACGGTGCACCTTTGTGCTCCCTTAACCCCCTAGTCCACCGTGGAAGTCACTGTTCTGGGTCACTATCACTGTGCTGGGCCACCAGGCAGACAGGAAGGAGGCAACCAGCTAAGAAGTGGGGATTAAAACGCACGTGGCTGTAGGGGAGCCAGAGGGCTCTTGGCATAAATTTGGCTTCTGACTCTGAATTTTCCTCCATGGTCCCTCTTCCCTAACCATTTGGGACTCGGAACATGTGTATCACAAAAAATGATTCTCCTGGGGCTGAAGAGATGGCTCAGTGGTTAAGAGTATTAGTTGCTTTTCCAGAGGATCTGGGTTCAATTCCCAGCACCCACATGATGGCTCACAACCATCTGTAACTTCAGTTCCAGGGAACCTGATGCTTTTTTCTGGATTCATCACTGCACACAAGTGATGCAAGACACTCATAACACATAAAGTAAAAATAACCAAATCCTTTAAAAAAAGGTTTTCCTGACTGGAGGAGGAGAGCCTGGATTGAAGCCTCTGCACCCGGGATACATCACAGTTTAGTAGTGTCAAGATTCACTGGCAGCATTTGAAGCATCTATATCTCTTCAACATCCCTGTCTGTTTGGCCTGAGTAGAGAAAACAAACTTGATTATGTCTAAAATATTTATTTATTCCATTTGGGGAAGCAAAGAAGCAATGAAACACTTAATTATCAATAAGTGTTATTCCTCAACATATAATCATTTTTATCTCACAGGTGCATTATCATTCCCAATGAATCACTAACTCTGTGGCGAACACCTTCCTCCTCCCCAAGTGAGCTGAGTTGACGAGTGAAGGACAGAAATAATGGGATTAGGAATCTGAGAGGGATGGTGGTGAGTGGGGAAACCCCCTTGGGGCATTACAGTTTTCTCTTTCAAAGTAAAAAAATTTAAGGTGGTAGAATAGACACATCCTATGACTTCCCACCTTAAGCATTTTTTAAGTGCACAGTCCGCTGGCATGAAGGGCAGTGAGTGACAGGGTTGTGAAGGCATCACCACACCACCCGTCCTGAAACCTGTTTGCCATCCCAAACTTCAGCTGATGCTCTCTAGACGGGAGCCCTGTCCAGCCTGCCAGCCCTGGAAATGTCTACTTCTTCTGTCTATGCCACGGCGCATTTTCGGTCTTTTTGTAAGTACAGACGCAGAGCGCTTGTCCTTTCCTCTCTGCATAGCGTGCTCGGCATCAAAGTCTTCTGAACAACCTGCTGAATGCACAGCTTCCACAGAGCCTGGGGAGGGCTGGGAGGCAGGCAGGCAGGAGCAGCCACCCTGGGTCTTCCCGAGGGAAAGCCAGAAGTGGCATCTCACGCAGGCTCATGAAACTGAGGCATGCAGATGGCTAAGAGAGACATATTACCCTCATTCAGAAGCAAGGACCAAAGGGCTGGGGAAGCCGCGTGGGGTGGAAAGTGAGTTTGGATATCCAGCCCTCATGTAAAGCCTGGGCTTGGCAGTGGGTGTGCGAAGTGGGCATAGACAGGCGGATCCCTGAGCCAGCCAGCCAGCCAGCGAGCAACCACATTCAGTGAGAGTTCCTATCCAAACAAACAAACAAGGTGGAGAGAAGAATGCCAACCTCTGGATGCCAATCTCTACATACTCATAACAGCTGCCGCAACAATAATAAAAAGGGCCAAACAATGAACTCTGTCCCCATCCCCACCCCCACCCCCGTAACCCAAGAACCCCTTCCCTTTTCTCACAAATAAGAAAAATGGGTTTCTGAGCTGGTCCCCATCAAGGCATGGCTTCTACCTGTTGTGAGTTCACAAGAGCTTGTACTCTATCAGAACCCTATGAGAGAGCCCCTGTAGCAACCCTGGTTGGTGTCGTATTGCCCTTGGTGCTGAGGGAAGGACCCCCCCCCCCAGGTGTTTGAACTCGATCCAGGCGCCACTGATAACAGAGAAGAACCCAGGGGCTGATGCCTGTGCATGACGACCACAGAAAGTCACCGGCCCACTGTCTCCAGGAGCCCCCCAGGACTGGGACAAAGAAGGTGGTAAGAGGATGCACCCCAGACAAAGGGCTTTCAGAATGGGCAGTAAGTAGGGTACCGGCGAGCAGGCTGCATTTACTGACGCAGAGCAGTCTCTTGAATGGAGCTATTACTGGAAACTAACAAGTGAACCCACTTAAGAGAAGCGTTTAACAGTCCACCCTTTTCTCCCTCTTTTGTTCAAACAAGCAAAACTGAATATTCATCAGAATAATACAAGGCGATAAAAGGCAGACGAAGAGAATGGAAATATGGAAACAAGATACCTCAAGATTAAAAGGACCCATTCTAAACACGGTCACCAAAGCACTTATAGAGTATTGGGGGGCCATTAGGGAGGAGAAGATGGGAACAGCCTCCATCTAGCTTCAAAAATAATTTTCTTCTCTTATTCTATAGGCCAACGACCATCAACTGGTAATTACTAATGCAATGCCCACAGAAACTGGCGTAAGGCATGATTTAATTCCTGTGGCTAATGAAGAAAAAAGTAAAGGAGACCGCCCCCTATTGTCTAACTTATTGTGGGTCTCAGGAAAAATTTAAGGTATGCATATGCAAGAATATTCAGAACTTACATAACCTCCCCTTTCTAACTACCCAGGGAAAGTGCCAACTTCCGAGGCTTGCCTCCAGCACAAACATGAATCTCTTGGGTATGGGTGTGGTGAGAACTTTCTGGCTTGAAAAAAAATGTTTCTCATACCTGCTCTCCAAGGCAACCTGGTGGGAAGCAGGTCAGGCTCCACAGTCCCTGCCCTCAGTCAGCAGCTCTGCACAGTTCCGGGTCAGTTTTTCTCAACCTACCCCATGCTTCTGGAGAGGCTTCCTTGAATACTTATTACATATGCCAGCCCCAGGTGGCCTAGGGCATCATCTATCTCCCGCCCCCCCCCCCCCCGTATGTTTCTGGCCCACTACATGGGCTACAGTGTGTATGGCAACTGTCTTGTGATCCCATACGAAGAAGGTCTGAGGGAAAAGGTACATCCATCAGTTCAGCGGGGCTGGGAGGTATTCCATGTGTCCTGGGTTTGCCCCAACAAATACCTACTTCAGAAGATTGACTGGTTCTGGGAGATGGGTAGTGGTTCTGGGAGATGGGTAGTGGGGGACACCGAGTTGTCTTTCCAAAAGAAACAACATGTTTCTGGTTATTGGTGTCACACGGGTGACCTTAATGAAACTCAGCACAAGAGAACCATCAGGGTGTCCCAGACACGAGGTGCTGTGCGATGGCTGAGGCGACAGTGGACCGGGACCATTTTCATCCTCGAATGCTAATGCACACTTCCTGAGAGCAGTGAAATCATCCCCCACCATCCAGGGACAGGACTCCCTCAGTTGTAGCTCATGCTTGGCATCCATGTGGTTACTCAGGCTCTGTCTGTATTCTACACAATGATCTTGGAGCTGGGGATATGGTGAGGTGAGTGCTTCTTAGTATGTTCAAGGTCTTGGGCTTGGTCCCCATGAACACCAAAAATCGTAATACACAAAACCAGGCAAAAGCTTGCCCATGTTTGATGGACAATCCTTCTCCCACCAGTCTGCACCACACCCACCTGGGAAAGGAGGACGGACCACTCCCACTCTACAGATGGGGGACTAAGCCCACGGTGGGGCCCGACCACCTCTGACTAGTCCTTCCTTTCTGGTGGACTACTCCAAACCTTTTCTGCAAACTGGGCAAGAGCCCCTCATCCTGACCGTCCAGCAGAAGGAAAGCTCTGATCCTGATTTCTTGCCAGGAAGGCAGGTGAGGGGGGCAGTGAGGCTTCCGAGATCCACCTCCAAGAGGACTTTTAGGTAGGAAAATAACACAGGGCTCTCCGAAGTCAGTCAACCATGTAATGGGTAATAAGAGTGAGGGCCTTTGACTCCTTCCGGACCCCAGCCACAGCCCTTCTTGAGTGAGGCTGGGTTGCCAAGTGGGATGTCTGGTTCTCAGTGAGTCAGATGCCCTGGGAGATCCACAGGAAGGCACTCACTTCTCTGGTCTTATTAAGAACAAAGAACACAGAAGGTCCCCTGGAACACACTGTACACAGGACTGAGCCTCTGGACTCGATGACGTGGCTCAGAACAAGGACTTCTGGTCCAGGTGTCCAGCAGAGGCAGGGGCTGGATCACTCCCACCCCAAACCCCTAAGCTCTCCAAGCAGGCTTGTGATGGATCGGAGCGGCCCGCAGACGAGCGTTCTCTCTTCTCTATGTCCTCCTTCCTCCCTGGTGTGTCCCCTTCAGGGAGGTGTCACAGTCCTTCCAATGTGGCATCCTTCATGCACCTGCTTCCTCATTTACACCAGTGGTTGGCAGCTGGTTGCTGTAAACTATAATAAAATGCCTTTCCCCCCAAAATGAAGGAATGTGACCAGACACGCCAGACATCATGATATTAAAGCCGTGTCAATTAATTTCTCCCCCTGCTTGATAAACGAGCCCCATTCCATCTCTTAATAATGAGGAGAGAAACAAGAAAAGTTGACACTTAGTTTAATTTATTTTCTCAACTTGCCTGGTCATATTTCTTTCTGCTGTGCAGAGGCGTCTGGGGCTGTAGGGAATTACAAGTGGCTGGCGCATAGGCAAGGTGGAGATCGGCGTGAGTCGACTCGGCCTCCCTTATTCCCTCACACCACTTAATCAGGAGGGGGAGAGGGACTTAGTGAGCCAGCTCACACCTGCGTCTCTCCAGCCACCTCTGGGGGCCGAGGCTGGGGAGGGGACACAGACAGCAGAAGCAGCACCATCAGATTCCTAGTCTAGTTCCCTGGAACTGCACAAGACTGAATTCCCCGAATTAGCATTAAGCTACGTGGGTGGTATTTGCCAGAAGGGAGCCAGGTTCTCAGCTGGAAGGGTGCTTTTCTTTCCTCTAGGGCCAGGGGATGCTCAGGTCAACATCTGACCTTGGAATGTGAAGCGAGACCTTCACAAGTCAGGCGGCCTCTGTGAGCCTGCCAGTACATTGTGAGGATTTAGTTACAAGTTAGTTTTTTTTGTTTTTTTTTCCACTGTCACTTGGGAGTGTGTACAGATACCCCTAGACCAAGTGGAGGAGGGGCACACGCTCTGCCCTAAAGCCCACCTTCTGGTGTTTCTGCCCAAGTCCCCTCTGGGGGAGGAGCTCGTTAAAAAGCTCCCCCAGCCTCCTAACTGGGTCATCATGGTGTGGCTCGGGCACCTGCATGTTTACCCAGGTCTCTGAGATTCAGATGTCCACACACGTCTGACTCCACCCTCTGTTTCCCAATTCAAGCCAAGCTGAGCAGAGATCATCTTATTTAAAAGAATCTAGAACTTTCCGTAGGAAAGGGAATTTTTCAGGATCCTATCTCTCAGTGCCTGGATGCCAAGCAATAAAGGGGGTGTGTGCGTGTGACATGCACTCGCACAGTTGTGGCGTGTGTGCGTGTGATTGTGTGTGTCAGAGGCTGATGCTGACTGTCTTTCCTTGACTGCTCTCTATCTATGTTTTCTGAGAAGGGTCTCTCAATGAGCTTGAAGCTTATCAGTTTGGCTAGGCTGACTGGCCAATGAGGGACAGAGACCTCTGTCGTCCCACCCCGGCTGGGGTTACAGTCAGGCATCCTTATGCCTGGTATTTTATGTAGGTTTTGGGGGATCCGAACTCTGTTCCTCATGCTGATGCAGCAGATACTTTATTGAGAGTCGTCTCCCTAGCCCCATTTTTGTGTGTGTTGTGTGTCCGGGTGCATGGGTGGTGCATGGAAGCCAGAGCAGGCGTCTCTCTCCTGGGATCGCTGATCTTTGCCTTGTTGCCTGGAGGAACGGTTTTCACTGAACCGGAAGCTCACAGATTTGGCTAGGCTGGCTGCAGGGCCACCAAGCTCTCAGGATCCTCCTCTTCCACCCCCATCTCCACCCAGTGCTGTGGTTACAGGTACTTACTTGTAGGCATGCCCAGATTCGAACTCAAGTCCTCATGCAAAGCATGTGCCCTTCCCCCAGCACGCCAGCCCTCCGGCCTGCGAGTTCGTGTGCAGCTTTTGATTCATACACAGGTCAGGAGACTGGGGACCAGCAAAGCTGCTTCCCCTCAGGACTGTAAATGGGTTCCCAAGCTGCCTTGATACAAGCTTGTAATCTCCTCTACTCAGGAAGCTGAGGCAGAAGGATCCCAAGTCCAAGATCTGCCAGAGCTAACTCAGGAGTTCAAGGTCAGCCTGGTTAACTTGGTGAGACCATCTCAACGTAAGTAACCAAACAAAAGAAACCCATTCACACTAAAGTATCAGGGGCAGATCCTGTGTCCATTCCCATGGATGCTTTGGCTTACTAAAACCAGTAACCAAGCTCTACTGTAGAATCTCAAAACTGTCCTGGGGCAGGAGAAACATATTCTTTCTCTTTAAAGCAGTGGGGGCATCCACTTGGGCCCGTGAAAGTGACAGACAAGCGTACAGAGCTGGGCACTGTAGGAGTTAGGACAGAGAGCAGGGGGGGGGGTGGGGGGTGGGAGAGACTGAGGAGAGGCAGAGGGAGAGACCTCCAACCCGCCCCAAATCGTTTTTTCTCTAAGAGGGGGCTCTGTCATGAATACTGATGGGGTGATTTTAAAAGGCCTGAGGCTGCGGGGAAGGGTGTCTCATCCCAGACTCTTGTTAACGGAGAGGGAAAAGGCACCTGTGGTCCAGGCCAGACAACCCCGACCTCATTTAATTCTGAGTGCGCTCCATAGCAGCCACTCCGTGAATGACACTTGTCGGGGCAGCAGATTAGTTCACAAACCTATTTTTTTTTTTTTGTGCGTAGTGTTCCATCTTGGTGGGGAAAATAGTCAGTTCTTGGCGAGAGAGACACATATTACTGCCGTTAAGTGCCAATATAAACTCTGGGACGCAGTGGTAAATTCACCAAATTAAATCGCTAGACAACTGGCTCGGATCAGGACCCCGGGAGAAGGTGCCAGGGCTGCCGCGTGCGCCCAGCAGGGTGGAGGAGGCTGAGGTCGTCCTCGGCAGCTGTGGCAAGGACAGGAAGATGTGCTGCCTCGGCTTGGAGCCTGCTCAGGGAACCGCAGAGCCCGGGGAGGTCTGGGCAGGCTCCACAGGCAGGGAGCGGGGCCTTTCGGGTTTCTCAACTACGCGTAGGGTTTCCTGAGCATAGGGAGAGCGGGGATGCTGGAAGCCTTTCTTTACAGGGGGTATCTAAGTGGGCAAGGCATCCACACCACCAAGAGAGTGGGTTTTACATCTGTCTGTCGCCCTGCCAGAGCCTAGCCAGTGAGAAATGTGGGCGAGGGGGTTTCAGTCGACTTAACGGCCCCCCGTGAGGTCCAGTGGGGAAGGGCTTAGATTTCGGAGCCTGGCAGAGATATGATCCATCAGTATTTGCCGGTGTGACCCGAAGCACCTTATTCGAGCACTTTGCCTCTCAGAAACTTCCTCTGGGAAACAGAAATAACGAAATCCACACCACTGCCCAGGAGCATGGCTTACAGTCCTCTACCTATGAGGGGCTAGCCACCCCCTACCAGCGATCACACCAGACTTGCCACAGCCTCGCCCTACACCAACCTCTGTCTTTAATGTGCCTTCCCCTGCCTCTGCCCCTCCCTCATTAAAATTCAACGACAGGTCTGTGGGGGGTGGCTCAGGACTGAATGACGCTCAAGAGCACCCATGACGACTTCCAGGCCACCTTAGGAGATTGAAGGGCCCCAATGTGTTGGGCAGTTGTGGCATTAATCCCAGCACTTGGGAGGCAGGTGGATCTCTGAGTTCAAGGCCAGCTTAGTCGGTCTACAGAGCAAGTTCTAGGACAGCCAGGACCACAAGGAGAAACCCTGTCTGGGGGCTGGGGGGGGGGGTCTGTAATGTGTATGCTAATGTGTATGCTAATGTGTCTACATTTAAAGAAACAAAAAGGCATCCGTTAGCCTCTGAGTGTCAAATCCAACACTGGCCAAACTGCGTGAAGTCACGCTGGCCTGGCTGTTTGTTATCTTCTCTTGTCTCCTCAGCGGCCACCTCGGCAAGCCAATTCCTCTTCCTGGCAAGTCCCTGAGAACAGTTACAGACCACAGATCAGGCTCCAAACTTCAGAAAAACTCACTACTTGGAGGCGGCTCTGCAAAGGCTCCCACGAATCCTCCGAACTTTCTGCTGAGGCGTGGCTTTAGCACAGCGCCAACCGCAGCCCTGGCAAGATGCCCCCCCGCACCTCCGCCAGCCCGTGCGTCACTTCCGTCAGCATCCCCAGCCCTTCGCTGCTGGGCTGGGGCCAGTGGCCGGGTGGTCGGAAGGAGCCGTGGGGCCCATGTACCACAGGTCGGGTCCAGACAATTGTATTTTTCTGGCTGTTAAGGAGCTGTTTGTGACATCTGGAAGCCAGATCTCTCTGAGAGGCTGAGACCAGCGGCCCAGCTGGGGTAACCGCTCTGCTACAGGGAATGGATAAGCTCCCAAGCTCGCCGGACAGAGGAGGCCTGGGGTAGGGCTGCGGGGCAGGGGGGGCTGCGTAGCTGCTACTCAGGTTCCCCCCGACCCCCGTTCAGCCTGAGAACACACTGCAAATGCAGAGTCTCAGGCCCCACCCTGCCGGACTGAACTTGAATCTGCAAGCTCCTCAGGTGATTTTTATGCAAATTAAAGTCGAAGAGGCACCAGTCTGGAAGAGTGGTTCTCTCTCGGCCGTGACTCCCACATCAGAATCACTTAGGAAATAAATCTGAAAATGAGGCTGAGGTCCAGGTCCCAGAGAGGCTGAGGAAGGTCTGGAGTAGCACCCCTGTGTCCGTGCAGTAAGGCTGTGGAAACCAAACGTGTCATTTCTAGCCTTCTTCTGAAAACAACTTAAACTTCACCAATCTGTTTATGTTTTTCGATAGAGGTCTCACTAGGTTGCTCAGGATGGCCTCAAGCAATCCTCCTGCCTCAGCCTCTCAAGACACTGGGGCCGCAGGTGCACACACAACCAAGCCTAGACTCACAGATATTGAACACATGGGCTGATTGGTCCTGGTCGGAGAGACCCTGCAGGTAGCAGTTTATGAACTGGTGAAGGGAGGCGGAGCAGGAAGAGAGCTCAGCAGATTAAGGCTCTTGCCACCAACCAAGCCTGATGACCTGCGTTCAATCCCTGGGACCCACACAGCAGAAGAGGACCGACTCCCCACAGGTATCCTCTGACGTCCACATCTGTGCCACAGCACACGCACGCCAGCACGCATACACAAACAAATACATGTAACGACAGAAATAAGCCGATGAAGAGAAAGAGGGAAAGCTACGGCGAGACTGAGGCCCCACACGCCCTTCGTTTACTCGCCGCTGCAAGCACAGCCGGTACCGTGGGCCATTCGTGTGTGACCGAGAGGAAACGGAGATGATGGGACTGGCTGAAGGCACCCCTGCACCACCGCCCCAGTGCACGAAAGTAACCGGAGGAGGGCAGCTGACCCCTTCTGTCCCAGACCTCAGCAAGACACCTACCTCTCCACTCACACCACACCCCTTAACTGTGCTCCGATGAGCTGGGGCAAGCGGGCTCAGAAGACCCGTACTGCACCGGGAACGGGTTCCGCAGAGGCTCACTCTCGGAACCAGTGTTGGGGAAATATTGCCATCGTTCCATGATTTTGTTGTTAGGAATGATGGAACTGGGTCATCTACCGATGCTCTTATGTCTGCATACTCAGAAGACTCAGAAACAGAACTGTACAAGACTCATTTAAAAAGGAGAGAGAGAGAGAGAGGGAGAGAGAGATTTCAGTGGATTTTGAACCCATTTGTTAAAAATATAAAAATGCAACACTTGATTAGTTTGCATGAAGAACTGATTGACATCAGGGAAGATGGAAATTTACAAGCCGAATCTCAACAGAATCCTTTGCATAATTGGAGGATGGGATTGGAAAATTAGTACCATGATTTAGTTAGCACAGCGAACGCGCTCTTCCCACTGGGAGCTGCGTGCCTTGTGAGATGTGTTTTTGTCAGTCACACTGGCTTAGAACCCAGGATCACAAGAAACGAGACAAGCCAAGCTGGGAGCTGGATCACAAAGGGTTAAAGCAAAGAGAATTTCAAAAAACAGACAATTCCATCTTTGTTCTCACTAAAAATATGACTTTAATTATTAATAAATGAAATTCTAACTATGGCTCATTGCAAATGCATCCTATTAAATTCCTATTTTGGTAGGACTGATAATATATGAGCTATATTAACATAGTGGTACCTGTATATTATATATATGGAAAATTAAATAAGATAGATGGGAGAGACATGCTCTTTTAAAAAATAAAAAAGGATTTATTTTGATGTCATGTGTATGAGTGTTTGCCTGCAAGTACGCATGTGCACCATGTGTGTGCCTAGTGCCCGAGGAGGCCAGAAGAGGGTGTCGGATCCTACAGAACTGGAGTTACAGACAGATCTGAGTTGTCATGACCAAGGAGAAGCCTTTGGACAAGAGACTCAAGGGAACCAAGAATCAGTCCATCCCAGAATTCCCGCCCCCCTGAGCTGAGCAGTCCCAAGTACTCAGAAGTACTGGGGGAATATCCCTTGCACCCTTGTAACTGAGCCCCGCCCCACCTCCTGCACATTAACCGCAGCTCTACCTGCACTCTGATCGGCAATCAATTTTTCAAAGCATTGTATCTTCATTAAAATTTTATTCTATTAGCATTCTGAATCCAAACCACTAAGTACATAATTGCTAAAACATGTGTTAAGCGCTGACTTACGAAATGCCGGCTTTATCATACTGTTAATTAACAGAAAGTAGGATTAATACATTCACAGATCATTAGAAGCATTCAGTTCAATTTTACCAGCTCTTCAGTGGGGGTGGGGGCGGCTGTCAGTGGGCAACCCCGGGACTTTAGAGCATGGGCAGACTTCTCTAGGCCTGACCCTTGGCCCCCTCTGTGGATCCTGAGAACACCACGGAGAAAGCCAAGACGGTGACTCAGGGTTGTTTTCACCAGAGGAAATGTTTCTAGGACCCGGCTCCAAAGGCCCACGTAGTAGGAAGGGGGTGGTCGGAAGAGAAAGCGGATTTCCTTAAGGAAGGACAATGAGATGCTGCAGACTGGAAGAGCTTGAGTCTCGGATCTGAGAATGTGCGAGAAATCTGGTAGCGCCATGCACTGGCTGTGTGATTTGGGGCAAGCCATTAACCTCCCTAACCCTGCTTCCCCACCTGTGAAATAGGAATCAAGATGCTGACCTCTCAGGGCTGGCACAAGGATTAAACGATAACGCGAGCTCCCGTTATCACGCTTGAGAGAGGCTGTCGCTCCTTTATAAGGATTCTGTACCTAACATTGCTTGGAAGAAGTGAGACTTGAAAATACCTCAGCGAAGAGATGTAGCCTAACAGCACAAAGCCTGGGGTTTGATGCTCCAGCACCACCACCACCACATAAAACTGGGTGTGGGCTGGGTCCAGGGGAGCAGGCTTCTCATCCCAGCACTTGGGAGGCAGAGCCGGCGGCCTGGACTCTAACCCTGAGGTGGACTCGCCTTCCTGTTGTCTCTAAGAGAAACTTGTCACTAGACTCCTAGGCCTCCGCCTAGCCTGCCCTGGGGTTTACAGAGGTGTGTCCCCAGGACATGCAACGTCCCCAGGTGTGAAATGGACTAAACGTCATCTCTGTTCCTAGCTGTCAAATTGCTTTAACTTGACCCAATGGTTGCACCCCAGTCTCCACATTTAATCACGAAGGAGTCACCCTGGCCGAGCAAAGGAAGCCATGACTAGCAGAACCACGGCAGGCTGAGGTGGAAGGAAGGGCCTGGCCTCCATGCCTGGGGTTTCTGGGGGCCAAGACAAATGCTGAAATGGGAACTTGGGTCAGGGGTCGCGGTGAAGTCCCGGGTCAGAAACAGGAAAGCAGTCTGCCAGGAAAGCATCAACAGGTGCTTCCTTCCCTGAGGACAGTAAAGGCAGGACGGTCACAACCGTCAGGTGACAGCAGTGAGCTTCCCCTCGGAAGGGTTGGGGAAGCAGAAATTAAAGGCTGCTGGCTATCTAGAGAGCTGTGCATACAGACTGGCTCCTGCCAGGCCTAAGTGAAAAGACAAGGAAGACAGTTGGCTGCGTTTCCCACCCCCTGGAGCAGTTTTTTTTCAGAGCCTTAGCTATTTAACAATTTAAAAGTTTCCTGTGGGAAGGCCTTCTGCACGTGGGCTTTTTGTTCATTTGTTTTTTGGTTAATATTTATTTATTAACTTATGTGGGTATGGTTGTGTTTTGTCTGTGTGTAAGTCTGTGCACCACGTGTGTGCAGTGCCCCCGGAGGTCAGAAGAGGGCGTTGGGACTCCTGGGACTGGAGTTACAGATGGCTGTGATCTGGGAATCGAACCTGGGTCCCCTGGAAGAGCAATCAGTGCTCCTAACCATAGAGCTATTACTCTAGCCCTGCATGTGGGATTTTCTTTGTGGACTGTGACTAGCAAAAGCTGCCTCCCACCCCAATCTTGGCCCCATGCTGGAAACCAAACATGCTAGGCAAGAGCTCCTCATTTGTAGAGAAAGTTCTTAGGGGCAGAAGCCTGGGTTTTGTGTTCAGATGGGGCATTATAGTCTGAGTGTGAAGTCGTTGCCAAAGGCTCCAGTTTGAGCACTTGGTTCTAGTCTGTGGCACTATTTCAAAGGCTGTGGAGCCTTTAGCAGGTCAGGCCTGGTTGGTGGAAGCAGGTCACTAGGGGTGGACCTCTGAGGGTTACCTGCCCCTAGCTCTAGCCACCTGCCATCTTAATTCTATCCACTGCCATGTGAGCAAGTCTCTCCCATCACCATATACTGAGCGAGACCCTCACCACCCCTCCCTAGGGCCATGAACTGAAAACCCTCTGAAGCTGTGAGTGGAAATAGACCTTGCCCCCCTTAAGTTGTTTCTGCCAGGTATCTGGTCATAGTGATGGGAGAAACTAATGCCCAGGGTCACAAATCCCAGCCTCAAAACCCAGAAGCATCCATTTTCTCGTCCACAAGAAAACTCAGTTGTAGAAGGCTTACATGCGTAGGCACACACGGAACTTGACACACAGTTCTTAGTCCTCTTCAGAATCTGTCACTGGCATCCCTCTCTGGAGATCTGTCTCCCTGATATATTGCCTTGAAGAAATTATTTCATCATTTGACCCAGTGGGAGGAGAGTTCCAGAAAACAGCTGCCTTCCCCAGGGAGTGACTTGTAGTTTTCATGATTGGGACAACACCTCTCCAACCAAATGGGAGCCAAGAAGGCTGCAGAGAGAAGGGTAGATGGGTCTCGGGATGTCCTGACACCCGGCACAGCACTGCTCCTGACTAGTGGGAGAAGCGGCCAATGCCTCCGGCAGGCCGCAGGGTACACCTGGGGGCCAGATGTGACACCAAGGCCTGACCTACCACCAGGAGCCACCACCACCTCCTCCCGTCTGCCACAGGAAGTCAGTTTGTTCCAGTGTCCTCAGAGAGATCAGTCTGGAGACAACAGAGCTTTCTCTGACTTGAAAATCATAACCTACAACTAAGCCGTGGAGTGGCCATTTGGCCTGGCTGGCCACAGAGGCCAGTAACTTCAATGTGGTGTGTCTGGGGCCTTAAGGAACCTCAGCTGTCATCCTTTCCTTAGTTTATTACCAAATTTCTAAAATATTACATTCTTTATTATATCCAAATTCACTTTATTGCACTTGACAATACAGATAATCACATACCATATGCTCTAATGTTTTCAAACCAATGCATGTTGACAGCAGTTCTTATTCAGGATGCATAATTCCATCCCGGGCGCACAATGAGGCATCTGAGCACCCAGCCTGGTGGGAAGACTTCTGCCTAATAACAGATTAACAACACGCGGGTTTTCCAGACACCGACCCCCCCTTGCCATTCTGTTTCCAATGGGGGAGACGTACCTGAGCTGAAAAGATGGGTCTATGAGAGGAGGAAGAGAAAACAAGGAAGGGAGGGGGAGGGGGCGACCACTCTCCACCCACCATTCCCAGGGGGTTTCTAATGAGTTGTTATTGTTCCATGCTTATGAAACTTGATATTAAAGAGGACTTGGTCTGGTGCCAAGCAGCCAGGCAACTAAGTACAGCAGCCCATTGCTGCCAGCCCCTGAGAACGCACAGCGCGACATGCCCAAAACTCTCATTAGGGATCTATCTTGTTTTGACTCTTCTCTTGCTATAAGCAAATATCCGTCACTCCTCTACCTTGCTGAGACCCTCCCTCTCTCGTCCCCTGGGCATCCCTTCTGCTCCCAATTAGCCCCGAGCTCTCTGGCAGAATGAACACAGCTGAGAACGGGACCGAGCCCGAGCATCCCAGCACCTCTCCTACAGAAAGGCCAGGCTGCCAGAGCCAATGCCGAGGCTCCTTCAGTGGCGCCCCAGTGCCGAGAATGGCTGGAGCACAGAGTGGATAATGCGTCGATGATCCCCCAGCTTTGCCGAGGTGCCCTGAACAAACAATGCCATTTCACGCGTCCCCTAACTAAGCGCTTTCATTTGCTTCGGAGAAGCACTCCAACACCTGTAAAACCATTAGGTCATGTCAAACGTGGTGGGAAAGAACTCGGGGCTGTCACCAGCAGAGAATCAACTCAGATTTATAGATTCGCAGAGCTTTAATATATAGGTATTCGTCTCTTCCCCCTGCTGACAGATGTGGGGGGCCGGAGCGGGGCTGGAGGTGGCGGGAACAACAGCCCACAGTTCAGTGGCAGACAGACTGATGCTGGGCAATCATTCCCCCAGATAATGGGATTTCTAGACAGGGGAGGGGTGCTGCAGGGAAAGCCAGGCTTCACTTCGCCCAACACTTGGCTGTTTCTCTGAAGCTCAGTGTGGGTTGGAGGGCAGGAAAGAAACCGCCAAGGGCCTCTGGAGGACCCAGGGACCTGCTGGGGACAGAAGCCCCACAGGATCAAGATGAGGCTGGTGTTGGGAGATGCAGGGACTCAGTCTATTGTAGAGGTGGGCAACTGAGCAAAGGCCTCTCACCCTACGTCCTGTTTCGGTTCTGAGCAGTGAAAGTTGTAGTTCTTTCACAAGTAAAAGCCGACTTTCCTCCTTGGCTTACACTCTTGAATCCTAGACAACATGTTCTCTATTTCTTTTTGTTGTTGTTGTTTTGTTTTGTTCAAGACAGGGTTTCTCTGTGTAGCTTTGGAGCCTGTCCTGGATCTTGCTCTGTAGACCAGGCTGGCCTTGAACTCACAGAGATCCGCCTGGCTCTGCCTCCTGAGTGCTGGGATTAAAGGCGTGCGCCACCACCGCCACTGGGCTATGTTCTCTACTTCTTAAACATCTCAAGCAGGCAAGGACTCCTCATACACTACAGGATTTGGGAATATTTTTGTTATGTTCCATCTCTTGTCTATCACATATCAAGTATGACAGTAAATACTCGGTAACTAAGCCAGTATCTACTAGATTAGAGACTAGATCACAAAGATGTAATTGCATAAAAAAATCCTCTTGAAACACTGAGATGATTGGGCACCAGGCTGGGCTTTCCTAACACAAGGTCTACCTTGAATTTGTAAGGCTGTCCTCGGTCCCATCTCCTTCCCCACCCGATCCCTGTTCTCTTCTCACGTGCACACTACTAAGGAAAGGGTTAGGACCCCCCTCACCCTCCTCAAAAATGGCTTGCTGAATAGTGGCCTGTTTTGAGGCACTGGTACATTCTTTACCCTCAGGCTCAATCTTGGCCACTCACAGCCACCATGTCTTAGGGTGGTCTTCTAAGATCCAATGTTGCCAGCTCTTTCTTCTTCCACTAGCCTGCTCTAGCTTTCTTTAGCATGTCTTTGGAAACGCTGTCCTGGTCACCAGTCTGAAATGGTTGGCTGTGTGGATGTCTCTCTTAACCTGGATTTTCTGGAACGGAGTATGACATTCGACACAGGGCCTGAGCAATATGGAGTAGTGGACGCTCACTGGACCTCTCTTTACACAGCCCTTGTGGTGTTTTCGGCAGTGCCATCACCCCGATGTTCAGAGAAAACAGATCTCACTGGAACTCGGCATCCTGTGAAGCACCCCTGCAATCTCGCCTGCCAAACCTTCTGCCTCTCTCTTTTGAAAGCATTGGCTGCAACCTGATGAGGAAAACAATGCTCATTCTGGCCTTAGAAAAGATGGAACATGGGCTGGGGATATGGCTCAGTGGTTAAGAGCACTGGCTGCTCTTCCAGAGGACGTGGGTTCAATTCCCAGCACCCACATGGCAGCGCACAACTGTCTGTAACTCCAGTTCCAGAGGACACAACACCCATGGTAAAACACCAATGAAAAAATAAATATAAAAAAATTAAATTAAAAAAAAGATGGAACATGTTTATTCCCATAATAGACATTAATTGGACATCTATGATGCGGAAGAAACTTGTCTGAAGTTACAATGAAGTTACAATACCCAGCCTCTGCCTCCAAGGCTGGAAGACAACTCATATGTGAGGTGTATGAGCTCCAGGTTTGTTGCTGGCCTGGCTCACCACCGTATCCCACTCCTCATCGTACAGCCTCCAGCACTCAGCAACACAGATTGGGAGGATGGTCTCCACTCTGTCCTTTAAAAATGGGTTTTCTTTTCAAAGATCAAGTCAGTTAGGAACAGAGGCACCCAGGAACAGAATGCCTTAGAGTTCCCACTGCAGTGATTCAACACCGAAAAGCAACTTGGGGAGGAAAGAGTTAATTTCAGCTTACAGCTCTGAGAAGGCAGGGCAGGAACCTGGAGGCAGGAACTGAGGCAGAGGCCAGAAGAGGTGCTGCTTTCTTATACACCCCAGGACCACCTGCCCAGGGGTGGCACCACCCATGACGGACTGGACCCTCCCACATCCATCAATAATTAATTTAAAAAAATGCATCACAGGCTTGCCCGGGGCCAGTCTGGTGGGGGCATTTTCTCAATTAAGGTTCCCTCTTCTCAAGTGACTTAGCTTGTCAAGTTGACTTAAAACAAGCCAGCCCAGACCAAACGTGATGTTAAGAAAAGGAGACCCAGGCTGTTTCCTTGGTCTCACAACAATTTTCCTCAACTTCCGCCCTGAGCCTGTTCTGAAGGGAAAAGCCTGCTTCGCTGCAGATGTGAAGATAGAGAATCTGGGAACAGAAAGAGCAGGAAACGAGCCAACTCTGGGACCCTGGGCCCAGGCACACAGAACCACTTCCCCTCTCTGGAAAGCCCACGAAAAGGCTGTGCAGTGACTGTAAGTTGAGGCAAGCGCCACGGGCAGCTCCAAGTCAACCCCAGGCGGAGCCAAGTCAAACTTGGTTTTGACTCTTCTACCAACAAGACAGACTATTTCGGCCTTTAGGGCAATGGTGCCACAGAAACTCACAAATAAGACAAAGCTCTGGACCTTCCAATCAAGGTCTCTCAAATGTGCTGCAGGCTGCCATGGAGGGGTTAGGCAGCCAGGACAGAAATCTACTCTGCTCAGATCTTTAAAAAATAAAAACAAACAACCAAAAAGACAAAAACAAAAACAAAAAACAACAAAACTGTAAAACAAAAAAGGAACGCAGCAGCATCTCTGCCCCGAATCCTGGGGACACTAGCTACCTTGAAGTATGAACATCACAAACTTTGCTGCACTTGGCAGAAGACAAAATGAAGGCTTCCTCCCTCAGGCAGGTGTCCCTGCCCTGTCTAGGACTACCTGTTACTGCTGTGACTCCAGTACTGTGCACTATACATAACACATTCTGTCTTTCTTTCCCAGATAACAACCCTCCATGAGGCTGGGGATGGCATGGAATAGAGAGCAGGACAGCATTCCTAACATAAGGTTTGTGTGCAAGTACATGGCTAGCCTCTCTGTCCAGTGCCCACCCCTCTGAAAGATGGGGTTCCAGACATCCAGGGATCTGTGCTACAGACTCTTGAGGCCCTGCCCAGCAGGGGTTTCTGTAAGCCAGAGGTCTAATGGACATGCTTATTTTATTTCGTTGGCTTGCAAAGGGACGTAACCAAACTGTGATAACAAAGAGGCTGGCAGAGGCAGAGGCTTCAGCAAAGGCTAGAGGAACACCAGGAGTTGAGGAATGCCTTGACCATCCACGTTCCCCAGGGAACCAGCAGCATGGCTGGGCTGAGACCCAGGGACAAATGCTGTGGCTGGGAGACACAGGTGGACAGGGGCTGCAGATCTATTTCTGAAGCCACTGAAGCCGCTGGGGTGACGGGAGAGCTACCTCCTCAGTCTCGCCCAGGATCGGTCTCTTTCACGTTCCCTCTCTAGCTTCTTCCTCGTGGGCCACCGTCATTATTTATTCTGCAGGAAGTCACACTCCAACCTTACATATTCATGATCGCTAATCCTTCCAGCTTGCCCTCGAGGCAGGCAATGTTATTTCATTTGGACAAACAAGGAATAAGAATACTCAGCAAAGTAAAGCCACTTGCCCTGGGGCTTCTCTCCATAAGTGAGTGGCGGAGCTGGGACATAAGCCCAGTTCTGTCTGTGGAAGCCTGTGTCTCCCTCTCCATTAGCCCTGGGAAGGGCAACCAGAAAACTCAGTGCCATTATAGCCCTGCATAACCTGTCACACAATGGAGGTCAAGTAACTGAAGGCCTAAGCCTGTTAGTAAGTGTCAAGCCTGAGATGCTCAAAGGGTCTGGAACACTGGTTCTCAACCTGTGGGCTATGACCCCTTTGTGGTTGAACCACCCTTTCACAGGGTTTCCCTAAGACCACCAGAAAACACAGCCATTTACATTATGATTCATAGCAGTAGCAATATCATAGTTATGAAGTAGCAATGGAGGTCATCACAACATGAGGATGTACCGAAGGGTCACAGCATTTGGAAGGTTGAGAACCACTGGTCTAGAGTGTGTGTGTGCGTGCACGCACGCACGCACGCACGCACAGGTACAACCTCTAGTCCCAACCCACTGGGCTGCACCACCTTGAGTAACTCACAGGACCTCCGCAGGGTCAACAGTGTTAAAATCCCGGGCAGAGATTTTAGTCTGCAAGGTTCACAGATGAGTTCCCTTTTACTAGAGCTTGCATTCAATAAAAAATTGTCAAATGCATGAATGAATCTGAAAAACGGGAATCCCAATGATACCCTCCCTACATGTCTTATTAATAACACAATGTAGTAAGTCATCTTGCACAAAGCACCATGCATCAGAAGGGATCGATACTCAGAAATTGCTGGTCATCAATACCATTATGACTTATTGTAATACCGTTACTGCTTCACAAGGTCATCATAAGGAACAGCACATTTGTAAAATACAGAAGCAAACTAGTATCTTTACACTAACCAACGATGAACAAGAAGGGCAGACAGACAGCCGTTTCCAGGGACACAGTGAAGCCCAGTAGGGGTGCCCCAGGAGGCCGTGCCCATCTTTCCACTGGCTGCACATGTGGGTCCTGGGGTTGCTCTGGCCAGGGTCACTGTGCCCATCTGGGACTCTCAGGCTGAAATGCTAGGCATGTCCACACTTTCCAGGCAATTCCAATGAGAATGCCTCTAACCACTGTCCAGTTACCCAGTGCCCAACAGGAGTGACCTCTGCCATTTGCTGCTCAGCTTAGTTAAAAATACAGTCGACAGCCGGGAGTGGTGGTGGTGGTGGTGGTGGTGGTGGTGGCGGCGGCGGCGGCGGCGGCGGCGGCGGCGGCGGCCCGCCGCCTTTAATCCTGAGTAGCCAGGCAGATCTCTGTGAGTTCGAGGCCAGCCTGGTCTACAGAGCGAGTTTCAGGACAGCCAAAGTTACACAGAGAAACCCTGTCTTGAGAAAGAAAAAAAAAAAAAAAAAGAAGTATAGTTGACCAATAGAAACCTAAATCCAGATTGCTCTGAATCAGGATGGCAGGGGAACAGGTGCTGCCCAGATGTGGCACTATGGTGATGAATGGAGATCACCTCTGGGTTCCACAGGCTGGCAGACAGGCTGGGAACGGGACAAGAAGGGCTTTTTGTGCTGGAGGCTTCATGTCCCCTCCTTAGATTCAATCACTCCCGGCTTAGCACCTGAGGCTGAATCTGCCCTGCCTCAAGTTGACAAAAGGAACAGAGATTAGCAAGTATGGAATAACCAATTCTGGGCAGCTTTCCTTAAGGATGACGGCTAGTTCCTCAGGAGCCAGTGCTCTGAGGCTGTGCCCTACAGAAACTAGTGAGGAGCAGCCTACGACTGGGGGGGGGGGCGACGTTCTGCAACTTCTTTTTCTGGAGGCTTCTATGTCAGGTCTTTGCTCTTTCCCAGCCTGCTGGTGCCAAATACCATCTTGCTTAAGCAAACTCACCATTTCTGGAGCAGGGTGAGGCGCAAGATAATTCTCACTGCCAGACTTACTGGGACCTAAATAACTTTGCTGATTAAACCTCTGGATCCTCATCCGAACCTGTGGCATTCCTCCTGGGTGGTGCCGAATCCTTCACTGGTTCCCAGCAAGCTCTGGCCTGAGGAGTGGATCTGAGCACACACCTATCTGCTAAGGTCACCTGTCTCCGGTGAGGAGTGGATCTGAGCACACACACACCTGCTAGGGTCACCTGTCTCTGCCCGCCTAGCCTCAGATCTACTCCCTTTATTTGCTGATGAGCTTTTCCGATACGAAGCAGAGAGAAAAGATGGTTTGTCTGAATGAAGCACCTTACTTTGGGCTCTCCAAGGGTACCTATGGGTGGGTCGAGTTGCAGGAAGGGACGAGAGTGTTTGGGAGGAGAGGGCTTGTGTCCCTCCTGATTTGGGGGGAACTAGAGGCCCACAGTCAGTTGTGGAGTGAGTATGGACTTTCCCACGTGGCACAAGCTGCTCACCTGCCCAGCCAGGAGCAGAGAGCAAAAGAAGTTGACTAATGTCTGGATTTGCTCTTTACACGTCGTTAGCAGAATTACCGTTAGTGTTCTACAAACTTTTCAAAGCCGTTCCCACGGGCTATTTCACTGTTCCCGAACAACCATCCAGTGAGGGCTTCGGAAGGGATTATGAGCCCCAGGTCAAGCCAAAGGAAGAGAACAGAGTGTAAGCCCTCTGACCTTGACCACACAGTGAATTAAAAGACAAGGACAACAAGAGGAGGACTTGGTCACTAGATCTCCAGTGTCCAGAGGAGAAAGTGGATATATGCCATCTGCCAGAAGCAGGCCTCTAAGGAGGCTGCTCCACACCTCATCCCTCTGCTGAGAAGTCCTGCCCTGGACGCAGTTCGTCCACCAGGCAACCAAATACAGCCGAGTCAAGGCCCCGCTCTGGGCTTCACCGTGGCACAGCCCACTGGCCATAGCAGGTGAAAGACCTGAAGCCACCTTAAAGTTAGCATTTTGCTCAAATCTGCAGCAGGAGAGACATCCAAAGTCTGTCCTATTGCCCAGCAATCTTTGTCCAGAAGCCCTGGGAAGAAACGGACCCCACCAACTCTCAGACATGTGACTACCAGATCAGTTTATCGGGACCTCCTCTTAGTGAGCGTCTAGCAGGAACAGTTTAGAGGCATGGCCCATGGCCAGCACACATCCCTCTGCTGACCCTCCCCCTGCCCCTGAACTCAGCTGGCACCCCCTGCCCCTGAACTCAGCTGGCACCCCCTGCCCCTGAACTCAGCTGGCACCCACAGAAGTACGGACATTCTGAATTCCCCCCTTTTGTAACAAGCAGCTTGCTTTTCTGATAAATAGTTTAAATAGGAACTATGGCCTTTTCACAGAGTGAACCGCGATTAAACTCCCAGGCTTGTAGAATCTGTGACTGAGGACAAAAACAAGGGGCAGAGGCACAGCTGGGTCTCTAGAACTATCCATCCCCAGTCACCATGGCTGCCGGTGAAGCTTTGGAAAACTCCAATGATGGAGGTGCAGACTTAAACACACCCCATAATTCCTCCATCGGAGAAACCTCTGGTCACAGCCTGGAGAATTTCTCCCCTTAAAAAAAAATGCATACTACTCTGTGTAGTTGCTCTCAGACCGGGATGTATCAAAGCCACCAGGAAAGGAGGGATTTCAAAGGCTACCCAGGACCCCCTTAGAGACAGACGTGATGTGTGAGGCAGGGCCTGGGAATTGATATTCTTTAAGAGTCCCCAGGTGATTCTAATTCTAATGTGATTCACAGTGTGTATAAATTTTATAGCTTTCTTCATGCAATATTATGTCATCACCATTTCACATGTCATTTAAAAACTCTCTGTAAACATCATTTTAATGGATGTGTAATAATCCATCATATGAACGCCCTGTAATTTCCTTTCAGTTTGCTTTTGTAAGTGTTCTCCTGAGCGTGCTCTCACAGGGCTCAGCTCCCACACAGACTCAAGGTCTCCATCTATCTAGGCAGGTCTGGTTCTCGAGCCTTTCCCCGGTTCCTGCAGAGATCGGCGGCCAGCCCTGCTCACGCTGCGGACACTCGGGGACGAAGAATGATTGCCGTGTCAGGTCCTGCTTGGTTCCCTGGACTCATTTACTGATCTAAGGACCAGATACTCCTGCTGGGAGGGGGCACTGGTTCCATTCACCCAGAACGAAGGGCTGTGGGGCAAGACGGATTCTGTATTACTTTATTCAAACTCCTTGTTTTGAGGTTCTCATGCGATTTCCAAGAAGTTCACTGGTTTCGGACAGTCATCTACTTAAAAGGCAATTCTGAATCTTTTTTTTAAAAAATATTTTATTTATTTTTCTTTTTATACGCACATTTGTCTGTGTGAGGGTGTCGGATCCCCTAGAACTAGAGTTTATAGACAGTTGTGAGCTGTCATGTGCGTTCTGGGAATTGAACCCAGGTCCTCTGGAAGAGCAGCCAGTGCTCTTAACCAATGAGCCATCTCTCCAGCCCGCAATTCTGAATCTTATTTTGGATCAGAAATTAGGTCAGGAGTAGCTTCCTCTTCCTTCTATATCAGCTCCTTCCTCTTGTTCTAAGCATTGTGTGTGTGTTTGTAAATGTCCATGTGTATGTGCACGTGGGCAGGCATATGTGCACATGTATGTGTGTGCATGTGGAGGTCAGGGGTTGATATCAAGTGTCCTGTAATCATTCCACCTTATTTTTTGATACCAATTCAGCTATACTGTCTGTCTAGTGAGCTCCAGGAATCTGCCTGCCTACCTCTCCAGGGTTGGGATTACAGACAGAAGCCCCCATGCTCAGCTTGTTATGGGTGCTGGGGATCCAAACTCAGGTCCTCATGTCTGCACAGGAGGTGGTTTGCTGCCTGAATCCTCACTTAGCCTCTCTCTCTTCTAAGCATCTTCAAAAACCCAGTATCTCCAGAAATTGGGGGCTTCATTGTGCAGGCTTTTAAGGTGTGTTGTTTTGGAACCTCAAGCTCAGTTCCAGAAGTTCAAACCTGGTGGGTCAGGTCTTGCACGGGGAGGAATTACTGCAGGGATTCTCTTGGTTCTGTTCTCCAGAGGAAGGCCAGTTTTCAGACAATCCACCAGCAAAACAGGTGCCCAAGACTCAGGCTGAGCCAGAGGTAACTCTTCTCCATCTTCTCCCCAGATGTTCTAGGAAGGAGCAAACACCTGGAGAGCAGGACTATAACCCACTTCCAACTTGCTGCCACTTGCTTGTCATCGGGGAACTCTCATCAAGGTCCCTCCATTCCCATCTGGGAACACCTGGCCAGCTGATGACCAGAAGCACATACTTGCAGTTACCAACATGCTTGCCAGCTAAAGCCAAGCTCTGTCCCACGAAATGGATCTTCCCTCCTCTAATCCACCGCCCCACCTCACTCACCCCACCCCCCAAACTTAGCTCTGTGGAGCTTTATTGCCAAACAGATGTTTCACCTGATCCATGCTCTCCCAGGCACACAGCCAAAAAAACTGGTCTGAAAGAGGCTGCAGCATGGAACAGTCTTCCCGAATCTGAGGTAGCTCTGTGACGTTCCCTCTCAGTGAGCGCCCCTTCTGGCTAGCCAGACTCAGGTGTGCTCTTGACCCCTCTCTCTCACCAATAAACACCATCACAGCTCTCCAGCCTCCCAGGGTTCACCTTGGGGTAAAGCTTGCCACCCCGACTCCGCAGACCAGAGAATGACTATCGCAAGCACCTTCCTTCCCCCACTCAGAAAGAGGAGAGATCGGCGGCTGCAGTTAGATATTAACTGTTAGGAGCTGGGCCATGAAAAGCCACTAAGAAAACTCTAGAGTCAGAGTGATCCAATTATTCCCGACTGTGAGGGCAAGGGGGGCGGGGTCCTGTTTTCTACAGACTTCATATTTGGAGTCACTGGAGGAAAGGCAGTCTTAGCTATTGACTGGAGAGAGATTTGGGGGCTGGTGAGGGTCGGCCACTAGATTATGCCAGGGCTAGTGTCTGCCCTGGGGATCTTCCCCAGATCCCAATCTTGGGTCATTGTTTTATATCTTTGTACAACAGGACAGATCATTCCAACTCACACTCAGATGTCTAAAGGAGTGGAAACAGGACCGTACAGCGGCTTTAGCACATTACCTTTTCATACAGCTTTCCCTCCGGACTCCCAGACATCTACCTTTAGAATCAGGAGGCCCATGTTCTCACCTCCTTCCCAGAGACTGTGGACTCATCCAGCATTCTTACATCCGGCTCCCACCCGTAACTGACCTTTTAGCTTGTCTGACAGGTGCAGACATGACGAAAGAACACAGTCTCTGGAGGTAAACTGAGGTCCCAACCTCAGAGGCATCACTCATGGAAAGTTGCTGACCCCAGACATGCAGGGTGCCTTCAGCCATAAAACACAGGCACGGATATGCCTTTGTGGGGTTACTGCAGGGATTCAGGAAGGGTATTTAACGTAATGTGACGTCTTGATCAAGGTGCTCCAGGGACTTCTATGTCCTCCCTCCCCCTCCCTTCCCCTAACTTGTTATGATTAGACAGACACAGACGCAGGGCCAAGCTGCTGAAGGACAAATTCATTTTGCTCTTCTTAGGGGACGTGTAAGCAGATCGCCTCTCAGGCAACAGCTTCATCCATTAGGAAGACACCCAACCGCCCAGTGGCTCAGCAAGTCTCAGGAGGAGCCCTGCCATTCCGTCACCTCTGGGCACAGCCCTGTTGCATGAGGCAAACATGCCTTGCTGAAGAGAGGGGACTGGCCGCCGCTGGTTAACTGCCAGTTAAGGCAGCTGCACTTTACAGTAACCCAGCATGGACAATATTATGAATGACACTCGCAAGCTGCCAGCCTGGGGACTCATTACAGTCAAGGTACAACATGGCGGCCTGCCAAGCCCCCGGCTTTCACACGCGCTGTGCCAGAACATCCACACACAATTTAATTGCATTATAATTTCAAAAGTGCTTTTCAAACTGGAAAAAGGCATTCACTGATTAACCATCGAAGAGCAAAATTGTTTATGAAATTGAATACAAAAAGCTACAGAAATGTAATTGGGTCGTTCTAGCACCTAATTTTCAAGCCATTTTGCCCACTTATTTAATCACGAGATACAAAAGGAGCGACTGAATTGACTTCATACTAATTAGATTACTCCCTGCGATACTCGGGGCTTATATTCCAACTGGTTGATAGCAATGTTTTCAACGGGAACGAAAATGTCGCAGCGGCTTGTCTGCAGGACAGAATGGATTGTTGGGAACAGACCCTTCCGTCTATTGACACAAATGAGCATTTGTCCCCTACACCTCCCATGCTCTCTGTGCCATGTGAGCGTCCTTGGAGAGACATCACCCTTCAGGGTATCGATCAGAACCGTCCCCGGGTCCTTCTCTTCGAGCCCTGGAAGGATGGGTCTGAACATGCCTCTTCTATTAAACACTGTCGCCTCCCCAGCAGCAGGCGCGGCTGCTGCGGAGACAGGCAGAGAAAGCCACACTACTAATTGGCTCTACGAGGCCCTCGGTGCGCCTCTGAACACTTGCCTTTCATTGTTTCATAAACCAGCTGCTGGCCATGACCGGATCGGTGGCAGCCTCGCCAGCAAGCCTGGTTCTGCTAAGTTCTTGTCTCATTTCGGCCCCGAGCGGCAGGAGCTGAGCCAAAGTCTCATCCCTTCAGTGCTGGAGCAAATACAATCATTTTCAGAGCAAAGCTGTACTGTACCCTGTGCCCTAAAATGATGCTTCAGCCTGGGCACAGGGAGACACAGTGGACATCTGGCCATGGTGCCTATTGACACATACACCCAACTAGGGGCATAAAGGGACTGCGCCATACCCATCTAGAGGTATTTTCTTTTGATGGGTGGTTCAGTCCTTCATAGTTTTTTTTTTTTTTTTTTTTTTGGCTCATTTTAAATTTTATTAGGAGAAACATAATTGATTATATAATCAAATGTAAAATGTACATTATCAAGATATCTCAGCACTTCACAGGCCATTAATCAAGATATCTGGGTCTGTGCCAAGAGGAATTAACTTACACGGAGCCTCAAGTATGCATTGCACTACTGGTTTATTTCCACGTCCAAGTGGGTCTCGGTCCTGAGCACGGAGCTCATCCTTCAAGGACCAAAGGTGCAGCTCGAGTCTCAAGGTCCTTCGTGGCACATCTCAATTTCTCCAAGCCAGAGAAAACCCAAAAGGCTGTTCCACCTTGAACCCTGTCTGCAAGGCTACATCTTCACACTGCCCTCGAGTTCTCGAATCTGTGAGGATATCTTTAGGGATCTGCCCGAGTGCCTCCGCCATGAAGCACAGGCAGCTGAAAGCAGGAAAAGGGTTTTTACTTTCATTCGCTCATCATAAATTGCTACTCTCCCTGGGAAAGTAAACAGATGTTATTTTGGAGGCAACGGGGGTATCTCATGACTACAGCCAATTTTCACCAAACCCAGGGAGTCTGGGAAAGAGGAGAATAGCAAGAAGGGGCCATCTGTGTGAAATGCCACCCTCCCCTGCTTCGGGGGACTAGGTGGATACAGTGTTCACTACTCCGCCAAGCTGCTCAAAGCCATCCCGCTTGCCTGCCCCCTGAGCCAGGCTGTGGGGAGGGGGGGGGTCTAAACTAAAATGTGTCCCTGTCTTTGGAGAAATCCTGTCCTTAGCAGGAGAGGGTAAACAGTCCCAACGCAAATCCAGCAAAGATGGGACACGGGACAAAGGAAGGACAAGGATCTGCGCAGAAGGGGGGGGGGGCTTCGGGCAGGTGTCACCTGTCCATTGGGCCATCCGAGTGGACTGAGGGAAGGGAAGACTCCGGGCACCAACAGGGTGGGAAGCGCAGCCTTGGGGCTGGGGGGAAGATGGTGTGGTGTAAAGGTAAGAGGTCTCCAGATGCGTGGTGCTTAGAGGTGGGACAGGTGACTCAAGAGTTGGGGTGAGACAGATGCTGCTGGAAGACGGCCTGGAAGGAAACCACGAGAAGCCTTTGAAGTCCTACCGATCCTACAGAGAACGGGGAACCCATCATCACTCTGTGTCGTCGTCGTCGTCGTCCCCCTTCAGGAGTATCTGTGGTGTGTGGGCGCAGTGGACCACACGAAAACTCCTAGGATGTAAAGTGGGGTACCCTGGCTCAGAGTCAGGCCATAATGGACACATACTGGTGCAGCAGGCTTTGCCAAGAAGCACCCCTTGAGTCTCAAGGTCCTCACCTATCAGAGAGGAATTCTGTGAGGATTAAATAAGGCTCACATTAAATGTGCATAAGGCACTTCAGACAGCACCTGGCACTGTGGGGTTCTCCCATCAACACTCGTTGTTAATGAAATCGCTGAGACAAGACATACACACAGAGGTAACTAACGACCCAAGGCATCATGACTGGTACCAAGAGGCATCTGTTTGGGGAATTCAAGGCTGCACATGAGTGTAGGCAAGAGAATAAGCAGGGTTCATGAAAGTATGCACAGTGCCTAGCATGGGCCTGCATCATATGCTGAGCGACACAGCATCAGTCACACACTTGCTGGGACTCCCATTCTCCAGATAAGGGCCACACTTACACCAATGTGGCTTCTCGATAAGGCGGCATGCCCCGGTCAGAGCGCCACCTCCAGAATCCTCCAGGACTCAACACAGATTCTGGGCACCTGTGAAGTGAGTCAAGCTGGACCGAGGGATACACACCCGGGGCTTCCGTTCTTGCCACCTTCCTGACCTCAGTGCTTACTGGAAGTTTCCAGGCCCCCATGAAGGGCCAGCAACCCTAGATCTTCCCTAGTGGGAGGACCCACATTTCCAGAACTGCCCCAGCTAAAGGAAAAGAATCTGAGGTCACAAAAGCAAGGGACGTAAGGCAAGGCCAACACCATAGCAATCAGTAGCAGCAGTCATGAGATACCTCATCCAACCCAAGGTGACCTTCTGGGCTGTCCTGGGCCACTGCCCATAAAAATGTTAGCTGCCGGACAGTTCTTAATTACTTTTACACTCAAGCCCAGCCATCTGTGCTCTGCTGTGGCAAGAGATTCACAAACAGGGGGTGTGCCCCTTGCTCAGGTGGGAAAGACCAGCGGTAAGGCCACGGGGGCTTTTGTGTCCTGAGACGACAGGGAAGCTGTACGGTGGGACACTGGTGGAGGGGCCGCTCAGGAAGATTGGCCTGGGTTGCTGCTGCTGCGTTCAGGAAATGTGACACGCATCAGAGGAGACACCAGGCCCCTTCTGGCTCAGGTGGGCTGTTCAGTGGAGCGTGTAACAGGCCAGACAATGAGATCTTTGCTGAATTCCTAACAACGGCATCCTCTGAAAGAGTATCAGGAAGGTGGGAAACACGGACCCTGCATCTGGGGACAGAGTTCATCTGCACACAGAGTGGGCATGGTGTGTGTGTGTGTGTGTGTGTGTGTGTGTGTGTGTGTGTGTGTGTAAAAGATAGAGAGAGAGAGAGAGAGACAGAGAGAGAGAGACAGAGAGACAGAGAGATGGAGGGAGGGAAGGGACAGACTCTACCTACCAGTGGCCACTGCAGGTGTATTACATTTGGGATGACCGCAGACCACACCGGGAAGGGCAGCTCTGGCCTGGCACACTACGTGTAAAAGCAGAGGGTGCGGGGCAGGGAAGCAGGCTTTGGGGTTTTGCATCGAACTGAACTCACTTCTCAGCTCCAGGCGGACTTTCCTGGAGACCCTGGGCAAGTGCCCTATTTGTTCTCAGGTTTTTCCATCTGTAAAAAGGGACTGACTCTGCTTCCCTGCTGCCGAAGACGTCATGTGGACTGCTGGAGGAGTACTGTCATCCACATTCTTTCTCAGTTGTGGACACTGACTGGTCAGTCCGATGAGCTCCTGGTGTGATAGTGGTAAGTCTGTTACAGGGGTCGCCAACCATTTCCTGACTGGATTCGATGCCTGCTCCAGAGGGGGAAGTCTCTGTCCAGTACTGTCAAGCTGGTCGCATGTACTGTAAACCTACTGCTGTGGTTTTGCTAAAGGGCATATCACGGTCTGTCAAACTGCCTTCTAACTATGCTTATGCTCATAGATTAACGCTCCTGTCAGCTTTGGTCAGAGAAGCTTCCTTTTGCAGTGACCAACAGTGACTCCAGAGACTCAGAATTGGTTACAGAACAGAGAATACATGACTTTGACCGCGAGGACATCTATAACATGCTCTCTAAGGCTTGGAGAACGCCACAGAAGAAGGACAGGAAGAAGGTGAGAGCTGGAGGAAGTGGAGAAGTGGTGTGCATGCTGACTTCCAGGGACGGCACAGGTGTGCTCTCACTCAAGGCAGCGAGGACCACCGGCACAAGGTCTGCCCAAGACTGGACAGGCCAGTCAACCTCGGCCATGGAAGAGAGAGACAGCTCCGGAGGCCGGATCCGTCCCTGAAGATTTGTAAGTAGTTGATGGGAGTGGTGTGGTCACTAGTAAGACACACATGCTCCTATAAGTAACATAATGAAACTTATTGGGACACACACACACACACACACACACCACACACATGAGGGGCTACTAACTGGAAAAGGAAGGGGAATAGCTGGTGTGGTGTGGGAGGGGGAAAAGAGAGGGTAACCAGGAGATGAATACGATCACAATATATCATATACATGTATGAAAATATCATAATGATATTATGATACATTATGTAAAATTAATAGATGCTAATAAAACATTGAAAAACAGAAGGCGTGACCGCACAGGGTTGGGGAGAGGGGCCCAACTGAGTGAATGCCCCCCCAAGTGCTGTGCTAGAGAGGGTACAACCTGTCAGAGAAGCAGCAGGAGAACAGTTACGTCACTACGCAGCAGAAGCCTGTAGGGCCTGCTGCCGCCGACGTGAAACACTTTGCACACGATTCACAAACAAAACTTCTCTATCCCTCATTCAGGCTGAGGGTCTGACCTGTCAGGGCATGGACAGTGTTGGTGCATGTTAGTACAGTGATTGCAAGCTGTGCTGGTGGTGAAATACGAACACAAGCATTTCCCCCCAACAGAATCGTTATAAAAGACGTCTTTTCTTCACTCTCCAGAGAGCCGGCCAGCATGTGCAGCGGGGGTGCACTCTATTGGAAAGCTGGCTCACCATCCTCCAGCCTGACAGCACTGCTCTAAGAAGAGCCTGTCATGCATGCAGCTCTGCATGCCCCAGCCCGAGAGAGCCAGCTACCAAACCTGGCGTCACTTCCCCACGATCCGGGACGCTCAGCTCTTGGCACACAGCGCTGCTTACTGAATGTACAGATGGATGGACTGGCAGATAGATGGATGGCTGCGTGGGTGGATGGAGAGATGGACAGGGGCTATGGATGAAAACGGTAGCTGCTGTCTTTTGGGGATGCCTACCCGTCAGGCTCTGTATGTATGTATGTATGTATGTATGTATGTATATATATATATATATATATATATATATATATATATGCTCTCATTTCATGTAGAGCAGTTATCATCTGAAGAAGTATTTGTTGGTGTTTGCTTGTTTTTTGTTTTTGTTTTGTTTTTTTGAGATAGGGTTTCTCTTTGTAGCTCTGGTTGTCCTGGAACTTGTTCTGTAGACCAGGCTGGCTTCAAACTCCCAGAGATCTACCTGTCTCTGACTCCCAAGTACTGGGATTAAAGGTGTGTGCCACCATGCCTGGCCTTGAAGAAGTTTTTTGTTTTGTTTTGTTGTTTTGTTTTTCAAGACAGGGTTTCTCTGTGTAGTTTTGGAGCCTGTCCTGGAGCTTACTCAGTAACCCAGGCTGGCCTCGAACTCACAGAGATCTGCCTGGCTCTGCTTCCCGAGTGCTGGGATTAAAGGCGTGCGCCACCACCGCCCGGCCTGAAGAAGTATTCTTATCCCCTTCTACAGATAGGGACACTGAGACCAAGAGAGGTGAAGAGGATCACATATATATGCAGAAAGCACTAGAATATGAACTCAGCCTTACTGGGCTCCAGAACTGCAAATTCAAATGATGAACGAAGCAGCCCTCTCGGTATGAAGGTCCTGAACTTCAAACGAATCTTAGGCATAACTTCTTGACCTACACAGTTCTTACTAGAAATGCTGCCAGACCCCCTCTTTGGATAAAGGGGTGTTGCTTCAGAATGATGACATGTGCCACCACTTTTCAGAGTGCCAGGCTGTGTGTGTCACACTTTTTGTCCTCCTGTGTCCATCCAGCAGGGCAGCGGCTCCCACCTGGCCAGGTGAACTGATGGGCGTCCTGTCTTCCCACCCCACTCCTACAGGAACAAGACAGGCTTGCCTGCTTCCCTGGAGCTGACAGAGCAGGGCTCAATTACGCTCAGAGAACTGGGTACCGAAGACAACTTGCCAGGCAGGGTTTTTCTCCCCATCATTTCTACTGAAGCCGATGTTTGGCAAAACCATAGGCACTAATTTTGTCTTGCAAACCCTGTTTCCTCAACTTACTCACTCACTCCAGGACACAGGGCCCCAGAGCAGGGCCCAAAAGGGAACCAGCGATCTTTATTTATAGCGCCACATTGCTAACCCTGTTCTTACAAAGACAGTTCTCAGGCCATTTATAGCAGGCTCGTCTTCCCTCGGAGGACCATGTGGTGCCCAGAAATGGCAGTGCTGACGAGGTGTGATTATAGAGGAGGTGACTATGCCGACCACAGCCGTGAGGGGTTGCTCTCTGTCATCTAAGCATGGCCTTCTCCCTTCGCTTAACTGTTTCGTCAGTCGCCCGTGCCAGCGGAAGGCAGGTCCCACCTCTGGCACTCCCGGAACACAGGAGGGTACTCTGAGAAGATGCCCCCTGCTATGCCCTATCCTCCTCGACAAAATGCCCATGAAAAAGAAGACGCTGCTGAGGGCAAAGGGAGCTGCTGCATGGGGATACCGGGAGCCAGGGTCCCAGCTGGCTCCAGAATGCCGATCACCTGCTGATGTCACAAAAACCTAAAAGGAACATCAGTGCCCAGGAAAACAGTGCTGATGTTTTACTCCATTAACCCTGACCAAGACTGTGGTTGCTTCTCCTTAATCTATGCACGCTGGCAACTGGGGTCTCGGCCATCCCATAAGGCATCCTGTGAGTCCTGTGCTCCCCCAACCAAATGGAGAGTGGTTTGGGCAGGGGGGTAGGGGGGTAGGGGGGTAGGGGTGAGTCCGCACAGAGCCTTGTCTTACAGTGGCTAGACCAGTCTAGCACTGTAGGGACCGTGAGCCTGTGCAGAGCAGAAAGTGACTCAGAAGTGAGCTGGGCGGTGCAGACATTACTGAATTCATCCCCGACCACATTCATCTTAGGCAAGACAGAGGCTTGGCCCCAAGAGAGAGCCTTGACTCTCTCCTGATGCCTTGGAAAAGCCTCCAGCTCCTGTTGGCTTCCTGCGTTGATTTTTTTTTTGTTTTTGTTTTTCCCTAGAATATTTCTGGTCTCAAAAGAGTCAACACGAATTAATCTAGTTAGCAGCTCTCGCCCTCTTCCTGGAGGGAGCCTAGGAAGAAAGCACAAGCTCCCGCCCCATCCCCAGCCTCACACCAGCCTGCCCCTCCATGGGTGGGCCTGAATGACCTCATCTCTGCACTCCCAGAAAGATGATGCGCACGCCTGCTGTTTTCCTTTCTATTTCCTCACTCCTCAGGCAGAGATGAGGTGTGCTTCTGTAGAGCACCCTCCATATCCCAAGGGTGCCCTCAACTCCACTCGCCAAGTGATCCGAGATAAGACACTCCGCCATTTCTAGCTCTCTTCTGTCCATCTGGGAAACCACTCACTTGCTGAGGTGGCCATGACAGTACACACCCCGAAACACCGATAAGGGCTCACACTGCACATACATGAACCAGCAGGGACACCTAGAAAGGAATTTCATTTCTCCCGTGAGAGCCGCAAGCTATGGAAACTGGACAGTGAAGGAACTTTGGGGATGGCCAGGCTTCTCCAATATGAGTAAAGGAGCTGGGCTCAGAGGTACATCCCTCTAATACCAGCTACATAGTAGGCCGAGGCAGTGAAGGGTGAGTTTGAGGCTAGCCTTGGCATCTTAGGGAGACCCTGTGAAACTTAGAAAAAGTTGGCGATGTAGCACAGGGGTAGAACAGTGTCTAGCATGTGCAAAGCCTTGGATTTTATTCCCCAGTATGGACTAGGGGGAGGGAGGGGAGAAGGGGAGGGAGAAAGGGCATATGTAAAACCACATCTCTGAAGGAATGATGTAGATGTCCTCCTCAGTGCCACAGGCCTCTGCTTAGTTTTTCTCTTTACTAGCGAGATGGCCGAAGCATATTTGATGGCCACGAGACAACCAGTCACTTGGTCAACTTGGGAAATCAATCCCACAAAGGCCACATGTGTTCTTTCTATCTGAGTCCAGTGACCAGGAGGTTATGACGTCATACCCTCAGTTCCCTCCTATTGGCCAGACAGGCTGGTGTGGTGGTGTTCCACCTCACAGCACCACATCCCCCAGACTGTCCACCTCAAAGAAAATGTATTCTTGCATTTCTAACTGATGTCTCCAGGAAATAATTAGATGTCACTACTTCAGCATTCCAACTTCCCTGCAGATCCGAGAGGAAGGGGAGATGAGTTACGATGGGCAAACCAAGCTAAATACAGCTCGTAATTGAAAAAGTGGCCAAGGAAATCAGGAGGGGAAAAGCGAGCAAGCCAGACCTAAACGGATTATCAATCATTTCCTTTTAGGGCAAGCTCTGCTGCAACTTAATCAATCGCGATTGCTTCTCAAATTCAATGAGAAAACTGATACTGTGGGGAGAAGGGAAAAGAAGCGGATAAACAACGTTTATCATCACATTCTTGATGGATACTAGAGAATAAGCCCCACATGGTTCTAGCCCGATTCCAAGTTTATCAACATAAAAGAAGTTCACAAGGAACAAAACGCAGACAGTGCGTGAGTGTGAACACTGAGGGCAAAGTGCAAGGCACGCTCTCCTCCAGGTTGGCCTGAGGATACGGTGTTTAGTAGTCACGACACAAAATGGTAGGTCTGAGGCTAGGCAACCTCTCCTGGCTATAGGGGATGAGGATATTCAAGGTGGGGTTCAAGAAGGTGGCTGTGTGACCCTGGGACCTCCAAAGACGGAAACATCTGTTGTCATGGCAACCTGGTGGGTCTGAATTAACTGGTAACTCATCCAGTTAATAAGCAAATATCAAGCACCTACTTTATCCCAGTTACTAGGGATAGAAAGAAGATAGAACATGACTTCTGCCCTTTAGGCCTTACGGTAACCAGGGGCTTCAGAGTAAACAAAAGATGACAGGAATGCCTGGAGGTGCAGCAGGAGGAAGGGGCACACACCTTCAGGCTCTTGGGAGTTGGCCCAAGGGCAGGGAAGGGAAGATTCGAAGTTGAGAGACAGCTTGGTATTCAAGGAGCTGGGAGGCAGCAGGTAGGCCAGTCCTTATCAGCAGCATCCTGGAGTGTTGTAGGATGATCCTTCTGTGTGCTGTGAATATGCATTACTCTCACTGGTTAATAATAAATCTGTTTGGCCTACAGCAGGGCAGGATAAGGTTTGGTGGAACAATCAAGGTGAGTACTGGGATGAAGAGAGGTGGAGATGAGGGAGACTGCCCAAGAAGCAAGATGCCAGAGGATGGGTAAAGCCACAGTCATGTGGCCGGGTGGCAATACATAGTTGAATATATGTGGGGTAATTTAAATGTAAGAGCTATTTATTAATAAGCCTGAGCCATCAGCCAAGCATTTATAATTAGTATAAGCCTCTGTGTGGTAATTTGGGAAGTGGCTGCCAGGCAGTTGGGACAGAAAAGTTCTGCTTCCATTTACACTGGAGGCCAGGCTGGGGTACCTGGACAGGACAGGATCTGATTGACAGCTCTGAGTGAGCCCTCTGAAAGGAGAAAGAGGGGAGGCCTGGAGGCAGGTTGGAGGGCAGAGTGACCCCCACAGGTTGGAGGGCATGAGATATATTCGAGATGATTCACAGGGTGTGGCTGGGCAGCCCAGTAGTCTCCTCCCAGGGGGTTGGGAGGTTCAGGCTAGCAAGCTCACCTCCACTTAGGGGGCACGCCTTGTTCCTCACCCACTATGCACAGAACTTTAAAGCATGCATAGCAGCCTAAACCATCAGTGTTCAGACACAGCAGAGGGAAACATGAGGGGACAGTCCTGAGAAGAGAATAACAATTACCTAGGCAGGAGGGACAGAACAGATGACAGTCTATACAAGGAGGGTGCAAAAGCCCAAGCTTGGGCACCACAGACACACCTGGGTTCAAATCCCGGGTCTAGTGTCCTAGAAAGTTCCTTTAACCTCCCTGCTCTCCCACCTGGGAAAGAGGCACATCTGTGCTGACCAGGGTGAGCAAGGAGGTGACGTGAGGCAGAACAAGGGGCATGCTCAGTCTGCCTCCCAGACATGGGGGTTGTTTTCCATACTGGATGGAAGGCAGGTGCAGAACGTTCTCTAGCACCTTTCAACACCAAGGAGGCAGGCAATAGAGCTCTCTCGAGTCCCAAGCAAGTGCGTGCATGTAGGCTTGTTGAGGAGGGAGAAGATATCTCAGGACGCAAAGCTCCAGCCTCATCAGAGCAACTGGCAGCAGATGCCGTCAGCTCTTAGCAACGATGTCACTCGCTGTACTTGATGGAGGGTGACTTTGCAAGCAACAAGGCTCTCTAGCAATGCTCTGGAAAACTGTAAATTTACTTTGAGAGCACCAAGTCTAATTACCTCGCCAAGATTCTTTGCATTTTTAAGAACCGTTCCCCCCCCTCCTTAAACTCTTGATCATAAGGACCCTTGTTAGCAATACTTGGTGTAGGTCTTGTTTCGCCTGTTGCCGTGGCAACAAAGCAGTGTTTACCAGCCCTTCCAGGCTGGTACATCTTTATTAGCACCCGATCCCATGAGGAGCAGAAGCAGTGGCGAGGTTTAAAGAGCATTAATCCCCTTAAGCTTTGCAAACCTCTCTAGTTAGGGAGCCCAGAAAGGGGGGAAATTGAGGTCTCTGCCATTTGCAGGGCCCTCCTAGAATTGTTAAGCCGACATGAAGCACCAGATTGGGGGGGGGCGGGGGGACTTATCTCTCTGGGGCTTCACTTTCAATTTCATCTTCTCTTAAAAGAGACAAACTTGTGGGTTGCTTTTGCTTCACAAGAAAAGTTTCCAATCCGTCCATCACAGAAGGGCCGCCAGCTCTTTCCCCACAGCCTCTCCGGCCAGGCTGCTCTCTCCAGATAAATGCAACTTTCAAAAGCAGCTATCTCCTTGCCAGGCGGAAGGAAAGTCACAAAGGCTGCTGGCTGGGCTGCCCGTGTACCCTCCTCTCTGGCCCTCTGCGATGAGAATATGGACAGAAGATTCAGAGCAGAGATAGAGTCCAGTGTATTTCAGGGGTCTGAGGGGAGGGAGAGAGGGAGAAAAGGAGGAGGAAGAGAGGAAAGGGAGAGAGGGACAGAGAGACACACACACACACACACACACACACACACAGAGAGAGAGAGAGAGAGAGAGAGAGAGAGAGAGAGAGAGAGAGAGAGAGAGAGAGAGAGAGAGATCTAACCTCAGAAAGCAGCTTAAGGCAGTCAGTCCACCCATCTCTTTACCCTTTGCCTGTCTTGGAAGGTTTTTCAAAGTCAGCACCAGGGCCACAGTGGACGTGGGGCCGAGAAAACGAGTTCTCATTCCCCCTCCGACTAAATCTCATTCATCTTTCATTGTAGAAAATCAAAAGCCAGCTAGGGATCCAGGAAGACCTGTGGCTGAAGTTTGAAAAATTATGCAAGTGAAAGCCGTTATACTAGCCTCCGACTGAGCTTCCCAAACAGCTTTCAAAGGGGCAGTTTTGAGCTAGCTGAGACTCGTGTCCTCTGAGGTCCTCAGCGCTGAGCTCTCGTCCAGTTCAATCACAGCCGCTTAACTGAAGAGCACAGCCATTAGAAGCTTGGCCTTGGGTCTGTGTGTGAGGTGGGAGGTGAGGAGTGAACCGTTTTGAGGCAAAAGGCCTCAGCTGCAACCAGACCGACCATTTCTGATCCTACTTTGCAATTTACTGGGCACTTTCCATTATTTCCAGTGGGTCCACAAAATTGTTAAAACAGTAGGAAAAACAAACCACCCCCAAATCATTGAGACCCCTCTGCTTTTTTTTTTGGGGGGGGGGAGGGAAGGGTAGAAAATGCATTCAAAGACTAGTATCAGCTGGTCAAAAGGCAAGATTCCCCAATTCCAAAATTGGGACAGCTTGGGTCTTCTACACAACCAATTCTACAACCACACAGTCACTGGCTGTTTCCACGGATGTGCCCATCCGCTTCCGAAAAGCAATTCGAATGTCTTCTGATGCTCATAAATGAACGAAACAGGACAATAAAACCAACCAAAGCTCTGAACAATGAATGATCACAGAAAGAAGGGAGCAGCGGGTGTCACGGGGTGAGAGGTCAGAGGTCAGAGAACATGAAAACCAGTCACTCTCTGGCTGTAGATGAACTTCAAACACCAAGTTTCTGTACGGACATGAGGAAACTCACCCGGCCGTCTAAGATGGGGAGCTGCCTTCGGGAATAGAACTTAAGAATCCCAGGCTCAGGGAAGCCCCTTGGTCAAGACCCTTCAGACAGAGACACAACCACACTTCAGATTGGTGACTCCTGGTGACTGGCTTGTCACTTCAGGTCCAGGCTAGAGACGGTCTGGATGCACTGGGGCAGTGAGGCCATCTGGGTTAGGGTGCAAGCTGAGCGCCCAGGACTCTTGCAGAATGAACTTGGGAATTACAGGCCAGTGACCATGACTCTGCACTTAAACAGTGGCAACTCCCTCAGGAGCTGTGTGTGTTGTTCTGTGTCGCAGACAGTGAAAACCTCAAAGTCTGGTGGCTCAGCAGTGGTGGAAATATGTGCGGTGACATGCTGAAGGTCACATGCCCGGGTCCTCTGGAGCTAGGACACAGGATGCCAGGCCTCTCTGTTGTAACCTGAGAAGGCTGTACTACTCAGGGCAGCAAGAGGTGCAAGAGACAGCACTTCTGGGAGGCGACAGACCTAAAGAGGGTGAGCTGTTGGCCTGATCATGGGGACAGGAGTGAGGGCGGACTGGAGGGTACAGCTCCTGCCTGCCTGATCTGCTTCTTCTACGGGAGCATGCCACATGCACATCTACCCTGGCCCCTAGCTGGAGACGCCACTGTGTCCAGTCTTGCAACTGCAGCCTGGAAACCTCTCCACCTCAGGAGCCCGGTGGAAGCCCCTGACGCACATGGGCCATCAGACATCTTGTTGCTAACGTCAAGTCTTGCTTCTGGAAGCTATGTGTGAGGCACCACTGGGGTGGGGTGGGGGTTGGGGAGGTAAAAATGGTAGCATGCTCAACTGATACTTGGTGGTTGCATCAAGAACCAAAACACTGAGCATCAGCCAGTGCTGCTGGTGTCTGCTCTCGGCTGAAAGTCAGCTTCCAACTCAACTGTGACTTCCCTTAGGCTACCACCGATGGCCTTTTGCATCCATCTACAGACCATCACCCCCTTCCTTCCCCTGCAGCAACTTCACGGGGCTCAGTCCACACCTCTAGCCTACAGTCTACCAACATCTCCCATCAGTATGCAGTCTGGCAGGAAGGGGAGCCCTTGAAGACTTGTTCAGCTTACAATTTTTGGTTTCATGGGAAATGCCACCAGAGCCAGGCAAGTAGTACCTGGCTACAATCCCTGCATTCAAGAGGCTGAGTCAGGAGGATTGCGGTGAGTTCAAGACCAGCCTGGGTTACACAGTAAGACTTGTGTGTGTGTGTGTGTGTGTGTGTGTGTGTGTGTGTGTGTGTGTGTGTGCAGAGAGAGACAAAGAGAGACAAAAGGAGTTGGGAAACAAGGGAGGACAAGGAAAGGCATAGATAGGACTGTAATGCCATCCACTTGGAAGATTGAGGCAAGAAGATCACAAGTTCAAGGCCCCGCTGGGCAACTTGACACTATCTCACAATCAAATCGAGGAAAAGGGCTAAGGCAGTGGCAGAGTGTTTGCCTCTCATGCAGGAGGTCCTGAGTTTAATCCCTAGTACAAGAAAAAGGAAGGGGAGGGGAGCGGAAAGGCAAAATGAAGAGAGGAGACAGATTTGAGGGAGGGGGTGATGTTCGGGGGCTGCGCATGTGCACCAGCCTCACCAACCACAGCTCTGGTCTGAGCTCTCCAGCAAGATGGACGCTGCCTGGAGAGGCCTCTCCTGCCAGGGTGGAAAATTTCCACCATTGGCCAGCAAGGCTTCAGACTCAGAGACAAAGACAAGGGGCTGGAGGGAGGATGGGAAGGAAGAGCAGAGAGTTCCTTCAGCTTTTGGCCTACGTTGACTCTGTGCTTATAATTACTTTTGGAGAAGGCAAAAGAGGCACACATTAAAAAAAAAAAAAAAAAGACAGAAAACAAGACATTACTTTCTTCCCCTGTGACCCCAAAGGACTTCAAATATGGTTGCTTTGGAGCACATGAAAACACAGTATGTGGGCGGTGGGTGTCCCTCCTGAAGCCCCACTGTGGACCTGGTTTGCCTACACCCAGGACACCTGAACTTGGAGGGTCCTGAAGGAGCTTGGGCTTTACACCCCCTAGGTCACCTTTGTCAGTCACTGTCTCTTGCCAGCCAGCCAGGCACCCATTCTGCTCGGGGCTTAGTCCAGAGGCTCCACCCCACCTCCAGGGCTCACACCATGCTTCCGGCTGGGGCATTTGCTCCATCCCGGTGAGATTTCCGGCTGGCTCAGGGGAGTTATGCCCGTCCACTGAGGCTGGTGGCTGAGTGGGAAAGCAAGAGTGGCCTGCCCTCCCAGAGGTGACACTGGCCTGTGAATAGACGCTGCTCCTGCTCAGAAGTGTCAAGAAGGTTTCTAACACTGGGAAGCCAATGCCAGGTTCTTCCTGAACAAGTCCCCGCCCACTTTTACATTCCTTCCTCCACTCTGTGGGGCCTTCCATGTCAGCTAACTTCCAGGCCACCCGAAGGGGCCTTCCCTCAAGCACATAATCCCAAAGCCCATCATGGGGGGGGGGTGCGGCCTGGGTCACCATCCAGCAGGGCTGCGTGGTTCGCATCCAGTCTCTACCTCACACTGGCTGCATGACCTTGGCTAAGCGACTTAATTTCTCTGAGTATCAGTCATCCATCAGATAAGTGGAATGGCAGACTGTCAATGTTAATTTCAGAATGTACACAGTCGGTCTGTCTCTCTCCTGAAAATTTTAAAGGCGGCTGACTTTATAGCTAAGGACACGGAGGGGAGGAGGAAAGAGGTCCAGATGCTGCTCTAATGGAGTTGTGGTGGTAAGGGACAAGCAGAAATGGAGGTGGAATCTGACTCCATCTCCATGCACACAATCAAGACCTAATTGCCTCCACTGTGAGCGCTGCACAAGGCAACCGAGTTGTGGCAAGGCAGAGGCCAGCTTCTTTCCTCGGACCACAAACACGCCCCAGGGTAGGAAGCGCGCACATACAACAGGCCAAGTCTCAGACGGAGCTATGCACGATTAGGCACTTAATATATGCTCTGTAACAGCTCCGTCTTTGACCAAGTTCAAAGCTGGGGGTCTCTGCGTGGGCAGACCACTTCCAGGGCTAGAGAGAATTAGCTACTGTGAAGTCCAAACAGCATTTTAGTGGGAGATTATTTCCTTCTAGGCAACCGTAGGAAGTAAGAGAAATGAAGTGAACACACATGGATGCCTTCATGTCAACACGCTGCTTATTAGAGTGCCATTCTTCCCTGGGGTTACACTGAAGAATCTTTTAGAAGGTCAGATGGCCACGAGACCCAGGAAGCCGAGGACGTGGCTTCCTGCTGAAGGGTAGTCTAGGCGTATTCCTCCCTTTCCCACCCCCTCATGCTCCCCTCAACTTATTGGGCCCTGGTGTTTACAGCTCACTACACCACAAATCTTTATTTCCCGTCACCCACTGGCCCAAGCTGTCCCCACTCCCCGTTTCTCCCAGACAAGTTAATAAGACGGAAGGCTCCCTAGAGGCCTGGAGCCGGCAAGCATTATCACTTGGAAGCGAGGCAGAAATCCTGACACATCGGAAATGACTTCAAGCCTATTAATTACCCTTTCTTCTTTGGCAGATCTTTTGAAAGAAAGCTTGACAAATTGAAAGGAAGGCTAGTACTGCCTCTCCGCCCCAATTAAGCCCCCACTCCCACCCCAGTAACACAAATCTGAATTCTGCTCTCTCTAAAGAAACAAAAACACACCAATTTTTCATCCTGGTACCTCCATAAGTCCCCCTCCCCATCGGTATGAGCCCCTCTTTACAGTAAAGACCTTGAAGCTGGAGGCCCTCAGGGGGTGGAAGGAGTGTGGGGACAGGGCTCTGGTCTCTCCAGGACCTTCACCAGCCCTCACCACCCTCGGGGGAGGAAGAGACCAAGCTGGCAATGGATCTGCAGCCATGAGCCTTGGACCGCTCTTCCCTGTGTCCGCAGTAACACGTCTGGGCCCGGGATGTAACATCTTCCATCAAACCCTGTGGACAAGGCACAAAAGACATGCACAGGGACCCCTGGGCGCTGGAAGAAGTGAAGAGTTGAAGGAACCCAGAGTCACCACGTTTTCCTGTTTTATGGTTTTCTACACCGACAATGTCTACTCCAAGTTTGCCTTAGGCAAACCTGAGTGGCTTACTTTAATTCTCTAGAGACTTTCGGCATAGCCATCCATTAAACACTACCACACAGATTCCATGGGAGCTTCAATCAGAACAACAGATTTTCTTCTTAAAATCTATTCCATCTACCAAATCTACCAACACCACCATCCCCTCAGCTGCCAAGAGTCCAGAGTCTGTGTCATACCCCAATCCAGTCTATGGAATATCTGGTCTTGCCTTTCAATACGGATTCCAGTGCCCTGACCTCCCTGGCCCTCCACTGCAACCCAGGCCCCCGTGGAGCTCTGCATCCTGGCTGACTGTCCTCCCTGCATCCCATCATGCACCTGGCCCTCCCTCTTCAGTTCTAGGGCCAGTGGGGCTGTTAGGGAGCAGAGCCGTACGCCGGGTCCAGTTTACCACCTCTCCATGATCTGGCCTGTCCACCTCTCTACTTCCGCTCATTGCTCCCCTGGCTCTCGCCCTGCACTAAGTCCTTACCCAGGCACCTCCTTGGAATGCTTTCTCATGATTCTCTGCCTCCCAACTCAAATGGCTCCTTCTCAAGAGGGCCACTCCCAAGCACCGACCTGAGTGAAGCAGAGTGCTCACCATCATTACCTGCCACACCTTCTCCTTAGCAGGACCAGAAATGTTTTGGTTTTTTTCTTCTTGGTGGCAGTGGAGACTAAACCCAGGGCCTTGGACATGCTGGACAAGCAAACACTCATATCACTGAATTATACCCCCAACCCTGAAACGATGCTCACAGTAGGCTAGAATTTGGTTTAGGCTGTTCCTTGAAGTGCCACTGGACACTATTACAGGGCCTGGACCACAGAAATTGTCTAGTGGTCCCAAACTGAGTGGCTGTCTATAACACAAAGTCGAGGTCCTCAAGCATAGGATGGACCACCACAGTTGGAGCTAGGGTATCACTCTGTACCAGAGCTAGAGGCCACATTCTGTCAGCTGGGAAAGCCAAGAAGAGTACTTAGATGGGCCAGCACACACAGGCTGCAGGAAATGTCAAGCTAGATCCATCAGGTTCCCCAACAACCCTGGAGAGTCCTTGACCACTGCCCCACACAGCCTTGCAGGGGCAAGCTGGACTTGTATCCCATGCCTGGCTTTGACAAAGGAAAGGGCCACCCACCAGGGCTCTGTTTTCACGGTACATAGTCACCATATCTCATTTTAAACTCTAACAAAATCTTTAAGCCATTACCTCGGAAATCATCATTAAATCATTTGTTCTTTTTTATTAGCATCCCAGTAATTAAAGAGAATCGTATTTCAGAAATCTTCAGCTGCACTTATCAAAACCCACCCTCCAACCAATCAATTAGTATTACAATAACCACGGTCCCTTGTTGCCGCTGCTATTAGCATTTTGATTGAATGTCTGCTGCAAAGTGACTAGGAACAGAAGATTGTGCTCGGAAAGTAACGTTTCTTTATTCGTCACCACTGAGCCTTGTCTGGTTGTCTCTAGTCTCCACTCAAAAAGAGACAAGACGGTTCCCCAAAGCAGTCATTTTTGTCGTGGATTATATTTTCATGAGGTGTTTGATAAACTGGCTTTTGTCGCTCTGGAATCGCCAGCTCCTCACGGGGCCCTCCCACTGGCTGTGGCCTCAGCACCCAGGAGCAAGACTATATCCCAGCTGTCTCACGCTGATGGGATGATGAGGGGCCCTTCTGCTGCCGCCCTGTCCCCTACCCCCATCATCTAGGATCGTAAATACCAGGTCATCACAAACTGGCCCTTCAGGAGACTCAGATCTAATAATGTCTGTGCCAGAGCAGGGCGGTGGCCACCATTCCTGCCATGGAAGACCATCATTATATACCCGCTTCTCCACCAGGCACGTGGAAAACCTGTCATTCTAACCTCCAGACTCGGGTCCTCCAGTCATCATAATAATAAAAGCACCAGTCAGTACAGAGAAGGGTTAACGAGGTCTATTATGGGGAGAGAATGGCTGTCTTTGAGTCGCAGGAATTAACAGGAGTTCACTAAATCACTCTATTAGAATGTAAACGGCCTGCTCCATCAGATGGTTCTCCTTCCTGATGCCCCATCATGGATGCCCTCTGTGGATGCATGAAGATCATTTGACACCATGCGCAACCAAACCGACTCTAACCTATCCGCCCTCCTCTAGCCGGCCACCATAGCTTTTTGGACTAGAGGAGACTCGGCTTACACAGGGTAGGTCACAGAAGTGGGGATGACCGGAGCTGGAAAGACACTTGTCCCAAATGATAAATATGGCAGCTGTCAATCTCTGTCTGTCCATCCATTCATCTGTCTGTCCATACACCCACCTACCCACCTATCCATTCCATTCATCCACCCAACTCCCCCACCATTCATCCACCCACCCATCTATCTATCCACCTTACCCATTCATCCACCTGCCCACACATCCACACATCCACACATCCACCCACCCACCCACCCATCCATCCATCCATCCATCCATCCATCCATCCATCCATCCAACCCCTCTTCCATCCACCCAACCATTCCAATCCACAGGAAAGTATTTGCATGAACTTCATCTTCAGTGTGGATGACCTTGGCCTAAGGAACTCTTACTGTTCCGAGTGCCCACTGCCCAGTCCCTGGTACAACACACAACTGTAAAGGGCATCACAAGGCTATAGCAATACTTCATTTAAATTTTTAAAAGGCTTCTAGAATCCAGGAAAATAAAACAAAAAACGCTTAGTTGCCCATGAAAATCTTTTCCTTTCTCTCAGCTCAGTCTCCTTTTCCTCCTCCCCAGCTCCTGTCTCCACCTTGGCTGCCGGCCAAGACTTTATAATAGTGTCAGGTAGCAATTTCATTTTTAAAATGCTCTTATCAAGGATTTAAGGTGAAAGATAAGAACAGCACAGTAAATCTTCATAAAGGAGCGTAGTGTGAGGCATAGTGTTTTACAAATCAAAACAGTTAACAAAATGAAAAGGCCAGGGACAAGGGAACAAAGTGAGTCTGAGCACGGGCTCAGAAGGGGAGAGGCGGGGCCACGTTCAGTAGAAAGATCATCTTTCAGATTTCCAAGCTCCTTCTGGTAATGGCCTTGGCATATTTGCTAAGGATGCCACGAACAGTCCAATTTCCATTTTAAAATCGGATGTTTTTAGACAGCATATATATTGTCAAACCATTATACACACTTAACTGGGGGCTTTCATCGAAGTCATCTGACCTGCAGCATGTGTTGCTAACATCGCTGCTTCATTATTTATCAACTCAATTTCTTCATGGAATGACTAATAACACTGCCCCAGCTGCTCTCCTTCCCCCGCCCCAGCTGCTACCGCCCTGGCAGCAGCAGCAGCAGCAGCAGCAGCAGCAGCAGCAGCGAGCGTTGCTACCTGCCTGCCTGCTGAGCCTTACTAAAACCCAAACCCAAACCCAGCAGAGACGCCTGCAGGTGGAGACCACCACTAGGGGAGGTTAGCTACGCCACCAATGACCAGGCAAGAGCATCCAGGGGAACCTTTAAAACAGGACGCACACAGGGCAGACACTCGTTGGTTCAGGCCTGTCAACTCAGCGCTGGGGAAGTTGAGGCAGGAGATGGGAGTGTGAGGCAAACCTGAGCTCCATGAGAGACTCTGCCTCAAAAGGAAATAAATAAGTGAACAAAGGCAAGACAAGGTACCACACACCTTTGATCCCAGCACTTGGGAGGATCTCTGTGAGTTCGAGGCCAGCCTGTTCTATGTAGTGAGACTCTGTCTCAAACAAACAAACAAACAAACAAACAAAAAATATAAAACAGCTGAGGTGGTAGCCCATTTGGTAAAGTGTTGGCCCCAAGGACCTAATTTTGATCCCTAGAACACATGTATAAAAAGCCACATATGGGGGGCTGGAGAGATGGCTCAGTGGTTAAGAGCACTGGCTGCTCTTCCAGAGGACCTGAGTTCCCAGCAACCACATGGAGGCTCACAACCATCTGTATATGAGATATGGTGCCTTATTTCGGCATGTAGACAGAACACTGTACACATAATAGATAAATAAATCTTTTTTTTTAAAGCCACGCATGGTAGAACGCGCTTGCATTCCAGTGTTGGGGAGGCAGAGCCAGGAGAATTCCCGGGACTTGCTGGTAAATAAATCTAGCCTATTTGACAAAACTAAGGCCAGTAAGAAACCCTATCTTTAAGAAAAGAAAAGGTTGATCTGAGGCAGAACACTTGAGTTTTCCTCTGTCTCTACACAGACCTTCGATCAATCCTGTGTGCACACATTTTCACCCCCCCCCCAACACACACACAGAGGCAGCGGTATGTGTGAACAGGTACCAACTTTTCTAATTTGATTTTTTAAAATTTATTTATTTATATTATTTTATGTGCATTGGTATTTTGCCTGCATGTATGTCTGTGTGAGGGTGTCAGATCTTGGAGTCACAGACAGTTGTCAGCTGCCATATGGGTGCTGGGATTTGAACCCAGGTCCTCTGGAAGAACAGTCAGTGCTCTTTAATGGCTGAGCCATCTCTCCGGCCTCCTCTAATTTGATTTTTGTACAGTAGCTTTGATTACAGTGTATTTCTAACAAGGGCCACATAAAACTTCTACCCTCCTTCCCACTTCCACACCCTTGTTGGTGTGTGTGTGTGTGTGTGTGTGTGTGTGTGTGTGTGTGCACTCCTCAAGCGTCCTGCAAAAGTCCCCTTACCCCCAACACACACACAGCTGAGCTGCAGCCTTAAAGAGGCAACAAAGCTCTGAAATCTTGGAAAATAAAACAGTGACAGCTGTTTACTCTAGCTCTTTCTATGTGCTTGCCAATCTCCTTGGGACTTACCTGCAAATTCACAATAAATAAAAACATGCAATTAGATGATATCCCATTTGCCAACGAACAATTCAATTGTCCATTAAAACCCACAGTTCTAAAAATAGAGTAAAAAGAAATTATTAGGAATTGTGGGTACACGTGTTTCTGTTGTAAAACAGATTAGCACTGTGGGCAAAATACAAAGCTTCCTTTGTAAACCTTACCCCCTCCCCTTTTTTTGAGAGGTAAGACAGAATGGGGGAGGAAGCAAATTAAACCATAATTTTCAGGCTACATTTTTTTTTTATTGTCAGTCAGAAAAATTGCCAGGTGTTTCCAGCATCGTTTATACATAAACATACTAGCTGAATCAGGAAATCTCCTTCCAGGGCAAATGAATCAACTTAATTAAAAGGAGACTTCAGATGCCAAGACCAGAGATCTTGTGTCTGTGAGGGAACAACTTTCTCCCTGGCCTAGGAGGGGAGCGGAGAAGCATTGTGAGTCTGGCAGGGTCTCTGGCTAAAGCACACCTTCCTCTGGGTCCACCAGGCAGAAGTGTGGGTTCCAAGCCTTGAGTTGTGTGCGCACGGGTGTATGGGCTGTTGTGCTGATGTAGGCCAGAGGTCAATGTCTGGTATCGTCCTCAGTCACTCTCTTTCTCTTTGTTTTGAGACAAGGTCTCTCACTGAACCTGGGGCACAATGACTAGGCTAGGCTGGCTGGCCAATAAGTTCTAGGGGTCTGCCTGTCTCTGCCTCCCCAGAACTGGGACTGTGAAGATGTGCACCTCACGTCTTAATGGGTGATAGAGGTCTGACGGCAGGTCCTCTTGCTTTTGAGGCAGGCACGTCACCGGTGGACCTGTTTCCTCAACTCTCTATTTTTATTTTGAAAACTATGAGACTCCTGTGTGCTCCAGGCTGTCCCTGAATTCATTATATAGCTGAGGATGACCTAGAACTTCTGATCCTCATGCCTCTACCTTCCCGGTGCGGGGCATGAGCCAATGTCTCCCAATTATGTGGTGGAGCTGGGGATTGAACCTGGGGCTTTGTGCATGTTAGGAAAGCACTTTAGAAATGGAATTCTATTTCTAGCCCCAGGGCAGAATTATTTTTAAACCAACCAATGCTTCTGGGCTTTTTTCCAAACCACTTGTTCGCAGCGGCCCTACAGAGATGTCCAGGGCACGCCTTGTGCTTTTCTAGTAATCCAGGACTTTCACTAGCTTGTTGTTTTCCTTAGGTATGGGATAACCGGTCCAAAATAAGGAACCCTTACTGCAGGGCCCAGGATCCGCTTTGGTGAGTTTTAAAGCTCTAAGGATTCTTTGCAAGTAAATGATGCAGAAGACGTTCCCAGACCAAAATGCACGCTAGCATCAGCTGGGATGCTGATGGAAGAACATCAGGCTCACTTCACTGACTGATCGACCTAGAGCAGGACCCAGGAATTTGGTAAGGCTTAAAAATTCCACAGATGGCCGTGAGGTGGTGGCACACATCTTTAATCCCAGCACTTGGGAGGCAGAGGCAGGTGGATCTCTGTGAGTTCCAGGCCAGCCTGGTCGACAGAGCAAGATCCAGGACAGGCACCAAAACAACACAGAGAAACTCTGTCTCCAAACCCTGCCCCCAAATTTCCCAGATGACCCTATGGTTGAAATCTCTGATCCAGCTTGATACCTCTGGCTTAGCCATCACCATTCATAACCAAGCCAGTCCTGGCAAGCAGACATCAAAGCCGGCTCCAGGGTTAAACGGCTCTTGGGTTATCAGTAAGGGCTTGGGAGAAAATGGACTCTGAGGAAGGTCACACAACACTATGGAAACACATCCATGCCCTCCTAAGGCAGTATTGTGGAAGGGTATCCCAGGATCACCACAGTTCCGGTTCCTACTCAAGTGGACACAGAGCAGCTGGGTGGGAGGTGGGACGGAGTCCAGGGCTGGTGAGAAACACAGAGCAGGGGTCACGGTTGCTTCTGTGTCTATTCTGGGCCTGAATGGATGATGTCACCTCCAGCGGCGGTGGAAAGCAGAGCCATGAATCATCCATGAACCAGCCCAGCCCTCTGAGATAATGAATTGATGTCAGCACTACGCATGTCCGCTACAGAGCTGGTGGAGGACCGGCTTTGCCTAGGGTGCTGGGACACAGCCAGAGAGGGAGATGCTTTCAATTATCTCCTGATTCTAAGTGGGCGGCAGGTGGGGGGAGAAACTTCCCATTTGGAGGGAGTGCTCAAAGGCATACAACTCTCATCACTTCTAAATCCTGGCTGTTAGTTTTGTACACTGCTGAGCTTGCCAGTCACACCCGAGGACTAACGGAACTCCATCCATGCCAGGGTGGCATTACCTATCACGGCTGTGCCCACCAGCTCCCTTACAACAAGAGATTTGTAGGTGTCGCCATTCCGACCCTCCACTGCACTGATGTAGCTTAAAAGTTCCCTCCAGGACTGCATCTGGCAAACACCCCTACCTGAAAGGGTTTTTGGTACAACGTAAGCAAATGGAGAAGTCTTCCTGACCACCTTTGACCTGCCCCATGGTGGAAGAGGAGGTATGCTGGGGTGCCAAGGCCGGCTGTCACGTACACTAGCTCCCGTGGTTCTTAACGACCTCCCACTGCTGTGCTTTATTTCCTAAATAAGCAGGTAGATGGAACAGGCCACCCGGGAACCCCCCACCACTCTTGGTGGCACTGTTAGAGTTGGGGATCCTGACAGTTCCTAATTGTGCCTGTTATTCCTCGGCTTCCAAAGAGGTGACTGATCCCTGGTGTCACTAAACCAAAAATTAAACCCAGGACTTTTTTCAAGTGTTTCTCTACACACACACAAACGCATCCTTTAACATGCCAATGTTGATGTGGAGGACGTAGTCACCTGGGTGTCTTAGGGTTTCTACTGCTGTGAAGAGACACCATGGCCACGGCAACTCTTACACAGGAAAACACTTCATTGAGGTGGCGGCTTACAGTTTCAGAGGTTTAGTCCATTATCATCATGGCGGGGAGCATGGTGGCTGGGAGTTTGGTGGTGTTCAGGTACACACGGTGCTGGAGAATTCTATATCCTTGACCAAAAGGCAACAGGAAGTGAACTGTCTCACTGGGCATGGCTTGAACATATATGAGACCTCAAAGCCCGCCTCACTTCCTCCAACAAGACCACACCTACCCCAACAAAGCCACATCTCCTAATAATGCCACTCCATGTGGGGGCCATTTTCTTTCAAACCACCACACTGGGCTTGGGTTAGACATAACTATATTGGGGACTGTGTTTTTGGTGACATAAAAGGTCTCTTTTCCTAATTCCGTTCTTTCCTCTTAAAAAATTACTTAAATTAAAAACAATATTAAACATTATAATAAAATGATTTGGTTCATCTCTCCCCCATTTCCTTTCCACAGAACTTAATATAGCCCTGTCTGGCCTCAAGCTTACTAGACAGCTGAGGATAATCTTGAACTTCTGATTCTCCCGATTCTACCCGCCATGCACTAGGATTACAGGCATATGTCACTATGATTCAGTGCTGAGAATGGAACCAAGCCCTCTCTCTTAACAGACACGTACCCACTTCCCTGATCTCGGATTGCTCTGGTCCATGATTTGGCTGGGGAAGGGCATGAACAGGAGGGCTCAGAGGAAGTGAATTACCCAGGGCCACCCGAACAGCAGGCCATTAGCAAGCAAGGGGACACATCAGAATATCAAGCATTGCTTTCTCTTCTGTGCTATTATTTCCACAGTATTTCTCGAACAGCACCACAGGCGGATGGACTGGGTAGGGGTGTGGGGCTCAAAGCAACCATTTCTCCTGTACTGGTTCTGGAACCTAGAAGCTGGAAATCGAGGTATGGGCGAGGCTGTGCTGAGGGAAGGGTGTGCTCTGTGTGTCTCCGCCCTCTCTGGCTTGCAGCTGCATTGCTCCAGCTGTCGCCTCTGAGTGACAGGGACCATTGCTCGTGTCTCCCTTCATACGTCCCTTCTCACAGGCAGGGACACTGGTCATACTGGATCAACCTCCTCCAGTAAGACGACGCCTAAACTTGATTTTTATCTTCACAGACTCAGATCTGTCTCCAAATACGATCGTGCTGTGAAGTGGGAGAGGCTAGGACTTCACTGCACCCTTTGGAGAAGCTGCCTCAATCCTTCACATCTTCCACTGTAGAAAACTCCACAGTCCATGCCACTGGTGGACAGCAGGCCACAGCCTGAATTCCCCGAACAGTGGCACTAACAGAATTCTCCTAATAACAAAGCAACACTAGTTGAGCTGGAAGATGCCACTTGAAGAAGACCCAAATTTGGTTCTCAGCACCCACATTTGGTGGCTCACAACTGCCTGTAACCATCACCATCTTCTGGCTTTGGCAGGTACTTATACTCATGTGCACATACCCACACACAGATGCACACAGACAAACACCTTTAGTCAAAGAGAACACAATGGCCTCTACCTGATGACTGTGCAAGACCCTCATGCTAAGTAACCTTGGAGGAAGAGGTGGGTCTACGTTTCTCCCTTACTTACAAAGCACTGGCGATCTGGGATGGAGGGCCTCCCTGTATGGCCTCTCCTCTGGCCTTGGATGAAATGAAGCAAAGAGGCCTCTTTTCAGGCCAGGGTCAGGCCAGCCATTCTAATAATAGCCCGTTGTCTGGGAAGAGCAACAGCTAGTAAGAAAATCCCCCCCACCCAGCCCTGTTTATGGAACAGCCAAGACACAGGCAGCTCAGTGCCGAGAGGATGATCAAGACTAGCGGGAGCAAAGTACCTTGGAGTGGCCAAGGCTGGAGTCCCCATCCCGGACTCCGCTGGGTCTGCACACACCATGTACAAGTCGTGTAATTGCAACTGGCTTTCAAAATATTTATGCAGACATCAGGGACAGGTAGAAGACTCAGTACTGAGGGTGCTGAGTGGGGTGAAGTTTTCTTCGTTGAAAAATTCTTCTTCGTGTTGATAGCTACGCTGGGGTGAGTTTAAAAGTCCACATCTGACTAGGTAATGAATGTACAGCATACAAAAATTCAAAAGGTAAATGACAACACCATTAAAAAATGTCCCTCTACCTCTGTAGTTCTGGTCATTTGATCCCATTTCCCAGAAGCAGAAGGAGTTGTGATGTACATACAGTGGCATCCCTGAGAACCTGTGGTATGCATGCATGAAGCATAAGGATGCTTGACTGTGGCCAAATGATGGGAGCCTCAGGCTAACCCAACCCTGTGTTATCTTCCTGTCTCATAGACAGGGAATCTGTCACAGAGAGGTTAAGTAACTCACCCAAGACCACATAGCCATTATGTTACAGAGCTACCATTCCAACTCTGTGCTTCTAGGGCCAGGTGCTTATCTTTTTTTTTTTTTTTTTTTGGTTTTTCGAGACAGGGTTTCTCTGTGTAGCTTTGCGCCTTTCCTGGAACTCACTTGGTAGCCCAGGCTGGCCTCGAACTCACAGAGATCCGCCTGCCTCTGCCTCCCAAGTGCTGGGATTAAAGGCGTGCGCCACCACCGCCCGGCCAGGTGCTTATCTTAACCACTACGACATTCCAGGAAGCCTCTCACACAATACATGTTGTGTACAAAAAAAAAATTATTAGACACTGGGGTCCACCTCATTCAATTACAGATTTTTTTTTGTATGTTTAAAGAAAAGAAACTTATGCTCTTGGGGGGAAAGGAAGTGCACCCCCGACTTGCTGTGAGCACTCTGCACACTGAGCCAGGAACTCTCAGAGCAGGTCACTACCTCCACAAGCAAGCCAAGCAGGGCTCTCAAAGCTTGATTACCCCACTGGGAGCCATGTGGCTGGCCCTATGTGTGGGCTGTTTACAGAGTGTGTTCATGGTGGTACAGATGGGCTGGTAACCCTGGCATCCCTGGCCCGCAAACATCCAACAGCAGCTCAGGCCTAGCACGGCTCAATCTTGCCCCCCCCCCCACTCCTGCCCAGGACCTCTGAGTTCACAGCGGAGTAACTTCCCCTGGCTCTCTGTGACCCTTGGCCCGGCCCTCCACGGCCTCCAGAAGTGTACAGGGGAGCCAAGTTAGGAGGCGCTTTTCATCAAGGCTCCAACCCCAGGGCTCCACTCTCTCAGGGCCACTGCACTCTGCCCTCCCCTAGCTCTTCACAGCCTTGGCCTCTGTGGGAACGGGACCCAACAAAAGACTCTTTCTGACTCTCTACAAATACCCACTTCTGGGTCAACGAAGTTCTGACCCCACACCCACTCCTTTTCTGCTTCCGCCGGCCCCGGCCATCGGAGGCAGGAAGGTCTGTTAGCTGACTGCCCTTTTGGTGCCAGGGAAGAACTTGATGATTTTTGCCTTGGGAGAAATAAAACACAGTTCCCCCAGGAAGCCAGCTACCCCTAACTCTGAAGAGCCCACTGGCCCCAGAGCGTGGCCCCCTTCCCGGCCCTGTTGCTGTGGAGTGGACAATTATGTCCTCCTGTCTGCAGGGCAAAGCAGGTGAACAGAAACCAAGCGACTGTGTTGATTAATATCTCAAGAGACAGCGCCGGAATGGGCACTTCCGGAATTGAGTTACCTCGGGGAAGAAGAAGAAGAAAAAAAATAAAAAAATAAAAAATTCCAGTGTGCTCCTTGCTTTCCTGTCAGAAATAAAATTAAGGTCTCGGATCGATGTTGCCAGGGCTGGGACATCTACCGGAATCTTTAATGGCTTCTTCTACATGTTCAAATTCACATTCCCTTTAAACCCTGCCCTTTTAATTGGTTATTTGCGAGGTCATGTTTGCACCAATTTCTCGGGAAGGTTAATGGTGTTTATTTAATGAGAAAATAAAATGTGCAGACAGCTCCGAGGCTGGTATTAAACGAGGGATCTGGGTAGGGGGTTGCGGCTCTTCGCTCCTCCCCTCCTTCACCCTCCCCGCTGCAAGGGCGTGGGCCTGAGGGTTAACTATTAGCTCAGGGGTTAGAGGTTCATGGGTCCCTCACAGGGTGGCAGGGTGGGGGTACAGAAGCATACCACTCCCTCATACACCCTCAGGGTCAGCACATGCTCAACTAGCAGAAAGGGAAGGGAGGTGGGGGGGTTCAATTATTGCTTCTCTTGAACTTAGAGGCTCTTCCTCATTCTAACTACAGTGTGCCCAACTTCCAGCCTGCATATAACTCTTCTAACAGAGGAGCTTCGAGTACCCAAAGTCATCAACTAAGGCTCACATCAGCCATACCTGGCCCCAAGACTTCTTCTGTACAAGTTAGACCACAAAGGACTCAGGGACACTGAGTTCCTTCCTCTGCCATTCTAATGACGCTTTCCCAGAATCCTGGTTTGGAAATTTCTTCCTTGAACAGCTGCCCACACGGACGACGGATGAAGGGTTCACTCTGGGAGGAGAACGGGATTTTCGTGTTACCCCATCAGGACCCTGTACTTGCTAATAACAGCCAACTGGAACACTTGGGGGCCTCATCACACTGCAGCCTAGAAGGCAAGCTGTGTGAGAGTCAGGCCCTTGGCCTCAGGCGTCTTGACAGGCAGTCGCTGGTCAACGGCCTGTGTTCCAACTCAGTTGTCGAATTAGTGTCAATACCAATAATGACCAGCCACTGGCTTACAGGTTTTCAATAAACCTGTTAATGCATCTCAAACTCTGGACAGAACTTGAGGTGGGGAAATACAGACCACTGGGACAACTCAGTGGGTAAAGGCGACTGCGGCTTAAGCTTGACAACCTGAGTTCTGTCCCTGCATCTCAAGTAAAGGTGGACAAAGAAATCCAACTCCAAAGTTCTCATCTGACCTCCACATGCACACCGTGACACACAGCCACATGCCTCTCTCTCTCTCTCTCTCTCTCTCTCTCTCTCTCTCTCTGTGTGTGTGTGTATGTGTGTGTCTCACACACACAGAGTAATAAATCAAAAAATTTAAAAAGAGGTAGGAAAATACTACAGCCATAATTCTAGCAAGGCCAACAGGCAGGTCTTGCTCTAGACCCCACAGGTGGGCACTAGTAAAACACCCTGTCATGTTTTAATAATGTCACAGCCAATGGAGACATTCTTCATTCTTATGTTTCCAGCCCCATCTAACAGCCCTTCTCCCAGACTTGGCCTCTTTGCCAAACATCCTTCTTTAAGACTCAGTCACACTTGAAGCTTGTGAAACCTACTTTCTCCCCACAGGTAAATAAAATCAATTCTAGCTTCTTATAAGGGAAGGGATAATCACCGTGCCATTTTGCTTAGTGGCACCACGCACTAACGGAGTGATGCTTTTATTTTTATTTCTTTCAAAATGGGGTTTATGTCCTTAGCCCAGGCTGGCGGGAACACATACTCTTTCTCTTTCAGCCTCCTGAATACAGGGGTTCATTACTATAAGCTAAAAAAAATTAATATCATTTATGTCTCTGTGAATCTCTTTTTACATGCTTCTGGGTTTTTTTTTTTTGACAAATAGGCATCAATAAACAAATAATTACAGTACCATTCTTAATCATCTTTATATGGTGTATATAAAAGAGTCAATCTGGGCTTGAGAGGTCAATTTCAAAAGTGAGTGTCTGGCGGGTATTCAAGACATTAAGGACTGGTTTTCTCTCCTCAGAAAAGCATTATCTTTTATCACAGCTTCAGTTACATTTTACTGGCATCATTTTAATAAATAAACTGCTTACGCAAATTACCGAGACCTTAAACTTGGGCCAACCGCTTTTGGGATGGAGACTTAACAAGGGTTGAGAAGGGAGCCAGGGTCTGGGTCCAAGGGCCTTGAGGTGAGCTGGCCCAAAGCAACTGCTCTCGCTGGCTCTGCCCACGCTGTGCCACCCAGGGGCGGGACCTCTCTGCTCTAAGGGCCTGACGTGGCTGGTGCCAGGGAAGGCCCTTCTGGTGAGGCAATGGCTGTTTGGAGCTGCTGTTGCTCTCTGAAGTCATTAGCATTGCGTTTAGTAAGTGACGCTGGCTGCTGGGAAGAGCCATCCATCAAGCTAATCTCTATTTTGCTCTCAGTGTATCCTGTTCCTTTGCCTCTGGCAACGGTCCACAGCAAACAGGCCTGCTGGGTAATGGCAGCCATAGGGATCGCCAGGGCCAGAAACTATTCCCTTTCTAGCCAATCTTCCTGGCTTCAAGACACCCCATTCATTTCCCACAAGGGCCCCCAACGGTCCAGCTCTTCCCCTGGAGGGACCCAGGAGTTCAGGAGCCCAGGGTCTGAGGTCACAGGAAGGGTCACCTAAGGTTTCCCTGGAGTAACCCTCAGGCTGGGGGTTCTGTTCCCTTGGGAAGAGTGAGGGTAGACGCTATCTACTTCAGCAGCCCACGTTTCACACTTTCTACAGGGCTGAGCTGTGGAGACAGCAGAGAGAGAGCTGAGCTACCCTTCTCTCCCTCCCGATTCTCAGCCTCCGGCCAGCAAAAGCGCAAACTGGAAGGACAGTGTGTCTAGCCACCTTCCCTACGTCTCCCTCAGGTGCCCACTCCAGCCTCACCCTGGGATCGATACCCAATGCTGAGTTCAAGATCTTATCTGCCATTTGCAAGGATAAAGCAACGAACTTGCCCCCAGATGATTAAACTCTTTGATGATCTGCCCGGTATTTTCCAGGCTACCTCTCTAACAAGCTTTAGAGAGCAAATGAAATGCCTCTGAGAAAATTGGAAAGGCATCATTCTCTCCCTCCCAAGGGACACAGATCGTCTCACAGAAGACCATGGGATAAAATGACAGGCAGGAACAAAGATGGCTCCCAGCTTCTCGCGGTAGAAGTCACTTCATGTGACTTAGTTTCTCCGTCTGAAAATGAAGAGCAGCATAGACAACAAGAAGGGATGTGGTAGAGAGAACAAAATGTGAGGAGGCAGTTTAGGCCCTCACTGACTCCCCCGGTACCAGGCCTGCAGAGTGGCCATGAGCTTGGGCTGCAGGTCACACAGGCTGAGTGAATGTCTCAGTGTCTGCTTCTGCTCGGGTGCACCCCTGGGTAGCTCAGTCCACCTACGGCTGTTTGCCACATGCAGTCCTTGTACTGGTTCCAATGCTTGCCCAGCATTGGTGAACGTAGTCTGTTTGGGACAGCCATGAATCTGGGAGAGGGGAAATCAGGAGGGGAGGGGGGCGAGACAGGATGCCCGCCCGCGCCCCTTTCAGAAATGAAGGACATCCGCTACATCTTGCCTCTCTGGCTGCTGGGAGTACCCCCCAGATGTGCTATGGTATACCCCTCTCAAATTTCCTCACCAGAAGACAGCCCAGATCACACAAGCTTCCTAGATGGAATATACCCACGGATGGCTCCTGTGGTTTCAGAGGTGACCCCTTATCCTCCCTGGGACAGGGATGGGCCTCCTCATTTCTGATGTCGTCATAGGCCAGATTCCCCATCTAGCCACCCCCAGTCAAGGACTCTTCCGAATAAGCCTTTTGCAGGCTACCCCCAGCAGAGGCGCTTCCCAGAACTCCCACCTACAGAAACTACGCACATCCTTCTGCCCTAGTTGTTTTTTTAAAAAGGAATTCACCTTGGACCTGCGATGGTTACAAAGCTCAAGGCCGGATACACTTGGGTCCTGCGGCTCCCCAACTCCCTTCCCATATTCTTAGAGAAAGAAACTGAGATGCTCGGTGGGTGGAAAGAGAACCCCCGGGCGCCTCTGCCCCCTTGGCGGGAGGGGGGTGGTTCCTGAAGCTAGAGGACGATCAGCTTTATCTAGGAGTAAGATGAGAGCACCCCACAATAGAGAGCTCCACTGGGAGGCAGAGTCTAAACTCTCATCCTCTGGATTCTCTCCCACGGCACTACTGCTACCAGGCTGGTCCTCTAGTGGACAGAAGTCAGCTGCCACTCAGATATGTCTCGGGATCGTCTCTTCTCCACAGGGACCTCAGGGAGCAAGGGACAGACGGTGGCAGCCAGAGGGCAGAGTGGCAACTAATTTCACCTTTGCCTCTGAATGGGGAGAAGGGCCTGAGTGAGCCCAGCCCCTGGGCCTCAGAAGGCCAAGTCCACACCCTCAGTCTCCCTGAGCTGCGGTGGCTCCTGATACACAGTTGAGGTCCCTGTTCCTGGGACCAGGGACGAAGCACAGCCCGGGCTATCTATCCAAGGGGTGAGGGGCTTGAGGTATCCAACCAAGCTGTAACACCTGGGGCTCACGGCCAGGCTGGGCTCTTTCAGATAAGAGCTGCAGGCCGTGTGAGGAGAGAGGAGCCTCGCCTTCTGCTACGGCGCCCTTTCCCCTCCACAAGATAAGGGAGGCAGGAAGCTGAGGAGGCCAAGGTGGGGTGACAGTGCCAGCTTTACTTTCCGGAGCTTATCACCTGATTTCAAGGCATGCTCCACCATGCCTGGGGTGTGGGGATGGTCCTGGCAGACAGGACTCGTGTTTCTGCTCGGATTTAAAAGTTTTTCTCACTTTCCTAAACGCTCTGAATGCAGGGACTACTCCAGGGCTAGCACTCAGCTCAAGAGAGACTTCTGGGTTGTTCTGAGGCTGGAAAACGTGTACGGGCAAAAGTTCCTTATCTGCACAAAACGTTCACTGCAGAGGACGAAGCAGCAGACACCACCATCACGCTACCCCTCGAGGCCAGCTCCATGGCTGTGCAGCCTGGGCCCTCTTGGGTGGGCCCCATTCGAAGGCTCCCACCTCTTTCAATGCTCTGCCGTTGCCTTGAGATTCATCATCAGCTCGCTTCCATTCAGAGACTACAAACCATAAGAGTCCGTCCTGCATCTGCTACAGGGGTTTCAACCTCTGGCAAGGGAGGTGGATGCGAAACACACGAGGCTCCGCCCTCTCTCCTGCTCCCAGTGCCCACCATGTCTGGACTCAACAGGGCCATCAAAGATGTCCTGAAGCCCCCGAGACCTTCTTCCTCCACCTCTCAACAATGCGTACACTCCCACTCACGGAAGGAACACAGCTCCATCTCTGCACCCTAGGCTGTCTGGTCTTTCTCTCCTCTGAAAGATGAAGGCGGTGCACCCTGGTCCTTACAAGTGAGGGAGGATGTTCCCAGGCACATCCTCTGAGGCCGACTGTACCAGTGCCCAGTCATATGACACAAGTTGTTGGCCCTCTGGGAGCCTGCAGAGGACAAACCTGTCCCCGCTCTGCTGTGAGTGTTGAAGAGGTGACGATGTAGAAGGCCCGGGGCATGCCACTGAGTGTGCCTGAAACACCTTCTTCCACCCATATTCAAAACAGAAAGCCATGGCCTGAGGAGGCAGCTCGGTGAGAACACTGACCGTGCACGCGTGAAGGCTGCAGTTTGGATTCCCATCACCCACGTAAAAGCTGGGAGGGTGTGGTGGTCTGTCTTTGAGCCTGCAGGGGAGGAGAGGACAGGAGATCCCCAAGGCAAGCTGGCTAGATAACTAACTGACTCAGTGAGAGACCCTGCCTCAGTTACTAAAACCGAGTGCGACTCCGACATCAACCTCTAGCTTCTCCCCATGTGGGTGCACACAAGCACGCACGCACGCACGCACGCACAAGCACGCACACATACACACGCACGCACGCACAGAGAGCTTAGAATGCAACTTATTGTGCTCCGAGTCCTGGATTTGATCCCAGACCCTGACATAAATAAGAAAAGGAAACCGTTATCACGATGTGGCCAGCAACCTTCTGAGATTGTGAGTTCTGATACTGACTGATGGGCCCACATTTAGATGGGCTCACTTACCTAGAAAAACCTGTTCCCATCTGGGCACGCACAGAGAGAGTCTGGAATCAGTAGCCTCGGGCTGGAAGCTTCGTGGGGGACTCGGAATCTCCCTCTCCTGAGCCTTGGTATCTCAGGCACAAAATGGTAAAGATACTAATCATAAGAGCTAACACTTCCTCACACTTACGCTTGCCAAACCACACTATTATTGTAAGTACTTGCCCTGGTTGGGTTTTTTTGGCCAACTTGACACAAGTTTGAGTCATCTAAGGAGATAAACCTCAATTGGGAAAATGTCTCCATCAGGTTGCCTGTAGGTGAGGCTATGGGGGCATTTCCTTGATTAATGACTGGTGCGGGAGCACCGAGCTAACTGGCGGCAGTACCACCCCAGGCAGATGGACTAAAAAAAGAGCAAGCCATGAGAAAGGGGCCAGCCATCAGCGTTCCTCCCCGGTCTCTGCTTCGGTGCCTGCCCTGAGTTCCTTGGATGACAGACTGATGTGGAAGTAGAAATGGAAATAAACTCTTTCCTCTCCAAGTTGCTTTTGGACGTGTTTTATCACAGGACCGAAAACCCTAAGACGTCACTGTCACCGCTCTGACGTCATAATGGACAAACGGAGGAGGCATGAACATGTGCAGTAATTTCTCCCACAGTCCCAACAACTCTGTGACTCCCAAGATGCCTGTGGAGGTCAAATTATGAGAGACACGAAGAAACGGTGCTTTGGCTCCACATTTAAAACAAATTAGGCGGCATCTGTTTGTGTGACTGTGTGCCGTATGCATGCATGCACATACAGATGCCCACGGAGGCTGTAAGCCTTGCCTCTCCTTGAACTGGGGTTATGAGTGGTGGTCAGTCACGGGAGGTAGGTGCTGGGAGCTGAACTGCGGTCCTCTCACACGGCAGCCTTGTCTCCCCAGACCCTCTACAGGGTCTTTTACTTTACTTTACTTTTTGTAGACAGACTCTCTCTATGTTGCCCAGGCTGACTCTTCCATCTCAGTATTCTGAGTGAAGGAGACGACAAGCCTGTGGCTACCATGCCCAGAGTGGTACTCAGGCATCTGTAATACCACAGAGACAATCCTGATGATGTCAGAACATAAGCACCAAGACGGGCGGTGGTGGCGCACGCCTTTAATCCCAGCACTCGGGAGGCAGAGCCAGGCAGATCTCTGTGAGTAGACCAGGCCAGCCTGGTCTACAAAGCGAGATCCAGGACAGGCACCAAAGGTACACAGAGAAACCCTGACTCGAGAAACCAAAAAGAAAGGAATCACCAATCATACATCACGGGCACACCTTTCTCCGCTCCACCCCTCCAGTTCTGTCTCCTCGCCTCTCTCCTCTACCCTGCCCTATCCACCCAATGCTCAACTCTCCATTCTTGAGAATGCCACTGAAAGCTGGGTTACCAGGCACATTAGGGCAGGAGGGGCAAGTCTCTCCCCGGCCCCCCTTCATTCCTTCCTCCCTTTGATTCTGCTGTTTGCTCCAGACAGGAAAGAGATTCCGTCAGCGCTGGGTAACTGCTTCTAATCACAGGTGACAGCAGGAATGTAAACAACGGAGAAACATCTAAATGCAATAGCCGTGGTAAGGAAACAGCTCTCTGGGTTGACTCAGGGCTCCTTCCCTGGGGAGCACCCCACATCCCTTCCCGCCCACCCCTCTTCAGACGCGTGGCTCATTAACACCTTGCTAAGAGGAACCCCAGAAACATGGCACAAGAGCACAGAGCACTAAGTCACAACGTCCTCTGACTTTTACCTCAGATGATCTAGATCCCCCTCATTTTCCCACTTAAACCAACGATTTTAACACATTCTTCTGGCAGGTGTTGGTGAGAATCCTCTTGGACATTTCTGTTCAACACTAGGAATCCACTCCTAAGCAAAGCTCAGACACTGTGCAAATCATTTCACAGGTTTGGGGGCTCCAGGTTGAGCGAGACTGATTTTCTATAACATAGACTGGCCAGATAACAAATAAATATAGATGTCCCCTAAGCACTGCGAGGCTCCATGGGACATTTTCAAATCTGCAATTGCTGTAATCAGTGAAGAGAATCAAGACAAGGTTTTCCCAACTCCTCTAGCGCATTCTGTAGGTTGATAGTCGTCAGCTTTCTAAGCTACCACCTTCGACGCAAATTGACAGTCTGATTGAGTAACGACTACGAATAATTTCCACCAGGATCACTGAGTGCCGAGGTTGGCAAGGGGTTAAGAGAGCCAGAATGAGGAAGGTAAGCTGAATGAATGTGCCAGCCATGGCTGCTCAATTCAGTGGGAGTTTCCTAGTCAAGGTGGTTTGTGCTGTCTGGTATCTGGATTCCTTGTGCTGTGGTGGCCCGCTAGTATTATTACTAGACAGCCCTTGAACAGATGGTTATGTCCACTTGCTGGATTCTGTGTCTTCCTTGTGTCTTTTGTCAGTGGGCTAGGAGGTGCGTTGCGCCGGAGGCCAGGAAAGCGCCCAGGGCCGGGGCTATCTTACCTCTGTGCCTGTTGGTGGTCTTGTCAAACATCAGCATCGCATCCTCCACCTGAAACAGAGAAGAGAGGCTGCTTTAGGACTTCTCGGGAAACACAGGGAGGGGTTGGTTTCCATCACCGAAGGAATAGTTGCTTAAATAGAAAAAAACAAAACCCTCTACTTGGCATAACCTTAGTTAACATACGGCATAGTTTCCTTTAAAGTGTATATGGGGGGGGGGTCCGTGGGCACCTGTATTCACAAACAAATACATCCCCACCCTGTATAATTAAAAGTAATTTTTTTAAAAATCCATACCTCTTTTAGAATTGTTTATATTATATTATTTGGGGAACCTGTTTTGCTGCTCTTTTCTGGTGTACATATGGCATTACAATATAGCAAATATTCCACCCAGGCCACTACATCATGACAGCTGGCCAGTATTCCAAGGAGCAAGGGGCCAGGCTTACTTCTCTTCTGATGGGTATTTAGCTTGTTTACTCATAAACAACAGAGTTCAGCAATCTCGCTCTGACTGGCTGGACCGCGCTCCCTAAAACTCATCAATTAAAGTCCTAATTCCTAGCACCATATAGGTGACTGGGTCTTTTATTTTTAAAAGGGTTTAAAATTTTTATTTATGTGTACAAACCTGTGTCTGTGTATGTGTGCAACATGTATGTGGGTGCCTGTGGAAACCAACGGGGAGTGTAAGATCCTTAGGAACTGGAGTTACAGGTGGTTTTGAGTTGCCTGATGTGGGCGCTGGGAAACCCGCCTTAGATCCTCTGTGAAAGCCATTAAGTGGGCAATGAAGTTGCCAAGCCATCTCTCTACCCGGAGCTGGGTCTTTAAAGCAGCAACAACATTGAGATGAGGTCATTAGGGTGGGCCTAATGACATGAATGGTGTCCTCAGAGGACAGACACACACAGGGCTGGGAAACCATAGGCCACCCAAGGCCTCAGGAGAAACCAGTCCTGCCGTGCCTCAATCTTGGACTTCTGGCTTCTGGAATAAACAGACATTAGAAAAATCTGTTTTGGTTGTTCAAACTCTCCAGGCTGTGGAGCTTTGCTATGGCAGCCTTGGCGCACTGGTGCACAGATGCTCGGGTTCTTCCGAGGCATTCAAGAAGAGCACTGAGGGCAGCTCTGTCTTTTCTCCTCTCATCCCTGCAACTTTTGGACAGTTCCAGCGGAAGGGTTCCACACAGATCTTAAGAAACAACTAGTTCCGGCTTCAGAACTTATCTGCAGATCTAATCCTAATCGTATAGGCCACAAGACACACCTTTATCCCAGAGAAAACTTGTTTCACCAGGATGAAGTGGCTGCTCCCTCCAGGCCGTTTGCATATAACATCGGAGGCAGAGACACAACCCAACACACATGGCTACGCGAGCTGTTAGTCAGAGGACTAACTCTGTGCTTGGAGCAGTCTGGGTCTGTGTATGTGGCTGGAAAAATCTTAGCGCTCACTTAGGCGCGAAGGTTTGCAAGTGAGCTGGTGGGGGGCAGGGTCCAGCTAAGCCTCCTGAAGAGGAATCAGAGGCTATTCATTTCTCACTCCTCCTGGGTGAAACAATGAAATGAAGTTTAAAATGGTGCCTCTGGACAAACCGAATCTATTTTTCTAGACCCTATCACATACAATAGTGAGGAAAAAACGAAGTCCAGGCAAGAATGGGAGAGGTAGGCATGCCGGTCTGGAAGAGCTCTGCCTCACTTAAAAATCCCTTCTGGAGGCAGGGCCCCCTTTGTTGCTAAGCAACCCAGGCTGAACAAACAGGCTCCTGGGGCCTTCCCCTTCTGGTGCCCCCCTCCACTCCTGCAGTCATTTGCTGTGGGGAGGGTAGCCTTGCCTGGTGACTCCTCCAGCAGGGAGCCACCCCCCCTTTCTCCCAGGCACCAGCTGGCAGGAGAGCTAATGCTAGTTTGAGATCACTTGAACAGGGCCCCCTTCCCCGGGCTGTTCCTGGACCCCATGCCTTGGCAGGCTTCAAGAGTCCCCCAGACACCTGCCAAGGCCATCCGCCTCCCGTGCACCCCCCAAGCAAACCACCATAAGATCAACCGGTGTGTTTGTACACAGAACAGTCACACTCCAGCATATGGCATCTCAGACTCAGACCTTGGGACGCCAGAAGAACTCAGATGCCTGGGGTGTGGGTGTGGGTTGGGGGTACGGCCTGCGGAGAGTGCAGGTAACGGCGGCATCTGCTCCTTCGCACCCATCTCCACAGTTCCTGAGATGTTTGCCAAGTCCTGATTTTGAACTGAAAATGCCTAACAGTGAAGAAAACAGTCTCCCTTCTGTGTTGGCCATGTTTTGGTACTGAGATTCAGATCCCCCTAGGAAATAAATATTTTGAATTAAAAAAAAATTTTTTTTTCCCTCAAAACCGTCTTTCAGCAGTGTGTAATTGGCTCCCTGCTTCTCCTGGCTAAGTTTGCCTGCTTTCTTCTGTAGCCTGCACATTCCCTCCACCCTGGTGAGCGTGGGGAGGATCTGTGTGTGGGTTTGGGGGGCAAGCATTGTTGTGGAGAACAGGGCTCTTTCCTCTGCAGTCCAGCTGTACAATGGGACTTTCGAAGACCTCCTGAGTAGATAAAGTGTCGGGGTGCAAGAAAAATTCTATTAACACTTTACAAAATACAACATCTAAGAAGTAGCTGGAGAGGAAGAGAAAGTGTGTGTGTGTGTGTGGGGGGATCAATATGGATACGTCCCAGTGCTGGGGGTGAGGGGGGCTTTTCAGTGGTTGCAAAACACTTATTAATTCAGAGAAGCCATCAACGCGATGGAAATCTGGCAGGACAACAAGAGCTGAAAGCAGGAGACTTTGAATACACAAAGACTGAATAGAATGAGCGCCACGGCCTCACATACGGGCCTGGTTCTCACGGTTCTGCGAGAACCAAACAGAAGGGGCCTGTGCGGAGTCTCAGCCAAGGAGAAATGGGGGCCACGGTTTGGATGACCGGTGTCGGGGCCAGGGCCGGCTAGCTGGGAGCCATCTCGGCCTCTCTGTCCCACAGGAGCCCTGTACATAGGTGTGCATCTGAAACTGGTACAAAGGAGGTGGCTGTACAGTCATAGGCCTCCAGGAAGGGCTGAGAAGGGATGGGTGTGGAGTTGAGGGCTATCAACTGTTGGTTTTTCTGATCTCAGGAAGAAGGCATCGTTCACCCTGTGAAATACTCCTTGAGGGGCACGGCCCTGGACCTTATACTCAACATTTTGTGTGGGCAATGTCTTTGCATGTTACCTCATAGATTTCCTTGTACTGGAGAAGGCACCTGCAGGCCTAGCTAGTCTTGTGAATGCCCTGAGGGAGAGATGGGAGAAGACTAGGCGTCTCAACCTTAGGTGGCTTTGTCCCGTGCACTCGTGTGAGCCAGGTCTGTTTGGGAGAAGAGCTTATTCTAACCAAGAGAACTCTCTAGTAATGACCCAAAGCAGGTTCACATGGAGCCCTGCCTTTCTGAGTGGCTGATCTTTAGGAATGGAAAAGCAAGGTCATGGAACTCTCAGGTCAACAGTTAGAAAGGGACATTCGCTGATTTGAGCCTGGAAAGTATGTGAGTTTCTGGCTATGGAAGGTTCCAGTAAATCTCTCTCAGCAAAGTATGGGGATCAACGGAAGGAGAGCACCACTGATGGTCTCTTGGGCCATTATACATATCAGATTTGCCCAGAGGTGGTTGGCCCACAGAACCCCTGTAGGGCACCCCGGGATTTGTGTACCTATTTATTGAGGCCCCAGATCCCACAGGGACTCCTCCTGGCCTGTGGCCCCTTTCCTTGCCCTACCGAAAACAGTGAGAGCCCAGAACAAAGGGGTTAAAGCACTTGCCAGAGGTTGCTTTCTCCTCTAAAGTATAGTCCTATCCAACACATATGATGACGATCCCCTGGAGAACCTACCGAGTGGGTACCGAGTGGGCCAGCGGACCCTCCCGACATGCACCTCTTCTCTTGGCCACAGCTAACATCCTAAAGAGTTCAGAGTGGAACCAGCAGTGGAAAAGATGACCAGGAGAATGGTTTCTTAATGTCAATCAACCTGGCCCTGCACCAACACAGAACGAATCTAGTGTCGGCCTGCATGACGCAAACCTCCCTTGTAACAGATAAACACCTGCTAACACTGCGCGTCGGGCGGTCGGCCCAATCTTAGCCGAAAATCAAGCTAGTGGCAGCCTCACTGACTTCTACACACCCTGGTATATCAGGCACTTCCTGCTTGCAAAGCATCAGCCTATGTATAAGCAAGGGGCAGGTCCCACAGCTCTGCTGGACAGGTCACATCAATGACCCAACACCCAGTAATTCTGTAGTTTCTCTCCCCGAAGAGAAGAAGCCTGTCTCCCCATCCCTTTGAATGGGACCTGGCCAATAAAATGAGCTGGAGAGAAGGGTGTATCCTTTAGGGGTCTGGCCTGGGGCAACTCAGCACGTCTCCATTTGCTCTCTCTTGGACCTTGGCTGTCACCATGAGAGGGGCATGCTGGGGCTGGCCTGCTAAAGGATGAGGCACACAGGGTGCAGAACAACTTCCCCCATTTTCCACAGCTGAGACCCAGTTGAGACCAGTAAGATCCGTAAACTACTCCCAGTGCGCCTGAGAGAGCAGTTCCCGTCTGCCACTGAGGTTCTGCAGTTTGTCACACAGCATTCCTGTGGCACTAGCTAATGCATACATAATCCCTGTTCCTAAAACAAGAAAATAAAGAACTCGAAAAGAACACCTTTCATTCAGAAGATAGAGTCTTAAATAACACTAAAGAGCAGACAAAGGCAAGAAACAAGGCAGAAAAGGGGGAATGCTGAAGTGAGGGTCAAGTATGAAACCAGCAGGTTCCACACTGCAAATGGAGCCTTTCAGATGGACACAGGTACTAGGGTGTGTAAGGACCTCCGCTTTTATCCAAGCAGCAAGAGTGGAGACCTAGGTCCCAGAAAGGCCAAGAGAAGGTGGCAACATGTTTCTCACCAAATGAGCACCATGAACACACTCAGCAATAATTGCTCAAAGTCAGCAGGGGAAGCCTCTTTTACCCTGATTTCTTTAACAAATGAGCAAACCCCATTTCAAATGCCTCCAAGATTTCATATGAGGCAGACAGTTTTGCTGGGTGATTCTGAAGTGGTCAGACAATGTTGACTGCATCCAAAGTTTAGATTTTACTTGTCTCAGCTTATGGTGGCTGAACAAGCAACCGTTATAGTCACCATGCAGAGATGCCCATGCAAGGGGAAGTCACGAATATTTTTTTGTCTGGTTAGCTGACCTCAGTCCTCTGGACTGCTTGCTCTGCCTGGAACTTTGCAGAATTGCTTCCCCAGCATGGAGAGCAGGTGAGAAAAGGCGACCTGATTTGAGGACACAGAAAACTTGTTCCCAGGAGAGGGCTAAAGATAAAAAGAGTTGCTGGTATTGACTCAGCAGGAGCCAGGAGCAGATGATCAAGACTGGCAGGGATGCACAGAGCCCAGGAAGGGCCCAGGTTCTCATCCCAGATTCAGTGTCCTGGGGAGTTCAAGGTACCTCCCTCTCTGTCCCTTGGTAGCAGCAGACAAAAGAGAAAATTGTAGGAGATGGCCTCTAAGATCCAAGGGTAAGGATTCCGCAGAGGATGCAGAGGGCAGGCTGTAGAGGATGCTGGGGGAGAGGGCGAACAGGTCAGAGACCACAACATCTGGGAGCATCAGATTCCCCACTGAAAACAACTGCTGTGTGAGGCCGTTCCAGAGCTCTGCTGTGGTCAACACACCCCCTCCTCCTCCTGGGACACTGGCACACCCACCCACACATCATACCTACCAAGAACAAAGCAGGAAACCACACTTCAAACCGTCCTTAAATCAACCGGCCAGCTTCAAGGAGGGAAAAGAAGGAAGAGGAGAAATCTCCACTCTTCCAACGCCCCCCAGGACAAATGCCTTTAGACTTCTCTTCCTGTTCCCACACGGATGCTTTAGAGTTAGTTTAAATCAACCCCCGTACACACAGGACTGGTGATATGATAGTGTAACAGGATAGTGCAGAGAGTTTAGAGGCCTTACTACGCTCTAGAAATTCAAGGCTCTGAAGGCCTCTCTCTGCTGTGGTGAGACCACCTAGGACACGGTGCCGGAACCTGTGCTGTGTCAAGTGTGGGTCACTCCTGCTCCGACGGCTGTGTCTAAAGTGGCTCCTGCCCTAAACCTATGGCCACTAGGTCCGTTTCTGAAGCTGAACGTCTCAGTGTACAAAGGGGGCGGTGGTGTCTGTGTTAACCACGGACACAGAGAGAGAGAGAGCAGGCAGAAGAGGGAGCAGCCTGGAAAATCCCATTAGATTCAGGCTGCAGTCTGCACCGGTGGTTTCCGCCTTGACTGCTGTTCCCGGTAGCACCCGAAGGGCTGTTGAAACACCTGTTGCCTAAGACACCTGCTCTGGCCTGGTGAGGTTCCCTAGGCCACACCCTCGCTCTATAGGGGACCGGGCAGAAGGCCTCCTAGGCTCCCTAGTGATTTGTGTTCTTACACGCACAGGACCACCGTTCTAAATGGTTAATTGTCCTGGGAGGGGCCTTACTCACAGCAGGTGTCTTAAAATTAAGCTAGCTGGTATTAATGGGCCTTGAGCTGCCCAGAGGTGGGATGCTGGACACAGGGACAAGGACACGCCCTCTTTCTTCTTCTGGTCTTAGTCTAAGAAAATCAGGATTCTGCTCTGAAGTAGCCAGAAGGACCAACAACTGAACCCAGAAGTGTATTTTTGAGACAGCGTCTCACATGTAGCCCAGGCTGCTTCTGAACGCTTATGTAGCCCAGGATGACTTTCTGAGTGACGGTACTGTAGCCCTCCACACAGGATACCATTCCTAGTTCATTAGGTGCTAGGAATGGGACCTCCTGCATGCTAGACAAGCACTCTCAACGACTGGTAAAGCCCCATCCCCCAACCCCCCAACCCAGAACCCTTTTTTTTTTTTTTTTTTTTTTTTTGAGACAGGGTTTCTCTGTGTAGCTTTGGAGCCTTTCCTGGAATTCACTCTGTAGCCCAGGTTGGCCTCGAGCTCACAGAGATCCGCCTGCCTCTGCCTCCCAAGTGCTGGGACTAAAGGCGTGTGCCGCCGCCGCCGCCGCCACCACCACCTGGCTGAACCCAGAACTTTCAAAACAACCTAGTGGGACCACAGCTTCCTCCTCCCCCTAGTATTTCCACAGCCTGGGTCTTCATATCAGTACATGAGAAAGATATCAGCATCAGTTCTCTGAACGACAGTTCTCCCACTGTTCATCCCAGAGCTGGCAAGGGCACAGGACTCTGACGCTGGTCTCAGGATTTCAAACCTCTGCCCTCTGCCCCATCTAGGTTCCTGCCTTCCCAGCTGCGGTCAAGAGAACGCTCTGCCACTTCTGTGTGCATTGCCCTGGAAGGTGCCAGCAACAGAGGTGTCCTCGGGACTTTCGTTCTGACCACTGCTGGCAGATGCTGCCATTCCAGAAGTCCAACACATTGGCTCACACCAGCCCCCAAGAACTTGCTTATTCGGATTCCCACTCACGTCTCCATTGAACAGCAGGAAAGGAGACTTTTTGGTTTCTTCTACATCCTTTTTCTAAAATGTGGTAAAATACACGTAACATAAAATTTGCAGTTTTAACCGCGTCTTTAGCATTCAGTTCACAAGCACGAAGAGTATTTCCCAAACTCTTCATTAAAGGCTCTCGAGTCTTTTGGTTAGAATATTCTACCCTCACAAACAGGACTGTGTTCTATCAGTCCTATTTTTCTTACTTTTGTGTTTTTAATCCCCGTGGAATCACCCCACTTTCCAATTTACTTATGTAAAACCAAACCTCAAAGTTCATCAGACAGGAGTTACAGATGTAACAAAGGACATTTATTTGTCTGGGGTCCTGAAGGGTATGGGGTTTCCTAGATAAGCCTTCCCTGGCTTGAGGCACTTTTCCTACAGGCAAGGCCTCCTGTTCAGCTGGTCTCAATGCAGATTCTATTTTTGAAACGCCCCCGGCCCCGCGGCCGCGCCCCCCCCCCCCCCCCCCCGCCACCAGTAAAGATGAACAGTGACAGTTGCCAAAGCTTAAAGGGCCATTTACAAAGTGTATTTAGTTCTTGCAATAGCTCTGCGGTAGATACTATCATACCCATTTTACAGGCTGAAGAAGTTAGAGTTGCTGAGACTGAGTGACTTGCCTGGTATATCACACATAATAACAGTGGAGTCAGGATTGAAAACTGGACGAGTCCCTCAGCTCTGGTTTCCTGTCACTGTTCCATTTTCTTAAGTTCCTAGAGCTTAGGGTGGTGCTACCATCTTCTGGATGAACCAACAAATACTACCTTAAAAGATTCCAAACAGTCAGAGGCAATTAGGTAACCCCACAGGGATGGGTAGGAGGTGGGGGAAGCGGAAGAATTGAAGGAGGACATAGAGGTTTCTTTCTTGGAGACAGGCAGAATTCTAGAAGCTGATCACTGGGCTCCTCCATGGTCCCACTGCAAGAGCTGGAACTGGACAAGAGTCCTGGGAGTCAGTCCCGGGCTCAGCCTGCGGAGTCTGCAGGGCACAGTGAGCATTACAAATATATACCATGCCTCCCACCCTAGGGCGGGCAGGAAGGCCTGCATGGTGGCCACTGAGTCCTTGGCTCAGAACACACTTGTCCGGCCAATTAATTCATTGCTCTTCTGTGGTGGTATTGTGTTCACCAAAATATTGTGTACTCTAATAAAAATATCTGGGGTCAGAGAACAGACAGCCACTAGATACAAAGGCTAGAAAATGGTGGCACTCACACCTTTAATCCTAGCATCCCAGAGATAGAAATCCCTCTGGATCTCTGTGAGTTCAAGGCCACATTGGAAATAGCCAAGCATGGTGACACGCCTTTAATCCCAGAAAGCCAGCCTTTAATCCCAGGGAGTGGTGGTAGAAAGCAGGAAGATATATAAGGCGTGAGGGCGAGAAACTAGAAGCATTTTTGGCTGGTTAAGCATTTGGCTGGTTAAGATTTTGGCTGGTTAAGCATTCAGGCTTTGGAGCAGTAATTCAGCTGAGACCCATTCCGGATGAGGACTCAGAGGCCTCCAGTCTGAGGAGACAAGACCAGCTGAGGATCCGGTGAGGTGAGATAGCTGTGGCTTGTCCTGTCTCTCTGATCTACCAGCATGGACCCCAATAACTCGCCTCGGGTTTGATATTATTAATAAGAACTTTTAAGGATCCTGCTACACTCTTCCGAGCAATTCTCTTGCTGTATCACGAACATGAACACACATGCATACCCACTGAAAAGTGGGTCACACCAAAGAACAGCCACTAACAGGATCAGCTTGCCCTTGGTGGGGTAGGGGGGGACGGTCACAGGAGGATCCATCTTGAGAGAGCAGGAACAGCAGGAGTCTCCCTTCTGAGGCTCTGGTTAGAGTTGGGATTCCCTGTCAGCTGTGCAGACAAAGACCTCATCTCCAGCACCACCCAGGGAGGGGGCAGGAGGTGTTCTCTGAGGTGATCTGAGTCAGGGCATGGAGACGAGGTGAAGGAAGGGAGGTGCTGAGAGAGAGGTGGGGCATGAACTGTTGGAGGAGAAGCAGTTGGATCCTGCAGGCTAACAGCTGTCACATGGAAATGGCATCTGGCCTAACGGCCTCTCATGTGACGTTCCTTGAGTGGCGGCTGCTGTGCTCTGGTAATCCAGTACCCGGTTTCAGGGCTGGTTGCTGAGTGCGTGCGTGCATGCATGCATGCAAGTGGGCTGTGGGGGAGGGGAGTGGCGGGCGGGCTACTGAATGGTGCTTTCTCCCTGTCTCCAACCTCTCCCATCAGGCCTCACCTACCGTGAAAAAGGCCCAAACCTGCCAGCTCCGGAGGAGAGAGGCCCATCATTAGGGGAGCGGTGATGTGCTGTAACAGTCTCTTGCATTCCCATTAAACAAATACTAAACTGCTAATTGCCAAAATGGATCTGCACGACTCTGACCGACCAGGGGAAGGGTTTATAATTACCAAGTGTGAAAATGCACAGCCTGTAAATAAGAACCTCATCTGTCCTAATACGGGCTGATATTGATGGGCATGAAATAAACATCAGGACCAAATGGAAAAATCATCCACATCTCCTGTGGCCAATGCAATCTCGGACGGTGACAAGCGTGGCTGCAGCCATCCGCTCAGGGAAGGGAAGGGGGAGGAGAGGCGTTTTGCAGGCTTGAGAAATCCAGGTTCCAATCTCTGGTTCCAATCCCTCGGGCCATGTGCCACTTCTTGCTGCCTGCAGAACAGGGAGGGAAGCTACCCAGGCTGACGGTGGGACCGGGGCCTATCTGCACCAGCAAGGGGCTTCTGTGTGCACACGTCTCCCTTGACTCTGCTCTTTACAGACCGGAGAGGGCAGATGAGGAAACAGGGAGATGAGCACTTATCTAAGGTGGCCAGGACTTATTCATTAAGCCAGTATTTACTGAGTCTTCTCTGTCGGCCCAACAGAGTTAGCTGCAGAGCAGAAATGGAAGGAATGTGGAATCCGGATGACTCTGAGGCTTTCTGTACCTCACGCCATGTGGACCTCCCTGTGCCTGGCTTCCTGTGGGCTGGGTGGGAGGCAGACTCTGGCCCCATAGGATTCCAGAACCATCCACTTGCCCTGATTACACGCAGCAAAGGAGAGAATTGTCACAGGCTCTGAGCCCCCCACCCCCACCCCCTGACACACACACACACACACACACACCTCGCCATTCTGATGAATTCAGCCAGAGCTTGGGAGGACGGGGTAACTGGGAGGTGAGAGCAATCTACATCCCCTCAGAACTGTAGGCTTTGGAGTCACATCAGAGGTGACCCGGGGGCCACACACAGCCACTCCCAGTGTGATAGCCCTCTCCTAGAACATCTGCATCCTTCCTGGTCTAGAGACTCAGAGCGCCTCTCCCCTCCCCTTGGGGTGAGCTGCCGGGTCTGAACTCAGCCACACAGCACTCAAGATGCCCGAGAGAGCAGCTTCCTCTGCTCCACAGGCCAGGGTTGGCAGGAGGCCGAATCCTGTGCACTGGAGGGCACCAGGTACCCGAGAGAGTGCCCCAAGCATTGCTCATCCCCAAATCCACACCAGGTCTTGATGGAATTGGCTCCAGCTTCCTGTCCTGTGGGCCACCCAGCAACCAATCTCCCTGGCACCTGGTCCCAAAGTCACCCCCAGAGTCCTGGGCCAAAGACCCCATGGGTTTCTCCGTTCAAACCTTGTCCAAAATTGGCCAAATCAAGTGCTAAGTGACTAATTTTTAAGATATTGTCGCTTTAAAAATCTCCCCAAACATCTTCAGATAATGGCTAACGCAATGCTGCTGAGCGCAAAGTTTAAGTGCAGCTAAGGCTAAGGGGTCAGTTGCTTGGGAAAGGACTTCCTGTTCAGGAAGGATGGTAATTTCTCCAAGGCAGACAGGGGTAAGAAGACAGGAGCCCCAGCCCACTCTTTCTCACTTTCCAGGAACAAAGCGGCTCTCAGTGACTCTGTGGCTATGGGCAACGATAGAGACAGGAACCCAGTGCGGCCTTAAAGGCTGGGGTTCAAATCCTACTCCACAGCCCCCCAAACTTGTGCATTCCTGGGAAGGCACTGTGGGGCAGCGAGTTTCCTTGAGTGAAAAGAAAACAGTGACCAGTGTTTATCCTCCCACCTGCCTTGAGAAGTAGGAATTATTGACAGAGGATCCAGGAAAGCGTTTGGCCAGTGGTCTGGCACTGCCATTAAACATCCGGGCACCCGCACCACAGATGCTCACAAATATCGGTTAGATAAGGCATGTGTCATGGACTAACAGCCTTGGTATTGATTACCACATAGTCTGATCTAGTGAAATCAGTACGGATGAGGGAAGTTTAACTACACACGCTAACCTGGCTTTATGAACTGTGCTACAAGGATGCAAATACACTTTCTTTTAGAAGCACAGAGGGAATGGGAGGGAAAAAAAATGGAGGTACATTCTAAAATGGAATGCTCCTCAATATCAAAAGAGACACGTGGACCACAGTACACAGCTTGCATGTATCTTTTGGAGGAAATCATGCTGACGAGAAAGAAACAAACAGCATCAAAGGTTGGATGATTCTATTTCTGTAAACCGCAGAATGATAAAATTATTATCATGGGAATAGCTCGGATCTATGTTACCAGGGTTAGGGGCGGGGCAGGGTGTGTATAAGAAACAAGGGTTTTTGTGTGTGGTAACAGGACAGTGCTAAGTATGATGATGGCTATTAGAATAACCACATACACATTTTTCTTCCCTTTTCTCTCCCTCCGTCCTTCCCCCTACCCCCAGCCCCGTTTCTGGTATCTTGAGACAGGGGTTCTCATTGTAACTCTGGCTGTCCTGGGACTTGCTCTATAGACCAGGGTGGCCTAGAACTCAGATCTGCCCGCCTCTGTCTCCTGAGTGCTGAGATTAAAGGTGTGCACCACCACACCCGGCAACATAAATATTTTTCAAATAAGCATGCAGGCGCCCATGCACACACCCCTATACCAGCTGGCATGAAAACCAATGATGCAGTACACTTTTTGCACTTTTTCCTGGTTTTAACAGACACACTAGGATTCCAGATGATAGCATTATTGTGGGAAGTTGGGTAAGGGCACACAAGAGCACTTTGTAATAGATACATTTTTATATATACATAATACATACATATATAGTGGTATCTCATCTACAAAATAAATTGAACTTGCATGGAAGATTATTTTTAAATAATGGTCATAATAGAGGCTTTTGGTGGTATGGAGCTGGGTTACCTGGCCTAAACAATGTATGTATCTGTTATCTTTTAGCTGGCCCCTATGGGTTTAGGGTGAGGTACCCAAAGTGCCCAGTAAGTGTCTTTTGAAGTGATAAAGTCAACTTAAGGACCCCATAGTCCTTCTGTGGATCCCTTAGGATGGAAACTCCTTAGACTCCTCATTGGGTCTGGTTAAGTGAGTATTGTCAGGGGAACTATTCTTCCCACTTCCCAAGCCCCACAATTCCCTACAGGGAGCAAGGAGGGAGAGAAAAGGCCCGTACCCAACATCTAACCCCCCAAAGCAGCAACAGAGTACCAACTCAAGCCGCTTCAGGACCCAACAGGCGGCTTCTCCCTTCATTTATTTCTACATCAACACTCCAAGGATGAAGAGTGTTCTCATTTCAGGAGCTGTCAATTCGCTTTAGCGCTGTGTTTTTCATCTGTTTGCGGGAAGAAGGAATTACAAAGAAGGCAAATGAAATAACGCCGCGCAATCTAACATATTTCGGCGATTCAAATTGGGACCCGGGAAGAGGAAATTAAACAAGGATGACAGGCCACCAGCACACCTGTGTGCGGCCTCCCGGCTCGCCCCGGTCCCCCGGTAACTCTGGCACCTCAGTCCTCCACGGCCAACCCTGCCACCTGCCTCACCCCCGCCCTTCAAATCGTGTGTATACGCCGTACAACTTTTATGGTATTCTGCTTTCTGAAGCAGAAAAATCTTGTACCCACGGGTGAACTGTCAGGAGCTGTTCCTTTAAATGCCTTGTGAAAGACCGCAGGAGCCGGAAGTCCGTCCCTGTCCATTTACTTCTCTTCCTCGGAAATCAACAGAGACACCTGCTTCCTGTAGCCAGGCCACACTAGAAACCCTCACTGCCTCAAACCTAAGGGTTCGACAACAGAGACACAAACAAACGAAGAAGAACCCCCGTCTCTCCCTTGAAGGGTCGCCTCTTGGGGGTGGCGATGCCTCCTGAAGACTTTCTGGCAAATTCATCTGACTTTCTGGCTGTAGTTAAATCGCCGCTCAACTGCTTAGATCTGTTCTTAGTTCCTAAGAAAACATTAGGAGCTACAGGACCGAGATGCTCTGCTAGCCTCTGCAGCCATGCGGCCACTCAAGAAACTGCTCTTGACCGTCACAGGCGAGGGCAGAAAGAAACAGCCCTGGGGGTCAGGCTCCTCTGAGCCATTGAAGCGTAAGTAGGCCCTTGTCCTCCAATCACCATTAATTTAAGATCAAGTGACCAATGTGACAATGCCCACGGAGGCGTGACTTCTACAGAATGCACCTAGGTGCCAGGCTGGCTGACCCACTTCCGGTGCTGGGCTCCACAGGACAACATGGAGGGCTCTGTCCTCCCCTGGACAGAATGTTAACAGCCTCAGAGGGCTCGAGACTGACCACTGTCCCAAGGAGATGGTCACCAAACAAAAGAAGGAACCCTAAAGCAGAGGCACCCATCCACTGACCACGGGGGCTGGCACCCATCCCCCACCTCCAGGACAGCAGCAGTGGAGGCAGGCGGGAAGGTGACCTAAGGGACTGTCATGCCTGCTCGGAATCCCAGGCAAATGTGCTGAGGGCTGCAGTCCCAGAAACAAGGCTTATGCCACAGACTTTCCAAATTTACCTATGTATATGTTTGTGTGTACACAGATGTTCACGAGGGTGTGGTGTGTGGGGGTAAATGATTATTTGTGTGTGGGAGCATATGTACAAGGCCAGAGGTCAAGGTTGGGATGTCATCCTCCATGGCTTTCCGCCTGATTTTTTGAGACAGGGTCTCTGACTGAAGCAGGAGCTCACTGAGTCACCTGGGCGGGCCAGGCAGTCAACTCCTGAGGTCTGCCCGTCTCTTCAAGCCCACACCCCTGGCACTGGAGTTTCACACCTGTGCAGCCACGCCCACCTTTCACAAGGGTGCTGGGTGGGCTGCACTCAGATTCCTCTAGCTTCACAGCAGGTGTTTCACGGATGAACCACCAGCCCAGTTCCCAGAAACTTGTTGCTAAAGGCATCTGGTGGAAACACGCGCCTGTCTCAGGCCGCCCGGGCAGCTTTCAGCACTTGGTGTGGCTTTTAAAACTGTGAAGAGGGCCAGGCGACACTGTTCATGAACCAAACCAAAGGAATCAAGATCATTTTCTTTACGTGATTACGGCAGGAAGAGATAGGAGGGATGCTCAAGGATGGGGTCACCAGCCCCAACACCCACCCCGTGATATGATAAGGAAGGTTTCAGGAGCCCCAGGGGTTACCTTCTCCCAGGGCTAATTACAGAGCTCTGCGGAACAACCACACAAGGGGGTCAGAGCCCCAGAGGACTGCAACTGTGGAGGACAGGAAGGCCTCATGGGACGGAGCCAATTTAAGAAGGGAACGACCGCCAACAAATCTGTGAGGAACACGCCACTGGTGCCTCTCTGGCCTGAGGCTGGAAAGGCAGGCCGAAGCAGAAGTGTCGGCCACAGGATGAACTTGACGGTGGCAGAAGGAAGCGCTGGGACAGGAGCGACGCAGGACACTGCGGTCCGAGCATTTTCAAGACTGAAGCAGGTCTGAAGGGTGGGAAGAGTTTAGGAAACCCAGAAAACCCCAGGGAAGGGACTCATGCACGGGGACACAGAGTGCCGAGTGCCAACAGCATGGGGCTGGACCGATGCACCCCCAGCAGCCCCCGTGCCTCAGTGGCTCCACATCTGCTCCTTTGTGGGCCGAGTCGTGTCAGCAGATGAATGCCCTTCCGAGCGCTCCCGGCACCTCCGTTCCGCTCAAGAGAAAAGTACTTACGACAAATGTTCTCCAGGCGACTGAAATTTCCCCCTCGCTCTCCGTGTTTAGTTATTTATTAGGAAGCTTCAACGCGGTTATTTTCAGACTTCCACGAGAAACAGGAATACTTAGCACTTCCAATTCATCTCCCAAGCAGTTTTCAAATGTCAGCTCATTCATCCCCGGTCCCCTGGAGAAGCTGTGTTCTGCCCCATCCCTCGGACGGGGAAGACAGAGGCAGTGCTGCCCAGGACCCCTGCCCAAGGCTGACTGGAGTCAGGGGAGCTCTCGCCAGGCCCTGGGAACCATGTTCACTGCAGTGACAGGTTCTTGGAACCGGAGGACTGTGTCGAAAGGGATGGGTCTCAGCGATAGCCCTGTGGCCTCTCGTCACTTCGGGAGTTCAGAATCTTGAGGACACAGCTCCTCGGGACCTCACAGAGGCAGGGGAGCTCTTGCACATGAGAACCCAGGGTATCCACCCATCCTCAGCAGGTGCCCAGCAGCTCTGGGGTCCTGCCTTCCTCTCAGTTCTGCTGGTTGATCGGCACATCTGGTGTGCTGGGGGCTGTATTCTGCTGCCCACACATCTGAGAACTATACCATTACTTTCTGGGACACACCCCAAGCTTGGAAGAGGACTTCTTAAGAGAGACTATGGGCCAGGATGTGGTTCAGTGGTAGAGTCCATGTCTAGCATGCAGGAAGCCCTGGGTTAGAGCCCCAACACTATACAGATCAGGTGTGGTAGCACATGCCTGCAAGTCCAGCACAAGAGAAGCGGAGTCAGAAAGATCAGAAGTTCAAGATCATCCTTGACTACAATAGTCTGTTTCATGCGGTCTGGGCCACATGAGACCCTGTTAAAAGAAAAAAAGACAAAACAATAATGGCCCACAGGTGAGACAGGAGTATCGTGAGTTCGAGACCAGCCTGGTCTACAAAACAAGATTCTGTCTCAAAAATAAATGAATACATTTTAAAAACTAAAAAAAAAAAAAAAAAGAAAGAAAGAAAGAAATGTGTGTGTGTCCTCGTGTGGTTTCTCTTCTTTTCCAAACAAACAAACAAACAAACAAACAACCTCCACATGCCCTTGCAGCCAGCACCAAATCCTCAGGCCCCGTGAACCACCCAGAGCCAGTGTGGCACTCAAGCGGATTTTTTTTCATTCACAGCTTAACAATGAGATGGAAGATTCCTGTCACTTGAGTCATTCCGGGGGCAAACAGGTTGACTTTCCCTGGGGCAGGACATCTACTTCCAGGGCCCAGCAGGACCTGAACTCTGGGTTGTCTGCAGCCAGTGAGGGCAGCAGGTGAAGGGTGGTACTGTCACAGTGTGTGGCCACGTGAATCACTGCACAGCCCACAGCGGAGGGAAGGGTGATGAAGCCCTCAGGGTGGTTGTCCCTATTTCAGTCCTGGCTAACCCGTAGCAGCTACTCTGAAAGGGCAACTCCTCCATTGCAAGTTTCTCCTAACTCATGCTGACCCTGACATTTCATCTGGGGTCAGCTGGCTTGGCCCCATGTCTAATGTATAGCTGAGATCCATACAATGCCACCTCTGCCTTGGGGACTAAGGAACACCAAATGCTTAATGCTCTCTTCAAGGGCATCGCTGTGGAAGGACTCTGGTTTGCTTAACAAGATCTAAATTTGAGGGAGTAGGTTTGGGGGGGAGGGTGTTCCTTTTTAGTTTGTTCTCAAGTCATGCAAGATAACTAGTCTTATTATTTTCCAGTCCAGTCACATTTAGATCCAAAACCAGCATACTCAATCTTGGCCACGTGTCATCTGGAGCTAAGGTTGGTGATGGTTTCCAAAACTCACAGCCACTTTCAAAGGCCAAAGATTTATCAGCGCGAGGAGATTTAGAGGAAAAGGGCACAGTCTGAATCTGAGTCCACAGTGAGCCCTGTGTGAAAACACACAGAGCAAAGGTGGGCTCTTTGGAGTAAGTATATGAAGATTCCTGTTTGCAGAGGACACACTGCATTGGTAGGAAAAAGCCCTGGTCTTAATGCTTCTAGACATCACAGGGGTTAAGAAAGGGACACATATGCCCCACACATACATACACAAGAGGCAGAAAAGCATCAACCCCTCTCCCCCGACAAAATCAATATAAAAGAATCTTAAATGTGAGGACCTTCTTGGTCCTCACCTACGTAAGAAGGTAAGTGTGGTGGTGCTTGTCTGTACTGCAGAGCTGAGGGGCCAGAGCTAGGACACTCTGGGCTTTGCTGCCAGCTAGTCCAAGGGAATTAGCGAGCTCTGGGCTCGCTCTCTCTCTCTCTCTCTCTCTCTCTCTCTCTCTCTCTCTCTCTCTCACGCACGCACGCACGCACGCACGCACCGTCTTCCACAGGTGCAAAAAGGAACCTCCATCTCTGCTGAACTCTAAGCAAACAGACTAAGCACATCCAGATGCAGAGATCTCAAGATCTCTGGAACGACCAGGCAGACCTCCTAGGATCACACATCCTTTTCCAAGGGGCAGGCTTCTCCTCGCTCCTACATAACCAAGGAAGAACTCTCAACACAAAATGGCTGCTTGGGGAACATGCCCAGGGAACGTGGCATCGGCGGCAACCCGAAGCGTATACCCACAGCCTGAGGAAAAAGCTCTGTTTATCCACTCACGAGACATCTGGAACTCAAAAGAGGCCACAAGCTGTCTTTATCACATCTCTGTGCATACAAATACACAACGGAAAATTACAGGTCCCTCTCATCTACCAAATGAGCCATAATAACCCCACAGGTTTCCCTGGGTCCTTAAGACACTCCTCCTGGAACATTTATCAAGAGAGGAAACGCAGGCCTGATGACCGGCAAAGGCAGGGGAGTGGGCACCTTTCCCAGGGAGCAGTTCTGATCAGGCCTAATTGCCCCGTTGGGGTCCCGTCTGGCCAGACCCAGGTGAGGATGTCTCAAAAGAAAATGTGCCACCTCTGTGGGCCCTGGAGATACAGAAGACTCATCCACTGTCTTTTGTAAATGCCTGCTGGGTAAGTGTGCAGATAAGACCAGTATTACATTATGATGCTTCTTCATGCATGAAAGTCTATTTTTAAAGAGAGCCTGCGGGAGGGTGGCTGCTGGAAAGGGGGGTGGGGGGTGGCCAGAGGACAGGAGGTAAAAAGGAAGGCTGCTGTCGTTAGAAAGGTCTCCACAGAATAAAACTGTGACTCCTCTGAGGAGGGAAGGTCATTAAAGTTCCTCTTCAGTAGCCACCGAGAGTACAGTCCTTTGGAGAAGATGCTCCTCTTTTGTCTGCACTGACACCCTGTCCCTTCATCTGCCCCCCCCCATTTGCACCCCAGTTCTTGGATGGATATGTGACACTCCCCAAATTGGCATAACCCCGACTTTAGAACATTTACCTCCCCTTGCAAAGCAGTGTACAACCATGAGAGTCGTGGACCATCTGTTTGGACAACTCTGGGAAGACACTGGTAGACCGGGGGATGACAGTTGACACAGATAATTTGTTCAGGTAAATCTAGAGGGCCTATCCCCTCCCATTCTTTTAGACAGGATCTCATTCTATAGCCCTGGCTGGACTGGAGCGCACAGATCTACCTGCCTCTCCTCCTGGGTGCTGGGACGGCCCCTGACTTACTGAGTAAGAAAACTCAGACTTTTATCCCGAGCCCTAGCTTCCTTCCGTGCCCACTCTTGCTGCCGAAGCTCCCAGTCATGGCGGTTCTGCGCTCCTCTCTAACTTTCCCCAGATCCCTTTTCTTCTCTTGACCCAGAGCTTCAGGCTGTCATCCACCTTGCCCTGTGGCCACACCCTCCTCTCCACTCTGCTCCCTCTAAGAACTGCTTCCACGTCACTCTTCCCGCGGGGCACCTCTCATTCCTCTGGGATCGCCCCCTGTATTTCTCTGCCGTGGTTTCCCTACCACACCAGTATTCTGGGACCTCCAAGTCTAACGTGTGTGAATCTGAAGCTGCATACCTCGCCACCCCGTTGCCCCTTCCAACAGGCTCAGAGATGAACTGTTCTGTGTGTCCCTCTTACCTGCAGTTTTGGCTCCCATGTGTTTATTAAGTGGGAAACCCCCAAAGTAAACAACTCACAGTACACACCACTGTGGTAGGATGGCACCCCACACTGTCCTGCCTGGGGTGTGAATCACCCCTTTGCTTAAAGGCTGCAGAGGCTACCTGCCCAATAGCCAGTAGCCATCTTGCCTCTCATTTCAACTTCATGGTCTTATGGTGCTTATGCTCGAAGATCCCTTCTGTCCTCATGCCGGCCCCGAGGCACAAGGGTGGTGCGGCCGACACTTTGGAGACGCCAAAAAGAACGTCTAAAGCACGACTCCTAAGTGCAAAGGTGAAAGCTCTTGGCTCGGTAACCGATGAAAGAAACTGTATGCTGAGGTCGTGGGGAGCTACAGGGAGAGTCCACCTGCCGAGACGGTCAAACAGGAAAAAGGATTCACGCTACATCTGCTGCCATATCTCAGACTACACAAGAGGGCCTGTAACCTGGTAAGTACTTTGTAAAGGTGGACACGGTTTGGAGATTGTGTGTGCGCGCGCGCACGTGCGTGCGTGCGTGTGCGTGTGTGTGTACCTGTTTTCGGTATAGGTCTACTTTCAGTTCCAGTGTGTACTAGTGGTCTTGATATGGATTCCATGTATAAGGGAGACTAGCATATTCTTGCTTTGATGAACCTCCTCCTAGAAATTTCCCGCACTTTCTTGGCACTTCTCTCCCGGTACTGCCTGCTAGTCACTCTTTCAGTGTGTATCTGGCTACTTTTCCCGAAGGATTACTTTGAACCTTCCAGGTTTCTACAGCCCATGGGGCCCCGTCCAAGTTCACCTGGCCAAGGGCAGGTTGGACCAATCTTGCCTTCCAGCCTTATAAAAGTGCATACCCCAAAAGTCCGGTCTCCTCTTTTTATGGGAACCTGCCTGGATCCAACCTCCATGGTGGGAGAAACAGAAAGCAGACCATGGAGAAACCTTGAGGTTCCTGGGCCCGGACATGACGACTGAGCACCTGGCCCTGGGCGCAGGCAGGGCAGAGGATGGAAGTGAGATATGGGAGAGAAGGGGTCCGTGCAGGGAAGCAGCGAGCCGGGAAGGTAGCACTCTGGCATCAGCTACTTTTCAAAGCCAAAAATGGAAAGGAGAAACCAAAGTCTAGGGAATCCAGCAATCTAAAGCTACAACCAGCAAAGGAAACACTCTGAATTCAAACCTCTCTGGCCTTAGCACCTCACTGAAGGTCTCTCCTGCCTGCCCTACCCTTGCCCAAGACCAAGGGAGCGTGGCATGTTTGGACTGGCAGACAAAAGGCAGCTCTGGATCTAGAGAAACGGCTCCAAGGGTAAAGTGCTTGTCCCCAGCACCCCGTAAATGCCAGAGAGACGTGGCAGCCCAGCTATAATCTCAATGCTCAGGTGGAAACAGCCGACCCCTAGCCGCTGGCTAGTAAGAATAGCTGAACTAGGAAGCTCTGAGTTCAAGTGATAGACCCCACTGCAATAGAGAAATGGAGTGGAGAGCAAACAAGGGAGATATTGGACATCAAACTCTGGTTTACATGTGTGCATGCACACACATATATGCACTACACACACACACATCCAATCAATAACCAAAAAATGAAACTCTGGGGACTAACCGCTCCCTAGGACTCTAAAGATCCAGAATCTTGCTGATATGCACAGTGATCTTGGAGGAGTTGATACATGTGTGTATCACAAAGGGGGAACACAAACAGTTTTACTTTTTAATGCATGCATTACTTGCACAGCTCAGAAACTACTGATGAGCAGGAGAAAATACTAGTTAATAGTTTTATAAATTTTTGTTTTTACCTTCCACACCTTTTCTTAGCGCCCTCTCTCTCTCTCTCTCTCTCTCTCTCTCACTGTGTGTGTGTGTGTGTGTGTGTAAAATATCATCTTTAATTTTAAAAAGGCACTATTCAGGGGATAATACGGTAAGGGACATTTATTAATTTGCAACTCTTTGTACCTCAATTATTGAGACTTCTTCCCCAGGAATGCATTGCTCCTGCACAGCTGAATGCAAAGGAATTCCCAGGCAGCCCTCTTTAGTTCCTTGGACTCACATCAGTCTCTAAGCCACCCCTGAACTGTGATTTATATGACAGCTTGGGAAAAGCCAATTGGGGACAATCAATGAACAGACAGAGACAGGCCTGGTGAATGTGCATGAATTAAAAGCAAAACTCCATTGTAATAGGAACAAGATTCTAATCACTATACCTAATTACAAAGAGGAGTAAATCACGGGGAAAAAATTAAGTGTCTCATACAGAACAAACAAAGCAATTAGTCATTAACAGAAGCCCAGGGTTTGGTGAGCAGGCTGGAACCCAAACCTGAACCCAGCTGCTCCCAAGGCCACAGCAGCATCATGGAAGGTGGACGGCGCCTGAGTACGGAACTGGGCAGGCAGGACAGGTGGCAGGCCCCTGGTGTGTGCACACTGTGCAGCCTCTTCAGAACCTTCCAACCCTAGCAGAGTCCCAGCATCAGGTACAGGAGCCCAAACCTTCCTGGATGGCAAAGCACCTACTGGCTTAATGTGACAGCCATGTCGCCACTCCATGGTTTTACGACACAGGAATAAAAGCAGAGAATTCTTATTACACTGGACACGTTATCTGGTTCAAATGTCACATTATGCCCTTGAGGGAGGCACTATTATCACCACCTGCATTTATAAACAAGGACATTCAGCTCCACATGGCACAACAGTTTGGCTCTAGTCGCCCTGTTTACATGGGTAGAGCCTGGATTTAACGTCAACAGTGAACTTCCAAGCTCAGAACCTCTAAACTCTGGAGAACTAGGTGCTGGGGGTGAAAGGCCTGGTGTACCCTGGACAGTCTATAAATGTCTTCTTCTGTGCTCTCTCCCTGGGTCTTCCTCCTAGAGGGCTGTAGGAGGACATTAAAGCCACTGTATACTCTGCATCCACCTGCAGTCTTGTCCTGGTGGACAAGACCTTTCTGGAAAGGGGCTGGATAATCTAAAAACGCGCTGTAGGGCCTTGAGCTTGTATAATCTCTACTGCAGGTCCAAGATTCATAGACAAGGAATGACTGCCCTGGAGGGCTGATGGCAATCCAGTTATCAGAAGTGCCTCAACTGAGCAGAAAGAGCGACTAAGCTCCTAAGAAACACAGCCATGCCATGACTATGGAATGCTGACGGCTTCTTCCAAGAGTCTGCGAACAGAATTTCCAGAATGCAGTCTGCTCGATGTCTCTCCTTCAAGGACCAACCCGAGTACACGTGATGCGGCAAGGAGAGCTTCATCAGGAAGCATCCCCATTCTTCACTCATGCCTTCCAGAGGCCCACCCCAAGCATGCAGGGTCTGTTGCAGACAGAGACCCAGGGAAAGACTAGTCTAACACCACTTGGGGTTCCTGGGGGCTGAGCTACCTTCTGAGAGCTGAGTGGAGTCTGTCTTAGGGCCATGCGTAGTGGGGAGGAGGGTAAGGTGATGCCTAGTCCACAGTGATGGGATTTCATCCCTCAACTCTAAACTGCATGAAAAAAAAAATAAAACAGAACAAAACAAAACAAAAAACCAAGGACTCTTGGCTGAGTGCTGTGTGGCTGCAAACATAAAAGACTATTATTTGTTTTGGACAAGTCTGGTCCAGGCACTCAGATCCCAACACCAAAGGCTGCTGCTGATGTCTTTGGCAGGGTGGCTCCTTCCGACTAAAACCTCCAGTGGCCAATTCAATGTTCAATGGCTCTGGTCTCCAGAGTCACGGGGAACGAACTTCACATGCGATAGGTCAGAACCCCACAGTGACCTTGGGCAAGCGAAAAAGCACAGTGCCAGACCAGGGCACCCCAAACTCCTCCATCCATGGGAGGAGGAAACATTGGAATTAGACTAACCTAACTCCCAAGTCCAGCCCTTCCACCTTCCACCCTGGGGCCAGAGGAAGGAGGACATGGTCCAGCAGCCACTGACTGCACAGTGAAAAGCACAGCTTTCACATCCTCATCCCTGCAGTTCCTGGGAGCAAATTGAGATCGCAAGGCCGTCAGCAGCCTGGGCGCTCATCATCTTGACAGATACTTAGCTATTCATTTAAAAACAAGCCCGAGAACAAGCGTCAGCTGTATTTTTTAATTACTCCTGGATAGGGCTGGGACCGCTCTGGCATAATTGGGGTACTGAGATTTTTTTTCCCTCCCTTTGAAAGCCTTGTTGCAGTAAGAAAAATACTGTGTTTATTCTAATTAAAAGCAACCCTTCTTTTAAATCATCTTAGCAATGGGAAGGCAAAGGGTGACACTGCCTTTGTAGTGGGCAGTAGGAGTTACCTGCGATGGCACCAGCTCTGCCATGAACATGTCCCTGCGCATAACTCTCTTTCTACAACGCTCAGCCCTCTCATTTGTGAAACGGGAAACGTGAAGAGAATTCCATGTGTTCTCTCTGGCTCTCATGGAATCTGAGGCCAGTGCTCCCACATTCCGTCACTTGAGCCCAGTGGGGTGTACTGTGAACCAAGGACTAGCTCCCTGGTATGGGGAGTGATTTCAGAGCACCCGGTGTCCGAAGCCATTGTTAGTCTCCATGACGATACCCGGGCTGTGCTGGCATTGACAGTGAGGACAGTGCTGTGGCTCCCGGCCACTCATGATTCTAGGAAGCACATCCGGTGGCCTTGTTAAATGCATACGTAGCCCCAGGCTTCCCTGAAAGCAGGAGTTCCTGGCTGAGGTCTAGGAATTTTCATTCCGGGCCCCACTGTTCCTGACCGGACAGACAAATTCAGAAGGCCACAGAAAAACTCAGGGCTAGTTCAAAAGCACAGCCTTGGAACACAGACTTCTCAAATCTGTCTTCTTGAGTTCTTGGGCGTATGACCTCAAGCAAGGCACACAGACTTCCCGTTCTCACTGTAGGAGGAAGGCATGCAAGTCCCTGAGCACCGCCTGCCACGTGTGGCTGCCTGGCAAGGGCTGTTCCCTTCCCTGGCCTGCTTTCCCTGGGTTTTTAGAAGAGAGGATCTCATTCTGCACCCTAGGCTGGTCTGGAACTCATTACGTAGGCCAACATGGTCTCGAACTTTAAATCCTCCTACCTCTGCCTCCTGAGTGCTGGGACCGTAGACACGAACCCTCTTTGTAGACAGGAAGCCTTTCCTTGGCTTTAAAGGTGGGACAATTTTTTGAAAAGCTTCCCCCAAAGCCTCAATGTGATAGCTGCTCCGAAGATAAATCTGACAGAGGAGGTGGGTGGGAGAAAGCTACATTTAAAGGAAACACTTTGACCATGTTTCTTGGAGTTAATAGTCACATGGAAACTGATCAGCCACCAACAAAGTAAGCTGGAACTGTGAGCCTGGCAGGTAGATGACAGAACGGTGACCTTGAACACTGGGAAACAGTGTTGGTGGAAGCTGCTGCCCCGGCCCATTCAGGTTTAGTGTTCTCCTGTTCACACTCAAGTCTACAAGAAACTTGTGGCTTTCCTGAACGATGGCGGATGTGACGGCGGGAGGAGGGAGGTGGCTGCCTGGTGCTCCCGACTCCCGGGCTGTCGCACTTTGTCCTCCTGAAGCAGCTGGGCAAGCCGTTTACCTGAGTGCTTCCATTTGCAGCCAGACACCTGGGCCAGCCAGAGCCGGGCTCCGTGACCAAACTGCTGACAGAGCACATTAGCTCGCCTCCTCTGCTTGTCAGAACATTTAAGTTCTAGAAGGTGACAGCTACGGTACTGGGCAGAGAAAATACAGTTGTCATATCAGCCTGTTCATCAGCCTCATGGAGGGAGAGACAAGCAGGAAAGGGCAAGGTACCTAAGCGGAGGCAGAAGAGATCTGGGCTGCTGCTGGGACATGGAGTCCCTAAAAACGCACTGAAAGAACACCGTCGCCCTGGAAGGATCACCGTACAGTCACAGACGGCGAGAGCTGCGATTCTGTGGCTCTGGGGGGCAGGAAGCCTGCAAGGTGGTCGTGGGTGGGGGCGGGGGCGGCAGTCTGGGTATCAGCAGGTGACTGACAGGCCAGCCCTCCTGCACGTCTACTCTGCTCCAGTAACTACCTGTATTATGCGAAAATGACACAAACGACAATAATTAAGCCCAGATCTCTGTGGATCATTCGCTGTGATAATTCCACCTTTGTAATTCAGCTGCAGATAAACCCCTTTTGTTCTGCCTTATAACACAGATTCTAGTATCATTCAAGTATATTAACTGTAGCCTATTACTGTCACAGAAAATGCTCCCTGAGCCATAGCAAAAGACTCCCCAGACAAAACTTTATGTCATGTTAATCCAAGCTTTAATAACTATGAGGATATATAACTGTATTCTAATTGTGCTCTGCGTTCCTGCATACAAAAACAGAAGATATCAAAAATGACAGCCACAGATCTCTTCAAATAATAATAATAATAAAAAACATTAATTCCCCACTCTGGGTGCTGGGGTGCAAGGGTGAAGGGATCCCAGTTCACACGAGGAAACGAGAGAGGTGAGCGTCTAAGGATGGGGAGACTCGAGGGCTACTGTGGCACCCCAAGCTAGCGAAGCTGAAGGCTAAACTGTGAAAGACCAGGAAACACTGAGGAGGCAGGCGGGCGGGGAGACTATCAGAGCAATGACGTCAGACACCGTGGGGAAAGAGTCAGGTGGAGACAGCTGTGGGGAGAGGTCAGGACGCTAATTTAGTACGTCATGCCCACACGCAGTCTAGAGAGGGGCCATCAGACCAACCTGTTCATACATCTGGTGAGGAACGTTCCTCTAAGCCCTCTCCAGACTCGCCCTGACCAGATGATGGAGGGTTGCAATCCCAAGACTCACCCTGACCAAGTGACACGAAGCTGCAACCTTGAGACTCACCGTGACCAACCGCAGCCCCCTGGCCAACTGCTCTGAAGCTGTCCCCCACCCAGCACACGGCTCCCCTCTTCTGCACCTGGCTCCATTTCTGTCCCATACTTCCTAATGTGTTGTCATTTCAGACAGGTCTCAGTTGCTGTTTATCTCATGTCTCCCTCCACTAGATTTTAGCTCTCTTAAATGACCAGGATTTGTTTCCGTTCGGCTCAGTCATTTCTCCCTGGTGCCCCAGTAGGGAACCTGGCATACAGCAAGGGCTATGAGCTTGCTAAATGACAAAGTGGCACTGTCAGGGTCTGGCTGTGTGGCTGAGGACAAGTTTCTTCAGTTCACTGCGCCTCAGTCTCCTCACACTGAGGAGGAGGGAGGCAAACACCTACTTCCGGGTAGAGAGAGTAGATGCCAAAGGACCTGGAAGGGGCTGGTCCAAGAGCGATGCTCAGAGCAGCTGCTGGGTTGTAGAGAACAAAATGTCCAGGATGCTTAAGGTGCTTTGCTCAGACCAAAGGTGAGACATAGTCAATCACAGTTCTCATCACCCTGACAACACCCCCTTCCAGAACCTCCATCCCTCTCTACTCCCTGTCCAGAGTCGCTTCCTAGCACCAGGAAGGGATCTAACCATTAGGCACTTTGTGCAGTACTGCTCCTCTACGGAGACTTCTGCATCCAAATCCAGACACGCCATCTTCACTTGGGGAATATTACAAACTTCTGGCCTTAGACTTGCCGTCTCTATAAAACCAAGACAATGAGTATTAACAAGTCCCCTTTATTGCAGGAGGCGTACACTAGAGCAAAACGAATATACTCTGACAAGAATTATTACTTCCTGTTCTGAGGGCCTTTGTTTCCTCATCTGTGAAGGGTAGTACCATAACCCTTACTGTAAGGGTGCTCATGAAGACTAAGGTGCGGATGAATCCAGGCTTGCTGCCCATCAGGGAGGGACTAAAGGTGGACTCTCAGGGACCGAGAGCAGTCTGGTAGACTCATGGGCATGTGGTCCGAGTGCAAGCTCCCAGGCTCACGCAAACAGCCTATTTTTTTTTTTCAAGGAGATGCAAAGGAGATGCAAACTTTCTGACTCCACATGCTTCCCTTTAATGCCTGCAAAGGGCATGGGCACGTTCCCAGGGGTGAACCAGGTTGGGCAGCTGGAGCGGTTTCGGCAATGACAACGGGCAGATGAGAAAATCACATCCCCTCCCTGTCAGGGCTTCAGTCTGTTCCAGACCGTGGCCTCGGATCCCGAATGACTGCTCCGGTGGCAAGGACTCAGAGAACAAGGGAACAGGAGTCCTGACACGTTCTACCGGCGCCCATCTGCGCAGACCTCCGCTGGCCTAGTCCTGTCCACCGGCAAGCGCTCATCACTGACATCCCCACATCGACCTCTTTATTGATGGTTTCCCTGTACTCAATGAGCAAAGGATAAAAGAATCGGGGGTGATAAGTGAGGTCAGAGGCCTCTGCATGAGGCGTTTTCTCTCCCCCCCCCTTTTATTTCTTTTCTTTTTTTTTTGGCTACAGATCAACTAAGTGACCAGACTGTATCAAATCTACAACCATAATGTATCATGTGACAAATCAGAAATCCTCAGAATAATGCCATCATTCCTGTATGTTCCTGACAGATGCAAATCACCTGCCAGACTCCTGAAAGTCATGACAGGCAGAGGGAGAGAGAGACAGTAGCTCACCAGGCCTCCAAAGTACCCAGCTGGTATTTCAAACCCTCTGGCTAGCACTTAGAACTGGGCGGGGGGAGCAGGCAGCCATTGCTGGGACAAGAGTCTGGGACTGTCTCCTGCAAATGGGAACAGAGTTCTCTTGATGCCAAAATATTGCACAGTGGGCTTCATTTCTCTGTCTGCCCTTTTGCCCTGGCTTTTCCCATTATAACTGATTTTTGCTCCCTAAACTGGAAAATTGGTAAGAAATGGAGAGAGAACAAAAATATTCAACCAAGAGCCGAGGAACTCAATGGATTCCCCCATCCGTAGATGGGGCTGGGATCCAGGACACACTTAGAAAGAGCATCACTTAGCTGCTGCAAGCTTTGCAGCATCCATCTGAATGACTTTTCTCCGTGCCTGTCCAACAGGGGCCGCCAAACTAGGGATCTATTTGAGGACCCTGAGTATTGATCAGGTCAATTACTGTGAGGTTTTCACCTCTTGATTTCTTGACCTTAAAGGGCCCAGGAGGGGTCACCCTAAACCACAACGCCATCATGAAGATGACTGTGGGGAGGGAAGACCCCGAATAATTTATACCATCGTGGCACCCACTTGTCCACCGCCTCCAGGGCTCATGCAGAATTTCCCTGACAATCTTCACCAGCTTTCCCTCGGAGTCACTGAGACCCTGACGATGGGACGGAGCCATGCTCTGCTGGAGACATGCTGTGGAGAATTACAAATGAAGGACTGCAGCAGCTCAGAACACGAGACATCAGAAACTATCCTTTCCATCTGTGTTAATATGAGCAAACCTGGGCTAAGAGACAGAGAGAGAAAGCAGGAAGGAAAACCTTGAATCACAACTGATTTAGGTGGTCTCGAGAGCACATTACAACACGAATACAGCACACGTCAGGAGGGGAAGTTCTAAAAGAGAAAAACCGTGACTTTCGGAGCATGGCTCTTTCTTCCTTACTGTGGCTCATCACGAAGGGAGGGGACAGAGGCAAAGCTGTCAGGCCAGAGATGCTGAAGTTAACAGGAGCAAGGAGGGAACGGGCCTCAGATGCCTGCCACCAGAGGCGTAGCAAAGACAATCATCGACGCCATCAACCTGGCACTGGATTGCCTTCTGCTGGGGTCTTCAGTGGCTCCTGAGTTGGAAGGGAGAACCGGGAGCTGATGATCTCCGCCTCCATAAATGCACATCTTCTCTGGTCGCATGGGCCCCATGCCAATGCCGTCTGACACTTGTTCCTCCCAGGAACCCCGCAAAGGGCTGGGACCCTCTCGCTGCTGCAGTCTGCATTAAGATTCATTTAATGTGCTCTAGGATCAGCCACAAACACTGGTCCCTAGGCTGACTGTTTCTGCCCTCCAAGTGTTCTCCCGGCTGCCTGCTGCCTGCTGCCACCTCGGCTACACTGAAAGCTGCCGGGCTATGCAGAGGCCACATCCTGGAACCTCATGGTACTCGCATCCAGCACTCCAGACCTGCCTTCTCTTAGCTCCCCTGCATGGTACCATGCCTAAGCATGCACTCCAAGAAGCTTCAACCAGTTCTCAGAATGCAGAAAGAAAACAGAAGCGGGAAGTTAGGTCTTACATGGGAGGAACACAGACCATAGGAACACTCTAAGGCCCAGAAGCCCTTCAGCCCAGTACCAGGCAACCACAAGCTATGAGCACCACAGCCCACAAGGGGCAGTGTGGTACCTCCCGTCTAACCGCCCTCCCACCCCAGGAACTCTGGCCAGGTGCTCTGAGGATGCTGCCAACTTGCACACTGGCTCCAAAGAGTCTGAGCCCTTCTAAGTGACCGGCTCCAAGTACTAAGCTGCTGCCTTTGGCTAAAGGAAGAAAAAAAAATAGCGCAGGTGGTGGTGGAGTCAGGAGAATGCAACCCTACCCCTACCTCCACCAGGCACGTCAGCCACTCAGAACAATCTGGAAGACTGGAATTGAGATAGAAACTTTTAACCAAAGTTCTTTGGGGATGTGTCCTACTTTTGTCCTGCAGAAACAAAACACCGGGGCTCCTCTCCAAGACTGTGGCCATCCTGGGCCTAAGACATCTTGAAACCTGAGCCTGGAGTTCTACTCCAAATGCCATCCCCCAGGTCTCTTTGCCCCGGAGAACCGGGGCACAGAAGTGAGTCCAACCTACCCCAACTACTGGTCCTCAGTGTGTTTCTCCAGCCCCTGCAGAGGCCACCCCACACTCTTCCTGGATGATGGAGGGGGTCTTTCAAAGCAGGGCCCCAGGCCCCCTAAACTCTCTAGGATCTAATGAGAGGGTGTCTACAGGATTCCTACCAGAGGGAATCTGAGAGGCTGAAAAATATGCCACCTGCCAAGAATAAGCCTTTTGGCCTGGTGGCTACCCTAAGATACTTGGGAAGCTTCCTCAGGTGTCAACAACAATCCTATACATGCGGAATTTAGGAGAACACATACTGAGCTCAGAGATCCCTGGGGTCAGAAGGGAGAGTCTGTTGCTGGATACTCTAAACTCGCAACTCCTCAGTGCCAGGCGGTATGGACACATTGCTCTAAATCTCAACACTGACTGTTCCATCATCAGCTGGGTGACTCCCCACTTGGAGCTGTTTTTGTTAATTTCTTTTCCTGATTCTAGGACAGAATTTGTAGGACCTCCTGCATGCTAGGTGAGCGCTCCACCAAGCTACACCCTCAGCTGGGTTATCATGAAGAGAAAAGAGCTTGCTCAAAGATTTCCAAGGTCCTCCATCTGCATCCAGCTTGCTCTTGGTCCGGCACATTCTTGTGTCCCAGAGGGGTGCCACCATTTGAATTTAAAGTTAACACACTTTATTCCTGAGCACCCATCAGCTGGACATAGTAATCACTCCTGCTATACCCACTTGCTTACCCAGTGCTTCTGTCCCAAAACATCAATGCCCATTTGTCACTAGCCTCAAGAGATGCTTGGCCTTACAAGAGGATTTACTTGTTGCTTTTCTTCTCCAAGTCCTGTTTCTTACACAGGATTCGCCATCTGCAGAATGAGGCTATCACACAGTAGAAGTCAACCTTCCCCACAAGTCCTGGCTCCACTGTCTCCGTGTCTTCCCCTATCCCAAGCATACAAAGGGGAACACAATTGGGTTGAGTGATAACCAGAACCAGCAGATTATGTGGTGGCCATGTTGCCAGTATCTGGCACAGTTCCTGGCACATGTTGGGCTCTTCGGTATGATTTGGGGTCCTTCATGCATCAGGGGAGAGGCAAGGGGAACGGTTTAAGAGGTGGAAGAAGAGGAACCAGTCTGGCTGAGCTCTTTGGGGCTCATACACCACCGCAGTTCTGGAAGAGCCTCTGGGCAGAACCAGCTGGTCTCACTGGGCCCAGGCCAGGACTTGCTTTGGCCAATTTGGAATTCCAAAGTTCATGCTTGGAAGTCTAGAGTCATTTGGCTCAAGCTCAGGGCAGCTTCCTCCCTGCTGGGTAGACCTGCTCTTTGCTGCTCTGTCTCCTTCCCTCCTCAGAGGGCCTGCTCCCTGCAGGCCCAGCCCTTGTCCCCTGCCTCATTCTCCAAGTGGCTCATTCTCTCCTGAGAAGTTCCACCAAACCCCCAGAGATGGCATCTAAACCCTCCTTTGATAGGAGAGTGCTATCTAGACCCCAGAAGTCATGCGGCCTGCCCCAGGCCACTCAGCCAGTTGGCAGGAGAGCTGGGACCAGACACCAAGGCTCTTAATGACCCTTAATGGCTCTGATGACACATGACAGAGCATCAGGCTAATAGAGAGACGGCCTCGGGCCTGGCCAGCTCCTGGCAGTGCTTCTTCCAAGAAGCTCCCTCAGGAAGGGTGTGTGGTGCCCTGGGCCAGTACATCAGGTTCCTGCTTGTCATGTTCTCATGCTGCCAGCCTCACTGTATCTTCATTTTGCACGATCTAAACATATTCCTAAGCCATGTCTGCCCCTAAAAAGTGCAAGGCAAACACACACACACACACACACACACACACACACACACACACACACACACACCTTGGGTGGAGAATCAGCATAGCCCAATCCACATACAAAAGCCCCAACGACAGTCAAAAGCTATGACACGACCGTAGGAAGAAGAAAAAAAACTTGCCAAAGGAGAGGCAATTTCAACCCATTGCTGATTATCTTTCATTATTCAACTGAGCTTCCGCAGATGCTAAAGGAGGCGGATGTTTAGGATGTATGGAAATATCATTTCCTCCTGGGACAAGGAGGAGGGAGGTGAGGTGGCGATATACAAATGAGTTTTCCCCTGGTTGTTTTCTCCAGTGATCTTAGTTCCACCCTCAGGAGAAATGAGGCCCACTTGGAGAACAGCATGATCACCAGGACAAAGGCAGGGGGCTCGGACTGCCGCTCTGGGCTCCTTCCTCTGGGCCTTCTCCATGTATCCCCTACCCCCCCCCAACACACACACACACACACACACACACACACACACACACACACACACACACACACTTCAGCTGGGGACCCACCGTGAGCCTGGCACAGAACTAGGGATTGGGAAGTGTGCCCATCTCGCAACATGATAGACAAGCGAAAACAATACCAACGAGGCACTGGGCCATGGGAATGGAGGAGATAGGAAGTGTTATGGGAACAGAAGGAGGGAGACACAGCTCGGCGTTCCAGGTGGGGAAGGGAGGAGTCGGCTGGCAGGTCTGCAGACGTCGACTGGCGTAAGGAGGGATGTGCAGAGGGTGGGAAGGTAGAGAGCTCCAAGCAGAGGGCACAGCTCGTTTAAAAATACTCCGTCAACACAGGGCACCGCATCCCTCACCTTGGGGCGACTAAACCTCGCTGTGTGGGGAGGAACATAGGACACTCAGGCTGAAGCACTTTACTTAGCCTCTCCTCTAGGGGGACAAGGGCCACAGGCAGGTGCTGGGTGGGGAAATGGCATGGCCAGCCCAGCCTTCTGAAATCATTCCTCTGGCAGCAGATAAAGGACGAACCGAAGGAAGCCAAGCCTGAAGGTCAAGAAAAGAGTTTTGTCACTTCAAGGACAAGTGCTGGGAGAACAAAATCCAATGGCAGAGGAGAGAGAGAGAGAGAGAGAGAGAGAGAGAGAGAGAGAGAGAGAGAGAGAGAGAGAGAGAGAGAGAGCGCCATGTTTTCAGGGTGCGGAAGAGAAAGAGGACTGGATGTGTGGGACAAGAAAAATACGAGAATGCCTTCCAAGTTCCTAAACCCGAGATGGAGCACAAAAGCAGAGGATCTGAGCACAGCCCACGTGGGGCACACAGATGACGCCCAACAATGAGGACACAACTCCTGGGCTGGCACCACAGCCCACCACACTTCGACGCTGGCAGTGCCGTGAGCTGGCTCCACAGAGCAGAGCTCTGGACTCTCTCGCTGTACCTCCTCACACTGTAGCCCTAAATCCTCTGCACGTCCCATGTCTATAACCTCAGGCTACACCCTGGGGCACCCTGCTCTTCCAGTCTAGGCGCCCTCCTCTGCCTGGCAAGATTGGTCTTGCTCTCTTTTACAATCCCAAAGCCCTTGGTATATGCACGGTTCTCTCCTTGAATTACACTTCCTGACTCCACAGCCAAGGACATGGATGGCTAATGGCCTGTGGGTCTCTGTGGCCTTTGGACAAATGGGGATCTTGATTGATCCACAAATACGAGGCAATACCATAAACACCGCTAAGCAGTCTGGGCATCAGAGATGAAGGCACTCTTTGGATCTGACTCTTCTTTCTACGCTCCAGATGGGGCCACTTTACATCTTCCCTATTCAGGGTAAAGGAGCTCAGAGGACTTACCCCGAGCAAAGACAAGAAGGCCGGCCAGCAGACAAAAGTAGGTGAAATAAACCCCACACACTCTTTGCATGTAATGTAAGGAAATCGCTTTCAAGTTCTCTATGAGAGAGAGAGATTATATAAAATGCTATTTCCTTCGTGATTCCAATGACCTGAACTATTTTTGGAGTCTCATTTTGGCAGTAAGAAAGCTTCGCTTTTGCTGGGCTGGGTTTGTGTTTTGTTTTGCCCTTCCCTATAGAAAGGAGACTCAGCTCATTTGGATTAACTCAAGTGAAAAGAAAGCAGGATCTCTGTTCTAATTCCACAAGGCGAGCGGAGCCCCCATCAATTCATTTCTGGGTCTCAGATAGTATTTGTGAACCTGTTGACTAGAGGCAGGGTTCGGCCTGCATTTGCCAGAGGAACAACAACAACAAAAACCCCCTGCGATGTCCCCCGCCTTCACCAAGCGAGCAGCTGAACGCACTGCCCCCACCCACGTGGGTGTTCAAAGTCAGAGGGCCATTTGCATGAGTGGAAATCTCATTTCCGAAGCAGCAGAAGCTGTTAGTCTGACCCTGTATTCTTGGAAGGTGATTGAAAGCGTGCGCTTGGCTCGAGAAACCCAAGTCCCCAACCCTAGGCTTTCCAGAGCTTGTACAGAGGGGAACACATCTGGAGTGCTGGTGTGGACCCAGTGCCCTGACATATACCTGGTATACGGGAGCAGGTGTGGGTAGAGGTGGACCCAGCACACTAATCGGATCTGCGGGTGGGGGGTGGGGGGGTGGGGGGGTTAAGTGAGGTGTGGGGTGGAAGTGGTGTGAATCTGATACACTGGGGTAGATCTAGCATATTGTAATTGATTTTGTATACCATTGGTGCAATGGTATAGATCTCGTGCACTGGTGAAGGTCTGGCATACTGGTATAGATCTGGCCTACTTGTGGGGACCTGGTAGTTCAGAGGGGTCTGGCCTGTTGGTGTGATATGGGCAGGCTTAGCCTCCAAGTGAAGTGGGCTTGGAGTATTGGTGCAGGCCTGGCGGCCCTGATGACCTCCTTCCTCCTCCCTGACATGCCGGAGGTGGAGAGTTCACGACTGACTTGCAACTTCACACCTAGGCTACTTTTGCTGGGACTAGAAGAGTCCAAGCCCGTGTGTTCAAGGCCAAGCAGGAAACTTGGTTTGGAATGGAAAATCAACCATGCTCAGAACACACATGAACTGCAAGTTCTTAGCTCTGCAGAGCACCTCAAGGGAGCCCATGCCCCAGGCACCAGGGGAGATCCAGAAACAGGGGGGCATGAGTCTGCTCCACCAAAGCTCACCTTCTTGCCGGCGGACGACACCTATTGCCAAAGAAGCACAAGCAAAGTGATGGGGAAGTTCCAGAAAGGAGAGATTCCGTGTACCAGGACACAGCCAGCAAAGGCTCGGCGGGCAGATGCCATTAAGAGCTGTTCTTCAGTGACAGTACACTTGTCTGCCTGTCACTTTGTTCTGAGCCAGGGTCTCCCGTTGCTCAGGCTGGCTTAGCTAAAGATGACCTTGAACTCTTGATCTTCCAATCTCCACTTCCTCCAAATGCTAGCACTGCAGACATACAGGAAACACACCCAGTTTATGTGGTTCTGGGAGATCAAACCCAGGGTTTCCCGAATGACAGGCAGGTGCTCTACCAACCAAATACATGTTGCTGGGTTTTGTTTGTTTGTTTGTTTTTGTTTTTTATCCAGTCAGGGTTGCTCTGTGTAGCTTTGGCTGTCCTGGAACTCACTCTGTAGACCAGGCTGGCCTTGGATTCAGAGATCACCTGCCTCTGCCTCCCAGAAGCTGGGATTAAAGGCGTGCGCCACCACTGTCCAGCGGGAGCTTTTCTTATATGCTTGTGATTCCAGAACCTCAGACCCCAGTGGAGTTGTATGAATCTGGCAGTGACAGTCCCTTCTCTTAGCAGTAACTAAGACCAGGTAGGAGTCACTTCCTAAGCTCACAAAAGCAGTGACAGACATGTGCTCCTATGCCTGTTTTATGTAGTGCGTATTTGTGCATGCTGGGCAAGCCCTAACTAATCTACCCCTGTATCCCTGTCTCTAAGTTTTAGTTAGTACACTTCTGCTAGCCCTTGACAGAGGAGGGGTGGTCCTTCATCCTTCAGACACTGTGTCCACAGCACACATTATAGCACTGGTTCTCAGTGTGACTCCCTAACTAAGCGGCTTCCCTGTCGCTTGGAAACTTTAAGAAACTGAAAAGAGGCACGCACCAATTCTAAGAGATTCAGACACACACTAGTGCGGGGGAACCTATGCTGCAGTCCCCAGACAGTTGATGGCAAGGTTGGGATCTGAACCTAAACAGTCGGCTTTGAATCCTCAAGGGGGTCAGGGTCCTCCACAACTCCCTGTCAAGAAGCGTCTTTCTGGCTGTGATACTTTGGCCCTCCGTTGGAGGTTGTCTCTCACGCACTGAAGGGCTTCGTCCCCCGCCTCTTGCGGCTTCACCTGCACCCCCAAGACCCTCTTCATGTGAGTGGGTCCACACATAAACCAGTCTCTAACTACTCTTTGGAGATACTGAGTGTGGGAATCCAGGGATCTCCTAGACATCTCTGGAATATTCTGTAGCTACTTTAGTTCTTTACTTACTTGGATATCAGTCTCAAAAGCCTATCCCCCTCCCCTGATTATTTCGGATTTGAAATGTTTTTATTTAGCAGGCTCAGCAGCCCGCCGACTACCTTCTCTCCACACCCCTCCCTCCTCTACCCTGTACTGTAACTGCCTCTTCGTAAATAACTGGCAAGGCTTCCACTCCCCGGCTAGACGCTAACACATTAAACAAGGATGGCAGTAGCCGCTCACAGTGGCCATAATAGCACTTATTATCACTACTGCATTAAGGCCCAAAGCAGATATTACAGGAGGCAGGTTCTGGTGAATAGAATCAAATATGAAATGGTATCAGATTCAGTTATTGTTCATATTCTTTCTGTACAAACTTTTAACATCTGATTGAAGTGAAAAGCACTCTTTATACACACACATACACACACACACACACACACACACACACACACACACACACACACATCTAAACAAAAAATGCCTCCCTTTTAGTCCATTCTTACATGGACACCATGCAAAAACCACTACATCTATCAGGTTGTCAGAGTGAGTGGCTAAATTCTTAATAATCTTCCTCCAAGAAAATGCCCACATAGTCCAATGCATTTAGGGGTGGGTCTGGCCCTGACTTTCCAAATGCAGGCACAGATGGTCTCCAGGTCCTCACAATGATACTGTTCAAGAACTAAGAATTAACACAAACTGTTAAGTGCAGAACGTGGGGTGTCAGAGCAGAAAGGGACAGTCCAAGGCATCCTGCCCAAATGCCTCATGCTGTGGATAAAGATGCTAGGAATACAGAGAGGCAGGGGACTTATCCAAGGTCTATCAGTTACCACCCTCACAGCCACACCAGCACAAAATTCCCCTACTCCCTCTCCCTCCCAACTCCATTAGACCTGACGGACAGTCTTGGCCAGAGCACCCAAATTTCTTGCATATAATAGTTTATCAAGAGAAAAACGGTGGAGGAAGATTAAAAAGTAAGGCTAGCAGACTGTCGGCGGGCAGTTTTCTCTGCCCATCAAAGTAATAAACGAAGCCAGGCAGTCACTGTAGTGTGGACACCAAAGGAACAGCGAGCCCACGGTGTTTCCAGCATCTCGGGAGACAGGCATGCCTTTGGCACACAAGGCATTCACAATGTGTTCTTAAAGAGATTCTGACTCAAACCCTGAGACGGCTGGGTCTCTTCCAAAAAACCTTAGCCACTGTGAGATATCTCTTTCTGTCCTCTCCAGTAGATCTCCTTGGAATTTGCCAGATAAAGAGGCAATTTATCAAGTGGCCAGCTGAAGGTTGTACGTAATGCATTATCTGCCTTCCTCCAGGATTTGTGCCTCTTTTTGCAGCCCCTGTTGGGCCCGTGGACAGAATGGCTTCCATCCTGAGGTGTCATAGCAACATGAAATCAACAAGGAGCAAACCGTTAAATGAATAATTTACTGATTTCATAAGAACCTGTCTTGCAATTTATAGTTGTATTATCTTTCCTCCTCATGTCTTAACTCCTTTGTATAAAAGCTGCAATCAAGACGAATCACATTTGAGGCTCTAATAAGCATATACAACCCTGTGTTCAAGCCGAGAGGTCTAGATTGATCCTGACAGCATTGAAGTCCCTTTGAGGCCAAGATCTCCCAGAGCTGCCGGAATTTTTTGCCTCTTCTACAAAGGGCTAAAAGTTAGGGAACAAATGACCTCAGGTGAGCTGTGCATTTTCAAATGAATCATTTCTCTTCCTTGGGATATTTGGACCCTACCAAGTTAGAGTTGTGGGGCTCTGGGAAGTACTACGTGGAAGAGATAACCCTCCACCACAATTACCAGTTGTCACTTTAAAAACTCCAAGGTTACTAGCAGAGGAGGAGAGGGGGATAGGCAACATAGTGGTATTTTAGTTCCTTTAATATCGATGATGCCATTTTAGTGGCAAAAGCATACGCTGTCACTCAGCTTCGACATAAAGGCTCTTTATGAAGAAAACAGTACAATGACAGTAGATTTATGGGCTGGAGAGATGGCACAGGGGTTAAGAGCACTGACTTTTCTTCCAGAGGACCTGAGTTCAATTCCAAGCACCCACGTGGCAGCTCACACCTGTCTGTAACTCCAGTTTCAGGGGACCTGACACCCATGGCAAAACACCAAATGCACATAAAAATTAAAATGAAGTATATTTTAAAAAAAAAGAAAGTAGACTTATTTGCTGACTTCTCTATTTGAATGGAACAGGTTATGGATTATTTGGGCTCTGTGCTTTTCAGTGGGATGGATACATCCCCTTTGCAAAGCATTACTACCTGCTGGCTGCTATTCCGCAATCTCCTCCAGGAAACCAACCCAGGAGGAGCAACTGCTAACGGCTTGAACACCTTACCTTGTCCCTGAGGCCCGTGTGTCCTTGCATACAGAATGGCTAAACAACCCTGGGAAGGGCCCTAGGATGTCCATAACTATCACAAATCCTGAGGAAATGGCTTCTCTGCTTTTTCAGTGCTGTGTGCCTGACCAATGAGAACAGTGTGGGAAACTCCATGCGTTTCCCTACCAACGTCCATCATCAGTATTTCCAACATCACTGTCACTGCGGTCAAGTGCCAAGTGCTTTATCCACATTTAGGTATGAAAGAAACTAAAGCCATCCTCTTGTTCAAAAACCGTGCTGTGTCACTGGGGTGTGGCTACCTTCACGGTAACTCACAAGTTACTTGTGAAAATTTCATAACAGCCACACACAGCAGTGTATACGTTAATCTCAGCACTCCGGAGGCAGGAAGATCAAAGGTCAGTATTGTCTACACAGCCAGTTCCAGGCCAGCCAGGGCTACATAGTGAAAGCCCGTCTCAAAAACAACAACAGCAAATATAAAAACCAAGCAAATAGAAACCAAGACGAGGACAGCTTGGCTCAATAGTACAGCAGTGTAGCGGTTCTGAGAACACGGGGTTTTTGTGCTAAACCTTTTCCTCCGGTCTATTTATAGCACACCATCCCTACAGCTGAGGCCTGAAGTCTAGACAAGCACAGGCAAGAGGTAGGGGTAGGCCTGGTGAGTACCCTGCTCACATGATTCAATCTCAAGATTCTGAATCTGTTCCTCTACAGCTTGGGGTAAGGCAGATACTCAGATCAAAGTGACAAGGAATCTCTTCCCCAGCTTCAAAATGCTCAGCCTGTGGCTAACAGCAATCCGGGTCCTGCTGTTGGCTTAAGGACTAAGGCTGGTCCTAACAGAGGGGGTGGGACATGGGCTACTTAAGTATTCACTTTTCATAGCTACACTGACATTACCTCTTCGCATCTTAGCTCTACTTAGAAACAGCACTTTGGCGGACTGGACGGGCGGTGTGAAGCAGAGGTTTCTGGCATCTAGTCCTTCTGAGATAGATTTGAAAACTTATAGGACCTTGGGCATGTTACAGAATCTTTGTGATGGTCAGTTTATTTACATGTTTTTAAAAAAAGAGACTCCCCATCCCCAGATTTATTACTGAGGATTAAATGGAGGTGAAAGGCTTGGGAAGGAGCCTGCGTGGCACACAGTAGGGCTCATTGGAAAAGCAGTTCAGATGTGGGCAGGAAGGAGGGCTAGGCTAGGCTGGTCAGGTGACTCCCTACAACCAAGGCTACACTTGGCACACGCTAATTAGAGTTTTAACTCCCGCCCAGCTTTGCTTCACTTGAGAACGCAGACTCCCAACCCTGATACTTCTGGCATGTCCTTCCCGCTACAGTACAAAAGAAACATTGAGTTACCCCTCATTAAATATAATATGGCTTGAGATTAAACCTTCGCTGTAAAAATGGGAGTATAAAGGATAGTTTGTTCAAAGGAAGAACGAGACAATCAAATCTACTCTAGAAAAGGCAATGCCATGAAGACCAATGAGTTTTAGGAGTTAGTAAGACTGAAAGCCAGTGTTGAAACGCCTCAGGGAAACCTCTCATCCGGGATCCCTGGTGCCAGCTGTGGAGAGGGGCTACCTCTTCCTTCACCCCAAGACTCAAAACCCCATCCTCCAACAAACAGCTGGAGACCGCAGGTCTCACCTCTGCACATCCTTACTCCCATCCTATCAATTCCCTAGCCCCCAGTGGCCTAGGTTGCCCAGGCCACTCTCCCATTCTTCTAGTGCTTTCTCTTCTACCCCCTTTGCCCATCCAGCACACACTGTTCGTCTGGCAGGCTGGATTCTGCCTGGTTTGTTCAGTGAAGCATCCCTGCTGCCCAGAAGGCCACTGGCACTCGGCAACCGTTCAATGACTCTTCGAACAAATGAAAGAATAAACAACTAGATAGCAAAGAGGCCAAGGAGCCATCTTCTCAAAGGATCACACAGTTGAGTCCTGGTTTGTTTGTTCTTTTAAAAAGAAAACAAATGTGTATTTTAGTGATGGGAAGAATAATGCAACAAACGGATTGGCCTCCGGCCCAAGGCCAAACACTAGACGGCTTCACACTGGAACCTAGCTAGGACCCTGAATTCCTTCCATTCTGAGCAGCACTGTCCTCCCCAGGCAGTCTGGGACCTCACGGTGGCCTTTATCACACTGCTGGCTCAATATGAGAATTCAAAAACCCAGTGACCTCAGTGCTGGCCTTGAACAGAACCGAGAGACGTCAGCAGTCATCTATCTATCTGCCCTGGTTTGGGGGCAGATAGAGCTCTTAAAATACAGACTCCAGAGACCGTGGCCTTTTCTTTTTTGATTGGGGGGAGGGGGGGAACAACCTAACATATTTGGCAGAGTGTCTGAAAGGCTTCAAGTCCTGTAATTTGAAACCAAACAGAAGAATTAAGTAATAAAGGCCTTTTCCACCAGACATTGAACTTGTCCTTTTGTGCTGGGAAAAAAAGAACTACCTTGAAGGAGTATGCGCAGAAGTCAACTAACTAGGCACAGAAGATTCTAGAATGTTCCGTTCAATGTGGTACTTCTCACAAGTCTCTTCTTTATCTCCTTTGCCAACCTCCCCAGAACCAAATTGGAGAACTCTCATGGACTATCTGCTCTGGGCCTCAGTCAGCAGGGCACCCTGTTTCCATGTGTCTAGCTCAGCTCAGCCCTTGCTGCCAGCCTGCAAAGCCAGTGCGCAGTTGCCCCGGAAACTTCCCTAGGGTGGGCAAGTCCTCACAGGACCAGGCAGCCAGGGGCTCTTGGACCCTCCTCTCTAAACTGCTCTGGCTGCAGTCAGCATCCTTGCAGAGAGAGGAGACAGAACAGCTGTGAGCCCCTCTGCAGTCCCGGCGGCCGCAGGAAGGCTGCTCAGGCAGACTGGACCAGGGCCATGGCGGCCTCTTGAGTCGGGGCTTCAACTGTTTCTTACAACAGCCACATATTCCCAAACTTCTGACCAGGAATCTCCCAGGAGGGAAGGACGTGCTAAGTCCCCCTTTATGAAGAGAGGACATTCTCTGAGAGGCCGCGGGTCTCTGGGAGTTATGCTTGTTGCCAACCTGCCCCTGACTCTGGACACACAGAGTAGGGTCCCCTCTGGGGGCCTTTTCAGTGACTCTATGCTGTTGGGTGTGCACCTGCAGAGAGGCCAACGCTCACTGAGAGCACTCAGGGGGCTTTACTGGAATATGCACAGCCTTTGCAGAGCTTGGGGGGGGGCAGTCCTCAAGCTCATCCTTCCTGCAGCTGTCCATGTCACTGTCCTTGTAGGACAGGGTTGGGGGCACAGGGATGGGAGGAGATGCCTAGGGATGGGCTTTGGTTAACTAGTCTCTGCTGTTTGATCAAGGCCGTGTCGAGAGCAGCACACAGCGTCAAAAGGAAACTCATTTCTGATCAGCAGCATTAAGCACAGGAACAGGCGGGCTCATTGGCAGTCGGCTTTAGGAGGAACTGCCAGACTCAGAATCCATTAACAGGCAGTTGTGTCAGGAGAGAGGCCTGCTTGTCAAGAGACTCCTTCTGCGGGGCCCACCTGCTGTGTTGAGCTCTTCGGAGGACAGATAAACAGCTTCCCGCCCCACCTCGAACACACACACACACACACACACACACACACACACACACACACACACACACACACAATGATGCAGACCTCTGAACCTGAGAAGGACAGAGAATAAGATTCCCCCCACGGCCTCTGTGCCTTTTCAAAGCTAAGACATGTCTCAGATGTTTGAACTCCTCTGTCACTCAAGAGCAAAGCCCCCAAACCCCAAAACCCACTAAACCAGGGGCAGAGGGCTCCGTAGGATAAAGCTACAGGAAAGGAAGAACTCTGGTCACATTTTAAAGGGGAAATAAGGGTAGATAAGGCTGCTAATGCGGCTCCCGGTGTAACCCTTGACAAGTTACACGACTCCTCGGAGTCCCGATTTTCCCACCTAGAAACTGGGAGTGTGTCTTCCAAGAGCTGCCAAGGTTAAATGAGACAGATGTCATTCAGTGTGCAGACCCTCTGACCTGAGCCACTGCCTGGGCCCTAAGGCAAGGCAAGACTTAAGACTCAAGGAATCTGAGTCCCTAAATCACTGCATGGAGGAAAAGCCAACCAGGAGCTTCCACTCAGAACAGTCAAGTGAGCAAGAAGGAGACTTCTGTTGCATGAAGCACTGAAATTGTGGTGTACAGCCATTTCAGCCACCTGCATCCCCCTAATTCACACTGGCAGTAAGGACAGTGCCTTGCTTGTGACAGAAACCCAGGCCCCTTACTCTATCTAGATCCCCTGCTTTTAATGACTACAAACCAGCCTGAAAACCGAGGACTCCTGCAGCCACTGTTGTCCTCTCTACCCCACCCCACCCAGACTCGGGGGACGGTGACAGGAGCTGGCAGTCAGCTGCAAAGCAGTGTGGGTGCAGAGGCGGGAGAGGTGCCTTGGTTCCCCTTGACTTCTGCTCAGGGACCCCCAGGAAACATACAAGGCTATTAACCAGAGGGAGCTGCTGATGCAAATCAGCCTAGATAGCCCTGCATGTAGTGAGTGGCAGACACTAACCGTTTGCATGACAAACCTCCTCCAAGATGCCGGCTAAACTGCCCTTTTGTGCCAATTAAAGATTCTCCAGAACACAAAGATTACACACCACTCCGCAGCGCTGACAACAATAAAACAATTTTAAAGGCTATTCAGATCTTCAGTTCGCAGCCGACACTGTCAGGAGGGGGAGATTGTCTGCGGCTTTGTTCTTGCTGTTGTTGAGGCTTAAGGCTTAACCAAGATTTCTGCAGGCGGGAGGGGGACAGGCAGACGGGAGGAGGCTGAAGGCCTGCTTGGAGTTTTTAAAGGAGAAAGATGAACAACCTGGTACTCCTTTTGTGTGCTTGAATGTGTCCGTGTGTCTGTCTGTTCCCCCCCCACACACACACACAGTCTTTCCCATTACCTCCTCTCTGGAGGTCCTCACTTTCCCAAGGAACCCAACCTGGAGTCTCTGCGTCTGACGCACCCCGAGACATGGGGTTATGGGTAGTATGAACAGATATTTTTGGCACCAATTAACTGAAACTGCAAGGGCGAAGGCCCAGGAGCTTTGGCCTCATGTGTTTGCTTTAAAGGCAAATTTCCAAAAGCTGTGAGGGATTTTAAGAAAAACAACTTTGGATGTTCTGAGTTAGGAAATGTACTCAGGTCCAATGAAGTAAGGTGGGAGCTTACTTTAGGGGCCTCCACGGCCCACCAGCTCCTCGTAATGAATGAGACAAAGCCCCAAGTTTCACTCTTGCCAGCCCTTGCTGAGCTGCGTGTTTCTGGAGCACTTTCAACAGGCACCCCTGGCCCTCTCCATCCACTCATGCAGGAGCTGAAAATGAGGATCTAGGACTCTCCAAGTGGGTGAGCCTGTTTCTCACCTGGGCTCTCTCTAAGAGAGGGAGCCTAGTCTGGCCTTTCTGATAACCCCCTGAGCTCCCGAGCACGGGACTCCTGCTGTGACTGGAGGCCCAGCACCTTCTAGGGCCTGTACACAGCAGTCACAAGTTTGTTGAGTACGTGCGGTTCCCTCAGCTGTCTACTCTCACCCAACTATTAACAACATGGAGTTTTAATAAGTGGTTCTCAATCAGGGAAAATTCCCTTCTCAGAAGACACGGATCACGCATGTGTGTGCGTGTGTATGTGCATGCTCTAGCGCGCGCACAAGCACACATTCACTCACACACACGTGTGTCGTGTGTTGATACCTGTAGTATCCAGTGACCAAGGAGGCTGGGAGATACACAGGACATTGTCTAGGGCAAAGTTTCCGGTGGCCAGGTGGAAAACCCTTATTTAGAGTCAGAAATGCAAATATTCTGCACACTATTTGACTTTACCACACTATATGACTTCTCTGAGATATGGCATCCAGATGCGAACAATGGGACATCTATTCCTACCCTGCAGACAGAGTAAAGAAGGTGGCCATGTAATGAATGCAACTAGCAACTTTCTGGAGGCCTCAGAAAACGCTGCTGTGACCCACTGTTAGGGATTAAAAGGGAAGAAAAGGTCCTGGCTATTACAGATCAGCAAACACCCCCAACTTTGCGTGAGAGCATGTATCTCCTCCTCCATGCTGAACTCTGTCCCCTGAAGCAAATTCATTCATAAAAGGAACATCTTCCCCATAAGGAAGAGGAAGCGGGGGGGGGGGGGGGGCACCAAATGGAGAAACAGTCAAATCATAATGTCTGGGTCAGCTCCTGTCAGCTGGTTGTGATCAAAAACACATTCATATTCCATCTGCTGGGGCTAAACAGAAGGCTTTAGACCATCTCAGGAATGTAAGCTCCCCGGGTTACACGCGCCCCCCCCCCCACTTACCCATGGAGGCTTCCAGTAGGCCAGGAGAAAGCATTCCCCCCCCCCGCCATTGCTGGACCCTTGCCCAGCCATGGGGTACTCAGCCACCTACTTCAACAGGGAGAAGGTTCTGGAATAGAGAGGATAAAGCACAGCTTCTGCCCATACCCTCCCCACAGAAACAATGAGAGAGCTCAGGCTGTGGCTGCCAAGTTCCTCTGTCCAATTTGGTAGATATTTTAATAGAGGAGGAGAACTCCCAGGGGCCCCCAGCGGAAATGCCCCATGTCAGGGAACGTTTGTTTTCATTTCCTTCTGCCATCAATGAATTCTACTCATGGTTAACAGCTTGGGGCTGGATCAGATCCACACAGAAGCTAACCAGAAGCATTTGTTCCTTGAAATAAATCTCTCTTTGGGGAATGACTTATATACACAACTGGGGGAGGGGAGGCACATACGTACTCACACGCATATGTATTATGCATCACAGACAAAACACACGCATAAATCCCCAGGCAGGCAGCCCTATGCTCCTGGGAAGGGGAGGTGATCTGCTCTTTAGCACATTTAATGAAAAGCGGCTTGGTAAGAAACCTCAGTGACGGAGCATTCCCTGTAAGTGGGTAAAAACAGTCCGGGAATGCGGGGCTCGCGGCGCGAGGACAAGGCAGCAGTCATGCCTGAAGGTGAAAATGATGATCTTAACAGCTGCCGTGGCCACACGCTATTTACGAAGTGTTTATATACACTGCCTCATTTCAATCTTCCTAGAGATATTATTCCTGCCACATTCATTCCATTTTAGAGATAAACAAAATAAGGCTCATAATGAAGGGACCTGCTCAAGGCCGCAGGGCCGACAGGAGGTGGGGTCAGAATTCAGACATGGTGGCCTCAAAGGCACTCTAACCTCTAAAAAGATGGCCCCCTCCTTCTCATCCCCTCTAGCTGGGGGTGGTAGATGGGTTTCGAGACAGGGTTTCTCTGTGTAGCTTTGCGCCTTTCCTGGATCTCGCTCTGTAGACCAGGCTAGCCTCGAACTCACAAAGATCCGCCTGGCTCTGCCTCCCGAGTGCTGGGATTAAAGGCGTGCGCCACCACCGCCCAGCCTGTGAGGACATCTTAAAAGGCATCCTCTGTAAGATCCGAATCTCCGTTTGGTTCACTGTTGTGGAGACCCATCACGTGAACTCTCATTCCTGCTGGAAGCACAGTCCACTCGCGGGAGTAGAAAGCAGCCCTTCGGCCTCGCCAGCTCTCTCCGCCCTGACCCATCCCACTGGCCTCTGGGCAGGGGAGGCCATGCCTACCCAAAGGGCAGTTCCCAGAGAGGAAAAAGTTCAGGAGCTTTGAGGCTGATGACATCACTGGATGTCCATGGCTTCCTGGAAACCTGGGGTTTGGGGCATGAGTGAATCCTAGAGGCTAACAGCAGAACCAAAGGCTGAGAGAGCATCTGCCTCAACTAGATAAGCAAGAAAGCTCAAGGAGAGACCCTGGTGTGTGTGTGTGTGTGTGTGTGTGTGTGTGTGTGTGTGTGTGTGTGTGTGTGTGCTGCTTCATCTCCTACAGATGAGGGGTGAGATGCACACTGAGTGACTCTCTGGATCAACCTCCTTGAAGGAATTCCAAAAGTACTCTTAGGCTCTGAGGACAAACAGCTCATCTCTAAGTACAGTGCTTGTACACAAAGGTGCTTTCTAAAGATTGGCTGGCTGGGTCCATCAGTGATCTAGCTTTACAATCTCTAGACTAAGCTATAAGAACAATACAAAAGGTTTATACTCAAGTGTCCAGAGGCATACATGAAACCGTAGTGTAACAGCGGATAGGATCATCTGTTACTCAGACGGTCAACTGTGTGGCCAGCACTGTGAGCAAACACCCCCCCCCCATGAAGTTCTCCACCACTGCTTTAGGCAATGCCTTCCAAGGACAGAAAGCAAGCTAGCCAGAGTGGATGGTCCAAATCACCAGGAACAGAGGAATGGTCTGTGGCTCCGAGAGCAGCCCCTGAGACAGAATGCCAACCCATTCAGACCTCACCACAGCTCCGTCCAATAAACGTTCCTATCCATCACTTTGCAGAGGAAGGGACCACAGCGTCTCTGAGATTCTCCAGGTGACAGCGGAGGGATGTGATCCTAGGCAAGCTGCCTCCAGCATCTATCTCTTCACTGACTGAGCTGCTTGACCTTGACCTTCCCCAAGGACCACCCAAGGAGCTGCTCGGCTGACTGCCAGGCATTCTGCCTCCATCCTTGTAGGGTGCCTCCTCATTCACAATGGGGAGATGGACTTGGACCCTATGACCCAAAGTTGATGAGGGCACAGGGCTACCCTCAAGGAGCTTAGGTTTTTCTGGAAAAGACAGACTGGTGGTTACAATCAGAGAGGTGCATGCCAAAACAAGGGGTCCCCAAACCAGCACAGGACAGCCATACAGTTGGGGTTCAGCTCTGGGGTAAAGAGGGAGTTTTCAGGGAGGCAGTATGTGACTCATAGCTGGAAGATAGAAAGACCAGACAAAGGGGACATGGGGACAGAAACCTTAAGGTACAGGGCAAGCTCTAGCATGTCATGTTTTGCAAGACAGGAGCCCTGTGGGCTACAGTTCTCCCAATTTCATTCCAGGGCTACCAAGCTGTAAGTCAGATGTTATAGTGTCACCTTAACACAAATTGGGTCATCTTGGAAGAAGGAACCTCAATGGAGAAAATGCCTCCATCTGACTGGCCCGTATGCAAGTCTGTGTGTGTGTGGGGGGGGGGGGCATTTTCTTAATTAATGACTCATGTGGTAGGGCCTAGCCAGCTGTGGACATTCCACTCCTAGACAGTGGAATAGTGGTCCTGGGAGATTGAGAAAGGTAGCTGAAAAATGAGTTCCAAGAGCAAGCCAGTGAGCAGCATCCCTCCACGGTCTGTACACTTCAGTTCCCACCTCCAGGTTCTTGCCCTGCTTGAGTTCACCTCAGTGACGGACCGTGATGGGGCATGCAAGCCAAACAAATCCTCTCCTCCTCGAGCTGCTTTTGGTCAGCGTCCTGTCACAGCCACAGAACCCAGACTAGGACAGATGTGTACTTCAGAAGCGCCATGAACAGACCCTGAAGGAACCTTGCAAACCACTATATCCTATCCACCTGAAGAATTCTTTGGTTGGCTGTCCTTGTGGTCTAGTCAACTCTTCTCTGTCCCTGAGCCTCAGAAGCCAGGGCCTGAAGTGTAACAGGGCTCAGCAGCTGACAGAGTGGCCCCGGATGGAACTCTTAACCCTTTCCCCACTGCTGATCATGGTCAGGCACACCCACAGACGACAACGCGCCCGGCAGACCGTGGACTCGGCACCCTCATCAACTGTGTCTATGTGTAATGGAAAAAATTGACTGTGTGCCTGGTGCAATAGGGCATGACACTGTTTACACAGAAATAATAGCCCAACTGTGATGGGTTCTAAATCTCCATTACAGGGAAGATTTGAAGGAGTAAAGCAGTTAGAAAAATAATTGGTTTTCTTGTTTAGTTTAAAAATCCTTTATGCTTACAGATCACAGACCTCGCATCTCCCTTCTTAGCGGCTTAAAATAAAAGGGAACCAGAGCTGGGAGACGAGGTAGGAGACCTAAATGTCTGTCTTTCTGGCAGACTCCTCAGAGGGGACAAAGCCGGGGTTGTTCTAGATTTCAGAACATAAGAGGGGTCTTGATACCCACCAAGGTCTCTTGAGGCAGCTACCAACTTGTGTGTGGGTTCACTTGAGTCTCCAAGGCAGCAGCAACAACAGACAGTCGTGCTGGAGGATAAATACAGAGGGCAGTGCATTGTGCCTGTCGAGGAAAGCCAGCCTTAGCTTTCCAGGATGAAGATCTCACCAGGAGGTCATTGACAGAAACAAGAAAAAGTCTGGTGTCTCAAAGAGACAGGATGAGCTCTGGACTGCTCTGGACTCCTCCCAGGCCACCTTCCAAGGGTCTTGCCAGAGCATGCCATCCTCGGCTGTGCTCCCCAGGGCCAGCCTGAAGGCACACACAAAGTGCTCACATCAGGCCCGAGGAACCTTGCCAAATGAGCTTCACCTCAGGAGCCCAAGACTCCTCACGTTTTCCTTGGGACCGTCCCTCCCCCACCTTTGGTAATGATAAATGGACTTTGAGCAGGACCTCATTGAATTCCTAGCACCTCTAGGCACACGCTCTTTCAGGTCCCCTAAAACCACACAACAATGTCTAACCTAGCCCCCCTTACCATTCGCCCAGCACGGAGCAATGGCTAAGCTGGGAGACCAGGGTGCGAGGGAGGTGACCTGTATTTGCTGGGCCCAAGCTCTTTGGCAGATACCGACAACAACCATCTATGAGCCAGAAAACATCAGTTCAGAGGGGCAAGGTCAGGCAGGATGGGCTGCAGGAGGGAGGGACCGGTGTGTCCAGTGCGTGACTGCACCATCAGAGTAGGCTTGGAGGGTCCCACCTGTAAGTAAGGATTCAAGGACAGGGTCTATAATCTTCAACCTGGCCCAGCCTTCTAGGAGCAGGGGCTTGGGTTGGGTACAACATGAGAAAACACGTAACAAGAACCAAGTGCCCATTATTCTTCTTCCATCCGCCAACCACCCGCTTACTTTTCATCCAGATTTCTGTCACCTATTCTTCCGTCCTCCTATTCTCTAATGAATTTGCCCATCTCACCCCCAACTGTATCTCTCCACCCATCCTTCCATCCATCCAACACCTGAAAGGCCTTTGCCTGCCCTTGGATCCACCCATCTGTCCTTCTTTCTCTCCTTTCAGTCCTTCCTTCTGCTCACATATCATACACTTCTTCCTTCCGTTCACCCAGTGCTTGTGCAGGCTCTGTACCCAGCTACAATCACCTCTACCTGGCCAGCCATACTCCTGGCCCCAGGACTTCTGGGAAACGAAAAACTTGCACTTCTTCGTCATGCACTCCACCCCAGGCTGAGGCCCTGACCACTTTTCTCCCTTCCCACGGTGTGCAGGGTGAGCCTGGAGGTCCAGTCCTCGCCGAGGAAGTTTCTAGATGTGTGACAGCCCCACATCTAAGGCACCACTGCCTTCTGCTCACAAGGTAAGGGGTCCCTTTGAAAGGAGCTAACAGGATGAAAAGTCCCAGTAGCCAAGATTCGCTCCACTCTGTTAAACGAGGCAGCAGGGACACAGAACTCGGATGAAGGTAACAGACCTCAAGTCCGTCTGACTTCAGACTGGTATCGGAAATACGACTTTCATTTGAAAGTTGGACCTAAATGTTGCCGACAGCAACCTTAAAAAAAAAAAATCAATAAAGAAAAGAGGGGATGAGAACATAGTGAGAAAAATGCAGGCACTTATGAGTTCAAGACCCTGCGGGACACTCCTGAATATTTTAAATATTGGGAGGGGGATGAAAACAGTCTCTCCCAACTTAAAACCAGGGAAAGGAGTCTCTTTCTAGTGGTGCAAATCCTTTGAGGCAATTCTTTAAATTATTTACCAGCTTTTTGATTATATTTTATGTGGTGGGTGGCAGAAGGGAGGGACGGGGAGGGGTGGAGGTTTGGTGGGGGGGTGGGGGTAGGAGAGCTTGGGAAGAAGTAAGTAGGAGAAACCGGCTGCTGACATTTTCAATATCTGCCTGGAATATTTTAAAGCCTTGTGGCTGTTTGAAATCTCGGTCTCTGGCAACAATGGCCCGCCGCCTCCCCGACTTCTTTAGGTCATATTTGCATACAAAAGAGCGGCTGCTGAGAGCTATTATGCCGCGCAGCCGTGGCGGGCCTGGGAGAAGCCAGGTTACCAGCAAGAGGGAAGAACCCACAGAGACCCCATTAATTTTTCAGGAATTCTCAGGCCTTGGCCTTTTAAAGGCCAGTGGGGAGAAATTCCAGTTTGAAGCCTCCCCACAGCTGCTGCCACTAAATGTTCCGTCCAAATTGAGAAATGAAGAGTGACAGAGTCCCCTGCCTAATTACGGGGGCCTCCTGGCCCTGATGGCCACAAAGAGCAGAGCCTTTGCCCAGCATGGTGTGCCGTGCACTGGGGAGAAGGCCCCCACGTGTGCACCCAACTCTCCCTCCGAGGTCCAATTTCGGGAAATTTATTCCAGTTGTAAGCCATTAGGTGGCAATTTTTCAAATCAACCTTATGATTCCAAAGCCATCAAAGCACTTGCTGCCTAATAGACCCTGGAAACCTTCTCCAGGCTCAGAGCTGGGCGAATGGTCTCTAAAAGCATAGCGTAATAAAGCTGCATGTTCTTCAGCCTTCTCTGGGCTTAAAGAAGCTGACGCACAGCTAAGTACAGCCCGGGTTTCGGGTTGCTCAGACACCCACCAACTTGAGAAGAGTGATGGGGTGAGGGTGGGTGGTGGGGTTCAGGAGGCATCCAGGGCAGGGAACTAGGCTTGGAGTGTACAACTCAGCTCAACCCCTCTATCAGGATGCTTTGGGGGCCTAGGCTCTGCAGCGGAGACATAAGACAGAACACTGGGCTCCTGTATCCGAGTCCACCTGCCTGTCTTCCACTGTACCCGGGGAGACCCTAAATTCAACCAGAACTAGTTTCATCAAGGCATAAAAACCAAAGCAGCTTCTCAGGAAGCCCGGACAATGGCCCACCTCCCCACTAACAAAAGGGGACCAAAGAATCTCTTTGTGTTTTGTGTTTGCTGGTCTGAGGCTTGGTTTAGTGGTACTAGGGCTTGAACTCAGGACCTCACCCAGGCAAACGCTCTAGTGCTGAGCTACGCCCAGCTCTGGACTGCCGCCTTTGAAATGGGGTGTTTGTGATAGGCTGGCTCACGTCCGAACAGAATGCTTCCTCTGGGCCTTTGTTTAGGTTTTCAGAAACAGTCACTTCATTGTACTCAGCGGAAATATGACAGCAACAGAACAGGCAATATCTTTATGTTTAAAACTATTCTTGGAGGCTCCATCATAAACGGATACACTCAGGTACTCTAAGACGGGGGTGGGGGAGGGGGGGATAGGGGGACAGGAAGACAGCTCCCAGGGTAGGGATAAAATAGAAATTGCCAGCAGGAAGCACCACGTAACAGAAGAGTACAAGACACTGTCACACACGGTACGTCGTGTTAGGTGCACATAATCACGGGCTCTGTCGCGCCCGACAACGGAGCCGTGTTCTCATGTCCATTCTTACTCTCCCCCCTCCCACCCCCGCCCCATTACCCCCCACTCCCCTCTTTGCTGAGGATGAACCCTATGGCCTGCTAGGATACAAGAGACTTCTACCACGACCAGTGAATCACAGTGCCAGCCAGGCGGGGACTGTTTTCCACTCAGAACTAAGGACTTTCTGGCAAGAGCTATCATCTTCATGCCAAGCTGAAGCAGGAGGCCATTGCAAGCTGCCCGCTGGAGCTGTCTCCAAAGAGAGAAACAGACACAGAGTGGCCTCTACAAGGAACCCTCAGGGCTTCGAAGAATGTATACCAAGAGGGACTAGCCAGGGAAGTTACCTGTACCCCTCATAAACCAACTGTCCTCCTCAAATCCTTCCTCAGAGAAAGAAAGGGGTTTGACTGTGTTTCGTCTCTGGCCCTCTGGTTTAGGAGAGGCGCACGCTCCTCTCACCTACCTCCGTTTCTCTGGGGGCTCTGAGGCTGTGCTGCACCCCCACGCCACCTCTTTCTCCCACGTTCAACCCCCTCACCCACTTCATCCTTCAAGGTATCCACCAAGGAAGCAGGACCACCCCAAGCCTAGAAAGTTTTTATTGAGTATCTCCGAGCGTTGGCTAAACTGAACCCAACTAAACACGCGGAGGGACCACGTAGAGGTGTCCAGCAAGTCTCAGCAGGTGACACCAGGAGTGTAACCGATGCCAGACGGGGTGTCTAGATCAGCAAAGAAGAAAGTGACACTGCAGGAGCACTGGAACGGGGCATCCTGTTCGAGTCACAAGGATGACGATGACGATGACGACGACGACGAAACAGAACTCGTGTTGAAGGCGGGACCTGAGTCTGACAAGCTTGAGAGCAGGGAATCTACCTACGCAGGGCATTCTGGGCTTGGGGACAGCCAATGGGACAGAGGCAAGTGGACCACACTATGGGACAGAAAACACAGAGGGAAACGTGGCTGGACAGGACCGGTGAAGGCTAGAAGGCTGGTGGAAGAACAGTCTAGAAATTCTGATTATGGTAACCAGTCAAGGAGGAAAGCACAGTGGATGAGATGGGGGGGCAGAGCCCCGGAGTGGTGAGTGACCACCAGGCAAGGGGCAACCTTGGTCAGGAGGAGGGTGACCTCGGAAATAGAAACTGTGAGAGGTTTGGTAGAGGTGGCTTTCTCAAAACCCCAAGAGCCTCTAACTTTACTCACCCTGGAAAGTCCCCGTGAGCAAAAGTCATCTCAAAACTATTGGTCCTCGTCAAAGGTTCCCCGAGACCTGCCTGCCATCCCCATCGCCACATCCACAATGCTAGGAGCTCCAGCATCACTGTCCCCAGACAGAAAATGAGCCAGGGGTCCTAGCAGAAGGTGGAGAACGATCAAGTCCACAGATCTGTCTGGAGCCGCCGAACTCTAAGCAGGGAGAGAGATGGTCGCTCATGAGGACTGTGGTGGAGTCTGAGGTTTGCAGACTATGACCTCAGGTCGTCACTGGTGCCCACTGAAGGAGCACCAACAGAAGAACGTGTGTTTGAAGGCATGACACCCATCCAGGGCAGGAGAGAGAAAAATGTAGCATCCTGGCAATTAACAGAGAAGGCAAACCCAGGGGCCTCTGCCACATTAGAGACTTAATGGCCCATGATGCAATGGGGGCCAACATTCCCCTCTTGCTGGATTTCAATTTGGCTAGCTCTGCACTGCGCCTGTACGGCTTGCCTCTGAGGAGGATAAGGCTCATCCAGGGGACGTCCTTGGCCTGTGCTGGAAGCTGTTTTGATCAATAAAAGGAAATTCTCTCTCAAGTATGCGGACTCACACGGATTCCTTTTTTCCCGTCCCCACCCTCACAGCCCTGCTTGAAGGAAAACTCTGGACAGTGGACTTCTTCTTCAGTCTCCCAGCAGAGAAGCCTTGGGACTACTGTCTGGGGCTCGTGTAAACACAGCACCCACTGCTGCAGGGAGGGGGATCCGGCTCACAGAAAGGCGCTGGCCCACTTCTGCTGGATGACTGTGACCTACATAGTAAGGTGAACCACAAAAGGCTGAGGGCGGATGAGATGGCCACGGAGACGGAGGAGATGGGGTGCAGGGTGTGAGGCAGTGAGGCGGGGTCAGAGGGGTCAGGAAGGCTAGATGAGGAGGGGAAGAAGGAAGCTAGGACAGGTTGTACGGTTTCCTTAACACGAAGCTGCTGTGATGCTAACCCGAGTCCCTCAGTTATGTGACGCTGTTTGGAAACCAGGTTGCCGCACATATAATTAGTCATGTTAAAATGAGGTTCAATGTGGAGGAGGAAAGGACCTCGAACCAACGGGTCTGGGGTCCTAGCAGAAAAGGGTGACCCAGGGACACAGACAGGTGCACAGGGAGAAGGCCATATGAAGAAACTGGCAAAGACACGAGAGAGGTCGGCACCTGCCAACAGCCAGGAGCGAGGGCCACCCCGGGCCTCAGCCTGCAGTGCGACTTCACCTCATGACCTCTGGGGCTGTGACATGATGTTTTTCTGCCGCAGAAGTCACAGACCTGTGGAACTTTCTACTTCATGCTTAACAAACTCACACTGGAGAGAGAGAGGACCGGAGAAGGGGAAGGAGGGCTGGAAGGAGGCCTGCACAGGGATGCCATAACCCCGGTGCAGGGGACGGCATGGGCTGGGCCTGTGTTCCCACTGCAGACAGGCAGGGCAGAGGCAATGCGCCTTGCACAGCACTTTCCCACCACCTGCCTCCCCACCCCACCCCCAACCCTCGCCAGGCCCCTCTGCTGAAGCTACCCCCGGGAGGATTCATTTTTAATAAATCAGCACTCCGTTTTTCTGTACTTTTTAAAATTGAAGCCAACAAGTCATTGGACCTACAAAGCTTAGGCTGACTAATTACTACCCAACATCTGCCTGGGGGGGGGGGGCCCGACGACATCTGACTGGGTGCCCCCAGGGAGCAGACAGAAGGCTGTCCGTGTACACAGGGGCAGGAGAAGACTAGGTGACACCTGCCCAGTCACTCTGAGCAGGGTCACCTGTAGGAAGCAGTTGTCCATTCTGTGGGCCCATGCTCACACATGCAGGGAGTGAGTACTGCCAATCCCACTTCAGGAATGGCACACTGAGATGAGGGCTAACTCGGCCTTGTGCTTCGGGTCCACGCGACAATCCAGCCTGCTTTCCCATGAAGCACTCGGTAAGAAGTTGCACAGCACCGGGTGGTGGTGGTGCAGCTGAGCAGTGGTGGCGCACACCTTTAATCCCAGCACTTGGGAGGCAGAGGCAGACGGATCTCTGTGAGTTCGAGGCCAGCCTGGTCTACAGAGAGAGATCCAGGAAAGGTGCAAAGCTACACAGAGAAACCCTGTCTCGAAAAACAAAACAAAACAAAGTTGCACATCGAGGAACTCAGTGTTGACACATCCTGCTGCCTTATCTTTCACCAGCCACCCAAGCACGCTCCTGGTGCAGACTGGGCACATAACCCTCACCCTCCAGAGAACACTGCCCTCTCAGCCAATCTTCACTCTTGGAACAGACTCTGCTTACTACCTAGAGAACCCAGCCCCAAGCCTTGCTTCAGCTCTGGGTACCATATCCTGCATTTCTCTAACTCCATCGTCTGTGTTGCTCTGAAGACAGTCTGGGCTGCTCCTCCCCTGGAACTGTGAGCAAGCCATCCTGCCAGGCGATGGGACTTGTCCCTTCAGGTCTGTTCCACCATTCCCTCGCACTTGGCATGGTGGCCCACCTTCTGCACATTTCCTCTCATTCACCTTGGTATCTTCCATCCTGTTTCTCCACGGCTCTCCCTTACCTCGAGGATCTCCAGCGTGAGATCTGTGTCCCACAGTGTTGGGCTACAGGTGCACAAATTAACATCTGATTGCAGTTACTGAAAAACTGTCTAATCAGGCATTAGGGTCCCACACTAACCCCAAAGGTTGCCTGGGTTAGCTTCCCGGGATCTGAAGCCAGGAGTCAAGGGCTGAGGATCCTGCATTATTCTGACATCAGAGAAACGAAAGCACCAGATGATTCACATCCCTCTTCCTGTCTCCAGGCCTCTCAACGCCCTTTGCTGAAAAGCTTTGACCTTGGTCAACAGTCCTGCTTTGAGTCCTTCACCTCCTTACACCTCACTCTTTCCCATCCCTTCTCAAAATAACCGCAGAGAGCATTTTGACAGGGACCCAGGTTTAGCACAAAGGCCATCTGTTAAATGTCACAGGGATGCTCGTGAGAAAAGTCCCCAAACATGCCAGTTACCTTTTGTACCAAATAACTATCCCCAAACTCAAGCTTTGCTCAGGAAGTTTTCTTCCTGCTCATCACACAGGAAGAAAAACACCAAATAGCACAGGCCTGCCTCTGGAAACTTCTCTCCAGTTCTCACAGCCAGGCAGGCGTTCTTCTGGGTGGTGTACCAAACAATCGGCATCGAGACTGGAATCAAATCCTCCAGTGGCCCTTAAGGGGCTGCCATAGTTACCCAAAGCAAACAGCCCAATGCACTCGGCAGGTGCCCAGCAGCCAGGCACCAGAACAGGCTAGAGAATTCCCAAATTATCCTCCTGTGGCCTGCACAGAGTGCATCCTACACACCAAACCTGGCTCAAACCACAGCACCAGTAGCAATTAGCAGTCCAGTTACATTCTGGAGTTTACAGGGTCACTGATTAGTGTTATGGGTGGAGCCACTATGATTTTGGCATGTGGCTCAGAGGCAGGAACAAGGAGAAAACCACAGCTGGAGAGAGGTCTCCATCCAATCCAGAGGTTCTCGATCCAAGACCACAGATATTCCTAGACATGAAGAATTCAGGAATTCCTGACTTTACTTCTAACCTTACTATCCAGACAGTATCAACCAGTTTCTCAAAGCTAACCAAAAATTGCACACTGAGTCTATGTTCTCTGCTTGTGACAAATCATTGTATAATCACACTGAAGCTCTGCTAGCCACTGATGGTCTGTATATTATACAGTATATATACTACATGTGTGGATACATATGTGTGTGCACATATACATATAAGCATATATACATTCAAGTTGATCTGTTGTATGGAAATATATTTGAATACATACAATAAAATGTCTGATACTTATTTCTATAAAGCCAACAGGTCTATCTGACTTCAAACTATCAAGTCAGAACTCACTTTACTCCCTAATGTTTACTGAGTAATTGGTTTTTCAAGAGGGAAACAGTGTTTTGAGGGCCCAGGGTCTCTGGGAGAAATTTTGCTTGAGAAGCGGTGAAGACGTTAAGAACTCTTGACTAGCTCCTACTGTGTCCAGCCAAGGAAGCTGATATCTCAGAGCCGTAAAAGACTTTTAGAAGCTTTTCACAGAACACTTCAAGAGACATTAGTCCCGCGACCCCCCCTTAATACAAGTTCATCGATGAGACAAGCTCGGGGAGCGTCACTTACATCACAACAGCAGACTGAAGGCTCAGGAAGTCCTGCATTTAAGGAGTGCTCAATTTGGTAGTTGCTGCATTATCTGGCCTCACTTGTGTGTCTGACACCTCTCAACATGTAGGGGAACTGTGGCCTTTGGGGAAAATGTCTAGTCCTCTAGACAGAGTCTAATTCTGCCCAGAGAGAGGGTGAGCTTGGTGGAAATGGCCAGCGAGGCAAGCATGGTAACTCCAGGCCTTTGGAAGAAGGCACTGCCATACTTCCTTCTCCTCTCCACCCGGACAGTGGAGTGGATGCCAGTGAAGCCATAAGCCTGGTACATGGAGACTACGTGGGAAAAGATGATGCCCCATTCCAAACTCAAGAGCCTTGGCTGATTCAAGTCAGTCCTCCTGCCAAGGATAGTTAAATGGTTGCAAATGACCTAGAAGGCAATCATCTGCCTAAAATAAACTCTAAGATGTAGCAGCTCTGGGAGCTGCATCAACATTGTTCAGTGAAGCTTTGCTGACCCAATCCAGCAGGCTTGGGATTCAGCTCTGACTGGGCTCCCGACCATAGCCTGTGGCGAGTGCCCAATCAAGACCCACTCTCCAAAACCAGGGGACCAGGGTGGCTCTCTCCCTCTAAGAGAGGCTGGGAGGCGTCATGGCAATAAGAGTGCCTTGTGGACTTGTCCCTGAGTGCCTGTCTTCTCTCTCTCCCAGGAGCTCCCTGCCAACGACAGGAATTACACAACATTTTTGTGCCCAAGTGGATACTAAGCTTGGAGATGCAGATGGTCAGCCACTACTGTTAACAGGGAACGGGTGCTCCAAGTGTTCAGTCTATTGCCCAGAGACTCCGCACAGTACTTGCAGCAGAAGGTGCACAATGGAAGGCTTCTTGGGGAGGCTTCAATCAGTCGTGCCCCTCCTTCAGTTTCTAGAATTCTGTCTACAGAGTTTGTGCGTAACACCCATACATGGGCCTCAGCTGGGGTGGCGGGGTGTGACTGTGTGTGCAGGTGAGATCACTGATTTTCGGGGAGGGAGACGGAGAGAGAGAACACGGGTGCAGGAGTGTGGGCATGCATGCAGAAGGGAGGGGCAGACCCCAAGTTTCCCTCGTGGTTGTCTAGCAGGCCATGGCAAGAGCCAGGCTCAGCTAAGCTCCTGATGCATGTCTACTTCTCAAAGCACACGCAGGAGACCAGCAGTTCAAAGCTGCAGCCGGGGCTCTCCCCCACGGTGGCCTCTGCCTCTCTCCTTCCCCGGTGGCTGTCTCAAGTCCCACCTCGGGCTCGACTCTCCAGAACGTGTCTGTTTGCTTTGGACTTGCTATACACAGAAACTTGAACACTCTGGGGGCACACAGAGGGAGCGGGGCCGGTTTAAAAATGCTCTCTGCCACAGCTGTCATCTTTAATGTATAAGAGTCCCCCAGAACCGGGCAAGCAGTGGACAAGGGCTTGGACCCCACTCCCACCCCCCGACACCCACACACACGTTCTAGGGCTTAACAACACAAGTGAAAAGACAGGAAGTCGGCTGTGACAAAGGAAAATAGATGCTAATGCCGGAAGGATGGCTTCAAGCCCTCCTTTCAAATCTTGGGATACACGCCAAGGGTTTCCAGCAACCAACACAGCTCCCCACAGGAGAGCCAGGGGGCCCAGGAGCCTCTGCATTATTCAGGGCGGTGACCACAGGACCATCTTCTCTGTAAATTGGCACAGAGAGTAAAGGCTTCCCATGCCAGCTGCAGTGGGCAGCGGGCGGCGTTCTAAAAGCAAAGGGCATCCCAGCATGGGCTCCACAGAAAGGGCAGGGAGAACCAGGTCAGAGAGCGTCTCCTGGGAGCAGTGTGAGAGAATGAGGTAGGTGGGGAAACCCAGGCACACACAGTTGGCCAACAGCTTCGCGGTCACACGGGAAGTGGATTGTAAGCCCACATGCGGCCACAGCAGCACCTACTTCTAAGGATGGGGCGCTGGATTCGCAGCTTTCTGTCCTTGAGCTAGTGAAGAGTCTATGGTCTCCTGCACTTACACACTTACTACTTTATGCCAAGTCCCAGAAGCACACTCAGACTCAAGCCGAACAAGTCAGAAACATCGTGGCATTGGCAGCGGTAGGGGGCTGAGGGAGGCTGGACACATTCGTGGTGTCCCTTGAGAACAGAAGCAGAAGCACATGGCCACTGCACACTGGTACCATCATGGAGACACGGGAAGAGGGTGTCTGACATTCCACAGTCTGGGGCTGTTTGTGGAGGCTACCAAAGACGGGCTAATCCTATCACTGTGTCCCAGGCTCCCCCAAATCAGTTAACACACCTAAGAATGCTCCCCTAATCAGAACTCCTAGGGAGCACCCCCTCTACCCAGCCCTTAGGTGGGGAACTCTATAAATGAGATCTCATTCTGGGTGTCTGCCTGGCCACCAGCCAGCTAACAGGACACAGACTCATGAAGCTCTTTCTGCTTAATGTTAGAATTTCTCCAGCTTGGGCACCATCCTGGTGAGGCAGAGAAAAGCAAGAACCCTGGGGTCAGACAAGGCTGGGATCCTTACTCTACCAACCTTTAGCCATGTGACCTTGACCAAGCCACTTAACCTCTGGGGACATCTATTTACTCTCTGTAAAATGAGGTTAAAATGTAGCTCCTGCTAGCAGGCCTGTGGTGAGGGTTAAATGTAGGAGTGTGCCTAGCACAGGGCGCATCCTCTGCCCAGGCAGGTGCTCCTGCCTGCTCTGGCTGCTGTTCCGGGGCTAACATTAAGCTCATTTTGCCCGATGAAACTGCTGACTGCTCCCCACAGAGTAAATTATAGGGACGCAGGTTCAATCCCAAATCCTTATGTTACAATCATATGTTACCATCACCTGGATATCGAGTTTCAAGACATGTCACAAGACACCTTGAAAACCACGACGGTGGCCTTACAGAGAAGTGACAAGTCTGAGTGAGCAGCCCCTTGACCAGACACCGCTCCTTAGTCAAGGCTGCTCATGCGGCTTTGTTCCATCTCCTGTCCACCGCTCTCAGGCCTGTGCCTCAGCTCCCCACATTGCCAAGGGCAGGGCTCCATTCCCGGGCAGAGGAAGAATGAGGATGCTCTACCCTTTTGTGGTTGCTTGGAAAACACCCATGTGATGAAGCATACTGTGTTTTTGCTAGTACTGGCTCATCGTAGGTAAGGAATGATTGGCAGCTATATACGGGAACTGTGAAACAATCAAAACCTCCTTAGATAGCAGCCTTCCCAGGAACAAGTTGCCACCCCCCTTATATCCTAAGTTCAGAAAAAGACACTCTGAGAGAATAATCCCTATCTCCACAAAAAGCCAGCAAGTAGATGTGCTGACAGACCCCACCGTTGCCTGGCCTCCCACATCTAGGGCCTACAGCCCAAGATTGAGGGCACATATAACCAGGAGAGAGAGCAGTCTGGTGTTCACAGGCTGTAGGCAGAGTGGTCCTAGTCAGCCTGTTTCCCCTCTGTGAGGACAGACAGGGCGGCTGGGGTCTCTGGAGGCTGAAGCAGGCAGCGTCCTACTGCACTGATGAAGATGAGAACTGAAGGTCATGTTGAAGAAGGCCTGAAGCTTCAGGCCAGCATGCCTCAGACCCCGCTCGGAAACAGCTCTCTGGGGACACACGGAAGGTGCTGAACTAGCTAACAGGGTGCTGAGGGTAAAGACCCAACCAGTGCCTGTTAGAGCCTACAGAGTAAGCACACAGCCAAAGAAGCCTGTCCTGGGACCAGGAAATTAGAGCAAGGGACAGTGTTTTTTAGGAAAGAACGAGAAAGTTGTCACTCATGAAAATGACCAAGTCTGAAGAATGTAGGGCCTCTTCTCAGCCCAGTTCCCAGTGAGGGTGACGTTCTCCACGGCCTCCTTTCTGGAATCAGAGGGCTAACTGACTGTGACGTTCAAAAGGGAAGGGCCCCCACAGGCTCATATACCTGAATACTTGGGCTCCAGTGAGTGGAACTGTTTGGGAAGGATTAGGAGGTGTGGCCTGGTTGGAGGTGTGTCACTGGAGGCTGGCTTTGTGGTTTCACTTCTAGTTTTCACTTCATCTCGCTTGTGGGTCAAGATGTAAATTCTCAGCTACTGCCCCAGCTCCATTCCCACATGCCTGCTGCCCTGCTCTCCACCATGATGGGTCATGGACTCTAACCTGGAACTGTGGTCAGGGCAATAGAAAAGTAACTAAGATACCAATAAAGGCGAGAGATATCCCTGTCGCTTCCAAAAGGTGGGCAGCATTCAACTGGAGTTTTAAAAGCCACAGCTGAACAAGGCTGCTAGAATGAACATAGGCCTGATCAGTCTGAGCCCACCGCTCTCCAACGACTGAGTCCCCACGTTCTTTCAACCCCAACCTCAGAAAGCCCCAGAGCTAGACTCCTACACGTGCAGGAACAGGTAAGGAGCAAGGTGATACCTCTGCTCTTGGAGCAAAGGCAGAAAAGCTTCCTGTGCAGAGGTGCCAGCTCCAGGCTGGCTCCTGATCCAGCAGAAATGTCACAGGACAGATGGGCAAATGAGAGAAAAAAAATCCCGAAAAAGATGGTAGTCCACTGCTGCAGAAATAACATCTGTCCAAGATGGCTTCCTCAAACTCCAGCCGCCACGTCCACTGTCTGATTTCATCATGGACCTCATTTGCACTGATGGACAAGACATCTGCCAGGGAGACGAAGGTTGGCTTCCCTTAACTGTGCCCCGGCCCCTGACTGAAAGTCAAGTTAGCCAGAGCGTGGTCTTGAAGACCACACAGTCTTGCATCTGGAAACAAGGGCTCAAAGTCACCAAAGGCAAAGCGACAACGGGAATTTGGTCCTTTGTGCTTCAGCCCTTCTGGACATGGGCCTGCCTCGGCCAGCCAGTCATTCCCAAGGACTCCATCTGTCTTATCAATAAGGAAGGAAGCTACCTGGACCTCTAGAGGAAGTAAGACAACTGCAGACACATCACCACCCGAGTTTCCTCTTCCGTCAGGAAAGGGCAGAGTAAAGTGGGGAAGCGTGAGCTTTGTAGAAACATGATACCCCGTTATACCCTGCTCAGATACAGAAAAGCAGGTACACAGCAAAGCTCTGCATGAATATTCATGAAGCAAGAGTGGGGGTGGGAAGAGGGGCGACCTGTGCAAAGAAACAACCTTTTTTAAAAGTTTATTTTTATTTTCTGTACACAAGAGCTCTGTCTGCACGTGTGTCTATGAATCACTTGTATGGCTGGTGCCCACAAAGTTCAGAAGAGGGGATGGGGTCCCCTGAAACTGGAGTTACAGATGACTGTGAGTTTTCATGTGGGTGATGTGAATTAAACCCAGGTCCTCTGCAAGATCAGTAAGTGCTCTTAACCACTGAGCTACTGCTCCAGCCCCAAGTTCTAATTTTTCAAGGGATACTGAGTTCTGATAAAGTATACACTTTGGTGTCTCTCTCTCATACTGGAAAATGCCATTTCCTGTTGCCACTTAGCCACACAAGGTAATAAATCTTTTTCCTCCCTCTCCAATTTTGTTTTGGAGAAAGAAAAGAAAACCCTGTTCCCTCGGCGATGTTGAATTTGCTGAAGGTCAAATTCTAGTGCCTATAAACTTTGATAATGTCTCTATAATTTACTATTTTTTACAGGCTCTCTAGCTTTTAATAGCAAAAAGCAAGTAATTTTTCTCTGCTCATTTGCAGCATGTGAAGGGGGAAAATCTGTCGTGTCTGACGTGTCTGAGCTAACACACTTCATTTTCCTTTCTAGTCAGTACATGAACTAAAAATTACTTCTTGCAAATAGATGCATATGTCTATAATGGACACGTAACATATGTGTCTATGATCAAGCCTGGAGAAAAACAGAATAAAATGAAGATAGGCCAGTCAAAATACTGTCAACGGCACCACACCCCCAAAAAGCCACACCACATTAATGTATCTATGTTTAAGAAACTTCTGGTCACCAGCATAATTCCTAACTACATTCTAAAATGTATACCCACAGAAACATGTGCTATCAACCTCATCAAAGAACCTTCTCTTTACAGCATTTGAAGAATAACACAGAAAACTGTAACGATGCATAGACAGACAGATCATGGGGAGCCCAACCCAGTGGATACATTTACAGCATTAAGTCCTGCACCTAAGGCTCAGGGAACATCAGAAAAGGGGCAGGAAGCTGGGTGGTGGTGGTGGTGGTGGTGGTGGTAGCCTGGCCTATAAAGTGAGTTCCAGGACAGCCAAGGCTACACAGAGAAACTTTGTCTCAAAAAAAAAAAAAAAAAACAAAAGGGGGGGGGCGGCAAAGACTGTGCCAGAGGACCAGGAAGTCTGCTGCTGTGAGACTGTGTCTCCTACAAACGGCTGCCCAAAAAGATCTGAACAATGATCATATCAATAGCCATGTAACAGCCACCTGGGGGTGGGGATCTCACAGTGGTCCCACCCCTAAACAAAGAACTACAGACAACTCGTGACTGCTGAGAGAGGGATGATTAGTCTCTCAGTGATGAGCCCTTTTCTAGGTGCAAGGTGGTCAGCCCTGAAACCATCACACATTCACACACAACAAAAACAGACAAGCAAGTTGCTATTTATGTATTTGTGAGTGTAATAATAATAATAATAAATAATAATAATAATAATAATAATAATAAAAAGGTCATAAATTTGAGGGAGTGTGGGTACACAGGAGGGCGGGGACATGAGAAGGCTTGGAGGAGAGGGAGGGGAATGATGGAACTGTATTTTAATTTAAAAGTAACTGAAAAAAGAAACTCCTGGTCAGAAGGTCAAAGATTTTTCAGGTCACCAAACAATACAAAAATCCCAAATCTTAGCAACAAGCAGGCCATGTGCAAAAAATCCCATGTGGGGGCCAACACCCCTCAGCAGTCGACCAGGATGGATGCTCTTCACTTGTCAGCTTTGCAGGGTTCAGAATCACCTAGGAAATGGGGGAGGCACAGGGTCGGCGGAGCGGGTTCCCACAGAGGGTTAACTGAGGGACAAGGACCAGCCCTGAATGTGGGGAGCACCTCAGGATCCAGATGGAAGGGGAAAGAGGAGGCCGGCTGAATGTCGGTCACTCTCTTCTCTCTGCTTCCGGTCCCTGAACCCGCCCACTGTGAGGGAGGACTCGCTCCTTCCTTGGGTTGTTTCTGGCTGGCATTGTCTTAGTGATGACAAGAAAAGTAGGCTCCACACACTGGCTTTGACTCAGGACAGGAGTCGGCGTTGGGTGGAACCAGGAGCAAGACCCTGCCCCACCTCTGAAGATCCCCATGCCCCAAGCTGTGTGAGTGTTCTCGCACTCACAGGGAGCATTATGCCAGCACCCCTACAAAACAAGACCTGTCAGGGGTGCTCAGAGGGGAGGGGGAGGGAGGGGCAGGTACCACGACATCATCAAAGATACTGGCCTTGGAATCTCAGTCCGGCCTTTAGCAAGCAGTGGAGCAACAATGCCCTTAATGACAACAGAGAAGAGCAAACACTGACTGGGCACGGAGTGCATGGGTGGCCTGGTGCCACACTCTGGCCGACCTGGTCACACGTGATCCCGGCACTGCCCTCCATTCACATTACACAGCTCCCTTCACCACAGAAGAACCGCGGTTCAGAAACATAACACAGTGCCAGACCCGGGGTCCAGGCCACGAGGTAGCAAATGACACCACAATAGTGTCATCACGATCCGTGTGCCTGCCTTTTCTCTCTCCCAGCTGTTTCGAAGGCTTTCAGCGCTAACGCCAACTCAGTTCAACAGTCAGGTGTGACCCCGCAAGTCCCAGAGGGCTGGAGGAGAGGCCCCCAAAGGAGGGTGCCAATGATAGGTTCACCGGCTCCCTTGGAGAGGGAGCCGGCTTAGAGAATGGTGGCCATTAGCAGCTTGAGCACCAGGACGCCAGCTCTCTGTGTCCGGTCATGTTAACGGAGTCAGGGCAATGGGAAGAGAAGGGGATCCACACACCTCTGGGCGGGCTCCCTGCCAAAAGGCACCGCGTACCAGCTTCCTGTTCATTTTACCTCACGGATGATTTTTAAAGCCTTTTAATTGTCCTTAATAAATTACCTACATGTGCACAATGGTTACAATAGTTACATTAATTTTTCTCAGGGCATCTAAGCTGTTTATCACAGGAGTGTTAATGGAAAAGAAAAACATGTCAGGCAGGCTCTTTCTCACACTCTTGAGGGCTTGGGTAAATTAATGCTTATGGGATTGCTTTCCCACACCACAATTAGGGACATCTTTATTTCATCCTAGCTAATCATCTTTCAGCAAGGCCAGAGGAGTGTGCCCACCAGAGAGCCCTAGCAAAGACCGCCAAGGAAGCCGACTCACACAAGCCGGCTTCCGGTTAAGTAACTTGTAACTTTATCCTCGACTCTCCCTTGTCTGAAATCGAAACTGAGAGACCTTGGCATTCACGGCTTACCCCCAAATGGAACAGGAGAAACACGTCAGAGATATTTCAGATGAAAAACTTCTTGACACGTGAGGCTGCCCACCAGACAGATTGTCCAGGGCTGGAGGGCAGAGACAGCTTTCATTCCTAGAACAATGGCGGCAAGGAACCGAGTTCCCAGCTCCAGTAACCCACTGGGGACGGACCACCTGTCTTTCAGACACTGGAGGTGTTGAAGGCTCAGCTCTAAAACCTGAACCTCCCAAAGCTGTTGCACATATTTATCCTCTGACTGGCTTGACTGGGCAGCTGGGCAATCTCTGTGTGACAGGAGGAGCCAGGGTACTGACACACACGGGCCACGTCACCTACAACTAGTCCACTCTATCTGGGGGTCACCCGTTCAGAACAGGGTTGACTTCAGAACTCATTGACTTGAATGGTCAGAGGATGTTCGGAAGTATCATTAAGGAGGCAGTCTGTTTAGTTAAGCTATTGGGAAGCAACCTGGCATCAGCTAATGTGACTGTACCCACACTACCAAATCACAAGCCTTAAGGCCTGCCCCAACCCTTCTCCCAAGCACTGACTTCTTGTCACAGCAGATTACAGAGTGCACCTCCCACACACTGAACCTCCAGCTCGTGGAGGTCCCAGAAAGCCCTTCCCAGGCCATCTGTTCTTTCAGTCTCCCGTGCCTCCTTTTGAGAGCCATGCTTTCTCTGTTCCCGACGGAGTCAGTCGGTCATAATGTTCCCAGAGCATGTGGGTGCACCACCTCTGTGGCCCATGGACAGGGTGAACTTGTTTCTTCAGTTGCCGCCCATGGGGTCTCCATGAAAACTCAAGACAAAGCTCACCTCCAGGAACAAGCCTGATGCTACATGCTTGACACTGTTGACACTGACATGTGGCAGAGTCCCCAAGGGGCAGAGACAGACACCCCACTCTTGCCTTGCAGTGGACCCTTCCCTTCTAGCTTCCAAATGCCTCAAAAATAAATCCAAACCCCGCCCCCCTCGCTTGTGTAAGCCTCTGGCTCCCTGGCGTCCTCAGGTCGACCGTCCCCTGAACTCACAAAGCTTATTCTTGCCTTGGGGACCAAACCAACCATGTGACCGACCTGAAAATCTCCAACCTTGGTCAGTCCTATCCCTGAAGAGACAGCTCTGCCCACTCTGCCTGGGTAACTATCCTCACACCCGGCCCCTCCCAACCCGACACTGTTCCTTTTTTTTTTTCCTTGATGTTGCTGAGGGTCTGAGGTGGTGTCTTCCCGGAAACGGTTTCTCATATACAGACTGACACTCCACTTCTAGAGCATGAGCATCATCACAGCAAAGCACCTGGGTCTCAACCTCACACAGCAGGGACTCCTGGGTAAGTGCGTCAGGAATGAAGGGAAGAACTCATTTTGTTGTAGAAGGAAGTTTGGTCCGCTCTAGCCCCCGCAGCAAAGCTCTAGGTTTTACAAGTGGAGGAGACCAATGGAGAGCATCGCCAAGTGAAGCATCCTGGGGTTCGGGGACATACCTCCGGGGAGCACTGGTAAACAGTTGGCACGAATTAACAAAAACTGGTTGCATGTTAATATATGCTGTCTCCTCCTTAAACGGCTTATGAACACTGTAATTTTCTTCACTAAAACACTGTCTTACAGAACCAACTCCCCTAATTACAGGCACTTGTATGCATTATAATCTTCATACAATTAAACCTACTAAAAAGAATAAATGGTTAAATGCCCCCTTGCCCCGTCAGTAACCCGTTCCTCCCCTAACTACCCAAACACAGGCAAACAACAACAACAAAACCCCCAAACACAGACCCAAAGGTGCTGAGAAGGCACAGTTGAGGGAGATGTCAACAGACCCAAATCCCGGGAAATTGGAATTCAGGCTGACAGAGCTTTGTCACCACAGGGGGCAGAGTCAACTTTCAACTTCAAACCCCGGCATCTGGCAGCTCAGCACCTGACTTCAATGTTACAAGAAAGACTCCTAGGTATTGAACAGAATGTCTCATTTCAGGAGCAAATCTCTTCCTCACACCGTTCGTCTCCAGACACACACGTGGTCTGGTGACCCGAAGCAGGCTTTTGGGGATCTTCTCCAAAAATTTACACAAAGGCATTCATGACCAGGGGGTGTTTATCAGGAAGTCTGCGGTGGCCTCTCTGGAGCCAGGCAGGTTTAGCTGATAAACCTCCCTGGGACGCTGTATCCTGGAGAAAACAGCCATCATGGGATCGCCATGAACAGGCCCAGACACAGGCTACCGGACCAAGAACCCCTCCCTCCTTCCTTTGTTTTGAAGACTCGGCACTAAGGTGAAGGGAAGGGCTTCATGCCCTGTGGGTCCTCCTGTTTCCAGTATTAATGGGGGTCCTGTCATCTGAACCCCTGAAAAGCTGGTGCTTGAAAAGGAGAGTGAATTGAGAGGTTTAATTACAGTCATGGAGAGGACAGCCCCCGCTGAGCTTGCCTTTCATTCTGGGTGCCTTGGAAGGCCCTCACTCCTCCCCCAGCACATTCAGTATCAGGCTACGCAGATGTGGCCTCCAGAAACAAGCCAGGCCACCAGACCCTTTGGGAGGTAACCAGAATCTTGTTTCCTGCTCTTCCTGGGACAAAGTTGCTCTACAAGAACCAAAGTAGCCTATCAGAAGGTCTGACCATCTCACCGCTCTGGGGCAAGTGCTTCTAAGCAACATGCACCCCTCCAAGCTGGACCTCGCACCCCTATCTACAGCGTGGAGCAAGTGACAAAGTCTGTCTCCTCAAGCTGCCAATGATTGCGTCCAGATGGTACAGGAACACTAGCTGTGACTGTCGGATGAAGGAGACCCGACCTTGCATCAGGGACTCCCTGGGGTGACTGGGGACCCAGCAATGCCTAACCCTGAAAGGTCCTGGAGGTCTCTTCTCAGGCTTGAAAACACAGGAGTCTGCAGAAGGGGAAAGGGAGCAAAACCAGCAGACGCCGCTCAGGCTCTTCCATCTCTCTTTGCTCGGCCCTTGTCTGTCCCGGGCCCCCACCTCCCACCCCAGCTCGGTGGATAGGTGCTGCAACTCCTAAAGTGGCCATCGGAGGCCCCGATGCAAACAAACATCTATGGATTTGAGGGAGAGAAAGACATCAACCCAGTTCTTCCCAAGGGAAGAAGCAGACTGGCTTTTGCCCCTGGGCCAGACATGTCGCTCTGGGCTCTCATCTGGCTCTCTCAACAAGCCTGTGTGGTAGGAATGATACTTAGACCATTTGCCTCGGAGAAAAGTGGAGTTCACAGAGAGGGCACGTTTTTGCCAAGGACGCATATAGCTACAGACAAACTGTGTCTCGCCTGCTGCCCCAGTAAGTCTCAAGATGGATCAGGCCTGGCTTACGTAGGTAGAACAAGCTAGTTTGGATGACCCTACTTCGCCGTTGATGTGAGGTAGCCTTCCCAGGCACTGGACACTCCCTGCTGCACAGAGATGTCTTATGAGCCCAAAGTTGGAGCAGCAGCAGCAGCAGCAGCATCCCTAACCCCTCTTGAGTTGCTGGAGCACAGGGTGGCAGATGAGAAGCAGCAGTTCCGGCTACAGCCACGTGTGCCACTGCAGCCGCCAGGAAGTCCCATTAGTCAGCGCCAACAGCTGCTGCCCCAGAACACAAGGCCCCTACGGAGCTCTGCAAGCCTCTGCCGAACCAGGGAGTGGGTGGAGAAAGCAAGGAGCCAGGAGAAGCAAGGACTCTGAAACCCCCAAGGGGCTCAGCATGTGCCTTCTCTTCACCTACAGCTGAGGCCAGAAATAAGTCACTCAAAGCCACAGACCCCTTCCAACCCTCTCCCCTCAAGTCCTGGCTATGAACTCTAATGAGCTGTCTAATGAGGAACGGGGGCCCCAAAGTACCCAAGTAGTCAGACAAGAGCTAGTTGCTATGCCCTGAACCTCCACGCTCCCCATTTCCCCCAAGGCTAAGAGTTAGTCAGGCGGAAAGTGACTCCTAACCCCTTTGAGGTTGGCTTGAAAGAGTGTATGTCAGCCCAGTATGTCTCTCCCCAGCCCTTGGGTTGGAATGAGGGCAGTTTCTTATAAGCATTCTCAGGCCCTGCTGTCTCACAGCATCAAATTTCCAGCCCTGTCTGCCAGAGATATCCTAAGGCTCCACGAACGCCAGCAGGAGATGCCATTCCATACACCTGTCAGGAAGAAAGGAAGGGCAACGTGGCCACAGGCCAGCGCCTTCCTCATTTCCACTCCGCCCTGGGGGCCTCTCCAGGGTCTTTTCAACATCCCCTCTCAGTCTTCGCCCACCTCCCCTCGAACAATAGAGTGCGGGGCTGTAGATGTTTCCCAGGAGAAGAAATACACTGAACAAAACATCCCTTCCTTCTGGGGAGAGCGGGTGGGGAGATGGCTGACGAGTCCGGGTGCAGAAACCTCTCAGGAAGCCGACAAACTCCACGCGGCTCAAGGAAAGCAACTCCCAAGCAAAATCCCCTTCAAGCCTTTAAATTTCATGGCAATTCCTCCTGAAGGGAGTGAAGGCATTCATGCTTGAAAACCAAGAAGGTCAACACCCTTTGAGGGCTCATCAAATTCGGCTCTACTGATGGACAAGACCACTATGTGACGTGAAACCCCACTTTCATGTCCAAAGGCTTGGCCAAGGGAATGGACGTGCTGGAGGGAGGGGATGCAGCTCCTGGGTCCCTCCACACTAGTATCTTCCTCTTGAAGAAAGCACAGTGAGACTACAATGAAAGAAATCCCTGTGTGGACCGTATTTGCCTAAAAGATGTTGATAAACATAGTGACTATTGATGTTGCCTATACACTCACTGTGCCAGGCCACGGGCTAGGCACTCCTCATATCCCAATTAACCACCACAATGGCAGGGAGGTAGGGAGGCTGAGAGAAGGTGGAAAAGACCGCTCGGCTATCATAGAAGGGCTTGTTCTCCCCAGGGTCTCCTCCTCCTAAAGTAGGCTCCAAGAGTGAAGAGGTTCAAAAAACTATAAAGCCCTAAAGCTGAGAATCAAACGGCGCTCTCAGTCACTGCAGAGAAGTCTTTCTCTGTACTGATACTTTCATATTTCCCTAAAAATCCCCAGCCTCATCTCTGCAGCCCAAACCAGCCAGCCTAGCTCAGGCCTCAAGGCAGAGAGGCGCTACACAGCAGCGTTCAGCTCTGTACATCCTGCATATCTGACTGACTCCAGAAGAGGCACATTAGAGACGTTCGGACTCAGGCCACTGCCGTTTGGGATCCTTAGAGTCAAATATTAGCATCAAAATGGGCCTTGGAGAGAGTATACTCCCTCCTTCTCCCTGCTCAGCCATCTTGTCCCTATGAGTCACCAGCCCAGGCAAGGGAGTGGGTGGTTCTGAAAACCCATCCCCGTCAATGGAAACAAAACATAGAGGCTCTGGCCTCACATTCGTGGGTTACCAGCGTCACAGCCTCCTACATAAGGCTGCTCTGCCTGCAAACGTTCTCTCCAGTGTGGCCAGGTGCCCGTTGTTACAGGGCAGCAGCAGGGGGCGCTGTTGACGGGAAAGAGATGCCAGAGCCCTGATCCTCCGGAAAAAAAGACCAGAGGCAGTTCGGGGGCCTTTGCTGTCTGGGCTTCTGTTTCCTTGGGGGTCAGGAGAAATGGTCCAGGTCCAGTCCCTATGATGTCTCTGGAGTGTTCCCAGTAGCATCCCACCAGGCACAGTGCAGCGAGGCTCTCCTGGGGAAAAGAAACCCAGGGCAAAACCAGCAGCCCAGCCTCCTCACTCAAGACTACAGGGGGCTGGGACATTGCCACACAGCAGCGAGCACACACCAGTTTTGCCTCAGTTTCCAGTATGTGAGCCTGCACAAGCTGCCACTCATTTAAGACCTGGAGAAATCTGCTAAATTATAAACAGACCTGCGCACTTTTCAGAAAACCAGCTCCAAAGCAAAGACCTCTGCCCTTTGGCAGTGGTATGGGTCCCCCACCTGCTCTTAAACCTGTTTTAGCTACATGCTGGACAGAAAGCCTAGCTCTGACTCAGAAAGACAAACAGACAGACACAGACACAGGCAGGCAGGCAGGCACGCTGATGAGGAATATCTGACTGAGGTTGCATTCACAGATACAGAGGTCAAAGAAGTCTTTAATCACAAGATGGCAAACACCACATTGTTTAAGAAGAAATGAAGCCCGGAGACTGGCCCCTGTAATCCCAGCATTTGGGAGGTAGAGACAGGAGCATCCACTCAAGGTCATTCTCAAATACACAGTAAGTTGTAGGCCGGACTAGAGGCTACATGAGACCTTGTCTCCAAACATTTATTAAATAAAGGGGCGGGGTTGGGCTCATGGCTTCCTCTGACCCTTTGTTCCTTCAAGCCTTTGTTTGCACATGGATGACTATCACCACCTCTCTGGCTCCTGTCTGAATGCACCCTGCCTCCCCATCCTGTTAGCCACAGTTCAAAATGACTTCCGTGATTTCCAAGTCAAAAATGATCAACGGTGATATGAGGCTCAAATAACCCCAACTTTGAGGGGATCGCACGGTAAGAATGGGATCGTGCAGCCCGTCCAAAAAGCTCCAGCAAGGAAACCTTCCTGATTCTGAACCCCACACCCACAGCTCAGATCTCACAGGCACATTTTACAAAGCACTTCCAGACTGCTGGAAAGAGGCACACAAAGCTTTCTTCCTCCCTCGGTAACTTGTAAGCAGCATTTACAGGCTGGGGGACCCTTTAAGGCACTGGGTTATGAGTCTCCAATTCTTCCTTTAAACTCCCTTTCTCTGGTTCTCACACACTGACCCTAGACTTGGGGCTATCGGAGGAGAACTTAGTAACTTAGGAAATGACCCTAAATCCTCCGGACTGCAAGTCCTTTCAAGCCAAAATTCCTCTCTTGTGGCTGACAGAAAATCTTCAACATCCATCTTGTGCTTGATAACGAATGTTACTTCCAGATAAGAGCAGGATTGGCCCAGCTCCAGCACCCAACCCTATCCCTACCCCCCCCCAAAAAAAATCTAGTTTCTACCACCAGCCAAAAAGGTGCTTCCGCAATGTGCCCCCAGTCAGACAATCCCACAGTGTGACCAAGAAATGTCACAGTCCCAGGGAAGCCTAATCTTCACCCAGATCCACCAATCCCACTTGGCCTCCTGCCTGAAAGATCCCACAATCCATAGCAGCCCAGACTCCCAGCACCAACTGCGCCTCCACATATCTCAGGCACCTGACACTTAAGGAAGCTATCCTCATTTTCACGGAGACTCCGAGGAGTCAAGGACAGAGATAGGAGATGCAATTCCATATTGACCAGCCAGCTTTGTGTTTAAGGCCCAGGGTTCCTCACCGCATGGGGTCTTCCAGGCTATCCCATTCTTCTGACAAAAGCCCTCACTTCAACCCACTTCCACCTTTTCTACCCAGGAAAGATTGTATTTTTTGAAAATTCCTTAGAGGGAATATTTTGTTTCCTTAACTGAACAGTGGCTTTCAAAATAGCCCTGACCTTCCGGCCCCTCCCCCTCCTTGTCACCGAGCAACAGAAATTAAATTGATTCCTGCTATCAGCACTCTGCATCTCGGCGATTATGCCCAGCCATCAGAAAGGCAGCTTTCTCTCCATCCCAGGAACCAAAAGCCTGTTGCTAAATCCAACCCCACAGCTTGGGAAGGAGGGGGGATGGAGGAAGAGGCGGGTACCCCGAGGGCACAGGTAACAATTTATGGCCCCCTTGTCATTGTGGTCTTATCTCTGTGGCCAGCTCCTTCTGAGAAATGGCACCCGTTACAGAATCCCCAGAGGGCTGCCCATGGGAACCCTGCCGTTTGGGACAGGTGGCCCAGTGGGGGGAACTGAAAACTGGTTGCTCTCACCATCTTCCTATCCTTGCCCTGCCCCTATGTGGATGCCCGGCTGGGCTCAGGGGCCGGCTTCCAAGCTATGCCTAGGGCCAGTGCATGGACAGGAGAGACTGTAGCGAGAGGGCAAGCCTCCCCAGAGAGGCCCCTGCACACAGAACATACTGTTTTCCTATCTGTGTGATGCTGTCTGTCAGTTTCCCTGCTGAGGAGGCCTTGAGAAGGCCAGACCTTCCCTTTCACGGGATGGAACACTGCATGAACATTTACTGGGCCAGGTCTAGTAACACAGACTCCTAAGTCCAGCTACCCAAGAGACTGAGGAGAGATGCCTGGACTACAGAGCCAGTTCAAGGACAGCCTTGGCAACTTAGGTAGACCCTATCTCAAAATGCAGACGGGAAAAGATATGCAGCTCAGTGGTAGATCCCTGGCCTAGCATACACACAAAGGCCTAGGTTCAGCTCCAACACTAAAAAAACAAACAAGCATTTGTTTACCGAACAAGGAGGAAATGCTTTACTGTGGGCTACTAGAAACAGGATGTAACTTCTTTCTGGTTGGACCCCCATTGGGAATTGTTTGATCCACAACGTAATACAAGAACACCAAGTTCTCTTCTTTTCTTTCCCCATACCTCGGGTCAGAAAAATGCACCCCTGTTCCGTGTGGAAGAAGAGAAAGAGCCAAGAACAGAGCTTTGAGGAAGCACCCCTGTGAGCAATGGAAGCAGCTACGTGCCCACCCACGAAAAACAGCCTGTGTTACTCTCCCTGGGCCTCCACGTATGTCCCCAATTCAATGCCCAGGCCATCCTGCCGCCATGCTACAATCCCCAGGAACAGCAGTCCCATGTCAGCCCCTCCCAGAGCTGGAATGTGAGTCTCAGTCTACTGGCATCAGAGAGGTCTGGCTCAGAGTCCTCTGTGAGGGCGACCTGCAAAAAAGCCAAGCACCTTCATTTATTTATTTTTACCTCACTTTGTTCCAAAAGGGACTGGAAGTTTCTTACAAAAATACTTAAAATATGATTTTAAAAACTGATGAGGAAATGGGTTAGGATGGGAAATAGCATAAATTTGAAAGTTGGGTTACTGCCTCAAAGTATATGTGACCAACTGGCAAAGACACTCCCAAGAAATGCCAAACTCCACCCTGTGCTGAGAGATGGGCAAGGCTCTCCTGAGGGTCAGTGGACATTTCTCCAGCCACACAAGTCTCTCATACCACTTTGGAGACTCATCAGCAATACATGCACACATCCAATGCCTCCGGTGTCCTAGAGTTCCGGTGTCAAAGGCCTCTCAGCCAGGGAGCAGCAGGTGGCTGGATCCTCCCCTCTCCCCAGGTGAAGGGGAAGGTGGGTGGGGAAAATTTTTCCTTCTAAACCTGAGCATCTCTCTGTGGCATGATATCCCTGTCTAATTTCTGAGGAGGGCTCAATGCTCCCTCCCAGGTCTAAAACTCGTATGAGTTTTTTTTTTTTTAATTACATTGTTTTATTCTGTGTGTGCATGTATACAAGTGGATGAGCACACATGTACACCAGCATACACATGGAGGCAGAAGGACAATTTGTAGGAGTCAGTTCTCGAGGCTAGGTGGCAGGTGCCCTAACCGTGGAAGTTTCCCCACTGGCCCAACTTTTATGATTCACAGTTGTCACAGAGGAATGGCTTTATTGGAACGTCCACAGCAACCCATAGTCTTACTTCTAAGGTTGGACTCAACTTTCGACCTCTGCATGCTCTGGAAGGTTCCTTGCTCCAATTCTAGTTAGCCTGGGCTGCCCACACCCACTGTCCTCTTTCTGGAAGCAATCTCTCAGCTTTTATTTCCATCCTAGCAGAACAAGCTCTACCTTGGATCTCTCCCATTATTTACAAGCTGGGTCTCGGGGGTTTTGATGGTTTTGTTCCACACTTTGCAGAGAACCCAATACCCAGAACACAAGTACACCAGTTTTCCCAGAAATTTATGAACAGGCATTCTTCCTCCTTATATCATCTGCTCCCAGTGCTCGTCATAATGGCAAATATTTACTGAGTGGACATCCTGTGCCAAGCCCTTGACTGGGTCCCTTTCATGAATTTGCTCATTCACTCCTCAGCCGTGGCCCAGGAAGGGAGTGTCTTGGTGAGTCTTCCCATCTCATGGGTCAGCATACCGAGACTCAGGGAGGGCCGCTTCCTTGCCCCAGACTACCCAGATGCCACTCCATGTTTATCTCCTCCCAAAACTCTTCACCTCTGCAGTGCACACGCGTCTGCCTGCTTCCACAATCTGTTACCAAACGTTCCTAGTTTTAACTGTTTCACCTGTTTCCCCATCCGCGGGCACACATTCATCCCAAGAGCTAAGCCGCTAGCATGGCCGCATAGGAGTTACTGCAGGGTTCATGGCCCCCAAAGACCTGGGCTCCATTCTTTTTCAAGGCCCCCAGCCTCTCAGAGGCCCAGTCTCCCACATGCTAAGGGAAGCTAATAACCACCTTTCCATGTCTCCTCAAGGACAGTTGAGTTAACACCCAAATACAGAACTTCCTAGACACAAAGAATTTTCAGGGAAGGGTGAGTTTCCTCCCACCCCTCAGATGGCTACATAGGGAACATAAACCCATCACCAGAAGAGCAATGGACCCATCATGGATGGCCTACAGACATCCCAAGGAGCCTGCTCTGAAACAGTTGTCCTTGGCTGGTGAGGCTATGGACAAGTAGAAACGATTTTCCAATTAAGTGGTAACCGTGCTATATTGACTTGAAGTGCAAAGGGGCTCCAGGGAGGATGGCAGTGGATTAGGGAATCACCACAGAAGGATTGTTGGCCATCGGCCAGGCTGCCTCTGGTGGCCCCGAGTCTCCCCAACTCAACCCCTAGGGAACTCAGACCGGTGACCTTTAAAGACAGTCTTTGTTCTTTGTTTGCTGAGAGTCTTCCAGAGGCTTCCTGTGGCTCTTCTTCCCTTTGCTCACAAGGCTCTAGACGACCTACCTGCAACCTTCCCCCATCCCAGTTCTCATGACACCTGTCTTGCTTCTGCTAATTCACCCAGCAAATTCCTTCCTGTCACAGGAGCTATCACTGCCTCTCCCTCTGCTGAAAATGACTGGGCTCCAGAACGTCATAAAGCCACTGAGGGGACCAGCTTTCCTGTCCAACTACCCCACCACAAGAAATCCCAAAAGCCATCTCTTACATTGGCCAGTTCTGTTTTCCTGATGACCAAGAATGTAATAAAAATTATTTGTATTTATTCTCTCTCTTTGTGTGTGAGCGCCCATGCACATGCATGCATGCCCACCATGGAGGTCGGAGGACAACTTCTCGGGAGTGAGTTCTTTCCTTCTGCTGCATAGGTCCAGTGGATTGAATCAAGATTGTCAGGCATGGTACCAGATACCTTTACCCACTGAGTCTTCATGGATATAAGTAAAACTACATTTTTGAAAACTAGGGCCTCTCCCAATCCAGTACACCACATATTAACTATTTACCTTTGCAAAAAACTCTACTTCCAACCTTATTTTGTTCTACACACACACACACACACACACAAAAATCTGTATTAAAAAATATTGCATCATGAAAACAATTTGTCGGGGAAGGAGATGGGGGGCGCGACTTAGCATTGTGGCACAAGAGGGCAAGCGAGCCAATGAGCAGCCTGTCTGAAGAGGAGGTGCTCTGCTGGGTCGTCAACTCCACAGATGGACGCTGGGGACCCTTACAGTGATGTTTAGATGGGACAAGGGAAACTCATGCTCGTGAAGTCCCTGTAGCCAGGGAGAGACAGGACACTATATACAGTGGCCTCAGAACTTGACGCCCCGCTTTCAAAAGCGTCTCCCCACTAGACTGGTTTCTTCAGGCTGCCATGAGAAAGCACAGCACCTGGGGCCTTCAGACACTAGAGGCCTGTGGTCTCATTTTTCCAGAAGCTAAATGTCAGAAAACAATGTGCTGAAGGGCTGGCTCTTCTGAAGAGTCCGGGAGAACCTTCACCACGCCGTTTTCCTTCCTTCGCTCAGCCTCCCTGTGCTCCATCGCTTGTGAGCACATCTCTGTCTTCACAGAGCATTCCTGGCTTCTCGGTCCAACTTCCACGCTCTGACAGAGCCACCTACCAGTCTCTGGGACAGGGCTTGCCCCAGCCCGGCACAGCCTCACTATATCTGCAAAGACCCTATTTCCAAACAAAGTCGCATTCTGAAGTTCCAAAGGGACACGAATTGGGTACGGGGATCCATTTCAGCCAGAACACCACCAGCTCGGTGTGCAACCTCAGAGCACTTACTTAACATGGCCGACGTACGGCTCTGCTCAGTGCGACCATGGGTCTCAAACCCTTGCCCTAAAGAGACGCAGGCATTGGCATGGGTGCCTGTCATATTAAAAAGGCCCATCAACCTGTGCCGAGCTGAGGGGACTGCAGATTCACTGTAGGAAGTAGGGAAACAGAGGCCATCCAGGGCAGTCAGAGCTCGCAGGGGTGGGGTGGCGGGGTGGCGCCGCAGCGGCGGAGAGCATGGCTGGGACAAGGCTGGAAGGCAGAAGCCATCCAGCCTGGGTCAGGACGGGGTCAGCAGGCAGGAATGTGGAGAGGTGAACACCGGAGGTGCTCGGCAGATAAAATCAGGCTCCAGAAATGAATCAGAAAGAGCTGTCAGGAACACCAAAGTTATCCCAGGCAGGAATGCGGGGCGGGAGGCCAGACAGTAGGCCATGAGGCCCATCTGAGGATTGTGGAAGGCTGACCAGGCGGCCCTGTTTAAGCAGCAAATGCCCAGCAGCTGGAGCATGGAGGCCTGGCTGCAGGCAGAAACCAGGGACAGCTTCAGCCGTGAGAATGACGGGGCTCCAGGGGTGACTCTCTGCAGAAGGTGGGTGACTTCTCTGCAGAAGGTGGCAAGGGTAGGGGACTCAAGACCAGTCCGCTCGAGCAGACAAGAACGGTCTATCAAAGGCCCGGGCATGAACAGCTCACCCTGGCGCGGGGAGCACCCAGAAAAACGTACCGGCCACAAATTTAGGCCAGACACACCAGGCAACGCCCGCTCAGCACCCACCAAGGGACCACCAACCAGCTGTGGCTGCTCTAGGCCTCACAAACCCTCCATGTCCCAGATGAGAAAACTAAGCCCCCTTCAAGGTTGAAAGTCTCCGGTTCCCGTTCACCAGAGCCACATTAAGTGCCTGGTGATTCAATAATTCAATTAAGAAAGCTCGATTTTTAACGTTTAACATTTAATGAAAGGGTTATGAAGTGCGGCACAACTCCTGTGATTAATAGTTACAATTAAAGGCTGAGCGTGCTGAGGGGGGAAACGGGGTGGAGCGGGAAGAGTGTGATACCCAGCGGTGCTCTGGGTGTTATTCAGGCTAGGGGTGCCTTCTCCTCCTTCCCTGCTCGGCCTGGCCTACACCAAGGGAGGGCTCCAGGTTCGGAGTTAAATGGCAGTTCTGCCCAGGTAGATACATGGACATTGCTGGACGGCAGGGCACCAGGGGTCTGGAGACGGGTTGCAGATACAGAGCCAAACCTGAGGCCTCATACCCTTCCCAGCCCCTCCAGTCTTCCAGGGTAAGGAAAAACTGCTGTCCACGACACAGGAAGAGGCAGTTGAGATCTGACAAGCCAGTCTAAGGATGATACTGACACCTTTACCCTCCTCATGAGACTACAAGTGTCTCTGGCCTCCAGACACCCAGGTGCAGGGCACATACGAAGACATGCTACCTGGCCATGCTACAACACACCTGACCTCCCATTCCTGTGACCGACTCCATCTGTCCCTTCAAGGAAAGAAGTAAATAATGGCAATGCTGAGACTCAAGGGCCACCGTCTCTGTGGCTTGTTTAATGCCCGATATTCTGACCCAGGACAGCCAAAGGTGACCTGCTGGGATCTGTTCAAGCTCAACCCCTTGGAGATGGTGCCTCATCTAATGTTCCATCTCCAGGTAACCCACAGCGGAGGGCACCACCATCAGTTACCACTGAAGGAATGTGATCCTAAAATAGTGAACACCCTACCTACTCAAAGGCAGGGTAAGCGGGGTTTCTGTTCGCGGGTCTTGGAGACAGCTTCTCCGTGCTCCTAAAATCATCATCAGGACCCGGTTCAGGAAGCAGAGGTGGGCAGGGCAGCCAAGCCAGGTCTACAGGATATGAGGGCACCTCTGCTTCTCTCTCTCACCCTTTACCCTGACCGCAGTGGCCTGGACCCACTTTCTTCCCTTCTGCAGCATGGCTCAGCCACCCTCTGGTCTCGCGAGGACAGGCTAAGCCTCCATGAGCACAGAGAACAGGGCGCCGTGGCAAGTGCAAGCCACGAGAAGATGACAGACAGACGGAGCCCACCGAGTGTGGTGCTGGAGTCTCCTGGGCAGAGGATGGTAAACACGAGGCCCAACTAAGAAAATAAATCCAGTGAAAGCAAAGGCATCCTCTTTAGAGCACATGCGTCAAGTGAAGACTTGTGAGCAACTGAAGACATGGGCAGCCACCCTGGGTCACCTGCACGTCTTGGGCCCCGATACACCACAGGGTCAAGTACTGTGATGATTAGTTTTAATTGTCTACTTGAGAAGGTAGAATCGCTGGGAAGAAAGTTTGAAGGAAGGATTGTCTGGATCGGGATGATCGATGAGCATGTCTGTAAGTGCCTGTCTGGAGAGTCGTAATGGAGATGGGAAGACCCACCCACCACTCCCTGGGCTTAAGCCCTTGACTGTGTAAAGAGTACAGAAAGTGGGTGGACAACATCCATGCATTCAGTTCGCTCTGCTCTTACTGACGTGATGTAACTGTGTGAGGTTCCTCCGGCCTTGACTTCCCTAAAACAATGGCCCAAACCCTGGAACTGTGAACTGACATAAATCCTTTCCTCTCTAAGTGGCTTTTTGTCAGGGTATTTTATCATAGCAACAGAACGAAAGAAAGAAACACAGGTACAAAGAAGAAGCCATCATTCCTGCCCACGAGAAGCATGCCCACCAGGGGACTAGTGATACTCATTACTGACACTGGAGAACCTCACAAGAAGAGCAAAAGACAAGGTGAGACTTAGCAGGAATAAAAAATAATAATAATAAAAAACTATTTAAAGGCAATAGGAATGAATTACAATCCCTGATGAGACGTGTTTGCCATTCACACCTAATTACCATGCAGCAACAATATTGGTGTTTACCATGAAAAGTGTACCACAGTATCACCAGGGTGTGTTTTCTTTAGTAGCAACAGAATTTCCAATGGATGGGCAATGTGTAGATACTTTCATTCACGGTCATCTGTTGTTACCCCAAGGCTCTGGAGGGAGCCCCCACTCTTATGAATAATAAGACACATATGATTTAAATAAGCTCTGGACTGAGCAGTCTCTGTGTCTGGGGTCCTCTGCTAAGGACTAACAAGCATCTGTTTCCTTTAAGACTCCTAAGCCTATAGAGTTCATTCTATTGTACCACCCTCCTTTTATAGCTAACTTTGCTCAAGGTCAAGCGGTTGGGAAGTGATGAGGCTGAGAACTGGCAGCCAAACCCACCTGCCTCCAGGGTCCACGCAGGGCAAAGGAGCAACAAGGAAGTCTGGAAGGGCCAACCCAAAATGCTAATCATGCTGGCTCACTACGATACTAAGGACTTCCTTTTGCTCAGCGGCTTTTTCCCTAATTTTTTTTTGTAATAAACATTCTATAATGAATGTAAGTGACTTGGACCTGAAGAGTTGTGTTTTTGTTTTTGTTTTTAAACAAAAAACGACAGTTCCATTAGTGATGACTACCCCAAAACAGAAGAAAAATGGAGTGGCGGGGGGAGGGGGGGCGTGCAACGCAGAACATCAAAAGCTCTAGCTGGTCATTCGGGCCAACCTTCCATGTGCAGCGGACGTCCTTGCTATCTGGTCTCTAACAGATGGTCCTCACTTCATCACAGCCTCCCTGGATGCCGGGTGAGTGGATGGAAGCGCCAACATCCAGCCCGGAAAGTCAGTGGCACTGAGAGTCACTGGATTGTGACTGGGTGGTCGGCACAGACACTGCCCTATGAAAATGACTTTCCGAGCATCTGACAGCATGCCATCAGCTTCTCCTCCCCATATGGGGAAGTCAAAATGCATGACATTATCTTCTACGCATAAAATCCAAAGTTTCCCAGACGCAGACTAGCTTCTCTCCTCACCCCAGGAATCCTAGCACAATTCTGTGTATTTGCTGGCTGTACAGAATCTATGTGAAAACTAGGAATAAATAAGAATAGTCAAGAACATCAGAAGACCCTAGCTACCGAGGCCAGGCCTACTGGAGTCTGAGTTAGACTAAGGATATTCATATACAGGCAGGATGTCTTCGTGTCCCCCATCCCCATCTGTCCCCCTCCATTGCCCCGGCCCAATTTGGAAGAGCCAGATATTCCAGGAAAGGTGTGTACAGCACCAAGGACAAGCGCTATGGCCAAGGTTCTGTGTCACCAATTAGAGTCTGGGAGTCTTCTGGATTGGGCTCTGGATTCCAATGCCTAGCCGTCTCTATGCCTGGCATTGTGAATGCATCACAAATACATACTAACTTGTGAACATACACTGAATGGAAACCGGAGGCTGCCCACAGAGTGCTGGTCACTAAAAATCATCATAAGAACGGAAGTAACTGGGCACCTACACTTTAGGTGTGTAGAAGCCAAGAAACCTCCTAACTAGGCTGAAGTATTGGAGCTTCATGAGAAAGGAGACAAAACATAAGACCTCAAATTAGAAGACCTTGGTTGGTTTGAGAACCAACTTTTCGCTACCCAGAAATTTAGTGTGACCCTAGAGGAGTGACAGCCACAATTCTAAATCCAAAAACACAGAACCAATGACTCCATCCATAGCTGCGGCCCACAACTCTTAAAACAAGTATACCTGCCACTGATAGGTCTGTGAGTTTATATTTTTAAAATCTCTTTAAATAATCCTGATACACAGCCATGTTTAAGAACTACTAATATAGCCAACCTGGATATACTTCATGAGTCTATATAATAAATAAAACATCAATATCTGTCTATATTAAAGAATTGTTCCAAGTACATATGTGGGAAGGGGGATGAGCTATTTTTGTAGGGAAGCTCCGAAGACAAAATGAGAAAGCCTGATCACCTTCAAGCAGGAAAGCTCACTGTCCTGTACCATTCACAGCCTGTCAACAATGGAATCTGATGCCTCGGGGAGTCAGGATTCCTAATAAATCAAATTTATTAGGGATAATGAAAAAAGGGCTTCCCATATGGACTTCACCCTGATTGGCCCGCCCTATGATGAGGTCAGACTAAGTAAGTGTTTATTCAATGTATTAATAATTAATGACACCACTACTTAACCAACTATGTTTGGCACTGTACAGACAGGGGGCTTCCGTTAATCTCATGGACCACACATTGAGGAGATTGGCTCTGTTCCTTCTCCTAGTCAACTGCAACCAGGCTTGTTCCCCAAATCCACTGAGAACCCAAGCATGCTCCTGTTTGTGCTAAATCAAGACCCACTAAAAAGAGATACTGTGCCTCTGTCCATCAAAATCCCCCCAAACCAGAAGTCCCTTCCTTGTGAGTGGGGCAGTGGGGCTATCTGTCTGCAGAACCCTGGTCCTGTGGGCATCTGGTGCCGCTGGCTGGGCCTTCTGTTAAGAAGCGCTGGCTTCCTCTTAATCCCTTCCCCAGACACTTCTCCGGCGAGCTAGGCTTAACCAAAACCATCCCTCTGCAGCTGGAGAGGGCACTCTGCTATTGAAAGCAGGGGTCTGTGAACTTTCAGGTCTTTCTCTGAAGAAGGTTCTTATCAAATGCAGATGTAGAAGGTAACAGATGAGAAGGTCCCATGTCCTCAGCACCCCCACCCTACTCCGCCCACTAAAGGACCTTGGACACCACATGGAAATGCACTCACTGTGGGACCCCTCTGCTCCGTCTGGGGTGCCCACAAGGGTGGGGACATTGTCACTGAATGACCACTTCAGCAACTGCTATATGAAAAGCTCCTGGCAGTTTCTTTATTTCATTCAATAAATCAAAATGGGCAGAAGATCAAAAAACATGTCTTCAATGGGGGGAAAAAAAGTTGACTCAGAACTCCCAATGTTAAAACTTTGTAAAGGGAGACAAGCCAAATAACCGGCACTGGGCGCCTGTGGGTGCAAGGTGTGGTGCCCCATACCTCCAGGGGAACTCTCAAAAGTAGCAGCCTGTGGTCCTCACTAAGCTGCAGGGGAAAGATAAAGAGGTAGCAAGCTGAACCTTTATCTTAAAAGAGCAATGCAGAATTTAAATAACAATGGCGATTCTTCTGCGAGGCAGCGCGTAATTGCTGAATGTGTTATGCGCAAGAAGGGGGAAAAGTCACTTTTTGTCTTCAGCTGTATCCAGTATAGCACAAGCCTGGTGGACGGCTGGAAACAACGACCAAAACCTCCCTAAGAATCACAGCTAAACATGCCCACGTGAGAACAGCTGGTGACCTCTGTCCACGATGACAATCTGGGACGTAAGCTGGAGTCCATCCAGTAACAATTCAAGGCTTCAGGGATGACCAAGGGCTAGAGAAGCGGTGTAGAACACATTTAAAAGTCAAACCGACCCCTCACGCTCCAATTAAAAAAAAAAAAAGTTCATATGGCAAATTTCAGGGGGATGTAAATTTTAGAAAAATCTATGTGCAAAACTCCAGAGACCAAAAACCAGCACGGAGCGGACTCCGCCTTCCGCTGGGAGAAATGTAAATTAGTAGAAGTCTCCCTGTGGGGCAGTTTGGCAATAAGTAGCAAATTGTAAAATGTATTATTATCTCCTTATTGTAAATGAATTGCTGGGTCAGAGTGTAGCAGGCGGCGGGAAGAAATGCATTCACCGGGGTGGTTCTGACAGGACTGCTTGTAATTCCAAAGAACGATCCTAATGATATCAGAAACCACCTAAATGCTTCCAGCTGAGGGTTTGAAGTCAGGCAGGGTATGGTGAGACCACAGAAACAGCAGAGGATGCGCAAAGATGCCTCTGACTTAGTGATGAACGCGACATCTCATCTGGCAAACACCACATACGATGCCATTTGCATGAACATGTAGGACTGCATTTATTTGGGTGCTGACAGGACTCTGGGAAGCTACAGCAGAACACTGCTGTGTTGTCTCCTGAAGATGACGATCAAGGCCACCAGTTCGCTGTTTCCTTCTGTAGCTCATTTCTGTTCAGTACGCCTTTTTGTTTCTAACAACACCACAACACAGTTAAAAATACACTCCCGTCATTTACAGATCATCCAACTCTGTGCCAAGAACTGCCCTCTCTTCACCCTGAGCCCAGAAGCTCTGGTCCTGGAATATTCCAGAATACCGCCATGAAACCCACCTACCACCCTCGCCCTTCCCTCTACAGGATGCCAAATGCTGTAGGATGTGAGGGGTACGAAGCTCGGCCGCCCTGGGAAGGCTTGCGCAAACCCATGGTTTGCAAACCATAACAACTGTGAAATCATTTCCAGAATTCTGCCCTCTTTCCTGCAGGACCAGATCCTGCTGGACACCAAATCCACCCCAGAAAGAAGCTTGAGCCCTAGGCGAAGAGGGGAGTGGTACCTCCAAAACCCACACAGCAGATCAGGTGTCCATTCCTGGGCACAGCCTCCAACAAATCCCAGAGGGTGTGAAGGCCAAGTACTTCTCCTTGGTTCTCACCTATGGTGCCACCAAGGATGGGGAAACCTTTGTTATCAGGTGTGAAGGCCGGAGGCGGCTGAGAAGGGACAAGTGTCAGGGGACCATCAACCTCTCACCCACTCTGCATGACATTCCACCTACTAGCATCTGCCAGACGCCACCCAAAGTTTCCATCTCTGGGGCATATGCAGGTCTGGAGCTCAAGGATACGTCACTATTTCTCAAGCAGGGGGTTGGGGGTGGAAGCCTGGTGGTAGTGCTTAGTAAATGCAAGGCCCTGGGTATACCATCCCAGCACCAAAGGAAGAAGAAACCCTAAGCCTACTAGTTGTCAAACTCTATACCACTCAGAGTCCAAGAAGTCAGGAGGTAGCTCTGGCTCCTAACTTCAAAGAGTCTCAAAGGATCCTCAGAAGGAGAAGGAAGGAAAGGCGTGACCCACACATTGGAATCCCCACTCTGAGCCAGGTCCAGACTCAACAGCCGCAAAGCAGAGAGAACGGCCGACCTCCGCCCTATTAAGGTAACAAATACAGAAGCCAGCTCAAGGGCACAGGGCCACTAGGTGGAAGGACTTGTCTAACTTGGTTGTCCGTGGCACACACAAGTCTACCTGGGAGCCAAGGAGGGACAGCGCTCTTCTGTGCTATTTTTCCCTTCGTCCTGGCTTTCAACGGTTTAAGACAAGGCGGCGGTCACTACACAGGGCTCTTTCTCTTCCTGAATAATGAGCTCCAAGAACACCCTGGAGAGTTCAGGGTTCACACTGCCCCCGAAGGGTTTCTAAGAACTGGCCCTCCACAACCAGCTGGAACATCACAACGCTTGCCCCTGCAGATGTATATAATAAAAATTGAATGCTGTAGCATGAACTTCATACATACTTGTCCTCTTGGTTTATTCATCAGAAATAATTATCTGTGCTTGCTTTCACAAGAGCACATATTTTATAGGGTACATTAAAATTTAATGGATTTTTAATACTATTGTAACTACTGCAAGAGAGAAAGCGGCAAAGACTGCACCGCGTCTTTGTTCATTTTGGCGGTTTGGCTTCAGGACCTACCACTAAGTTAGAGCTAATTCGGTGGGCAAGGGCAGGCAAGCACAGCCTAAAAGGAACGCTGATGTCACCCTTGGGGTAGATGTAAAAATCCTTGATTTCTAGCCTGGGAGAACTGTGCCAACACAGAAGAATCAAGAAAGACAAGACACCCCCACATGGCAAACCCTGTCTTGACCTTGGGCAACGAAGGAATCCTGACCATACACAAAAGGGAGCTAGCACCAGGGACCGAGACCGGTAAGATAGACACTTCAACCACGGAACATCACCTGGTGGGGTCACAGCCAACAGAATACAACTTTAAGGCTGGGGAAAATCTGGAAGGCACAGAATGAACAATGAGTTGATGCTGTTCCACGTCACACAAAAATTTCTCAATGAGAAGGTATGGTCCAGGTTACAAACCTAGTTTAAGTCTATGACAAAAAGGCTGTCATTCAAAAAACCTGCTGGGTTTCAAGTTTCGTGTGTTCAGCCACTTGTGAAAACAATTCTCCCTTGTGAGCCGCCCCAGGTTTTTATTTTGTAGTAGATCTCAAGGCTGAAGCTTGCTGTGGTGGTGCATGCCTGTGTTCCCAGCACTTAAGAGGCACAGGAAAGAAAATGTTCAAGGCCAAAATTGGCTATGTAGCAAGTTAGATCATTAATGTGGTCTACATGAGGTTCTATCATAGTAATAATAAAACACTGCTATAAGAACTTCTTTCTCTCAATGGGATACAAGCTCACATATGTGAACTGCTTACAGTATAGTATCCTGTCCAGAGATCAAGATGAGAGGGTGCTGTGGGACGTCTTTCTGTATGTTGTGAATATGTGTTGCTATAATTGGTTAATAAAGAAGCTGCTCTGGCCTATGGCGAGTCAGGTTATAGCCAGGCAGAAAATCCAAGAGAGGGACAGGAAGAAGAAAGGCAGAGGCGGAGGAGACACCAGCTGCTGCCAAAGGAGCAGCAAGATGCCAGCAAACTGGAAATGCCACGACCACATGGCAAAACACAGACTAGTAGAGTGGAACCAGAGAAAACTCTGGCTACAAGTTGGACCTCCTGGACTCTTGTGAGTAGCTCCTATATACAAGTGACCAGAACCATTGGCCAAGGCCTCCTGAGGTGTCACCAGAATTGGAGAACAATAATCAATTTCTGGCCAAGAAAAGAAGCATGTGGTACCCTAACACCAATAAGATGTCCACAGCTCAAGCTGACTCATCCACTCCTAAATGCACTACCAAAAATACCACCTTGCCAAAATTACGTTTCCTAATCTTTGAAAAGTAATATCCAAATTAAAATGGGGAGGAGGGTGTAAATGTTAAATGATGACTGTGATTTATCTCTCAATGTCACATCTTGCCTGAGCAGATTTTTCCATGACATCAGTGTGGGCCACAAGCAAGATTAGCAATGACAATGACGACCAGAGAATGAGATGGCTTTGGAGCTCATTAGCCCAGAACTGAGATCATCTTCTGCCTCTTGGCAGCAGCTCCATCCCATACACTGAGCACGCACCTTCCTGCTCTGAGCTTCGCTTACCTCAGCTGTGACGACGGGCCCAAGAACACCTCCCTTGAAGGGGTGCCGTGAGAACTGTATATTTATAGATCAATACGAGCAATCAGCTAAGTACCTAGCACAGAGAAGAGATGCGATTACACACTGCTGTCACTGGGCTAGAGTCGCTCAGTGGTAGAGCACCTGCCTGGCACATTCAAGGCCCTGGGTTTAACAGCATCACAGAAGGAAAAAGGAAAAAGATAGATGACATTTTCAGAATCTGGTATGGGCTGTGGTGACAGATTAGGCAGCAAGGTGCTTGCCTCATACGCAGAAGGACCGGATTCCCAGTACCCATATCAGAAACTGAGCGCGGTGGCACAGGAGGATCTCAGGAGACCTGCCACTCACTTGAATCGGCAAGTTCCAGGTTCAGTGAGAGGTCTTGTCTCAAAAACTGAGGTGGAGAAAGATAGAGGAGGACCTGACTTTCATTTCTGGTCTCCATGTGCACACATATGCCCATGCACATACACCAACACATACAAATGCATATGGTAGATACATTGAGTAAAGTGAAAAAATGAGGGATACATTTAATATTGACCGCTGGCCTTCACACATGTGCACAAGCAGTGGTCAGATACATACATACACAAAAGAAAATGCCTGGCATGTATCATCGGTGCATACAGTTTGGAATGGGTTGGTGGCTTCTTTCCCTTTTCCATATAGAGAGCTATGCCTGGTCTATCTACGTGCCATTTCCCCAAACTGTGATTTTGTTGCTTAGCTCATTTCAGTGTGTATTTTATAACTTTTGGGGGAGAAAGGGAAGAGCAACAAGAGTCAATGGAAAAGAAGAGGAGAGAGGAAGGCCAACACCAGTCTAGAAAGTTCTGTGGATCTGGACCTGTCTCTTAACACTTCTCCAATCTCCTCATTGTTCTGGACATGCAGCCAAGCCTCCCCCAAGATCCATGTCCACTCCTTACACACACACACACACACACACACACACACACACACACACACACACACTCACTCACTCACTCACTCACTCACTCTAACTAACTACGACTGAGGTAGTAAGTCGATGTACTCACATGACCTCCCCATGTCAACATCAGTTTCAATGGAGGGCACAGGACTGTCACAGGGCCATTAAGTGAGGACATTAAAAGCGTTGATGTAGCTAAAGCACATTAACCTGTGGGGGAAGGCAGGCTATAAGCTGCGGCTCCACCGACATCATAAAAAGTAAAGAGGCCTTCGTAATGGAACTGATATTACAGCCATTGATATAAATTATACCTCGGAACAGGGGAGAAGGGGGTGGGATGTAAAAATGGAACAAGTTCAAACTTCTTTTATTGTAATAGTCTCCAGTTGAGCATAATCACCAAAGCTATAGTGCGATACGATTGCCAAAACTAGACAAACATCTGTGAGATGGATTCATCTCAGAGGGGAGGCCAACAGCTTGTTATCATTAAAGCGGCGATGCTCGCTCCGCGACTGAACTGCAGGCCGCCTTGTTACTGTGCTTGTGGAGGCAATTGTACCAGATGTTGGCAACCACCTTCAGATAGATGGCAGGCACCTGCTGCTGGGGAAACTAAGCTCCTCGTTGGCCTCCCTGATTTGGGGAGTTGGGGGGCAGAAGTGACCCTTGGACATGCCTCATGAGGAGTACTAATTACACAGGACCAAGAGATGAGCTCAGCTTCCCGGACAGGAGTGTTTCCCTCTGCCCCTCTCGGCTCCTCATGAGAAGATCCAAGAAGGGCCCAAGAAGGGCCGGAGGGAAGGTGGAGATGTTCAGAAGGACTCTAATTCAGGCTGGAGACAGCAAGGGCAGTGTGTGATCGACTCCCTCAGCAGGTTGCTCCTGGTAACGGTCTCTGAGACTTCAAGAGCTCCTAAATTTGAAACATGGCTGTGGACATTAATCATCATTAAAAGCCAAACAGGCAATTTTCAAACCATGTCATGCTGACTCAGATGGAGACAAAGACTTGGCGATGGGGGAGAGCATGGACAAGAGAGATAAATATACCCATGCCACCACAGACAAATAAAAATCATGAGAGCCCATAATTCATTCTCAGAGCATCCTCCAAACATCAGCCAGTAGTTATTGACAGATATGAGTCACTCCCCAGTCAGTGCAGCCGACCCAGGCCTACTTGGCTGAGGGTAAACTCAGAGAAAGTTACCAATAAGGATGCAACCAGAGGTCCTGGGTCCCGGAGAGGCTCCCATCCTGCCTCCTCTGCTGAGGACGGCGGCCCATAGTGTTTCAAGGACCAACAGATGGCTCCATCCTGGAGGGCCGGCACTCTGCTGACAAGGTCAAGCCAATTTTGCTCTTGCAAAAATGTGCTGCCCAGGCCCCTCAGCAAGCCACGGGGTTAACTCTGAGCATAGAGAGGCTCTCCTTCCTTCCTCCCAGGTGGTCAGAGCTGAGCCTGGGTACCCTGCACTTAATGCAAGGACACCAGGTGCTGACAGGCTGGAAGTAGGTAGGAAGGACACAGGGTGTCCCGAGAGATAGGGCAAGCCTACAGTGATTCTCTGGAACCTCTGTCCTGCCCTGTCTTGTCTTATCCAAGGGCCTTGAATATACATACCCTCTTCGTCGACACAGTGAAAAGCCCTAAATGGTCCTAGTCACAGCCAAAGAAATGAAATGGCTTGCTACCAATTATTGAAAGTTTAACAGACAGTTCTAAGTTTTCTACCCCCCACTAGAAGCCCAAAAGGAGCTTACTCTAATATTTAGCCACAAAGTAAAATGAAGCAAGCCTCTTTAGCCTGTAATTAAAGTTGTTTCGTGTTCCTAACCAATCAGAACTGCTCCGTTTAAAAACAGAAAGAGAGAGGCGATGGGGGTGGGGTGGGGAGGGCGTCCAAGTTCCCAGCATAGTAATGACAAAGTTTCAGAGGAATACTTACCGGAGAATACAGAAATCAAGGCATCAATTTAATTTCACACTCTACCTGCCTTGGACTAATTTGTGTAAATTACATTTCATACGAAGAACTTCGGTCCACGTGACCACAATGGAGAAATAAGCAGCTTGCATCAAATCGAGTTTTTTTCAGGTATAAATATATCGCTCTTTTTAGTGTGTGTTTAGCTGAATTCAGCTCAGGCTTTAGGCAACCATCAGCAAATGTTAGCTTCTACGTTCTCGTGGCCCATCAAGTCAGTATCATTGGTTTTGGGTTTTGTTTGTGTGTTTGTTTGTTTGTTTGTTTGTTAGTAGCTTTAAAAAGCAGGGGCAGGAAGCAGAGATGAATCCATGTGGATCTTTCTTCCCCTCGTCTTCTTTTAGGAAAATGTTTATAACCAAATTCTCAGTTCATGGATGTGAGCTAGCAGAGTCAAGGAGGCATTGCGTGAAGCTTCATGAAGCTTCCATTCGGGCCTGACGCGTTCAAGAATGCAGCTGGAGACATAGTGTGTGACCGAACAAGACTGCATTATGTGTTCATGGGTACAGTCGTCTAGTTGGTGGCTGGCTACCTCAGTCATCCAGAGCGGGTGCTTAGCAGCAATACCTTAGACCATGCCCGAGAAGCAGCCAGGCCCCAGACCACTGCTCCTTGCCCACTATAACATGGTGGGCAAGGGTTGCCACATGCCCTCCTCTAGACAATCCATGTATTTGTGGCTAATCTAGAAGATTTTTCCAAACAAACTGGAAAAGTGGCCTCTACTGCTGACACTGTAAGGCCTACTATTTCAAATGAACATGCCCATGCTTCCCAAGCAAGTTTATAACTGACTCTTATGATATAAATCATTAGTTTGAGACTCGAGGTGAGACCGAGGAATGTGTCTTACAGCTATGGTCCAAATGCAGCCTGCTTTCTGGTGTTTGTAAATAAAAACTGGAGCCCAGCCATGCACGTTCATTTACATATTGGCTGTGGCTGCTTTGTGCACAACACCAGAATCAAGTGACCCAACTGGAGACTGAATGGTCTCCAGAATCTAAAGTGTGTCCTGTATGGCCCTTTGCAGGTGAAGTCTGCCAAGCCTGGTTCAAGAGCAGGATGCTCAGAATTCAAATACCAGTAAGAAACGAGCTGAGGACTAGGCAACTGAATGTACCCAATGCTTATGAAAACAAAGGCATTTTTTGTTGTTGCTGCTTTAAGGGGGAGGGGGCGGGTAGACTCATTGCATTTAATTTGCAAGACTATACAGACTTTCTTTTATTTCAACTGTCACTCAGATGTCAAGGTGCATCTGAGGAGTCAGCTTTGGCCATTTCATTCTCTTGGGCGGCCCAATCACTTCATGAGCAGATTCCATGGGAGAGGCATGTAGGAAGCCGTAGGACTGAATTGCAATGTTCCCTGTGGTTCTCTTCCATTAAAGAGACGGTTCCCAGTGCCCAACTCTGGGGTCAAATAATCAAGCGATGCCGGCAAATCACCTCTGGTGAGGGTGAGGCATGAGCTCTCGGAGAGCAGAGAACATGGCAAGAAGGGAAACGTCTTTAAAATCCTGGGCCGTTTCATAGACTTGGGCAAGGTGACGGTAGATGTTCATATCTGGGCTGCCCCCTGCACAGCTCTCCAGCTGGTGACAGAACAAGACGTTATCTCAAGCCCACTGAATGGGTAATCATGATTTGGGTCTTTCTGAAGTGGGTACAGACAGGACTGCTGTATCCAGGGGTGCACAAAGAGAGTCACATCTGGGCTTCTCCCTGCCTTCTGTGTCCATACTGATCCTCCATGGATCCAGAACAAAAGCCTGCCAAGTACTTCTTCCTAGGTCCATGTTCAGGCTAGCGTCTGATGAAGAAGAACAAAGCCCAGCTTTCACAGGCCCTGGACAGATGAGGGGGCAGGAATGAAGGACAGGCGGCTCCTCCTGCCGTCTCTGAACTGCAGTTCACTTACCGGTGTTCACTCCTGGAGTGCATGTTTCCCCAGAGGCAAGCAAGTTTGCCCTGCTGGGCTCTCAAGCCCAATATGGTGCTCCTCTCCTGAGACGTGCTGACTGAGTGCACGGATGAGAGTTCAAGTACAACCACCCCAAGGCCTTCTGACCACAGCTGATGGACACCTCCCTCCTCCTCCAGCCCTTTCCGTGGTCTCCAGCACCCTGAGAGCCTCCTGCCAGAAACCACCCCACCAAGTCGAAGGTCTCCCTCAGCACAGGCCTGAGAGGGGCAGCTTCACTCAGCAGAAGGGGTTAAGTAGAATCCACAAAGCACCCCAGGAGCAACTATGAGAGAAGCTGTCCAGGGGATGATGGGTACTGAAGTCTACTCAGACACACCCTCATCAAGAAGGGATGCTGCGGACAGCCAGCCATGGAAAAAAGCCCAGCCTGAAGAGAGAGCCGCTTCTCTCAGAGGAGGCACGTTGGAATCAACTGGAATGGAGTTACAGCCGCAGCTTTCTGAGCAGGGGGGAGAATAACTGTTTTAGGGTCTCGTGCCTCTCCCGTGAGGGGTGGGGTCCCCCCTCTAGCTGTGCTGGGGACCTCTAGCCTTACAAAGTTGCTTACTTTGAATAGATTTCTCAACACAAACAAACCAACTGCACACGCACACGCAAACGCGCACACACACACACACACACACACACACACCCCACTCCCAACCAATCCCTGCACTTCCCTGTGCCTAACCAAAGCCGCAGCTGTCGGCCTGTGTGAGAACTTGGGGGAATCACTGAGAAGATGGTGGCTTTCCACAGAAACTTGGCATTTATCAAAGTGCAAGCATTATCTTCCCAACAGAAGCTGACAATTTGTCCCGTTCCTCCCTCGAGAGAATCCAGCGCGCTCACATTTGCTTCCCCTGCATGCTGTTTCTCCTACTACAACATTTCTTTGCCTGGAAAGAAAATATTGTGACTCCTTGCCATATTCACTTCATTAGCATAGAGGAGAAAAAGCCAAATCCTCCCTGCGCACCCACCCACCCAGTAGCTCCAGCTGGGTTAAATCTAGCAGTATCTAAGATGCTGAATTTGTCAGAAGGCTGCCTGAGGAGGTGCTAGGGAGGCAGGGCGCTGGAGTCACTACAAAACTAGTCCCTCAGAAACTCAAAAAGCCACTTGGCAGAAGGAAGAGATCTGTGCGGACGAAAGCAGGGCGCGTGTAAGGGGAGGCAGACTTGGTGGGGAGTCAGTCATTGGCAGCAGGGTCCTGGAAAGGCAGCTTTGCTGGTAGAGTGCTTGCTTACCGTGCACAAAAGCCTTGGGTTCCACCTCCCGCACCTCATTAAACCAAGTGTGATGACTCATGCCGGTAGTCCCAGCCCTCAGGAGGTAGAGGCAGGAGGATCAGAAGGACAAGGTCATCCTCAGCCACACAGGAGGTTCAAGGCCATACTGTGCAACACGAGACTTTATGGGAGGGAGAAAGGGAGAGAGGAGCCAGATGGAGAAGCAGAGATGAAGGTACGAGGAGGCCATCACTGGATGCCTATGCACCAGACTCCGACTAAACTTGTTTCTAGTCACGCTTATAAAACGTATTTACTTTGTTTTCTGTGGATGGGTGTTTTGCCTGCATGTGTGTCTGTGCAATATGTGTATGCAGAGCCTGTAGAATCCAGAAGAAGGCATCAGATTCCGCAGGAACTAGAGTCACAGGCAGTTAGTTGTAAGCTGCCACATGGGAATAGAACCAGGGTCCTATGGAAGAACAACCACTGCTCTTAACCACTGAGCCACCTCTCCAGTCCCAACTCTATTCACTCTTACAAACCCTGCATATGAAAATGTAGTCCCACTTAACTAGACAGGAAGTTCGGCTCAGGACAGTTAAATTGATACATCTATGTCCAAGCTTAGGTCAACCGAATTCCAAAGTCCCAACCATTCAATATTATCCCATGTCATCTAAACAAAGCCTGAGAGTCCCCCATCAGTAACAGTGGTGCTCCTTCATTCTTTCAAGGGGAAGATGTCCCACCAACACATCCTCCCTTGTGCCAACTGGATTTCAGAATGACAGAAATGTTTGGGCCTAACCATTTCCATTCCCAAACCTGGCTAACCATCATTCAGCCAGTCTCAGGGAGAAGCCCCAACTACCACCTAGTGTCCAAGCCTGGAGGATGCATACACCTATGATCCTGGCCAAGTCAAGGCTTTCTCCTGTCTCCTGAAAATCAGGAAGGCCACCTGAGGAGAAGTCCCGGCACTTGAAGGATCTAGGCTCTTCCTTAGACCAAAGACAGCAAGAAAAGCAGAGGAGAAGACTACAGAGATGTCGGGGTTAGCCTCCTAGCATGCCTTCCATCTCGTGAAAAGTCGTGTGTGGACCCTCTGTGGTAAGACCCGCTCTGGAAGGGCCTTGCTGCCCTGCACACGGTGCCCAAATACTATCTTAGTTCCACAGAGCCTTGGCTACGGCCTGATACTCTCATTTACACTGTTCTGCACCAGAATAACAGGATCCCATGAGAAGTGCCCCAGCTAGAGCTGAATAATACACTCCCTTAAAGCCCAGTTTAAAAAAAAAAATCCGAATTTTATCACTTGAAGCTCCTTCCCTAACGACAGTCACAGCTCTGCCCTCTAATACAGAGACCTCATCCAATCATTCCCTGACTATTTACTAAGCACCGGGCCGGGCCAGGCCTGAGGCTCCCGACCAGTAAACTGCCTGGGCCCCAGCTTGCTGGAATGCAAAGGCTCATGGAGGCAGAGAGAGGACACTGGACTTAGAGGTAAATAATCCAAGACGCCCTCTTCACAGACCCAGTCTGGATTTTCCCCATCCCTGGTTTGTTTCTTCCTGACACAATTTGAACTTCATTTTATGATTTGCTTGCTAGTTTAGAGTTCGTCCTTGTCCGTCTGTACCTCACGCTAACAGGCTACAAGGAAGCAGGGTTGTTTGTTGTCTGTCTGATTTACTTCTGGGACAGTGGCTCCCAGCTCAGTGCCTGGTCCCCAGAACATCCTTGAGATCCCTGGCATGGCACCATCAAGAGCAAACCGTGCGCAAGGCCACAGGCGCAGTGCTTTCTGGGCCTAATGAGGAGGAATGGCTGTTTTCCTGCACTAAGTGGTCCCATGATGTGGATGGAGCTTTGAAGATCTAAGGCTCTTTGTCTTTATAGGGTTTTCTCTCCCCCCTGCTTTACACTGAGTTTATTAACATCTTCCCATCCCTTAATATTTGCTGTAAATTCAAAGGAGGCCGGAAAACCAAACTTATGAGAATCATATGTACAGGAAAAGGAAAGAAAACTTAGTGAGGATGTGAAAAGCTCTCCCATGAGGCAAAATAAATGCAGTAAACACATTAGTGGATCAATATATTTAAATGTGTTTTAATAAACATCAGCTAAGTATTCCTGGGACAATTTCCAGAAAATATTCTTTACCCCCAAAAGGCTTAATCATTCAGAAAAGTTAAAAGAGTTTCTCCACAGGGTCCAACTACAAAAATTCCTCTTTGGCCCTGGACAATCCAGTGATCTCCAAAGGTAGAGCAACCTGAAGGTCTTCCACAAGCTGGAAGCATAGAGGTGGCTAGACTGAACTTGGGGTACAACTGGAATCACAGAGGTGGCTAGACTGAACTTGGGGGTACATCTCATCAAAATGATACAACCTCATCTTTATGTCGTGAGGATCTGGAGAGAACTTTTCAATTTGTGTTGTTCCCAGGTTGGTGAGAGACCTGAGTTACGACCATCCAAAGGATGGGGACACGGGGACGGACGGACGGACAGACAGACAGACAGACAGACAGACAGACACACACACACACACACACACACACACACACACACACACACACACACACACACACACACTCCTGTGCTGACAAGCCTACCACTGATTCAGACTGGAGAGGCAGGTAACAGTCTCAGATGACTGGCGTCTCAGGGGTAGAAAGAGCTGCAGTTCATGTTTCTAGTGTTTGTTAAGCAGAGCTTTTGTTTCTGTCAGGATGCTAATAACTGCAAATGCAGTTGCTCATTTGATTCTCGTGGTCATCTTATGTGCAATAGGCAAGCATATTACATGTGTGTGTGTTATGTACCATCCTTATCCTGTTTCGCAGGTAAAGAAATAGAGGCAGAAGAGTGAAAGGACTTCCTAGTAAGTAGATGAGCTGGGTTTGAATCAGAGAAGTGAAAAAATAAACCAATAAAACCTTCTACGAACCAGGCAACATCCTAAGCTTGTGTGCTGGCAAGCTATGGCCTGCCATATAATCAGGCTGCCTCTTGGTTTCTGTAAATAAAGTTTTATTGAGACAAAGCCACCAACATTTATTTCCATATTATCTTTATCTCTTGTCTGATACAGTGACAGAGCTGAACCATTTTAGAAAACCATGTGGGGTATAAAACTAAAACAAATTACCTGGAGCTTTTTAGAAAAATGTAACCAACCCCAGATTTTCGTTCTCAAGGTCAAGGAATGAAAAGGGCAGTCCCCTTGTAACCAGAAAGGTAGGCAGACATGGCCAGGAGCCATTTTCAAGCAAATAGAAGACTATTTTTCGACAAGAACCACAACCTTGTGGCCTTCTGTGCCATAATAGTTATTCTACATAGCAAGTCTTAACAGTCATTGAGTAACAGTTACCAGGCCTAGCATGGAGATGAATTGTAGAGCGCTGGCCCAGCATGCCCAAGTTCCTGGGTTCAAACACAGCAACACATAGAACCAGATGTGGTGGTATGTACCTAAAAAGCCCACCATTTAAGATGTAGAGGCAGAAGGATCAGAAGTTTGAGGTAACTATTGACTATACACAGGTTGGGACCACCCTGGGCTAAAGTCCTTGTCTAAAAAGGTGTGTGTGTGTGTGTGTGTGTGTGTGTGTGTGTGTGTGTGTGTGTGTGTCTGTCTGTCTGTGTCTGTCTGTCTGTCTGTGTCTGTGTGTGTAGGTGTTTACTGCTAACCTTCCAGGAAGATAGATGCCGGGTGGCTAAAGTCCTTGTCTAAAGAGGGGTGTGTGTGTGTGTGTGTGTGTGTGTGTGTGTGTGTGTGTGTTTACTGGTAACCTTCCAGGAAGATGCCGGGTGGCTGGCCAGGCACCCATCCTTCACCATGAGCATCTCACATGAATCGAGAACCCAGGGCTTCTACTAGAGAGTTAAGGTAGACACAGAAGGAATCCCTGAGTCTGAGCAGTGACAGTGACGGCAGCTAAGTTGGGACAGCTACATGGTTGATGATTCTTCCGTCTTTCACTACTCCATAGAAAAAAAGGGGTTGGGTGTTTTTTAAAAAAAGACAAGTATGAAAAAACAAAAGTTTCATGCCTTAGAAGGCTTACAGCATGTCCTCTCCCTGAGGCCTTTGATGCCTTTTTGACAGTCCAGAACAAAGTGGGAGTACAGTCACAAAGCCCGTCTCTGATCGTTCCACATTCTCATTTATTTTTCCTTAACTGAAAAGCACCATAAGTTGTTTCTTTGAATGCTAACACTAACACGCTATAAGCAAGTCAGAAAATATTTACCTCTGCCTCCAATTATAAAAGGCCGTTAGCGACCTCAACACCAAGAATCTCTCACTGTAAGTAATCCACTTGCAGGACTGGCATCTTCTAGAGCAGACCACCTAAAAACCACTTCCTGTAAACAAACCTCTCTGCTGGGCTTTTAAATCTAATTAAATCCTCACTTTGCTCTTTAACTACAAGAAGTTCACTCTTCACTGAGTGAGGGCAGATGTTTTTATTATTATTATTTTCAATAGTCACAGAAATAATCCCCAAGTAGGAGCCAATCAGGAGCCCAAAGGCAGGCTACCCTCCAAACCACCACCACCGATCTTTCCTGCCTTCCCCATAACACTTTCTCGGTTAACAATTTCTTGTGCTGACTCTCCCCCGAGTTGCTGGAATAAATCGTGAGGGTAAAATGTAAATAGGTGTGATTGCGCATTCCAGGGCACAGAGGAAGGAGTATTTATTCTGCCTGGTCATGGGGCTCAAACCTGACCGGACTTTCCAGGGCATAAAGTAGTCAGGCTAAGACTCCCACACTTCCCCTTACTAGTACAGCTACAGCTGGTCACTCTACCTTTACCCGGCCCGACCAGGAACCTGTCAGTCACAGCATCAGGATGGTTGGCCTGCTGAAGGCTGCCTCCTGCCCTCTTTTCCTCTCTTCCATCCGCCTCACCCACCCCAGCTGCAGCAAGTAATCTAGCGCCCTCCACAGGCACAGACCCTCCATCCGGACCCTTCCACCGCAGAAACACCAAGAAGAAAGTCCCGACACCCAGGGGGCAGAGAGGATGTGACCTTAAAGCAAAGCAGGTCCCACGTTGCCATTAGCTCGACACCAAAAGAGATGGCACGAAGTGACAGGGAAATGGAAAACAGCAGAGACCAACTCAATCTCCTCGTTATTTTATGCAAAGTTTCCCTGGTGCTTAGTAATGCCTGCTTTCCTCCACTATTTAATCTCTGCTTCCATTTCATTCTTAGAGGGCCGTGATTATTCTAATTCAGCATTTGGATGACTTCATTTCCGCTCAAGTACACCCAGGTCAACTTGGATAGAAAAGAAAGAGGAGGAGAAGAAAAATAATCAGCTAAAAGCTATTAAATATCAGCCGTGAGCCTCGTGATTGGTTTTAGAGGCAGTGGTGAGGTTAGCAACAGTCAGAAACGCAATGCTCCTGCCTCTTCCTGCTTATTAACGCTTTTCCTGGGTCTTTTCTCTACTGTGGCTTCGAATGTAAATAAAGCACCGACTGGCAGCCCACTTACGGCTAATTCAAAGATATCGGAGTCTCCAAATAGGGAGCTGTAAAAACTTACGGGGCAGAAAACTCGACAAACCGGGCCATTCTACACAGACCGTTTCTGTGAGGACAAAGGAAGGAGGAAAAAAGGAGAAGAAAGAGCAAGGAAAAAGAAAAGCGTACGTGACCCATGTAATGGGGCGTCCTATTGATGGGGTGGGGGTGGGGCAGGATCTCCATATCAATGCTCACTCCACAGAACAATCGAGTTAGATGTCTATGCCAAGTCTAAATGAACTGTGCTTTCTCTCCCTGAAGAACCACCCCTTGCACCCACTGGCACAAGCCTGGGCCATGATTTCTGGTGCATTTTCAGTTCCCACTGAAAACCATCTCGGGAGAGAAAGCTTTCCTTTCTTATGCTAACAGCTCCATTGTAAGTGACCTCTTCAGAGGCCTCCAGGAGGACTCTGAGAAGGTGAGCCCCCTGGAAGTACTTCATGTCCCCTCCCATCCCCACCACAGGCCTCATTAACTCCTTTGCTCCCAAGAGCACCCGGGCCCTGCCCTCTTTCAAATTAAGTAAAGCTAAACCATGCTGGGACACAGAGTGAAAGAGCCATGGCTGAAGCCTTGTTCCTTTACCTAGAATGCAAATGAACATGCCATTTGATTAACATAATCTCAAAGTTTTTCCCAGCTTGCAACCCAGAAGGCATCAGGATATTTTTCTATTTGTATATTTTAAAACACTGTTAACAGTGCAATAATAATGTCTGATGCCTTTTGCCTAACAGCTGGCTATATTTTGTACACTAAGAGGGAAATGGGAAGCTTTCCTGGAAATCTACTGTCTATTTTAGGAATTCTTGTTTGAAGCAAAAACATGAAGATTTAGGAGAAGCGAGGCTAGGGAGCTGAATCTATTTCGAACTCCACTGGTCATAACAGAAACAGGGCTGGGAGGCTGAAGTGAGCAGGAAAACACAAAATTTTGGAGCACCAGGATGATTTACAGGCCAGCACAAGGACCTTGTTAACTGGTGGTCATGCAGTCTGCGCTGGGGCCTAAAGGGTGCCTATGGGAAATGAGTCAGCTCTCTGCTGTCCACTATGGAGGACCTTCCCCATGTCCCCTTCTCCGAGGAGGTGCTTCTGAAGTGAGGGACAACATACACCAGACAGACAATGGAAATAACATGGAGACAGGGTTGGCTTTGTAAGGGGCTACCACAGGATGAAAACATAAACCTAAAATTCCACCATGGCCAGCCAGTGAGGGAAGGAACAAATCTCCCTGACCCTACTTACAAGTGAAGACACTTTCAGGAACACTCCAGACTCTGGAAAGACCAAGCAGGTGCCTGCTGAGGCCCCACCTTCCAGCCAGCCCACGTGCCCACACCCTTCAGAAGATGAAGGCCCTGTGAGAGTATCACACAACCACAAAGAACACACACAGATGTTTGTTTTCTAGGCTCCTGGGAGAATCAAGCACCCACCGTACAGAGCTGTTTATCTGTACCACACATTTGGAGGTGATAAAAATCTACCCCAGGATCACAGTCCACTTCCAGTAACTTGCCTCCTTATTTCTCACAAATCTCTTGCTTTTTCAAATTTCAAGGGCTTTATACCATTTTTTTTTTCTTCTGGGTAACATTCTCTTCACACTTTCTGTAGCAAAAGAAATCTGAATGGTGGTCACAGACCCACCTCCATACCCCTACCTACAGCCTGGGGCTAGAAAGCACCAGGCACTGGGTTTACACTCTCAACATATGCACCCCCCAACCCCCACATCCGTGGGATAAATGAGGAGATCCAATTGTTTTTCCCCATAAGGCTTTCAGACGCCACTCTCTGGAGCCATGGCTAACTGGCTAACTTTCTCAGCCCTTCACACAGCTCAGCTCTAGCAAGGGGAGCACAAAGAACCCCCTACCTCCTTCCCAGAGAGCTAGCTCCCTTCCCTGGGACCTGAGGAGCCATAATTTCCCAAACCCTGCCCTCCTTTGCTCCCCACCACCACCACCACCATTGAGCAGCGGGCCCAGGAAGGGGTTAAAGCCTCCTATCAAACCACAGCTCAGGCCCTGGCCCAGAAGGGACATGGGAACCGGGGCAGCGGGTGATAAAGGCCGGATTGTAGCAGCCCACTGGATTGGAAATGACTTGTAGGCCTAATGAAACAGAACTTTGGCAGTAAAACAGAATGAAAGGGAGTGAGACAATAAACAGCAAGACAAAGGGTGCAGAGTCGGTTGAGCTTAGCAAAATAAGCTCACTTTGTTGCTGGGAAAAGCCAAAGCCGATTAGGATAAACCAATGACTAAGCATAAGTCTTCCAAACTAATTACACAGCTCGCCATGTGAAGTATAATTGGAAGCCTCCATGGCTCTCACCGGAGTCCTGTAAAGTAAGCATCACCTAGCGAGCAGAGCTGGGCACTGGAGCTGCCTTGGCATCATGGGAGCAGCTAGGAAGTGGGAAACTTTCTATTCTATCCAGGGCAAGGCGGAGGGGTCATTCTGCTTCCAATCCTCTTTGATCCCAAATCCCTTGCAAGAATGTAAGTAAGAGAGTGGAACTGGGGGGGGGGGGGACAAAGAGGAGTGGAGGGAGGAGGAGGAGGAGGAGGAGGAGGAGGAACCTGTGTGCAGGGAGTGTTTCCCCAGCCCAGAGCACTTTGGTTAAGAGATGAGCTCTTTGGAGTGGCTCTGTTCTGGCCTATCAGAGCATCAGTCATCTGCCAGGTTTTGGAATGGTCTATATACATCATTCCTGTATGTATGAAATCATGAACACAGATAATGTTCACCAAATAACCAAGGCAGTTAAATAAATTACTGGACATCAGCGTTTCTGACAAATGAATAAACCGTGCTCCCTGTGAGCGCTGTCTGCGGCCTGCCACGGGAGAGGCAGGGCTCTATCAGGACTGTGGAGGCTAGCTTATGCCACAAGTACCCACCCAGGCTTCACCCAGCCTGGGCTGTGTGATCTTAAACAACTTCTTTTTCATCACCCACATAATGGAGATGCCATGTGTCTCACTTGACACCCTGGAAAGCACATTTTAAAATGCATTAAAAGCTTAGCACCAAAACATGTAACTGTAAAACAGAAACATCAACACACAGTAAAACTATCTTAAGATTAAGATCCGAACGTCCCGAGTTTCAATCATGTCGATCCAGCGCCTGGAAAAGGAAGACTGAAAGTAACTTACTCAGTTTTTCTGGGTCTTACTCATACGACGAAGATTTCAGATTATAAATAGTGCCCTTTTCCAAATAAAGACTGTAGTCTCAAATCAAGATGCACTGCCCCTGAATCACGAAGCCCAGAAATAAACTTGACTGTGTTGAAGATTGTTTTGCTTACTACATACCATGCTCACTACTGTGAGCAATGTATTCTTTTGTTAGTCTATAAATATACTGGGTTATAATCTATCTACTTAAATCTAAACACTCTTTACAGTACTTTCACAGCTTAAAGACCAGTCTTAGGAATAATTCAGTTCAGGGGTCAACAAATCTGGTTCTCTGTTTGTTTTTATAAAGTTTTATTAGAACACAACCACAGCCATCTGTTTACATGCTGGCTGCAGATATTTTCACCCTACAATAGCAGAAGCTACAATAGAGACCATATGGGTTGCAAAGCAATTTACTAGCCTTCACAAATCTGTCAACAGCTTCCCTCTAAGGGAAACTGAGGACAGAACCAAGGTCTGCCAAGGTGTTGCTGGAGGTCATCCCATAGTCAGGCCCAGCAGGGAAGCCTTAGAATACCTTCTACCTTGCCATTCTCCATGGAAGGCACCAGAAACAGCCACCTAGTGTGGAAGGACAGCCATCTAAGTTTGCTGAGTCCCATGCTTGATTTCACGATCACATTTTAATGTAAACAAGTAGTGGCATCTTCTGAGAGGAAGATGGGAGAAAGCAGAAAGGGTTGCTAAGCCTCCATATTCTGAGTTATTTAAGGCTCTGTGTGTGTCATTCCGTAGCCACTGCACTTACAGCAATGACATATTTAAACTCCCCTTAGCTCAGCCCTTGACAGCAGTCCTGTCCGTGTGGGCTGCCACCTGAAATACACAGCTGGAGCAGCTGCCACCTCAGGCAGGACGGGAAAAGGGAGAGGACAGCAAACGACGGCGAGTGAAACCTAAAATGTGGCGCACCCTGCGTGGAGGCTGAGGTGGAAGTTCAGAGACGGAAGCTGAGAGGCAGCAGGGCGTGTGTGCACTCTGGCTCCAACTTAAATCCCTATGGTCTCTACCATCCTCGAAATCAAGGAGGCTCCAGGACGTCTTTCTTCTCGGCGCAGACAGAAGGTGGGTGTGCCCAAGTCTGGGGCTCTCTCCTGCACATACTGAGGAGACGCCAAGTCTTCCTCTCCTAGCAGCACTCAAATACTATCTCCCAGTGAAAACCTGAACAAGGTAATATCAAGAAATGGCTTACCTGGCATTTGACAGTGAGCAGTACTCCTCTGAGGTAGCAAACTTACGCCTCATTAATTTGCTTCAAGAGAGCTCCAAACAAGCTCACACAGGCATTATATGTGCATGTGCATGCTGTGAGGATGCTTCATGTGGCGGTCTCCACAACCCCTGGCATGTGCTCGCACACGTGCGTGCGCACACGCACATACCAGAATACACTTTAACAAAGGGTAAAGTCACGTGTCAATTTACCCACTTCCTTTTGCCGCAGCTGGTTTTTACTCATGGTCCCCAAGGCCTACGAGGAGACTCTCCCTACTTTGATCATTCTGGATTCAGATGAACAATACCAGAATCCAGAGAGGCGGTGAACCCTGCCCAAGGGGCCACTAGACTCCAACAACCGACAAATAAGCTCTTGGGAAGGCAAGCCCAGATCAGACTCAGAGCATATGTATGAAAGGAGCTACTAGCCCGTGCGTAGAGTGTTACAGGTTTTGATACATTCCAAAGCCTCCTTAGTCCTTCAATAAAACACTCCAGAAGTTTATGCATCCTGACAGAATCCGCAAATACTACTGCACAATTAACTGGGCAGCATCCAACCCAGCAAGTGCCACGTTAGGAAAGATGGCCTGTGACTGCTGCTGAGACAAAGGGACAAGTGTTCTCAAGGCGGTGCTGGAAGCCGCCGTGGGCAGGGCCAAAGCTTGCTGAGCAGCCCACTGCTGATGCTCTGAGTCACGACTGTAAGTGCTCAGGAGGAACAACTGGAAGGAAGGAAGGAAGGAAGGAGGGAGGGAGGGAGGGAGGGAGGGAGGGAGGGAGGGAGGGGGGGAGGGAGGGAGGGAGGGAGGGAGGGAGGAGGGAGGGAGGGAGGGAGGGAGGGAGGGAGGAAGGAAGGAAGGAAGGAAGGAAGGAAGGAAGGAAGGAAGGAAGGAAGGAAGGAAGGAAGGAAGGAGAGGGAGAGATCCGAGAGGAAAGACAGCAGGGTTGGGGGGTGTGCAGAGATGCGCTGTCTGCGTCAAGTATGAGCCTGTCTGGAATAGAGTAACAGCTCATCCAGGCAGCAGCAACCTCCCTGACACCTGCAAATGGGCCTAGGAGATTCCAAGGCAGGTTAGGGCTCGAAAAAGAAATCCCGCCTCATGTTTGCAAACACCACCCCTGGACTCAATTTGAAGGCAGAAAGATAGCAAAGAGTCCCCCTAGCCCCCCACCCAGAGTATGGTGCAAGAAGGACTTGTCTCATTTAATTACTTCCAATCCTTCTCCCTAGGCAGGGAGGGGCCGATGATGGATACTTCCCCCTAGTGTCATAAACTGCTCTTGCAAAGAGAAGCCCTGTAACTCCAACGGCCATCAGCACACTTTGCTTTCCTTGTGAACTACCCAGAAAGAGTCAGCCCCCAGACCGGACGTTCAGAAGAACTATGAGGAAGGCCTCTTTCAAACCCCACCTCGGCGGGAAATCCCATGCCATGTCAAATGCACAAATGAACTGGAAGATGCTGATTTCTCTTCGTTGTGTGGTCCCCCATCCATGCAGAAGTTGATTAATACAAGAGACCGGGGGCGGGGGGTCTTCAATTCAAAGCTAAATAAAGGTCATGGCCCTCATCTCAGGCAGTGGCTCATGAAGAGACCCAAATGGTGACTGAGTCATGCCTGTCCACTGCCCTGGGCAAGCGAGCAAAAGCATAGAACCTTCAGGCCAACTAGTGGGTGGCAGTGCCCTTGTCTCGGACTGTGGCAAACAGGACAGCCATCGTGGGAGTAAATGAATGATAAAAGCTTTGAGTGGGCACTGCATCTTCCCAGGGTACCGCAGCGCTCTGCCACGTCAGCCTGTCAGCAGACACGACTCAGAGCTATGATGGAAGGAGCTGGTCCGTTAACAACACCCACAATTACTCAAAGGAGCAGGAAGTGGAGGGCCAGCTCAGCCATTCACCTGCCAACCTCCTTAGAGCTATGGCTTCTGTGGGAGCTAGAGAAAGAGGACCACATAAAGGCCAGTCCAGGGCAGCATGACATCTGGGGAGACGGCCACCTTCAGGAAAACCCCACTCATGTGCTACTGTCTCTTTCACCAACCAGGAAGCAGCTGACAAAGCCAACACCCACAGATGTTCATCTCATATGTCTATCTAACACCCCCCACACGCCTTCTCCTCACCCTCCATTTCCTGACTGAGCACTCCTAGCCCTAACAGCATACCTCAGGATGTCATTTTGCTTGTCTCGTGGGCATTCGGATCAGAACGATGATGGGTACAGCCAACATCTTTCCCAAGTCTCCTTGGGCACTTAATAGGGGGGAACGTTCTGTTGCCAAGGGCCCCAGACACCCCCATTTCTGAATGTCATCTCCCAGAAATAAAAGGTGTATGGAATCCCAGCACTGGCTCACAGGGCTTTACCTCTCACAGCTTCTGTGGGCGCCTGTGCCCTGTGAGTCACAACCCCACATCCTTTCCCAGTCCTGGCTCCATGTGGCTGGCAAATGACAGCCAAACAGTACTGAAAGGCCACTCTGTGTGCTCCTGCAGGCGCACAAGGCTCCACGCCAACCAAAGCCAGACTCTTCCATTGCAGCGCCTGGAGTTTCATGTAAATCGTAACAGGGAAGTTCAAGGACCCAGTTCTAGAAGATACGGCTCTCGTGTCGGCCCAGGTAGCCACATCTGAGGCTCCACCCACACCTGTGGGCGACTACGGTCCACCCAGGGGCAGCACTTACCTTGCCAAACTGCTCGAAATACTGCTTCACATCTTCCACAACAGTGTTCGCAGACAATCCTCCTACAAATATTTTCTTTGTTCTTGTGACCATCTGCAAGGGATGACAAGAGGGGGGCAAGGTTAACGGGGTTATCAGAAGCAGTGTTTAGTAAGACACTTCAACAAGCCTTGCTCCAATGTTCTTCCAAGAAGGCAGTTTGGAACCTTTGCTAGCATCATGGACCAGACCATTAGATAGTTAAGGATGCTGGAGTCAGCTCTTTCAAATTATCTTAGGCATTCATCAGCCTACCAGAGCAGACTGGAACTTCTTGACAGCAGAGGGGGTCCCCTAGCACCTCTGTGGCCACAAAACACGGCTTCATTAGCATATCGAGAAAAATCCCACAGCAGGCTATTTTAAAATCGAAGAGACACAAACAAAACAGAGCTATATGCATAAAGATGATGCTCAGGTAGCAGCCAAAACCTTGTCAATTAAGACCACACACCCAAGACGATATGGGCAGCACAAGTGTTCTTGATGTGTTTAAAAAAAAAAAAAAAAGTTGGATGGGTAGGGAAGGGGGCGGGACCGGCAAGAGTTGTGGGAGGGGTATGAACATGATCAAAGCACGTTGCACAGAGTTCTCAAGGAACTAATAAACTGGTTTTTAATTGAATACATAAGGACGAGGGATAGCTCTTGCTTCAAACGCTCAAGGCCTTGGCTCAGTCCCCCTTACTTAAAAAAATAACTGTACAGACCATTCAAAGGAGGTGCGTGCTTCCTAGGCTCAGCTGTTCTCATGCTGGCCTAGGCCTGTAGCTAAGACAGGTGCTGACCTCGCACTCAGGGACCACCCTGAGCTCTGCTCTGACCACCTTCAACGCCCTCTGGACAGCCTGCAGTTCACCTTGATCAACCCTATGCCGGCCCCACTAATCTCCAGGTGTCCACACCTCTGTTCTCACAGGACTTCCTCCCTATGGCAAGCTGCAACCATCTTCCAAGTTTCCATGACCTTCTTCTAACTCCCAAACATCCATGTGCTATCCCAGCCAACCTGATGCTAATCTTATCTCCTCTGAAGTCACCTGCGTCCATACACAGCTTACACACACACACACACACACACACACACACACACACACACACACACACACACACACCCCTGATTCATGCTAAATCACTTTCTCCTTCACATGTCCAGGCTCTGACTCTGTAGGACCTTCCACAACACCAACACTGGGGCTAGGCAAACGGAAGCTAACACTGAACTCCAATGTGTGCAAAAAAAAAAAACAAAAAAAAAAACAAAAAAACAAATATGGCCCATGTTCTAGAATCCAAGCAGCTCTAAAGGAAGGGGAAAAGGAAGCCACATCACACAAACTGCTTAGGGCAAGGACCAAAAGTCCTGTAAGAGGAATAAACAATGGAGGAGGAGACTGAATTTGGAAAATGTGTTAGCAGGAGTCTTGATGTCAAAATTGAAAACTTGAAAGGCAGGTACACAACTCTGAGCCCAGCACTCAGGAGGCTGAAGGAGGGCAGAGTTTGAGACAGTCGGGATCTTGTTTTGAAAGGAAAAAGTAAAATAAATAATTGAGGATAAAAATCTAACAAAGGGTAGGAAAATTCAGTAGGTCCTAAGATTTTTTTATTATCATTATTTTAAGTCATCTATGCTATTACTGCTGGATGCAGGATACAGGACAGGTACCACACCTTACTGGATAGCAATCACACCAGCGCTCTTAAAATATTTGGCAAGTGAACCAACACACCCACAGCACATCACCCGGTTGTCACGCTGCACATCCAGGGCACACTGCTGACACGTTTGAGTAGAAAAGATACCAGAAACCCAACCCCACTGTTTCATTACATGTAACTCTAGATAGGACTCACTCTCCTGGATCTGGAGTCTCTCCTCTACTCCACAGGGTGCTGTGCCAGGTCCACAAAGTCCCCTCTGCCACCCATGCCACCCAAGCCTCATGAGTCCAAGACGGGGTTGGCTGAGTCAGAAAGACACAGTCAGACTTTAGGAAGCTTAGGCTTTAGTAAGCTGCTCTCGGTGGGCACACAAGCCACGCGGCCAATGGCTGATCCCAAACTAGAGCACACGAAGGGCTTTCTGCACTGCTTCAAGAGGACACTGTGAGCCTGCCAGCTGCTTCGTCCTGCTGCATGGGAGTCTAGAGCTGTGGTTTACTGGTTTTCTCTTCCTCATGTCGAAGGCTAAGGATGAGACGGCGAGGCACGTGAGGACATTCTCGAAAAGATCCTGCCGGGATCCACAACACAGTGACCACCTCCCAGGCTCCCTTATGAGCTGGCCGCAGCCTCTTCTTGCTCCTGACATTTATCTCCCTTCTCACTTTCTGATAGACTAACATCTCCTTGACGGTCAAACTGTATCAAAGCCCCATAAGGGTTCATCTTGACTGTGAACTCGATTGGACTGAGAGAGTCGAAGACATCGTCGGGAAAGCACACCTCTGAGTGTGTCTGCGAGAATACTGTGAGCACCCACTGGCAGGTACTAACCAGCAACTAAGGGGGAACCACCTGCCAAAAACCAGGGGCTCCGTGAACTAGCAGTAGAAAGAGGAGAACGCAGCGAGCCGGGCACATGTGTCCATTTTCACACTCGCTCACACTCTCCTACACTGTTTCCAGGTCTCCGTGCTAGAAGGTGTTCCCTCCACTAAACGGAACTGAAACCTCAAGCCAAAAGTAAATCCCCGCTCCCTGAAGTTGCATTCAGGCATAGCAACGAGCAAAGCTAACTAATATGATAGGGGCCTTCTTCAGATTTCAATCTCTTCCTATACCTACTAATGGTCAAATCCCACTAGCCTAACTTCCCTAATGTATTCACTCAACAGACCCAGTAAGTGCTGGGCGCAGGAGCATACACCCTAAGAGAACGTGGAATTCAATCCACTATAAAATGGAGATAGAATAATTAGCTTAGCACACACGCTCCCATGAGGCCTAAGTTAAATACCATATGCCAAAGAGTCTAGCAGGGCACGCTGAAGACGACGGCTTAGCGGTCACTAAAACCGACCCCAGAGTTAATTACTGAATCCATCCTTATGCTTAAAACAAATGGACAGCAGAAAAATATTTTATCCAAATAGCTCTAGAAGAAATCAACTCCTATCACCCCATCCTAAATCTCAGTAATTTCAAAAACGCTTTTCCAATTCTATGTAATACCTGATAATCCTATGCTTTAATTTTGCACACACACCCCCAACTCCAACCAAGTCATTAAACCTGTAAAGAAATGTTAACATGGCCTCAGACGTCCTGGTGCAGACCTCAGAGCACCTCTGGTGGGACCTTCCATGGAAGAGACCCTGTGGCCTCCTCACTGCTTAGAGTCCACACAGAGCTGGAGCCCTACCTAGATTCCAAACATTCCTGGGAACCCAGAGAAGAAAAACGATCGCCCTGTCTTCATCTCCACTCCTGAAGCTCAGCCACTGGCTAAATGAAAATATCTCTTCAGACCATTCCACTGTTGCCTGGCAGCTGTGAGCATGCCCAGACAGAGGCCTAAACATGGAGACAGGCAGCCAACTATAAATCTACAGTCTCCCTGCAAAGACCTTAAAAACCCTCCCCTTTGGGGAAAGATGAGAAAACCCAGGCTCTGGACAATGCACCAAAGCATCGGAGTTACTAAAACAACATTTCCAGGATCCAGCTCAGATAAAGTGATGGCCCTCACTCTCAGCAAACACTAAAAAGAAACTGGTTTCATCAGAACCTTCCAGACATGAAAAAGCCAGAGGGGAATTGTCAGCTTGGTTAGCTGCTTTAGAAGAGGGGCGCACAGCCAGGGGGCAGTGGGCTGTGCATCAGGACCTCTCCCACCAGGGCCTCTGCGGTGGGTGGACGGGCAATGGGGTGATCTACTTGAGTAATCTCGACACCATTACCACCAAACAGACTGGAGACTGCTCTGTGATTTGCATTCTGCCGAGGGGTGCAGGAGGCAGAGGACCCGCAATCACAGATTCTTCCCTCTCCCTTCCATCTCCATGGCTACTAAGGAGGGCAGGAAGCAGAGAGGGCTGGATACTGTACTCAGGCTCCCAGGGGAACTACACAGGAGTCTTCACACTCAAGTAAACATCGTGCAAGGTTTGTGTGGAGACATTAAGTGTGCACAGGTATGCTCATGCGTAATAATTCACGCTGATGTGTGCTCAGGGTAACTCTGGTCCATCCTGAGCCCTGGCTTCTATTTCTTCAAAACTATCCAAAACTTTCGCCTTCTCCTGACCTTGGAAACGGTGACTAGGAGAAAGTATGCACTGGCCTCAAGCTCTATGCTCATCTGAGTTATGAGAAATCCTTTCTACCCGGTGAAGGAATCACTGGTTCGTCTTCCTGAACCTTGACATCAGCAGGCTCCACACATGGAGTCTTGAACACTGGCCCCCGCACACCAAAATGATCAGGGGCCACACTTGCCTCCCACAGTGCATTGAAATTGAAAAGCCACGAAGAGCTCAGTCCAAAACCCTCCAGGTAATTAACGTTCGACTTCTCTTCGTTTGGGGGTTTCGGTGGAGGGCTGCAGGAAATCTTCACATTGGAGTGCTTTACACTACTGGGGATGTAAGGGACCTACCTATCCAAGAGCCCTGTGGACACAGGATCACAAGGACTTTATGGCTTAGGGTGTTCCTCTGAGAAGTGGTGTGTGTGTGTGTGTGTGTGTGTGTGTGTGTGTGTGTGTGTGTGTGTAATACACACGGGGAAGCAGGACTTGGTCAGGTTCTCAAGGCCCCGCTGTGAAGTTTTGCATCTATACCCATAATTTAACTACACAACCAAAGCTCTCCACACACCCCTTGGCGCTACAAAGGGCCCAGCATGCATGCCAGTTCTGAAAATTGTTGTTTACACGTGGCCTTAGCCAGCTGCTAACTACAGCTGCAAAGACGTCCCACCTTCCTGCCTCAAACTAGAGAGCTGGTATGCTGGGTCGGGGGGATTTTGTTTTTGATTTTTTGGTAAGTATTAAAAATTCCATTAAGACAAAACAAAAACTATGCTTCCATTTGAAATGATCACACAAGAGTAACAACCCATTTGTGGGTCTTATTCTACAGTCCAGGTTTGTACTTGTGGCGATCCTCCTGCCTCAGCCTTCCCAACCGTGGGGACCACAGGCATTAGTCATCATGGCTAATTAAATATCTGCAAAGATAAAGCAAATAGTGTGCGCGCGCGTGTGCGTGCGTCTGTGTGTGTAAAGCAGAAGGAATGACGGGAGGTTAGAGAGAAATATATTTAAGAAGATACAGAGGAGGGAAGCTAGATCTAATAGTATTTCCCCAAAAAATGATAGTAATCCCAAAGATAGAGTAATCCCAGAAGGAAAGTTGAGACAAAAAAAAAAAGTCTAAATATCTCGTTTTTTTTTTTTTGGTTTTTCGAGACAGGGTTTCTCTGTGTAGCTTTGCGCCTTTCCTAGAACTCACTTGGTAGCCCAGGCTGGCCTCGAACTCACTGAGATCCACCTTAAACACAGTAAATGCATACAAAGATAGGAAGTGACTCTAGACAGCCCTCAATGGGTACAGGCCATGAGCAATCAAATCCACTTTTGCTATTATCAGGTCTTGGAAAAGAGTTCAAAGTCCCCTGAAAACATGAACATCTTCATCCCTAGAAGCCCAGGCACCTCTCTCCCATGTTCTCGCCCTTGGGAACCCTCTGATGGAGAAAACTCAGGATACACGGTGTTAGAACGCTATCACGCAGTGGGGTCTTGAAAAACATCCAGTCCATCACCCCCATCAAGTAGACAGCGAAATCCAGCCTCAGCAAAAAGAATCATCTTCAACTTAGAGGCAAGGTGTGTACTAAGGAGGACTGCTTGCCAAGGTCCTAGACAGGTTCTCTATCCATTAACCCCAGAACACAGTGCTCACCGAATCCAAAGTCAAGGACTGATACATGCTGCTCTCCACATGACAGTGTTCCCTCTGCATTTTGAGAACTTGATCCCAGGCTTTATTCTGAAAACATGTAAACTGAGGGCAAAAAACACTCCCAACATCACCACCCAGGGCTCCAGGACCATTTCCCAAGGTGTTCCTATAAGGGACAAGTCTTTTCCATCCCAATTTTGTTGGGGTGTGGGTAAGTGGGTGGGTGAGTGGGTGCATTTATCTGTGAATATACTTAAAACCACCGAGCTGTATGTCTCAATGTTCAATTTGTATGTTTTTTTTTTTTTAAATTCTATCTCAGTACAACTCCAAAATCAAGCCTGGGGGATTCCTCACCTGAGACCCTGGATGCAAACAGGTTAGGATCAACCCAAGCACCCAAGAAGGTACCCTCTGTGTACTCCCTTCTGCTCTGTCTCATTTAATTCCATGGGCCTCAAGTCACCCACCTGCAGTTGCACACCCAGAGGGAAAGTGTAAGTAACAATATTTTATGTTGCCTACTTCAGAAATTAATTTACCTCCAGGGGAAACTAATTGTGAAAATAGCCACCAATGTTCTGGGTTTCTCTCTCTCTCTCTCTCTCTCTCTCTCTCTCTCTCTCTCTCTCTCTCTCTCTCTCTCTCTCTCTCTCTCTCTCTGTCTAGAGCTATCTGCCAGAGAGCACTAGGGTTCAAGCTACAATTTGGCATTCCCTCTAAATAGCTTTAAAATTGGAAGGGAAAAAAATAGCCTTCATCTATATGGGGTTGGAATATAATTTACACACAATTATACAACATAGTCAGGTTACAACATTACCTCTGATTAAAATAACAGTAACTCAGTGACAGAAGGACGTGATCTCATAATGCAATGATCAGGATGCTTTCTTTCCTGGGGCGCTCGCACACCCCACCCTCATTCCCAGAAACCCTCTGCATGGCTCCCTCCCAGACTCATTTAAAAAATACTACTTCCTCTTACCCTTGGGGGAAAGCTGCAGCCACAGGGTGACCTGTCCACAGATCGTATCAGAGAGTAATATCCTAGACAGTGGCATTGAATCATATTGGGCTGGGGGAGGGGAGGAGGCGGTAACAGAAAAGGCATGGAGATGAGTGTTGCTTTGGAAAAGCACAGGAAATTAAGGAGCGTGCTCCACACAGCAACTGACGCTGAGCGAGATGGCTGGCCCTCATCCCTGCCACAGGCATCCAAGCTGCTCTGCACCCACAGACAGCTGCTCCATCACTCTATCCTTGGGAATTCCCCACCCCCTTCACACACGCCCTAATACAGTTTCATGAGTTGAACTCATGGAAGCGAAAGCTCCCCAAAACGGTCTCCAGTGTTCCAACAATTACCAATACATCACTGCAATTAAAACCCAGAGTCTTTTAGAGCCACAGCATTAGATTAAATTAAACAAGCACCCTTTACTGTGATGACCCTGCAAGGCATGTGTACCTGCATGCATGCAGAAGCGGCACCTCCAGAGCCCCAGACAGGCAGCCAAGGCAACTCTTATCAACTACTGGGGAGAGTGGGAGGAGGGAAGGCAGACAGGATGGTGGACTGCCATAAACCCTTCCTAGTTAGTGTCTGTGCTCACGGAGCCCTCGGCACCTACCCTAACAGAAATCCCTCGAAATATGCCCAAGGTGGTGGCACAGACCCAGAGTGATTCTTCATAGAGATTTAAAAAAAAAAAAAGGCACCACAATTTTAAGAATAAGTTTCAACCCTTGCCTTTGAGTACATCTCTGTATAGTGTACCAGGGATGGGTGAAGTTCCCGAATAGCTCTGAAGTTCTCTCTTCTATCAAATGGGCATAAGATCTTAGCCTAAATAACACACATTGAGACCACCAGCTACTGTGGCATTATAACTGAGCATACACACACGAGGGAGAGGCAGAGAGAGAGAAATCAATTGATTGATTGGCTTATTGATTGATTTTCTGCTTCCTCCAATAATGCTAAGGAAGGCCTATCCCTGACTGAGCCTGTGTATATAAACAGCCTCCCTGAGATCTACCCCATCACCTCTCTGCTCTAGCCCCTCCAGTATCTACCCCCAAGCTCAACAATGTCTGCAGCTCTCCTCCCTGGAAGCGGGACCATATACGGGTATCAGGATGTATGCACACACAGCCATGGGAATCTGGACCGTATACAGTTATCAGGATGTATGTACACACAGCCATGGGGATCTGGACCGTATACAGTTATCAGGATGTATGCACACACAGCCATGGGAATCTGGACCGTATACAGTTATCAGGATGTATGTACACACAGCCATGGGATCTGGACCGTATACAGTTATCAGGATGTATGCACACACAGCCATGGGAATCTGGACCGTATACAGTTATCAGGATGTATGCACACATAGCCACGGGGAGCTCAGAGTATCCCTCTCTGTCTCCCAAACACTATGTAGATACCACCAGGGTGGTAGATGGTTTCCATGTGGAAATTAAGTTTCAAACCACCTCACAATCAAAAGCATATGCCTGCTCCTTTGCCTGTCTCTGAGGAGGGTCTCCTTGTCCTCCACAATGACCTTTAGGAAACACCAAGGATGGACTGAGAAGCTGGGCTGAAAACAGTCACAGCACTCACTCAGCAAGGATTACAGACCCTCAGAGACACAACTAAGGCACGCCATGCTTCGGTAGATGCTGCCGAACCCCGGGAAGACAGTCCGAGGGAGGAACTCTAGAACGATCCCTCCAGTAATTTAAGAACAACAACCTGGCCTGCTCCTCTTTAGACGGAATAAAAACTCGGCTGCTTGACAGGTTCTAAAGCCCCTGCACCCCACCCCCCAAGCCCTCCAGTTGATTTCATGAAAAGAACAAATGGCAGCAGCCTTAACCCTTAGCCCTGATTACCATCATTACCATAGTTTAGATGTACGTGGCAATCAGCTCCTGATGAGCACGCTTTACCTAATCCGCGGCCCTGAGAGGGCTGTGCGCGGTGGCATTGGTGCTCCCGTTGCACAGACGCTTGGCCCTGACTGCCATCTTAGTGCCAAAAGACCGTGCCCCGCCCCACCCTCAGTGACTCCCAATCCAGGGGCCCAGAGGCAGACCCCAACATCAACAGTTCTTTATCCATTCCCAGGAGGTCAGACTGTGCAGCCCGGGCTCTGCAAGAGGCTACTTCAGGGCATCCTTAGGGAAGAAAAGGGAGGTGGGAATGGATGGCCAGGCCCTTTTCCATCAGAACACAAAGGAAAAAGATGAACAGATAGGCAGAAGCCCTCAGGAAGTGTGAGCCAGCAAGAGCTGGGTCACTGTCCCAACTCAGCCTCTTCCCTACCTGTGCGGTTTGAAGTGGGCATGTTGTAGATGGAGACAATGCTATGGGAGCTGCTATAAGAACACCAGAAAACAAGTACGTCAAAGCATCCAGCCCGTAGAACACTCTCCAGAGACCTGGACTGGTCCAGGCAGAGTGAGAACACAGAGAAGAAGAAAAGGAAAGCATGATGAATGGGCAAAGATCCTCTCTGGTAGCAAGCCACAGTCACTCTCTGTCAAAGGACCAAGCTCTGTGCTAGGCTTGGTGGATGCAAAGTTGATGGGAGCTGGTTCCACTTCAAAGATGTTCACAGCCAAGTAAGAGGCTGGGCTTAGGAACACAGGGGTTGGCCATGGCCTCAACTGTGAGGGTCAACCAGGGATGCCTAGAAGAGCCCGGGGAAAGGGCCTCCAAAGCAGAAGCCCAGGCATCTCCAGTGGCGAGCGAGAGTTGCCGGTGGCTGCTAGAACGGTAAAGTGCAAAGAGGAACCTGGGCAGGTGAGACAGGAAGACCCTTGCAGGCCAGGCCAGAGAAAGGAGCAGAACCTCCACAGGGCTTAACCCAGGGAGGGGCTCCTCAGTCTTGTTAAGGAGAAAAACAGATCTGCTGAAAGTGGAGCAAGCGAGCGAGCGAGCGGGCAGGCGACGGAGGCCGAGCCTTTTCAACTCTAGCAAGGAGGTCTGGACAACAGGAAGGGTGTGAACCGGGAAGAAGATGCCTAGATACAGGTTCCACTGACTAAGGTGCAGTCAGGGGTCAGCTTCCCCATCCCAAGACTCCTTCCTGCCTCTGTCACTATACTGTTCTAAACATCCTGAGGCGGGTGTTTAACAGGCGGGTAGGTGAGGCAAGGGTTACATAAAGAGAGATAAGCACATTGCACCCTGGGCTCAGTGGTCTTTGAAATACCCAACCTTCTGTTAAGTCATAAATTTAAACTGTCATGGGGTGAAGTGGGAGGGGCAGGAATCAACCCCTCTTGTCCCCATAGGAAGTGCTGGTGTGGTTCCCCCATCTTCTACAAGTAGGTGGGAGAAGAGGAAACCCAGAGACGTGCTTGCAGTTAGAGGGACACCCAAAGTTACATATTGTTAACTGTTTCACCCCTCAAAAAAGAAGCAAGGCGATTTTCCTAAACCCAAGAGGGCAGAGGCTCCGAGAAGAGCAGACGCTGGTCCCGGCACCGTGAGCCGGCCAAGTGCTCAGACCAGAAAGAGGTGGAACTCCTGCTGTGGATCTATGAAGAAGTGACCTCGAACGCAAGCCACACAGCTCTCTTTTCTTCTCTACGAAATGAGGCCAAGAGCAAGTGTGAAGGCACCAGGAGAGCCAGCAAGCTAGAATGCTTGTGCTCACAGGGACATGGAGAATTCTAGACCAGCCTGGACTGCATGAGCAGAAATTGCTTGTGTGTGCATGTGTGCTCCTTAAAATAAAATAAAAAAAAATAATAAATTTTAAAAAAGTGGTGGGGAGTAAATAGCACATGAAACATGCTTGGCGCTGGGGCTGGAATGGTAGGCACAATCCCTTCCCAGTCTTCCACCCCCTCTCCTTCTCTTCCTCTGCCTGCTCGCCTGGGCATGAGGGTCAAACCTTCCCTGCCTGCTTCTCAAACAAACAGAATAAAAAGCACTTGCAAAGGCCGGAAGTAGGCTCCGTAAACTAAGTAACTAGTTACTCAGGCTTCCGTCAGCTTACCCCCCACACCACCCTGAATGTGCCCACCTCTGGCCGAAGCCTTGGCAACCATTTGGGAGGGTTGAAGACACCCCAGCATAAACACCACAGCCAGCCTACAAGAGACAATGGCTTTATCTGCTTTCACCTCCACAGCGCGCCGAACCTTCTGGAGAGGAACAAATTGTTCCCCATTAGGAAGGTCATTCTATGGGAAAGATAAAGCTATCTGCGCCTCAGAGGTAATATTTCTCGGCTACACCAATATCCTAATACATCCGCGTTCTGCTCGTGCCAGGGACGTACTTCTATAAACTCTCACATAAAAGAAAACTTGATTTTCCAGTGGGGTAAATGGAGAGAGAAAAGAAACAACCCTGCAAGCAAGAATATTACCCTGAGACAGCGCTGGGCCAGCCAGGAAGTTGACTAAAGGTGCGCCACCACTGACATTTTATAGCCACCAGGTCGGCTCCATTGGAAGAACGCTGGCAAGAGGCAGACCAGAGAGAGAAGCCGTGCATGTCTCCCACGAACTGGCCTGGCTGGCCGTTTACTGAGGTTAAGAAGCAATGGGGGAGCCATATCTATCAGCCAATGTGCAGGGAACTCACTGTGCGCTCACTGGAGAGGGCTATGAAAGCAGTGTCGTGACCCAGTCGGCGCACAGGGCCTGGTTCTCGCGGAGGAGCACTTCTGACAGGGTGGGCTTGCACGTGGGGGTGAAAGCGGTTAATGCTTTGCTTCCCGGGGGGCCATGGCTGTGCTCTTCGGGCAGGGGTATCTTCAGGCTTTGGAATGGTAGCGAAGCCCACCTTGCACTTGGCAACTGCTTTGCATCGGGGAAGAAAAAGCTGTCCATCCAGTTAAACCTCTTTCATCATGGGCCACTCACTCTCTTCACACACACACACACACACACACACACACACACACACACACACACACACACACACACACACAGGGACTCTGTGTGCTTATATACCAGGTGTTAGGATGAGGACTCGGTCAAATTCGCCACCCAGAAACCACGCCTCCAAGGACAAGACAGTGGTCAGTTTACCCCTTAGAATGGAATTAGGGGCGTTTATCTGCTTTGCTCATCCTGTACTCAAGAGTATAGAAAGAAAAGCAATCTGCAGACGATTCCAAGTCCCCGGACACCATATTCACCTCCTCTCTTGTTCTTGGGTAATCCATGCACTCCTTATTGTGAAGCTGGGCACGAGCTCTCAGGAGATAAAAGCCTTTGTTCCTAAGGAAAACAGCTGGCCAGAGTTCTGTGTAGCAGCCACAGAGATGGAAGCAGGAAGTGCTGTGATGGACAGGTCCCTCTACACTGAGTCAGACAAACCGTTCCCTCTGCTACTGGGTGGCCATCGGATGGGGTATTTTTGAATGTCAAAACTCCCTGGTGACATCCGATAAGAAACCAAAAGTATTCACAGATATTTCGGCAAACTCCCATCACCTATATCATCTGCTATCAATTAATACCCTGATACTAACTAATGATCAGTACCACATCAACCGCTACCAGCCCTAGAATCCCAAACTAAAAGGTTTGAGCCTCTGCTCGGGAAGATTCCCCCAGAAGCCTAAGGAACATGCACACGATGACATGAGTATGCAAAAGAAATGGAAGGAAGGATGATGAGCTGGGTCAGATGAATGGAAAGCTTCAGAGATGAGATGCCGGACTAGGGTTTTGAAGGTCGAGCAGAAGTTTTTCAGACAGGCACAGTCACAATAAGCATGAAATATCATCACTTGTTTCAGTCCCTCTGAGTCTGACAAAGCTGCAGCGGAAATCAAGTGGAAAGAACATCTGTTGGGAGATAAGGACCGAGACACAGCAAGGGTGATATCACAGGAGTCTTGTGGACTGTAACCAAGGAGACTGGACTCCATCCTGCGGGCAAAGGCTCATCGGTCATTAAGTTCCAAGCAGCTGTCTGAACTCAGGCAGATCACAGCCTATTTTAAGAGCCTTCTCCTGCCCTTCACAGAGGCCCTCCTTGTCTTCCTAAGCAAAATGGGCATTCCTGAAACCCAGGATACCTCAGAAACTATGATCATTATGTGCAGCTGTTCCCCAGGGGACATCTGTGGCTCAGGGAGGCTCACTCCCCATGCCGCCCTCACACTTGCTGGAAATGTGGTCCTCCCCTGGACCACAAATCTTATCCTTCAGAACACCTCACTGTCTTCCTCCGGCCCTGCCTGTGCTTCCAAGCCTACTCACCGCCCCCCAAAGATTCTTCGTGTCCCCAGTGGAGCCAGGACAGGGATGTGTGAAAGCATGGGGGTAGGCTGGGAGAACCCCAAGAAGACGGCCTGCTCCAAGAAAGACCTGAAAAACGAAGCAGAGGAACCTCCTCTGATTAGACTCTCTCAGTTTCAAGAATTTCATGGCAGGAGGTCTGGCTAGGTTCTCACTGTCCCTCAGTCATCGGGACTCCGGGAGCAGCTACCTGGAAAGAATCTTTATGGACATAAAGGAAAGTCATCACTGGGCCCATTGTCTTACAGGCAGAGGCAACACCTTAAATCAGGAAGACAGACATCAGCAACTGAGCCAGTCACCAAGAGAGGCCCCAAGGCCCCTCCCCTTCCAGGGCTCCCAATCTCCTCATTTCTCCACTCTACCTTGCACTCCGACTACTCACATTCCCCCTCCTCAGGCCTTCACTGGCACTGTCCCCAACCTCACCTCCACCCCACCCCACCCCGCAAGATCATGCCTCCTATCACAACTCACCAAGACTGGAGCCCCGATAATCTCACTCATAGGCCAGACTTTCACCACTAGGCTTTCCTGGATTATCCACACCTTCCTCCAACTTCTCGTCTTCTACTATACCCTAAGATTGACTTGGTTTACTAGTCACCCAAGCTTGGGGAAGCCAGGTTCTCTGTTTTACTTGGCAGATGTACTTCCAGAACCTGGGCAGTAACGGCACGCAAGGAACGCTTGCCTAATGAATGAACGTTCCACAACATCAACCTCCTTCTCTCTGCACCCTCCTAGGTTGCAAAGTGAACCTGGCTGGTGGTGCTCCCTACCAGCTCCATTAGATAAGTTCCTTAAAGGCAGAGACCATGTCTTATTCACCTTGGATCCCCAAATCATCGGTGGTACTCAAGGACATAATCCAACAACTTAAAAATCAAACTGAATGGAAAACAGGCAAAGAGTCTACAAGTCGCACCAATCTGACTCTCCACCTAAGAAGACGTTTCTGCTTCATTCCACAGGACAATGTCTCTGTCAGGTGTTTCTGGATGGCAGAGCCCCTTGGCAGGGCTTCTGAAAGGGCAAAGACATGCAAGAATTGAATCTGGGCGGGGGCAGAGATTGGAGAGATGGCTCAGTGCTTGAGAGCACTGACTGCTCTTCCAGAGGAACCAGGTACAATTCCCAGCACCCACATGGCAGCTCACAACTGTCTGTAACTCCAGTTCCAGGGGATCCAACTCACATGGCAAAACACCAATGCACATAAAATAGAAATTAAAAAAAAAAAAGACTTGCATCTGTAGTGACCAATAGTCACCATCCACGTGGGGTGATTGAAACGCAAGTTTAAAGTTAAAATCCAGTGCCATTTCCATTCTTTGCGAGTGACAACCACATTTCAGTGCTCGAGCCTGCATGGGGAAGAAGGTTTCCTTTCTACAAGAAAGCTGTCAAGAGGCAACTTGCCAAGGGGACATACTGAACAAGAACACAAAAGACCAAGGAAAGGGTATATTACTAGCTGATTCTAAGAGAGGCAGCTGAGAACTATGGGAACCAAGAGTTGTTGCTGCTTGGGAGGTGAGGGGTTTGGCGGACTTAGAAGAAACATCTTCAAAGTTGGAGTCTTAGAAATGACTATCAAGAGATTGGTGTGGTGGTACATACCTGTAAACTCTAGCACTGGGGCTGGGGCAGAGGGATCTCAAATTCAAGGCCAATCTGGACTATAGAGTGAAATCCTGTCTAGGAGTGGAAAGAGGGGAGGCGGTCACAGAAGACGAGAGGCCAGAAGAACCTCATGGTAACAGGCTCAGCGCAGCCCGAGTGCTAAGCAAATGATTGCTTTACATTCCCAGGCACACATGAGCCCAGGGGGAAGCAGAGAGACTACCAGAGAGAGAATTTCTCTCAGCTGAGAGATGAGGGCTGGGTGAATGCTGAAACGAACAGAAACGAGTACAAAGACAGACAGATACAGGGACGGCAGGCTGCAGAGATAGGACGAGGCCAGCTCCTTACTGGGATTAGGACACCTGCACGTTCAGAGGCCCCCGGGCCCTCACAAATGCATCTACCTTCTAAGATGCCAATAACCAGAAGGCAATACTTGTATTCACTTGGTGTTATGGGGACCTGAGAACTCCCCTACCCGCAAGTGGTTCACCCAAGAGAAGTCTGAAAACCTACTCCGAATAGAATCAGGGAGCCTGGTGAGCCTGTTCCCAATCACCCTCACTTAGGAGAGCAGGATGATGAGAGTCTTCTCTGTTTCAATGCCTTTGGGGAGCACGGCTCCCAGCCAAATGGAAGCGCTTTGAAGCAAGGGCCACACGCTTCGCTCATGTTCCGCAGCCCTGCCTTCCTGGCCCTTCCTGGCCACCCATTGCGGGTTAAAAGCTTCTTTATGCACACTCTCGGAGCCCAGCATGGACTGATTCCAGCCACTGCTGTACCAGGGCCTTAACCAGGCGCTTAAGATGCAGGGCACAACTTGGTTAATGCCATTGTGGGTGGCTCCACAGAACCTTGGATGCATTTCAGCAAACAGCTAATAAGAGCAGTAGATGGAAAGGCGGGTAAAGAGTCAATGTGGCGTTTACCAGGGCTCACCGTCGCCGGCCTGCCCTCCACCACACTTGCATGACAACCTGTTTCCATCAATTAATCTATCTTTAGCAGCCAAGACTCGGTATATGGACCCCTACTCTAAGAACCTTTTATCCAACAGGCACATACTTGGAGAAAAGAAAAGAGAAAGCAGAGGAGGGATTTCTAACACTGCCAGGCCAAATAATAATAATAATAATAATAATAATAATAATAATAAAAAAGATAAGGGGAGCGCTAACTTCATGAACAAAGAAAACTCTGGAAACTCTAAAGGGCCCCTCTTCCTACCCAGCAAGCCCAAGCTGACTGTGAGCTGCACACGTGGTCACTGAGGGGGATCACAGAGTGAGGGGCCACACTCCTCTCCCCACAGCCTTCCACGGCCCCTTATCACCTGCCTCCAGGACCGGGCAGGGCCTCTGCATGTTTATGGACTGTGGCAAGAGGTAAAAAAAAAAACCAATTCAAGAAATAACTTCCTGACAGGCTGACAGCTGACATTCTTAACTGAACACAGGATGTGCCAAGAAATTATCAGGCCTGGGTTTGCTCTCACTGATAGATGACAAAGCAAAAAAAAAAAAAAAAAAAAAAGAAGAAGAAGAAGAAAGAAGAAAAGAATTAATGGGGGTGGGGGAAGCCAAAGCCAACTGTAGCCACAAGTCTCATAAATCACGACTTTTATTGGATGTTTTACCACATAATAGCAGCAGTCAAACTGAATAAAGACACCCTTCTGTTAAGTTCCAAGGGAGACCGTATACCCCCTCCAGATGGGCTCGGGGTGTATGGAGGAGAAAACAGAACTTGGAGGAATTGAAGGGCTTGGAGAAAGCAGATTCAAAGGCACTGAGTTCATTCACTATGTGGCTTATAAAAATGTGGGAACCCAGAAGCAGCATGAGCTGGGGGGGGGGGGGCAGCGGGATGAATTCAGCAAGAGTAAAGTCACTCAATTCAGGGCACACGGGACGAGTGGATGCAGTAACCACTTCTGACGGGGCTGTAGAGCACGTGAAGAAAAGGCAAGTGCCACACCAGGGCTCATGTCTACGGCTGACCCCATGACAGTACTTCACCATGGTGACGCCCAGCACACAAACCAGGCGCAGCCACTTACTTATGGATCTGAGAAGAACGCACCAGTCCTCATGGGAGACTGATTTACTCTGGAACCTTCTCCCCCAGTGACCCACACTCAAAGCCTGACATGCCAACATCCCTAAACTTGGGGAACTGGGCAAAAAATAGAGTAATTAAGACAGACGTTCCCACAATGGCTCAGTCTCTGAGGCAGGATGAGGGGTGACAGGATATGTTTGGGGAGGGTTTACCCTCCTCCATCCCTACTCATCTCAGTGATAAGGGAGCAGGAAATGAAATGGATGTGCGGCGCCCCAAGCGGTGTCATTTCCAGAATCCATGGAAACGTATTCATCATCAACTACAATGTGAAGTACCTGTGGCCACCATGAAGGTAAGGACGCAGGCACACAGCTCCATGCACAGAAAGCTCTGCACACACATTCCAGGGCCCAGGGGACTGAAGCCCACTGACCTGGCCGAGCGCTAGGTTCCAGCCACTGTGACGCTGTGCAAAAGGGTGACGTAATCGGGCAGAAGCATCTCTAAGAATACACTACCGGGAACTGGATACCCTGACCCAAGTCAGATTAAAGATTACCAGACTAATCCTCAAGTTCAAGCTTGGTTTGCTCCTTCCCTCTCCTTCCCTAACCCAGGGACTTTAAGAAGGGCACTTCTGAGTAAAGATAGCCCTCCTTCCTCCTGGATCCCAGGTGTGAGGGGCCAGGGAAGAATGGGATAGTGTTCAAATACAGTCAGCCACCACCCTGCCTGAGGCACAAGGCAGAAAGTCTTGAATATGGAAAGCAGTTGAGACATCCCATTTTCCAAAATATTAAAACAGTGTTTCCAGAATGCTAGTGTGTTGGCAGTTTGCTTGGGCATCGGAAGCTCCTTGAGGGGTTAGGAAAAAGGCGTGCCACTGAATCAAACATGTAAGAGCTAAAAAACCCCAACCTCAAAAGCAGCTCGCCCATGACTCAACCTTCTAGAAGTTTCTCCCTCTTCAGAAGTGGGTCAGGAGAAGTTACGGTCTCATCTGCCTATTCTGAATGCCCGTGCCGATCCTTTTCAGGGGCTCCCTGCGGGCAGAAAGCATCTGAGCGATGGTAGCTAGAACAGTAAGTCTACAGTGTGGTGTGGTGATATCCTGTACTACATGCTGAGTGTATGGTGTGGTGGTGTATTGTGCTGTGTGATGTTTTACTCTATGATGTGGTTGTCGGGCTGTGTGGTGTTATATGGCATGCATGGTTCATGGTGGTGTGTTGCATTTTGTAGCATGTGTTTTATATAGCATGGTGTACTGCACTGTGGTATTTTGTGGTATGTGGTGCGGCATGTGGTATTTTGTGTTGTATGTTTTGTGTAGTATGTGCTGTAATGTAAGATAGTATGCTGTATCATGTGGTGTTTGTGGTACTGTGTGGTGTGTGTTACTTTGTGGTTTTGCGTGGTGTCTTGTGTGTATGGTGTTGTACTGTGCGGTACTTTATAGTATTATACTGTAGTGTATCATATGGTGTGGTATTGTGGAAGGATCCAACACATGCTCTCCTATTTACTGAGCTGAATGAATCAATAATAAATCCCTATTGAAAAGCAGGCAGGCGTGGCCTGGAGCTGGGAGTAATGAACTGGATCAAAACCAAACTGGACTCCTGGCTTGGCTTGACTGTGAGTTCTTCCAGTTGTTCTGTCCTGAGCAAGACACGTGACTTTGAGGAGCCTTAGTTCCCTCATCTACGAAACGGGACAGCATTCCTGGGGTGTGCTGTAGTTCCACCCTGCAGATCCAGTCAGATTTCAAGTGAATGTTTTGCAGAAGTACAAAGACATGGTCACTGATGGGTCTCCTGAGGCTGCCAAGAGGCTCACCCGGCCCTTGCCCCAACATGCAATTTTTCATTCCCTAACAGGGCCGGAGGGAGAAACGGACAGAAGTAACTCTAATCCTACGCTGGCACCAATAGCTGATCGCCTGAAGAGAGAAATCTTCTCTGGAGAAGAAGAGGGAATCCATGTATCATGCAATTAAAGCAAGCAGGTGGGCTCAAGTTTACAGACAGGCCAGGCCAACGCTGGCAGCTGACCCTAGGTAGTCAGAGCCGCACCAGCAAAGAGGACTTGTGGGGTTTTGCTGTGGAGATGGATATCCTCGGGGTGCAGGGCCACGCACAGAAGAGCAGGAAAGCCGGGAACACACTCTCTCACTTCTAGCTTTATCTTCTGTTTACCCCACCACTCGCTGTCCTACCATGCCACTCATCTTGGAACCCCCAACAACATCCATGCTGGGGGACCTCAGTGCCCTCCCTTCCCCTTGCTGGGTGTCTTCTACAGCTGTGATAAAACACCATGACCAAAAGCAACGTGGGGAGGGAAAGGTTTATTTCAACTGGCAGTTCATAACTCCTCATACAGGGCTGTCAGAGCAGTGACCTGAAGGAAGGAACCGACGCAGAAACCATGGAGGAACACTGACTACTGGCTTGCCACCTGTGGCCAGGGGTGGCTCCACCCACAGTGGTTTGTACCCTCCCACATCAATCACTAGTCAAGAAGATGCCCTACAGACTTGCCTACGGGCAATCTGATGGAGGCGGTTTTTCTCAACTGAGGTCTCTCCCCAAGTGACTTTGGCCTGTATCAAGTTGACAAAAACAAAACAAAACATCACTAGGACACTGGGTATGTCTTCAACCCCCTGCCTAAGTCAGTACTGAATTCCTAACTGTGTGATGTTTCCTCATCTTGTTCTCCTTATCCTCAGCTAATCTAGAAGCTCTGCCCGGCTAATGGCCCTGCTCCCCACCCCTTGAGCCCCTGGCCTCCACAATCACTGGGAAGTCTGACTCATCTAGAACCCATCCAATCCTATATTCTGTCACTATTTGAACATGCTCGGAGATGGTTTGGCAGCAGAGCTGTACCCACTGGTCTAGAAGGGCAAGCCGCTCAGAAGTCAACAGTAGTCCAAGGCTTTCTCTCCGTTCCTTTCTATATAGCCAGACATGGCCAACCTTTTGACAATGCAATATGACATTGTCACCTGCAAAGTTCATGCTTGAAAACCTTGCAACTGAATCAATCACCCCTCACCCCTGGGGGGGAAAAAATCACATTTTAAGTAAGTTTATGATTTGGTGCCAGGTACCACTTACAGTTATTCTGGGCTACATGCAGTCACACAAAGCATCTGAGCCATGGGTCAGACACACCTCTGACCACAAGAAAATGCTTCATAGAGTCATAGAGCTTTCTGTCGACCTACCTGACCAGAACAAGTCAGGAAGGATGCTGATCGCCTGCAGCCAAGGACGTGCTTGGGATGACCACTATACTTCCAGCCACCATCCCCCAAATTTTGACCTTCTGTCTACGTTTTTCTTCCTTCTCCCATAAGCCCTGCTTTTAATTCAATCTGATGGAGATTTGCAAATAATGCTCACGGTCCAGCAAGGATACACGAACCCAGTCAAACCTGAACACAGTTGTAAGACACCAGACAGTATGCACTTGGAGGCAAACACTTAGTCCTATCCGTATGAAAATGTTCAGGAGTACCCAGAATCCCACTCCAGGGAGTGAGGGTCTGGAAACCAAGATGATCATCCTGATAGCATGCAGGGACTTGCGTCCCAGCTGCCATCTGGCCTAAAGCACAATCCAGATGCCAACCGTTCACAGAATGAATGTTAAATGGCCTCCCCTGAGAGGTCTGGAATAACCATCCTTTGAAAAGCAGTGTAGAGCCTACAGCCTGAACACACAAGAGATTGTCTGATCTGGGCCTCCTTAGTAATACTTGGATGGGAGAAGGAATGTAGGATCCTCCCATAGTATGAAGGAAATTGCCCCAGAAAAAGTAGAGAGCAAAATAAAATAAATAAACTACACTGAGGAAGTTCAGAATACAAGTTCAAGGAACTGATGGGAAACCTTTAACAGGTCTGGACCTGGACCTGAACTTCAGTTTACCCAGGATCATGCCATGTTACCACATACCACCTAGGTTAATGGTTATAGAACTGCAATGGTAACTGTAAACAAGATGTCTTAACAATATAAGGTAGCGCACCACCACACTATGATGAGATGTCCTCCGCAACTTCATCTTCTAGATTCTCTAGGTGTCTACTGAGGAATGCTTTTCCTTTGCCGGTCTATGTACACGGTTTCTGTTGTGGGGCTCTTCCTTCTCTGCTAGTCTACCGTATGTGGTATGTGGCTGTAACACGGGATGGGGTGGGGGTACGGTTTCAAGCCTATTTCTTATCATTTGGTCCCTACCTCAGGTGCTGAAATGACGTGGCAAAATTCCAACAGCCTCCTCCCAGGCCTCTCTATTACGCAAGACCTGAAAACTGGGGATCCCTATTTAAGATTGCCCCGCAGCTTAGTTCAAAGGGGGAAGTGGTATATTCTGGGCTTTGTTTCCTCTGGCAGCGGGGTCAGGGAGGTGTTTGGTTATTTCAGTGGCAATATCCTGTGTCTCCGCAGAATCTATTTTTCTGGAAAGTCTGAGGCAGCAACGGAGGCTTCCTGATGGAGACAGCATGGTGGCCTCGATTCTGAACACAGCAGCTGTGGTATCCCCTTCCTGACTCAGAATGACCTCCCGATGCCTGGAGAGGTGGTGGCTACCTGAAGACCGAGACCAGCGGCGGGGCTCTGAGCTGGTTCCTGAGCACACAGCCTGGAGGTTTCTCCACACGTTCTAATGGTTTCCACGAGTCTCTTACCCTCCTCCGACACATTCCTTTCTGGCTTACACTAGACAGCACCGGACTCGGCTCTCTACAACTGAAACCAGACCAGAACACTGCCTCTTCTCTTGTTTTTAAAAACAGATCATTATCATCACTCAAAAAGACATAAACCAGAGTCTGACATTTTAGTTTTGGTTTTCACTAGCTGCTTGACCCAGAGCAGGCACACATGAATGTTCACCCGGGCTCGGTTTTCTCACCTATAAAATGGAAAAGTGAACCAAGATGAGGCCCATGTTCCCTAACCGTGCCTAAGGTTTGCTGACCTCAAATCCTGGATCCTTTACTACTCATAATTCTGTTTTTGTTTTACAATCAGTTAATATAATCTATTTATTCAGAAAAACTCTCCTCATTCTTGCCTGAGTGATCAATTTCAAATCATGGTCTGAGATATGCCCTCACCTGGAACTGAGTGTGGCTTGTACAAGAAAGGACCCACAGTGACAAGGACAACCAGGCAGGGGTGACGACTCTGATGTGTGTCCCTCTAGAAACAGGTGGCAATACTGGTTTCTGTCTGGTCTACATTTTTAACAACAGAAAGTACCTGCTGCTTTTTTGTATAATGAAAGAATAGAAGGCAGGTGTGGTATGCTTTTCTGTTGATCCACACCTACTGCAGGAAGGACCTTTGGGGGGGGGGAGCCCACTGATGGAAACCCGTGGTGAACACAGGATGGGGGGAGTGAGGGGACGGGGTGGGGTCCCCACTCTCTCCCTTCCCATACCTGTGTGAGTGCTTTCTTAGGACAGTTACGCTGCAGGTTCTGATTCAGAGGAAAACTATTTCCAGCCACAAACTTCGATAAATGTTAACCGAGTAAGATATCCAGGCGGTAGGTGAGCATTCAGAAGATAAGGTAGGTCGACAAGCCCTGGAGAGAGACGCTGCCAAAGGCATAGAAGGAGGCAGTGGGAAGAGGGCCAAGTGGACCAAGAGACATCAGACTGGAAATCAGCCTCGCCCTCAGCACCCACAGCATTGTGTACTATGACTATGAACAAGGAGCTTTGGCTTCTCTTTCCCTCCAGTGCTGGGAATCAAACCTACAGCCTAATGCATGCTGGGCAGGTGTTCTACCATTAACCCTTAGGATTATTTTTAGAACTTACTGATTTTTTTAAAAATTAATGTATGTGCTGGCTAGATTTTTGTTGTTGTTGTTGTTGTTTGTTTTTGTTTTGTGTTTTATTTGATGTCAACTTGGCACAAGCTGGGGTCATCTGGGAACAACAGTAATCGAGAAAATGCCTTCAGAGGATTGGCCTGTGAGCAAGTCTGTAGAGCATTTGCTTGAGTGATGATGGAGTCAGTGGGCTCAGTTCACTGTGGGTGGTGCTCCCTGGACGGGTGGTCCTGGGTCTAAAGGAAAGCAGGCAGAGCAAGCCAGGGGGAAGGCCAGGAAGCAGCACCCACCGCTCCTTGGCCTTCTCCATCAGCCTCGGTCTCCAGGTTCCTGGCCTGACTTCACTCAGTGATGGAATGTGACCTGGAAGTATAAGCTGAAATAAACCCTTTCCTCCCCAAGTTGCTTTTGCCCAAAGTGTTTTACCACAGCAAAAGAAATCCTAATCAAGAAAAGCTAAAATCCCAAATTTCTGTTGAGAGTATAAAATAGTGCCACTTTCCCTAGGGGGACAATTTGAACTGAAAATACATTTTAAAAGATACTATATATTAAGCATACATAATATCCATAATATCACATATTATTGATCATGTAGCTTTATTACACACTCATATTGCATGTATACATACACATATATACATAAAATATTTTTTAAGCTTCTCTGAAATATTCACAGTGGCCAGTGGGGTGGCTAAGGCAGGAGGATTACTGCAAGTGCAAGGCCAGCCTGACCTACTGGAGTCCCACACCAGAAGGGTAACAAAGTGAGACCCTGTCTCAAAAACAAACAAACAAAAGATCCTTAGTCTCTAACCCCCACCATGTCACTTTAGATACACACTATAAGTGGGGACAGGTAAGTTTACATGTCAGTGCTATTTACAGTAAACTGTCAACAAGGTAACCATTTAGTAACAGGCTCTGAGCACATCAAGTATAATCTTAAGTCACCATACCACGTAGACAGTAAGAACTATGTCTTTAAAAAAATGAATGTGAATGGTATGCAGATAGATTCATAATAAGTTTTTTTTTAATTGCAGGGGTTTTCTTTAATTTATTTATTTTTATTTTATGTGCATTGGTGTTTTGCTGTGGGTGTCAGATCCCCTGGAACTGGAGTTACAAACAGTTGTGAGCTGCCATGTGGGTGCTGGGAATTGAATCCAGGTCCTGTGGAAGAGGAGTCAGTGCTCTTAACCACTGAGCCATCTCTCCAGCCCCCGTAATAAGTTTTGAAAGCAAATCAGCAAAAGATGTCTGAGCACGTACGCATGCATATACACACATACATATATCCATTTTTTTTTTTTTTTTGCCTTGAAAACAGGGGATGGAAGAAAATGCACCAAAGCATGTCTAAATGGTAAACTGTGGGATTCAGGACATTTTACCTAATACTGATAGTTTCTCAAAGTGTTCCTCAAGTTTCTGTGATTGGGAGGAGGGCAGAAGCAGTAATCAATGTTCTGAACAAACAAAGCACGAGAGGCTCTCTGCTCTGTAAACGTCCAAGGTGGGGTCAAGCACGCTCTCTCGCAGACGGAACTCCTACCGTGACCCCATCCGCTGTGGGAACGAACGGAGCAGCCATTACGCTTGCGTGTCTGTCAGCAGGAGTAGTGCGTTAAGCTGTTTTTTAATTAATTAATTTGAGTCATGAGCATTTGAAAGTGACTATTTTATGGAGCTGAAATTTACATTTATCTCCCGCTTTAAAGCCCATTTAGCAAATTAAGAAGAAAACAGCAACACTCAGGGAAGTTATTGAGCCTACCCGTGTGCATCATGTAGAGGAGAACAGCTAGATCACAGGGCTCCGCTGAGGAGCGAACAGGACCACTTTGTAAGAACTCTAGAAAATAACAGGCGCTGTACAAAAGCCTCAGTGAAATGCTACTTTTCAGCAGCAGCAGCAGCCCAGCTGCCCTGTGACTCCGTCGTGAGAGGTCCCTCACGCCTGCACCGAGGGACCTGTGCGTCGAAGCCTTGCTGCAAAGCACCATGGGGCTGTGGCACAAACTTGCTCCACGGAAAGGGTCTGGAGCTTCTGCTGGCTCCACAACCCAGTGAGGTTTGAATCGAAACGCATAAAACCATGCCACAGGTGCTGACCCTTAACCCAGTTACCCAAACAGGTAAAGTCTGCTTAAAACCCCCACAGAAACATGGGGTGGTCACTCAGCCACTCCCCAGTGTTATAGGGGTCTCAAGTCGGAGCTGGTGTGCAGGGGTGGCTCCTGAGAACCCACTCCCGGACCTTGGCCTCCGAAGGCAGAAACACACGAAAGATCAACACAGATGGGGCGGGTCATCTGCGGCCAACACTGCAGGCTGGAAAGATTCACCAGAGCCCTTTCTCCCACTGGAATGCTGGGATTCGAGGACAGGCCTTTCAACAGGAAAGAAACACGTAATCCAACTCTTCACTGGCTCTTCCTGGTCCCTCTCGACAATTCATCTGAATTCGTGCTGGTCTGCCTAATGTTTAAGGTATTCTAAATTAAAATGCAAACAGCAGCACCGGTAAAGAAGATCATGGCGCCAAGGCAGGCCTCGGCAGGAGAGGGCACACTAATTCTCCAGCTAACCTCGGCTCTCACAGCCACCTAAGCTGACGGCTTGGAATTAACTCATTCAGTTAATAATTCAAAGCCACGGACTGGGCAAGTTTTAACGCTTCAATGTTGGTTTACAATTAACCTGGCTGTGGTGTTCAAAGGTGCCTGGTTTTTAATTAGTCTATTGATTAATCAGCCTGGTTAACAAGTCTGTATTTCTGGGGCCCTCTCTTCTGACTTCTGTTCTCGTTAAGGAGAGAGTGGGGGTTACCCTGGCTCTTTTCTCCTCTGAACTCCCCCGGATCACAGGCCCACCATTCTCTGGGGACATGGCAGACTCGGTATCAAGATCAAAAAAGCATGAAGCCTGACTCCTGCCCAGCCTGACACAAACTAAGGCAGGCGCTTTGTGACTCTGTTTCTTCACCCATTCAAATGGGATGCCAGGTTCTGCTTACAGGAACCTTCTGTAAACAAGTACGAGACTCACAGAGCGGCACCTAACCCGGGCCACTGTTTCCCCTGCTTCCCAGCCCAGCGCTGACGCTGACGAACATCTAGTCTGGGCATTGCACTGTCTGGCTCTGCAAAGCCAGGAGCAGAGAGGAGAAGGCGCTATGCCCCATGGGCTATCTCCCAGGAACGGATCCAAAGCCAATTACTCAGCAACAAGAGGGTCCCTTTCCCTGGCAGATGCACATGTGTCTGTTCAGTACAATCCCTTGCCTGCTCTATTCCTAAGGGTCACATGGGTTCAGGGAGGTCACTACCTTTCTCAAGGTTACAGTGCCCTGTACCACACAGCTGCTCAGAACCCATGCTCCCATTCTCCCCAAGCTTCCCCATGACGGGAGGAGGAGGCACTGTTAAGAATGAAGCCAGGGACACCTGTTGTCACTGACGTAGCCAACAGTGTAGCCACCTTCAAGGCTCTCGAAAAATACCCCAAAGCACCAGCCCACCGGGGGATTGCAGCAGAATCTAGGACACGCTCTCTCAGCATTTCCCAAAACGTCATCACATGCCCAGAAGGCAGCGCAATATGGAAACCCTGGTAGAGAAAACCCCATGGTGAAACTACTTCAGGCCTCAGAGACTGGGGAGGAGGAAAGGCCAGCCCACCAAGATATTTCACACTGCAGACCCTTTGTGCATTCTGCTCTTATGAGAATATAAGCTCCTGTTCATTCTTCAAAGCCCGAGTAAGAAAGCCTCCCTCCTGCTTCAGCTCACTGATCAAAATCTGTTATTCTCAGAGCTGGGTTGCACACACCTCAGCTCTACTACAACTTGCCATTCAGCTGTCTATATTCTCTGTGATGGTCTATGTTCTGGTGTCGGGTCATCAGGGGTTTTGTTTTGTTTTGTTTTGATTTTGAGACAGGGTCTCTCATTGGTCTGGAATTTGTCCTGTAGGCCAGGGAATGCCAGCGATCTGCCTGCACACCCACCACCACCACCACCACCACCAAGCATTGGGACTACAGGGGCATACTCTTTGGTTTCCAATGGGTTCTGGGAATTGAACTCAGGTCCTCTAACAGGCATTTTACAAACTGACCTACCTCCCCAGCCTGACACCTTTATTTCTTAAAAAGCAAAGACCACCAAAAAGTCATGTGCCTAGTATATCAACATTTAGTGTTTAGAAATCTAAACAGAGGGTTTTCTTGTCTGGTTGGTTGGTTTGGTTTTTTTGCCAGGAATGAACATATATCACCAACTGAAACATCAATACAGGTCACACAGCCTCTGCAGAATTCCACTGTATATCCATGAAAGAATGACCAAGTCTTAGAATCACTATGGAAAAAAACATATATCTTTACAGATCCTAGACAAGGGTGTCATGGATAGCCAAGGGTCCTGGACCACAACTTGAAAACACCTCTTCTCGGAGATTCATTCACAGAATGACTTTGGGGTGCGGGAGCCACTTGCGGGCAGGGTCATGTCCCCCATGTCTCTGTACCTCTGGGGCCTAAGGTGGTGAACTGCTTCACCGTCTCCCTCTCTGAACTCAGCTAAAGACCAGGAGCCCTACAGAGCCCAGTGCGCCTGCCTGTCAGTGGATGATGACTGCACCCGATCCTGGCACCCACTGCGGAGCTGCCCAGATCTACAGGGAGCCACACAGTTGGCAGAAGTGCAGGGGACCTGTGTGCCCGGGCCATGCCCATGGCAACTAGAACCCAGCCTCAAATGAAGCTTCAGATAAAAGCATCTGGGAATGAGCACGGTGGTAATGCGTGTGCAACCCTTCTCCCTGGAGACGCCAGGGTGCCTCTCAGGTTGGGATTTATCATCTTCTGGTAGCTTTTCCCCCAGGTCCCTTTAACAAGCCTCTGGGGAGGGGCTGGGAGCCACCCTGTTCCTAGGCTACAGGAACAACCTCAGGCAGGAGCAGGAAGGGCTGTTCCAGTCCAGGAAGCTGGGTCCTTTCTGAAGCCCAAAGGCTCTTCACGGATCCACAGCCAGGATAGGCGCATCAGAGTCCACTTGAAATACCCTGGGAAAACGCCCCCAAACTACATCTGTACTCCGCCTCCATCCACCACAGCCTTCGAGTAATCCCCACCACCTGCCAGTTTCTCATTTTCTCTCTTGCAACAACTTAAAATTTAAAAGAAAAAAAAAAAATTTAATCACAATTCAGGAAAACACACCCACACATCTTGCTCACTAAGCGTGGAGCCATCCCTCCGCTCAGCTCAGTCTCTGCTCTACTACTGAAGGAAGAGGAGGAGGGGGAAACGTCACTTCAGACCAAAATGCTGCCTCCTCTCCAACCTGGAGGACCCACCTGCCCACGTGTTTGCAGGGCTAATTCAGATCTCACTATGTGAATACACTTGCAAGCTGGGAAAACAAGCCAATAGTTCAGAGGATCCAAGGCAAACTCCATCTGACAGCCCCAGCCCTGACGGCTGCCAAGACTGATTGACTGGCTGGTTATATTTAGAGGCGGAGGAGGAGGAGGAGGGGGAGGAGGGGGATCAAACAGTGTTGGGCCTCCAAACTCAAGAACGCTGTGTTGAGAATGGCAGAATAGCAAATAAACAGCCGACAGGCATTCGGCTACATCGTCTGGCATCTGCGCAGCACAGCTCGCCTCCGTAAACTACAGGGACTTCCAAAGCCACCCACACCATTGCAAAGAAGAAACAACAACGGCAGATTAAACCAGGTCCTGCCACAGCCTCCTCACAATAAGCAAACAAACAAACAAACAGAGATGATCTCGTGCTCCCTCCCCGTCCCCTCTGATCTCTTGTTCTAAGACAACAGGACATGGAGCAAAGACCAAGCCAAGGTTACATGGCTGAGTTTGAACCCCGGGTAGGCCGCCTGTACAAAGAAAAGCTTTGGTTTTAACTGTGACCCTACCTGGATATGCTGGCACACTCCCTGAACCCCAGCCCCCCAGAGGCTAAGGAAGGAGGATCATGAGTTCAAAGCCAGCCTGGAATAGAGAGACCTTGTCTTGAAATAATAATAATAATTACTACTATTAATGTTAATTAGGGCAGGGAAGATAACTAGCTGGTAAAGTGCTTGCTGTATACACACAAGAGTTCAATCCTCAGAAAATCCTGTGGTTTGGGGATTATTTTTTAAATTGCTGTTGCTGTTGTTGTTTTTAAAGTTAGGAGTGATGGCTCATAGTGGTAATCCCAGAACCGGAAGGCAGACAGGGGTGGATCCCTGGGGATTGCTGGCCAGCCAGCCTAGACAATTTGGCTAGTTCCAAGTCAGTAAGGGACCCTGCCTCAATAAAAAGGTGCATTGTGCTAGGCGGTGGTGGCGCACACCTTTAATCCCAGCACTTGGGAGGCAGAGGCAGGCAGATCTCAGTGAGTTCGAGGCCAACCTGGGCTACAGAGTGAGTTCCAGGAAAGGCACAAAGCTACACAGAGAAACCCTGTCTCAAAAAAAAAAAAAGTGCAGTGTGTCTAAGCAATCACCTTATGAAAGAAACACATATCTGAACACACTTGGGACCTGGCACACTTATAAACACACATGCATATACAAAAACAAACACTTAGACTCTCTACTATAGGAAAAAAGGCTGTTTTATTTCTCCTCTGCTCTAAGAGATGGAAACACCAACTTAGCCTAAAAAGAGAGCCGGGCTATTATTTACAGCCCCCAACACTATTATTTATTGCACCCCAACAGGTGGTATATATATGTGATCCCATTAAAGGGTGGTGAGGAGTGGACAAGACTCCAGGCTGCGGGGACAGAAAGACTTTAGCATAGAAATGGAAGCCATCAGAACCACAGACCTGGACAAACTGATTTTGTGAGCCTGAGTGTCCCTGACTACAAGGTCAGTCAGGATAATATCCATCATAGAGAGGGTTTACTCATTCATTCATCATCTGCTGAGACCCTCAATGCACCAGGCACCCACTACAGATGATGCTGAGATATGGCTGGTCTGTAGTTCAGTAGTCGAGTCCTACCCTTGCATAGGCAGAACCCTAGGGTCTATATTCAACATCAGGGATGAAAGATTCCGATACATATATAGGAATAAAGTAAAGAGACAAAATGGGCTATGTGCAGCTCCCAACCACACCAGCCATGCAGGAAGTGCTCAAATACAAAGGAATTAATCGGCCATGTTGACATTGTCCACCGCCAGCTCATCCAAGTGCCCTGCTTTTGACTCTCCTAGAGCATGAGCCTGATATCGGGCGCTACGCTCAGAGAGGCTCCTCTCCATTCATGCTAAGATGTGCATCCTTGATGTTCGCAGATGCCCCTAGACCAGGTCCTACAACCGCCCTACTTTCCCTCTAGGGCACCTGTGTGTGCCAAGAGGTGCCAAATGCGCCAACCTGTGGCATCTGTGGTGTTAGTCACCATCGTCCCTGTGGGCTCCATATGACTTCCCCTACCCCTCTCTAAGTTCCCGTGAGCACCCCAAGAGCACAGTAGGTGTTCCTGCACACTGGACAGGATGAATGAATGAAGGCCTACAGCTCCGTGCGCCCGGGGGCCTCTGCTGGATCTCCAGGAAGACAAAGTGCACAGTGTGTGCTCTGCGGGAGCTCTTCAGAACCGCACGCCTCGGTTTTCCCATCTGCTGACTTTCAAGGGCACGGTTGTGTGTGTCACTGCGTCTCAACCCAGGATGCGCATCCCTGAACATAACTGGATCTTTGCAAAACAGCAAATGTTTTCTCTGAAATGAAAGTCAGTTCTCTGGATAGCAACTGCTAACAGACAGGAAGTGCTGCGAGGTCTGAAAAACAGACGGCTCTCGGTTGGATTTTGTTTTTAAATTGTTTTGTTTTAATAAACTGAGGCTTTTGTTTTATACCAAAAAAAAAAAATTAGTGTCATGGTGGATAAAAGCCAGGAATGCAAGAAAGAGAACGGGGGAAAGATGATATAAAGAGAGGAGGAGGGGTCGTGGAAATTAAATGGTCCAGGCAGATCTGAGTACCAGAGCCAGGTTAACAGAGCAGAAAGAACACACAGGGCCAGGTGCCCCGGCTGCTCGGTTTTCAGGACCTAGACAGCCACACGTGGGGGCTTGGGGCTGGAAGGACTTTGGGGGCAGGGCGGGGGCAGGAGGTCCCTCACACTCAAATCCCAACAGACGCTGCCCTTCCAGGGGCTGACAAGGGGCTCAGTGTGGTGTATGTTTTTTTTTCCCCTGTAGGCCTCATAGAGCAGGGGGAAGGGGCTTCACAGAAGTTGCGGTCAGCACATGGGTGGGAAACTGGGCTTAAATGCGAACCCATTAGAGAAGGAGAACTTTAATTTATCAATTAGACACCATCTGTGGATTGTGTTCCTTGGAATAACTGTTGAATCTGACAATGCACTGCGGCCTTACAAAGTTTCTGCCATCCTTGATGCTGTTTAATTAAATTTCTGCACTTAACTTTGATTGCACCGCAAGCCTGATGCCTTCCCCAGATTGAGTTCCTCGGCCACCTGCTGTGCTGGAGCCAAGCATGTTCCCAGAGCAAGGCGAAATATGTATTTTCTCTAAGCCTTGTCTTTTCTCGGCCTTTGCCCTGAGGACTCAGGGTTCCTGCTGCACGGATGGACACAGTCTCCGAAGCCGTCAGCCCAGCCTCAGGCCTGTACCGCCCACGTGAAATCTTCTTGTTCTTCCAGCACGTCTCACTGAGGTAACAAATAAGGTCCTAGACGTTTACCAAATGCAGTGAGAAGTGACTGAAAACAGAACCACATAAATAATCACATAGAACAAGAGAAAAGGCAGGCTCCAGGGGGCAGCTGCTTCTGACCCGGGAAAGAGAAACACAGATCAGCACAGGGCGGAGGAGCCTCCAAGCCTCGCCCACACTGTGGGTTCAAAGCAGTTTCAGAAAGACAAGGATCCCAACACACACACACGACTCTCCACCAGTCTTTACTTACTGTGTTTTTAGTGGTAAAATAATGTAACAGTAGACCACTATACTACTTCCTGTCTCCATAGCCCCAAGTCCTTCAGAGACCTGAGAGGAGAGGAATCACAGTACTATTTTCTGTGACTGTTCGTTGTACTTAGCACAGTCTTCAAGATTCCTTTGGATGACATAATACTCTAGTCTGTATGTCTCGTTTATCCATTCAGTAGCTGATGGACACTACCTGGTTTCTACCTTTTGACTACTACAAACAATGCTGAAATGATTACTGATGCTCAGATATCCATCCAAGTTCCTGCCTTTCCAAATACAGTATATGTGTATGTATGTATGTGTGTGTGTGTATGTATGTATGTGTATGTGTGTATGTATGTATGTGTGTATGTATGTGTGTGTGTATGTGTGTATGTGTATATGTATGTATGTATGTATGCAATACATACATGTATATGTGCACGCATGTGCACGCATACCCAGATGTAGAACTGCTGGGTCGTATAGTACTTCTATGTCCAATTACTGAGAAACCTCCAGGGCTGCATCATTTATATTCCCACCAACATACAGATGCATTTCAACAGCTTTATTCTTATGGGTTTTTCAATTTTCTGAGATTTATTTTATGTGTATAAGGATTTTGTCTGCATGTATGTATGTGTCCCACGTGTGTGCCTGGTGCCTACGGAGGTCAGACGAAAGTACAAAATTAGGATTCCCTGAAACTGGAGTTCTGTGTGGTTTTGAGCCACAACATGGGTGAAAAGAACTGAACCCAGGTCCTCTGCAAAAGCAGCCGGTGCTCTTAACTGATGAGCCATCTCTCCAGCCTCCATTTTTCCACTGTGAGATAGCATCCTTTGTATCCCAGCCTAGCTTCAAAGTCGCTGTGTAGAGAAGAGTGACCTTGAACTTCTGATCCTCCTGCCTCCGCCTCCTGAGTGCTGAGATCACAGGCATGAGCCCGTTTACGTGGTGCTGGGGTGGAACCCAGGACTTCACGCCTGCTAGACAAACAGTCTACTAACTGAGCTCCACCTACAGCCTTTCCTGGGCAGAAGGGGCAGTGCATTTACTTGAGACGATGAGGATCAAACCCAGGGCCTCGTTCACACTAGGTAACTGTTACACTGACCTTTGTCCTCAGACCAGCGGCTCTCGTTATTTCAACAGAAACTTTCCAGTTACAATCGATATTCTTGAGCTGAGTACTGCCATTTCTAGGCACTTTACACACACACACACACACACACACACACACACACACACACTCTACGAATGGTACAACACAAAGATAAAGAACTTAGTACCGATTAGTCCTGAAAGAACTCTCAAGCTGTAGCATGTGAAGAGAGAAGAAATGGGTGATGGGACAGGCCCTGTGGACATGCATGAAAAATAAACCCGGCACTCTCCTCTCTAGAACCACATGGCTTCTCCAACTTAAAACTTCAAGTTCAAAAGATTTCAGAGCTAAAACTTCAGAACTATAAAATAAAATTTTCAGGAAATGCAGTTGCAACAGTCAGTGGATCATTACAGCAGCCACTTCAGGAAGCCATAAACTCACAGGGCAAACAGTTGGGTCCTGTAGTCATTTCCTTGGTGGGTCAGGTGGCTTGAGACATGTGACTTCACCCCCTCCTTTTCCAGAAGTGGGGCTCGGGGGAGCTTTCCTTTCAGGAACACCGTAAGATCCTGATTTGCAGGATGAAGCCTTTTGTCCCTCAAACACAAGCAACACCACAACGCTTCAGCCCACCCTCATCCCAGAACAACTGGGAACTGGCCTAAGCTGGCTGCTTCTCTGACAGCCTGGCAATTCCTTTGCTCCCACGGTTCTCAGCCCCACTGGGGTCTAGGGAATCCCACGAGCTCCTCCAGTCCTGGCCCACGTATAGGTTATAAAGCTTGCTAACTTCCAAAAGCCAAGACCATTGGTCACCAGGGCGTACACCCTTTCCGGGAGCTAATTATCCTGACATCTGAGATTTAATGTAACTACTTAGGAAGCCCTCCTTTTTATATCATTTCTGCTTTTTTGGCAAGGATACTTTTCAGAAGCTGTAAGAAAATGAAATCAATTGTTCTACCTTTGGAAGGCTGACCACATATATAAAAAACTGACCCAAGATCTCCTGGGATTTTACACTAAGCTGTGTGTTTGAATATGGGACTTCAACTAGGTAAACTTCAGCTCATGAGTAAAGCATTTATCTTATCGTGCCTCAAGTCCTGGGTTCAATCCCTAGCACTGAGGTGGGGGTTGGGGGAGGGGGACTCTTAAATTGTAGTCCAGAAAGTATAGTGTCTATTCTTGATACACACCCCATTTGGTTAAATGGGAAATACCACAGACCTCTCCTCACTCTGAGTTAATAGTCCACTTGTTACCATCTGTAGCAAATTTTCTGGACAAGTTCAAACTTTGAGAATGATGTCGCTCGGGCCCATGTGGCAGCTCTGCGCCCTGTAATTAGCCTCTGCTGAATTAGTGTGAAGCTGGATGGAGGTGCGAGGGGTCAATTATGCCACCAAATGAAGAGAAGAGAAGACACTTGTCTAGGCCGCTGGTTCTGTCTTAAATTAACTTTTAATATGGAACAAAATGTTATATTCACTTTTCCCATTTTCTAAAATTTTTCTTCTGTGGAAGTAATAAGGTATTTTTAAATTTTAATAAGACTAGGAAACTGGAGACAAATCACTCCAGGAGCGCTGACGCCAGTTCCAACATTGTCTCTCCACGGAGTCACAGGCGTGGCCAGCAACAACACCCATCCCAATGGCCTCAGCAATCCTATAGCCCTAGAGGCCAGCATGGCATTCAAGGTCATGGGGCTCAGGAACTCCGACCGAAGAGCAGAGGCAGAGTCCTGGTCGGGGTTCCCTCTCTTGCCAACCTCCACTCCACCTTCTGCTGGGGCCTGGCAGTCCTCCCCAGGGGAGCCCAGCCCAGCAGGTAAGTGGCCCCTGGGACACTTCCAGGAAGCTGCTTCCCAACAGGACCTGGTGGCACAGGCCTGCATGGCCAGCAACTCAGGAGGCCGAGGCAGAAGGATTGTTGAGTTCAAGGTTTGCCTGGCCTACAGAATGAGTTCGAAAGAACTCTAGGCAAGTTAGTGGCCCTGTCTCCAAAAAAAAAAAAAGGCAACCGAGGAGCGGAGACAGAAGCTCAGTGGTAGAGTCCCTGCCTAACATGTGTCAGGCACAGAGTCCAATCATACACACCCCCAAAAACAACTGTCTGAAGTCTCTCCTCACGATCAGAGGTTCCTGAGGGTAAGAAGAGGAAAAGATAAGAAAGAGAAGTAGTTTCGGTCTTGACACCCATAATCCTCTGCAAAGGCTGAGCAGAAAGTCCACTGACTGGAAAAGAGCAGGTGTGACGGCCATGTGGCAAGGCTTAGCTCCTAGCTCCATCCAGCCCTTTACCCTGAAACACTGGTCTGCAGCAAACACAAGCCTTCTCCCAGGGTCTGCATCCAGCTTCTGATGCCTTCGGTAGGTACCTCCTCTGATTTCCAGCAACCACTTCCTCACCATGCTCAAAGGCAAAGAACTTTCTGGAAAAAAGTTTCCACAGCAGCTCTCCAGTGCTGAACCAGGGTGAGAGTGTGAGGACCGCCAATAGTGGAGGGCCAGGTTCTCAGACTGTACCTCGCTACCAGGTCACAAAGGTCTCACCGAGCGACAGGGTGGGACGTTTAAGGAGGCAGTGCGACCAGGAGACCCGAACACTCACAGGGGAATCACCTCACCTCAGAAGAAAAGAGTGAACCAGCTGGGTAGCAAATGGTAGTGGGCTCACCTCAAGCCACAGCAGGAACTTTCCGGGACAGGATGAAGGAGACTCTCTGTAATCTGGATGTCGGTCACCAGACCACCATAGTACTGGGAGGCAGACACAACTTCCCCAACCAAGACTGGGCTCATGACTCTGTCCGACAAAACTCCCAATAATTCGACTACCCGCTTTCTTGGAGGGCACACTCTCACAGCCATGGGTGTGTGTTTACAAATGAAGAGGCTAAGATTCTGACAGGCATGTCCCTGCTCAGAACCCCAGATGCTGGAAGCAGGATCTAGAACTCTCGTCTTGCTGGCTTCAAGCACCTTGAGCTAAACGATGAGTCTACTTTATGTCCCTCGGAGCTGGATTTGAAAGAAGCAAATGACCCTAACTTCATTTTATCTATATCTTCCCCTTCAAGTATATACCGATGTTGACATGTATGACACTTTTGTTATAGAATTCCCGTGTAACTGTTAGAAGCAATGGCGAAAATCGGCACTCCTTTATCTGCTCTAAAATCATTTTCCTTAAGCCCAACTTCTGGTATTCGTAGCATCCTTTAGCTTCCCTGGGCCAGTCTCCAAGAACCCCTCTACCCTGGAAGAGTCAGGATCCCACATCTCAGGTCCGCCTTCCCGCTCCATTCGCATGTCTCCAAATGACCCCTGAACTTTAGTGCTGACTTCTAGTGTCCTACTGGCCCATATGAAGCCTCTGTACAAATTAAAAAAATGGTCCTAACTCCAGGGACACGGCTCAGCTCTAGCTGCAAATCTGGACTCCTGAGTGTGGTCCCTAGGCAATCCTGAACTTGAAATAAATCTGTAGTGGCCAGAAAAACCATAGGCCACAGGCAGTGGATGACCAGAACCAGCCTAGAGAAAAATTCCTGAAGGAGTTTTTCTGGTTTTGCAGGTACTAAAACACTATCTGTAAAACAAAACAAAATACACAGAGAAAACCCCACCGAAGTCTTTTCTTCTCTTTGCCCTCCTTTTTTTTTTTTTTTTTTTTTTTTTTGCTTTCTTTAGAGGCAAACAGTTAGACGGTCTTTAACTGGGAATCAGGTGACCTCGCTTGAGGCCAAGTTTGCCAGTGGGGAGCACCAGCAAACAGCAGTCCTCCAAGATGTTCCAGTGGACTGACCCCTCGAGACAGGCAGGAGATCAGGGGTGTGACCGGCTGACTCACAGGGAAGACGGGTGGCCAGCCGTCCCGGCTGCCTTATCAAGTCCATGTCAAAGGTGAGGCAAACACAGATGTGGTCAGGAGCCATGGCTCATCCAGTAAAAAAGAAAATTATTTCTTGATCTTGACCATGAGTATTCCTCCCTGGAGCACATTCATTTCATATTTACCGATGGAATCTCCAGGCATGATAACAGAATCCTTTGAATGTAGAAAGAGACACACAAAAGCCCCTCAACTGAAAATTAAGTCCAGCAGGTTGTGATTTCACCCTTAAATGAACAAGATGTGGCCACAGAGGCCTGGAAAGGGGGCTGGCGGCGCAACTTCATTAACATCATTGCTACTAAGCAAGTCGAAGTGGCCTATGCAGAGCGCTCCTAGCCCTGGCAAGTACAGGAACCAGGACTAAGCAAGTGTAACCCAGTGGGGCCTCAAACGCACAAACCTCTAGGATGGATCTGGGGGTCTCACCTTCCCGCTAGTGTGGGATGTGGGTGGCTGCATTCCGGTTCTGAGAACCAGTCCTTCAGCTCCTGGCCACGGCCTTCCCAATGCTACTTTCCCCAAAGGTAGCAAGGCCTGACTACTGGGGCCTTGGGGGCAATCCTGAGGTTTAGGCCATCTAGCCGATGCCATTGAAGAGAACAGAAACCCCCAAAAGGAGACAGGAGCTGTAGCCAGTGTGAGCTGCAGCTCTTGGTTGTCCAGAGAGGCCCAGTCCTCTGCTCCAGAAGGGATGCCTTTGTGGCAATAAACAAGTCTCTCAAGAAGAAGAGGGGGAGGCCTGCTTTGTTTTCTCAGGAAGGCCTGAATCATTAGGGTGAAAGCAAAGCTAAGCTAGCTAAGAACAATTCAGCCTGGAGAACTGGGGAAGGGTCCCCCTTGAAAGGGCCAGGGCAGCTGGCAGGGCGGTGTGATCCTGGCATCGCAAGCCCAAAATAACCACGCCAATTTGCACACGAATAAGCACACACAAAACCCCAAGGCGAGAGCATTCAAAACCGAGAGGGGTTGCTAATCACCTGTTCTTAATTTTTTTCCCCCTTAAATTAGCTGCAACTAAGAATTTTCAAACTCGCAAGTACAATACACAGCTTAGCATTTTCATACACCTGTAAAACCACTAAGTAGAACCCCATTACAAAAGACTCCAACTTAGAAAGAAGCAGTTCAAATACAGTTCTTATCAAATATGAACAATGGAAAATGATTTAGGCAGAGAACATCAGTCACTGGAAATTAACATTTGAAAAAAAATTTTACATAAAAACCATCTGGGTATTGAGATGGTACACTCTGCTAGACCACGGGTATAATTAAAGAACCAGGAGCCAAGGCAGTCCATGGTAATGCTGGAAGTGCTGTGTGTTTCCTTCATCGTCTTCTATTTTCTCCCTCTGAGTCTTACTTAAAACTTATCAATATAGAACTTGTTGTCCTTTCTTCCCTGTCCATCTAAAATGCTGCATATGTCATACTGCTAAGAGAACCACTGGTCAAAAGACAGAAATCACAACTTAATCCACAGTGGTTCTCCCAAGACAGCATCCTCACCCAAGGATTTCTACTCAAGACCTAATCAAGACACAACAGCATCGAAAAGACAGACATGAAGGCCGGGGCCCACCACGCAAGAAGTTTTGCAAAGAAGCCAGGAACGTATGTGCGCAGAGAGTAAGTGTACCGTGCTCCTTGCTCCCAGCCACTCTCTCTGTACCGTGACTTAGGCAGACCAATAAGCAGCCATCGTGTAAACGGCACTCTGCATCTTCCAGAGTGCCTGGTGACTGACTATCTTGTCTATATGACTCAGTGACCTCAGAGACGGACGCTAGGTCTCAGAAAGGTCAAGAGGCATTTCCAGGACCAAGGAAGAGTTATTAAGGAGTGGATCAAACCCTGGAACCCATCCAGGCCACTGTTCTCAAAGAGGCACTGCCAGAGCAAGTAGCATGGGTCAAGCCTTGGAGTAAAAGAATCCTGTTCTGCACAAGTCTCCTCTACGGCTGTGTTGGCGGTAAAGACACAGGTTTCACTGGTGTGGTGGCCTGCTTCCCCAAGTGGCAGACCCCAGCCGGAGAAGGAAGAGAGAAAGGTTAGGAGACCAAGAGGAAAAGACATTAGACACACACTGTTCTGGCCTCAAGGGGCTATTAATGAAGACTGGTCTAGGACAAGGCAGGGCCAGTCAGTAAATGTCCCTGGAAGAATATGCAAATGTGAAAGAAAGAGGGCCAATAGATTAAGTTCCTTGGGGAAAATATGCAAATTGAGAAACCAGGGCCCAATCACTGACCTTCCTTACAAGTGGTATGTAAATGCAGTAAGAAAGCAGTAAGGCCTCTGGAGTTGTCAGGCCACTGTGAACTCAGGATCCTCATGGCCATCTTCCCCAGCTCATGGAAAGCACTAGTGTATGAAAGGTGGGCGTCTTCACTATTTGTCCCAGTGCTAGGCCAACAGGAAATTAAGGCAGCTGGTCACATTCCATCCACAGTCAAAAACCAGTGATGAATGTCTATGCTCGGCGGACTTTCTTCATCCTGGGATCCCAGCCCAGAGAATGGTACCACCCACAGTGGGAAGGTCTACCCACCAAACAGACTAAGAGAACCCTCAATGGGCATGCCCAGAAGTCCACATCCCTGGTGGTTTCTAGACTTCATCAAGTTAATAGTTGAGATTAACCGTGACAGTGGGAAACAGGCCAACCCACAGAGAGCAGAGGAGAGACAAGGAGCAGAGAGAACCATGAGGGCAGCATTGAAGACCCTGGGACCACCTGCAGTAAAACCAGGAAAAACTCACTTCACGGTTACAAAGACCCCCACGGGAGGCGCCTTTCTGCTCCAGCTGCTCCACACCGAACCACTTGAAACCAAGAAGATCTTGACTTATGGATGACCCAGAAAACAATCCTAACACTGACCACAGGGCTCCGCGTTTTTCAGAATCTATTTTCAACACTCAGTTTTGTGGCCCCGAAAACCACTTCCACTTCTGCCTTCCTGACGCTACGAGCAATCGCCTTCCACCATTAATTATATTCCAGTCTTCTCTGGCTCCACACTTTCAGGTCCCCATCACTGCCTGTCCCCGAGCTCTAGGGACCACGTCCCATAGCTCGCTTGTCTGTGAGCCTCAAGGTCCCTACACCTGGCCCCTGCCTCCCTCTTTAAGTCATCTCCTACCCATTCCCCATCAGACCTTTCCCATCAGATCCCCTCTGCTCCTCTCACTCACAAGCTGGTTCCTTCCTAAAAACACCCATTTGCTCAAGCACCCAAAGCGCTAGTGCTGGGTTCTGTCTTTTAATTCCGGTGTCTATCCAAATGTTATGCTGGCCTGATTTCTACTGCTATAAAAAAAAAATAACTGTGATCCTGTATCAAGAACAGTTTATTTGGTTCATGGTCCTCAAAGTTTGTAAGTCTAAAGCATGACATTTTGTTGCATCCAGAACCTTCTTGCTACATGACAACATGGAGGAGGGTATCGCAAGCTAGCTCTGCTCTCCCCTGCTTTTCTAATAAAGCCACTAATGCTGCCTTAGGGGCTCCATCTTCACAAGTTCAACAAGTGCTAATTACCTGCCACGGGCCTCACACCTCACACCAAATGCCACTGGTATATAAATCTGGACCTTAGACTTTTAACACATGACTGTCTGGGGGACACAATCAAACCACAGCAACAGGAGAGACTGCCCTAAACATCACTTATCGCACTTGATATTTACTTATCTTCCCTCCAGCTAGAATGTAAGCTGCCCGAGGGCATGGTCTGTGTTCCCAGTATGTCCCCTCTCTGACACAATATAATGAGTAACAAAATTCCCATAAGCAAGGCAGGCGCAGAATGGAACCCTCAGATACTCTACATCTAGAAGACCCACTCCAAAGCCAAACTCCCCAGAGCTTCCCTATTGACCAACAGCGTAAGCCACATCTGGGCTGCTGTTCACTGTTCCATGCTCAGCAGACTAAGAACACTTCACAGTTGAACCTCCCAGTGGTCCTGACAGCAGAAATAATAACTTTGAACTCCAATTTGGCAAAATGCACTTCCCCCACAATAATATCTATTCTCAGGACAATTCTGGGTTATGAAAAAATGTACTTTATTATTATTGTATTTCAGATTTCATCAGTGAAAATTTTGTGTATATTTGTTTTCTCCTGCTGCAGTTATGAACACCTATACAACAACCTCAGGATTGCTTCTCAGCCTGCAAAGAGTAAAATATTGATTATGTGACCCTTTACAAAAAAGAAAAAGAGCTTGCTAACCCTTGCCACAGACTTACAGTTCATCAAAATGGGGAAAGAGATGTATGGGCTCCATCCCAACCTAGGCATCACCCAGGACTAACCGGGAGGAAACAACAGGACGAGCCATAAGCCCTTCTTCAATGTCCTGGGATACAGCGAGAGAAACTCAGGTTTGTCTGAGTCATGGTTACTATTGCTGTGATGAAACACTATGACCAGAAGCAACTCGGACAGGAAAGGGTGTTTGGCTTACACTTCCACATCACTGGTAATCATCAAAGGAAATCAGGACAGGAACTCCAACAGGGCAGTATCCTGGAGGCAGGAGCTGATGTAGGGGCCATGGAAGGATGCTGCTTACTGGACTGCTCCCCATGGCTTGCTCAGCCTGCTTTCTTATAGAACCCAAGACCACCTGCCCAGGGGTGGTACCACCCACAGTAGGCTGGTCCCTTCTCCATCAATGACTAATTAAGAAAATGCCCTACAGGCTTGCCTATAAACCAATCTTAGAGAGGCGTTTTCTCAAATGAGTCCTCTCCAGTGACTCTAGCTTGTGTCGCGTTGACATAAACTAGCCAGCACAAAGTTAAACTCTGGAAACCCACTGGGCACAATGAGGTGAGATCCCACATAGGAAATAAAGATTCTGATTTAGCCAACAGCCTCCTAGGTGAAATGTCATCACTGACTGGACTCCATCACTACCACTCCCTAAGGAACCACCCACAGGCACACTGTTCCAAGTTAGAAACAGATGCTCCTCTCTGTCCCTACCTGTGCCATGCATCAGTGCACCAAGACCACCATTAGCCACCCACTCCTAGAAGGTCCTCCAAGACAGAAAATACACAGGACAGGAAAATTCAGCAGTGCCTTGGAGTCTGGTCAAATCCATCCTGGACCTTTATCCACTGAGGAAGGTAAAGCAGTATCTTTTCCAACTTCCCCACAGCAGGATTATGGACAACTTCAGTGGGAATAGAGGGCCGAGGCCAAAGCCCACCCTATCTTGGCCAGTCCAGGCCCAGCAATAGGCTGGGGAACACAGGCATCCAGACTCTCCCTGAACTGGCAAGACACCAGTGGAACGAACTGTGTCTTTCTCTGGAAGAGAACACACTTTCAGGAGCTGTCTGCGGAAAGATGGGCCAGTGGGCTGTTGATATTCAAATCATTAAATGACTCAACTTTCCAGAAATAAAAGGTGTCACAGTGGGAAATTCTCCATCTCGACTTTTCTTTCTGGCTTCATCAGAATAAAGCCAAGGAGCAGAGAAGCAATTAGTTTTTAAGCATTTCTCTAAAATGACCAGTCTCCTTCACCAAGTCCAGTCATTACTAATTTCCCACTTTCCACACCCTGATCCTTCACACCACACTGTGAAACTGCAGAGAGACCTGGAGGGCTCAAGCGGCCTTAGACTATGCCAAGGAGGGGCCCTTCTGGCCCCAGCAACTGCTAGTGTAAGGGGTTCTATCCAAGATAAAACCATACAGACCAGGAGGAGGCCAAAGAGCCTGGACACATAAAAGGATTCTTCTAAGGCCCAGAGTCCAGGCCCAGTCATCGGGGATCCCCTACACCTATCCGCCCCTGCCCCCCAGCCTTTGTCCCTCAATACCATGTCCCAGAATCACAGTACATACAGACATGGAAGAGCAGGAGAAACATCGTACTGCCTGGTAGGCAAGGGTACGCACACAGGGTCCCATGAGGAACAAGGCTACACACATACCTGGAAGACTTCTATACCATCAGTCTCTTCTCTTCTTCAAAGCCCTAAAGTCCTGTTTCTCTTCAACTCCCCACAGCCCCCCTCTACACCAGAGGAGCAAATAGAGTCCTCAGTTCAGAAATCCAAATGCACAGACGCCCTTCCTCATTCACAGTTTTCCTTTCTGTGGTTCAGTTACCTACAGTCACCTCTGGCCCAAAAAACGATACATGAAAAATTACGGAAACAAACAACTCAAGAGTTTTAAATAGCTATTAATACAGGGTATTCTAAAAATTATCTATGATTTCATTCATTGTTAACTTCCCACTAAATTTAGAAAGTAAATCAGAGAGAGAGAGAGAGAGAGAGAGAGAGAGAGAGAGAGAGAGAGAGAGAGAGAGAATATTGGATAGAGGGGATCTAAGAAAAAAAAAAAACCAGTATATACTATAAGACATTCAGGCATCTGAAGATCCCTCACAGGGAGGAAGGGTCTACTATAAACAGAACTGGTGGCCATAGATTTCTCTACCTGGGAAAAACATGAGAGTCATTCTAGGTCCCCAAAAAGGGGTGGTGGGCTGCCCAAGATCTCACACACCGCTGAATCTCAGAAGTAGGCTGGTAAAGAAAAATCTATCTTGGTTCACATTCATGACTTAATATCCAATCATTCACTCGACAGACATTTGTTGAGGGCCTACTATGTGCGGGTACCTGGTCAGTAACACAACACTTAACAAACTGGGTACTCCAACCTTCCTGGGCTCCCTGTGGATGCCTCCTGTGTCTTAAAGGTGAGAAAGGACCTCAGAATGAGACTATGACTTGCCTTACATCTTCCTCCCAGTGCCTCCTCACTCACTGGCTGTCCCACTCACCCATTCTTTGCATGAACACAAACCGTGGTCTGGCAATGACCTGGTCAATGGGGATGCCAGGACTTAAAGAAGGAACACAGGCCAAAAGGCTCCTAAGTGGGAGGGTAGGAGGTTTTTGAAGCTACACAAGCACTCTGACTTGTCTAGAATGGCACACTGATTTGCAGAATTGGGAGGTACTAATGCAGACTGGAGACAGGCCAAGCCCCTGTCCCGGCACCCCTATGACTGGGGTGAGCAGAGGTGACTACTGTGGCTGCTACTGACAGAACCCTCCTGCAGAGAAGACATGGCTGTGGTGCCTGCACTCAACCGGCCCCTCCAAAGCCATCCTCCACAGATGGGGCCCTTGGTCTCCCACAGTCTCCAGCTTCTGGGTAGCTCTGGCTAGCAGAAGTCAGCACCCAGAGGAGGCAAGAAGAAGAGGCTGAGGCTGGGCATTGGGGTCCAATCTCTGCTTGTTGGGCTATTTACCTCTTCCTCTGCACCCATAGCTCCTAACCGAGACCCTTCCCCACAACCCAAGTCTAGTCAGGGCCCTTTTGGCAAAGAGGCTGTACCTATTCGGTGCCCTGTAGAGCACCAACGCCTGTCCTTACCTATTAAGCCTTGCAAGCGACCTGTTCTCTGAGCCATCTGCTCCCGGCTAACATGGCCCTGGCTAACATGAGGCTAACATGAGTGAGTGGAGAAAGCCTCATAAGTGCTGTGGGTGAAGAAATGGGGGGGGGGGGTCAAACCAGGCAGAGGAGGAGGGTCAAACCAGGCAGAGGAGGAGGGTCAAACCAGGCAGAGGAGGAGGGGACAGAGGGTTGGGAGGAACAAAAGGCCAGGGGATGCCTAAGCCAAATAAGGAAGCTGGCTCTGAGTGTACCCTGGGCAGGGAATCCCCTCCGCAAGGACACAGAGGCTTCCCCATCCAACAAAACTAAATGGTGGATGTGAAGAGAAGCGGCTACGAAGGAGGGTGCTGTGTGACCACAAGCTTTACAGGCAGGGCTATGTGACTGTCCTGGAGCAGGCTCTGAGGGCTGACTGCAGAGGGAGCCCATCCAGGACTCCCTGTGGTTCCCAATACACCCCCCTTTCTTGGATATACTAGAGACTGGCACTCACTCAGGACAAATAAGCATAAGCCTTAACAAGGCTATTCCAAAGCTCTGTGTGTGGAATTGAAGGCAGAAAGTAACATAAAGGCCATCAGACCATGAAATATGGTTCATGGTTCTATCCTCCTATGAGTGGGCACGGGCAGGTGGCTGCACAAGCGTGTATACACACACACACACACACACACACACACACACACACACACACACACACACACACACACACACACACACCCTGCCCCTGGTACTGTTTACAGGCACTGGAGCATTCACAACCTCAGGTGAAAACACACCAGTCATTAACAGCAGATTTTGTGAAGATTATATCCTAAATAACTATCATTGGAAAACGTAAAATGCTTAATACCAAGCAGTTCCATATGGTTCCTTTCTAATTTACATGGCACCAGTCGGCGAGAATCCACTAAGCGGATATCTGCTGGAGCCACTCACTCGACACTTTAATTCTTCTCAGTGGGCAACAATGGACGGACGGTGAGGTCCCGTTGGATTCTGAACTGCTCCTAGGTTTGAAAAGGAAACTCTTGGCTTTCTACAGCCGCCTTTATGTTCCTAAGTATCTATGTTCCTCAAACTGGCTTGAAAAGGCCTAAAGGAAAGTATTTTCTGACATTCATCTCTCCGTTTCACCAACATTAACTGCAGGCAGGCAAGCTGGAAGTCAAGCACACTTGTGTAGCAGCGTGACAATTATAATAAAACTGATAAAAAGTGGTCTATTTGTCTAAGTATTTATAGCACTGTTCTTCACTCCACAGTGCTTGGACACAAATGTATATAATTCACCCTGGTAAAGCCGATCTTTCTAGAGCCTTCTCTTCCTTTCCTCTTCCCCTGGTCTTTCGAGAGCCTTCCCGTAATTCTCTAATCACTGTCAGGATCACTCAGAAATGTTAATTAGGAGGAAGATTTAAATGTTACTCTCCAGCTGTGCCACCAGGAGAAGGCCTGCACCTCAGATGCTTTCTCAGTCAGGATGCACTCTCTAGAAATGCCCCCCCCTTTCCAAACAGTTCAAGGACACATACACACATGCACGCAGGCACGTGTATACCCTGCAGACCCCCAAGTTTCTGAATCAGAAGTCAGGTAACATTGGTCATCAAAAAGGAGAGGAAGCAGGTAGGCAGAGGAGGGTCACAATCACAGAACTCGTTTGCATAGCTATGGGAGAGAAAAGGAGTGGTCAGGAGCCACCGTGGAGGGGCACCCTGGAATTGCCTGTTGCAGAACTTGGGGTTTCTCTGTACCCCCAAACGCTTCCTCTGGCCTGCTAGGAGGATGAGAAGCCCTTGAACCAGAAACGAAGCTTGCGGTCCACCGTGTGGGCTGCAGACTTCCAGGGAGCATCTCCAACAGTGAACACAAATGAGTATAAGCAGTAGGAGACCCACCCTGATTGAAACGGTGGCAAAACGCGGGTAGGCCACAGTTCTGTGACAGAGTATGACCTGGGGAGACCACCTCAATCATGCAACTCCTCCACAAGGTGACTTCCCTGGGTACAAATGTCACCTCAACAGTGGTGTTCCTGAGTCTGATCAGTGGTACCTAGTCCCCAGAGAACAACCCAGGTGCTAACTGCTTCCTGCCCACCTCCCGAAACTCTCAGTCCCTGGTCTAACAGACCCGGTACCTGATACCCTAGGAATGACCAGGCGTCTCGAGATGTGCTTGATGGAGGCACCAGAGAAGCATCAAAGCGACAGGAACCGAACAGGCTTTCTGTTCACTGCCGTACCTCCGCTCACCACCCGCCCCGGGGCCACATGCAGAGCCTGGGCTATGATGGTGCAGTGAGTGGATGGAAGGAAGAACCGTCAGACTTAGAAACTCAATATCCTAAGAAAGACCAAGAGATAGCTTAGGTGGCCTGAGGAGGGAATGACAGCAATGTCATTCCCAGATAATTGCACTGAGGCCGCCACTGTGGGAAACTGGAGACAAACATCCCCGGCCAACGAAAAACGAGAGACCAAAGTCGGCTGCTCTGCTTCCAGGGGTGCCGGGGGCAGAAACTCGGCAGAGCGTCCTAGTCACAGTCACACAGACACAATGACCCCAATTAGAGAGCCCAGAGTGGCGATACCACAATGCCAAGTGGAAAAGGCAGAGCCCGGGCCTGCTCTGCCGCACCGCCTGCGGGAAGCGGCTTCTACAGTAGAGAGACAGGTCAGAGAGGAGGGCAGCCCAGGCAGGCCTGCGCACGGACCTGCTTCCTTCCTTCGTCAGAATGTCTACGGGCAGATAAAACCCTGGGCGCACGCTCTCCGCCCACTCACCCTCTAGGACATGGTCTCATGTAGCCCACACCAGTGTCAAGCTATGTAGCTAGGGATGACCTTGAACTTCTGATCCTCCTACCTCTGGGATTGTAGACATGTACCACGAAGCCTGGTTATATTGTCCTGATGATTAACCCACAGCACTGTTCGCCTAGACAAGTCCACTACCAACTGAGCTTCCTGCTAGCCCAGCGTTCATTACTTTAAAACAATGGTTAAGAAAGCCGTATCTTGGAATATTGGTCCCATAATTCAAATGTTGATAGGTTGACTATGGATTAGTCAAGTTAACTCCCATTTCACCTAGAACTTTCTGGTTTACTAGCATTTACTAGTCAAAAGCACACTGCCCTGTGTACAGTGAACGGCAGGGGGAAGAGCCAGTTGCCAGAATTCATTTCCAGAACACAGTGAATAGGAACATGGCCTACTAAAGCCAGAGAGGTCAGCCACATAAGATACTGGTACATTTGCCACATGGGGGTCCATGGCAGAGCATGGCTAATGTGTTCCAAATACAGCTAAGATGGAGCTTGGCTCTTTAAGGCATTATCTAAAAATTAACTAACAGGGGTGGAAGGAGGGAGGGAGGGAAAGAAAGAGGGAGAACTGACACCAGACTTCACATCGTTTACATTTCTCTTATAAACAGGACACTTTGTAAAATGTCCAACTCGTGATCCAAACAACCAGAACAAAGCATTTCCTGGTCTTAAAGCCAGACATGGTAGTGCACCCCTGTGTCTTAGCACCCGAGGCAGGATGGGGGGACGGGATGGGAGCAAACAAGGCTCAAACACTTCTCAACAGAGCAGTCTTCTGCAAGGGCATGAGTAGGTCACCACAGCTCTAACCCAGATATGACAGGACCGTGCTGGCCACTCAACTCTTGAAGCCAAATGCTGGGGCTCACAGAAGCATGTGCAAGGATATGTGCATTTCACGCACGGGTACACCCAGGTGTGAGCATGTATGTCTACAGTAACCCTCATGCTTCCCAGATCTCACCAGGGAAACAGGCTGGGAGCAAAGATACTCCAGTAACTGGTGTCTTGAACTCTGACTCCATCCCCAGTGAAGGGACCCAGCACCTTAGAGAGGTGACTGACTCCAAGTCTAAGGCCAGGTAGACACAGATGAGCTCAGCACCTTTTGTTATGACAAGAAGGAAAGATGTGCTTTCAATACATTTGGAAGAACCTGAAGGAGGGGTCTCCCACTGGCCTGATTTGGGGCAATCTAAGCACTAAAGTTATTAAGTCCAGCAATGATCTCAAGCCAGTGAGATACTAGGATCCCATGAGCTCATTTCTATAAGTAGATATTAAATTAACGGGAAGGGGGGGCTCTTGCTCACAGTAGACCAGGTGGTAAATAGAGGGAGCGAAGAAGCTGGGAAACCATTCCATAACTACCACAGCACACACCAGATCAGGCAAGAATCTTAGGCAAGTGCTAAGTCTAGTGGAAATTTTGATGAGGAGCATGATCAGCCTCTCTTCCAAAGACTGCTTATTAACTCTACCCACCCACCCCCCTCAAAAAAAAAAAACACCATGCAATAACTACACGCTAGAGAAATTCAACAACACCTTGGCCAGGTAATCAAAGAAAGGCAGACGGACATCGGGTGCAAGAGCATCCAGACAAGAGCGTGGGAAGGACATGAACACAGACACCTCAGATTCTGGCCAGGATCGCGGAACTTGATTCCAACCACGAGGCTATTAAACAAGAGTGTCTTCTTCAGCTGTTCTCCGCCTCATTTTGTGTGAATCAATCAATCAATCAATCTCTCTCTCTCTCTCTCTCTCTCTCTCTCTCTCTCTCTCTCTCTCTCTCTCTTTCTCTCTCTCTCTCTCTCTCTCACCATTTTAGCCAGATGAGCTGGAAAGCAAGCTGCCAGGATTCACCTATCTCTGTCACCCCGTGTCCCAGTCACTGGAGCTATAGGCATGCAGGCAAGCCTGGCTCTAAGGGAACACTGGGGATCCGAACACAGGTCCTTGAGCCGTGTTCCCAGCCTGGAAACAGTATATTCTTTTTAGTGACAATGCTGGAGAGGCAAAGCGAGGCTGCAGAAATATTCCAGATTAAGTTGACAAAGAAGGGACAGAAACCAGGGTCCCACCGGATCCTCTATTCTCTCCCATGCTGGAGGAGAAAGGAATTCTACACAGACAATACTAGGCTGACGGGCAAAATCAGAACCACGTGACAAAACTGCACATGAAAGGAATACAGCAATGTAAACCTTTTTTGGTTGGTTTGGTTGTAGTTTCGAACTCACTACACCAAGAATGACCTTGAACCTCTGCTCATCCTGTCTTTTACCTTCCAAATGCTGGGATTCCTGAGTGTATGCTCTCATGCTTGGTTTAGGAACTGCTAAATATCAAACCCAATGCTAGTATCCTACCAACTAAGCCATATCCCTAACCCTCAGTTAACTTCCAGGAGTTAGTACCTGTCCTGGAGTTGGGTGAGAAACTATCCTTAGGCTTAAGTCTATAGTGACTGGCAGGTATATGGATAACCTTCAGACTTATTCACATAGCTGGTCTTGTAACTTCTGAGTGATTTCAGAAGTATAAGGAACCAAGGGTAAGATGATATTCGGCAGACAAAGCTAAGGACTGCACCTGAGCTCTAGGACTTAGTGCAGCTCAGCTCAGCTCCTCCCTCTGAGCTTGGCTCTGTTTCCTCATCTGTAAAGTGGGCCAGATAGCGAGAACCCTTCCTGATCTCACAGGCTTTGCAGAAAGATAAAGTAACACACAAATACAGCATTATTGATTTCTAGCATGGCTTTCTGAGGGCAGCCATCACATGCTACAGCTTTCTAATCTGGTATCAGATTCTACAAGATAATATTGAATGACCACAAATTCAGGTGACCTCCAAAAAAAGCGCGGAGGGAATCATGGTCACAAGTTCGTCAACTGATATTATTAAACAAATATTTGATTAAACACAAGTCTCAGAGCAATCAGTGTAGTCTAGGATCATTTCAAAGTGTGTCCCTAGAGCTGGAGAGGCAGTTCAGTTGGTAAAGTGCTTACCTTGTAAGCACAAGGACCCGAGTTTGATCCCCAGAACCCAGGTTAAAATAGCCCAGCGTGGGAGTGTTAAAACTAGAATGTCACTGCCAGGCAGACCTGTGAGGCTCACTGGCCAGCCAGAATGGCTGATGTGGTACATTCCAAACCAGGAGGAGACCCCATCACTGAGGGGGTGGGGAGAGATGGAGAGGGGAGGGAGGGAGGGAGGGAGGGAGGGAGGGAGGGAGGGAAGGAAGAGGCTGCCCTCAACATGCATGCGTATACAAACCAAAGTTACAGCAACAGAAACTGGAAGGTGTTTAGATCGCTATGAACACAAATCATTTTCCCCTTGGTGTTTCCAAGTCTATACGGTGGCATTTTATTTTCAAATTCACAACGACGATTTTGTGGTCAATGAAACATTCTCCCAAAAGTCTTCAAAATTCGACTTAATTTTCACAAGACTTCATCCTACCACCAGACACCGGAGAAATTCAGAAGGAAAGAAAGCACGAGTATCGTTTAAAGAGGTTTCTGTGCATCTGAAGAATGAGCAACACATGGGTTGTCAATGGTTCCCGGGTGAAGGCACCAGTGGTCGAGCCTGATGACCTGAGTTCAATCCCCGGGACCCACATGGTAGAAGGGGAGAACCCTCTTTAAGAGGTTATCCTGTGATCTCCATGAGTGAGCCACGGCAGGCACACACATGCACACAAACATAGACATACACATAAATAAAAGCAATTTTTTTAAGAAGATTTTTTTCCTGGTCCAGATTTAATCTTTCTTCTCTCTGATCAAAGTGGGGGAGGGATTCATCTTAATTTCAGCATCCCTGATTAAAAAAAAAAAACAACAACAACTCCAAACTAATGACTACTCATCCTTTCACTAGGATCCAGCCACCAAGCTTCTCCCGACCTCTGCCCTCCAGAGCACTCGGTGACAACTGCCAAGATGCTTCTCATTATAGCAAACTGAAGATGTGGAGAAGGACTCAAGGATCAGCATGGCCCCCTGGGTACATTCAACCAAGAAATCAACAACAGAGTTTCAGCAAAGCTTCTCATTGCCTATCCTCCCGTAGGGACAGAATGTCCAATGTCCCAAAGAGGTGTTCTGCCCACGGCCCTCAGATCCACATCAAATACAATATTCAAACCAATTACCTCGGACAGCATCCCAAGGAAAGCAGTATCTCCCACACCCTCATTACGAGGGCCATCCTCCTCAATTCCTAATGAGGAGAGACAACGGCGGCGGATGCCACGAGGACTACTTCAAAACTTCTTTTTCTCTTAGAAAACAGATCTGCTTTTGTTCTGGTTAAACACCAATTACTCTGCTCTCTCTAACATGCAAATCAGCCGAAAATAGGGCAATCCGCAGCTCACTCTGGTTCTACTGCAAGTCTGAATGAAGAAAAGAAAGAGGACGAGGAGGGAGAGGGAGAGAGTGAAAAGAAAGGGGAAGAGGAGAGAAGAAAGCTGAGCGGCGGAGGCAAATCCCTGGGGGTCTTCAATTCCAAGTGCTTTGTGCTCAGATAAAGCTTTGCTCAAAGAGTTGTTTTGTATTATCTGTGCCGCTGCCCACGAGCGGCGATTTTGCCATTATCCAAAAATAAATAAATAAATAAAGAGCAAGAAAAGGAGGGGGGAGCACATTAAAGTGTCCAATGTAAGCAAGAAAAGCGAAACTGCCCGACAAAGCTCTGTCCCCACCTGCTAAAAAAACACGCTCCACAAAAGTAACGCCACTGGGATGACGCATCGGACTGGAGACCAGAGGCAGGAGGAAGGCTCGTCATGGCAGCCAGACAAGACAACAGGAGCCTCCCCATACCCGAGTCCTCCTGACCACAAACAATGCACAGTCCCCCAGGCAGCTGTGTGCCCGCCTGCCTGCCAGGTACCCAGAGCTCCCTTCACTATGGGTTTGGTCTGGGCTCACTGTAGTTACCCTCCACTCACCCCATCTAATCTACACAGAAGTCTCTCAGCTCCCATTTCTCAGGTCTCCTCTGTGTACCCTGGCGGGGGGGGGGGAGGGCGATAAAGATCTGAACCCCAGAACCCCAGTTCTGCCTTCCAGTCTGGGCTTACTATAGTTCTGATTAGGTCCTAAGACATGCTGGGACTACCCTGATCCTCCAGTAACCCCCCTTCCTTAGCTTTGGCCTCTGGTTTTGTGTCCTTCCAGACTCAGCCCTGCTTAACCCCCTTCCCTCAGCCAACTCAGTTGTGTTCCTTGTGGAGAATCCACATAGCCCAGCCATGTTATCACCTGAGTGTCTCTGCAATGTACCTACACCTGAGCACACTGGAACAGAATGGATGTTTAAGGCAGAATGAAAATCCAGTGCAGAGATGACCCTGTGTCCTTGCTGAAGCTCCTTCCAGAGGCATGGGCCAGGGCTTCAAGAGACACAGCCAAGATAGGCCAGTGGCTTCCTTGCTGGTGACTTCGGGTGCACTGTCAATGTGGGGCCTTGTCAGAGATCTCAGCAGAGGGTGCCCCTGCTGGAGTCCACACTACCCTAGAAACAGGAGGGGTACCAGATCTCTGCTCTGATTGGCCCATCTAAGGGAAGGCTCTTAGCAGCATGTCCCTTGTCCAGGAAGCAGTTTCCTGCCACCTACTCTATCTTCAGAACTGCGGGGCAGGCTGAGAGGACCTCTCCAATGAAACAGTCACTCACGGCGAGGGGGATCCCCACAGTTCCCCTCTCTGGGCCTGCCTTCTTCCACAGAGGCTGCCAAGCAGGGCATGAATGTCTCTCTGTTTCCCTGTCCCACTCCCTGTGCCTGGGAAACAAAATAAAGAAACTCACATTCGCTCTATCTATTACATCTCATCTCACTTGGGCTTCGAAAAAAAGTCCTGCAGGGTGAACACTGGCCCTCTGTCTGGTGGCGGAGACTAGACTGAGGTGAGCCCTGGGAGTGACGGCAAGTCAGAGCACAGCCATGCACACCCCAGTGTAGTCGCCAGCAGGGACGGAGCCAGAGGCAGGCTCCATCGGGCTGCCAGCCTGGCAGACCATCACTTGCCCACATCTGAGTCCCTTTAAAGTCCAGTAAAGTGGGGTAAGACTGACGCCCTTCTCCAGGGCTGCTGCAGAAAGGCCTGAGACATCATGGAGTTCGGATGAACCAACCTGTGCCAAGAGCCCAGATAATGTTACATATTATCATTCAAGGTCAATGAGATGGAAGGGGCTGGAGCCCATACTTGAACTTAGCTGGGCTGCCTTCCAAGGCTCTCACAAGCCCGTTTCAGAACTTAAAGGGGCTGATTCAATTCCCGTTCCCTGCAGCACCCCTGACGGATGCCCCCAACAGGCCGTGGGTCAGAAGATTCTGCTGAGGAAACCTTCTCAAGACCTTAGCCCAAGCAAACAGAGCAGAGACCCGGGAAAAGCAAGCACAGTTCCAGGAGTCATGGGGGCCTTGGGGCCTCCAGGGGTGATGGGGAGCCCTGTGTAGGCAGAAGCAGGCTCCCCAGTTGCTCTAAGCACATGAAGCCAAGGGCTCCCCCACTCTTACACAGCAGCAGGAGAAAGCACCTTTCTTTGGAAGGGGAAAAAAATCAGACACACCGGCAGCATGGTGGGATAGAGAGAGAAGTTGAAAGCAGGAAGCAGGGCCGTTGTCCTCTCGACAGTCCCCACTGCAGAGAGCACACCAAGTCCGCTTCAGAAACTGTGGGTGGATGGCAGGGGGAGGGGAACAGAACAAAACACACCGGAGAGAAAGGATCGTGTGTGAAGGCAGAAGTTGAGGCAATCAGCTCAGGAAGACATGAAGACGGCTTTTACTATTCCAGTGTGTATAAGTTGAGAAATGCGCAAAACTAGATGACTTTCAATTCTTTCCATTTTTTTGTTAGATCTGTGTGTGTGCGCGTGCGTGCGTGTGTGCGTGCACGCGCACGTGCACGTGCACGTGCGAGCAATCAAACATAGATGTACCACAGTCAGAGGTCAGAGGGCAACCTGTGAGAGAGTTCTCTCCTTCCACCACGCAGACCCCAGAACGGGACTCAAGTCGTTAGACTTGGCAGTCAACACTCGTACCCACTGAACCATCTCACCAGTTCTTAGCCGGCTTTCAAGACAGTCCTGAAGCAAGCAATCCATGACACGATGCCCTCAAGAGCCCAACGGTCTAGAGCAGCAGCTCTCAACCTGTCCCCGCCCTTTCACGGGGGTCACCTAAGACCATCAGAAAACACAGCTATTACATAACGATTCCTAAGAGTAGCAAAATTACAGTATGACGTAGCAACGAAAGGAATTCTTGTGGTTGGGGTCACCACAACATGAGGAACTGTGTTACAGGGTCACAGCATCAGGAAGGTTGAGAACCACTGCTCTAGAGAATGCCTAAAAGCAAAGCCACTGCTCAAAGGACCCAGGCTGATGGATACCTGGGGCCTGCCCCGTGCCTGTCCCAGGAGTCCTGTGTGATGGACAATTCGAAGGAATGCCTCTATAATCTGTAGTGATGTCATTTGTCTCTTTGATACATCAAACATAAATATTTGCATCATTTATTTTAACAGGCATGTTTTCCTTCTGAAAGCTACAAAGGAAGTCCGGGTCTCTAGCCCTCCCATGCCCCCTCCCCTCTTCCTTAAGTCCTCAGACTTGAGCCTGGCACCCCTGACAAATCATACGGATCAGAAAAGTATGTCAGAAGCCACTGAATTGAAGAGCAGATAAAGGACCCTGCCGGCAAAGGAGACAGAAAGGTAGAGAGGGGAGCTAAGTCTGGTGTGGATCCATCTCATCTCACTCCCTCAGTACCTCCTAGAGGCGAAGGCGGGGAGAGAGAAGGCAGTCACCCCACAAACTGCTGGGCCCACATTATCTGCTCTGCATTAAGACTCAATTCCACACCCGGACACCCGAGCTGTGAAGGAAAAGCTCCTGCAGCACACAGTGCTGTGGACTGACCTCCAGGGAGGCCCACTAAGTGAGGCAGAGGATTCACACCAGCCAGACCCCCGAGGCAGGCCCAGCCTGAGTTATGTAGCCTTCAGGGTCGCTAAGCAACTAGGGTATAACAAGTCTGCTCAGGACCCACCAGGCTACTTGCCCTTTATTTATGCCGTCCCAGACACCTGGACAGAAATATGGGCCGAGAACGTCCACGTGCCCCATAATTCACTGCCAATGGGCCCCAGAGATACATCTTCGCAGCAGCCCTGCCCACAGGCTCCTGTGGACTGCGGGAAAGCGCCCCCGGGACTGCCTGCTCTGTGCCGTCTTCTGATTGGTGCCCACCCGGACAAGCATCAGGCTGCCCTTCTGAACAGGCCCCCCATTCCTCAAGAGGTAGGCAAGTCATCCCCACTTGTTTGGAGGACAACACCAGCAAGGAGGAACTCTTTCTGACACCTGGGTCCCTAGCTGCGCACCTTCAAGAATCGCTACTTGAGCCTCGGATTTGGCTGGTCATTATTCCTTTGGACATTCTCTTGTCTTCATTCAGTCACTCATCCAACACTTACTTCCTGAGTACCAAAGGTAAAAGGGTGCTGTGGGTACTGAGACTTTGCCCAACAAGGGAAGAGGCTATGAGGATCAAAGTAAAGCTGCTGACATGTGGAGACATGTGAGTGAACGTCACACATGAAGACCCAGCCATTTCAACGGCAGCAGGGTGGGAGTCAGGCCACAATTCCTCCCTCGTTTCTCCCAACTCAGGACAGTGTCTCTCTTGTTTTCCCTCCCAGAGAAGTCCCGGAGATGGACAGCTTCAAGACGCTTACCTACTCTTCAGAAAGAATTTCTCCCATAGGACCACAAGCCCTGGTTAGCACTTAGCCTTAGCGCCTCTCCTTGCTCTAGTGCCTGCCCCCATCCCCCACCTCAGAGACCCCAGACTGCCCCTGTCCCTTTCACCATTACAGCGGAGGCCACCTCGAACGTACCCAGCTCTCAGCTCCAAAGGAACAGTCAGTCATCCAACAAGTCCGTCTCTACAGTCAGCTCTCCTGACTTAAACACAACCCCCGGCCCCCAAAGCTCTTCCAAGGATGACGATGTCCAGAGCACACGCGCTCGAGCTATGATTCCAAAGGAGTTAACTGTGGGATGTCTGGGAGGAACACCAATATGGAAGTAACGGAGCCTGGGTCTTCAACAAGAACAGTGGTGCTCGCAGCTTGGGTAGCATCCCTACAGGTAGGTAGGTAGGTATTCACCATCCCATGAACCCTCACAACTGTCAAGCAATGGCCCCGCGCTACGGAAACTGAGGTTCCAAATGTAAATACTGTGTTCAAGCGGCAAAACTGGAAGTCAAACCCAGGCCTGTGGAAGGAAGCTGCTGCCCTCTCTTCTCGGGGCCATCCTGTGTGGTATGCAACTAAACCGTAGCGCATTCGGTCCTTGGCAGGGAGGGGCACCGGAACTTTATCTATACTTCACATTGAGATGATGGGATGTTACGCGTCGATTAACAGCCATGTTGCTGACCACCCCCTAGTGACACGTGGAAATTGTTACAAAGTATTATGAAATGAAGAAGCTGGAAACATACACACACACCACTGTATGAGCACAATCTGGGTTTTTTTTCCAATTCTGTTTTTAAGTGTATCTACGGATGCGCAAGAACGCTAATATACTAAAAACATTCACTTTTCGCATTTATAAAATGTTGTGAATCATCTAAAAGGAGCAGACATTCCTTTTCTAACTTAGAAAAACATATTAATAATCTTTTACTTCTGAAAAGAAAGAGCCACTGTTCTGGCCTGGCCACAGACCAACTCATGCCATGGAGTGGGGGCCCCCCAACCCGAGTAGGTGCCTGGCCAAGGACTCCGGGCCACAGTGCCAACAGCAGCCGCTTGTTGCCAAGGTGGTAAACACAACATCGACAGCCGCCAGGGATCCTCGCTGTCCCTGAGCCCCGTGGCTAGCAAAGCCACACAGAAACCATGCCTTCCCTAAGGAGCAGCCCCGCCGCCTCAGGGACGCCCAGCCGTGAGGGATGAGTCTGAAGGAAGAATTGGAAGACCAAAGGTGAGGAGTAGGCGCTAAAGACAAACACATCTCAAAGGCAAGACAATGACTCAAGCTGTGACTACATGGGACCGACCACTCCTGTCCCATCAGACAGCTGGTGGGAGACATGGTGGCCCAAGGGGTTCCTGGGGTCAACTCCAAGACCACAGCATTAGAAAAACACAAACAACACTGTCCGCCTCTAGAAGAAGACAGACTAGTTGGTGCTACCGGAGACAGAGGCCTGGTCTCATCACTGGCTCCCAGTAACTTTGGTTAAGTTAACCAACCTCCCTGAGTCTGTGTTTCCTCACAGGGAAATTAGCAATGCCAAGCCTAGAAGATAGTTCTAGGAGCTGGAAGAATACGGTCGTTAGTTGTTAAGCTCTGGAGAAGCTGGCTTAGATACTGTGAGGACCCTTAGAGTGGCCCCAACAGCCCGGTGAAGAGGCCCAGAGGCAGAGCCTCCAATGTGGCCAAGGCCTCAGGTGACTGAAGCCCAGAACTTTGACTTGACCTCCACCTCATAAGAACTCTTGAGCCAGAACCTCCAGCTAAGAAGCCCGTTCCACATCCCTGCATGAGGTAAGAAGTGCCGGCTAGCTTAGCTCGGTAGCGAACTCCAGCCTTTGGTTACACGGTGATGAGAGGCACTAACAGATGCCGATTCCTCACACTAAGGAGTGGATAATATTTCCTTGGTTTTCTGTATATTAAAAACTACCAGAAGGCCCGAATTTCATTTATGGCAGCTTTTCTAAGAAAAGAAGTCGCCACTATATTAAATATACACATTAACTAAATGCACTCAGATTTTACAAATATTAAAACAGAAAAAATGATAGATACTGATGTCCTGTGTGTCTGAAAAAGTTACAAAGGGTGGTTTTGAGCGCCTTCATCATAAGGGAATGATAAATCCATAAATACAGGTATATTTAGCACTAACATGGATGACACATTGTACACATTCATTAAAACAACTTGGTATTGCATAAATGTATATGTTTTAAGTATCTTTCTAAAACTGATTTAAATGTTTTTCTCTCTTTTGTTTCCCTGGGGATTTTTTTTGCTTCTTCATCAATTTGGTGTTAGTCATTTTTTGAGATGGGTTTCACATGCCCTCTATATATATGGCCAAGAACCAGGAGCCTCACAAAGCACAGAGGCTGGATTGGCCATGCAGCTGCAGGCTCAGGAGGAAGACAGTCAAAGCTCCACCCACAGTGAACCACTGAAGGACACTCAGGTGGGCCCAGGTTGCTCCAGGGGTCCTGGTGTTTCCCTGCAGAGAGCCAGCTGCTGTAAAGGAGGGCAGTGGTGGCTCACTTCCGCCACCATCTTGAGCATGGTCAGACAGGTGCAGGCCTAGGATTCTAGCAGCACCATCACCCCGACTCCCACCCTAGCTCTAGAATGCTATCACAGATGCATTAATTGATCCATTTCAGAGGAAAATCTAGTAATTCACCTACTGATTTCTCAAGCCAATGTGGGTAGGAGATAACATATATACCCATCAACAAGACCAAAATATGTCCAGAGAAACACAACACAGTGCTGGCGTGTACGTAAGCCAGGGGAAAGATCAGTCATGAAAATCGATCTACACAACTCTGACACAGTAGGCAGCCGGCAGGCAAGGGTGTTCCGGCTTTAACTACCAATAACAGTGGGTAATTATTAGAAAAAAATGCACTGGTACACGTCTTCCTGCTTTAATTGAGGCTAAATCCTGAGTTCCGCGTCTCCCGGCCGCTTTTGTTAGCTCTTGTCTCTTCCCATCTCCTGTGCGGCACTCAGTCTGCAGGAGAAAAAGCATTTCGATGGGGTCTTGGGGAGTGTCGTCCTCCACCAGTCCACTCTGGGGCCAGAGGAGCTGGGAAGTCTGCCTCCCTTTATCCAGACTACCCAAATGGCAAGAAAGCCTTCATCTCAGCCATCCTCCATTTTATCAGCATTCTGCCATTGTCAAGGAGTAGGGAAGAAATGGGACTCGAACCCTTCAATCCCACGGTACTATAAGCCTTCACAGCTTAAAATCTCCACCCACAGGACACAGGATAAAAATCCAGCTTCCCTGGAGGTGAGAAGGGAGTTGAATGTATCCCTGTAGTATTATAGGGAAACTGAGGCACAGAAAAACAAAGTGGCCTTCCAATGTCATAGTCCAGGATGAAGCCATCACTGCCAAGCCACAGGGATCACTGGGGCTAGTCAAGGCCTGTGGTGCCTCAAGAAATAAAGCATGTCATCTTTTCCTTGGTCCCCTGGGAAAGTGTACCAACCCATGGGGAAAGTCATCTTCTCACTAAAAAATATTTAAAGGCACAAGTGGCGTCCTGGCTAATTACACTCAGAAAGTTGGGGTGTCAGAGTGGAAGGGAAGACCGGGAGAGAAGCGTTCAGAGGCCACTGTGCTTTCTGCAGAGACGTGGACCAAATGCTGCCAACAGGGAAAGTGAACAGGACACTTTTCTGAGGTTATGGTTCTGTATATTAGCTCAGTTAACCCTCCCAGCAAACCTTGAAGCGGGAGAGAGCCCCTTCTACAGATGTGGGCTAAGTGACAGAGAGTCTCAGGCTACTTATCCACGTCACACAGCCCATAAAAGTGCAGAGCCAGGATGCTAGTCTTGGCTGTCCGGTTCGTGGATCTATTCTCTTGAATGACATGTTCATCTGCTTCGGAGAGTTTTCCCGTTCTACAGTTTTCTTCCTAATCTGAAATCCTTGGGCCTTTCTCTATTTTTGTTAGGGAACTATTTGTAAAGGATTCTCAACTCTCTTCTTTCCCAAAGGCTCTGGGATGACCATCAATGAGACATAAACCAACCACACTAAAAAGTTTTCTCACAGGGAGGCGGTAAAATAAATCTGAAAACCCAATTCACAGAAGTGTCTCTTCCTGACATTGAACTCCGAGGCTCCTGGCCACCTAAGTAAAAAGGGGCAACATGATCAAATTTCAAAGTGTATATCCCACAAGGAATAAAGTTTACCAGACCCTCAAAGAGAAGCAAATGTTATATATTACTAAATTACTAGGCAAAAGAAGAGCACGACCCATTTTTCAGTACGCCTTTAAAACACCAAGTCAATAACATTAAAAGCAATTTAAGATGCTGTAATTCCACAATTGCTGAGGTAGCACCCCACACCACCTCTACTTTCGGAGAAAACCTGCCCTCCTATGCTTTGGTGCCCAACAGACCTTCACTGCACCAAGATGGCCTTAGAGGAGCCTGGGACACTTAAACAGTGATCACCAGGCAGGGTCATGCATCTGGTAGTCTTGGGTCATGTGACACGGAGAGTTAGGACACCCTGGAGCTCCATGCACCAGCTGCACTGTCCCTCCCGATTCGGAGACTCACTCAGATATGGCAGACCTCCTGGGCATCCAGTGCAAAAAGAGTCCACCAGACAACTGCCCTACGCAGTTCACATGCTTCTCTTCCTGACGTCTCAATTCTCCTCCGTTTACTCAGCTTTTATGGAAATGTCTAGAAACCCAAGTCACTTGACCCCAGACTGATGCCTCAAAGCAGGTCTGCCTGCAGCTGAGGGCTCATCAGGAAACTGCACAGCAACACAGCCAGGAAGATGGAATAGCATTGTCCAGGGCCATCTCAAAACGGTTCATTATTCAGTTAAAACTGTTCTAGAACACAACAGAACAACAAAACCAAAAAGCCTCTTTGGGCAAGGAAAGCAATCATGTGACCAGAAATAAGACTTGAAAGTCACAGGTACCAAAGACGGGAACTCTAGGGTCCTACCTGGCCTATGATCCTTCTAGCACCCTGTGATGAGCCCTGCAAAAAACCAGACTGGTACTCATGGCTCTGGGCACTATCTGCTCTCTTGAACATTAGCTAAGACCTGTGGATGGAGAAGAAAGAGACCCGGGGCCTAGCAGAATGTCAGTCATATGCCTTCTCTTCACCTGTGGGCTAGTTAGGAATCAATTAGAGGCTCTGGGGGAGAGACTGGGTAGGTCCCAGGGAACTGAGAAGACTGGTCACAGTTCCCGGTCAGTCAAGCCGGAGGAGCAGCGCCACCCCAATGCCGAGGGCACATTCCCTCAAGAGGCCTCTGGAGGAGATGCCTTCTGTGCTGCTTGCTGACTGAAAGGAGTTGGAAACCCTACCACCCGCCCTCCTGTGTCATTATTCAACAACAAACAGGAACTATATTTAGAACAGTTTCCATGAAGGCGCCACGGGCAAAGGCCACTCGACCTCGGAGACACGGAGAGGTGAAATGGGGTTATCCGCCCCGTTCACAGTCATCTATTCAACCCAGCTTCTCATTTTATAAATGGACCTGAAAATTCACAGGAGGAGAGGCAGTTTTCCCAGGAGCCTCTCTGTCCATTCTGCAAAATTACGTAACTCAGAAAATGAGGGTTGTGATTTGATTATGCTTTCAACAGCCTGGTGCCACACTGAACAGTTCCCCGTGCCCATCAACTGCTGGCAGGGAACAGACACGCAGAAGGGCAGAGCAGGCTGGACAAACCCTTTTGCACCAACCCACGTAAATAAGTCTTAAGCAAACCTCTTCACACCCTCAGTGGCCCAGGTTCACCCCCACCCCTACCCCAAGGCAAACCGTACAGTGGGGTTCTGGCCCACCCAGTTGGGTAGGAAAGTACACAGCTCTGAGTCTGGCCTGACCAGTAGTCCGCCCTTAATGGATGTTTATAGCTACCTTCCACACAAGGGGTACTGTTGGAAGGAATCAAATAATTTACTGTTGGACATTCAGGTTTCAAGGACAGCACATGCCCTTGGGAATGCAAAGTATTACCATTTACCTTTTAAAACAAATTATTCACTTGTCTTTTATAAGCAAGCCAACGGAAATGGGGCTTTTTCAAAATGCAGTTGGAGGTGCTGAAAACCTGTAATAACTCTCTCTGTGTAGAATGTAGAGCTGTTCTGAAAAGGGAATCTCAAGAAGAGCAGTTCTTGAGAGGGGAAGTAGACTGTGTCCCAGTGTCCTGCAGATAGCCCAGGTGAGGCCTCCCCTCCGCCCGCAAGAGCTCTCCCTATCCTCTGCCACAGATTTTAACTCAGGGTATGTTTGCTTACCATCTTATGTTCTCTGTCCTCATCGATGGGCTTTATAGAGACAACACAACTAAAACTGTCTATTTCACCATTAGGAGTAGAGGCTGTGTTTACAGTCTTGTCACAAAAAAACAAGCCACTGAGGATACCCTGAGGTCATCTGTCTAGGTGCTGTGCTGGGGAGACCCGAATGCCTGTGTAGAGAAGAGCATGGCATCTTTATGTACTCAGGACAAGACACTTGTCCTTTCCTGGAAGTGTGCAGCCAGGTCTCCACACAGGGCCAAGTGGATAGGCTCCTTCCCTCTCCAGCTGTGATCTGCCTCTCACAGGCACGGGTCAAATGTCCCCTCACAGTTCTGGGAACTGAGGGGCATAGCAACTTACCAACTGGGTCATTTTCTCCAATCCCTAGGTTTCTCAATGTGATCATGGACAAAATTTTACATGTATTTCCTTTTCTAAAAAATGAATTATTATACATTTATATCAAACCTAAAACGAAACCCCATTACAGAAAGCCAGATTTCCTAACTGGTCCCCAGTGCCACTGAAGCCAGCTGGTATGAACACCTCAGCATCAATCAGCAAGGTCCATGGCTGCAGAAGACATCAGAAGGATACAACCTAATTCAGCTAATCCTCTGGGTGTGGGCAGCTGGGTGGCTCAGTTTTCCTGTATAAACAGTGTGACAATGGACATCCTTGAATAAGCCCTTTATGATTTAAAAAGAGCTCTCTCTGTTTGATCACTGCCTGAGATGACATTCTTCTAAGTGGAACTGCTGGGTCAAGGTTTGTGAGTTTGCTTTTGGGAGAGGGATGGGGATGAGGGGAGCTGTTGGTACATTTTGCTGGGGTGCATGACTAAAGTCCAGTTGACTGACTGATTCAAAGGAGACATGTGCTGAATAGAGAGCACACTGCTGGTGTCAGCCCCCACCCCCTCCAACCCACAAAGAGAAAGTCAGCTGGTACACTAAGCAACCGAGGGTGGCATTTCCACAGTGATGGGCTGAAAGCCACAGGTCGGCCCTGCCCTCACTCTGGACGACACCTTGGAGACGGCGAAATGGCACCATGGAAGACTGTCGGGTCTGAGTTCCTTCAACAGAGGCCGGCTTTGTGACTCCATCTCTCTGGCCTCACTCAGGGCTGTCCTAGTCTAGATGTTGGACACTATGAGAAAGGGCGGCCGTTCCTCTGACGTCAACGACCTGCTTCTGTGGTGCTGGTTTCTACTGGTGTTCTATAAAACACTGAATGGAGATTTCGTCTTCATTAGCCCCACAGCCAGTCACTCATCACCTTACCCGGGTGCTCGCTGACAGTGAACTTGCCGGGATTTGCAGAGCGAGGCCGAGCAGAGGCCTTCCCGGGCTTCCAGATTGCATCCAACTGTGTTTCAACCACTGAGTGTAACACCTCCACTCCCTCCCCAGACACTCTGGCAGGCAGTTAACACTCAGGCTTCCTGAATTCAGATTCCATTCCTCTCTCCCAGCAATGAGACCTAAGATAGTTCCTGAAGCAGCAGGTGCCTGGATCCTCCCATCATCTATACCTCGGGGACCCCTGAGTGTCTTCCTACAGGACCATCACACAGAGTGACAAATGAAAGTGGGTAAAGCATTCAGAATACAGCCTGGTACTCAGTGCATGCCTAATAACATTAACAAGCACTGGCTACAATTATCCATTGATCCAACCCACTCTTAGGGATATTTGTTCTTGTGTTGCCAGTTGCTCTTGAAGATGCTAAGGAAACATAAATCATTGCTCAAGACATGGTCTACAGTGCTACTGCAGTGGGAAGAGGGCCAACCTGGACAGGCAGTCTCGGATCCTTTACCCAAGGCCTGCATTTAGAGGTTTCCGATCGCTGACAAGCAACAGGTGTGTGCATCACATACACAGCACCCACCTCCCCGCCGCTTCTGATCGAGGGCACTGGAATGATTTTCAGCCAAACCCATGGACCATCATACTCAGCAGGATGAAGAAGCTCTGCGGTCTGAAGACAAGGTCAGACTCTGTAGCCCAGCAGTAACACGGACGGACGGAGACAGGGACGTTAAAAGAAGGGGGAGTGGACAAATAAATAGGGGTGACAGGAAAAGCAGTTTCAACGAACACCTGAAGGAGAAACAAGAGCCTCAAGACAGGTAGGTGACTCTCTCTGGAGGAGGCAGCAGGGGATGCAAAGGGAGTCAGGAGGAACCTATAGAGAATGTTCTGGAACAACCATCATCCACGACGGACAGCCCAAGAGGGCACGGAGGAGAAACAAGAGAGACAAACAAATGAGGCTAGGGTCGGAGCCTAAGTGACAGAGACCGCACCAAAGCCCCACCCCCTTGCTACTGTCGCTCAGCCTGCACTTAGGAAGAATATGACTATACTGCTTTTAGGTACATGGGCAGGGAGGGAGGGAGGGAGGGAGGGGGAAATATCCAGACAGGAGACCCATCCCTGGTCAGGTCAAACATGAAGACAGCACCAACCCTGGCAGCAAAGGGGTACAGTGCCTCAGGGCTGAGGTGGGGTGTGGTACAGAGGCACCTTATCAAGTATAACACAAAAGAGGGTAACCAGACCCAGAACTCAGCCACAGGGAGTGCGGGGCTCATCCTGGGCCACTTTCTACACATCCTTTTTCTGGCAGTCCTGGGGATCGAACCCAGCACCTTGCACATGCTAAGCAGGTCCTCTCCCACTAAGCTACATCTCCAGTCCCTTTTAAATTTTCATTTGGAGGCAGGGTTTCCCTAACTTATCCAAGCGGACTTTGAACCTGTGAACCTTCTGCCCCAACCTCCAGAGCAGCTGGGATTACAGGCACGAGTCACCAGGCCAGGCCAAACATCACCATGCTCCTGCATGCCCATCTCAGAACTGCTCATCATGGGTCGTGGTGTTCCAGAATATTCTCTATAGGTTCCTCTCCCCTACCTTGGCATTTGTTAGTGACTCAACATAGTCACCTATCCTGAGGTACCATATGACGAGGTGACTATTGGAACCACCCTACCACCCAAGGAAAAGTCCCTGCTTTCTTACCAACCACCCCTTTCCTCTCCTCCAACGTCATGAATGAGTTGGCAGCATGCACCACTTCAAGTGCTTAGGGCCCAGCTCTGGCCCAGCTCTGTGACTCAATGAAGCAAACGGAACACACCTAGCAATGGATCAGAAGCGGTGGCAGCACCGGCCACCTGCCCTTCGAGCCACAGAACCAAGAGAGGTGACAGTCAGGAGAAGAGAGTCCCAACTGAACAGTTAGTTCCTAAGCTAGACAATGGCACCGCTCTGCTGCCAAGGACACCCCCGATGAGGCAGAGGGACCACTAGTCATAGTGCGACCACTGAGTGACTCAAAGAACCAGCGACCATCTCTGCTCCCAGGCCTCAGACTCTTCCTCTAAAACCTCCTTTTGTTTGAGACAGGGTCTATGTAGCTGTGGCTGTCCTGGAACTCATGATGTAGACCAAGCTCACCTACAACTCACAGTTGCCTGACTCTGCCTTCTGAGTGCTGGATTAACATCATCGAGAGCCACCCTGCCCAGCTAAAACCTCATATTTCTTAAGGACTGGGTGCTGCTGTTCCTCCTAACTCTGAAAACACGACACACATACACACACCCGCCACCGCTTAACAGATGCCAAGGAATGAGCTGGTAAACTGAGTCATCACCCAAAGAGAAAGCCAGCTCCTGCGACTGGCATGAAGAACGTTCCTCGCAGAGTAGGAACAAATGCAGGTGACGAGACAATGATGAACGCAGGAGAAAATTCCAAACCTCTTCAAAAGCCTGGGAGCCCCTTCCCACTGGTACTTCCGTTACAAACAGCCTCACCATGGTCCGTCTGGAACCTACACCACGTGCTTTCTCTGCTTCCACCAGAACCTCTTGCTCTGGGGAGAAGCCCTACCTACTGCGGCCTCAGGCCTGACTGGAGCCACTGTTCCTCACGCGGCTGGCAGAGTAGCTCATGCCAACCGACGCGTCCCTGTCCCTTAGGAAGCCAGAACCCAGCACTGTCACAAAAGCCCGGGTGGCCCTCACATGAGAGGAGCACCCCACGGAGGAGGGCTGAAAAGCAGCAACTCTGGCTAGTCAAGCCTTAAAGAACACCGGTCACCAAGCATCCAGATAAACCCAGCGCGTCCCTGGATCCTCGCTGGCACAGTCCCACCCACGCCATTTCTCAGACGTGGATCTCAGAAGTCCACGGGAAAAATTAAACTTTCTGATCAAATTCTTCAGAATGCTTACACACACACACACACACACACACACACACACACACACACACACACACATCTGATTCAGGTTTACTTCAATTTGCTGCAAGATTTAGGACCCGGAACTCCTAGAATCCCTGTCTAGTGCAGAACAAGAAACAACAGACTTGCTCACGACCCCAAACTGGGTCAGGGAGGTGTAGCTTGGGCTCAGCTGCTCCTCTGACTTTTCCTAATGGGCATTTGCAAACTTTCACAATGGGCTTAATATCCCCCCCCCCAAGCATCATGCACACCACACACCGGGCACCGCCCCCCTGCACTGGCCATACACACACCACTTCCCGGCAGCTGGACTGTTCTAACCCAGCTGATTTTCCCCAAGCGACCAATACAACTCACGTTCTGTAAATGGCCTTCGCTCTCAGCCAGTCTTTACCCTGACACTCTCCAAGTGCCACCTAACCTAGGGACTACAACTGCTGCACTTAGATTCCCCGGGGGGAGGACACGACAAAGGGGGGGGGCTGAGTGCTCCAGAAAGTTGTCTGATGCCAACAAGGACCTTTCGAAAAGCAGGGAGGTGATCCAACACTCTTGCGGTCCTAGTGACTACAGCCTCAGTCTAGCAGTCCTGGAGCCGCCAGCTCAGCTAGGGAAGGGGACTTTGTGGCCTGTTGTTTATGTTTGATTAAAGGTTGGTTTATGTTTCCTTGGGGAGTTTTTATTTCTACGCTGTTATTTCACCCCTAAAATTTACAGTGCCTGAATTCTTCCGCCCTGCTTGAATCAACTCAGCCCCTCCTCTCTCTGGTCTGAGAATGGCCAGAAATAGTTTCCATTGTCATTGACTTAAATTTCCACTTTGATGATGGGAACAAATATTTTTCTTACCCTTTCCTGAAACAGGAATAAATTTTTCCATACAGGTTCTTCTAATTGGACCCGGAGGTTCAGATCTTAAAGAGGGCAGCCAACATTCAAAAAGGCAAGAAAAGGGGTATCTGCCTCCCTTCTAAAGGGATTGACATTGAACTCCTGCTTCATGACCACAATGTAAGGATCCATTCCCTGGATGGACTCCGGCAGGCATCCAGAGCTCTTCCTCTATGCTGCTGGGAGTCAAGAAGAGCCCCTGCCTGCCTTCAGGGACCTGGTGCTTCAAATGCAGTGCAAAGCTGTCCTGGCCAACACAGGATGTCTCTGGAGGCTGAGAAATAAGAGCATTCCCTAGCACAACCTTCTGCCTCCACGGCCCTTCCCAGCTGTCTCCCTTCTCTCCAGCACAGTGGGAAGGCTCTTCAGGTGAGCAAGCTGCCAGGGGAGCTGATGTGGGAGACAGCTTGCCTCCTTCCCCTGCACAGAACTCCGTGGGCTCGTCCAGGGGAAAGGTCGGCCTGTGTCCTGGTGTAACAGACTGCTCTGTCTCCGGAGAGGCTCGGGTGTTTCCAGAGCTAATATTTACAAGGCCACACTGGGATTCCCAGCAGGAAAGCAGGGTGGAGAAGGAGGGAAGCACCGAGGGGTGGCTGAGTGCTCCAAAGAGTTGTCTGGGGCCCAACGAGGACCTTGAGGCCAGGGCAGGGGTTTCTCGCCACCCTTCCCTTCTCTGATTCAGATCAAATGTTCTAAGCCACCTTGCCAAATGAAGCTAACGGCAGTTCCCAAAGTGTTCCTAAGCACCACCCCTGCAGCCTGGTGTTTGTAGCAGTGACTAGAAGCCTGTGTGGGAGGGACAAAAGCCACCCAGTGGCCTTGAAAGCTCTCGGAGGAGACCTTTGGTCGCTTTTCCTGGCCTTCGGCCAGGCCATATGCAGAAGGCAGAGAGGCATCCAGGGTGTTCGTGGGAAGCTGCTATAGCCCATTATACCTTGCCACCCCAGGCTCCAAAATCCATGGCTCCTGATAATGCCCCGGTGAACCAACAGGATGTTCTTACACACTCCTCACTTTGGTCCAGGCACAGATGCTGAGCCTGAGGCAGGAAGGAATAAGGAGGGACAAAGGGACCAGATAAGAAGGTGACTTAGATACCTATTTCCATTTCCAGAGAACAGCTAGCGACAGCCACAGAAACCCCTGTACTTGGGTCCTCTTCCTCCTTACAGGCAGGCCCTGATTTGGCTGCAAGGACAGCAGGATCTGTTTACAGTTTCCCCCTCTCTGCATCAGCACACAGGGACTCGAGGTGCCCCTCAGTCAGCCTGCCTATTCCAATGAGACAAAGGAAGAGCATGCGCACAGGATGCAAAATTCTGGGAGCATCATTCTTTGCCTGTGGGCACCACTTAGCTCTTTGATGAGTCTCTAAAGGTAGGAACCTCTGACCCTCCCCAACTGTCTTAAAATATTGCCTCCCAGCGCTGTGCAAACTGGCAGGGAACATCTGACAATGCCGCCCCTCAGGGCCTCTCCCCGGAGGATTCCCTCAACAGCCCTGCATGCCTCGCCGTCCTCTCTAGCCTTCTGCAAATTGGCTTGCACCTGAAAGGCCAGGTGTCACCTCTGCTCTGATTCAAGTCCCCATGTGAATGTCTAAATAAAAAATCCCTCCCTTGCCAACAGAGGCAAAAAAAAAAATCAGCTAGCCCAACCCAGCAACAGAGCCAACCACCATCTCCATCCAAGATGCCTTTCCAACCCTCTCAGAGAGACACTCCAGGCAAGTATTGAACAAGAAGGCAGACTGTAAGTGTTCACAATTGCCCTCGAGCTTCAGAGAGTAATTGTGTTGCTTTCGATCGGAACACAGTTCAGCAGCAAGTGTCCAGAAAACTCGTAGGCAGCAGCTCGGTGACCACTTAAAGCAAGAAGCCATTGTTGTTCCAAAGACGCTGAGAGTGAGATGAGGCAGGGAAAGGGGCCTGGCAAGGAGCAGGACTCCTAGCATCAACTCACTTGATGCTGACACCAAGAACAATCCAGAGGTCCCCAGGCTGCAGCCTGTCCTGTTCACCCACCTTCAAAAAAAGAAACCGTGGGAAGAGCCAAACCCGGGGCCTGGGAAGGGCTCTGTAGCTGCCAGCTGCGGCGCTAAGCAGGTGAGCGGAGCCTGCTTTCCCATCAGACACCAGAGTTGAAAAAAAAGCCGCCCGACAGGCTTCGATTTTGTTTAGGATTACACTGAGCAAATGTATTCAAAGCAATCTGCATGCTATCGCACCATCAGGTAGAAAGCAAGCTCTCCCTCAACAGTCTCTACCCCATTTGATGGAAGCCAAGGTCTGGAAGTTTCACCACTATGATCCAATGCCACCCATGTGTAAGTCACTACAAGCATCTTGAATTTAGGAAATGTAGTATTTCCAGTGGGAACTGGGGCATTCATGTCACTGTCCCAACACTGCCACCAGACTACTCGTGTGATCTTGAAGAGGTCAGTCAGTCAGTCTGCTTAGAATCTCAGCTTCCCCAGCTGAAGGAAAGAGACAGACAAGACAATACCCAGCTCTGGAAGATGCTAAAAAAGGCCTCTGGTCACCAGTGATGACTGCACAGGCTTTCTCCGCTCCCCACCATGTCTGCACGCCTCCTTCGTCACCCCCTAAACTGCCACAGCCCACCCAGGGACAGAGGGCCCTGATCAGTATCATCACCCTGGATTCTCTCTTCTACAAGCTCAGAAGGTGACAAAACCATGGCTACCATTCTTTCCTGAGAGGACAGTGACATTTTGGGGGCCCACACACCCCAAGATGAAGGATTGAGTCAGACCTGCAGCCACCATACCACCAAGCAGAGAGAGACATCTCTCTAGCCAGCCTCCTGATTCCTTCATGCAACCTACACTAGGAAATGCACCCCTAACAAATCAGCCCCGCACCCTGAGGAGCGCAGATGCTCCTGTGGTGCAACAGCATCTTCTCTGCACCTAATGGAGACTCCATCTACTCAGAGGTCTGGACTCAGCGGTGGACTGGGAGGGTTCATGTCTACCTTCCATTTCTCCCCCAGCACCTTTTCAGACCTGTGTTTCAGACCAGACGTTCCCACATCCTCTCCCTTCAAACTCTTATAAACAATAGTCCCAACCTCAGTATAACCCACAATCTCTCTAAACAGGCCCTCACGACAAATAGAAAACATCAACGGGGTGACCTCAGAAGTGGAGCAAGAGCTGACGTTCACAAGCCTGCAACAGAGAACACCCAACAAAACCATGCAAGAGTCTGGAAGAGGCGCGAGGTCTGATAAAGGAGGCGCCTAGGTGATGGCCGGCCAGCAGCAGTGAAAACCCTCGCCCTGTCCCCATCCAACCTCACCCCCCACTGCGGACAGGCTCCTGTTGCCCTACCTTTCCTTATCCTGCTTTAAAGCCCTTCCTTGGAGCATCTTTGCTGAGACACACAGCTTAAAGCCAAGGCTTCCCTACCCGGAGCTCCCTAACGCACACTTCCCTAGGCTCTGTTTGCCTGCTGCCTAGCCTCTAAAACAAACCCTAGCGCAGTCTTGTTGTCTGTCCTTATGTGCATTTCTGTACTGTTGACTCTGTGCGTCAAGATTATAATCTGGGATACAGTGGAACAGGGCAGCTGTTCTTAAATTATGCCGATAATGATAACCGAGAATGCTGAGGCCCTCCCGGCACTGAGCCATCTTCGGGCCTGTATTCTGCCTTGCTGATGAGACCATAATTTTCCAAAGGACAAAGGTTATGCCTCTCTTTTCCCAAATGCCTCAAATAGGATTCTCCACACATTATCCTCTCTGTCGGTGTCGTGAACTGAAGAGATGGTTAACAACAAGTGTGCACACTGCCCGCCCCCCACCGCCCCTGGCCTTCACAGACATGGCTAATCGAGTTTACACTCCTACTCACTGATCAGCAGTACTCCAGTAGGGAGGACACTTCCAACCCACTGGAGATGACAAAGGAGGTGAAATGGTTTGATCCCCGTTCCAAGCTAGCCAGTATGTGTGCTGTCCGATGGGCACAGGACCCTACTGACAGCGGGGCTCTGAAAATACCGCCCACCCCCATAGATGGCTTCTGAGCACTCCTTCTGAGCAGACCTGATCCCGTCTCCTTAGGTCCACCTCCCCACCCCTTTCGTTTGGCTGTCTCAAAGCCTTTGGAGAAGATGAGCAGGATGTAAATTATTAAATTATGAGTCCTAGTCTCCTATCACTAGCACACGTTCTATAATAATCTCTGACGCTGGAGAAGGGGAACAAAGGGCATCATTTGTGATGACTCCGTAAAACTGGGCCCCGCGCCTCCATCTGGTGTCTCCGGTCATCTCTCAATACCCATGCAATCAGATTAACCTGCCCCGTCCTTCAGATCCAGCCAAAGCTTGGGGAGGTGGGGCAGGACAAGGATACCTGGGAAAGAAAAGGAAGGAAAATGTGATTTTCCAAACTCTGAGGCAGGTGACGCTAGGCCTTGGCTGTTTGAGCTTGTAAAATGAAGGTTTGGCTGAGACACCTCCTAAGGGGTTGGGGAACTAGACATTTATTATTCTGCATTATCCACTGCCTTGTCCTCTCCAAATGGCTATCCCTTCTGGGCTAATACGACAGCCTGGGATTGACCAGGCAGCAGGACACCGGGCCAGGTTTCACGAGGTGTGTAACAAGCCCACCCTGCAGTCACGTGATGCCCTTTCTCTGCGCACTCAGTGGGACCTCAGATCCCCCACACTAATGACGATGATGACAAGTGGTGATTTCGAAGGCCTCTCTTGTTTACCATCTAGCGGCCTCCCGGCGCCCCGTGTGGGTCGAGTCTCGATTCCCGCATCCCGTGTACACCCTCCACCATAGCAAAGACCTAATTTAGACAGAGGCAAATTAGCTCTGTGGGGTGAAATGCATTAACCAAGTCTCCCAAACAGCACAAATCTAATTAACTGAAAATCAAAATTGCAAAGCTGCCGAAAAAGATTTCCATGGGAGAAGTCTCCTAAGGATTGAAGGAAAGTTGTGGGCCATGTGACCTGCTTAATCCAAGTCTCAGCGCTAAACTGGGATAAATGCTGTTTGGGCGTTTCGGGTTTGTTTGCCTTTTCACTGATGTTTGTTTTCTCTAGATCACCTTTATCACCAGTGGGCTTTCGAGGGCTTATCTGGTACACGCAACAGCCATGAAAAGCATCCTTTCCTAGGAGTGGGCCTAGCCTTCCAGAACCTAGGGGGCTATGGGAAATCAGTACAAGGCTTCCAGAAAACCTGGCGGGGAATGCCTCTCCCACTCCTGCACATCTGCTCCCCACCCCAACTCCACCTCCACCAGGACCCCCATCACCCAATAGATGTTACAAGCACTGCAACCAATATCCTCTACGGAGGGCCCTGTAAATGACAGAGACACAGTGCTAATGATCAGACCGGCCTCTGCCTTTGTCCCTCCCGACTCTGACCTTTCCAAACAAGACAGCAGGTAACACAGGGCTGCTTTGGGCCCAGCTCTTGGTAAGAACAGTGTTCATGCCTTCCACCCCATCCAAACCCACACACCTGTTTTAAACACTTCCTCCTCCCATCAGCCCGTATCAATACTGGCTGCAATGGAGAATCATACAGGGAGCAAAACCCTCTCATAGCTTACTCCACAGGCAGACCAAGGACACTGGAGCCCTCCACGCCCCACCCCGAGGCTTGACCACATGGCATCTGAAGCCAAGGCAAGGACTTGGAGCTCCATACCAGCACTTCCCAAGCTGCAGCCAGCCCCTGATTCTTGGGGGGGGGGGGGGGATGTTGTTAAAATGCAGGTACCTGGCTGAGCAGCTCAGGGTAGGGCCTGGAATTCTATACCTCAGTCAGGCTCCAGGTTAACATCCTATGGTCAGTCCACATTCTGCTCTGCCAGGCTTCAGACTGCAAATTCCAAGACTCCTCAGTTTGGTGCTAGAAGCCCTAATGAACTTTTTTCTTTCTATGTTGGCTTTTCCATCTCCTGCCAATACCCAACTTGCATGCCACACAGTGCACACGGCTCTCCAAGTGCACACTGCTCTTTCTTTACTCTATGGCTATGCCTAGCTGTTCCCTTGAGTGGGAAACTCCTCATTCTTCATCCTCTCCTACCCAGCCTCCTATCTACTATGGGTCGACCTGTGTCGCCTGTAAATATGTTGATGTTGAATTCTTATAACCCCCAGAACTTCTAAATATGACCATATGTAAAGACAGGATCTTTACTGGGGTGATTAGGTTAAAATGGGGTCCGGGGAGTGGCCTTCATCTGACATGATTACTGTCTTTATAAAGGGAAACATGCGAACGCATGTACATGTGCTCCTATGTGCGTACGCACAGTGTAGAGAGAGAGAGAAATGGCCATCATAAGCAAAGGAGGAAGGTCCAGAACTGATGAACCATTCTTCCTGGTGTTTGAAGAACCAACGTCCTGAACCTTCACCTTGGACTCTCAGAGACCCCTGACTATGAAACAAGATGTTTCTGGTGCTGAAGTCACCCAGCTTGTGGTGCTATGTTACCTTGATCCTAAGAAACTAATACCCTATTTCAGGATCCAGTCCAGTCTCCTGCCCCGGGAGGCCGTCCTGAGCTGCCCACACAGGCCAGTCTCCTTGGTCATTCTTTGGACCTCCCACATCCTGAACGGCTCACCTGACCTTCTGCTGCTTACGATATCCTGCCTACCACAATGACTGGGTTATGCAAGGTATCCATCAACTCGACCTGGGGACAGAAGTGAATGCCTTCAGGAACTGCCTTCCCATGGAGACGTGTGCCTCCATTCACCTGTCTCTGCCAGGGCCTGTGGCTCCTTCCTTCCTCGTTTCCCTCCAGGCTACCAGGAGAGATCACTGTTTTGAGCTGAGTTTTGGGGGTAGGGTGTGTGTGTGTGTGTGTGTGTGTGTGTGTGTTTGTTTTAATCTACCATACTGAAATGCAAACTGCCAGGTGTTAAGAGACGCTGCCCCACAGCCATGGGGGCAGCTGGTTTCCACAGACTAGCATTTATCACATTTGCTGTAAATACACAAAAGGTCTCCCATTCAAAACCAGGAAGACAGCCTAATTCTTTTGTCAAAAGGCAGTGGTAACCAAACACTGGGCAGAGTGTGACGCAGATCTGGACGGCTGCTTTCCCACCCTGGGTGTGGACCTCCCCATGTGCGGGCATGTGTTATGCCAGCACAAGAGACCAAAGTAGCTGTCAAATAGACACATCTGATCGCGTGGGGCCAAGCTTCACTTACCGCCCCGAGGAGAGAAGACAGCACCTGGTGAGGTAATAAAAAGGAGCATTCACCTTTGCAAAGGGAAACCTTGACCCTCCTTGGAACGAAGACGGTGCCCTAGAACATGTGCTCAGAGTGCCAGAGCAGGTCCATTCATGCCCGCAACTACAAAATCCTGACATCCTTCATGTTCAAAGAGCAGAGAGGAGAGCTCAGTTAAAAGTTAGGGTGTCCTCCGTGCCAGTCAAGAACAGCCCAGGCACCTTCCCGCAATGTCTTTTTTTTCCCTTTCACACAGAACCTGAACTATGAAAGGATCGCTATCTCTGCGGGGTCAGTTTATACTTGGAAGACTGCATGGTCGGCTTTTCTGAAGGTTACCGGGCTAGCCAGCCTTGAAACTCCTGCAAAGCATTTTCTCCCCCACCAGGCACATCCCTGGGGCTGGGAGGCGCCGTGCACGGGTCTGCTCCTCCCTTGCCTCTCAGGTTTCCTCTGCTGGAGGCTTTGAAGATGATCTTTGAAAGGGGTGGGGGTAGCAGGAAGAGCTCTATAACCCAGGCTGAGGACCTCAGGCACTTTTTGCCCTCCGAAGTTGCCTGTAGGCACCAAGACACTGTAACCCCAGTTCTTGCAGAAGCCCCTCTCCTGGTGGACAGCAGAGCGGTCCTCCACAGGCTTGTCCCTGAAGGTTTAAACAGACTTGTCCCTCTTTCTTCTTCTTCAAGCTTCACAGCTCTCTGCAGTCAGTGTTCACAGAATCAACTGTTAGCACTTGGGGTTCCTCCTATGCCCCCCCCCCCCGCAAGCCTCCTGGAACAACAAGGAGTTCGTATCTCACTGCACCCAAAGTCACCATGGTCCCTTTTACCAAGTGCTCACTGCAAAACAAGACTTCACAATCCAGAGAGATTTGTCCCTGTCCAAGAAACATGTCTGTCCCCTCCAAGTTGTTCAGAAATGACCCAGAACCCCTTCATTATCTGCTTCTAAGTCAAAGACCTGACGCTTCCTACGCCCATCACTGACTTCCACAGCCGAAGTCTTCCGACACTTGGAGGAACCAAAAGCCTCTAGGAACTAGCCTCCAATAGGAGCAGCCTCCAAGGCCGGTTTCCTACGAACAACAATAACAAGAGCTACCATGTACCACCAAGTGTCCGGCTGTTCCAGGTACTACAGGAACTTGGGTATTTGAATTTGGTATTTCTGTGCCACACAGAAGCTCACCAAATCCTCACTCACGACAATGGTCCTGAGCTGTTAGTTATTGCCATTCTGGTCAAAATTCATCATTACGTCTTTTGTGCTGATAAGAAAACTGAGCGTGAGGGAGCACATTCAACATGCCCACAGTCTCCAGGCAGGAGGAAGCAGAAAAGGATTTGAACTCAGGTCTGCCTGGCCTCAGGCTCAGGCTCTCTTCGAAAGCGTCATGGCACCAGAAGTTCTTAACCCGTCCAGACCCCACCTGCCATGCCTTAAGAGGCAAGGACACACTAATGTCCCCACTGAACAGGTAGAAAGTCTCAGGCCAAGGGAAGAACTAAGTTGCTCCTCTCCCTTCTCTTGGGAAGAAAAGACAAGTTCTTTCCTTCACATACAAGAAGACATGTCCTCAGAGACTCCAAGTCTATGAGGCCGGCATTCTCAGGCTGTTGTCACTAGGTGTTCTGTTCCAGCACATTCTGGAAGATCAGCAAAGTGTCAACTACCCCAGAAGCAATTCAAGAGGTGGTACATGGATTCCTACCTGGGGATACAGAGGCAGGATGCAGCTCCAAACAAGCCAGGGATCAGGAAGGAAAAAGGCATCACCGGAAAAGGTATGGTTCACCCCTTCCTAGGCCAACTTCTGCACGCACCAGGTCTGAACGCACACAAATACCCATTCACTCACCGAAGCTGAATCCTTCCCAGGCTCAGGAAGCTGAGGCCCAGCGGACAGCACCAGACCCTCGCTTGCGTCTGATGGCAGACCCAGACTGCTTCTGAATCCACTGATTCCCAGAGCTCTTTACTGGAGCCTCCAGAGTCCTCCTGCCACTGAGTCGTGATTTCTCTCTCATTCCTTCTGGCTGTCATCCACAGACAGGAGTCCCAAGCAGGGACCCTGTCCCCGAACTGCTCATGGAACTGCTACCTGACAATCTAGAATTCCCCTCAAGGACAACAACAAGTCACAAAGACCAAATCACAAGCTCCCTGGTGCAGATGTTCCCTAATGATCACAGCACATACCTCTACAGCGACTTCAGCCACAGACACAATGGGTACACCGTACAAATGCCCCAATGCACATCCATGCTGGAGCAGACGCTCTTTCCCGCAGTAGGGCCAGCAGAGGTTTAAAACGACTTATTCTCCAAGCCCACGCTGGAAGTGGCTGGTGGTAGGAGGGAATCTAAGCTGTGAGAAAGCCCAAAGCAATTTCTGGATAAAACTGGCACTAGGGGGTACCATCCAAGGAACAAGAGGAGTCCCGCTCTGAACACAGCCTCCAGCTCCCAGGGAAGACAGGAGCACTGCAAAGTTCCTTAGCCCCGAACTTGAAGCTAAAATTCCCTGTGATGATTTGGCCCAGGAGAACAGAGGAACTACAGAATTGCAAATGTTCAGAGTCTCAGCGGGGCATTCTGACTTATTGAAGAATATTAACATTTCTTTTCAAAGGCTTTCTCAGCCCATAGAAAACCTGGCTGGCATTGCTAAGAAGACTAGTTAGTCCTCTCTGCGTGATCTCATGGGGCTAATAGCTAAGGCAGTGGCCTCACTAGCTCATGACAGTGAGCATCATGGCCTGGAAGGTCTGTCTGGAAGCAGCTGGACAACCTTGGGCACCTACATCAGCCTTAGGTGCAATTCTGTCAATGGTGCCATAAGGCAAATAAAATAGCCCAAGTGGTCCCCCAGGTCCTGGTACCATTGAAATTCCTTCCTAGAATCTTCAGTGGAGGTGAGGAAAACCTTCCGCTGGGAAAGAGGTTAGCCTCAGGGTATTATGGAATTTAGAGGGTCTGTGCCTTCCTAGAAAGACAACATCAGAAGGCCCTCGGGGCTGAAGGGTATAGTCTGGGGGCCTGAGGTGGAATGAGCAGCCAGAGAGAGACAGGCAGACCTGCAAACAGGAAGATGCTTCCCATGCAAGCATGAGGACCTAAATGCAATCCTAGAAACCATGTCAAAAAGCCCTGCACAAGACTCTGGTACGTTTACCCCAGCATCCCAGAGGCAGAGGCAGATCTCTGGGAGGTCAGGCCATCCTGATCTGCATAGTAAGTTCCAAGCCAGCCAGGGCTACATAGTAAGACCCTGTCCCCAAAAAAAAAAAAAAAAAAAAAAACAAAAACCCTGGAGCTGGGGGAAGGATGAAATGGGGACCCCTGGGGCTCCCTAGCCATCTAATTTAGCCTTATCAGCAAACATGAACCCAAGGCCAGGAGAAAGTGCTTAGAAACCTCGGGTATCCCTGAAGTATAACCCAAAAGAATGTCCCCATTAAGACCATCTTAGAAAAAAAGGCCAATAGAGTTAACATGGTTAAATCATCAATGAAAGTGAATTTCTGAGATTTCAAAAACAATTATTAAGACGATACAATAACACTGACAATTTCCCCATTTGTATGCATAGATCTGAAAAAAATCTCAATCAAAATTTTAGATAAAAAATTAAAGCTAGTCTTCACCTCAACAGACAAAGCTGAAGTCTGGAACTGAGTGAAGCAAGCTGGTCTTCCACAATCATCACCATACACCCAATGACACCTACTTCACACCAGCCTACAGCTGGCTGCAGGAGACTCACGCCGCCAGAGAACTATCTTCCTCTAGCGTCTATGGGAAGCCCAGCCCTAGGAACAGAAGCTCTGGCTTTTGTATCTCCACGGTGGTCATTAGCCTCTCCCAACAACCAACTCACGTTTCACAAAATGTAGGTGAGGGGCACGGTCAGGGTAGAATGAAGCAGTTCGACAGATGAAAAGCCACACAAGCTCCCACGGCACTGCGGGAAAACACAGCTAGCCACACCAAGTGAAAGTCGATAGTAACGCAATCAAAAGGTTGGGGACTCCAAAAAAAAGACACCCCAGGGGAAGGACCAGTGCCGGCCCACCAAGGGTCTGAGCCCAACTATTAATCAAGTAGGCACACAACCAAAAGGTACCTGGTGAGTCCTCTGTAGGATGGAGAGCTCTGGGTTTTATCATCCTTACCCTGGGACACTGATCTGTGTGTGATGGCTCACACCTGTATTTCCAGCACTAGGAAGGCTGAGACAGGACTCTGCGTGTTCGAAGCCAGACTGGGCTACACAGCAAGATGCCGCCTCCGAAAGAGAGTGGAAGAAAACTGCTTCACGAGACATAAATAGAAATTATATTTAAAGACAAAGTTCATGCAAGAGCTTGGCACTTGGAGGGTAATTGGCACTTATGACACCCATTATGTTCTAAAACGGTGTTTCTCAACCTGTGGGTCATGACCCTTTGGCGTCAAGCTGCCCTTTGACAGGGTTTGCCTAAGACAATCAGGAAACACAGATATTTACATTACGATTCGTAACAGTAACGAAATTACAGTTATGAAGTAGCAAAGGAAATAATGTTATGGTTCAGGGTCACCACAGCATGAGGAACTGTATTAAAGGGTCACAGCATTAGGAAGGTTGAAAACCACTGTTCTAGAATGTTCTGCCCATTACTTCACATTATCTGTGAAGCAGCCTTGCAAAATGTCGACAGAGGCAGAGGTGGTTGCTAGGCCAGGCTGGGTAGACTTCATTCACTATTCTTGGTACCAGAAGAGTTTCGAGTTCGTGTTTGGTTTTTTAATATTTGCTATAATCCAGAACGAGATGTCTTTGAGATAGGGCCCAAGTCTAAACACAGCATTCATTTATGTTTCGTGTATACCTTGAACACACAGCCTGCAGGTAATCTTAGGCAATATTTCTAGTGTGCCCGGATTTGACTGCAATCCATCACAAGACCATGTGTGGAATTTTCCATTTGTGGTTGTGTAGGGAAGACTTCGGATTCGGGATGTTCAGCCTAGGGCACCCCTGGTGTTGGATTAACTCCAAACCGCTCCTACCCAGCAGAAACCCCATCTCGTTTACTCCTTAAAGCCAGCCAGGAGGCAGAGATGGTCCCTGTGTCACAAAGGACCTGGGACCCAGAACTGATCAATGGGAGAGCAGAGACCACAACAAAACAGAGCCACTCACCTCTCAGGAATACAGATGCCTTCACTCACTCTTCGAATACTTACTGAGCACTAGCTCTCTGGGAGTACTTGAGAGGGAGATCAGAACCAGACAGGCATTATCCCTGTCATCATACTCTCCAACATGGGGCGGGGGAACGACCCAGCAAACAAGCAGTTGCTCCAAAAGGGGCTAACAGGGTTTTCTAGAGAATCAGAACCAACAGGAAATAGACAGAGGCTAACTGATTAGTTAACTGACAAGATAAATGGATGGATGGTCAGACAGATGGACAGACTGACCGATTTAAGAAATTGGTGTGCAATTGCGAGAGCTACCATGTCTGAAATTCTTTGAGCAGGTCAGGTAAGAGCTGATGTTGCAACCTGAATCATGGAATGTGCAGTCAGGCCGACAGGGTCCAGTCCAAGCCCCTCCCCCATCTTCCTGCCTTAGGAAGCTTCATTCTCCTGTTAAGACCGCTTGCTCTCAAGAATCTGAAGTGTCCACCACATTAAGGAGGGAGGTGTGCTTAGTGTGTAATCACATGTAAAATGTCACTCTCATCACGGAGGCCCAAACGGCAACACCGGACGAGAGTTTCCCCATACAAGTGGGCACCATGAGCCAAGCCAGACTGACAATGGGAAATTAACCATCACATGGGGTTTTGTGGAATTTCAGAAAACATGGAAGGTGAGGATGTAAGGATTTGGGGAATACTGGAAGATCCAGGGAACAACAACAACAAAATAGAAACTTAGATCATCCCTCAAAACTACAAAACAGGCAAAAGAGATGGATCAGAGGGTAGAGGCAGCTACAGCCAAGTTTGACAACCTGAGTTAGATGCCCAGAACCCTGTGGTGGAAGGAAAGACTCACTCCCTCAAGATGTTCTCTGACTACACATGTACAAACCCACAATAGAAACAGATGCGAGAAAAGACTTCTTTTTTGGTTTTTCGAGACAGGGTTTCTCCGTGTAGCTTTGCGCCTTTCCTGGAACTCATTCTGTAGCCCAGGTTGGCTTTGAACTCACAGAGACCCGCCTGGCTCTGCCTCCCGAGTGCTGGGATTAAAGGCGTGTGCCACCACCGCCCAGCAAGACTTTTTTTTAAAAAAACTGCAAATTTCCTTTTCCAAGCCTGAGACTCCCCAACTAGAGAAACCTGGCTAGGTACGTCATGGTCTCCGTGTGCCACACTTTCATTCAGGAAAACACGGTGTGCGCACTGAAGAATACGTCAGAGCTGATGGCAAAGTGGTGAGAACGTGGTGATGGGTCAAAGAAGCCAAGGGAGTGTGAGCATCTAACCAAATGCTCGACGCTCCACAGATAGGAGGGGCCACGCAGTCTCCTTCCTGCCCCTGCACTTAGGATTTCTGGCTTGGTTTAGGGGGACTGGGACTGTGATGAAACCCCATGACCAAAGGGTCTATTTCGCTCATTCTATATTACAGTTCATCACTGAAAGCAGGCAGGGCAGGAGCCTGGAGGCAGGAGCTGATGCAGAGGCCGTGGAGAGGTGCTGCTTACCAGCTTGCTCCTGACAATTTTCTCAGCCTGCTTTCTTATAGAACCCGACACCACCCTGGCTGGGCCCTGCCTGATCCATCACTAATTAAGAAAATGCCCTACGCGGCCTGCCTACATCCCTTTCTTACAGAGACATTTTCTCAATTGAGAGTCCCCCCTCTCGGACAACTCTAGCTTGTATTAAGTTGACATAACACTAGCCAGCAAAATATCCAGTCAGCAGCCTCATCATCATGTGAGATGGTCGTGGAGCTCGCCTAGAATTCAGATCCACAGCTGGGGCACGGAGAAGAGCTAGGGCACGGGGAGGTGTCCACATCTGCATAAAAAGCTGGCCAGGACAGTTCTGTGGCCACACTACCATAATGTGCAGGTGAAATCTAACTTTGTAAGCAGCGGGCCTCAGTAGAAATTGTTCATTAGCAGGCAGAAACAGCTCTTCTCCACAGGCAGCGTGAACTCCAAGCCCCAGAGGCCCGCAGGTGGTAAGGGACAAGCAGAGACAGACTCAAGAAAAGCTCTTCCTCACTGAATACAATGAAATAAGTGGGACAGAATCCCGTGGCCCCGGAGCCTGTGGTCATTTTCTACACCCGGGGGAGGCAGGAGCCACGCCTCTCTACCCTGAATGGATGGTGAGAGAGAAAGACCCACCGGGTCTGGGATCCTTGCTCACTGTGTCCATGCTGTCCTCAGAGCACACAGCAGGTGTCCAGTAAATCCCTACTGGATGGACACGCCCAACACAGCATCCGCGCCACGCCCTCTTTGCATGCGTTCTGTCGTTGTGATTGTTTGGTGGGGTTGTAGTTTGGCGGTGGTGGTGGTGGTAGTTTGGTGGTGGTGGTGGTGGTAGTTTGGTGGTGGTGGTTGTAGTTTGGTGGTGGTGGTTGTAGTTTGGTGGTGGTAGTAGTTTGGTGGTGGTGGTGGTTGTGGTTTGGTGGTGGTTGTAGTTTGGAGGTGGTGGTTGTAGTTTGGTGGTGGTTGTAGTTTGGTGGTGGTCGTGGTAGTTTGGTGGTGGTGGTAGTTTGGTGGTGGTTGTAGTTTGGTGGTGGTGGTGGTTGTAGTTTGGTGGTGGTGGTGGTAGTTTGGTGGTGGTGGTTGTAGTTTGGTGGAGGTGGTAGTTTGGTAGTGGTGGTTGTTTGGTGGTGGTGGTTGTAGTTTGGTGGTGGTGGTAGTTTGGTGGTGGTGGTAGTTTGGTGGTGGTGGTGGTTGTAGTTTGGTGGTGGTGGTTGTTTGGTGGTGGTGGTTGTAGTTTGGTGGTGGGGTTGTAGTTTGGTGGTGGTTTGGTGGTGGTTGTTTGGTGGTGGTGATTGTAATTTGGTGGTGGTGGTAGTTTGGTGGTGGTGGTTGTAGTTTGGTGGTGGTGGTAGTTTGGTGGTGGTTGTTTGGAGTGGTGGTTGTTTGGAGGTGGTTGTTTGGTGGTGGTGGTAGTTTGGTGGTGGTGGTTGTAGTTTGGTGGTGGTGGTAGTTTGGTGGTGGTTGTTTGGAGGTGGTGGTTGTTTGGAGGTGGTTGTTTGGTGGTGGTTGTAGTTTGGTGGTGGTGGTTGTAGTTTGGTGGTGGTGGTAGTTTGGTGGTGGGATCTGGCCATGTTGTCCAGGCTGATTGCAAACATCTGAACTCAAGTACTCTCTTGGCTTCTGTCTTCCACGGTCAAGACTCCAAACGTGCTCACCGGTGCATACCTCCATCACATTCCCTTCAAATATACCCAGTGCAAACGTTCTGAAATCTGACAGCACAGCTGGGCCTTTCCACACACCTGTGGGTTCATGAGGTGTCATCAGCAGTCAGAGGACAGAGCGAGGCAAAGTCGACTCAACAAGAGAAACAGAATCTGTAACCCTGGCCTCCAGGGGACCTGAGCCCACGCAAGTGAATTCCACCTGCCTGTCAGGCACCCTCCATGACGTGGGAGTGTGTCCTCAGAGGAGCTGCGAGGGCTACACTCAACACTCTGGATCCATCTTCCTTCCCCTCTCTGAGCTGCACACTCCAAGGAGGGCCTGATGTCACAACAATGGACGCCTGTTTTGACTCTGTTAGCTACGTCTCTGGCTCTGGCAGCCACGGCCTCTCTGGCACCACGGCAGATTCTTCTCCCCGAATGTTAATTTATTAACTCCTCCTGAAAGCTATCTGTTTGGAAGGAGCATGCCCAATCAGCTCAGGGTGAATGCGTGTTGCTAAGGGAAAGAGCAAAGGAAGCAATTTCTCCCTCACCTTCCCCTGAACACCCAGACTCCAGGGATACCTGGCTTTCTCTGAGCCCTGACAGCCACGCCAGCCACGAAGGCCCCTCTTCCTGCACTAATGAGACAGCAAAAGTACCATGAGTCAGACACGGGATCTGCTGCTGGGGCTCCTGACTGGGGTGTTTTGCAGACCCACATTCCCTCGCCTGGAATTCTGACTAAAGGCTGTTCCCAAAGCCTGGGCGGCTGACCATCCTTCCAGAACCTCCTGACCATGCCTCCCCGACCTATGGCTACTTTCTCCCTACCTGAATGCCCCCACCACAGAGGGTGAGCTTTCTGCATCCCAAGCCCCAGCCAGTCTCTCCCTAACCCCTTCAAAATACACGGTGGGTATCCAGTGCACAGTCATTACACCGGATTCCCCGAGGATGGGCTGCAGAGGCTTTGTAAGCAAGACCCTCTCTAAGGAGGCCTCTTCCGATAAGCTCCATTTTTCCAAGGAGTGTGTGACGAGATTACATCGCAGGTTCAAGGAGAACTAACCGAAACTAAGTTACTGCTCAAACACAGACGGTCAGTGCGAGGGCCAGAATTCTGAGTAAATGCTTCTTAGGTGCGCGCTCCTTTCCCCGAGCCCAGGAACGCATGCTACAGCCCCTTTCTGGCCTCTCCCCTTCGGATGAGTGCCATGCCACTGCAATCGCTCTCCTCCAGGTCCTCCATGTTTCCGGAACATGGACACAGACACACACAGAGACACAGACACAGAGACACACACACAGAGACACACACACAGACACACACACCAGATCCTTCCGAAAGCCTCTGTGACTGCTGACTTTCTTTGGCAACAAGCTGGGTCCCACACCTGGTGATGCTCAGGACTCCAGGGACACCTACCTTCTAGAATCCCACAACGGTGCCTAAGCTTGCGGAAGGCGGGGACTAGGACTGTCTTTATACCGTCTTTATCAAAACAAGCCAGCCTAACAGGAGCACAGTGAGCGAATGAGCTGACAGGTAGCCACAGTGGCCGAACAGAACGACAGACCACTCAGGGTAAGCTTATTTTAGGAAGGACTTTTTCTCGAATAATAGTAACACGGGACTTTTTTTAACCACCCACTAGGCCACCAGACCAACAAAATCAGTGGTGATTATTTGTCCTGTTCCCGCCTAGACCTCGTCCGTAAGCACAGGTGGTGTCTATGTGGCCGACATCTATCCCTACTATAAACAGGACACTAGTCTTTGATAGCGCCTCCTTAACACTGTGTTTCTAAACATGTATGGCACGCAGGACCCAGAGCCTGTGCTTTCTCCCCCAACCTCTCATGGGGTTAGGAGCAAACCCACCACAGCCCACACAGAGTGCACAGCTCTGTTCTGTCCGAACAGAACACTTCCCCTCAGCCCCACCCCCACCCCAGAGGCAGCTTCGCTTCCCCAGGTGCTAACGCAGATTTTCCTTCTCCGTTCCCAGCACATCAAAGGTCTATTTTCACATAAAAGCGCTCAACTGAACACGGAGTGAAAACTCAAAGGCTGCCTCCCCCAAAGCCTCCGCCAGGGCAGGGTTCTCCGTGCCCGACTGGTCCCCGTTCAGATTTGGGGAACCACCCTATGACTCCCAAGAGGATCCTGTGCTGTGGCCATCCTCCCAGGCCTACTCAGGCCTCTACACACCATCATAACCCTACCCCACCCTGCTCCCAGGGCCTGACAGACACCACTGTTTGCCTGGGGCTGTCCCTGGGGCCTCCCTGGACTCCTTCCCTCCCTCAAGGTTTACTGCCGCCAAACCCAGGGGACCTTGCCTGAGTTCTAATTTATTTGCCTGTTTATACTAAAAGGCACAACATGCCCTATCAAGCAAGATGAGATGGAGCTGAAGCCAGCTTGCTGTCACCCGTGGGCTTTTCATAAAATAAGGGGTCAGCAGGAGGAAGCATCAGCTTCATCAGGCTCTCAAAGCCCCACACACGGAGCTAACACACCCCCAAACTCTCACAACACCCCACACATGGAGCTAACACCCCCCCCAAACTCTCACAACACTGAACAATGCGCCTGTTGCTGTCCCAAGGCAAGAGAGCAGCCTGAAGAAGACGCGGCCTACCGTCATGCAGCTGGGGTCCGTGGCATCTAATGTGTTAGTGCCTAGACTCCGCTCCCCGAAAGAAGCAAGCATGATGCTCCCCCTCGTTAGTGATTAGTGAAATGGAAATTAAAGCACAAGATAGGCACAAATGCGCGAGTCTGATCATGGTAAGGACTGGTGAGGAAGGAGGGGAGAAAAACGACGGCATGGGACCTAGAGCTTCCTCAGAACAGTTTCCATCCAAACCGAACCCCCGCATAGACTGAATCAGCAATTCTACTGCCAGACGTGGATCCCACTACACTCGGGCACACACCCCAGATGTGTGCGGCGGCCACATGGCCAACAGGTGGATGTTCGTCCTTGTGTGCCACACATAAATATATATATATATTATAATGTATATAATGTATACGGTGAAATATTACATTAAACTCAAGTTGCAGTCTTCTCTTGGTGCCAGCTTCTCCTCTGGGACCTCTCATTCTCTCTGTAGAAGCCTGCTTGTGAAGGGCTCTCAATAGTAACTACCACCTATTCCCCTTGAGTTAAGTAAAGCATCTAGGGGTGTGGCCAGGGGAAGGTTAGGCCAAAAGGGAAATGTATCTACTCACGTAACAAAGCAAGGGTTAGTCTAGCAAGCTGTTATTCACACCACATAGTTAGTGGAGTTGGAATCACACAGCTAACACTTTTCTGGGCCGTTTTCCTTAATAAGGTGAGTCTGAGAATCCAGTGTGTACAGCCCCCACCCCTACCCCAACCTCCAGAGATAAAACAGGACCTGCCAGTGGCTCCCTAGAACCCAACAAGTTAGAGGCAACCATCATCCCTCACTCATGGATAGGATGTGCTCAGAATCTCTCTGGATGAGCTTCCCCTGTGGGGGACTGCAAGTGAACACAGATTCTGATACAGTTTGGATCTTGAACAGCTCCCAAAAGGGCCATGTGTCGAACGACAGGTCCTTGGGTCGCACTCTTAAAAGGCGGCAGAACCTTTCAGAGGTAAAGCCACTGGGAGGTGTCTAGGTTATTAGGGACATCCCTAGCAGAGGACCCCGGGACCCCAGTGCCTTCTCTTGCTTCCTGTGCACAAAATGAGCTGTTTTGCTGCCCTATGCACTATTGCCATGGTGTGCTACCTCAACAAAAATAACCCTTTCTCTTTGTAAGCTGATTCTCTCAGGCATTTTGTTACAGTAACAGAAAGCTGACTAACACAGGTTCCTCCTTACAGAAACTCTTTACTGAAGCCTTAGTCCTTTTGGCTCAACTCACTTGCCTGGTGACAATGTCCCCGTACCATTCATCACTTCCTTTTGCTCCAGGGAGCCCTAAGAGTTACTGGTGGCCAAAGGTTGAGTATCCCCTGCCCTGCCCAAACTGCCCTCCCTTCCACTAACCCAACCCTTCCTGTTCACCTGTGATTTAACTTAGCTATACTCTGAGGACATCCTCAGTCCTCTGGAAGCTCCAGGAAGAGACCTTTAGTATCCATCCTTGTCTCCATTCATACAAAGGGATCTGTTCATGTCTACCATTCCCTTCCCCAACACACTCACCAGTGCTCAAAATCTGTCCCTGAAATCCTAAGGTGGTATCTGTGCCAGGAAGCTGATCATAGGTACTCTGCCTCCATCCCTCCCTCTTCCTCCTCAACCCCTAGCCGACTCCCAGCACTACACCATAAAACACCCCTGCATCTTCTCTCCTCACTGAAGCACATAAGAATCGAATGTGACCAGGGCAATGGTGGCGCACACCTTTAATCCCCGCAGTTGGGAGGCAGAGGCAGGTGGATCTCAATGAGTTTGAGGCCAGCCTGGTCTATAAAGCGAAAACAAGTTCCAGGACAGCCAGGACTGTTACAGAGAGAAACCCTGTCTTGAAACCCACCCCCACCCCCAAAAAAAGAAGAATCGAATGGGATCTGAATCAAGTCCTACCTGCTCTAAGATAACAACATGAACAGTAACAATGATAATCTCACATATTGCAAGCTTCCAAGGCACTGTGCTGGACAACCTAAAGGTACAAACACAGGAAGACAACCAATTCCCACAGGCAGAGCCATCCAAAGAGACTCCACCAACTGGAAAGCATACTACAAAATGATATTCATACTAGGGACCTGTCATTGTAAGCCTCGATAGAGATCTGTGAGACAAATATGTGAGATGGGGATGGGGTGGGGGGATTCTAATTTGTCACTAGGGTGGGGAGGAGCCCTGGGAACCATTCCTTGCAATGCTGAACGTTTTCTAATGGCTAGTTGTTAAATCATAACTATGTGTTATCTGTGGAATAGGAACATTTTTAAAACAAAGAAGAAAGCGACAAAATTCAACTCCCAGGAAGCTTCCAGTCAGGGTTCTAGAAGAAACCTTTATACTCATGGGATGGGAGGAAACTAGTTTTTTTTTTTTTTGTTGTTGTTTTTTGTTTTTTGTTTTTTATAAATGCAATTATCTGATCCTCACAGGAGAAGAGAAGCTAGCAGTCCAGCTCAGGCAGTGGATGACAGCAGAATTAGAAGACGCAGTGAGGTAAGAAGGAGACCCACTGGCTACCATTTTGTAGAGGGATGGCATGAGCTGGAGGAGCACGCTGTGGGGTCATGGGCACTGGCAAACTCCCTGGGCCCCAAGGCCTTACTTTCTCAGTCTCTAGAATAGGAAGAACCTGCCCTCCCTACATAGATTTCATTCTGAAAGCATGAGAACACTCTCAACTAAAGCAACTCCCAAACCTACCTTCAATTGTGTCTTATCTTAAAATCATTTGGCACTAACAGGAGCCTAAGCAAAGGCAGAGGGTCCCCTGCACGTTTGACTCAGTCACCCCTAATTCTGCCAGCGTTCATTCCACGCTACCTTGACCACGGTATGAAACCAACACCAGTTCAAAGCTACTAAGCAAACTCCAGACTGTTTAGATTTCACCAGGTTTCCACTGACGTCCGCTTTCTGTCCCAGGCTCCACGTCGGTATTTAACATAACTTCCTGTGAAACCAGAGTGTCTTACGATTATCTATCTATTCTGCCTTGGGAAGGAAATGTCCTGGTACTGGAGAGAGGTCTTAATCCTCCTCACCGTCAGAGCAGGCGATCTTCGGCACAATCTGCCAGCCTCCAAGGGAACAGAGTCTGATCTACAGTGAGATTAAAAACCCAGACGATGACCAAGCCTTTTAACCCCTCCATACGCAGCCACAGCCCTGGCCTCTCTCCACAGCAACTAGCCGGTATTTAAAAGTAATTTATGTTAATTGCAGTCGGGCCTATATGAACACTACAAAGCAATCTGGCTTCAAACAAAAAGGCTCAAGAGAGTAGCCTAACAAAAAAATTAATTTTGTAAAAGGCCTATTTCTATTCCAACTTGTTTTTAAATATATGTTCTGAGTCACACACCATTAACCATCTCAATTTATTAATAATCTCAGGGCAACCAACTATCTCAGATCACGCAATGATGAAATCTTGCATAAAAAAAAGAAAATGAAATGTCTACATGCAAACATTAAGCAGGTATTGAGCTGTGATGACTGGGGAAGACGAGGGTTTAAAAAAAAAAAAAAACAGAATGTGGTTAACTCAAGATGAAAGAAGTGTAAACTGGTAACTCAAACTTTGCAAAGAAAAATCCTCCGCGCTTTGCATGAGATTGTTTTAGAAATGACTGGTTCAAAGAAAGTTCTCTGGAATTCCCTCCTCCTCCTCCCCGCCCCTCAACGAAGGTTTTCGATGGGCGGAGATGGCCCCCACATCTCAAAGACCCCCTTCTCTTAGCTAAGGAAATGACAGGGCTGTTTGGGAATTTTCAAGCGAGAACAAATACTTGAGCTATAAAATCCACTTTGTAGATTGGATCAGCAAGACAGCTGTTTATACAGGAGCCTTTCCTCCCCCTCCCCCACAAAACCCCTCAGCAATTCCTATCAGTAAAAAAAAAAACATTGGCTAGAACAAAGGAAAATGGAGTTTACACACCAGGGAGAGGCAGCCCCACCAAATGCCTCAATACCACCTCCAACCGCTGCTCTGGGCGACCCCCTCCATCCACCTCACTGGCTAACAGAGGAGGGGGAGGAAGTCTCCCCAGAGCCACCTTTAGTGGAAGGGCCACCAAGTGGGCTCAGAGTGGTGGGAGCCTTCTCTTGGCGGCCGTGGCAAGGCTCATCTTTCTCTTCTCGAGGCTTTGATGTCTGCTCTTTCTCAGCCCGCAGACTCCACAGCGCCCTTTGCTGTTCTCCTCCTTGCCAACTGTGAGCCAGCTCCCTGGCAAGCAAGGTGGCAGGGCCCCCGGAGGCTGCTACGCAAAAGGCGCATTCATTCTGAGTGACAGAAGACGGCGGGGAAAGAAGGGGGCACAGAGACCACTCACCCCCCCCCATCATTATCCATGCTGGGGAACAAAACCCCCAGAATCCTGTCCGCCCTCAAGGATGAGAGGTCTCCGCGTCTCCAACCCTAAAGCTCTTTCATTCATTCTCTAAGGTCCAAATCGGCTGGCACACCTTAGCCAAGCTCTCACCAACCCCAGAGCTTCCCCGCCACCCCTGCCCCCACCCCACAACCCCACCAAGGTCCCAAACCACCCTCAGCATCCTTCCCCGGTTCATTCAGCACCTCCTCTTAATGACCCTCCTTCCCACACAGACCGCACACCCAAAGGCAAAGGAGGCCCTGGTCCCATCTCAGTCACCCTAGAGCCACACCCCGTATCCAGCCCAGGACAGGGGACCCACAAATGTTTGTTCAGTGAACGAGCACAACAACTCAACTAGCCCCAGTAACCACACGGCTAAATGCTAATTACTACTAGCTGCATGAATAATGAAGGAAGAAACGAACTAACACATGCCTCCTCCTTAGCCAAGTTGCAGGGTCCTCTGGGAGCACAAAGAAGGAATAAATTGACTTGTGGCTGTGGCAGGATGGTTCAAAGGCAAGATGACTGCCTTGGAAGGGATGTGACAGGCAGGGGAGGCAGGAAAAGCCCCGGGGTGGTACCCATAAGCTTCTGGACTCCTGGATTCACTTTTTCACCCCGCTTTGAGTTGATCTGGGTATGCCACCCTCAGCTGGTTTCAGCAGGGAGGGAAGAGCTGGATAAGCTCGCTTCCTTCTCCCGCCGCCACCTCCGCACCCAACGTGGCCGGCCACTCTCCGAGTGCTCATCTGCCACAGCCCCAGAGGTGCTGGCCCCGGCACCTGCTGGCACTTCAGCATCAAAGGCAGATGCGCAGGCGGTACCCGCGAAAGCGCTGCACTGAGCAAACAAGGAGGCAAGATTGATGACAGAGGATGCGGTGCTCTGGTCCCTCTCCACTCTCTCCGACGCTGGCAGAAAAAGGTCACGCGAATATTCAATTTGTTGCTGGTCAGAGCAGGATACTCCCCATATAGGATCTGTTCTAGCTGTCAAAAATAAACAAGTCTGCTTCCCGAAGCCTTCCTGGGGGTCATGGACAGAGCCGCTTCCACCCCCATCTCCCTCGAGTCCCACAACAGGAGGGAGGGACAGAACCACTTAAAGGTGACAAGGGACTTTTTCAGTATCCCTTGAACAAGCCTCAGAAAAAGTGAATACACATCGTCTATCCATCTTCAACATCTACTGAACCACGGTCCGCGACAACGACGAAGCCCTGACTGTCTATTTAGGGGATGTGCTCTATACCCAGAAGGGAATTTTGATCAGACAGTTGAGTCTTTTCTAATTCTGCAAAAAGAAAAAAAAAATCAAGTAATGATAGGTACAGACAGGCCCTGATCCATCCTGAAGAGCCAGGCCAGAGAGCTCCAAACACCCCCACAATGGCTTCCTACTCCAAGCAGGACTCAGGAAGTGCCATGGGAGGCTGTTCCTCCCAGCAGGAAAGCCTTGAGTGTCTCCCCTCAGTCTGACCTGTGACCCCAGGCTTGGAACCCACCCAGGAACAGCTCTGAAAGCCACAAGTGCTGGCTTCTGTTTTTAACCATTCCTAGGATAAACTGGGTGCCATAGCTGATGGGTACCATAAGCTACGCACACTGAGTTTATGAGTCCCAGAAAAGGACTTCTTTCTGCAGGAAACAGTTTCTTAGTTTTAGAGTCAAAAGGTCAGTTAATTACTGAAAATGATCTTACTCTGAAACCCTTAGTGGAGAAGAATGACCTCTCCCTGGCCTATTCTGTCCCTACAGTCAGGGTGCTTGTCCAGTAAGGTTTGCTTCCGGTGGGGTACATCAAATGAGAGGACAGATTCCTCAATGGACTGATGAACACTGCTATTTCCTTCAGCTCCTGAGTCTTCAGCCTCTGAGACAACCCCCAGACACACCCCAAACCGGCACCTCCGACCCCAATCACTCTGTGGAATAGCTCTCTCACGTCCAACAGAACCTTGGCACCACCTCTCCATGAGAGCCACAGGTCCGCAGGCGTCTGTATCCCTCAGGAGCCCAGGCGCTTCGACAGCGGAAGATCCCAGAGAAACCCCTCCACCTCCGCTCCTGACAAGTCCTCGGAGGGGTTCTGACACCACTGGCCAAGTGCTCATCTACCTCCCTCGTGTACCCCACCCACCACCACCCCACTAGTGCCCACATCAACCTGAGGCTTGTACTCTGAAGGCCCTGCCATCCACACTGATTGCGCCCTGCTCCTGTCCCAACGCGGCAGAGAACGTTCAAACATCTAACTTCCGATTCTGCTCTTCTTCACCTTCGTCCATGATCCCATAATCTCCAAGCCGAGTCCCCACACTTCAGGCTTGAAACGCCAACCACCCACCTCACTCCTCCATGCCTCCTGACAGCCCTACTCTTCCTGCCAGGCTGCTGCCCCCAAGCTCCGACCTGCCCTGCTTCCAAGCCCTTCCCAGTTCCAAAGGCAAGGGGCTCTGGGGCATTCTCCTGCGCATACCCGTCTCGTGGCTTCACCCCAATTCTATTTCCCAAGGACATTCTCCACTGCTCTCTCCGCCACGATGCACCCCACACGCTCACCCCTTTACCCACCCCTAAAGATAGACTCTGTTTTCCATCTCTATCCTGCCTCCCGTCCCCAGCATGGTGCTCAGCAACCCACGGCGGGACTCAAACTGGTCAGCTTGTCCTGTGAATGAACCCTCACTTGTCCGTTCAACTGGGGTACCAAAGGAGACCAAGGCCTCGATCCCAGAGCCCCTCACTCTGTTGTCCTACACTTGGCAAAGGCCTGCTCAATGGCTGGTCACCTGAGACGGCTCTATACAAGAGGCAGGGTCAAAGTGCAGGCACAGCTCAAGCTGACCCGGTCCTACTGTGGGGACAGCGAGTCTAGTGCGGGCCCCACTGACAGCGGATCGGGTATGTCATCCGACAGTGAGAGGCACAGCAGAGCGGATCCATCTTCCAGCAGCCCCTAACCGTACTAAGCAGCGTGTTTAGCTGTTATTTCAATAAGCCTTATTAAGACCCAATTTTCTTGGGTCTTCTTTCAGATTCTGCAGCATTTAAAAGCCTCACTGCTTAATTACATTAGGAGCACCTGTATATATTATGTGCAATAAATCAACTTTAATTTACCACCACACACGGCTATTCATCTTCTCGGGGTTATTTATTGCTCAGTATTATTGGTGCTGAATTGTATCCTCTCTGCTGCAAGGAAGAACAGTTGGGGTAAGAAAAAGCCAAAGCTGTGTTGCAGAATGCTCCCGGATGCTGATCACACATGTACAGAGCAGAAAGGAAAGGAAAAGGAGGCATGTAAGCGAGCCTTGGCAATCTGCTCCATGCTATTTTCCTAAAACACTCCCCAAACATTTTGATGTTTTCTTTTGCAGGCACACACATTCCAGTCACCCACTGAAAGGACACAACCTGAAAAACAGGCCTGCGGCTCCAGCTCTGGCTCCAGCAGAGCAAGAACTGGGCGTGGGGGAGATGGCTCAGCAGGCAGCAGGGACAGGGACGCTCCAAAGGCCAAGGGAGACAGTTCCTCCTCCGCCTTACGCCTTACGCTGTCCCCATTCGCTATCAGGGCTGTGATCAGTAGCCTGCAGGCACAGATGCCTACCAGTGGCCCAAGGCCTAAATCAGGATGCTGGGGAGAGTATGTGGTGAAGGACACTGCTCCCAATGACAGCATGACCCTGCCACTTCAGAGTCACTGGGTCATCTGCAGAGCGGATGTCGGTGACACCAGAGACAGGCAACACTGAATCTTGGGCCTTCCACATACCCAGGAAAGGGCCCATAAGAACAACGTGCTGCACCATCAGGCTATGAACCACCGTCCTGGGGCCAGTGAGCTCAGTAGGGTCAAAAGGTGCTTGCTGCCAAAACTAACAACCCGAGTTCAATCCCTGGAACCGACATGATGGAAAGAAAGAACCAACACCCTCAAGTGGTCCTCTCACCTCCACAAGGTACAGGCGCGTGTATACACACACATGCCCGACACACACATGCCCGCACAATGTGTCAATGTAATACAAACAAAGTATCACGAAACCTCACGAGCACAGCTAACGAATCCACTACAGAAAAACGCCATTGATGAAAACAGTGACCTCCACACCCCTTGCCAGGTTCCAGGCTCAGCTCTTCGCTCCCTCAAGCTCACGACCACCCAAAGTAGTCACTGTTACCCTCATCCCCATCTCCCAGATGAGAAAACCGAGGCACAGAGGGATTGTTTAACCGGCCCCGTACTGGACCTTTGGAACTCCCTGGGAGGTCTGTTCTCTCAACCAACAAGCTACCCTGCTTACTGCAGGGCCAGGTCCCACACACCTCCCCCTGCTACATGGCAACTCCCTGGCACAGAGTTCCTGGCAAGCCAAACCTTTTCTGAAAAACAATTCATTTTTCATCAAAGCCTTAAACTCTCTTCCCCGTGTGCAGGAAAGTCACAGTTCCTACAAGTGATGGTTCTGGGTGTGCCGGGCACAACTTGTGAGCGTGGAACCAAGTGGTGGAGACACCAACACAGGACGAGGCAATGGCCCTCGAGGAAAAGGTCCTTCCCCAAAACAGTGCAGAGCTGGGAGCTCAAACACAGGACAACAGAGAGGATTGTACGTCAAAGGTCACACAGCCCAAGAAAGAGCACTTGCCTGGTGGCCTGCGGCAGCCTGGCTATGGACCCTGTACATTTCCAGGCATCCTCCTGCTCTTGAACTCCGTAAGCAGGTTCTAATGCATGCGGAACAGAACCTCAGAACCCATAAATTTCTTCCTTAGAAAGAAGCCACTTAAGGGGGCCAGATCATTGCTTCTCAACCAGAAGGCCATGCCCCCGGGAGACACTGAGAGCCACGCGGAGAGGGTGGGGTTCACTGGAGTCTCAAGGCAGAGACCAGGCACACTGTGCTTCCCTGTCTCATATCTCTCTCTCCCTATACCGCACATACAGGTTTATCTGGCCCCAAATGTCAACAGCATCAAGACTGTGAAACCCTAGGCTAGGGCACTGCCGATAATTAAACATTAACACCATAATCGTACCTCCTTCTGTGCCTTCTATCACCCATCCCCCCTAGCCCCTGAATCCTCCATCCCACCCCCATTCCCACCCAAAGAAGCAGGAATCAACAGCCACCAATGCCATCTTTTAGTCATGACACAGATCCACCCCTAGCTAACAGCCAAAAAGGTTGAGTACCAATCGGAGCCAGTGGCCCTGTACCTATGGCTCAGGGACTGGACCCAAGAAAAGAAGGGCTGACTGAGGAGAGGCTGGGACTCAGTGAGACCAACCTCCAATTCCCCAGACACTGGCGGGGAGCATGGGGGGGGATTTGGCAGAGAGAGGAGGGCACAGCTAACTCACCAGGACAGGGAACCTACCGGCACACACTGTGGCTTCCCAGCCCAAGCTCACTGATGAAGGTTTGGTTACAACATAAACCTCCTCCCTGGCCCAGCGACAACCGTTACATCCAGGCTGGCTGTTGGGATGGCAGGCACTGCGGGAGGTTCTCTGCAGAGTGGTGTATCTTCCTCATGAGCCACCAAATCTGATCATCCTTATTGTACAGGCGGCTAAAGAGAGAGGCTCCAGGGTTACATCATCTAGCCAGGACATGCAGTCAAGGTTCGGATCCCAGAATGATCGCCAAGTAAGAGGCTCTAACCACCAAAGAGCAGCCCCTGATCTTAGACCGGGAGAGATAATGAAGAAGGAAGCCCACACATCCCTTCAGGGCTCCTGAGACCAGTCCCAGCCTACGCTCCACTCCATAGAAATAGCCTGACTCACTCACCCAGGGGGCCCCTGTAAAAAGAGAGTCCACACACCACTTACAATCCTTACATCACAGCGGTCAGTGGTCCCTCTGACCAGCTATAGCCTGGGTACAAGTGCAAAGCGGATTCCACTCGTCACTATAGGAACGTGCGCCCCCTCCCCCTCTAGATGGGGAAAGAGCCCATTTGACTGCTGACCAACTACACAAAGGACACTAGGACCAGGGTGTCTGGGCCATTTAGAAGGCTTAAATTGGGCAAGAAAAGGCCCTTTGGATCCCCCCACCACCACCAGACTTGGGGTTAGGACACTGGCAATCCTCGACCTACAGAGCGCCCCCAGCTGCTCGTGACCCAGCACACTCCCTCAAGGCTGAGGAGAAACTGTGGAGGAGCATCCCAAACTCCCATATGGTGGGCCCACCAGGATCAGGGGGCCCAGGCAGCGTGGGTCTTCCTAAGGGTGAACTGGCCTGTATTATCGACACCCACTACTGTGTTATTATCCCTGGGCTCCATAAGAGATCCTGGAGAAGATGAAGTTTCGCAGTAACAGTTTAGTTCAGCAGAAAAATAGACAAACTAATAAAAGCTTCTTGAGATCCCTGATCTGAAGAATACTAGAAAAAACAGTGGGGGGGGGTGCTTTCTTTTTTTAAAAAAAAGTTATTTTTATTTTATGTATGCTGGTGTTTTGCCTGCATGTGTATCTAGTTAGACAATTGTGAGCTGCCACGGGGGTGCTGGGACTTGAACCCGGGTCCTCTGGAAGAACAGCCAGTGCTCTTAACTGCTACACCATCCCACCAGCGCCAGAATGCTTTCTTTTTAATACTCAAGGCGGCTTCAACAGCCTCTGCCCTGCAGCTGCCTCTCGACCTTCCAGCGGCCCCCACCCGGCCAGCGCCAGCTGCGCTCTGGGCCTCCAGTCCTAATCCACTGACCGCACACAAGTCTAACCCCAAGTAGGCATTTTAACAAGCACTTGTGCCCCTCCTACACTGCCCATTCCTTCCCAAGAACACACCTAGCCTCATTTCGTTTGTTCTCTTTAAAAGGAGACTGACTGGCAAGTTTACTGGGAGGTCATTTTGCCTCAGGAAACAAGCAAATTAAGTTGAGGCCCACAGAGGCCTGGGAAAGGCACTCCCCATCAAGCTGGCGACCTTGAGCCCTGCAGTTTTAGGCAGGAAAGGTCACTGGCATGCAGCCCCTTGTTTATGGAGCCCGGATGCTGGTGATGTGGTCACCTCCAAGGCGCACAATTAGCAACAGCAGCAGGCCAAACTCTTTTATTGGTTACCTCTAAAACACTGCAGAAAGTCTGCCTAACTCCTGAGGAGGAGCGGAAGAGAAAAGTGCTCTCAGCAGGAGGGGGAAGCCAGGGCTCCGTTTATGAGCAATTAGTGAGTCAATGATTCTCAGAGACGCTGATTTAGCCCAGCAGTTCTTATTAGGACCCTCGAGGAAAAGGCAAGGACACACAGCTTCCAGGAGAAACTGGAGTTTAAAGAGTCAGTGCCACAAACCACCTTCCGAGTCTGCCCACCCGGAAACACTTAAAACGGGTGCTCCATCTGAAGATTCAAATCTATTTGCAAGTTAGCTCCTTAAATGCCAAAAACCGGTGGTGGCTACAGCTGGGAGTCCTGTTGACCTCCATGAAATTCTTCTGTCTCCGTGGTAGGAACGGAACACGGAATTGGCTATATCAGTCAAAGGAAAGGGAGAGGGGACAGAAAGAAAGGGCTGGCACCGCACGGAAGGAGCATCTGAGCCACACCACCCTCCTTCACCTGCCCTCATCAGAAACGCAGGGGCGTCACAGGTCCCTCCTCCCACTCAGCCACGCAGCACGAGAAGACATGGATCTCCCAGACAAAGAGCCCACAGATTTTTTTTTTTTTTAAATAAAACCCTTCACAGTCCCAAACACCTGTTCAAGAAATCAGAACTACATGACAGCAAGTATTTGTGGGGCCTCTGCTAAGGGGCAGGCCATGAGAAAACATTTCTAAAAATGCAGAGGCTTGCTGGGAAAAACAGGGTTCCGGGGCCACCGAAGTTCATAGAAATACTTCTCTGAGGAACTGCTCCTGTAACGGCTTTTCAACATCTAGATCTAGACCACAGAATTCAAAACAGATACACACGAAAGCTTCCCAAATATAACCCGGGGTTCCCAAGGCGCCCATCAGCTGATAATGCACACTTACACAGCTCTCTGGGAGACGTCTCCCCAGACTCTCTCCTTCCCTCCCCCACCCTCCCTTCCTCCCCAACCCTCCTCTTTCCCTTACCTTCTCTCCTTCTCTCTGTACCAGAAGCAGAGAGAGTCCTGCAAACCCCATCCTAAACTGCCACGTCCCGCCCCACTGTGAAACCGCGCGGCTCTGCGGTCGGACTGGTCTGAGTTTTGCCATATTGCCACCCACTTTACCCACTTGAAAGTCATGGAAAAAGCAAAAAAGAAACACTTCAGTCCCAGGAACACGGGTGAACTCTGAACAGCCCCCGCGGCACAGTCTTGGGACTCTGCTATTTCACCTGGGAAGTGGAGGGCGGGCCAGCCACAGACTCTCCCATCCCCTCTTCCCCAAGCTCAACCTTACTGCTCCATGCTTATCCTAAGGAGGCATGCAATGTCTTCAAAAGCTGGAGAGAAATACTCGTGAGGAAGGAGAGTGGAGAGTAAGTAAACCCTAAAGAACATCAGACAGAGCCGTTTCAACACCCATCCATGGTTACCAACGTGCCTTCCCGGGGTAAGAGAGCTTTGACTAGCTGCTGGCCCAGGCCCACCTTAAGCCTCTGGCTAACTAACTTCTCTCCCTATACTAGCAGGTTGGACCTCCTGAGTTCAGGTTGATGGCCAGTCCTGGAGAGCCAGCCCATCCAGTGGGGAAGGTGACATCACTGAGCCCCAAGTTCTCATCTCCATGGTGACCAAAAAAAAACAAAACAAAACAAAAACCTATAGCTGAAAAATTTCAGCAGATGGAAAAACTTTCTTTGCATTAATTATAATATTTTAAAATTGTTATAGGTGGTGTGCAGGCGGGGGTCAGAGGCCAACCCTCTGGAATCGGTTCTCTCCCCCTTCATGTGGGTTCTGGGGGTCGAACTCAGGTCATCAGGCTTGCGTTGCTAGGTGGTAAGCGCCTGACGCACTGAGCCATCTCACCCGCTCCTCATACAGTATTCTAATAAAACGCTTTTCAATAAAAAATTAGGATGATGGCGTCCGATGTGCGGTAGGAGTCAAAGCTCGCCTCTCTGTCCTCCTATTTACCCTCGTCATTTAAAGACAAATGAACTTCACAGGTTTCAAAACGGGCTGTGGCTGCACAGCTGTAGGGAACGAAGTTGTCGAGAGAAAAAGCACACACACGCACCTCAAAAATACATACGTGGAGCACTCAGGTTTATTTTTTGTTTGGAGTGAGAGACAGATCAGTTCAAATAGATTCTGGGCCACAGCTGCACTCTACACACGTCACAGGGGGTGGGGACAAACGCAGGGCTACCTTCAAAACCGTGCAAGCAGGCGTCACCAGGACAACCGGGCAGGGTGGCAGGCACAGCCCAGCCAACTCAGACTCTTACAGTAACACGGAGAAATTCAAAAGGGAAGAAAAGGAACCAGTGCTTGGTCACGGCACGACTCGAAGAGGCCCTTTTCAAGTTGTAAAACATACAGATCTTGGGCTGTGCTGATCCAGGAATTCAAAGCAAGGTGCTTCCCAGTGGAAAGCCTGGTCCTCTAACACTTCATTTGCCTGAAGGTGGCTAGTTTTTCTTGGTACTGAGTCCCTTTAGAAACTGTTTACAGATACAGAGCCGGCAACAGTTCCTAACTGAAGGATCTTTGGGACAGAAACATGGGCCGGCTGGGACAGCACTAACGTGTGCCATAGACAGGGAGCCCAGATAACCAGCCTCTATCCTGCAGAGACACCAATAAGAGCACCTTCTGGGAAGGGCACCATGTCCTTGACTCTTCCGGCAACCTTCACCTCCCACCCAAGCACTGACTGCGATCACTCTGGAGCAGAATGTTTCTTCTTTGTGCCTTTCTGGGGGCCCTGGGTTTTTCTGTTTCTGCTTCAGGAGATCTGGAAGAGACTATTTCTTTCCCCGTCCCCCCTCATCCTTTCTTTCCTCCGTATCTATAGGCACATGCTCTTGAAGTGGCTTCGGGCTTGGCATTCGTCTCAAACACATCGATAATGGATCAGAAGCTCCAAACCTGCTTCTGGTTATGACGGACAAACTGAGCCCCCTTCCAAAGTTGGGGGCAGGGGAGTGAGGAGGAAAAGCTACAGACTTTTTAAAGGGCCTGATGCAAACCCATTTCTGGGTTCTGCCCACAAAGGAAGCCCTTTAGCCTCCGGGACAGTCGCTCCAGACAGACCCCAGGTGGTCTCTGCTCATAAACTTCCCAGCCACTCACTTGGGAAAGTTCACGGGACTGGATTCCATCCCCACTTTCTAGAAGCCCTGGTAAGTACAAAAGGGAAAGAGAGGGAGCACGGAAGGCCCTCCTCCCCTCCTCCCCAAAAGTAAGCCCTGTACCGTGAACACAGCTGCAGGAAGATGAAAAACATTTTATTGTTTAATGAGTAACAGCGTCGCTGGACATGGGCAATTGAAAATCAAATACAACTCCTGACACAGCCATTTACATTTAAAGGTGAGTGTTCCTACCAGGAGGAAAACCATGCACTGAGGGACCCAAATGCCCACTTAATTATTAAAGCTGTTAGCTGGCCACCCCCAAATGAGTCCCTTCCGTGTGGACACATTTCCCTAGAAGGAAAACTCCCGCCCCACCCGGAGCAGGAGGAAGACGCCAGAGAGGAGTTGAGTAATGTCTTGTCACCAAAGTAAAACACTCAATTATAAAACATTCCAACAGATTCCCAGAGAACATCTACCTACGTGACAGAGATTTACACAAACCTGAAAGACAAGTGGCAGTATTTCCCCTCTACCCACCATCTACCTACTCCCTACACTTCCATCACGGGAGAGAGGGAGGAAGCAGGGAGTGGAGGAGATGCTGTCATACAAAATCAATTGTGAGACCCAGTTACTCATCTGACATCCCAGAGTCCTGAGAGGCAAGCTGGACACACGCACGCACACTGGCATGATCACACGCACACACTTCTTTATTGCCTCGGCAAGAATTATGGCTCGGGAGGCCGGCACTAATTTTAGTATCAGATTTATTATACAGCAGGGGACAGGAATTCTTCAGACCTGTCCCGTCTCCATGTACCTTCCAGACTGCTCCTCGGAGAAGCAGTAAGAAAAATAACAGAGAAACTTGCTGGTTACTAATATTTCCCAACCCTTGGGAACTGCGGCCGCAGACCACCAGCTTTCTGGGGTCTTTCAAAGCCCTTGTTGGATGTTTCTGAGGGCCCTCCCCCCACCACTAAAACACACCTGGCTTTTTGTTTAAAATGAGTCTGTCAACCCAAGCAAAGATTGGGAAAACGAAGGCTGTAAAACAAGGGTATCTCAGCGTGGTCAGAAACCAAACCTGGGTGTCAGCTCTTACCCCATCTCCTTGCGATTGACCTCAAGGGACAGCAGGGAGGGTCAGAGCAGGGACAGACTTTAAATGTAATATCATCTGCTGATCCTCACTGCAGGTGCTCTAAACGGATGGAAACCACATCTTCGGGTTGTTTTATCTCAGGCTTTACCACCCTGGTTTCAGAGCATCCTTTTCTCTGCACTTGGCCGTGACTTTCCTCTGAGTTACCCTATAGAGTGGACTGTACAGCGTCCTGCCCTGTCTTTTACAAAAGGCCTGGCGGAGACCAAGTGTTGCTTTTGACCGGCCCACCTCTCTTGTGTAAAAGTAGTGTCCATGCCTCTGGAGTAATGGTGGTCACGTGTAAAGGCAAGACTGCTGAAAACAAAGCTCTGAAAGCTCTCTCTGAGGGCCAGCAAGATGACTCAGCGGGTCCGGGTATCCATCACCAAGGCTGATGACCTAGGTTTGATCCCTGGATCTCCGCATGGCATGCCATGACATGCAACCCCCTCCGACAAGACAAACCCACGCAAAATAATAAAATGCCTAACATACGTAAGAATAAGAAGTAAAAGGGACTGTGCAAAGGTCCAACTGAGGGGTTACACTCAACCCTGAGCCAGGAGCACCTCCCTGTGTACCATCGTATCAGGTCTCATGCAGGCAGGGTCTGGGGCTCTGCCCCCTCCCACACACAAGCAGTCCAATCAGCCTCACACCCTCAACACTTCCTCCTCCAGTCACACAAACCACCAATCTCATGCTGCCTCTCAGATCCACCTCCTGGTCTGCACGCTCCACAGTCAGCCATCTTTGCCCACTCAGATGATTGTGGTAAGGTTCCCCCCCGCCCAGCACACATCTGTCCGGGCTTCTCACAAGCCATCTCTGACACAGACTGTCAGTCATCTTCCCCAAACTCAGAATGGGGGCTGGAGAAATGGCTCAGAGGTTAAGAGCACTGCTTGCTCTTCCAAAGGTCCTGAGTTCAGTTCCCAGCAACCACATGGTGGCTCACAACCATCTGTAATAAGACCTGGTGCCCTCTTCTGGGATACATGCAGGCAGAACACTGTATACATAATAAATAAATAAATATTAAAAAAAAAAAAAAAAAAAAACTCAGAATGGCCTATCTCCAGACTCCCTTCCCACCACTTTAGCCCTTAAAGAGTACAACCATCCTCTGTCGATTTCCCAGCCTCCCTGCCAACCTCCTGCCTCCTCACCCGCGGCACGCCAGACACCCTGACTTTTCTCAGTATGCAGAAGAGCCCTTGGTCCTCCCTTCCCCCAAGTTCACTCTTCCATTCACTTTCAGCTCTGATCGTCTTGTCCAGGAAGCCCTCCAAAACCCCTACCAGACGGAATGTCTGTTTCCTTGTTGTGACGAACCACCCATCATCTTGGTAGCGTTCATGGGAGCCGCACTTGCCCTTCAGTAAGGAATCGCGCGAAAACCAGCTTCCCGACCATGGCCTCGCAGGACGCAAACTCTACAGGGCAGAGTGGGCTGCCCTCCTCAGGCTGTCTCACCAGTCCCAGCTTTGAGCCTGGCACAGAACACGTGCCTCACACTAAGTAAGCCCACCTTCTCCAGCAACCGCCCAGCCCCACCCCACCCAGTGCATGTCACACTCTAGCCCTACGGACACGGACCCACCATTCCTGTTCTGTGATGCTGTTCCTTCCTCTAGGGTCCAGACTCAAAACTGACTGCACCACTGTAACAAGCATCTTCCAGTCTCTCTCTCTCTCCGCAAATGTATTCCTTTGGCTTCAAACCAGAAACTTCCACCAAAAAAAGAAAGAAAGGAAGGAAGGAAGGAAGGAAGGAAGGAAGGAAGGAAGGAAGGAAGGAAGGAAGGAAGGAAGGAAGAAAGAAAAGAAAAGAAGAAAAAGAAATGTGCCAAAGAGAGCCGTATTTCTCAGGACAGTTGAAGCTACCTCATCAAGCAACCGAGGTCTAGCCCGGCTCCTAATTAATATTAACCCTCCAAATCAGAGTCACGCTCAGAAAATCTTGGATGAAGAGACACAGGGCGGGAGGGGAGTCTCCAATTTTCTTTTTACTTCATCTGGAAAATTAAGAGCACTGCTGATTTGAACAAGAAATCATCAAGGAAGGCAATCACAACTCCACACGGCCCATAACTCGGTGGACTTGGACGTGTAACCTGCCTCTTGCATGTGCTGAAATTAAAGTATCTGTGGCAGGAAGAGCAATAGTGGAACGAGTGGGCCCCGTCTCTCCTCCGCCCTCAGAAAATGTAAAGACCCCCAACAAGTCTGGAGTAGAGAGATCCCGCGAGAGCGCTTCCTAGGGGTCCCAATAAACCGGCAGAAAACCCGGGCAACGACCTCCCACCAGAGGTGCACCCCGAGACTCCCTGAAAGGACAAGGAACCGGGCAGTGAACACAGAGAACCAACGCAGGGAGGGCTCCCAGAGACCCTCCACTCCCAACTCGACACTTATTTGCTGTTTCTATATTAATTACAATAAACTGCTTCATAGCCTGGCGACCACTTAATGGAGCAGCAAATATGGCTTTTTCCCTACAATTAGTCAATGTAATCTGCCGCTATTTCCCTCCTCCTGGCCACCCCCCCTTTGGCTTCTGCCTACCCTATCCTTCCTCCTCGCACACACTAACATCCACACACACACCTCACACCATGCTGCACGTTCACGTCCGATTACTCCCGGCACCTGGGAAATGCCACCCAGTGGACAGCAAGTAGAGGGGCCTAATGTGGAACAGAGCAAGGGGACTGGGCCCCCACTCCAGAGTCCTAAGGCACCTGAGGCTTTCCCAGCCCTGACTGGAAGTCTGAGGGTTGGCATCTCCCAGGCCGCTGGCTGAGCACTGGAGTTATTTCCTGAGCTTTGTCAAACTTACCCCACCCATGTGGTGGGGTTCGTGGGCTTGCAGAGCAAAATCCAATGTCCCACATCCCCTAGGACCCGAAGGTTTTACAGAAGAGGCGACTGTGCCTATCTCAATGGTCCCCTCCATCCCTGCCACCTGTTCTCACTCACAACTGGAGGTCTTTTCTAGAAGCTACTCTTTCCTTCTAATCAGACTCTCACCACCCAGCTCTGCATTTCCAGTGTGCCTCCAGCATCAATGACACAAAAGCACCTTTCAGGGCTAAAGTGCCATCTGAGAATCCTGAGTCATTTCTATACCCTCGAAAATGGCGTTTGTGTGGAATGAAGCCCCTGGGGCAGCACGATTTGTGCAGATTGAGAACACCAACCTCTCGTTCATGTCTTATGGGCAGATGATGCATCAGCTAAGGCCTGATGTTCTCATCACCATCAGGACACTGTAATTTTCCTGTTTTCTTTTCTTTTGGTTTTGTTTTTTGTTATTGTTGTTGTTGTTTGTCTTATTTTGTGTTTCAAGACAGGGTTTCTCTGTGTAGCCCTAGCTTTCCTGGAACTCACTCTGTAGAACAGGCTGGCCTCAACTCAAGAGATCCGCTTACCTCTGCCTCCTGAGTCCTGGGGTTATAAAGGGCTAACTTTCCCGTTTTCAAGACAGTTTGTTTTGTTTTGTTTTTATTTTTGCTAACTGGCTGGTTCAAGATAGTCGGAGTTGAGGATGGCCCCAAACTCCCGCTTCTGTCTGCCACTTACAGAGTGCTGAAATTACACATGTATGCCACCATAACCAGCTTTCAAAATGGATTTAAGGGATTAGAGCTATGGCTCAGCACTTAAGAGCACTCGATGCTCTTCAGGAGGATCCAGGTTCGAGTCTCAGCACTCACATGGTGGCTCATAACCACCTGTAGCTTTAGTTCCAGGGGAATCCAGTGCCTTCTTCTGGCCTCCCTGGGTACCAGGTGCGAGAGCGCGCGCACGCGCGCGCACACACACGGAGGTAAAACACTCAGACACATAAAAATAAAGCAGTAAAAATCTGAACCTTTGCTGGCTTTCTCTAACTGCAGGCTTAAAAAACCAAAACTGGTTTTAAAAATATTTTTCCTAGTTATAGGAGCAAACAATTGGCAATTCTTAAATTTATTTATGCTGTCTCATTTATCCCACACAACTCCATTATTCTCATTTTTAAGAGCAGAATCAAAATTTGCACACCTTCCTAGGACCACAGAGTTAGTGCAGAGCTAAGTTCCAAACTAGATCCTAGAGTTCAAAGCTCCCCACAAACCCACGACTCATCTGCTACAGCTCAGGCACCTGTCTACACCCTAATCAGACTGAAGCTTCGCCCAAGTCACACATGTTTACACACACACGCACACGTATACACTTTCTTTTGTATTTCTCAAGTATTACATAATAAATATATAAGATAGTGGACCATGGCACATGTATCATCTTAGGCAGACAAGAGTCTGCCAAACTTGCCATTGGACAGTGCCCTTCCTAACAGCTCCTAATTCACATGTATGTAATATTCCATGTACTAGACACCACGCTGAGCATGTATTATGTTAACTCAGTTCATCATCCCCACAACCCTGTGAAGGCACCAGGATTCTGTCAGCTTCACAAATGACAAAACTGAGCACAGAATCCATTGGACAATGTGCTTGAGGCTGCACAGATGGTACTTGGCAGAGCAAGGATTCGAACTCAAGAAGTTCAGAAATCCAGGAAGCAGTTACACCTCAACAGGAAGTGACACAGACAGTAAAGCCCATGACTTAGAAAGCACGGGGTCTAGGGATGGAGAGCATACAGCTTATATGCTTATATGCAGGATACTCACTTCCCATGTTCTCAGGTCCCAACCTGTACAACTCAGGGTCATTCACAGGGTACTTTCATGTCTCTGTCCAGAAGAACTATTTACTCTATTTTATCTCTTCTGCCAATAAGCAAGACAAGAGCACAGAAGGTCAGAGGACCCTCTGGACAGCTCTTTAGAGTCCCCGCACACAGGGACACGTCTGAGGATGCTTACGTTCCAACCAATATGTGCTTTGCCCAGCACTTGGGGGGTTTTGTCTGCCCAGCCCTGAAAGTTCTGAAAAGGACTCATTTCCCATAAACTCAACTACGGCTTCTCTTAGGAGGCCAGGTGGTCCCCGCAGCCTGCCTCTATCTCAGAGGGTCATGATGAAGAGAGGCAGCCAGGAGAGCTGATGCTGGGAAGGCACGGACACCGAGAAAATAAGATGACAGGGCGATAAGGACGATCACGACATGCTAGGGTGACATCATGCCAAACACAGGCTTCACAGAGTGCCTGCACTCCTATGGACTTGGATTAAATTCTGCTGGTGAGTGCAGCAGAAAAACACATAACAAGATCCATCCCCCGCAACGCCAGCCAGCTCTACATGTGCCTGAATACAGCGAAAACCCATTTTGAACAAGGACATGGGACGTGAAGGGATGGTAACCTGCCCACCATGTACTGCAAGAGAAACACATGACTGGATCCAAGGATTTTTATTTCCAAAGATGCTCTGTCATCGTCTACTTTAGCGCCCTATCCTATTAGTATAAGGAAACAAGCCCTGAACCCGGCTCCCTGGTGAAAAAATGCAAAATGTGTATAATTAAAATTATACTTGTGAAATTCAAACACATTTTAATTTCCTAAGGGCCCCCTAATCAAGTCAGAAGTTCTCACTAAAGCCAATTATCTGCTTTGAAAACAGATGAGGAAACATATACACTGAGCAGTCTTAGGGGGATGCTCAGCCCAAGGTCCAACAGCCTTATTTGATCCCCTTCCCCCGGGTGGATGGGACGAGATAGGAACCGGCTGGCTTCTCCCAAACATTATCTTATGTGTGTGTGAAACCCTCTTGTTTGCCTCTGGCTATAAAAATGATACATTTGGGAGCTGGCCCCGAGGGAACAGGGTTGAAAGGTGTGAAAACAGGCTAATATGCACCATGTTTCCATCAGCCCCACCCAGGTGCTAGCAAGCTCCGATCTCCAGGAGCTTCTAGCAGATTTTCCAATGCTTGCCTGTCGCTCTGAACAATATGATCCCAGTGTCACAGTGAAGGAGACCTTCTGAAACAAAGCCGGGGACGCTGAGGGCCTGCCCACAAAGTCAGCATCCCCAAAGCCTCTCCCCGGATTCCCAGGGGAGCGAGCCACCTACGAAGCTGCAGTTCTTCTCAAGTAGTGGGAAATTCTCCCTCCAAACTGAACGTGGAAATTGCAGGACTCTCCAAGACACTAAATTATTTAAAAGGCACGTGTTGCAACAACCTATTCATATCACCAGTGTGAAGTGTTATCAGAAAAAAATCCTTTTCTTTTGGTTTTTCCAGACAGGGTTTCTCGGTGTAACAGCTCTTGGCTCTTGGCTCTCCTAGAACTCACTTTGTAGACCAGGCTGCCCTCGAACTCACAGAGATCCACCTACCTCTGCCACCGCCGCCCGAGTGCTGGGATTAAAGGTGTGCGCTACCATGCCTGGTGGCTCACGGGTTTTCTTCTCTTCCCCTGGCTGGAATCCATCTCAGAAATAAAAATACGGGCTTTTCATACTCCCCCTTTCGGTGTGCCAACAGTGTCCAGCTCTATGATGTTGACCTCACGCATCACCCATCCTGGTTCCAGCAGGTGCCCACAGAGTAGAACAAAACAGCACCTGCTTTAAAATTTGACTTCTGGGCTGAATAGACGGCTCGGAAGGGAAGGCGCTCACTGCCAAGCCTGCTAAAGCTGGGTTTCAGCCCAGACACTCGCATGGCGGAAAGAGAGAAATAATTCTTGCAAGCTGTCCTCTGACCTCCCCGTATATGCCACGGTGCGTTGAGTGTGCACACTCAGGTGCACACTTTCACACACATAAATACCATTTTTATCTATTTTTAACTTCAAACTTGACTGTGCAAGCCACTGGAAATAGGGGGGCACCAACACAGCCAATCTGGGCGCAAGGCACTGCAACACACTCTCAGGTGCAAAGAGGAGGAAACAAAAAATGCACGCATGTGTACACACGGGGACAGGCACACATGCATGCACACATGCATGCACACAAAAGCGTGTGACACATTAGCTGGGAACCAATCATGGGAACCGGGACTTGGCTGGTTCCTGGCCTCCCTCCCACCAGAGTGGTCACCTCATTAATGTCACTCAGCGTCCCATTTGCTACACTGTGTCTTTCTGCACTCCGCTCACTCCATAGGCAGGCCAGATGCTCCCTTCCATTGTAAACTTCTGTTCTCTGGGAAACTATCAAAAGCTTTGGTTGGAAGAAAAGGGAGAAAAAAATCTCTTACAGAGCTTCCCATCTCACTCAGCCCCCTCCTCTAGTGGCTTCTCTTTGGTGCTTTATTCAACATCACTACACACACAAATCATGCTCTGAAAGTCGTTTACAGTATGTCATCTTAGGGTTTAAAAAAAAGAAAGAAAGAAAGAAAGAAAAGAGCGTGGTGGCCGTGTATGTGTTCGCAATTGCGCAAAGAGAATAATTCATTTCGGCGGAGGCTATGGAAGAAGCCCTGAATGCATTCCTACACCGTTTCCTGCCCTTCAAAACAATAAAAATGTAAAAAACTCAGATGAAGCAGGCCCAGAGGTGGCAGGAACGACAATCTCTTGACCCCCAAGGAATTTATTCTCCAGCATCTTCCGAAGCACTGTCCCCAGAATGCATCATCAGGACCATTTTATTAGATTTTTCAAAACCCTTGAAATTGTCACATAATTGAAACAGAAACAGCAATTTAGAGCTCTGAATGGATTTCTTAAAAGACGACTCTGTGCTCGCCCGGCGCCCCCCCCTCCCCGCCTCCCACGGCTGCTCTTGCCCCAACCTAAATGCAAGCCCCTTGCACACAAAACCCTATTTATCTTTTAAATCCTCCCCTACCATAAAAGTTACACATTCCCCTAATGCCATAGATTTCAGGACATTTGGGAGAAACATCCCAGACAACCGGCTAAAAAAAGAATCCATTAGCATTAACTTGCCTGTCACAGCCAGTGACAAATAAATGAACGTGGTGCTTTCAGATCAGTCATGGTGGAACTACCCCAGGCAGATAAAGACCAGCCCTGGGAGAGAGAAGGCTCTGGAGGAGACCTCTCTCACAGTGGGGTCTCCAGCTCTTCCCTAGCTGCAGCCCAGGACGTTCCTCTCAAAAGCAGCAAAAACACAGGCATCCTACACAGAGAGGGAAATGAATTCCTCACGCCCACTGAGCACTGCCAAGATAAAAGGTGCGTGCATGCTATCTTGCCCTGAAAGCCAGGACCCCTGAGCCGGGAGAACGGCTGACACCAAGCTTCACATCTCAGTGTGCTAGGCCCACATAAAGGGCAACCTCGCCAAGCCATCTGCAGGCTGCTGGATATAGTCTTCTTATGGTATGGTCAGTGCCATCTCTGGGGACAGAGACAGGTAACCATGCTTCCGTTGTACCCACCATGTGCCCCCAGAGGCATCACCTCATTTCATCCCCCTTAACAAGTCTCCGATGGGTTACTATATAGATGGTCCCATTTCACAGAAAAAAAAAAAAATTGAGGCATACATAAAATTGTAAGTAAAGTGTCATTTCACTGTGCTAAACAGGTTCTCAGACATAAAAAAATAATGGAAAATACCCTGGAGAGCTTCGTGGATAGACTGTAACAATACCTACCTGCCAGCCTGGGTACTTTAGAATGTTCAGACTAAGTAAAAATAAGTTAAAGTCAACCAGAGGTGTCCAACCATTTGACACTGAGACATGACACTGTCATCTACAATTATTCTGGGCTGCATTCAGAGTATGGCGCACATAGGTCTCAGGCTGAATGTACCACTCACATCGGATGAAGCGGCGAAAGTTTAGTGTGCAGGGGAATGAGACCTTGGGATTCCCTTGGACTCGGGTCCAAAGGCCAAACCTGATTCCTGCTATTTCTGTGGCTCCAAAACAGCTGTTTACCTTCACAGGCCTCAGTTGGCCCACCTGCAGAGCGGAGGGTCTATCAAGGATGACAAAAGATCACTGTCACAACTGAACTAAAGTGTTCGGAACACTGAGACTTGGTACTATGCTGTACATCCTAACTCTATTTTCAAATCAAATTTTTTTCTTTGAGAAGATTCAAAATCTCTGACTAAAATAAGAAAATACAATAGCCAGGCATACACCCTGGGGGGTGTGGGGGGGCGAGCCTTCCCAGATACTTAGAAGTTTGGCACTATCCTCAAGGAAGAGAGAACAGGCAAAAGAGTGCTGTATTTAGCATCCATTACGACAGCTGCTCAGCTGGACCAAACATCCCAGGTAGGTGCTATAGAAGAACAGCGGGGGCGTGGCCCTAAGACCACACCCACCACCCCTCACACCACACAGGGAAAGCAGACATGGACATTCCCAACATACATGTTCTTCCCTCTAAGTGGCCACCAGGCAAAGGCGATCACAAGCTGCCATGATGTATGAAGTCACAAGCCCATTGTTCTGAGCAACAGGCAATGGGTGTCACTAGCAACTGGCGACTTCCATGTGGGAAAATGTCACCTCACTCTCCACATAGGGTGAGGTCATGACCACAGCTTAGACAAGGACAGAGAACAGAACTCTACAATGTGATCTACGCTGTGGTCCCTTGCTAAGAAAACAGAAGAGGGAGGTAAGAGGTGCAAACATAAGAACGGCAGATTCTCTGTAAGCTGTCACTCACCCCAAAGATCAGAGGGGGTTTCCCCAATAGCCTCATACCTAAAGACGGTCTACAGCCCTGAAGAACAATGTGAATTACCCATTAAACATAAGCACCAAGTCCAGTGTGTGACCATCTCCCAGACATGGCACCAACCATATTCTCAATGACCCTGGCTTCTCTGGGGATCCAGAAGATCTCCAAGCATCCCAGGCAGCACCCTTGGGACCCTGGGAGCCTGCACATAGAACAGGTTTCCAGCCCCTGCCAAAAAAATGCCTGGCTATCAAACCTGACCCCAACATGTGTTACTTTCCAAGCTCAACCCAGACCCCTGCACAATACACACCCTCTGCCGGCCTTAGAATTCCCACGTTCTTCTTCTACTCGCTCTTCAAGAGCCAGCAGCAAAACACCTCCAGGCTAGAGGTCCCTCCTCCACAGGCTGTCCCCAACCTCCTTTACTGTGTAGAACATGTCCTTTCCTGTCACACAGGTCAGTGCTGTGCTCCCAACTTGGAGCAGATGTTACTGACCCCCACAACTGTGTCTCCATTATTTTTTCATTCACTCCATTTAAATCCAAGTAGATGATGTACAAAACCTCTTGGAGAGCTAAGAGGTTTGGTTGTTAGCTATAAACAATGCACTGATACCTTTGGGGTTATTATCTGGTAGAGACCATAAGGCTTGAAAGTAAACTACTGTAAAGCTCAGAATAAAATACCTTGGTAAATAATCATTGAGCTGCTGAAAGTGGCAAGTGCCTGTTTCAATGAAGGAATGGCCCCTCCCGACCCCACCATCACTCTGCCTGGCTTTGGAGTTCATTCCTGATAACCTGGGATTTCCTTACCTGTGTGCTCCATTCACACAGCCATGCTGGAATGAAGGTTCTGTGAGTGCAGAGACCCTGTCCTCCTGTCCACACTATGTCCAGAGCCTCCCAGTGGCTGGCACACACTGGGCACTCCACGGTCAATAAACAAATGAACGCCTACCCCAACCTCTAGAGGATGCAGGTGCTTCCATTAGCTGGCCATGGCTGCGAGAACCGTAACCGAGGACAAGCTAAAACGCTGGAAATCCAGAGAAAGAATTGAGCTCCATGCCACTTCATTTTAGTCAACACACACACACACACACACACACACACACACACACACACACGCACACGGCAGGGGTCCCCGAAGAGTATGCTGCCCAGTAACGCTTCATCTGTCTTGGCTTGCAAGCTCAGTATGCTCAGTGGTGTGTGCATGAAGACGCCACCTAAGGAGGCACCAGAAAGCAGTGTAGTAGGACTGGGCTTCGTGAGGAAGCCGGGACAGCTCAGTCATGGGATGCGTCAGGGAGAAGGGCGTAAAGTGATGGGATCCTCAAAGGTCTCAGTTCCAAGACCATGGAAGTGGGAAAGATGTGAGATAAGCTGGAAAGAGACCCTCCCACGGATCATGAAGGAGACAAAACCCAAGGCCACTGCATTTAAACTGCTCCATGGGCAGAAGGAAGCCCAAGGAAGCACTGAGGTACTCTCAAATCTCCTGCAAAGGAGAGCCCATGCCAAAGAGAGCAATGAGTAAGGATTACGTGAGCTGGAGTGTGCTGAGGGCTGAGCAGGTATGTTCTTGGGGCCAGCCACTTGCTGTCCCATTACGTGATCTCATGTAAATGAACACTCTAAATTCAGTAAGATGGAGAAGAGGGTCACATATCCCTGGTGTATTCCAGGGCTTGCAGCTGAAGAATTTCTAGCTGTGAAAATCTGAAAGTGGACACTTAGAACATACACTATATCAAGAGGCCCGAAAGATGGGCCCCCAGAATGCCCTGTCCCCTTTCCCTGCTTGGGGACAGGAAGGAGGCTCACCTATTTACCAAAAGCCACATTACATGGGACACGGGGACTTTGTCATCCTAGCAGACTAACATGAACAAGGGGATCCCAGCCTAGAAGAAAAGGCAACATTCAGGGAGAGGACATTTATAGGACAAAGTGTCCCTCCTCCTTGAGCTGACACCTGCTACGGACTTGGAACATGGGAAAGAGCAGGGCTCTCTGACAAGCAAGAAGCTAAGCCATTAATCCTCCAAGGTCCTCACTGCTGGGGAAAAGGGCTGCAGACACACCACTACATCCTCGCAGGACCAAGAAAACTTGCCAGGATGGCTGCTTAACCATGGCTGCCGAGATGACAGCTGCAGATCATCCAAGAAGACGAGATGCTGGGTGACCCGAACTCCAGCAGCAAGGGAAGGCCAGCTGCCGGCATCTCACCCTCCACCCTGGAAAAGCTGCCAAGAAACCACTCCCCAGAACAGGAGGTGTGCACCGGCTGCCACGGCACCCATCTGGACGCATGCTTCACAGAGAACCTTTCAGGACCCTAAAGCAATGTCAAAGGACAAGACGGGAACAAGAAAATCTGGCTCCTAGCTCAACCCTCCTCAACTTAACTGTTGTGGTGACTTGTAGGCACCCAACAGAACACGCCTGGGTGGCAGCTGCCTCCAATGAGGAAAAGCCAGGAAGGATTCAACTCAGTTACTGAACACTGAGCACCAAAAGCTCCAAGCAGCCAGGGAGCTTTTATTCTGATTAAGATTTTTTTTTCCCCTGAAGTCACTTTACTTTTGCAGTTTTTTGACTCTATTAAGATAATTCTAAGGGTAGGAATACAGTTCAGATAGTAGAGTGGCTGCCTAGCAGGCATGAAGCCCTGGGTTCACTACCCAGTACTCCATAAAACTGGGTGTGATAGCCTGCAATCTCAGAACTCGGGAGGTAGAGGCAGGAAGATTAAGAGTTCAAGGTCATCATTGGCTACAAAATGATTCTGAGGCTGGTCTGGGATACATAAAACCTTTAACAAACAAATAATAATAATAATAATAATAATAATTCTATAATGCTATCAGCAGACACGTGCTGGGTGCCACTTGACCATACACAGCTCCCAAGGGACAATCTGTATTCATTTCCAAAATAACACAGTAAGGAGCATGAATTTTTTTTAAGAGAAGGAAATTGAGGCTTGATGGGATTTCAGTGGTATGTCCACAGTCCCCCAGCTGTCACTGAAGGCAACTGGAAACAGGCTGAACAAATGACAGCTCTAGATCTCTCTCCACCAGCAGTTAAGGTCTCTGCCTCTCGAGTTTCAGGACACAGTGACCACACTCATGAATCAAAACAGCGCATGCTCCCTGCTGAGAAGTCCTTTTTTTTGTTTAAAGTTTTTTAATGGTTGTGTGTGTGACACGTGTGTGTGTGTGTGTGTGTGTGTGTGTGTGTTTGACGTGTGTGCAAGTACCTACAGAGATCAGAGGACAGTGTCTGACTCCCCGACATGGGTGCTGGAAACAGAACTTGGGTCCTCTCCAGGAGCAGCAAAGGCTCTTCCCTGCTGAGCCATCTCTCCAGACCCACATGTAACGTATTTTTATGTCTGTGCAATGTTTATGTTTTGATGTGTCCATTAAAAAAAGTGAAGTCAGCCGGGCGGTGGTGGCGCACGCCTTTAATCCCAGCACTCGGGAGGCAGAGCCAGGCGGATCTCTGTGAGTTCGAGGCCAGCCTGGGCTACCAAGTGAGTTCCAGGAAAGGCGCAAAGCTACACAGAGAAACCCTGTCTCGAAAAACCAAAAAAAAAAAAAAAAAAAAAAAAAAAAGTGAAGTCAACTTGAATACAGTAACTGGAGAAAGTGGAGATTGTGCTTTTGGGTTTTTGTTTGGTTTTTTTGCTTGCTTGCTTTTTGGTTTTTTTTTTTTTTTTTTTTTTTTTTTTTGAAACAAGGTTTCTCAGTGTAGCCCTAGCTGTCCTACAGCTCACTCTGTAGCCCAGGCTGGCCTCGAACTCACAGAGATCCGCCTGCCTCTGCCTCCTGAGTGCTGGGATTAAAGGTGTGCGCCATCACCGGCCAGCAGGAAACAGTGTTCTTATACCCAAGGACAATTAGGACAGATGGTGAGTCACACCCAGGCTCCACTCTTGCCCTTAGCTGCTAAGGAGTCTGTTGGTTCCTCCACAAAAGAAAAAGAAGCCACAGGCTGGAACAAAACTCTCCCAGGCAGCTGACACTTGGACCCAAAGGAGACACAAAAAGGACCCGGCATGATTGATCTCTGTCAGCCTCTGGTCTGTTGCAGCTTCAAATTAAGTCATCTTTTTAGAGTATCGTGACCATTTTAATTTTTAAAAAGATGGAGGTGGGGCAGAATCCTCTTACGTATTTTACAAAATGAAATGCCCCCAGTGAAATAGGCAGACACAGACCGATCCCATCTCTTCCTTATGAAAATGTAACTTTGCTAATGAATGGCCACTGGCCTCCAAAGTGGTCCCTAGACACGCTAATAAGCCCTGTGAACATTCGCATCACAAAGGGTGAGACGGGTGAGCTGCAGGACTCCACAGCCTGCCTTCGTTGCTCATTAAAATTCTGGACAAAACAGATTTTTATTTATACGAGACATTAAAGAATATTATGACAGTACTCGTATGAAATCCGTTCTTCACTGCCACAGATTTTCTTTGGTCTCAAGTTACAGCTTCTTTCCACCGTCTTGTTTAACACCTCCTCGGAATATTTCTCTGGCAACCGTTAGCAGGGAGGGGTGGCCAGGAGCAGAGACATGAGTTTTAACTGAAACACAAGCCGACACATCGTTGACAAACACCTCACCCAGTCCACACAGAGGGGTACAGTCTGCCCTGTCACCATGACCCCCACAGAGACAGACACACACAAGTTTTATGAAAGGAGGCTAAAACATAAATACGGCTTCACTCAAAGTTCTAGACTTTTGCCAGCCGGGAGGAGTGCCGTCCCCAACAGTCACCTTGGTCTGGAACCCTGACAGCCAGGCTTAGTTCTGTGGGAAAATAACCAAACAGAGCAAGTCCTTTGCCTACCCTATTCCAGATCCCAGCCATGACCCATCTGCACCTCCACAACTTTCTGCCTACCTGGGTTGAGCAACCCCAGAAGCACCTGAAAGGATACCCCAAGGGGTCAGTTAGAGAACACTAGTGTCCCACAATTAGATGACATCACAAGGGGAGGAGAATGACCGGAACCCAAGGACCTGGAACTTCACTAAGAATGACTTTGGTTCTGCTCTCCATGGTCTGCTGACCTCAGAGAGCCATGTCCCCTCGCTTCTGACAGGGAGGCAATGCCCAGTGGTACCCCAACGGGACCACACACTGGTCAAGGGTCTAACTATAGAGGCAGATTGCCTAGGTGTATGTCTTTATATCAGTCACTACTCAACCCTTCAATGTTTCAGCTGCCTCATCTGTCCAACAGAGGTGACACATCGCCCCCTCACAAAGTGCCTGGTACACACATTCAATTAATATTATCACTCCATCTCTCTGAGAACTAGTGTGAGGCCCTCCCATAAATAACAGTTAAGAGGCAGGAAGGTTGCAAGTTCAAGGCCTCTTTCAAAAATCATCAGTAATAACAGTGGATCCGACTTTGGCACCGCCATGTATCAGACCTTCCAGAAGCATGTTTATTTCACCTACAGGAAACTATGAGAAAAGGAAGCAAGTTCAGGGAAGCTAAGTGATTTGGCCAAGTTCACAACAGTTAATGACTGGCACAGCTGGCATCTGAAGCCAGGTGGTCCAGCTTGCAAACAACCGCCATCCTAATGATGATTAAACCAGCAATAATAACGGTGACGATGATACGCTGTGAGGCCCTCGCCAGACCAGCTTTCATTTTTCACAAAACCTTTGTGAAGGAGCTGCTATCCACTCCAGGTTCAGAGACGAAGAAACTGAGGCAGAGTTGGGATTCAGATGTGGATAAAGGATAACAAAGTCCTTTACAAAGTGACCTGTCATTAAATTTTTTTTAAGAGATAGGGTCCCCGCTCCTAAATCCCCGAATTTGCAGGTCAATTGGTCTTTTTCAACTGGCTTGATATTAATACACATCTGAAAGTCTGAGAACTCACAACCACCCCAGGCTTGCGCTGGGAAATGGGGAGTGTCCATTTTCCTTCTACAAGTCGGAGACATCGTCTATCTCGTTCTCAAGGCGAATGTTTGAAAAGCCAACGCCACTGCACATTACCGTGAAATACCACCCTCCCCCGGCTGAAGAAGAAAGTCGGCAGGGAGAGGGAAACAGGGGCGGCGGGAGCAGGGCTGGAGCCATGGTTCACCACGTTAAGGATTTTTCCAGTTTCCCTAAAGGGAAATCGGATCCACGTTAGGAGTGATCAAATGACTAACCTGGAAATTTGAAGAGTCACACTAGGACAAATAGCAGCTCTTCCAAACCCAGGAAACACTGCTGGTTCTGAGATGGGAAGGCTCCCACACATCATGGGGGGAGCAACACACAGTTAGAGCCAACCCTAAAGTTTACGCCACATAAAGGAATCTAAGCTCTTCATTAATTGCTAGGATCTGTTTAGGAGTTAGGGAGAAAAGCCACCTTCAAGTATGTACTTCTGCTTACTTAAGGGATGTGGATTCCATCTTAAAAAAAAAAAAAGATTCACTCACTCACTCATTCAAGTGGCAGGTTCCAGACCTGAAATTCTCCAAATACCACCCCTTATTTCTTTACCAACATGCAAACCCATTTTCTCCTCCGTACGATTAGAGGCCCTCCACTCTGAGAGCCTCCGCTTAAAGGAATCAACTGAATTTCCCAAGAGCCATTGTCGACAATTGTGCGCCCACAATTAGAAAATTCATAGCGCCCCCCCCCCAAGAAGTTCAAGGACACAGGACTTACTGAGGTCCAATGGACAGAAAAACCAATGACACATGAATGTCATAAGCCTGATGGAGCTGCATGCAGGGCTGCCTCCAGCTGCCTCCTCAGAACCACAACTGGCAGGCGCAGGGGAAACACTGTGAACTACACACTTCACGAAAGTGCAAGCGCTCTCTCAATCCTTTAAGTACATCTTGCGATGCCACTCCTATGGGCCATGTCGTTTCAACCTCCTCCATCCAGGCCCCAACTCTCCGGAACTCAGAAGCTGAGCTATGCTTGTGTCTACTGGCTCTGATTGGTCCAGAGGAACATCTCTAGCTCCCTCCCCCAGATCTACAACTTTAGGGGGTTCTATGAAAGGTGGTTTTTTTCACCCCAAGAAAGGACAAGCTGTTAACTTAAATCTGCTCTTCTCCAAATCCTCCGGACTGTAAGGCCTTGCTCGACAGAGGGCCCTCCATAGAGAGGCGTAGGGAAATGTTCAACTTTTCCTAATGGGATCTCAGCCTTGCTTTAGAATAAACAGAACACTCAGAATAAATATTGCGGCAGGTGGTGCCACGCCCTCCTGCGAAGGATCACATTTGCCCCTCTTCCCAGCTGGATGCTTGGAACCCACACTGGCATGCTGACTTGGAGGTGCAGGTGCAGGGTCACCTCACAGAAATGCTCACCTGGGCTTTTCACCTCCCTCTGCTGATACCCTGAAGGCACAAACCCCAGCCTCCAACAGCTGCCAGTGCTCGGTTTGAAAGTCTCGCTAACATCCCAGCCATGGCTCTCCTACTTACCTTGGGCTGCGCACGACGAGGAAATGCAACTTTGGGGTCAATCTGGAGAAAAATAAAAATAAAAAAAAGAAGTCAATGAAATAGCTTGGAGAGCAGGGAACAAAAATGAATAACCAACCATCTAATTATTAATCACTCATTTCTCAGGCTTAAACCTCAGCTTTTAGTAACTTCTTGGGCAATTCAAAAGCTCCTTCAGCTTTGATGTCCACTTTCACCATCCTTCTCCCCATGGGACTTATGAGGTTCACCTTTCTGGAATGCTCCACTATGCATTTTAGTGAGGGAAGGGCTTTATAAGCTAGAGCTCATGCACTGTTACTCAGACATGGGTAACTTCTCTTCCACAGACCCTGAATACGAAATGGTACCCAGAGCTAATGTGCAATGTGTGGCCAGAAAAGATGGGTACAATGTTATCTATAGGAAAAAAATTTAAATGCCAAGTTCCTCCAGCTGTAGGTAAATAGGCAATTGTTTCTTCTCCCTGGCAAAGTGGGGAAAGGAGATTCCAAAGGGGGGGGGGGAGAATCAACAATATCCAACATAATGCTCAGCTCAGATTAACTCACTAGTGTCTGCAAAGTAAAGTTACTCAGCATGATCAAGAAGGTCTTTTACAGCCAGGCATGGAGGCTCCCACCTGGAAATCCCTACACTTGAGAAGCTGAGGGAGGGAGATCACTGAGAGGTGGAAGGCCCCCCTGGTAAGCCATAGCTGAGTTCTAGTGAGACCCTGCCTCAAAAAAATCATTTGCATTTCTTGTGGGTATATCTCAAAGACAGCAGGTATCAGTGACTTGTTTCTTTTAAAAAAAATTGAAAAAAAAAACTGTAATAAAAGAGGGAAAGAAAGGTAAATGTATAAATTAAATACACATGGATTAAAAAAAAAAACCCACAGGGATGAAACTACATGACCAACCCAAAGTCCAAATTAGAAAGGCCTAATTGCAGGGGGGGTTAAAAAGAAAACAGCTGGACAGAAGTGGGAACCTAGCAGTGACTCGGGTATTCCCCCACCCCACCTCCACCCCATGGAAAAAGCTCCCCACGCTACATCAGCCGCCGGCTAGCAGAGCACATGATTCTCCATCAGTGACTAGCTTTACAATTCCCACAAAAGCATTTGAGTCTAACAGCTGACGTGAGGAGAAAAAAGTTACTGCCTAGATAAAAACAGGGAGGAATTTAAAAAAAAAAAAAAATCCCATCACTGGTTTCCATTAGATTTCTAAATGTCACACATCTTTTGAGCACAGCTCAACGTGGAGAAAGACATAGGTTTTGCTACAAGTTATTTATTTATGAGCTCTGGCTTCCGCATCATAAATTAGCCCTTTAAAAAGTAAATCTGAACCTGTCACTTAAGAAAATAATCATGCTTTGGGAATAACTGCAGGGATGACACTCGCCACCCCCTCCCCCATCCCAGATAATCCCTGGGTCCCTTAGAGGCCCAGCCTGTAAGACATACAAAGACAAAAACCACTTTTATTAGGGTAGTTTAAAGACCTAAAAATCAACCTTGTAAGCACCACCTGAGAAATGAGAGATTACTGTTCAAAAGCTAAAACACACTCAAGTCTTGGATCTAGGAACAAGATTAATACTGCGTCTACAGGTGTGCCCAGCACTGACTAGAGTTTCTCTACAAAAGAAATACAACAGGTGTGGATTTCCATTCTGTCGCCAAAACGGAGACACACGCTCGGCTCTGTTCACTCAAAAGACGCACTCCTGAGGCTTGATGGCTCTGAGCAACAACACACAGGTGCAGAGAGAAGTCACCTTGTTTGTGTGGAAACAAAGAGGTACAATCCAGGAAGGGCTGGGGCGAGAAAAGTACAGCGAAGAAAATGAAGTACTAAGATTAAAAGAAAAAAAAAGTAAAATTACAAAACCAAAAGCCAATTTGGGACTGCACTGTATGTGCAGAGTTTTCCACACTGAGATCTCCGAGGCCTAGGAGGCGTCAAGGCAAGAGGAAGGCAAATCCCAACCTTTTGTACATCCCAGTCAACTATTTTAAAAAAAGAAAGAAAGAAAGAAAACTACCCCAAATGAAAACATTAGTTACTGAGGCACAGAGCTAGCGCGGGCTCTAGTCCTCTAGAAAACACTAGGGTACTATTTTGGATGCGAATGGCCTTTACCTAAACAAAGCTTTTAAGGTAACAGTAAACAAGATCCTCGTTTCCATGTCAATAAACCAACCGCTTCTGCCTCCTGCACTGAACGTTGAAACAAAGTCAAAAGCTAGGTTATACTAAGTAATAGCAATCAAAATATGTCTACAAAACAAACAGGGGTGGAAAAGCCTAGGGCCCAGCAATGGATCCTAAGGGATCCTGAGGGATCCTGAGGGATCTGACTAGCCAGCACCCACTAAAACCTAACTCCAGTTCTCCCACCCGGACAAAAGGAAGGCACGAGAAATCACAAATCCGCTTTGAATTTTTCCTGCGAAATCTCCCTAGCTTTGTGATACGTCTAGCCAAGAAGTCAAGGAGGAAGAAATAAACTGTTCAGACATTCCTTATCACCTTATCAATGATTATTCTTGATATTAAATGACCTGACGGCACAAACAGGCTGGGCCCTTCAGGCACTGACAAGTCTAGGACAATAAATAAAGAGACCTAAGTGTGTAAGGCCTTTTCTGGGGGGGTAAGGGCAACATCTGACCTCCCTGATCATAAAAGAGGGTGAGTTTGCAAAATCAATTCAAGTGCACCAAAGGTTGACGGGGCTCTTCTCCACTCAGTGCTAAGAGACCAAAGAGCTCGGAAGACCCTCGAATTCCGCGGACTTTACAGAAGAGAAAGTGAGGGTCAAGTTTACAGTGGGCAGCTACCTCACCCACCCCACACACGAGCTCACAACACAACCGGGCCATCCTGTGCAGCCCAAAGGCACATCCCAAATATCACCTTGAGGCCTCTGCCTTAAGCAGTGGTAAAAATCCTGGTGAAATTCTGGTAAGCACACAGGGAAGGGAGGGGAGGCAGGAAGCCAGCAAGGGGGGGGGGGTGCTAAGCAAACCACTGGGAACTGCCCAGCCTCCTCCATCGTCGTATTTATTATTCCAGACTGACTATTTTTTTCCCCCTCTTACTCTCTGACCTCCACCTAGGGACTTTCAAATTCTGGATTTTATAAACTTCTAATGTTTTAAAAGTATCCACGCACCAATGAAAGGATCCGAAAGGGTGGACAGGGAGCAATCACTTTGAAACCTTATCAGCCTTCAATTCGACGCCATGTGGAGTAACCCCACTGGATGCCCGAATTGGCTGGGCCAGTATCTACCCTGCCTTTCCTTCTCAAACCACATCTCAAATCACTTGGCCTCCCAGAGAAACCTGTTGCCCGGACCTAAGATGAGCGCCCCCTCCCCTCATCCCAACCCCTGCCCCCTCCACCAGGAAGCAGGCTGTGCCTTCCCTTCTACAAGCCGATCCCAATGCCACAGGCTGGGCTGGGCGGACAAAGAAAGTTCCATTGGCTCTCCGGTGGAGTTTCTCTGCAAGGTCCCCTGGCGGAAGGCTACCCTCTCAGGGAACGGACCCCCCTCCCCCACAAGCCTTGGCCTGGCAGCGTCTGAAGCTGCGGTGGGGACAGACGACAAAAGAAACCCCCAAACCCAGCCACCGCGGCGAACTTCTGAGCCAACTCGCTAGCTGTTTCAAAGTACCCAGTGCTAGCACAGAGGCAAAAGAAGAAGGCGCTGTCCCTTTAAACAGGGCTGTCAATGCCCAGACCCGCACTGAAAAGGGGCAAACAGCAACCACAACCACAACAACAACAAAGCAACCTACCGTCTTGGAATCTAACTCATGGTGGGGCTGACCTAATACTTTATCTACACTTGCTGGGTCTGCGAAGGTGACGAAACCGAAGCCTCTGGAAGGAGACAAAGAGGGAGAAAAACAAAATGTGACACCATTGAAAGCAACAAGGAGACCCTATATTGCAGACTGGAGTACGAGAGTTGCCCCCCACGTACCCCCATCCCCACCAGCTCCCTCTACTCTCACCCTAGCCCACAGTCCTCTGCCTTGCGAGGGAAAAATACCAAGGTTAGTGGGGGAAGCAGGACGCGGGGAGGGGGGGGGGCGAGGGGGGGGAGGCAGGGCGGCTGGAGGTAACTTGGAACACGCTGGTGCCTCCACTCTGGCCGCCTCAGTTTCCTCTCCTCCTCTTCCCTTCTTAAGGCTTTGTTTTATGCCCAAGGAAACCGGGCACTAAGATATTCATCCACCTCCCAAAGAGAGGACTTCAGAGTTTGGGAAAGGGAAAAAGGCATCCACTCAAAAATTTAAATTAAAAAAAAAAAAACTATGTGGAAAGTGGATGAAGCTGAATGTCATTTTACACAAGAGAACAAGACGCGACAGGAAAATGACTTCAAGCGGGAGAGATGGGCGTCTCTGAATCCAGAGTTCGGCCCTAATTAACAATAACCTTTGGGGTTATGGGGGGGGAGCAACGTTCCAGCCCAGCCACGCGCCTGAGCCCCATTCTAAATCCGCTTAGCTACTTCCGAAGACACCTCCAAAAATAAAACTAAAACTTTGTTCTAAAATAAAGGCAAAATCCAGAAGGAAATGCGTTACCTGGAGCGTTTCGTAGTGGGATCTCTCATGACCATACATTCTCTAATTTCTCCAAATTTGCTAAAATAGTCTCTAAGGCTATCTGTAGAGAGAGAAAGAGAGAGATGGGGGGGTGGGAGAAGGTGTGGAGAGGGAAAAGGCAATGCAAATTTTGATCAAGGACAAAAAGCAAAAGTAGTTTTCTGTTGCTATTCTGTTTTGTTTTTGCAATATTTTTGCACACGCGGGGGAAATTCGGCAACAGAGGTCGCGTAGAGGGCTCGGAAAGGATTTGCTATTTAAAAAAATAACCTTGCACAGGAGAAGTGGGGAGCCAATGGCGGGGAGGGGGGGGCTCTTACACTGGGATAACAAAGAGCAATAAAGAAACCAAGAAGGGGGGGACCCAGGCGTCCCCCCCCTCCCTCCCTTACCTGGTGAGGTCTGCCAGCTCAGTCCACCGATAAACATTTTACTAGAGGGAGAAAACATAACCGAAGTGAGCACCGATGTCAGATCGGCCATTTTGACGTGTAACTTACAAAAGCTAAAAGGAAAGCTGGGGGGGAGCGGGCGGGCGCGAGCCGGGAGGTGGGCTGGGGGAGAAGGTGGCCGCCCCACGCCACCCCAAGATGCGCGAGTGCCCCAGGGGTGCGCGCGGGGGCGCGGGGGGCGCGCGGATGCCCCGCTCCGCACCGTCGCCCGCACAGCCCCGAGCGAGCCGGCGGCGGCGGCGCGGTGGGCAGCGGCTGGAAACTTACCCGGGGTCGTGCTGGGAGTCGTTGGCGCTGCCCGAGGTGCCTGGGCTCCCATTTGCCTCCATAGCGGAGCCCCCCGCCCCCCCACCCCCGACACACCGAGCCCCACAGCGAAGCGGAGCGCAGCGGCGGCCGGCTCCGAGCCCCAGATCTCCGTCCCTCCTCCCCCGCCTCCTCCCCCGCCCGGCGGCTGCGAAGCTCCGCGAGCGCCGAGCCGGGCCAGCGGCGAGAGCCCGTCACACGTGGGCTCGGCTCAGCTCAGCCCCGCCGCCTCGCACACCCCCCGTCCCCGCCCCCCCCGGCCCATCCCCACCTCTCCCCCTCCTCCTCCCCACCCCCATCTCCTCCTCCTCCTCCCCCTCCTCCCGCGCACGTGGGGCGGAGTTCTAGAACGTCGTGTAACCAATGCGGTGACGTCACGCACCCCGTTCGGTTTCCCCCCCCCCCACACATACACACACATCCCGCCTGTCCGCGCGCGCACACTCGGCCCCCCGCGGCAGCGGGACCCACCGGGGGCGGCGCGCGAGCCCCGAGACTCGAGACGGGTGGGGGGGGGCCCACGTCAGCGGGGCGGGGAGCCGGGAAGTGCACCCCGAGTCGGCTCAGATCACATGGGCTGGGTGTGGGGGAGGGGGGAGGCGCGGAGAGCTCAGCCCGGGCGGCTCGCCGGGCGGGGAGGCGGCAGCGCCCCGGACCCCCCAAGTTCGCGCTAGCCATTCAAGTTCTCGGGTCCCTGCGCCCGATCCGGAGGTGGCACCCGCCGCCCGCCCTGCCTCTGTGCCCCGGTTTCCAGCCACCGCGCGGAAATTTAGGTCAAGGACGCCGGGAGCACACCCACACCCTGAGCTCCCGGGGCGGTCCCCGAGACCCCGGGAATCGGAGGGGCTTCGGGATGGAGGAGACACCACCCCTACCCCCACCCCGCACAAACACCAGCCACAAGTTTTATTTTCCCTTCGCGCGGCAAGTTCTCTGGCTCCGGCTCCACACCGGGCACGTCCTGCACGGCTCCCCGCCCTTCCCCGGCAGAGGTACGGAGCCGTGCCCGCGAAGGTTATTTTGGAACTTTGAGAAACAGACGCGATACCAGGGGGGCGAGAAAACACCCAAGACAGGGTTTGCGCGTTACTCAAACCACGATTTAAAAATATAATAAAGTGGGCTTTTAGGGGTCAAGGTCAAATGATTGGGGTTCACAAGCACATGTTTATGCAGAATGAGTGGTAGTTGGGGAGCGTCTCGAGGGTGGCTAGGATGGGTGGTTATTTCAGAAACTCCCCCCGGCCCGATTATTCGTCTGTTACCTATTTTGTTTATTATGTTTAAAGTTACTCGGGCTTCCTATGTAGAGTAAAAGTGCGTCAGAGTGAAATGGCCCTAGATCTCCCAAGACCTGGGGGAGGTCTTTGAGGTAACAAAGCGCCCCCCTCCCCCGTTTTCGGAGGAAAACCATAAGGTGCCTCACGGATCCTGGCACGCAGTAGGTGTTTAGTAAAAGCTGCCTTCCTCCCCTGGAGAAGTGTAAACTCCAAAAGGATGTTTGTAGCTTCCCAGAGACATTGCACACTTCGGATTCCAGGCTGGCCAGATTCAGGCTGTATTCAATTTATGGGGTATTTAAAACAGTACGGATACAATTATCCTTATTGTTTTAAATTATTACAATAAACCAAGTTAATATGGCATGAGGGGCAACATAAAGTTGTGGTTCATCAAATACCCGGATTAATGTTAAGCATGCATTGATGCCCAATTAACACTTTTCCATTAATTTTCATAGAATTAGGAGACAATGGAATACACTCAACACCAAAACTGTGCCGTGCCCACTGTGGGTTTCAGAACGTTTGGAAAATCTCAACACCAGCCAAAGCCTTGAGTGATCAGGACTTTCAATCTCTCCCCTAAACTGGAAAAATGCCTCTCTGACAGGATTGGTGGGGTAGGGTGGAGCGTTTGAAGAGCACAATGTAAAAGTCCCTTTTTTAATTGCCAGCTTACATGGATCGTGTTTTATTATGAATGGTTAGTGAATATAACTTCTGGAAGGCACTTCATAAGACTTCAAACCACAAACCATACCGTTTCCCAACACTCCAACCAAACTGATTCTCGAATCATCTGGGGACCCACGTGTTAAAGAGCCGCATGTTATGCTGGTAGTTGTTTATTGCGATTACGCTCAATAACAACATACGGGCAACACGGCTAATTGGATTATATTTTGGACTTTTACCACAGAACCACGGACCATCAGAGCCAGAGAGGCCTCCTTTCCTTATCCAGCCCTTTCCTTGAATATGGGAGTCCTAAAGGTGCCAGGCTGTAAGGCTGTATTCCCATCTCAACCAGTTCGTCCCTAAGAGGAACCCTGGCCAAGGTCCAGTGCCCTTTGGCTCTGCAGCTGCCCCTCACTGGGCAGAAGTGGGTAGCTGCCTTCCTGATGTAGACTTGAACTGTTAAGTGGTGGGTTGAGTGAAAACCTGGGGGGTACCAAGCTCCTAGCACTGCAGAGGCCAAGCCAGGGCCTGATAAAGCACTCGGGGAAGGCTCCATCCATCCATTGTTATTACTTAGTTTGGTATTATCGGAGACAATCTTGCTACCCCAGGCTGGCCTTGAATCCTCACCAGAGCTCTGACTGCCACTGACCCCATCACCACCACCACCACCAAGTTTTATTTTCCCTTCGCAGATTATTGTTTTGTTGAGATAGTGTCTCCTGTGGCCCAGGCTGGTGGCAAACTCCCTAGATTGCAGAGGATGGCCTTGAACGGCTGACCTTTTTGCCTCTGCTGCTGGGATTCTAGGCGTGCACCACCATGCCAGGTTTATGCAGATGCTAGGGATCAAACCCGGGGCTTCGGGGCTTGTCTTGTCGGGAAGGAAGGCAGTCTACCAAGGGAGCCACAACCTCCTGCAGGTTTTTGGTTGGTTTGGTGTTGTTTTCACCAGGTGGTAACATTTTGGTTACAGACCTTCCCTTGCTCTATGATGCTGAGTTCTGACAAATGCCCAGACTGTATGACGCCCACCAGGATAAACACTCCGAGCAGTTTCATTATCCCCGAGCCCCGGCTGCTACTGCCCTTTGCACTGGGGTATTTATTTGTAAGATTCTGCATTTCTTCTCCAGCTGGCTCTCTCAGGGTACCAGTGACGGTCTGTACCTGGCTAGGCAGTTCCTTCCTGAGACTTCCTCCTTCCCCTCTCTGTGCATTCTCACACTCCCCTGGGTTCTCTGGTCCCGGGCCACCTTTCCTCTTGCCCTCTCTGATTCTCTGCTTTTCCTTTAAATGTTGGTGTGCTTCTCCAGCCCGATCCTCTCCTCCAGGTACCTCGTCCCGGATGACCTTCTGAGCAGGATTGGATTTAAATACCACCTACGTGCTGATGCCACTCCAAATGTCCAGCCTTCGCCTCACCAGAGTTCCAGGCTCGGCTCAGGGTCCTCTTCTCTATACATCTCCACTTACCCTTCCTAAAGATATTCTAGATGCAACATGGCCAAAGCCACACACAGACTATTCTCCCCTCTTTTTGGAATCCATGTCAATGAATGTCCTCAGCCAGCCTGGAGACAACATGCTTGAACTCTGACCTCACTGTGTGCAGCTCACCCAGGCGTCTGTGGAATTCACCTCTTAAAGATCGCTCAAATCCATCTTTTTTTTAAAAATTAAGTTTCTTTCCATTGTATGCGTGTGTGTCTGTGGTCAGAGGACAACCTTCAGGAGTCTGTCCTTCCTTTCTCCTGGGTTCCAGAGGTTGAATTCAGGTGTGAGGTCAGGCTTGCCTGGCAGGAACTTTTACCCAATGAACCATCTCACTGGTTCATCAAAGCCGTCTCTCTCTCTTGCTTCTGTCTATCAGAGCTCTCGCACCCGAGGCCCTGGAACAGCCTCCCACAGCTACCCACAAGGACTCTTAGTCCATTTATATGCCTGGAAAGCTTTCCCACACTTCTCTGACCAGGTCAAATGTCTCTTGATAGACACTGAACCCAGCAGAAGGTCCTCTGTGTACCTTTCCCTGTGTGATCATTTGCTTTATTATTGCCCATCTCAGCCAGGCCACGGGCTCCCATCCATTTTTGCTCTCCTTGTACCAGTACAGTACCTGCTAGTTCGTGGTTGACAATAAATACTTTTGGTGGAGGACGGATTGATATATGAGTGAATGTCGCTGTCCATTTTGCCCTAGAACCTTTTTTTGTGTGTTTGTGTGGTCATATGCAGAAGTCAAATTAGCTACAATTTCCCCTTAACACTTTTGTCTGTTTATACCGGCCTCCTAAAACGGTAAAATGTTGCTCTCTCTCCCCCTCCACTTTCTGGAACAGTGTGTTAAAGATGGTACACATCTGTAATCCCACCACTTGGGAGGCAGAGGCAGGAGGATCACTGTAAGTTCAGGGTCAGTCTTGTCCAAAGAGTAAGTCCTAGAGCCGCAAAAAATACATAAGAGCCCGTCTCAGACAAACAACAAAAAGATGATATTTATTCTTAAACGTTTTCTAGAACGTTCTGGTAAACTTCTGGGTCTGGGATAGCCATTCGATAGGTTGTTTTTTAACAATGGATTCCATTTCTTTATAATTATAAATTTCTTCAGGTTTTTTTTTATTTTTCTATATTTTTCCAGGAAATTATCCATTCCACTTGTTTTTTTTGTTTGTTTGATTGATTTGGTTTTTGTTTGTTTGTTTAGCTGGTTGATTGACTGGCTTTGGTTTTTCAAGAGGGGTTTCTCTGTGTAGCCCTGGCTGTCCTGGAACTTGCTCTGTAAACCAGGCCAGCCTCAAACTCACAGAGATCCTCCTGGCCCTCCCCCACCTCTCTCTCTCTCTCTCTCTCTCTCTCTCTCTCTCTCTCTCTCTCTCTCTCTCTCACACACACACACACACACACACACACACACACACACACACACAGTGCTGGGATTAAAGAGGTGTGTACCCTGCTGCCATTTGGGTTTTCAAATGCCTAACAAATTTCGCCTGATAGTTCTCTTGTACCATACCTTAAACTCAGTGGTTTCTATAATGCTTATCAGCTTCATCCCAAAGGTATGCTCCACATGGCTTTCCTTATCTAGATCAACTGGGCCAGAGGTCTGACTGTGTTGTTCTTGGAGGGATTTGGTCTGTTTTGTTTTATCTGTTGAGCTGGGGTCAAATCTGGGACCTTGTGTATGCCCTTCCGAGATCTGTAAGGGGAGAGTTAAACTGTGATGTATTTATTTATTTTTGTTTAGTTTTGGTGCGTGTTTCTTATAAACAGTTGTGAACCGCCTGTGAGTGGTAGGAACCAAACCCAGGCCTCTCTGTAAGAGCGGTTCTTCTTTTAACAGCCCCCTCTCCCCAGCCCCTGTCTGAGTGGGCTTTTTTGTTTGTTTTCGTTTGTTTGTTTTTAATGTGCAGTAGTTTTTACCATGGGTATCGGATCCCCTGGAACTGGAGTTACAGACAGCTGTGAGCTGCCACATGGGTGCTGGGAGTTGAACCCGGATCCGGTCTGAGTGTTCTTTAACTGGAGTTTACTTTCTGCAACTGTTTTCTTTCTTTCTTTCTTTCTTTCTTTCTTTCTTTCTTTCTTTCTTTCTTTCTTTTTTAAATCATGTTTTAGGTTTTGGTTTGTTTGTCTTCTTCTTCTTCTTCTTCTTCTTCTTCTTCTTCTTCTTCTTCTTCTTCTTCTTTTTTTGGTAACTTTTTTTTTTCCTGTTTTATTACTTTTTGGTCTGATATATCTTATTTTCTTACCACTCAAGAATAAGAATATTATGTAGTATTGCATCTTTTTTTAAACAATGTTCTATGTTGGCCTCCTAAGTGCTGAGATTGTATGTGTAACGACTGAACGTTATTTCATTCTTTTTGCTCTCCAGTGGATTCTGTTACCTTTCACTCCCCCCTTTCTTTTTTCCAGTGCTGAGTATCGAACACAAAACCTCATGCATACTTGGCAGATCCTCTACCTCTCTGTTCCACTCCCAGACTCTGGTGGCCTTGTCTTAGCTTCTCGATGGCACAGTTAGTACGTCTTACTTCGTTCAGCTGGTTTTTCTGAGACAGGGTCTCTCATAGCCCCAAGTACTAGGATTATAGCCATGTGCCACAATGTACAACCTAGTTAATTGTTTCGGACTTCCATTTTATGATTTATAAGGTTACAAACTTTACCCTAGGTATCACTCAAACTGCATTCCCCAAGATGTATAGACTTTTAACTGATTATCTAGTTAGCAATAATAAGAATTTCTAGGGGCTGGAGAGACGGCTCAGTGGTTAAGAACATTTCATTGGCTGTTCTTCTAGAGGACCCGGGTTCAATTCCCAGCACCCACATGGCAGCTTACAACTGTCTGTAATTCTAGTTCCAGGGGACCGGACACTCATGGCAAAAAAACACCAATGCACATAAAACAAAAATAAATAAATTTTAAAAAGAATTTATAAAAATGGAAAGTATTTGAAAATGTTATTAATATCTAACCAACTGAATTAGAATTTTTCAAAAGGCAATTTCTACGTGAATCAAACTTTTTGACTGACTGAAGCTTGCTTTGGTACATGCACAATGTTTTATAAATACTTTGCATATTTTTAGAAAGTGCATGTCACTTATTGTTAAGTAATTTTCTCCATGGACCTGACCAGATCAAACTTGCTAATTCCATTTAGATGGTCTGTAGCCTTGCTAGTATTTCGTTTACTTCATAGGTCACTTTTTAAAGGGGCACATTAAAAGTTCTCTGTGATAGAAGTCTGGCAGGATGGCTCAGTGGGTAAAGGCCTTGTTGTCAAGGGAGGGAAGAGAGAGCTGGCATCCTGCAAGCTGCCGTCTGACCCCCCCCCCAACGTGTGTACGGTGATGCTCCCACATGTACAGACACACATGACACAAATGTAATATACAAAATAAATGATTTTAAAGATTTAAGTATTTTATATGCTGGACTTGCTAATCTCTCATAAAATTTCTCAAATTTTTCTGTCTGTATTTGAAATGTATGTTAATAGAGGTAGCAAAAAGAACTGTTAAAATCCTCCACTGTAGTTATACATTTTTCTATGTCTTTCTTCCTCTTTGCCTTGTGTGTTTTAAGATCTATTTTTTTATGTGTGTGTCTGTGTATGTGTGTGTGTAGGCGTGGTTGTGCATGTGCTGGGTGAGACCAGAAGAGGGCGTCCACTCCCCTGGAGCTGGATTTACTGAAGGTCCAGCTCCACCCTGCATGGATGCTGGAGACCAATTTGGGTCCTCGAAAGAGCAGCAAATGCTCTTAACCCAGAACCTTCCATCCCTGTGTGCTGGGATGACAGATGTGTAACACCATGCCCACCATATGGGGTGCTAGGGATGGAACCCAGGATTCTGTGCATGATAGGTAAGCATTTTACCAAGCACCCATGCTGCTCGTCATTTTAAATAGACCTGATTTTTATAACCCTGATATATATATATTTTACGAATAGACTTTAAAATTTTCATTTTAGGGCTATGAGTGTTTTAGCTACATGTGTATATGTATACCATGTGCGTGACTGGGGCCCATAGAGTCAGAAGAGCATATCAGACCCCCTGGGACTGGAATTACAGATGGTTGTGAGCCACCATGTCAGTGCTGGGAACCAAGCCTCAGTCCTCTGCAAGAGCAGCAGGTGCTCGTAACCACTGAGCCACCTCTCCAGCTCCTAGTGTTTACTGAAACTAGTGAGTGTTGGAGCGATTTGTTACACAGCCCAGATAACTAATACAAAGATCCTTCAAGATGCACTGTATAGAAGCTGCTTAGTGTATACGTTTGCAGCAGGATTCATATGCTAACATTTGTAGAATGCTTTAGTTGGACCCTGAGCAAATGAACTGCATATTAGCTACAGAACAGCAATCGTGTATTATTAATGTGATCAGATTGCAACACATTTCATGTTCAATTAACTGAAATGCTCTTTCAGGAGCGTGGCTTGGCTCATCTTCTTCTCCCTACTGCATACTCAGAAAAGGTCACTGTCAAGACAGAAAAGTATATATGTGATTTAAATGTCTTGACTCAGTTGCTAACAACCACGAGCGTGTTTTCAAATTGGAGAAGCAAGATTAATTTCAACTTGCTCTTTTTCACACAATGCTCTGTTTACTTTCTGGTATTGCATTTCTCTGCCATGCTGGGCGCCTTGCTTATTAAAGAGTCTGTTCATTTCTCCGCCTCCCAGACGTTCACAAGCCTTCACTTTTCAAAACAGACCCGCCAGACTTTGCACCCAAAATAAAAATGACCTGTATTTTTACTAGAAAACATTTAGTGAAATGAGTTTTTATTCATGAAAATTTCACCAAGTATAAATCCCCCGTTGAAAAGTAATGGGGCCTTTGTATTTTCTTTAAATAAATAAATAGTTTCTTTCCTCAGGAACCATGACTACCAAGTCCAGGGCTAGTCTGTGTTCCTCTGAGAGAAAATGAGCATGTGTATGGAGTTCCTAAGTCGGCCCTTCCTCTGGCACTGTGTAATACGGGAAAGCCACTGGAGGTAGGAAGTGACTGGGGGGTGGGGGGTGGAGGGTGAGAGGGGGGGGAACAACAATAACCAAAAAAAAAAAAAAAAAACCCTCAGAAAGATGAAGGATGTGAGAGAAAGCAAAATTAATGGTTTTTAAACACCCTAACTGATCTGACACCTTTATATGTAATTATTTTTCTTCTAACATTGTGTGATACGTTTAGATATGCAAACGTCTATTTTAACTTCAATGAGAAAGAAAATGTTTTGTTTTTGTTTTTATTTTCCAAACTGGGGAAGAGACTACAGAAGCTTTGCCGAAGCGTGAAAAGAACTTAAAATACATTTATTTATCCAACAGTTTTCTTTTCTTTTTCCCTTTCCGTGTTCAGGTTGGACAGAGTTAGGAATCCTGTGTTCCGGTTGAAGAGGTTTTTACTCCCTTCCTCCCTGTCTGTTCCCCTTCCCCGTCTACAGTTTCAAATGATAGCACGCAGCCAAGGGGCACCAGCTAGACTGCTCACCAACGGTAGGACTTACGGAATGACCGCAACAGAGGGAGGGGGGACCTTAGGAGGGGGGCAGAAAACAGCCACCTTTAGGAGATTCCAGCGGCGGCGGCTGGAAGTTTGACTTTGGTCCCTCTCAGCTTCAGCAGGAGGCTGGCTCCCAGAGTATGGTAGATACAAGAATTACACAGGAAGCTTCCGTTCTTAAAAAGAAAGAAAGAAAGAAAGAGAGAGAGAGAGAGAGAGAGAGAGAGAGAGAGAGAAGGAAGGAAGGAAGGAAGGAAGGAAGGAAGGAAGGAAGGAAGGAAAGAAAGAAAGAAAGAAAGAAAGAAAGAAAGAAAGAAAGAAAGAAAGAAAGAAAGAGAAAGAAAGAAAGAGGGAGAGAGTGAGAGAGAGAGAGAGAAAGAAAGAGAGAGAGAGAGAAAGAAAGAAAGAAAGAAAGAAAGAAAGAAAGAAAGAAAGAAAGAAAGAAAGAAAGAAAGAAAGGGAAAAGAAAAGAAAACATCCCAGGGCTGCTCTCCCGTGTCTGTTCGAGACTGTTTAACTGCTGCGTGCCTTTCTGTCATCGCTGTTCTTATACATGGAGGTAAATATTTTATTAAACGTCTTCATGCTCGCCTGTTCGGAAGCCCTCTGCCGCCTAGGCCTGGCTGCCGCCCAGTGTTGCCAGGGAGGGGGAGAGGGCAGGCTCGAGCCCATGCTGCTGTCTTCACAGAGGAGCTGCACAGTCTCACCCTTCTGGCCAGGGCTTCCCACCTGGAAGCCATTTTCTCCTTTGGCCTCTCAGACTTAATCTTCCATTTCTTCTTTTTTAATCAGCCACCAACTTAGTCTTGATGAAAGGGGCCGGGGCTCCCAGAAGAAAATAGCTCTGCCTTTTAACTCCACCTGGAAACGGTTGACATGGTACCTCGGCCACCTTCTCTCTGCTGGCCTTGGGGCGTCCCCCCACCTCCACCAAGGCCGGCCTTGCCAAACAGATCTAAATATCATAGCCGGAAGCACGGGGTCTCCCCCACCCCCAAACCCTTCTCACACACTAAGTTGTGTCTTGGGACCTCTCAACGTTCTCTGTAGCCACCCTGCCCGTCCACCACAGACAGCCAACAGGCTCACAGACCCACGGCTACACATTAGTTTTAGAAACTCTTGTTCCCGTTTATACGGTACAGAAGGTGGCCCCAGCAGCCATACGTAGCCTGGTAAGAGTGTCACTCCATCACTCGTTTGTGTCTCCAGAAGACCAATCCAACAACATCTACGCAGACTTGTGTGAGAAATTGCCTCTTGGTATGAGAAATTCGCCCTCCGGAGGACTGTGGCTGTGAGCGCCCTCGTCTGGCCAACAGAGGAAGCACCTTTTACGGTGGGTTCCCTCTTCTGGTGGAGCAGGGAAGAAAGGAGTCTGTCCCCTCCCTTGACAGGCTCCCATCCTAGAGTTCAAGTTCCGGCTACCAAATTCTGACATCAAAATCTCACCGGTTTAGGGCTCTCCTGTAGTTGATGCCAAGACTCGCCACAATAGCCCACACTGCAATTTCTCTGATTATTACCAACCAGCTAAGATTCCAAAAAACCAAGAGGAAGGGAATTCAGATAACTCGGAAGCAGATCTGCTTAGGCAAACACGGTATTGACACTCACAGAAGGATGGAGAGGGGAGAGGGGAGTGAAAAAAGAAGCATTAGCTGTAAGGGGAGCAGGGAGTAGGCTCCACACAAACTGCTTGCTAGGCAGGACGTTCATGCTAAAAATAATGGTGCCTGGAGAGGGCATAGCAAATAAAAATGTGCTGTGTCCGTGGCAGGAGGAGCCAGAGGCTTTGCAAACCAACACTGGAATTAGAATACTACCAAAACAGAACCGTCGTATAAGGCAGGTAGTGATGAACATGACACAATTTGCAGTGCACCCAAAGAAGTGAATTTTGTCGCGAACCTCTTACTTTCGTGGGTGGGATGATGCCGGAGGCCCTCTCAATAGAGATTCACCCCGTTTCTGGGTTCTAAACAGGCCTTCAAGATCGCCGTCGCCTGCTCAGCCAATGCCACATGAGAAAGGAAGGCAAGACCTGGTTTTGTGTCTACTCGTGTGGGTCACAGATAATTACAAGCATTAGGAAGAAAAAAAAATGAATTGCCCAAGTGGTTGATGGGAGACCTGGCCTAACAGAAGGTGTTCATGAGAACGGCCCTGGCGGGGTGGGGGGTACGGGGTGGGGGTGCGGGGTGGGGGCAGCAGAGTGGGGAGTTAGCCCATCACGGGCTTGATGTGAGCCCACAGCACAAGGAGGCTGGGGAGAACCCTAACGCAATCTTCAGCTCTATTAATAGTACAGCCGAGTGCACAAAGAGGGAGGCGGTAATCCCGGCATGTGCCAGCAGGTCAGGCCACACACAGTGTCATGCTCAGTCCTGCAGGCTGTGTTTTAAGAGAGGGGATAGCCAGGCAAGCCTGTTCAGACGAGCATGGGAAGGACTGGACCTTGGTCCTTAGACGGCGCCACAGTAAGCCTTGCGATCCTTTCAAGATTGGCAATATCAGGATGGCTCTGCACCAGATCCGTGATGCTTTGGGAGCCAGGACCTGGAATTATGTCTCTGGTATTTACCTCTTTGAGATGTGCAGTGTGCGTGTGCGTGTGCGTGTGTGGTGGTGGGGAAGGGTCCCCTACCCATATAAAGGGACAGTAATTACCCAGTCTACCTCCACTGTCATTTGAAGGATTGAATCTGCCCATTTGAGCCAGTGTGTGCTGTGTACCAGGCAGAGGGAATACCAAGATAAATCTAGGGCATTTGTCATTGAGGAGCCTGAAGTCGTATAAGGACAGACAAGCCCACAAGCAGGTTCTTTGCATCCAGTGTGACAGATGATGGAGACATGCATTGATTTGAATGGTGATGCAATTAATCTCTTCAAAGTGATAGGGGAGAAAGACAGAGCTCTTAAGGCATAGGCACTTTCAAATCTAGGAGGAAAAGGAACCACTGGGTATGAGAGAGGAGAACCCAGGAACAAGAAAAGATTAGAGCCAAAGTCTGGGGAGATGGCCCAGTGGGTAAGAGTGCTTGGTGCACAAGCTTGAGGACCTGAGTTCAAATCCCCAGCATCCCTGTGAAAGTTGTTGTTATTGCATGCTGGGGGAGTGGAGACAGGAGTTTGCTGGCTGCCAGCTCCTACTCCTGTCTCAAGGGAGTAAAGTGGAGAGTGACAGAGCAGGACACCCAACATCCTCCTGTGCACCTACACACACACACACATACACACACACACACACACTCACACACACAGGGCAGGGGGGAGATGAAAGATTAGAACCAGAAAATCCAAGGTTATAAAAGACAATAGAAGAGGCTGGAGAGATGATTCAGTGGTTAAGAGCATTATTGATCCTGGTTCAATTCCCAGCACCCACATGGCAGCTCATAACTGTGACTCCACTTGCAGGGGATCTGACACCCTCACCCAGACAAATACACACATAAAATAAAAATAAGTGAAATAGCCAAGTATGTAGTAAGGGTACAGAGTAACATATTTAAAAAAAGACAATAGAAGTTTTGCTAATGTTAGAAGTTATTGGGAAGCTTGAGGGGGGCCGGAACCATGACTTAGCAGTTAAGAACACTTGCTGCTCTTACAGAGGACCTGGGTTCAGTTCCCAGCACCCACATCAGGGGACTCACAAGTGCCTGTAACTCCAGTTCCAGGGATCTGATGCCCTCTTCTGGCCTCCACAGACATCTGCACACACATGTATATACACTCAGACACATACACATAAAATAAACCTTGAAAAAGAAAAAAGTCATTGAGCCAAGGGTGGAAACATTTCTAGTCCATTCACTGGATATAGAGTGTACTAATTCGGGTTACTGTTTCTGTGATGAACTCAATGACCCAAGCAACTTGGGGAGGAAAAGGTTTGTTTCGGCTTACACTTCCAGGTAACAGTCTGTTACTGAGGGAAATCAGGGCAGGAACCTGGAGGCAGGGGCTGATGTAAAAGCCATAGAGGAGTGCTGCTTACTGGCTTCCTCCTATGGCTTGCTCAGCCTGCTTTCCTATAGAACCCAGGACCACCAGCCCAGGGATGGCACCAGCCATTAAGAAAATGCTCGAGGCATTTTTGGGCTGGTTAAGCATGTGGCTGGTTAAGCATTCAGGCTTTTGAGCAGTAATTCAGCTGAAAGCCATTGGGATGAGGACTCAGAGGCCTCCAGTCTGAGGAGACAAGACCAGCTGAGGATCCGGCGAGGTGAGATAGCTGTGGCTTGTCCTGTCTCTCTGATCTACCAGCATGGACCCCAATAACTGGCCTCGGGTTTGATTTTATTAATAAGAACTTTTAAGATTCCTGCTAAATCTGGCGCCCAACGTTCGTGTTACGAATTCATGAAAAAGCTGTTTGCCTGTGGCCTTGTGAGCCCCAGCTCAGGCCCAAGCTATACTCAGCCGGTTGTGGTGGCACACACCGGTAGGATTTGCTGAAGGAGACAGAGGCAGGAGGATCCCGAGTTTGAGGCTGGCCTAGGAGGCTTGGGAGAAGCTTTGGCCTGGACTGAGCCACAAACAGTGGTGGGACCATGGAAGCAGTGGCTACTGCTCCACGTTGCCAGCTCCTTCTCATCATGTTGGTGACTGCGGTGATGCTGCTACCTGGAACGAAGGGTTTACTGCTGCTGGTTCAGAGAAGAATTGCCAGGACCATCGTGTTACAAGAAAGCATCGGCAAAGGTCAGTTTGGAAAAGCTTGCCAAGACAAATGGTGGGGAGAAATTGTTGTGAAGATTTTCTGTTCTAGGGAAGAATGTTCATGGTTCCGAGAGACAGACATTTATCAGACTGTGATTGCTCCAAACCACAGAGGAGGCAAAAAAAAAAAAAAAAAAAAAAAAAAGTCTGCAGGAAACCATGACCATGCCTAACAGTGACTTTGAAATCTTCAAAAAGATGACAGGATCCTACAATGATGATTCCACATGGACTATGATAAAGCCATTAAGCCGATTAACACCATGGAAAAATCGACTTTGGACTACAAACTGGTCAGGACAATTTCGAGAGGACTAGTTGAGATGATCCAGCCTGACAGACTACTTGAACAAAGACCTGAAACAAGCCCTGAACTTTCTTTTTATGCAAAGACTGGACAAATGATACAGGACTTGACAATTAACCCAAAAATTTTCTTTTCAAGATTCCCTAAAGATATCTTCACCCCTAGAAAGAAAAAAGAAAAAGAGAATATAGATATGAGATAGATCATTGAATCTACTCTGAGAAAAAAAGGTAAAGAAATAATAGGATAAATAGGTAGATCATCGAATCTACACTGAAGAAAAAGGGGAAGATATAAAAATGACAAAAGGTAGACTAATGAATCTATTATGAAAAGAAAAAAGAGAAAATATGGATATGATAAGATAAAAAGGAAGATTGTGGAATCCACTTTTAAAAAGGAACTACTTGTTTTAAATAAGATAAGTAATGAAAATTTTTTGGTCTGAGTTTATCAGATGTTACTGGACTGGACATTGTTAATATATATAATGGAGTTTTTTATCTGAATCGGTCAAATGTTAATGGACTAGACATCATTAATGTAATTTTTGTCTGTATATATTGTATATTATTAGATAGTTTTTCTTGTATTAGTTATAATCTTTTTTAATTTTAGACAAAAAGAGAGGAAATGTGGTGGTATTGTGTATTCTAATAAATTTATCTGGGGTCAGAGAACAGACAGCCACTAAATACAAAGGCTAGAAAATGGTGGCACTCACACCTTTAATCCTAGCATTCCAGAGATAGAAATCCCTCTGGATCTCTGTGAGTTCAAGGCCACATTGGAAATAGCCAAGCATGGTGACTCACGCCTTTAATCCCAGAAAGCCAGCCTTTAATCCCAGGGAGTGGTGGTAGAAAACAAAAAGATATATAAGTCGTGAGGACCAGAAACTAGAGGCATTTTTGGGCTGGTTAAGCATGTGGCTGGTTAAGCATTCAGGCTTTTGAGCAGTAATTCAGCTGAAAGCCATTGGGATGAGGACTCAGAGGCCTCCAGTCTGAGGAGACAAGACCAGCTGAGGATCCGGCGAGGTGAGATAGCTGTGGCTTGTCCTGTCTCTCTGATCTACCAGCATGGACCCCCCAAAAAAAAAAAAAAAAAAAAAAAAAAGAAAATGCTCTACAGCCTGATCTTATGGAGGCATTTTCTTAACCAAGGCTCCCTTCTCTCAAACAACTCCAGCTTGTGTCAAGTTGACATAAAATTTAGCCGGCACATAAAGATTGGGGATTTCATCCACAGTGGTCAAGACTTTTCATGAAGATGGCGCTGGGCATGGTGCTGCATGTCTGTAACCCTGACATGCTGATAGCTAAGGCAGGAAGATTCTGAACTTGGGGCCAGCCTGGCCTTTGTAGCGCGATCCAGTCTTTAAAGCCTGACATCTGGTGTGTCGCTCAGTGGTGAGCGTTTACGTGGCATTCACAAGCCCTGGGTTCAAACCATAGAAAAACAAAGAGAAAAACAAGACCCCCTCAGAAAACTAATGAAAGCAGAAACTTCATTTAGGAAGTTTAGGGAAATGTGCCTTTATTGCTTTTTCAAGACAGGGTTTCTCTGTGTAGCCCTGGCTGTCCTGGAACTCGCTGTGTAGACCAGTCTGGCCTTGAATCTACCTGCCTCTGCTTCCTGAGTGCTGGGATTAAAGGTGTGTGCTGCCATGCCTGGCTTGGAAGTGTGCATTTATTAGACACCTATTACACACTCAGAATATTGCTACCCGTTATGAAAGTTCAAACGGCTAACAATTCTGTTGGCTCCCACTTCAGTACTAGTTAGTGACCAGACTAACCTTTATGACAGCTAGGGAATAGTGGAGGGACTTATGTAAAAATGAGGGAGACAGGTAGAATGGAGTTTCAGTGGCCAGGAGAGCTGATCCTGGGTGATATTCCTTATGGTCACACAGAAGGGCCAAAAAAAAAGGTATTATCTTTGTGATGCAAGTATGGCGACCTCCTTCTGTGGGCCTCCTCCACCTTGTTCGTGGGAGGTTTTCTCTTCCGGAAGTGCTCCTCGGCACATTTCTGGTCTTCACATCCCTGCTGTTTGCTCCCATTTTGTTATTTACCAGTGGGATTAATATTACTCTTTACCCTGTTCACATTCCAGATCCAACACGCCCTGTTTTTTTCATCAGTGGGCTTGTGTTTGGTTGATTAGTTATTCATGTATCATGAGAGGTGACAGGAGCTGTGATACAGAGACATGATTGTGGAGAAGGCAGCCGCGCCAGCTCCGGGCTCGGCTTCTTTCTTCCTCCTCCTCTGTGGGAGGGAGTGGGTAGGCAGGTGAGTGAAGGCATGCAGATCACTCGCAGGTGGTTCAAACTTTCCATTTCACCAAACTGGTGACTGAAGCCAACTGGGGGGAATTAAAACAAAAGGCCCTGGCCGGTGCCTCCTCTCAAGAGTCCTTCCTCTGCACCTGAGTCCCTCATCGGCTTCTGGATCTGACCAACCCGGTCTTGAACCTAAATTTCCCACATCCTGCATCCAGTGGCGGTACCGGAGATTAAACCCAGGGCCTTGTGCATGCAAAGTAAGCACTCACCCACGGAGCTGTTAGCCCCAACTCCCAGAGTGCCCTGGGTGTCCTTTGTGGGCCGGCTTCTTTCCTAGGTGGGGTTTTCACAGAGGTCCACCAGTCCTCCTAGCCTCCTGGTCCCATCATGGTAGCCAAAGCGGACTTTACAGAATATAAAGCGATGCCTCCCATGGCCTCCCACTGCACAGAACCCCTGGGGCTGTGCCTTACATGCTCTGACCTCCGTCAACTCTTTCTGCAACCCCAGTCCCGTCCCTCTCCAAAATGAGCTGTTAGCCAAGTAGAGTTGTTTTTTTTTCCTTGCTAGTGAGTTATCTGGAAACTCCGTGCAAGCAGAGCTTCGACTGTGTTCTTCGTCGCCACAGGTCTGATGCCTGGAACGTCCTGGAACGTGGCACGGAGCTCAGCCAGTATTTGTTGAAAGAACGAGCCTTAAATTTCCTTAATACTCTTCCAAAGGGCAGCTTTGTTTTCAGAAAAGCCAACATTAAAATATCATCCGAGAAAAGGGATACATTCAAGAGATGATCACTGAAATTACAGGGCGCGCCTGTTGACACAGGAAGGCTGCTTCCAGTCTTTAGCAACTGTAAAGTCCAGGGGAAGAGAAGTTTAACACCCAAATGGAAAATATTCCCCACCTCACCTCAGATCACTTCCTGTCACACTATCCTGGGTTGTTGTTTTTTTTCCCCTTAGCACTTCTCGCCCTGTGCAGTTATGGTGTTGATTCGTGTTCCCTCACTCACTGCCTGCTTCTCACTCCCATTCACAAGAGTATTGACCTTGCCTGTCTTGTTCTCTATACACACCTAAGACGAAGCAGGTGTTCGGAGATCGTTAGTTGAAAAAGTGGATCTGAAGTCCTTAGAAATAGCCAGGATGAACACGAGACTCATTGAAAGGTGCAAACGTGAACTTGCTCACAAAACATCAGGCTGCAGAGCATTTGATCGGAGCGGCATGGAGAGCGAGCGGGTGGTGCATCACACAGGGAGCCAGGCAGGGATCCGATCCACTGTAAATCCGGCTCCCCGCTCAACCTGTAAGAGACATCACAGAGTGGGCAGATGCATGGCGCGTGGGCACAGGGGCTCGGGACATGCAGAACCTCGAGATCTGCCGCAAAGCTGGACCTTCAGAAGCAGGCTGTGCCCAGATGTCTCAGGGTGTGGGTGGGAGGTAGTGACAATTCCTGGGCAGCGCTGAGACGATTCCTGCCGGGCGTGGAGGAGCACAGGTTGTTTTTACTTGCTCCTGAGCCTTGACTTCACCTGATTCTGGGCGGCACTCTGGGAAAACACCGTGCTAACGGCTGCAGGGAGATGAGAGATGAGAGATGTGTCCCTTGTTCCGAAGCTGAAGACTACCACGGGCAGATCAGGTGACACCAGTGATGGCCCCCAGATAGGATGAAGAGGACAGGTGGCAGGAAACAGGGAGAGAGCAGCCCAAGGAAGGTGGGGAGTCCGTGTTAACAGTGGTAACAAGGAAGCCCTTGCAGAGGCAGGTAGACTAGTGAGGGACTCCAGAAAGTTCCACTAGGCTGGAGGCAGGGAGGGTCTAAGATGGGTACAAGAACAGTGATATGTGACTGAAAGTTCTAGAACCGTCCCTGAGAACCCAACCTTAGAGCCAGTGGCTGGAGTCACGGGCTGAGAACAAAACCAAGATGGTTTTGTAAGTAAAGGCCTGGAGGTCAAGCCTGGACAGCTCAGCCTGGCCAGGAGCAGAGGAAGAGCTAGGTAGGGAAACCTTTGCTGGCTAGGTGGTTAGGTGGTTAAAGAGTATTTACTGCTGTTGCAGAGGACTGAGGGTCAGTTCCCAGCACCCACGTAGGGTGGCTCACAATTGCCTGTAACTCCAGCTATGAGGGCCTCAACACCCTCTTCTGAACTCCATGGGCACCTACAGTCTCTAACACACATATACACATAATTAAAACAAAATAACTGGGTGGAGGTGGGCTTTGAGGTCTCATATATGCTCAAGCCATGCCCAGTTTCTCAGACCACACTACCTGTTGTCTGCACAAGATGTAGAACTCTCAGCTACCTCTCCAGCACCATGTCTGCCTGCACACTGCCATGTCCCACCATGATGATAATGGACTCTGAATTGTAAGCCACCCAGTTAAACTCTTATAAGAGTTTATAAGTTGCCATGGTCATGGTGTCTCTTCACAGCAATAAAAACCCCAACTAAGGCAGAAGGTGGTACCAGGGACTGGAGTGTTGCTGTGATAGGCCTGACCATGCTTTTGTTTGAAGGAATATGGACCTTGGGACATGGATTAGAAAAGCAGTTGAATAATTTAAGTGCTGCTCAATGGGCCATCCTAGTAGGAGCATGGAAGACAGTGTGTTGAGGGCGATTTCAGCTGTGGGGACTGGCTCAAGAGGTTTCAGAGGAAAAGAATGTTAGTATGTGGTTGGGAGACCAGTACTATGATATTTTGGGGAAGAATGTGGCTGCTTTTTGCCCTTGTCCTACGAGTCTGCCTGAGGATAAAGTGAAGAGTTTTTGAATTAATTCCCTTGGCAGAGGAAATCTCAAAATAGCCCAGTATAGACTCTGTTGTGTGGTTACAAGTGGTAACTCTAATGAAGATATATAATGAAAAGGAGCAAGCTGAGCAAGGGAAAATATAAAATGTACAGATTGAGAAAAGGGGACACCAGGAAGTGGAATAGAGCTGAATCCTGTGTTCAAGGACATAAACGGATTAAGAAATGGAATAAAGGGAGCGGTGATCTCAGGGCAGGATCCTACCTGCTAAGTTTCCAACTTGTGAAAAAGAAATAAAGAAAAGCTTAAAGCCAGGTGTGGGTGTGCACACCTTTAATCCCAGCACCTGGGAGACAGAGACAGGCGGATCTCTAAGATTGAGGCCAGCCTGGTCTACAGAGCAAGTTCCAGGCCAGCCAAGCGTAAGCAGTGAAGGAAACCATGGAAACAAAGCTGGTGAAGGTGTAATTGAATGAGGGGCCATGTTTCAGCCCAGTAAGCAGCAGACTTGGCAGCTTTGGCCACGGGGTTCTGGAGTTAAGGATAGGAGAAAGGAACTATGGAATTTGCCTCCATGACTAAGGAAAGCTGCTGAGGCCAGGCATGTGTCAGGTGTGTCCTTGAATGGAGGGCCAGAGAGGTCATTGTGTGAAGCTGTGAAGGAGAAGCTTGGATTGGCCTTGGAGACCCAAGATGTTGGAGATGCCAGAGCCCTGAGATACTGGTTGAGGGAAGCTGCTAATAGGGAATGGAACCAGCCCAACAGAAAGAAGTGTGTTGTAGTCAACAAAGCTGAAAGGAGTTGGGGACCTGAAGAGCACTTTGACATCGGACATGGCGATGCAGAGCTTGGAGTTTGATCAGCTGGTTTTGGGTCTTGCTTTGGTCCAGTATTTCCTCACTATGATCCGTTTCCATCCCTTTGGAATGGTAATGTACATCCTGTGCCATTATATGTTGAAAATATGTGATCTGCTTTTTTTATTTTGACTTTACAGGGGATTACAGTTAAGAGATTGCATGAATCTCAGAAGAGACTTTGATCTTTAGACTTTTAAATAAGGTTGAGACTATTATAGACTATGAAGACTTTTGAAGTTGGACTGAATGCATTTTTGCATTATGATATGGCTACAAGGCCAAGGAGTGGAATGTGGTGGTTTGAAAGAAAATGGCCCCCAAAGGGAGTGGCACTATTAGGAGGTGTGGCATTGTTGGAGTAGGCATGGCTTTGTTGGAGGAAGTGTGTCACTGTGGAGGTGGGCTTTGAGGGCTCATATATGCTCAGGCCACACCCAGTGTCTCACCACTACCTGTTGCCTGCACAAGATCTACCTCTCTAGCATCGTGTCTGCCTGCACACTGCCATGTCCATGATGATAATAGACTCAACCTCTGAGTTGAGTTATAAGCCACTCAATTAAATGTTTTCCTTTATAAGAGTTGCCATGGTCATGATGTCTCTTCACAGCAACAGAAACCCAAAGACACATTCCTAGTAAAAAATAATTGTGAAATGAATATGATGTACACAGATGTTCACAACACTACCACCACAGTATCCAAAGAGTAGAAACTGCCCAAGAGCCCATCAACACATGAGTGGATAAACAAATGCTTATCTGCAGTATAGACATACAGTGTAATATTATCCCTACATAAAAAAGATGAAAAATAATACATGTAGTAAGTATAGTGTAACATAAATGGCTAGAGGACATTATGTCAAGTGAAAGAAGCCATATAGAGAAGGTAACAGTGCATGATTCCACCTATAGGAGGTTCCCAGAGGGATCAAATTCATGGCGATGGCAGAATGGTGGTTGCTAAAGTTTGGTGACAGGGAGGGGAGGGCAGTTATTTTTTAATGAGTGCTTAAACCCATTGTTTCAGTTTGAAATAAAGCCAACTGTGGTAGCTCATACCTCTAATCCTAGCACTTAGGAGGCAGAGGCGGGAGGGTCATGAGTTCAGTGCCAGCCTGAGTACTGTAGGAGTTGATACCAGCAGTGTGCTTAGGACAATGCTGGCACATAAAGAACTCCATAGGAAGATACCCTAAGGTTATCATCCATTATCCCCATCCTCAAAACAGAGGACAGTTTATAAACAGATGTAACGAAAGTGTCAAGATACATTAGTAAGTGGTCAGGGGGAGGGCAAAATACACAGCAATGTGTACAACATGCTAACCTTAGTTTCAAGAAAAAGGATAGTAAAAAAATACACTGTGTCTCTAGAGACGGATGGATGGATGGACGGATAGATAGATCTATAAGTGTGTGTGTGTGTGTGTGTGTGTGTGTGTGTGTGTGTGTGTGTGTGTATTATGTACCCACATGAATATGCAAGTGTGCCATCATGTGTACATGTGCTAACTATCCTTGGTTAGACCCCTTTGCTGTGCAGCTCAGGGAACACAATCCCATTGTGTCCTTGTCAATAGCAGCCCAGGAGTGCAATACAAATGGTGTCCCTGGGAGTTGCCCAACACAGTGGCTCTGCTGACTTAGCAGCAGGTGGCTAACATCTCTTTGGAGAATACAGAGAATGGAATAACATTAGTTGTCTGTGGGGGAGGGATGTAGGTGACTCAGAAGTGGGGAGGCCTCTCACAGTGAAGCCTTAGTGTCCTCACAGCTTAGAACTTTGCAAATGTGTAATGGAATACTTGTTGCCCAGACAATAAGTAGAAAAAGAGTTGGAAAAATAAATTGATATACATATTTAAAGCTAATACATAAAAATAACAATGCAAGTTGAAGAGTTAAGGAAATACAAGTGCCGAGAAATATAGAGGAGAGAATTGCAATTAAGTACAATTTCTTCTTTGTCCTGTCCCCCAACCTCTGGTCTCTGGCTAGCTCTGTGTATCTGTCCTGAGTACCCTAAGGTCAGCATCTCATAAGAGGGGAAGGGCACAAGCGTGTCCAAACTTTTGACATTTCTGTATGACATTATCATCTACAAAGTTCATGATTAAGAACCTTGCAACTGAATTACTCAATCCCCCAAAAAGAAAAAAAGAAAATCACACACACACACACACACACACACACACACACACACACACACCTTATAACGTTTTTAATTAAGTTTACAATCTCATCTTGGGCTACACTCATATCTATCTTGGGGCTCAAGTGGCCCTCTGGGCCACAGGTCGAAAATGCTACTAACAGAAACCTGGCCCAACAGTTGTTTTGGTCAATAAAGCTTTATTGGAACATATAGCCACATTTATTTGGTTATGTACTGTTCGTGATTTCTAGATCCTACTGCAACAGCACCATTGTAGCTGTGATGAGGATTATGTGGTTCTCAAAACGGAAAGTATTGCCCTGGGTGTGATGACTCATGCCTGCTATCCTAGCCCTCCTGAGGTGAGGCAGGAACACTGCCTTGGGGTCAAGGTGTATGAAACACTATAGAATGTTTAGGATCAGTCTAGGCTACATAGTTCCAGGCCAGCCAAGGCTACATAGCAAAGCAAAACAAGAATATTTACTGATTGCCTATGGAGAAAGCCTACAGCTGCTAATACAGAGAAAAGAACAGATTTTTGAACAGGCATGTCTGGGGTTCGGTTTTAGAGTGGGCAGGCCTGGGGTCTCAGCACCATTGCTGCATGGTTAGTTATGGAAGATCAGGTGTGAAACCCGTCGTGAGTCTTTCCTGGCTTGTGCTTATTGGTTTTTAAAACAGTGGGAAGACCACATCTATGTTTTGATTCCTGCTTTTCTTTCAACTAACCTTATATCACAAGTAATTTTCTCTCTTCTTAAAATTATTCATAAGCACCTGCTTTCTCTTTCCTTATTTGTTTGTTTGTTTGTTTGGTTGGTTTTTTGAGACAGAGTTTCTCTTTGTAGCTCTGGCTGTCCTAGAACTCACTCTGTAGACCAGACTGGCCTCAAACTCACAGAGATCCACCTGTCTCTGCCTCATGAGTGTTATGATTAAAGGCATGCACCACCGTGCCAGGTTTAATTTGACTTTTACTATGGGAATTATCAACTGCTTGGAAAAATAGAAAGAGTAAGATAATAACCATATACTCATCTCCTCCATAAAAACTGGTAACATTTGGTCTTAGTGACTTCTTCTACTTTATTGCTGAAATAGTTTAACTAAATTGCAGATACCAAGACATTTCTGTTGTAAATACTTCCATAGGCATCCCAAAGGGGATGGATATTTTCTGTATATAACTTGAAAACAATTTCTTCTTCTTCTTCTTCTTCTTCTTCTTCTTCTTCTTCTTCTTCTTCTTCTTCTTCTTCTTCTTCCTCCTCCTCCTCCTTCTCCTCCTCCTCCTCCTCCTCCTTCTTTCTCTCTCTCTTTCTCTCTCTCTCTCTCTCTCTCTCTCTCTCTCTCTCTCTCTCTCCTGGACAGGGTCTTATTATGTAGCCCTGGCTAGCCTAGAACTAACTGTGTAGATCAGGTTGGCCTGAAACTCAGATAGATCCACCTGCCTCTACCTCTCAAGTGGTGGGATTAAAGGCGTGAGCTACCATGTCCAGTCAATAACTTCTTAATAAGTGCAAATACCCACTCTATATACAGATTTCTCAGGTCTTCTCCATACTTCTTTCATGCAGAGTTTCTTCAAACCATGGTCTACTCAGGAGCCCTTCATTGCATCTGAAGGTCTCATGTCCCTTTAAAGCTACAGTGGTATGTCACCCTAGTCCCCAGTCACCCCTTCACACTCCACTCTCTTTGTGTATTGACTTATGAATGAGGCAGGCTAGATGGACAGTGTTCTAAGTAACTGAATGAACCAGGACGTGTGCACCCATTTCCTTGATTCAGACTATTTCAGTGGATTCTAATACTTCCTTTGCAGACAGTGCCACAAAAGATAGCTTTCTTAAACCCTTCATTTGGCCTGAAAATAAATTTCCATCATCCTTTGCAGTTAGCTGTTAGTGTACTAACCACCTCCTCTCCTTCCTCTCTCTAACTCACAGACAGTGAGCTGTGGCATCACGTGATGTCTCTCTTAGGGTCATTCTGCCTTTTCAGGCACTGAGTTATGTCACCAAGTAGGGTGGGCACCGCTCTAGGAAAACTAACTCCTTTGTTTTGTTTTGTAGACAGGGTCTCATTCTGTAGTCCAGGCTAGCCTCAAACTCAGGACAACACTGCCTCCGCCTGCCAAGTGCTGGGCCTAGAGATGTGAGTCACTACCCTGGGCTTCAGCTTAGCTGCTTTTGTTTGGACAAAGTGAGTTATGCCCTGCTGCCTCCTCTCAGCCATCCCACACCGCCTTGCCAGATTGACACCCATCCTGAAGCCCTCCCCAGTGAACCCATTCCGGATAGCCCTCTGTCCCTGGTCCTTCCTGCAGTAGTGGCCCCTCTGCTTCTGTGACCCTCTGATGACATCGGTGCTGCTGAGTGGTTCTCAGCTGGCCACTGCTTTTCCATTCAATCTCCTCCCCTGGAGAGTGGGGGCTACGGCTTCTAGAAGTCTGATTTCCTTAGGGCCCCGATGACAGGAAAAGCAAACATACGGGAAACCAGAGGGGTGAGAGGTCACGGTCATCAACCCTCGTGAGAAAGCTGGGTGACCCCAGCAAGGCACTGTGCCTTCCTAAGACCCTATCAAGAAGAAATAAAGCGTGGCCTGCTGCCGCAGACCTGGAATCCTTGCTGTTCAAGAGGCTGGGCAGGAGGGTAACAAATTTGAGGCCTGCCTACACTACAGAGGGAGTTCAGGGTCAGCCTCGACAAATCAGCAAGACTCTGTCTCCAAATAAAAAACAGGTCCGGGGATGTAGTTCAGGGCTGAGTGCTTGCTAGTATGCAGAGAAGCATAAGTGCTGTGGGATGTTCTGTATGTCCTGTGGGAGCCCTTCTTGGGTTCTTTGTGGCGTTACCCAGCAGGTCCGCATAGAGGATGATTAGGACCATGGGCCTGAGTGCAGGTGTCTGAGATGGTCTGCACTTGGCTGTGCTGGGGGATGGTCTGTATGTCAAGTTGTTCTGATTGGTTAATAAATAAAACCTGATCGGCTGTGGCTAGGCAGGAAGGATAGGCGGGACTAACAGAGAGGAGAAATAAAAGGACAGGAAGGCAGAAGGACTGGCTGCCAGATGCCGCCAGCACAAGAAGCATGTGAAGATGCTGGTAAGCCACGAGCCACGTGGCAAGGTATAGATTTCTAGAAATGGGTTACTTTAAGGTATAAGAACAGTTAGCAAGAAGCCTGCCACGGCCATACAGTTTGTAAGCAATATAAGTCTCTGTGTTTACTTGGTTGGGTCTGAGCGGCTGTGGGACTGGCGGGTGACAGGGATTTGTCCTGACTGTGGGCAAGGCAGGAAAACTGTAGCTACACATAAGATGATAGTAAATTGTTAAAGTCCATGTGTTCATTTTACTTAGAAGATCAGGAAATCAAGGAGCAGGGGCGCCAGTGTTCACAATGAAACCAGTGTTGGATGAACGACGACACACAGGACTTGTTTGCACATGATAAGAAACGGGGGTGGGGGGGGTATAATCTTAATAATAGTAGTATCCTAAGAGGAAGTAAAGACCATCAAAGTATAAAAATTCAAGAAAATAGCCTCTTAAATAAACTAGGTCATATTAAAAGTGAGGCACTAAAATAACCCCCTACCCCCTCGCAAGGACAAAATATGATATCCAGTCTTGGAATGTCCTCAGGGACCACAGACAAATTATTTATTAAACTGGACTTTCCTATGCATTGCAGAGTTCATTGTCCCAGATGCCCCACTCTGTGTCCCTGAGGTCCCCATCTGTGGCGACAAACTAAAGACCACTGAAGGGCAGTGCTGGCTTCATTGAGAACCACAGATACATGTGAATACAACTTGAAAAGTTAAAAGCACTTTTCAAATACACAGTAAGATTAACCTCCAAAACCAGGATTGAACGTTCAGTGGATGCCGTCTGTTGGCACTACATTAATGAAGACCGTTGAATTGTAAAACATGAATCTTTTCCTTTGTGTGTGACCAATTTCCATTTCTGGAAACGTGGCAAGATCAATACACTTATTGGAAAGTAACTGAAAATTCTGGCAGCAACATAATCCTTCAAGAGCTTTGGAAAGTGAGTGGTGAAGACTTTGTACCTGGGATCAAGTCGGGTGAGGCAGAAATGCCATCAATGTTCCAAGGGCATTTGCTGAGCCTGGAGAACTTGACCTTTGATGCTGATGACCTCGCAAGAAGACAAACACAGGAGCCTGCCTAAGAAGGAGGAGTTTAGGGAGTGATCTTCCGGCACAGATTTGGAACAGCTTCAAAGGCTGTGCCCTCAGCCTTAGAGTAAATTTAGAAATACCTTCAAATTTGCACTCCCTCAAACTTGCACTGATATACAGTGTGTGTGTGTGTGTGTGTGTGTATACATATGTGACAGAAATTACCTCCAAACAGTCAAGCCACAAACTATCTGTGTTGCTTTCCCTTATGGCAAAAGTTTATGGCAAAAGAAATCCACCCTGTGGGTGGTCGGGATACCCAAGGTGGAGCGAATGTAACTGGGATGACCCCGGGAACAGAAATGCCTCCGTAACCTGGCAGAAACAAAAGTGGAGTCCTCTATAGAGAAAACCAGTTTATCCCAGACCTCCAAGTATCCCACATCCAAAATAACAAGGAAAGATGGTCAAAGTTAAGTGGCCGAGAGAAAGAAATGAACTAACCACACAGTGGAATAAAGCACCTAAGAGCTAAGAAGAGGAAGCAGCGGAAAGCGGGATCAGAACTGCAGAATTCTGCAGTAATAAGATAAAGTCGATAGTGAAGGATGTCTAATATGCTCAGTAAAAATAAAACCCGTTCATGAAAGGATATGCAAGAAACCACAGAATTGACCTAGAGGTTTAAAAAGACATCTGAAAAAAACTAGAAAAGAAAAATAACAACTGGAGTGAGCATTGGTTGTGGCTCATCGGTTAAGAGCAGTTACTATTCTTCCAGAGGACCCAAGTTCAGTTCCAAGCACCCACATCTGGTGGCGCACAGCTGCCTGTAACTCCAGCTCCAGGGAGCCTGATGCCCTCGTCTGGCCTCCGGGGGCAACTGTGCTCACATATCCACACATAGATGCACACACCTACACATAATTAAAACCTAGTAAAAAGAAGTCTCAGACAATCCGAGGACAGGTTTCCTAGAATAAGTCCATGTGAAGATTTATCTCTCCATTCCTCTCCATCGGTGTCTTTTCAGAACACCCAAGACATAAAGGATATTTTAAGGACAGCGTGAGAGCAGATGACTTTTAAAATTTCCTGGTGTGTTTATCACTGTGTGTCTGTGTGCCAAGGCATGCATGTGGAGGTCAGAGGACAGCCTTTGGGAGACATGTTCTCCTTCCAGTGTGGTTCAGAGTTCAAACTCAGGTCACCAGGCTTTTGGGGCAAGTCCTTTTTCTCACTGAGCCATCTTGCTGGCCCAAGGACACAGGTTGTTTTCAAAAGTGTTCTAGACAACTTACTACTCATGAGCAGCCATTGAAACCCAAAGACAGCTTGCGTTACCTTCACCGTGGTGAGAGGAAGCGACTGCCGTGTTCAATCCCGTACCCGTAATGAAGGGGCGGGGGGGAAAAAAAGTCATTTTCAGACAAAACCTGAGAGAATTTGGTCTTCACACACCCTCAGTTCTGACAGAAGAACACTTCATCCAAACAAAGGTGTGGGGGACAGGAAGGAAAAGCATGTAAACAGAGGGTGCCGGCAATGCCCAGTCCAGAAAGCAGCAACAATAGCAGGTTTGGGAGATTTTGAGAGAGAAATTGATGGACTTGAATGCACAACAATAACATTTAAGTCAGGACAATGTAAGTGGAACTTAACAAGGTGTTTATCTTTTCCAAAAGAAGATAGTGTTTGGGTGGAAGGCCCACCTCGGCTGCATCTCTCTCTCTTTCCAGACCCTGCCTGTGAGAAAGCCAGCCAAGCAGCGGCTCCTCCCCTGGAGCTGCTCAAAGACCACGCCCACAGGGGATTTAAGCTCCACCCCATAGCCTTGCCACGTGGTTTCCCCTCGGGGGTTTCTCGTCTTACCCTGGGACCACCCGGGAATGCTTTGCTGAGATTAAAACCTGGACTTTAATTTGGTTTGATTTGGCCTGATCTGATTTATTGTATCAGTGGAGTGTCCCACTACCGGGGGATATTATACTTATCAGAGAGTGGGCGTGGAAGGTCATCCCTGTAATCTCTGTGCCGGGAGGTTGAGGCCAGACCATCAAGAGTTCAAGAGATCAACCAGGGTGGAGAGAACCAACTCCCAGAACTCCACAGGTACAGCATGGCACATATGTTCCTGCTCTCTCTCTCCCTCTCTCTCTCTCTCTCTCTCTCTCTCTCTCTCTCTCACACACACACACACACACACACACACACACACACACACACATCACCACCAAAAATAATAAATAAAATGAGCTTTAACAATTAATTAAATAAAATTAACCTAAACTTTCTATTTCTTTTTAGAGGTAATGTAGTGCATTTCAGTATTCCATGTCCATATTGATTCACTCTTTAATCCCATAGGAGGTTGTCACATGTTTCCTAAGCATTGGGCATTGTATTTGACACCAGACATAATCTACTCTCCATAAAGAAATTTTAAAATACAATAAATAAAGCCATGAAAGATGGTGCACACCTGTAATCCCAGCACTTGGGAGGCTGAGGCAGGAGGATTGTGAGTTCCAGGCCAACATGGGCTATACAATGAGACTCTGTCTCAAAAAACAAAACCTAAAGCCAGGCAGTGGTGGTGCATGCTTTTAATCCCAGCACTCAGGAGGCAGAGGCAGGTGGATCTCTGAGGCCAGCCAGGTCTACTGAGTGAGTTCCAAGACAGCCAGGGCTACACAAAGAAACCCTGACTCAAAAAAACCAAAAGTCAGACCAAACCAAACAAAAAACAACCTAATAAATGTAATATCAACTGATGGATTATTATAACAAAGAACAATCAATTAAGTGCTTGTGACTTGTACACATGCTCTCTGTATTCACCTCATTTTACAGAAATCACCTAATTTAAGCCCAGGACCATTTCCTTGACTTTTTGTTGTTGTCAATTTTTTGGAACAAAGTTTCTCTCTGTAGTCCTGCCTGTCCTGGAATTCACCAAAGGTCTGTTGGTGTTCTTGAGAAAAATGAGCTGTCTTTGCATGGAGTTGGAACTGTTGGCTCGACAGTTAGTGATTCTGGAAAGCTGGAAGGATCTCCCAGTGTGGAGTTCAAAACCAGGCACAAGTAAAATTAAAACTGGAGATTAGTCAGGCCGTATGGTGCAGGCCTATCATCCCAGCTACTTGGGAGGCCGAGGTAAGAGACTGAATGCTCAAGGCCTGCCCATGAAATTAATAAGACTCAATCTCATTAAACAGTCAAACACATGCCTGGGGCTCAGTGGTAGAGCACTTCCTACCATGTGTGAGGCCCTGGGTTCCACACGGGAAAAATAAACAGCAGCTGATTTCTTCTCCACCTTTCAGCTAAGGTGAAGTGAAAACTTGGAGACTGCATCCTCATTCCGTGATATGAACACCTGGATCCAGATGTGCCTGAAGCTCTCCCACTCTCTGGGCTTCTCCGTCACATGGTCTCAAGTTGGGATATCTCATACTTGCAGAAGAAAAAAAAAAATGATTGCAGTTAATTCGGAGACACAAGCATGTGACCTCATCACTGTTGTGCCAGTTAGGTGACAAGGGGGACAACACATGTGGGTATTTAAATTGTACCCAGACTGCACATAAGGTGAGATGTTTTTGATTCCTTCCCTTCCCCTTCCTTGGTCTGAAGTCTTCACCCTCAGAGAATCATGGGACATCAGTGTCAACACAGCCAACCAGTCATCCTTCACTGGGGCATAGGGACCAGACCCAAGGTCGTAAACAATGCTTTCGAAGCTGTAATCTCAGGGAAAGGACAATAACAACAACAGTTACTCAGGTTCTGGAAAACGTCGCACCTCAGGTTTGCAAAGCCCTTGCAGCCAAATTAAATCTGACATCACTCCTCAGGTTGTCAGGGCACCACGGCAGCTTCTCCGACAGAATGAGCCCAAATACCGGAGGGCACTGTCTCTCGTGGGTCACAGTCGCCTACTGCACACCGCCTGGCTAATGGTGATTGAGCCTCCGGGATCGTGGGATGGAGAGTCGCAGACGCGGAGAACTCGGCACTCACACAGTGAAAGCAGGAGCTCAAACCTGACCTTGAGTTCTCCACTGCCGTCGTATCGTCTCCCTTCCACCGCCCAGGTCAGAAGGCGTTTGCAGGGTCCTGGCTGGGCCACTCCAGACTCAGCATGGAAGTTGGTCAGAGCAGCAATGTTCTTAAAACAAAGGGAACAGCTGGCATCAAGGTCATCACAAAAGGTTGTGTGTGATCCTCTCTGACAGAGACGACCCTGGCCACATCTGGGCAGAGGTGTGGCAGCGTAATCATTCAGGACATATGTTGATCGCCACACTGCTTGGCTCCTTGCCCGTGGGCACTTTGCCCTTCTCCACTGTTAAAGGTGACCACTACATTACACTACGCTGATGAGCAGGGCGAGGTCGTCTTTCCTCTCTAGAGGAGACGAAAAAGAAAAGGAATTTTCTCCCCTTGATAAATCTAAAGCTGTAATAAAGCAGAATTTAGATCTTTGGTGAATAATTCATGCTTATGCAAAAGGAAATTGAAAGACTTTCATTATATTTCATCTCTCTCTTACTGAGTTCTGGAAGCGGAGGTTCCTGGATTCTAGAGGTCCCCCCAGATTAACTCCCCTTTGGGAGTCCCTCATGTCACCCCCACCTCTTCAGGGAGCTTCATGTGGCTCCCCAAGCTGACCCAGGATGGAGACAGAGGCCAAAGGCAGGAGAGTCAGCTTCAGCAGCTGCCTGAACTGTCCTCCCTCGAGGCTTCTGTGGGGTCCTCAAGACAACATTGTCATCCCCAACACCAAATGACAAAGAAAAAGCGGATTGGAAAGACAGCTCAGTGAGCAGGCTGCTTGTTGTGCGATTATGAGGACCTCAGTTTAGATCCCAGCACCTCTGTAAAAATTCTGGGCATGGCGCTGTTCATTTGTAATCTCAACGCTGGGGAGCCAAGATGGGCGGATCCTGGAAGCTCACTAGCCAGCCAATCTGGCTAAAATAGCAAGTGCCAGGTCCAGTGAGAGGCGGAAACTCAAAAACTAAGATGGAAAGCAGTAGAGGAAGATGCCCAACATTGACTTTTGGCCTCCACATGCATAGATGGGCTAGTACACACATATGCACATACACATATACCACACACAGAACATTAGACCAAGAGCTCAGTCTTCTACCATGTATAAAACTCTGGCTACTTTATTTTAGTTTTAATCATGTGTATGTGGTGAGGGGTATGTGCATATGAGTGCAGGTACTTATGGAGGTCAGAAGAGGGCGCTAGACTCATCCCCTGGAGCTGGAGTTACAAGTTGTTGTGAACCACATGACAAAGGTGCTGGGAACCAAATTGGGGTCCTCTGCAAGAGCAGTATGTGCTCTTATCCACTGAGCCATTTCCCTAATCCCCTAGAATTAGCTCAAAAAGAGTTGCAAAGTAACATGCTGTGAAACTCCAAGATGAAATACAAGAGAAAACTACTTTTTTTAAATTTACTTACTTGTTTATTTATTTAGTTGAAACAGGTCTTATTAGGTTACCTGGCAAGCCTTGAACTCCTGGTCTCACAGGCTCCTCTTCTCTTAGCCTCCACCAGTGACTGGGAAACAAGTGCATACCACTGCATCCAGCTGATAGAACTTTCATAAAAAGCCTACTAAGTGTTCGTTGGTAGGCTGTAAGCATCCTGCTGAGTTTAGTGTTTTAACTTGGCATCAAGCAGTCTTGCTAAGCTTGTCTGTTATCTCTTAGTTGCTTATTTTTGCAAATTCTTTTGACTTTTTAAATGCAGACAGCGATGCCATTTTTGAATAGAGACAGTCTTATTTCCTCTTTTACAATCAATCCATATACCTTTCACTTTTCTTGCTTTATTGCATTAGCAAGGAATTCATTGCCTTATGCCCCACTCTAGGAATCAGGGTTTCTTTGACTGTTACTCTCTAAATTTGTAGTAAGAGGGAAGCACTCTCCCAGTGGAAATTGATCCCCTGTCTCACTGGCAGCTTTCAATCTAGCTTTAACTTCTAAGGCTCTGGGTATCCCTTTGACGAAAGCTGGAGTCCAGTGTTTCAAAGTCAGTCCCAGGATGCATCCTTTAAGGCCTTGCCTTGTCTAGCACTTCAGGAGAAAGGTTAGAAATAGGTGGTGGGTGGAGTGGGTCTCAACAAAATGACCACACAGTCCTGCGTATTCTGGCAAGGCAGAAAGGGTCATTTCTGCGTACAGCTGCGTAGCTGGGCCAGGTCAGACTGGCAAGCACTCCCAGCAAGTGTCAGCTGAGTTTTCATTCCTGATGCAAAAGGATCCTGTGCCCCACTCTGAGTGGTCAGAGATCAGCCTCACATTCTTTTGTGATTGGCTAAATTAAAGCAGCGACTTGAGAGAACATGAGGCAACCTTGAGCGTGTACCTTGACCTTAGAAAAACGCTGACCGGGGAGGCTCCCTGCCAAATGTGTCTTTACAGATTTCTTTAAAGATGGAGCGTCCTTTGTCTCGTTTAACCCTTTGCTAGAAAGGGCTGTGCATTTCATTTGCATTCCCACACACTGGATGCCTATTTTTTTTTTTTTTTTGTCTGTTTGGTTTTTGTTGTTGTTGTTGTTGGTTTGTTTTGGGGTTTTGGATTTTGTTTTTGTTGTTGATGTGGTTGTTGTTGTTTTGTTTTATTTTGTTTTTCCAGACAGGATTTCTCCTTGTAGCCCTGGCTGTCTTGGATCTCACTCCGTGGACCAAGCTGGGCTCAAATTCAGAGATCCACCTGGCAGTGGTAGCGCAGGCTTTTAATCCCAGCACTCAGGAGGCAGAGGCAGGCGGATCTTTGTGAGTTCGAGGCCAGCCTGGTCTACAGAGTGAGATCCAGGACAGGCACCAAAACTACACAGAGAAACCTGTCTCAAAAAACAAAACAAAACAAAACAAAACAAAACAAAACAAAACAAAAAAAAATTTCAGAGATCCACCTGCCTCTGCTTCCCTAGTGCTGGGATTAAAGGCGTTCACTCCCACACCTGGCTGGTTGGGTTTTTTTAAAGATTTACTTTGAACTACGTATGTGAACGTGTGTCTGAGTGTGGGTTTGTGCACGTGAGTGCAGTGCTGATACACACCAGGCTGGGGCTTCAGATCCATTGGAGCTGGGGTCACAGGCAGTTTCGAGCCACCTGATGTGGGTGCTGGACACTGAACTCTGGTCCCCTACAAGAGCAGTAATTGCTCTTAACTATTGAGCCATTTCTTCAATCCTGCCCCCTGTTACTTTTTTTCCATCAGTATTTTGAAGCATTGGCCAAAAAATGTAAACATCCTTTGATATTCCATTCAGCCCCATAAAACAAAGGATGGAAATTAGTCTCCAAGTTTGCTTAACCTGTTTGGGTCATATAATTAAGAAATGGCAGGATTTGAACTCAGATCTATCAGGACAAGAAAGAATGTTTTGGGTTTTGTTGTTGTTGTTGTTGTTGTTTCCCTTTTGAACTGTACCACTACAGCTAGGAAAATCCAGCAACATTTCTCAAGCTCTGTGCAGACATATGAAATGCCTGGTGTGAAAGAATTCTAAAGTTTCCTTCAGCTGTCTAGAAGGCCAGACTGTGGCAAATGAGGAAATAGTGTTGTGTTTGTCCTCCAAACGGCCATGGAACATCGGTCCTCCCATGTCCTGAAGCAGGTGCTGAGGTCAGAAGCCAGGAGTCTCTAATTATCGGTCCTGGTCCCCTCGGGCTCATTTGAATCATTCCAACTAGGAACCAGAACTGCCAATATGGACTTTGGTTTTTGTTCACAAACTTACCCATTCATTTCTAGGTCAAGGAGACCAAGCCAGTTTGCCTCTGTGACCACTCAGGAAGCCTGGGAGCCACCTGGAGATGGCTGATTCCTCAGGGGTGAAGGCGATACCCAAACAAATGTTTAAGATGGAAACAGATCCCATTAGAACCACGACTGAAGGAAACCAGCAGCCAGGCCGTCCTTCATGAGCATTAACAAATGACATCTTGTTTAAGTTCTCAAGATATTAATTCTTCTAAGAGCCAGGACATTTGAATTAAAGAAAGGCATCTCAAAATGTCATTCTTGAGAGGCTGGAGAGCTCACTCAGCAGTGAAGAGCACTAGCTGCTCTCCCAGAGGACCCAGGTCCGATTTCCAACACCCACGCGGTTGCTCACAACCATCTGTAACTCCAGTTCCATGGGATCCAACTCCCTCCTGTGGCCTCCATGGACATGCATGTGGTACACAGAGATACATGTGGGCAAAATACCCAGACTCATAAAACAATAAATAATTATAAAAAAATTTAAACGTCATTCTTAGGGGAATACCTAAAAGAATAGGAAACAGTCAACATTTAACCATTCTGTCCCTAACACATAGACCAGTCCTGGCACATAGTAAGTTCTTAGTAAATATTTGGTGAATAAATTAACCAGTCTTCACTACCCTGTCTCTGTAGCTCCAACTCTTATTATTCTCCAAATACTCTACATGATAGCCAAACCAGGCTCTCCCGGAAGCCAGGCAAATCTAAGCATCCAAGCATCCGGGGCCATCGTGTCCCTTAGCGTTCATCAGGGTCACAGAAATACCTGAGAGGAGCAACTTGGGGGTGAAAAAGACTTATTTTGCTTCACCGTTGTAGAGGTTCTGGTCTGTGGTTACTGGTCCCCATGGCTTTGGGCCTGAGCCAAAGCTGAACATAATAATAATAGAGAGGGTGTGGCCGTGCAGAGCTGCCCATCTCCTGACAGACAGGAATGAGGAGTGGGAGAACACAAGATAGACCCTTCAAAGGCACCCCACCCCACCCACACCCCTATACCCTACTTCTTCCCACTGGGCATCACTTCCTAGAGTATCAGGTAACGACCAAAAATAATGAATCCATTGAGTCAATTGATCAATCCATTCATGAGGTCAAAACCCTTATGGTCCACTCATTTCTAAAAAGCCCACCTCAGAACCCTGCTGTACTGGTACCATACGCCTTTTGGAAGAATGCTTCCTATTCAAATTGTCACAGTCCTGTTGGTCTCTGCTTAGATGTTTTCTGAACATCTGTAAATCTGGGCACACTCTGACTCATCCTTTGAGACAAGCTAGTATGCATTTTTTTTAAAGTGACCCACAGTCCCAGTCCCTCAAACCTTGCGTTCCATAGCACCCTGAATAGCCATTTGTGGCAGCATCCTAAAGTCATTTATTGACAGCTTCCTTCTTGCACCAAGGGAACTGATTGGCCCTTCTTAAGTCCCCCTGTATCCTCTCTGTGCTTGGAGTATTATAGGTGATATTTGGGAGATAAGCGAGTAGCCAGATAATGAAGGATCAACGTACGGATGGATGGATGCATGCATGCATGGATGCATGGATGTGGGCTGCACAGGGGCAATCTGAATCAAACTAGAGAGGGAGGGCAGCCATCGCTAACTGTTCAGACCCTTCTCTGGACTTGGCTGTGGGAAAGGCACGAGAAAAAGGAGGCAGAGCCTGTGGTCAGTGGCAAGGGTAGGAAATGGCTACAACACGATGCCCAGCCCTCTTCCTGAGGGGCGCTGCAGTACCTACTGGACCATGCAGAAAGCAAGTCTTCAAAGGGGGCGAGGAGCAGCAGAGGGTGCTAGAGATGACCCACCTGCACAGGCGTCGCCTCCTACTGAGCCTGGACCAGCTGTGAAGATAGCATTCCAGTTTTTCTTCTCATCATTTCCCCTTTGCCGTTCAGTCCCCTTTGGCCCCCTCCTAACAGGAGCGTGTTTCATTGTGACCCCTAAGAATGATTGTCTTACTTGGCTCAGTCTGGGAGGAAGGGACTGGACCTGCCTGGACTGAGTCTACCAGGTTGATCGCAGTCCTCGGGGGAGGATTTGCCCTGGAGGAGGTGGGAATGGGGGGTGGGCTGGGGTAAGGGGAGGGGGTGGGAGGGGGGAGAATAGGGGAACCCGTGGCTGATAGGTAGAACTGAATGGTATTATAAAATAAAATAAATAAAATTAAAAAAAAAAAAAGGCACTCGGGAGGCAGAGTCAGGTGGATCTTTGTGAGTTCGAGGTCAGCCTGGTCTACAGAGCGAGATCCAGGAAAGGCGCAAAGCTATACAGAGAAACCCTGTCTCGAAAAACCAAAAAAAAAAAAAAAAAAAAAGAATGATTGTCTTTTCCACCTGGTTGGAATGACCTGTGCACTCTGGACCCTTGCTCAGCACCTGGTGCTCCTTGCCCAACATCTTTGTTCAGTTGTTTGCTGTGTCTGCAGCCAAGTCCATGTGGTGCATGGCCCTCTCCCTTGCCCTGAACAACGGAAGAAGTCTTGGGTCATAGTGTATACCTCTCTTGTGGATCTTTCTCAGACGGCAAGCCACTTTGAGCCCTGGATTGCCAGGATCTGTAGGGAATGTAAATCTAGGATCAGGTAAGGAAAAAAACAACAAGTATGGAGCCCATGTTCCATGCAGCTATTACATGGCCTCATTCAATACCATCAGTCCTATGGTATTAGTACCATGGTTGGATAAGGACACTAGATGAATAACCTCGCTAAGGCCACTCAGCTGCCAGATACCAGATCTCAAGCCCAGTGAGAGCTGTCCAGTCAGTCAGCAGCTCAGCTCCTGCCGCCTTTCCATAACAATGGTCCTTCCAGTGAGCTGAGGCCACAGAGAGGCAGGAGGCACTTAGAATGTCCAAAGGGACATATGAATGTAAATCTGATGAAGGATGGTGTTCGAGGCAGAAGGGTCAAACCTGGTCATGGGATTTCTTGGTTCCCTTCACACTAAGCTGGGAGACAGTAAGTGAGGGGGGGAAGAGCCCCAACAGGGAGGGGCTGGTGAAGAGTGGGCAAATACTCCATTCTAAACTAGAACTGGAGTTGGACCAGGGCCAGGATCCCCCACCTAGAGACAGAGATGCTGATGAATCATCAGGGCCGGCATGGTGATTCTGTGGGGAAGAACACCTGCCACACAAGCCTGACAACCTGAGTTTGATCCCAGGGACCCACATGATAGAAGGAGAGAACCAACTTCCACAGCTGCCTTCTGATCTTCATGGATACACCATGGTAGATGTGTGCCCACTCCCATATATACAGCATACACACACACACACACACACACACACACATGTTAGATAGATAGATAGATAGATAGATAGATAGATAGATAGATAGATAGATAGATAGATGAGGAGGATCACAGACTCATCCACCGGGATACTCCTGTGGGGCTGGGAAAGGTCTCAGGGTGGGGTCCAGATGTGGAAGCCAGCATCTCTAGAGAGGGATGAAGTTTGTTGGTTTGCTTTTCTCTATTTATCTTCAGTGCCTCTGCTGCCACGGCCAGCACACATCCCATTGCCTACAGTAAGGCAGCACTGGCCAGCTGTAGCCAAGTGTCTATCTGGGCAAAGTCACAGGCTAAATATCTTCATCCATCCATCATTCATCCATCCACCCATCCATCCACCCACCCACCCACCCACCCATCCATCCATCCATCCATCCACCCATCCATCCATCTACCCATCCACCCACCCACCCATCCATCCATCCATCCATCCATCCATCCATCATCCATCCATCCATCCATCCACCCATCCACCCACCCACCCATCCACCCACCCACCCATCCACCCATCCATCCACCCACCCACCCACCCACCCACCCATCCATCCATCCATCTATCCATCCATCCATCCATCCATCCATCTATTCTTTCAGCAAACAATTAAGCGACCACTAGGGGTGAGGTGTTGGGAATATTCAAATGAAAAAGATCCACTCCCTGCCAGAGCAGAGGCCACAGGGAGTCAGAGAGCAGACAGGACACTCATCAGTGTGTCTAGCAGAAGTCACTTCTCAGACAGGCAGAGGAATGGGAGGTGCCCAAGGAGCCAGGCCAAACCTTGGGGTACAAGCCTGCGATCCCAATACTAGCGAGGCTGAGGCAGGAGAATTTCAGGGAGTCTGAGGCCAGCTGGAGATACATAGAAAGTTCCAGGTTGGCCTGGGCTGCGTAGCAAGACCCCTTCTCAAAAAAAAAAGGGGGGGGGGTGAATAAAAGCCATTTAGAAAAGGGCAAGAATGCCTTTCCAGGAAGAACAAGTGTTAGGAGGAAGATGACGGGGTGAGGAGGTGAACGGTGCTCGGAGAACAATAGAGGTGTGATGAACGGGACACGGGGATGCTGGGGACAAGGCTCAGATGCAGTCTGCCTAGAGAGGAGAGAGAGCAGCTGAATACTCTTAATGATGCAGTGACGGGGTCAAACAAGGGAGAGTGGGACCAAGAAGCTATCTCTATGGTAATAAGGCAGCCTCTCAGGAGTTTTGACATAATTCCTCTGAGAAATCAAAGTCCCTCTGTGAAGTACAGGCTCCTCTCTGAGGTATAGGCCCCTCTAGGGCATGTGTTTCTCTGTGAAATGTAGTCCCCCTCGCTGAGTGAAGTATAGGTACCCTAGTGATGCATAGGACTCATACCATCTGTGAGGTACAGGCCTCTTCAGTGAGGTATAGGCTTCCTTACGGAGGTATAGGATCCTCTGTGAGGTACAGGCCCCTTCCATCACTGAAATGCAGGCTTTTGTGTGAGGTATAGACCCCTCTGGGAGATGAAGGCCCTTCAGTGAGTTATAGGCCAGTCACTGAGGTATGGACTCCTCAGTAAGTATAGGTCTTCTCTGTACGGCTCAGGACCCACTATGAGGTACAGGCTATTTAGTGAGATAACAGGCCCCTTCATGAGCTATAGGCCCTCTGTGAGGTAGGGCCCTCTCAGTGAGGAATAGGCCCCTTCATGAGGTGTAGGGCCTCCCAGTGAGGAATAGGCCCCTCCATGAGGTGTAGGGCCTCCCAGTGAGGAATAGGCCCCTCCATGAGGTGTAGGGCCTCCCAGTGAGGAATAGGCCCCTCCATGAGGTGTAGGGCCTCTCAGTGAGGAATAGGCCCCTCCATGAGGTGTAGGGCCCCTCTGTGAGGAATAGGCCTCTCTTGTGACATACGGTTGGCACGAGGAAGCTGTATCCATCCCCATTTTATGAGCTTGACTTATCATTTCCCTTTGGATCTATGGAAAGGTCAGGGAATAAAACCAGTTGAGCTCACACCAGCCTCTGCTCCTGCCCTGGCTCTGACGAAACACTCTGCTCAACTCCTCCACCTGGGACACTTCTGAGGTTGCCTTGTGTTTGGCGGAGGGGGTCCTGGCCTGAGCCTCACCTTTGCCTGTCCTGCTCCTGCTTCCTCGCTGAGTCTCTCTTGGGAACACTTCCTGAACTACAGCACTGGCCCAGAAATCCCCATTGTAAGGGCTGCTTCTGAGAAGCCTAATGTAAGACCTTCAAGGAGCAGGGAAGTGGGGGTTGCAGCCACAGCTGACGCCAGCCAGAGCCACACTGACTTCCCTGTAGGGATGCCAGATTTAGTAAATAAAACACGGGGTGCCTGTTTTATTTGAATTCCAAATAAACTTTCTCTTTTTTTTTTTTTTTTTTCAGACAGAGTCTCATTATGTGGCTCTGGCTGGCCTAGAACTTGCAATCCTCTTACCTCAGCCCTCCCAAGACTGTGGTTGTAAGCTTGCTCTACTACACCCAGCCACATATTTCTTTATAATGAATACCACCCATGTAATATTCATAATAAATTCAGACTGGAATGTTCATCGTTTATATGGAATTCAAAGTTAACGGGGTATGCTGTCTTCATAATTACTTTTCTATTGCTGTGATAAGACCTCATGACCAGAGTAACGTACACAAGAAAGCATTTAATTTGGGGTTCCTGACGTTAGAGGGTTAGGGGCCATGACCATTGTGGTAGGGAGCATGGCAGCAGGCAGGCAGGCATGGCGCTGGAGCGGTCGCTGAGAGCTCACATCTTGATCCGCAGCCGTAAGGCAGAGGAAATGAATGGCATAGGCCTTTGAAAGCCTTCCTCCTCACTCTTTCCAAACGGGTCCACCAACTGGGGACCAAGTATTCATATGTATGAGCCCATGGAGGTCATTCTCATCCAGACCACCACAGCTGTCTTATATGACAAGCCTTAAGAAAGACTCAATTTCTTGTGTGGGCCTCTTCTGAAGGTATACTTGCAACTGAAGTGGTAGAAAGATAACCGTAACTCAGACAGACACGTTACTAAAGTTGCGGTTATCTTCTTTTTATTCTACTTTAGAATAAGTTAAAACCAAAATATGATCATTGGCCCCTGAAAACACCCGTGGGCCCCAGGTACTCTACCTACCATGTTGATCAGCTTTCTGTTACTGTATTAAACATCAAATGTGAGGGGCTGGGAACACGGCTCAGTGGGTAAGGTGCTTGTCATGCAAGCGTGAGGACCTGAGTTCGGATCTCCAGAGCCCGTGAGAAAACCAGGCATGGTGGCACTCTTCCATAACTCCAGAGCTGGGAGGTGGAGACAGTTTGGTGGCCAGCCTGACCTAGCTGAAATAGTGAGCTCCAGGTTCAGTGAAAGTCCCTGAGGCAGGAATAAGGTAAAGAGCAATATAGGAAGACACTGAATATTAACCTCTATCCTCCATGTGTGCACACAGGAGCAAATGTACCTATACACACACACACACACATACACACACACACACACACACACACACACATGCACGCACGCACGCACGCACGCACGCACACATACCTTCCCCACATACAAGCAAATAAAATACTTTTGATAATCAATTTCATATAGAGAACATTTTTATTTTCCTTCACACTTTTGGAGAGTTCAGTCCATGTGTAATTGTCCTCATTGCTTTGGGCCTGTGGAACAATAGCCCATTATCATAGGAATGTATAGTGGAGACATGTGCTCAGCTTACGGCCAGGAAGCAAAGAGAGGGAGAGAGCCAGGCTCCCACAGTCTCCTTGGAAGGTAGTCTTCAAATAACTTAAGGACTTGTATTAGGACCCACCCCTTAAGGGTGATGCTTAATGGAGCCAACCTGACAGCCTCTCAGAATCACGGAGGAGGTGGGCCTCTGGACATACCTGTAGGGGACTACCTTGTTTGCACTAACTGAAGCGGGAAGACCCGCCCATGTTTCCCCGGCTGTGTCCCGGACCACTGAATGGAGAAGGGAGTCACGCAGTGGCCCACGTCCGTGACTCTGTTTCTGATTAGGGAAGAGACGTGGACAGCTCCCTCAAGCTCCTGCCCTATGACACCCCCCACTGGGATGTACTGACCCCCGGAACTGTGACTCTAAGCAAGCTCTTTCTCCCTTAAGATGCGTTTGTCAGGTTATTTAATCACAGCCCCATGAAAATAAACTTCAGACAACTTCTCAGTAATCCCGCTCTAGGGGCCAAACCTTTAACACATGCCAGTTAGGGGACACTGAAGGTCTAAACCACAGAATCTGCTCTCCCAGTGGGCAGTTCAGCTCTTGTGCCAGTCCATAAAGAGCCTTAGATGCTGCAATTAAATATGCTTCCATCTTTTGTTTTGGTTTGGTTTGGTTTGGTTTTTTGAGACAGGGTTTCTCTGTGCAGTTTTGGCGCCTGTCCTGGAACTCACTCTGTATCCCAGGCTGGCCTCGAACTCACAGAGATCTGCCTGGCTCTGCCTCCCGAGTGCTGGGATTAAAAGCGTGTGCCACCACCGCCTGGCAATATGCTTCCATCTTATCAACCATTGTTCATGAGACAATTCTGTGATCAGATATCAGTTGAGAGAGTGAAGGAGACAAGAACCGAGGATCTGGCCAGGGATGCGATGGTCATGTGATGAAGGGCAGCCAACTGGTTCATTAATGTGTGGGTCTGCACCCTGGTGAGCACAACAGGTTCTATCATGCAAATCCGTGGCCTGCAGCTCAGGTAGCCTGTGTAACTAAATGGGTGGGAGCCGCTCTTGGCCTTCGCTTTCCTCATCAGAGCCCCCAGGGTACCACCAGGCAGAAACTAGGAACAGGGCCACATTCGGTGAAGCAACCCAAGAGATGTTCTAAGCATGACTCTTAAGGCATGTTGTCTTTTGTGTATGTGTGCGTACGCACTCATTCAGGCATGTGTTTGTGTGCACGTGGTTGTGGAGGACGGTCTCTGACTGCTCTGCACCACTCTTTTTGAGGCAGGGTCTCTCACTGAACCTGAAGTTCACTGATTTGACTAGTGTAGCTGGAGTTTTTCTGCCTTGCCCACAGTCAGGACAAACCTCTGTCACCCGCCAGTCCCACAGCCGCTCAGACCCAACCAAGTAAACACAGAGACTTATATTGCTTGCAAACTGTATGGCCGTGGCAGGCTTCTTGCTAACTGTTCTTTTATCTTAAATTAATCCATTTCCATAAATCTATTCCTTGCCACGTGGCTGGTGGCTTACCGGCGACTTCACATGCTGCTGGTCATGGCGGCGGCTGCAGTGTCTCTCTGCCTCAACCTTCTGCTTTCCTGTCCTTTTATTTCTCCTCTCTGTTAGTCCCGCCTATCCTTCCTGCCTAGCCACAGCCGATCAGGTTTTATTTATTGATCAATCAGAACAACTTGACATACAGACCATCCCCCAGCACAGCCAAGTGCAGACCATCTCAGACACCTGCACTCAGGCCCATGGTCCTAATCATCCTTTATGCGGACCTGCTGGGTAAAGCCACGAGGAACCCAAGAAGGGCTCCCACAGGACATACAGAACATCCCACAGCAGACTAGAATGGCTGGCCGGCCAGCTCCAGGGGGTCTCCTGTCTCCATGTTCCTTCCCAGTGCTTGGGATCACAGGTGAGCAGACCGCTGCATGTGGATGCTAGGGATTCAGTTCAGATCCTCATGCCTGCGTGGCAAACACGTCCCCGAGCCCTGCATTTTCTTGTTTTGTTTACATGTTATAAGACAGGGTTTTCATGTAGCTCAGGCTGCCCTTCAACTCACTTTGTAACTGAGGATGATTTTGACCTCTGCCTCTGCCCCAAGGGCTAGGGTGAGAGATGCAAGCCACTTTGCCCAGCTCATTGTCATGTTTAAAGGTACTTTTAAAAACTTTATTTTTATGTGTGTGTGTCTGTGTGTGTATATGGATTTTCTCATGTGTGTGTTCAAGTACTTTAGGGGAGTCAGAAGAAGGTGTCAGATCTTTTAGAACTGGAGTTATAGGAACCATCAGATGTGGGGGCTGGGAATCAAGCTCAGGGCCTCTGGAAAAGCAGCGGGTGCTCTTAACCATTGAGCCATCTCTCTAGCACCCCATTCTCTATTTTTATGAATAAAGTTGTATGGAATAAGGGAAGCTTGTGTGATCCCATACTGCTGGCTGCTATTTCTGTTCAGAAGCCTGAAACATTCACGGCCTTGCCCTCTACAAAGTTATCTTGGTTTTTCTCCTAGGCCAGAAAGTCACAGGATGGGATTTTGTGAGAAACTGATGTTTTAGAGTATTCAAAATGTAAAACAAAGTCTTTCTGGTCAGTCCTCTATGGTGCATCAAGTATGGTCCTTCCCTTAGCCCATAGATCCAAATAGAAACCTTGTAAGTTATCCTGGGCCCATGGAAGATGGGTGGCTAATCACCCTGTTACGGGGGAAATGTCACAGAGAAACCTGTCCAGATGGTATGTAGGGATTTATGTGAGAAACTTGCTACACAAAAACCCAGGGTGCCCTCTTGGTGGGCACCACCAAGGCTTGGGGCTTAAGGATGGGGGAGAATAGGTGTTTAGACAGAAGGGTAGTTTGCGTTGCTCAGGAACTCCTTCCTGTCCTTCAGGATAATTTCAATCATCCACTGGGCTCCACGAGTACTTTAGTTGACCTAATTAAAGCTTGCATTGCTATCTTAACTAAGAAAATGCTACTTTCAACTGTATTTGAAAGAAAAGAAAAAGAATAAATATTATCAAGACCATCTCTTAGAAGATTAGGACAAAAAAAAAAAAATCCAAGAGGAGAGGCTTCAAAGCTGTTTTTGTTTTCCCTGGCTTTGAAATACATAGACAGCCCGATAATTTTGTCTTCCTGAAAATATAGCAAATATAGTCTATTTACTGTCTTCAGGCAATTCCATACATAAATTAAAACACACACACACACACACACACACACACACACACACACACACACACACACACCACAAAGCACTTTAAAGAAAACCCTCCCGTGAGCCCTCATCCATCATTTCTCTTCCTGTGGTGAGGGCTTTCTGCCACAGATCAATGCAATTTGAAAGTTTCAGAGGTGATTTTGTTTTTCACGTTTTGCCATTTGATGAGTTTTCAGATGGCCATCTAAAGACCGGCTTACACGCGGTCTCTCCCTGATCTCAGCAGCCTCGGGATGAGCTATAGCATTGAGAGATCCTGAGCAGAGATAGAGGCCCATTTCATCTTGTTTCTCCAAGTCAGCTTTTCAATGAGCTCCAACACAAGGCTTAGTAGACTCATGAAAAACCTTTTTTTAACCTCGAGAATAGTGTTTCTGCTTCTCATCATCATATTTAGTAGGAAAGTTGCTTTTCCATTTCAAAGAAAGTCTTTCTAGGCACAAAGTGTGCCATAAAAAAAAATGTGGAAAGACGGAGCGATTCCTTTTTACTGTATTTCTGAATGCACTGGGTTAAAAGTGAGATATGATAGTCTTATTTCCCTAATTAAAAAATTTTTTTTCAGGCAGCTACATAGCTTTGTGGCACCAAAAGAAAAAATAATCCCAAAGCCAGGCATGATGGAGCATGCTTATTTATATCCAGGGTTGGGAGGTAGAGACAGGTGGATTCTTGAAGCCAACTGGCTGGTAAGCCCAGCGTAATCAGCCATCTCCAGGCTAATTGACAGACACTGTCTCAAAAATACAAGGTGAGTGGTGTCCAAGGAATGACAGCTGAGGTTGTCCTTTAGATGTCTCACACACATGGACATGTGCAAATGTTAATTGCATGAACATGCACTTGGACACTTACATTCATATACATACACACACACACACAAAACCATCAAGTTTTGGTAGAAGATGAGTTTTTGTTGTTGTTTTATTTTTTTAAATTCAGATTCTCAGTATACAGTGCTGGCCTTGAACTCTTGACTTTCCCTTTAGGGTGCCTCGTCTCAAATGTTCAGTCCTCCTTCCTCAGTCTCCCAAGAGCTGGGGTACTGTGGGATGTCTTTCTTTATTCTGTGAATATGTGTGGCTCCCATTGGATAACAAATAAAGCTGTTTTGGCCTATGGCAAGAAAGCTTACAGCCAGGCAGGAAATCCAAGCAGAGATACAGAGAGAAGGGAGGAGTTGAGAGAGATGCCAGCCCACCGCCAAAGGAGCAACAAGATGCCAGTAGACAGGTAATGCCACGGCCACTTGGGAACATATAGATGAATCGGAATGGGTTAATTTAAGATGAAAGAGTTAGCTACCCAGAAGCTGAAGCCGTAGGCCATATAGTTTGTAATTAATATACGCCTCTGAGTGGTCATTTTATAGGGGACTGTGGGACTGCTGGGCTGACAGGAAGGAGAAACTTTCCTCTACACTGGGGTTACAGGTATGCACCACCACGCCCACCAAAAGCATGCATTTTGAAGGGTGTAATTGGTTATTTTGTTTCTTTCTTTGGTCAAATCATTTAGTAGTCCCTTGAATGAACCACATAAATGTACTTAGCAGGGAAACAGAATCGGGGTACGTTTCTGTGTTTGTCCGTGGTCCAGGGAAGACGAACGCAGTGGAAGGGATGGCAGTACAGTGTAGCAGGCACCCAACAAACCCTCTCCCTGAAGTCACCCCTAGTTCCCGGCGGTGTGTAACAACAAGACGGATCGGTTGGCCGGCTGACTGATGGGTCCTCAAGCTTCATTTCTAAAAAAGACATTATCAATAGTGCTCATCAAATGGTATGGCAAAAAAAGCAAGTGGACGGATGAGATGGAGGTCAGCTGGCTCTCACGCTTGCTGTCAACGAGGATAAATGTCCATCTCAACCCTCTGTGAAGAACAGATCCAGTACCCCGATCCAGCTCGGATAGCTCCTTTGCCCAGGCCACTGATGTCACCTCGCTTTTTCCCCACTTCAACTTCCTCTGAAATATCAGGGAGCTAGACTGGCAAGATGGCTCCACAGGTAAAGGTACTCACTCCATAAACTTGGCAGCCTGAGGTCAATCCCTAGAACTCACATAAAGGGGGGAGGAGAGATCCAACTCCACAAAGTTGTCTTCTGACCACCCATTCACCATGGGATGTGCACCCACAACACACACACACACACACACACACACACACACACACACACACACACACACCATGGGAGTCCTTACAGGCATGGTTCAGAAGTGACCAACTTCTTTTGACTCCTGACTGCAAAGGTAGGGACCTGTTAGTTGCAAACAACTGACTATCCAGTTAAAGTAGCTATATAATTGGGTGGAGGAGTGTGTTTTCCTTACAGAATAATTGTGGTGGTTTAAATAAGAATGGTTCCCATCAGCTCATATATTTAAATGCTTAGTCACCAGGAATTGGCACTATTTGAAAGGATTAGAAGTATGACCTTGTTGGAGGAGGTGTGTCACTGGGGGTGGGCTCTGAGGTTTCAAAAGCCCAAGCCAGGCCCAGAATCAATCTCTTTCTCTCTCTCTCTCTCTCTCTCTGTCATCAGGAGGTAGCTCTCTGCTATTACCCCAGCACTTGCCTGTATACCCTCATGTTCTGCGCCATGATGATAACGGACTAAACGAAGCCTCTCAAACTGTAAGCAAGCTCCCAGTTAAACGCTCTCTCTCCTAATAGTTGCTTTGGTCCTGATGTCTCTTCACAGGAAGAGAACAGCGACTAAGGTAACATAAACTCCACAGGCATTGGTTCTAAACAAAGGGCAAAAGTGGTATTCAAAATACTTCACCAACATACACCAGCCTCAACAACTCAGGAGCAAGACCTGGTCAGTGAGAAGACAGCTCAGCTCTCACAGGCGTGGCGGGCTGAGTCCCGTCCCTAGTTTCATATCAGATCAGCGGCTCAGTGCCGCCAGGGTTTGTTTGGGCCAGCTTCTGAAAGGTTTCCTTGGCCCTCTCTTTATGGGAATATGTTCGCCATGCCTCCAAACGTCACTTCCTGTCTACCAAAAGAGTCTAAAAGCTAGAAGGGAAAGAATGAATGCTTCTTCCGTTGTACTTAAAACAATGATTACAATGTGTGTGTGTGTGTGTGTGTGTGTGTGTGTGTGTCTGTCTGTCTGTCTGTCTGTCTGTCACAGCTCATGTGTGGCTGTCAGAGGACAACTTATAGGGTGTCTGTCTGTCTGTCACAGCTCATGTGTGGCGGTCAGAGGACAACTTATAGGGTGTCTGTCTGTCTGTCTGTCTGTCACAGCTCATGTGTGGCGGTCAGAGGACAACTTACAGGGAGTTGTTTCTCTCTTCCCATCATATGGATCCCGGGATGGCATTCAGCTCCTCAGACTCGACAGCCAGCTCTTCTTCCTGCTGAGCCACCTCACTGGCCCCTCAGTGCCCTTCTCATCAGGGAAATCTCTCCCAGAAGCCCACGCACTCTCCTTTTTAGCATTTGCCAGGATTGGGCCAACTAAGCTTTTTTCCCCTTTTCCTTGCAGCACTGGAGGGTCAGACCCGGGACACTGTTCATGCTCAGCGTGCGCTCTGCGACTGAGCTACAGGCCAGCCAGCACTTACCATCACTTCCACTGAGCGCAGGAGTCTAATAGCGGTTGGCTTGGACCAATCGTGGTTCATTCTCTAAGGACTGCCTGAGTCCCCTGCCCCTGCGCCTGCGCCTGCGCCCAAGAACATGATTACCTGTTGAGAAGCAAATCAGTAGCCGTTTGTTCCGAGGCGGGCAGAGCGGGGCACGGTTAGGAAGAGTCGGGGTGACGCCTGCTACGACGGGTTTCCAGCACAGGCTAACTTACATTTTTTTTCTTTTTTCTCTTTTTTGTGGGGAGAGGGGGTTTTCAAGACAGGGTTTCTATTGGTGAAATTATTAAGGCCACTCCACATAGTTAAAAGGGAGATTTATTTAGTGGCATAACTTACAAATGAAGGGATAGGTAGTTGGCGGGTCTAGAAAAGATGGAGTGCAGTCCTGCTTTGTTCTCTGGAGAACTCTCCTCGGTCTACCTCTAGCGTCCAGGGTCCAGGAAACAAGAAAGCGCAGCGCATCCAGATCTCGGGTCTTCAGGGCCCTCTCTTGGCACCGTCTTGTAGGTGTGATAGTTACCGAAGCCTCAATGGGGGCTGGAACTTCCAGACCAAAGCTGGAATGACTACCCACTACAGGTTTCTCTGTGTAGTTTTGGTGCCTTTCCTGGATCTCACTCTGTAGACCAGGCTGGCCTCGAACTCACAGAGATCCTCCTGGCTCTGCCTCCCGAGTGCTGGGATTAAAGGCGAGCGCCACCACTGCCCGGCTAACTCACATCTTTTATTGTGCCCAATGGGTGGGTTGGGAGTGGGGGACCTTGTGACCCACTAGTATAGACCCTTTTCTCAGAGCGTGTGATGTAGAGCTCTTCAAGGCTGGGACGGAAGCCCTGCCCCAACTTCCGTAAGGAACGCTAGAGAGCCCTAAGGGCAGAAATTTCAAGTACAGTGCCTCAGTGGGTCATATTTTATCCAGATTCACAAAGTTTGCTTAATAGCCTCTTCTGCTGCCACACTCAGGCTCCTTCTGTAAAACGTACAAAGCACTCATAAAGGCACAAAAATTAATTATTTAATTAATCGATTGATCCTAAGGTGGGAGACTCTTTGGCCCTATGGCTACTGAAGGACTCAGCCCTGTGGGAAGTGAGCATTGAGTGTCTGAGTCCTCCATGGGTCCACTCCTCCATACAGTGATGGGCTCTACTCTGTGAGTGAGGAAGCCCAATGCCGTTGGAAAAGGCCCCAGCTGTTAAGGGAAGCACGCTTAGAAAGGAGATGAAAGGAACCGGAAAGGGTTTTTTTTAGTTTTGTTTTTTTTTTTTCAGAATACTTCAGAAAAGTGGGCAGATTTGCAGTACAATATGTCAGCAGCCCATAAGCCCCTGCCTAGACACACCCCTTAATGTCACATTTTACAAACCAATTCAGAAACCTCGCTCTAAGTCCAAACCAAGATACGGTGCCTGCGAAGGTATGCCACAGCCCCCATGGGGGAGCTAGTCACACTCAACCTCTCTACCGCATGCAGTAGTAGCCTAACACATTCACACACAACCATCACCTTCCGGTAGGTAAGCAACCTGTTCTTGACATGCTCACAGGTGACTCCTTTGGACCACTAATTTTTTTCTCTCTCTGTTTCTCATGCCGCACCTTTGCCCAGGTTGAAGAACGGTCTTTGACTTGTATAGTTCAGAATGAGCATGAAGGTTAGCTTTGGTCAGAAACTCCATGCATGGTGGTGGACCCCTTTAATCCCAACACTCAGGCATGAAGGCAAAAGGATCAACAATTCAAGGTCGTTCAGTTGTCCAGTGAGTTCAAGGCCAACCTGGAAAAATGAGACACTGTCAGACAGAGGGGAGAGAGAAAGAGAGAGAGAGAGAGAGAGAGAGAGAGAGAGAGAGAGAGAGAATCTTTTAAAGTGAGCTTCTAAAACCAGATGTGGCAACACACCCTTGTAATCCCAGGTTTAGAATGCTGAGGCAAGAGGCTTGAGATTCAAGGATAGCCTGAGCTACATTAGCAAAACTGTCTCAAGCCCCTCCTTCAAAACATGAAATTTCAGGGGAAGGATGGATTAAGGGAGGATGCATTTCATCAGAGCAGGTTGAACACTTGTGTGGAAATATCACACCAACCTATTAATATACACTTAATACATATAAATTAAAAAATTTAAAAATAAAGTAAAAAAAAAAAAAAAAGCCAGGGCTGAATACTGGAGCACTTGCTTAGAATGCTCGAGGTTGTAGGTTCATTTCTCAGCACCATAAAAAAATTTAAAAAGTAAAAAAATGAATGCAACACACCGTTTAAAATTGTGTGTATTCGAATGTGCATGCGTGCTTAGGTGGATGGGACGATCATCCTCCAATATGGTACCTCAGGCACCATCTGCCTTCGGTTTGGGTTTGGTTTTTGTGTTTGTTTGTTTGAGCCGAGGTTTTTCACTGGGACCTGGGGCTGCCAGGTTACTCTGGGCTGGCCAGCCAACAAGCCCTGAGGATCTGCCTGACTCCACTGCCCAGTTCTGGGAGTACAATGCATGCTACCAGGCCAGGCTTTTTACATTGCACCGAGGCTCAAACTCAGGTCTTCATGTTGACACAACCAGCGTTTTCCAGACTGAGCCGTCTTCTAGGCCCATTGTTAAGGTCTTGATTTTTTGTTTTTAATAAAGAAAGTAAACTTCTAAGAAGAGCAGAAAGCTCCAAACCAGCTTCTTGAGAAGTGGAGCGAATCGGTTGCTTTCGTCTAAACTATTTTTTCCATCGCTAAATGTTACACAAATTATAGCCTAGACAGCCAGAGAACCATTTATGTAAAAGCTCCAGTAGGAAAAATGTCACGATCAAAATGAAAGGTTTGGCCTGTAGAACTTGCGAGGGTTTTCAGTGCTCCCCTCACCAATCCTCGTCTGTGAGCTGTTTTCTTATTTATGTCCCCACATTTTGAATCAAATTCTAGGAATCCCCGTTTTGCTTTTTTTTCTGCATCTTTCCTACTTAAAGATCTCTTTAGAAATCTGCAGGAGAGCCCTGAATAGGTGTGTTTATGCCAGTGGGAGCTTTGGCAGTGATTTTTTTTTTTTCCTCTCCTGAAAGGGGTCCTTCAAGAAGTTTCCCTCTCCCGGGGAGACAGCGGCCAGAGTTTCCTGAGGAAGGTGGCCATTCTGCCAAGCTCAGAAATGGAAAGCTGTCATCGAGTCCCAGGCCTTTAGATAATGGGGAGCCTGTTCTGCTAAGCTCCCCACAAAGCCTAGACTGACCGGCCACACAAAGGTGAGACTGACGAGCACCTTCCCCCAAATGCAGGAAACCCACTCATCAGACTCTTCCTTTGGGAGGAATGGTAGGCTCAGGTCAAGCGCCCCCTTTTTGCCACTTTGACAGGGGGAGATGGGCATTAACAGCAAAGGGCTTCTGGGGGTTGTTCGTTTAAATTTTTTAAAATATTTACTTATTCTGTGTGTGCACACATGGTGAGGAGTGTGTAAGGAGGTCAGAGGACAACTTGGAGGAGTCCCTTCTCTCCTTCTCTCCTGTGGGTCCGGGGTCCTGGGAGTAGAACTCCAGCTCTGCCGCAAGCGCCCTTACGAAGTCATCTCCTCAGTCCCCAAACCTCATTTTTTTTTTAAAGCTTGTGACGCTTCAGGTTTACAGGAGCTCGATTATGTGTTCAGTCATTAACCCAGGATAAAGGCCGGAAACCTAGCACCGTGAGCCATGATAGCTAAAAACAGAATCGGATGAGGACACCCCAGTTGGAAGCTGCCATCTTTCGTGTGCTACTGCTTCGAGGCCGGCCAGGGTCTCTTGAAGCAGCTCCTTGGGGTAAAATGAGCAAGGGATTGAGCCTTCTGAGGGTGAAGTCTGGTTCTGCCTGCAGTTCTGGGAAAGTGACCTAATCGCTGTGTTCCCTTGACTTTCTCAGAAAACAGGATTCATCTTAAGCACAGAATGGCAATGAAATATTATATGGACATCTCAGGCACTCCGGTAGCTAGAATGATGTTGAATTATTGCACTGGGCTGTTTTTATTGTTGTTGTTGTTGTTGTTAGGAGGTTTTTGTTTGTTTTATCTTTTTTTTTTTTAAGATTTTTTTTATCATGTATATAGTGTTCTGCCTGCATGTGTCCCTGCAGACCAGAAGAGGGCGCCAGATCTCATTACAGATGGTTGTGAACCACCATGTGGTTGCTGGGAACTGAACTCAGGTCCTCTGGAAGAGCAGCCAGCGCTCTTAACTGCTGAGCCATCTCTCTAGCCCTTGTTTGTTTTATCTTGACACAGGTTCTCATATATTCCAGGTCGGCTTCAACCTCTGACCCTCTTGTGTCTACCTTCCAAGGGCTCGGATTATAGGCATGTGCCAACATCCTTGGTTTATACAGTGCTAGGAATTGGTCCTGTGCGTGCTAGACAAGCACTTTACCAACTAAGTCACACACACACCCTTTTATTAAGACAAGGCCTCACTGTGTAGCCCTGGCTGGCCTGGAATTCACTATGTAGACCAGGCTCGTCTCAAACTTGCAGTGATCCTCCTGCTTCTGCATTGATGGGATTATGGGCATGAGCCAGCAAGCAGGCCTTTATCTGAGTACTCCACCTGAGTAGACTGGATATGTGTTCTGACCCGTGTGATTCCAGAGGTCTCAGAGGCTCCTTCTATTAAGTTAGTCATATAATTGGCCAATTGTGGCATTGCATTGTTCTATTCCATATACTCTTCACTTTGAGACTTGGGGTGCTCCGATGCAGGCTATTCCTAGGCTTATATCATAGGATCCACATGGGTCCCCTAAGCTCCTATCTGGAAGGGGCATAGGTCACTTCTGCCAAGTGTCACTGGCCCAGGTCATATAATCAAGTCTACTCTTAATAAAGTGGGAATGTGGCCTTGGGAGCTGCTAAGTCAGTTACATGCCTGCCATGCACCCATGAGGATCAGAGTTCAGGTCCCCAGAACCCAGATAAAAAACTGGGCGTGGTGGTATGTGCCTGGAAGGAGAGGTACGTGCCTGGGGCGGGAGGGGAATAAAGAAAGGACAGATGGGCCCCTGAAGCTCATTGGCCAACCAGCCTAGCCAATCAATGAACTTAAGTTTCAGTGAGAAACTCTTGTCTCAAAACGTAAAGGTTCCTAAGCTTCCTAATTGTCTCTCTCAAATGAGCGGCTGCCAGTTTGAGCTACTTGTGGGTTCCTGGCGTGTGCGCTCGACCTGCAGTATGGCGGGAATGAGGCCTCTGCAAGTGGCACATTAAGCTGCGTGGTGGATTTAGCCTTTGCTAGTACAAAACAAAAAAAGAGGTTTCTGGGCTACACGCTGCTTGGATGAAAGCATAGACCCACAATAGCTCCCAGAGCTGGTAGTAAATGTACCACCGCCATGTTGGGAAGCTGAGGTGGGCGGAGCCAGCAGCCATAGCACAGTTTCAGTCTTACAAATGCTGCAGTTTAAAGCAATAGGTTCACAATAAGACAGATTCAGATGTAATAGTTTACAATGTGTGTAAAATATACATAGGCTTGAAAGAGACAAAAAAAGGTGATATATACAGTTATATAAACAAATACATAGTTTTTAAAAATAAAGTCTTTAAAGAGACAATAAAATTAATATAAAAAATAAGCCACGTAAAGATGAATATTACACAGAGAATCTGGATTGTGTTGTCTTTGGGATTTTTAACTGCAGAAAAACATTTGATTGTAAAAGATGTTGGGTTAAACCAATATGTATATTTTAAAGATACCTTGACTAAAAAATTTGGATATAAGGATGTGTTGCTTTGGAAAGGAGACTCTGCTTTTGTTCCCACAGAAAGCCAGAGGCTATGGATTTGTTCCAGATTAAGATACATCAGGTTTGACCAGCCAAGACCCCTGAAAGGTCTCTGATGACACCATGGCCCAGATGATCCAACATCCAGAATGGTTTGAAGGCAACTGGCTCAGACAATACAGCCTCATGGACTATTCCATAATCCTAAAATTTTCTTTGTATCCCCATAAGATACAGCGCCACCCTCCAGCAGGAAGTAGTAAGAGAAGTTATGCCCAAATTTCCAAATTATATGTAATTTTACTTTGTTAAGGTTAAAACCTTCCTTTTTGAAAAAAAAAAAAGTGGTGGGGGGGAGTGCTGTGGGATGTTCTGTATGGCAAATGTGTTGCTCTGATTGGTCAATAAATAAAACACTGATTGGCCAGTGGCTAGGCAGGAAGTATAGGCGGGACTAACAGAGAGGAGAAAAGAAAGAACAGGAAGGCAGAAGGAGTCACTGCCAGCCGCCGCCATGACCAGCAGCATGTGAAGACGCCGGTAAGCCACAAGCCATGTGGCAAGGTATAGATTTATGGAAATGGATTAATTTAAGATATAAGAACAGTTAGCAAGAAGCCTGCCACGGCCATACAGTTTGTAAGCAATGTAAGTCTCTGTGTTTACTTGGTTGGGTCTGAGCAGCTCTGGGACTGGCAGGTGAGAGAGATTTGCCCTGACTGTGTGCAAGGCAGGAAAACTCTAGCTACAGAAAGTGACTGAGGGAAGTCACTTGAAGTCAGCCTCTGGCCTCCACACACGTGTGTATACACACTTGCACATGTAAGTAACCAAAACTGTGCACACATCCACACTCACAAGTTCATACAACCCCACATACAAACAAATAAATACGTGAAGTAAAGTGGAATATATAGCCCTCCTACATGGGAAAAGCCCATGAATATTGTGATCGCTAAAGTTTGTCATTGCTACGTGACACAGAATCTCCAACTCCAGAGGCAAATATAGATAACGCTTCCTTTCTCATAAGTAAGCCTCCAAATGGACACTTTGGGGCTCTGTGAAAGCCCCATCACAGGGCCACCACCCCATCTGCCTTTGCTGATGTCTTCATATTGCAAGTTATTTGCAAATAATAGCAGATTAGTATGTTCCCTTTGGAGTGGAAGGAAAGGGAGGGTCCCCAATAGACAGGCGTTCAGACCCCTTAGCTGAGCAGGAGGGAAGTGAAATGAACAGGACTTAATGCAGGCCTTCAGAGTAAGGGAGCTAGTGCCAGGCATGGTGGAGCTCAGCCAGGCATGGTGGAGCTCACCAGGAATCCCAGCACTTGGGAGGCAGAGGCAGGTGGATTTCTGTGAGTTCAAAGCCAGAATAGGCTGGTCTACAGAGTGAGTTCCAGGCCACCAAGATTACACAGGGAGACCTTGTCTCAAAACAAAACAAAAGAAGAAGAAACCCCCAAAAAATAAAGAAACAGAGACAGGCATACACACACACACACACACACAGAGATAGATAGATAGATAGATAGATAGATAGATAGATAGATAGATAGAGAGAGAGAGAGAGAGAGAGAGAGAGAGAGAGAGAGAGAGGAGAGAGAGCTGGAAAGAAGGAACACTATAAGAAATAACCGACATAAAGTAGAAGCAATCAAGCACTTACGGACTTTGACCCCAAACAGGTCTCAAGTGCAGGAGTGTGGAATGGACTTACACCCAGGAGGGACACACAGCATGGGTGAGATCTCACCCTACTTATTAAAGTGAGCAAGACAATGGGGAGAGGGGTCTCGCACCCTCTTCCCGCCGAGGTCTCTGGGGACCGGTCAGTGTCTTTCACAAGAATCTTTCACAGCTGGGCTGTGAGTGACAATGCCGGGGACTCTTGCACCTTTGTTCTGTGATTCTCCAGAATCTTCTTAGGTGTTGTTTTTTAATGACTGGTTAAAGCTGGCTCTTGTCTCTCTCCCTCCTCTTGTTTTCTTGGGAGACAGGGTCTCACTGTGCAGCCCGGGGCTCCTGATTCAGCCTCCTGCATGCTGGGAACACAGCTATCACACCCAGTCTTGCTTGTCTCTATTGGGCCAAAATTCTATTGGTTTTTGGATCTTCCCCAAGACCTGAGACCCCAGCTTATCCCTGGCCACTTGAGTGGCAGGTGTGATGGTAGCCCTGGAATTCTGATTTTCTAGGCTCTTTTCTCCACAAGACCAGGCTGCTCCTCCTCTAAGGCCCTGATTCGGATCTTTGCTCTTATCCAATCCTCAGGGAAGAGGGAGTCCTCTTCCGTCTCTGCCAAGGCCCTAAAGTTAAGCCAAGACTAAACGTTTAGCTCTCAGAAATTTCTTGCTTGGGAGTTCAGGGACTCCAGAGCCAGGGAGCCCAGGGCCACAGCCAAGCTCAAGCTCAGTGTTACTCTAAGTATGATTGTCTGGTTGTTGTTGTTGTTGGTGGTAGTGGTGGTGGTGGTGGTGGGTGGGTGGGTGGGGGGGTGATAGTGGGGTGTGCACGTATGCTGCAGACCGGGTGTGGAAATCAGAGGACAACTTTTAAGAATTGGTTCTCTCGGCTAGGCAGTGGTGGTGCACGCATTTAATCCCAGCACTTGGGAGATAGAGGCAGATAGTTCAATGAGTTCAAGGCCAGCCTAGTTTACAGAGTGAGTTCTAAGACAGCCAGGACACAGAGAAACCTTGTCTCAAATAATAATAATAATAATAATAATAATAATAATAATAATAATAATAACAAAAAGAATTGATTATCTCCTGTGGTGATTTAAACAAGAATGGATCCTAGGCTCATATATTGTAATGCTTAGTCATCAGGGAGTGGCACTATTTGAGAAGGATAAGAAGGTGTGGCCTTGCTGGAGGAAGTGTGTCACTGTGGGTAGGTTTTGAGATTTCAAAAGCCCATGCCAGGCCCAGGCTCTCTCTCTTTCTCTCTGCTGCCTGTGGATCAGGTATAAAGCTCTCAGCTCCAGGGCCATGTCTGCCTGTGTGCCTCCCTGCTCCCCACTATGACCATAATGGACTAACCCTCTTAAACTGTAAGCCAACCCCCAATTAAATGCTTTGTTTTATGAGTTTCTGTGGTCATGGTGTCTCTTCACAGTAACAGAACAGTCACTAAGACACCTCCTTCATTTGTGGGTTCCAGAAATTGATCATCAGGCTTGAGTGGCAAGTGCTTTTACCTGTTAAGGCTCCTCAAAGGCCTTGTATTTTGAGCCAAAGTCTCATGTACCCAGCTGGCCTCACCAAATTCACTACGTAGTCAGAGACGGTCTTGGCTTCTGATCCTCCTGCTCATGCTGACATCATAGGTATATGTCCCACCATCTCCAGTTTCCTAAGCACTGGAGATTAAACCCAAGGCTTCTTACATGCCCGGCAAGCTTTCTACCAACCCAGTCCCATCTCAACCTCAAAGGACAGTTTTAAACAGGTGAGCATTCTCTCGCTTCCGGTTGCACACGGGCACCAGGCATTAGTGCCTGTAGACCCTACAAGAAGACGAACCATGAGTCTGTCTTCTCTGGGCAGCTTGCAGAGAAACATGGCCGCCACTTCCAGGTTGGACAGGCGACTCCCTTGACCCCAGCCTTCAGCTAGCTGCGCCTTGAGGCTCATGCTGTGAATGTCCTACCCCTTTCTTTGAAAACCATGATGGGAAAAGGTGACCCCATGGTCCCCAGGACAGTGCCAACTCTGCCTGGCGGGGAGACTTGCCTGGCTTCCCATTTTGCTGTGGTAACTAGTGAAGGAACCCAGTGTCCCCTGGGATCAGGGCAGAGCCTGGGAAGGCCTTTCTATAATCTTACACAGCAGTCCTTGTTCACCAAGGCCCTGCACAGGCCTGCCTGGACATGTATGGTCAACAAGAGAAGGGGAACCTTTCGTTTTTATTGGTCCCTGAACACAGGACTCGGTTTTATTTTTGGAAAAAATCACTCAGGCGGCCTAGGCGGTCTGGTTCTGTGCTATTGACTTTTTCCTGGCATGCTCAATGAAGTCAATAGATTGAAAGTATCTAACAGATGTGGTACCATTCCAACTGCATGTGGCCTGCAGGCCATACTTTAAATTCCAGCCCTCAAAGTCAAGGTGAAATGTGCCCCAAAAGCCCTGTGCTAATGCAATTAAACACCATAATTATATAAGCATTGATTCAGATCTCAGAATACTCCCTTCCCACTGCATGGTACCACAGGGACACATTCCTGCTAGGTCTGATCCTTGGGTGACAACTTTAATCCTAATCCAAAGGCTCCACTTGCCTAGAAATGTCACAAGGCAGCCAGCCGGCAGCACATGCGTCTTGCTGATCAGACTTTCAGATAGAGAGCTGATTGTGCGTGGCCCCCTGCTTCCCTGCCTCCTGGGCAGAAGGGAGTCCGGATTCCTCCTTCCAGTCCCTCTCCTCTCCTCCCCGTCCTCTGCCCTTCCTTCCTTCCCCGAATCCTTTCTCTCCATCCCTCCCCTCCACCCCTCCCTCCCCTCCTCTTTCCTCCCCACTAGTCTGTCTTCTCCTTCCTTTCTCCCTCCTCTCCTTCCCACTTTATCCATCCCTTCCCTCCCCTCCCCTCCCCTCCCCTTTCTTTCTCTGCTTTGTTCAGACAGGGTATCTTTCTGCAGCTCAGCTGCCCTTCAATTCATCTCAGCTCCCTGAATGATGGGAACACAGGCGTGCACTGCCGCACCGGGCTTACACTGGTCCCTTTCAAAGATGCTATGTGGGAACTTCTTGAGAGAGAAGGTGCTCTAGGGGGAGAGGACTCAAAGTGTAGGCAACTGCCTCGAAGATAAACTGGGGAGGTTAAGTTCATGGGCTGTTAGGGTTTGTTTTTTAAAGTTTTATTTATTTTTTTTCAAATTGTGGTTGTGTGTGTGTGTGTGTGTGTGTGTGTGTGTGTGTGTGTGTGTATGTTGCCTGATGTGGGTGCTGGGAACTGAACTCAGGTCCTCTGGGAGAGGACTGCATGCTCTTAACTCGTGAACCATCTCTCTAGTCTCTCTGTGTCTACGTTTCTAGGTAGTGTGGGAAATCAACACAGACAAAGCATGTTAACACAACACACTTGTTGGACATGATAGCTCATACCTGTAATTTTCAAACCCAAGAAGCTGAAACAGGAAAAGCACAGTGAGTCTGAGGTGAGCCTGGGCTACATAACAAGATTCCATCTTTAACACACACACACACACACACACACACACACACAGAGTATCTCTGTTTAATGGTCATGAGTCTGAGCTTGGGTTGGAGGACACTCTGCTCAGGGTCTCACAGACTGAAGTCCAGGAACTGGCCAGTGTTAGTTACTATTTGAAAATGAAGTGGACCCACCCTCTAGACTCCCCAGCTGACGGTGCTGTTTGGGGAGTCTGCCTAACTGGGATGCGGTGCCCAGCTGGGATGCGGTGCCTAGCTGGGATGTGGTCCACTGGCCAGAGGCATCAAGCTGTGTCTTATGTTTTTGAAGGTCTGTCTGAAGTTGTCAGATCTTATCTCTTATAGGACTGCTAAGGGCAGCCTACATCTGGCCAACATCGACGGTGATCTCTAATTTGATCACAGAGAAAGAAGGAATAGGGAACAGGTGTTTTAGAGGTTGATTTAGGTGTCGTAGGGATAAGCATCTCCTTTTGGCAACCTGAGCAGTCTCCAGACCCCACTGTGTAAGCGCTCTGGTGGAACCATTAAGGATAGATTTAACAGTAGCATAGAGAAGAAAGAAATCTGAAACATTTTCCATCACCCTAAATCACTTTCTTACACCTTCAGATCTTTCATTTACGTAACACTTTCTTATACCTTTAAAACTTACTTAAGCTGCCATGTGGTGGTGGCGCATGCCTTTAACCCCAGCACTTGGGAGGCAGAGGCAGGCAGATCTCTGTGAGTTCGAGGCCAGCCTGGTCTACAGAGCGAGATCAGCTTCCACATCCCCAGACAACACTTTCTTAGACCCTCTGAACTGAAGTTATCCTCGGCGCTCACTTAAGCTTTCGCATTCTCAGACCTTTAGAACATTTGTACGTTCCTGTATGAGTACATAAAGGTGCAGCTTTAATACCTCATTAAACAAGCATTGTTTTTTAAATTCCATCCTAAACCCTGTTTTTATGACTTTTGTTTTCAGGACAGGAATTATCATACAGGAAGAGGGAAAGCATGCAGAGGTGATACGCCCCAGCGAAGGAGAGATGGAGAGGGGAGTTATGGGGCACTGAATCAGCCTTTGACAGGCAGGACGGACTGTTGATTAGAGGTGAGGGTCTCTTGGACAATAAGCATCCATGTGTAAGAGCTACTCCAGATAGGTGTAGGTAAGAAGAAAAAGCGAAGAAAGCAAGTTTAGATACTAGAGAATTCTGGATCGTTTGCTTGTGCAGTGGCAGAAGTTGTCATTATTGAAAACTGGGAACTCCAGTTGTTGCTGTTTGAACTGTACTAAGGCCAGAGAGAGGCTTTCATAAAATCCGAGTCCATGGAGGAAGTGGGGAAGGGTCGCCAAGTGAACTCCGCCGGAGGGAGTTTCCATGAGCTCCAAGTGGGAGCGGAGAGACAGGAGGGACTAGATCACAGAGGTCCGGATGGGCTTAGGGAAGCTGTGGGGCTTCGCAGGCAGCTCCTAAGGGGAGGAGGCCAGAAAACGGGGCGGGCTGCCCACATGGGGAGGCCCTGGAGGCTGTAGCAGGCTCAGGAGCCAGTGAGAGGACATTTACCAAGTAGGTGAGGAGAGATGGATGGATAGAGCAGGTGGAGGCAGAAGCAGCTGAAGAATTTGGAGAAAAATATGATGGGTAGCAGAAGCCAGCAGAAACAAATGGTCTGCACACACCTCAAGAGTCAAATCAGCAACTTGGGTCATTTTGAAATGTTAAGACATGGGCACTATGGGGTGAAGGGGAACTGCTGCTGAGTTGATAAGTCGGAGATCCTGAACCGAGTGGTAGGGTCCATTGGTTTTTATAACTGAGCGTATGGGGGTATTAAAGGGAGAACTGGGGAGCAGAAGATTCTTTCTTAGGTCAGAGATGAGAGGCTTAAGTCCCCCGAGGTTTTGGAAAGAACATGGGTGTTGAGCCTGGGTTACATATTTGGTGGGGAATGATAAGGGCTGTGATGTTTGGCTGTAGAGGGGTTTTAGGTGTCCCATACCTAGGGGTCTGCCTGAGAGGCTGATAAGGAAGAGGTGTGTCAGATCGTGTGGTTTGGGGGAGAAGGAGGAAGGGAATGGCTGGTGAGCCTGGGGTCAAACGGATGATGGGAACAAAATAAATAGAGGCTCCCACACTGCCTAGGAGGCCCTTTCCCAGCAAGAGGATGGTACAGGTTGGCACCATTAGGAAGGAATGGGTAAGGGAAATACCCCTAAAGATACAGCTCCGTGCTGGGGTTTGGTGAGCCTGGTAAGGCTGTCTCCTTACTTAAAATATAGAAGAATGAGAAGGAGAGGTGGGTCCCTAAAACTTCGTCAGGACCAAAGAAGTGGGCCCAGTGTCCAGAAGGAAGGAGATGGATCGCCCTGATACTGTGATAACTACCTGAGGCTCCCTATCAGAGATGGTGGTGGTCAGGCCAAGGGAGACCAGGCCCCCTCAGTCATTGACGGCCAGACCAAGGAGGTGAGATGAAGGGCAATCTGGGCTTGATGTCCCCATGCTGCAAGAGACATGGGGGCAACCAACACCCCAGTGCCCTTGTTGATGACACCTTGGACATGGTCTGGGTGGTTTATGAGGGTTTTTAGAGGCCTGGGCCCAGTGAGCCCTCCTGACCGCATTTGAATCAAGGACACAGAGGCTCTTGGGCTTTAGGAGACCAGGGAGCCTGGGCTTTTGCCTTGGCCAGCTGAGAGGCCTTGGCCTTCATCAGGTGTTTTTGTTTGGGGCTTTTTCCTCTCACCCGTGGTTCACCTTGAAAGCCACAATGAAGACTTCTGCCTGTGGAGTCAGGGGTCCTCTCCCTAGACATCTGAGTTTGGCCCTAATATCAGGGAAATCCTGGGAGAAGTAGGTCATAAGGACTTGTTTCCCATCCAGGGTCTCGGGATTCAGATTGGGATTCTGCAAGAGGACCTTTGTAAGGTGGTCTAGGAATCGAGATGGGTTTTCATTCTTTTCCTGGATGACCCCTTGGACTTTTTCATAATTTACCACCTTAAGGGTGGTCTTGTGGATACTGGCCAGGAGGCAAGTTATAAATCCATTCTTAGCTAGGATGCCTCCTGGGGTACCGTAATCCCATTCAGGGTCTCGGTCAGGGACTGCCACAGCCTGGTCCCAGACCTGCCTACACTCCTCTGGGAGAAGATTGTTGGCAAGAATCATATAAACATCGTGGAAGGTGAGGTTGTACTATTGGGTAATATATTGGATATACAGTTGGTTTTCATAGTGCAAGGTCTTACATGTGATGTCAAGTACTGAGCTTGAGTGCCGCACACTCAGCCCTGACTGGGTGGGCTGCCTGTTGCTGAGGAGGGAGAAAGGGAAACAAGAAAGAGAAGGGACTCCTGGCTGAGGCTGATAGGAGGAAGGTCCACTAGTGCGATAGAAAATAGTGCAGGAATTATTTGGCTTGGGCTTCATAGCTAGGCGTTGTTTCCTCCTTGGTTGGTTTATCCTAAAATGGCATCACACCACATGGTTCCTTTAAGATTACCTAAGCGTAGATTTTTGACTGTTAACCCCAGTGTTACAGATTTTTCAGACTTGTAACCTTACCCAATATGCTTACAGATCTTAGAGGCAAGATTTATACCTAGCAAAAGCTTTAGAGAACAAAACCAAAAGCACATGAGATGAGTAGCAATAGTCCCCAGTGGGAATAGTCTGTCCCTTGATTTTGTCTTGCTCTCCTTTCTGTCACAAAACAGGTAGCTCGCCTGATGTGGGACAGAGATTTTGGAGGAAACCTTTTAAACAAGCATGCTTGGGTCTAGAGGAGGGGGAGCCACACCCTAACTCCAGAGCCAGCTTTCAGTTGAAGTGGGACAACATAAAACAACAGTCCAATGCCCTTCATCCCTAAAAGACTCCTGAATCCCAGTAAAACTGAATCCAGTGAACTAACAAAGAAGGCTGACGATAGGGATGTTTGAACCCTGGACACAGACAGAGGCCACCACAGGAAGGAGCTGAGAGATGCAGCAGCCAAGGAGGAGTGTGTGCAGGGTGTGTGCATGCACAGCTGGCCTACCCTGTGCTTTCTCCCCCTCCCGAGAGGTCTCACTCCTAGCTCCCACTTTGCAAGAAACTTGCGGATCTATCTAGGGTCACTTAAAAGACAGGCCAGTCACACAGTGTGTGGAGGCAGGGGACTAGACAAAAACAAACAGAACTCAGAGCAGAGAAATAGGGAACAGGGAACTCTCTCTCCTATTTGCAAAGGTTCCGAATAATAATAGGATCTAAGGTGCCATTAAGTGGCCCTTTGGGTTGATTATCTAAGGGTATTGGAGCCAAATTTGATTGCAAAAAACGAGTAAATTTAGTGCCCTTCAGGTCAGGGGTCAGGTAGAGAGGCTGGGTTTTTTTTTTAAGAGGCATCCCAAGGGGTAAATGGGAGGGTATGGAGTGCCGAGTTCCCATGGATGAGAGAGGTGAGGGGAAAGGTCACTGCAACCTGTAGTCATGGGCGTCCCCTGGACTCAGGGAAGACGGAACGAACGAGGAACAAGCCATTTAGAGGGTCATCACCCAACTCAAGGGGGTCCAGTGTAGCAAGCTTACCCTGGCTAAGCCAGTGGAGACACTCGGGTGCCTGGTACCAGGGCTTCCACAGAGGGGAGAAGGAAAGAGAAAACTGAGCTCCAGGGGAGGGTCTCATCCAGAGGAAAGGACTGGAAAAAGGAGGCTTTTGTGGCTCCTTTTTGTGGGGAAGACAGGGGTAAACACAGAAAGGAATGCTTTAACCCAGCTGGGCGGAAGGAAACTGCCGGATTGCAGCTCCAAGGGTAGGGGAGTGTGGTCAGGTAAAGAGGGCCAGAGGTAGCCTTAAAGACCGTGGCTGAGGGTAACTCCGCTTCCAAGAGTACTAGAGGGGTGCCGGGCACTCAACGGTCACTTCCTCAGACTCAGGGGAACATTTACACCAACCAAAGGGAAAACTTACCTAATTGGTGCTGGTGGATGGGGTGCTGAGTGAGCAGGGAGTCGGGCGAGTCTATCACAGGTGGACTGGAGATGAAGGATAGGGTCCCAGTGCAGCTTAGACCAGGATGGGAAATGCAGGCGCTAGGAGAGCCTATCCGAGTCACAGCACCAAATGCAAGCATTGCAGCTCGGATGGAAAGGTATCCTGGCAGCTGGGAGCCAAGGAATACCACAAAGTCACACCGCACAACAAACCTCACCCAAGAGATTTATTGGGAGGGAAAATACCAGGAGGGTGGCTGCCCCTGCTCCAGCAAGAAACAGCAGCAAACTGAACAGGATAGAAGAGGGCTTATAGAGAGCTTCTTGGGAAGGGATGGAACTTGTCAGGGTGGAGCTTTCCAGGGTGGAGATTGGTGGGATTTCATGTCCAGAGATTGGGCTTTTTGCTCTGCAGGGTGGGGGCAGGGTCCAGCAGTTAGGGCAGTTAGTGTGTTCTGTGGGTGGAACCTGGCAGTTAGAGGTCCTCGGGGGAGGGGCCTGGCCACTCGTGTGGCTCGAGGGGCTTATATAGGCCCTCTAAAACTGTGAGCCAAACTAAGCCTCCTCTCTCTTCATTGAATTCTGTCAGGTCTTTGCTCACCACCACCAGAAGAGCAATTGACACAGCCAGCCTGTGTGCTTCCCTGAGACGTGAGGTCCCTACGTGTGTGTGTGTGTGTGTGTGTGTGTGTGTGTGTGTGTGTAAGTTCTCCCCGGCTGGGGATTAGAAGAAGACTTCATTCCCTGGAAGCTGCCCACTCATTCTCCCCATGGGGATTGGCCCATGAACAGTTCACTGCAGGGATGCTTTGCTTCCTTGAAGCCATCAGGAGACTGTCTTGCTCCAGTTGCCTAATACAGCATCTTACAGAAGGCATACATACAGTCCTGGGGAGCATATGCTACCTATCACCAAGTACTGTTAATCGTCACGGGATCTGCCCACACTCATGGAAACAAGGTCATAACAAGACAGAGATTGTTCATCAGAGTCCCCCCGCAGATCCCCTACAGATCTATTGTCTACGTCTGCCCCTTACTCTTCCACTTATGGACAAATGGCTTGGCCTCTCTGCATCAGGCTGTTTATTGCAGAGTGGGTTAGACCCTAGCGGATTCTTGGGACTATCAAATAAAATGTCCCATTCTAAGAGTACAGCAGACTCCCACACAGTCAACACTTAGCAGATGTCGGCTGTGACCGGTTGTGACTAATAGCAATACTGACACCATGAGACTCTAGGTCTGTGTTGGAGATGAAGAAGCAAAGAAACGAGGCCAGCAAGATGGCTCAGCAGATAATGTCATTTTCCACCAAAGCTGATGACCTGGATTCAGTCTCTGTGGAAGGAGAGGACTGCCTCCTGTAAGTCAAGAGCCATGATACACATCCCACCCACTCCCAAATAAAATAAAAATAAAACATTTTCAAAAGAAGCAAAGGGGTAACCAAGGTCACAGATACCCGTATTTGTGGATACCCTACCAAACTCCCAGGGAGGTCAGCTCCAGCCTAGGCTGGGGCCTGGGACATCATGGAACATAGGCAGTACTGCCAGCTTCGCAGACCCTAGAATCTGGTAATGCGCATGCTCAGAGAACAAGAGAGGGCTTCAGCAGGATGCTCTGGTCCTCTGTTGTGAGCCTCAGGACCGCTCGAGTGCCCATAGAGCTAGCGGCCTCTCTGCTTCCGGGAAGAGGCCAAGCTAAGAATCTGCCCTACTTTGGCTTTGATGCCTCCCCTCCAGGAAGTTCTCCACATTCACTACCTACAACTCCAGCATTTGTTCACTTAGAATAACAAGAGCCATTGTTCGATATCACCAGAATTCCATGAATCACACAAGAATTTCTTTGTTTTGTTTTTGTTTGGTTTGGTTTTGGTTTTGGTTTTTGGAGACAGGGTTTCTCTGTATAGCTTTGGTGCCTTTCCTGGATCTCGCTCTGTAGACCAGGCTGGCCTCGAATTCACAGAGATCCACCTGGCTCTGCCTCCCGAGTGCTGGAATTAAAGGCGTGCGCCACCACCGCCAGGCACAAGAAGAATTTTTAGTAGCAAGTAAAATATACGCACAACCCGCTGTCACTGCATCAACCAACACGCCCCTAACATCAAATTTGTGAGCCAAAGATAACAAGTAGCAACGACTCCCGGCAGCCACGACACCAACAATAGCTCGCACAGTTTCACAGCGACCAGGAACACGTGACTCGAGGAGCGATGCGCTCTCTTAGCCTGGCAGCGAGTTGCATCATGGGAACTCGGTTGTCTGGCTCATGAGTTGATGGGGCATTGTGCTCATGCAGCAATGTTTTGAAAGGGATCCTAGACACCAAGCCCAAGGTCAGCCGCTCCACTCTCCTGTCCCCATGTTTGAAACACACACTAGACAATACATTTTTCTCACTTTGGGGGTATTTTGGAATCTTGGAGTTTATCTCTCAGGAAGATAAAAGCGTTTCTCTAATTCTTTTCTTTTTCTTTCTTTTTTTTTTTTTTTTTTGAAGAAGAGCCATACCACAATTGGAATTTGAGGGGCAGTTGTTTTTGAGACTTACAGGCTTGGAAACACACACACACACACACACACACACACACACACACACAAATGCCCCCGCTCTATTTCAAAGGAGGAAATGATCCTTCAATAACGTCTGAGAGAATTGGACGGTGGTATTCATCAGCTCGTCCGGAGCCTGTAGGCAGCTCTATTGTGTGAAGGGCAAGGGTCTGCAGTCTACTTAGCTTTCCATTTGGGGAAATTTCCTTCTGAGGATTTTCTTTACAGCCTTAAAGCCCTGTGTTTATAAGGCCTGGAGCTGTATACCAAACAAGGCAGGACACAGCTGATAGCTGAAGCTTGCTTTCGTGTGTGTGTGTGTGTGTGTGTGTGTGTGTGTGTGTGTGTGCATGTGTGTGTGGGCATTCATGTGCATGTGTGTGCACATGGAGGCTGGGGTCAACATCAGATGTCTTCCTCCATGCTTCTCCTCCTAATCTTTTTGAGACAGGATCTCTCCCTGAATCCGAAGCTCATGAATTCAGCTCCGCCCCAGGGACCCTCCTGTCTCGTTCCCTCAGCGCTGGGGTTGCAGGTGTGGCCATCACACTTGGCTCTCTACTTGGGTGCTCTGGATCTTAACTCAGGTGCCTATGCTTGCAAGGGAAGCCCTCGACTGACTGAACCATTTCCCAAGCCCCTCTTTTTATTTACTTATTAGTTTATTATTTTAGATATTTGAGACAGGGTCTCCTGTGTAACCCAGGCCGGCCTCAAATTCTCAACCAAGTGCCAGGATCACAGGCCTGGGCCATTATGACTGGCCAACCTTTGTTTCTTTATAAATGCCAAGTGGCTTGGTTGTCTTACGCCTTTCCTGAGGTGACCTCTGTGAAGTGGCTTTTCACACAAGGGCCATCATGAGCCTGTCTAGCTCTGCAGCTTTGGTTTTTAAGTGCACATGCACACTCAACTCTGTGCATGCCACCAGGTCATGACAAAATCCCCAAGAAACACTGGGGCTTGGGTTCAAGGCTATGGCATGCCAAAGCAACATATTCTTACATCCAAATTTTGAAGTCAAGGTATCTTTAAAATATACCTTTTGGTATAACTCAACAGCTTTTGTAATCAAATGGTTTTTTTTTTTTAAGTTACAAATATCAAAGAGAACATAATCCAGATTCTCTGTGTGGTAGCCATCTTTACGTGGCTTATTTTTTATATAATCGAACCTATTGCTTTAAACTGCACCATTCTAAGACTGAAATGGTGCTGTGGCTGCTGGCTCCGCCCACTTCAGTTTCCCAACATGGCAGTGGTACGTTTTCCGATAGCTCTGGGAGCCATCAACTCTCAGAAATAGTGGGTCTATGCTTCTATCAAAGCAGCGTGTAGCCCAGAAATCTCTTTTTTTGTTTTGTACTAAATCCACCACTCAGCTTAATGTGCCACTTGCAGAGGCCTCATTCCCGCCATACTGCAGGTTGAGCACACATGCCAGGAACCCGCCATAGTAGCTCAAACACACAGGCTGCCACTAGCTTGAGAGAAACAATTAGGAACTGTTTTTAGCTCCGTTTTAGAATCTTTTTTCTCAGGTTTTATGTGGAAACTCTTGCCAACACGCTGGGCGCCATTTGTAGTTAGAGTTTTTTTTTTGCCTTGCCCACAGTCAAGACAAATCTCTGTCACCCGCCAGTCCCACAGCCGCTCAGATCCAATCAAGTAAACACAGAGACTTATATTGCTTACAAACTGTATGGCCGTGGCAGGCTTCTTGCTAACTGTTCTTATATCTTAAATTAATCCATTTCCATAAATCTATACCTTGTCACGTGGCTCGTGGCTTACCTGCGTCTTTACATGCTGCCTGTCATGGCGGCGGCTGCAGTGTCTCCTCTGCCTTCCTGTTGTCTCAATTTTTCTCTCTATTAGTCCCACCTATACTTCCTGCCTGGCCACTGGCCAATCAGTGTTTTATTTATTGACCAATCAGAGCAATTTAACATACAGACCATCCCACAGCACATATACTCAGTCTTCTGCTTTTACAGAAGGTGGTGGTTTAATTACAGAAAACAGAGATCATTCCTGTAGTCCTGCTGTCGTTCCTCAGTGTATAAGGATGAAATTAGTATATGTTTGGATCACATTGATTTTAAAAATCACATTGCCGTGTGATGGCTCAGGGGGTAAAAGCACTTGTGATGTAAGCCCGACAGCCTGAGTTTGATCCCCAGGTTCCATTGCCTCCTAAAACTGACTCCTAAAAGTGGTCTTCACACACACACACACCTCTGCATTCACAAATACATAGTAAATAAAAAAGTAAATAGGTTGTTCTTTGAGTTGCTGAGTTGGGTTGTATTTTTTTTCTTTTTATTAAGAGAATTTCTATTCGGTTTTACATATCAACCACTGATTCCCCTGTCCTCCCTCCTCCCACCTCCCAGCCTCCTACCCCCAACTCACCCCCCCCATTCCCACCTCCTCCAAGGCAAGGTCTCCTCTGGGGAGTCAGCAGAGCCTGGTACATTCAGTTGAGGCAGGTCTAATCCCCTCCTCCCTGCACCAAGGCTGAGCATAGGCCCTAGGTTCCAAAAAGCCAGCTCATGCACCAAGGCCAGGTCCCAGTTCCACTGCCTGGGTGCCCCCCAAACAGTTCAAGCTAAACAACTGTCTCACTTATCCAGAGGGCCTGGTCCAGTTCCATGGGGGGTCCTCAGCTATTGGTTCACAGTTCATGTGTTTCCACTAGTTTGGCTATTTGTCCCTGTGCTTTTTCCAATCATGGTCTCTATATCTCTTGCTCATATGATCCCTCCACTCTCTCATCGATTGGATTCCTGGAGCTCCGCCTGGGGCTTGGACGTGGATCTCTGCATCTGCTTCCATCAGTCACTGGATCCTCATCCAGTTCTATCATAACAGTTAGGGTGTTCAGCCATCTGATCACCCACAGTAGGTCAGCTCAGGCACCCTCTTGACCACTGACAGTAGTCTATAGTGGAGTCATCTTTGTGGATTCCTGGGGACCTCTCTAGCACTCTGCTTCCTATTCCTATGGTGTCTTCATTTATCATGGTATCTCTTTCCTTGTTCTCCAACTCTGTTCCTGACCCAGCTAGGACCTCCTGCTCCCCTAAGCTCTCTTTCCTCTGACCCTTGCCCTCCATTACCCCCCTCACGCCCAGTTTGCTCATGTAGATCTCATCCATTTCTCCATCTCGAGGCGATCCCTGTGTCTTTCCTAGGGTCCTCTTTACTAGCTAGCCTCCATGGAGCTGTGGGTTGCAATCTGGTTATCCTTTGCTTTACATCTAGTATCCACTTATGAGTGAGTACATACCATGTTTGTCTTTCTGAGTCTGGGTTACTTCACTCAGGATGATATTTTCTAGTTCCATCCATTTTCCTGCAAACCTCATGATGTCATTGTTTTTCTCTGCTGAGTAGTATTCCATTGTGTATATGTACCACATTTTATTTATCCATTCTTCAGTTGAAGGGCATCTAGGTTGTTTCTAGGTTCTGGCTATTACAAACAATGCTGATATGAACATAGCTGAGCAAGTGCCCTTGTGGTATGATTGAGCATTCCTTGGGTATATGCCCAAAAGTGGTATAGCTGGGTCTTGGGGATGATTGATTCCCAATTTTCTAAGAAAGCACCATATTGATTTCCAAAGTGGTTGTACAAGCTTGCATTCCCACCAGCAGTGGAGGAGAGTTACCCTAGTTCCACATCCTCTCTAGCATAAAGTGTCTTCAGTGTTTTTGATCTTAGCCATTCTGACAGCTATAAGATGGTATCTTAGAGTCATTTTGATTTGCATTTCCCTGATGACTAAGGATGTTGAGCAATACCTTAAATGTCTTTCAGTCATTTGAGCTTCTTTTGTTGAGAATTCTCCATTTAGCTTTATAGTCCATCTTTTAATTGGACTGTTAGGTATTTTGATGTCTAGTTTCTTAAGTTCTTTATATATTCTGGACATCAGATGTGGGGTTGGTGAAGATCTTTTCCCATTCTGTAGGCTATCGTTTTGTCTTGTTGACCATGTCCTTTGCCCTACAAAAGCTTCTCAGTTTCAAGAGGTTCCATTTATTATTAGTTGTATTTTTTTTAAGATTTATTTATTTATTATATATACAGTGTTCTGTCTGCACACACCCCTGCAGGCCAGAAGAGGGCACCAGATCTCATTATAGATGGTTGTGAGCCACCATGTGGTTGCTGGGAATTGAACTCAGGACCTCTGGAGGAGCAGTCAGTGCTCTTAACCTCTGAGCCATCTCTCCAGCCCCCTATTAGTTGTATTTTTAAAAAGAGTATTAAATTAATTTTGGCTGAGGATGGGGGCAGGATTTCTAGAAACTTCTGAAATGGCTCCAAACTGTTTTGTACTATGTATTATACACAGTGATGTTCTCATCATTTTCAATTATGAAATTGAAATATTGGTCAACTCTGAAAAAATCTTTGAAGGTACCCTCCACCTACAGTGTCAAACATCCAGGCAAAACTTAACTTGTTATGTCTAGATAAGCTAGCATTAGTAATCATATTTGTTTTCATCTTTAATAAATGGTAGAATATAAGTTTAACCAAGAATTGTTTTTTAAAATGAATTTCTTTATGGTTTATTATCAGTAAATCACCAGGGACTGCTCAGTTGCCACAGGGTTGCCCTGGGCATGCTAAGCAAATGCTCCATCACTGAAGCCTTTTATTTTATTTAGTTAGTTCTTTATTTGTTTTGAGACAAAGTCTCACTATGTAGCCTTGGCTTGCCTAGAACTCACTGTGTAAACTAGGCTGGCCTCGAACTCACAGAGATCCACCTGCCTCTGCCTCCTGAGTGCTGGGATCAAAGGCTGTGCTACCATACCCGACATTTTAGGTTTTTTGAGACAGAGTCTCACTCTGTAGCCCAAGCTAGGCTGGAACTCATAGCATTCTCCCTGCCTTGGCCTCCTGAGTACTAAGATCACAGACATGAGCCCCCATACACAGCACTATGTGTTTAGTATTTATTTTGAGACTGAACCTAACTTGTTTAGGCTGGCCCTGCACTTGCTCTCTATCCTTGACTTTGGTATCATCCTGCCTCCAAAGTGGCTGAGATGATAGGCCTACCCCACCAGGCCCTGCTTAGGGCTTTACTGTGTAGTGATAAAAATGTTTTGGAACTAGGTTGACATGATCATTATATAGCACTGTGAATGTTCTGAGTGACACTGAATTATTCTTTCTAACATGGTTATTCTACTGTCATGTGAGTGTGATGGTTAACGTCGTCAACATGACAGGATCTAGAATCTTCTAGAATCACCTAGAAGACAAGCCTCCAGGCATGTCTGTGAGGAATTAGCTAGGTTAGGTGGGAAGATCCACCTTAACTGTAGGTGGCACCATCCCATGGGCTGGAGTCCTGGTCTGCATAAAGAGGGAGACAAAGAGATGAACGCCAGCATTCATCTGCCTCTGCTTCCTGACTGCAGACATGACGGACCAGCTTCCCCAAGCTCTTGTGATTGTGAGTTCTCTGCCATGATGGAACGCACCCTCAAACTATGAGACAGAGCAAGCCCTTCTGTAATGGTTAGTTCTGTCAAGCCAGCACAGCTTAGAATCACCTGGAAGAGAGCCTAGTACACAAGCTCGGCCTGTCAGTCTGGACTGAAATTCAAAGGCTCAGCCCTTCCCCCTGGGCTATGTTCTCTCTCTCTCTCTCTCTCTCTCTCTCTCTCTCTCTCTCTCTCTCTCTCTTCCTTCTTGGTTTTTTTTGTTTGTTTGTTTGTTTTTGTTTTTTCAAGACAGGATTTCTCTGTGTAGCTCTGATTGTTCTGAAACTCGCTCTGTAGACCAGGCTTGCCTTAAACCCACAGAGATCTACCTGCCTTTGCCTCCCATGTGCTGGCATTAAAAGTGTGTGCCACTACCACCCAACTAGTTATAAATCTTTTTTTTTTGTTTTGTTTTTGTTTTTGTTTTTGTTTTGTTTTTCGAGACAGGGTTTCTCTGTGTAGCTTTGCGCCTTTCCTGGAACTCACTCGGTAGCCCAGGCTGGCCTCGAACTCACAGAGATCCGCCTGGCTCTGCCTCCCGAGTGCTGGGATTAAAGGCGTGTGCCACCACCGCCCGGCTTATAAATCTTTTTTTTTTAATATTTATTTATTTATTATGTATACACTATTCTGCCTGCATGTGTCCCTGCAGGCCAGAAGAAGGCACCAGATCTCATTACAAGTGGTTGTGAACCATCATGTAGGTGCTCTTAACCACTGGGCCTTCTCTCCAGCCCCTAAATTTTTTTTAATGATTTAGTTTTAATTTTTATGTGCATTGGTGTTTTGTCTGCATGTATGTCTGTGTGGGGAGTTTCACTAGCCTGGAACTGGAGTTACAGACAGTTGTGAGCTGCCATGTGGGTGCTGGGAATTGAATTGAGGTTCCCTAGAAGATCAGTGATTTTAGTGCTGAGCCATCTCTCCAGTCCCTGTCCTTGTTTTTTTCTAGGGTCTTTCTTGGTGTACTTGGTGTTCTCCAACAAGGTTAGAGCAGAGCTCCACAGCTCCAGATGTTCTTGTCTCTGGAGTCTCTGTCCAGCTGTCACACTGAGCATGAGCACATGGGAGGGATCCAGTCACCCGTAGTGAACTCTTCACGGATATCTGGAGTCCCCTCCCTGAGGTTTCCTGTGCTCCATACCTTGCAAGCTTTCACCATTGCAGTAGCCTGACTCTGGTCTGTCACTTCTGGCAGATCCCTCTATCATTAGCACATCAAATGCACCAATATACAAAAATGCATTATCAGTAAATATGATTTAGATCGAGAATGCAGGGATGGTTCACTACTGAAATATCGATTGATGTAATTCACACTATTAACAGAATGAAGGGGAACAAACGTGACCACCTCATCAGATGCAGTCATTCATTCTCTCTGCTTCTGGACTGCATATGAAATGTGACCTGCTGCTTTGAGTTTCTGCCACATTGACTTCCCCAACGTGGTGAACTGTCGCCCTGAACTAGTCCGATTCAGGGTGATTTGCTAGGAGGCACCCTCTGACCTATGCAAAAATTCTGATCATTACCGTTGATGCTCTCACCCCAGGTGTGAGTTCACCCAAGGGTGACGGTCCAGCATTCCTCTCATCCATAAGCAGCTTCTCCATCATGGAGGCACAACTCCCAGAGTCATGAGTCGGAAGAGGTGCCAGCCCTGGTGTTCTCCTCCTTGCTTATCTCCTCAGGTGGAGATTGTCCAGAAAGCAATTGCAGAGTTCAGTTCTGTTGTCCTTATCTGTCCCTGCTTCTCTGGACACCTTCCAGAAGACAGGCTGAAAGCTATTGATGGCCAGCTTTGTAAGTATAGAAGCCATCTTGTCTCCAGAAATTATCCAAGTGGAAGACACTATGTTGAATCTCAAGGAAGCCAAGAAGGAAAAAGACAAATGACCCAACCCAGGCAGTGAGAAGGTGGGAAAAGTGCTTGAGGATATGGACAGACTGCAGAATAAAGCTCTCAACACATACTTGATTCTAGAATGACCACCACAGTGGGTCAGTTGTCTTCATTTGCTTTTCACAGGCCTCTGAGTTCCTCAGAGTCTGTTTACATTACATTTTAGGACTTAAAATTTTCTATAAACAGGGCTGGAGAGATGGCTCAGAGGTAAGAGCACTGCTTGCTCTTCCAGAGGTCCTGAGTTCAATTCCCAGCAACCACATGGTGGCTCACAACCATCTGTAACGAGATCTGGTGCCCTCTCCTGGCCTGCAGGGATACGTGCAGACAGAACACTGTATACATAATAAATAAATAAATCTTTAAAAAAAATTCTAGAAACAAAAATTCAAGTGTGGATGCACTGTTTTTAAATTATAATTTTTATTTCCGTAAATAAAAATATGTCATCAATGTGAAACAAAAAAATCCTATGAATCATCTCTCTTTTTTTCCCCAAAAAAGATTTATTTGTGTATGTGAGTGCTCTATCTGCATGTTTCCTGCAGACCAGAAGAGGGATTAGATCCCACTATAGATGGTTGTGAGCCACCATGTGGTTACTGGGAATTGAACTCAGGACCTCTGGAAGAGCAGCCAGTGCTCTTAACCACTGAGCTATCTCTCCAGTGCCTACCTTTATTTTTTGAGTCAGGGTTTCTCTGTGTAGCTCTGGCTGTCGTAGAACTATGTAGACCAGGCTGGTCTCAAACTCAGAGATCCTCCTGCCTCTGCCTCTCAAGTGCTGGGATTAAAGGTGTACACCACAAGTGCCTGGCTGAGACAGGGTTTCTAACTGATTTTGAAGCTAGACTGGCTGGCCTATGTATGAGCTTTGGGGGAATCTCCTATCTTTTCCTCTCCTCCAATCTGATTACTGGGATTCTAAGCACCCTCAACTGTGTTCAGCTTTTTATGGGTTCTGAAGATCTGAACTCAGGTCCCCACGCTTGTGTGACAAACTTTTTAGTGAATCCAACTCCCTGGGCCTACAAATTCTTCACGAATCTGTTTCCCACTGTTCTGGAGGTGCTGGCCAATACAGAAGATAAGAAAGAAAAAGATTGCAAATGAGAATAAAGCTGCCTTTATTTGTAAATAACATGACTTAATGCCCAGAAAATCCAAAGGAATCCATAAAAATCATCCCAGAACTAATAAAAGAAATTACAAGATAAAGTAAGTGGACAAAAATTGTAAACTGAACCTGGTAGTGCATGCCCCTAATCCCAGAACAGAAGAGACTTTCAGGTCAGCCTGAGCTGCACAGCAAAACCCAACAAACAAAGATTAATTATATTTCCTAACAATAACTGGAAAATAAAATGTAATAAATTGTATTTATAAAAATAACACAATACTTAAATATTTTGGAGAAAATTTTAATAAAACGAAGACATTACTGAGAAGAATTTGAAATGATCTAAATAAATGGTAAGGTTCATGTCCATTGATTGGAAGACTCCATATTGCTGTGAGCTCAGTTCTCCCACAAATTGTAATCCTAACAAAATCTTAGTAAGGTGTGTGTGTGTGTGTGTGTGTGTGTGTGTGTGTAGTGTATGTGTGTCTGCATGCGTGGAGGCCAGAGGAGGATGTCGGGTACCCACTCTACCACTCTTTACCTTAGTCATATGAGATGAGATCTCTTACTGAGCCTGGAGCTGGGCTGGCCATAGGCAAACCCCAGAGACCCTCCTGCCACTGGGTTACAGGTGCATAGGGCCACCTCCAACTTTTTATATGAATACTGGGATCTTCACCCTTGTTCAGCAAGTGCTCTTACCCACAAAGTCATTTTCTCCGCGTCCTGAGCAAGCTTTGGATGTTGTTTTTATAGAAACTGACAAGCTGACTCTAAAACCTAAGTGAAAATTGAGATGACCTAAAACAGTCATAGAAAGAGCAGACTTGGAAGATTTCTGTGTTGTTGGGGCTTAAGTCTTGCAGCAGCATTAACACAAGGACAGACAGAAGTCAGTCAAACGGAACCTGTAGAATAGGTAGGTACATATATAACCACAACTGATTTAGACACCACTTCAAGGCAATTTAATTGAGGAAAAATAATGAACCTTGGCCCATACTCTACGGTATACCTAAAAGCTAACTCAAATGGAGCCCAGGCCTTTATATGAAAATGAAAACTTTAAAGCTTCTAGAATAAAACAGGCACAAATGATATTGGAATCTGAGGAGATTTCTTAACACAAAAGACACTGATGGGAAAACAGAAAAACAAACTGCGCCTCATGAAAATTTAAAACTTGTGGTTTTCACAATGCATGATTAAGACACGGAGAAGACAAGCCACAGACGTTCAGTACCTGTGCCTGACAGATGATTCATGCTATACTGTATAAAAAAACTTCCAAAACCTGGAAAAATAAACTGAACATGGTAGCTCACATCTGTAATCCCAACAGGAAGGAGACTGAGATAGGAAGAGTGAATTCAAGATCACCCCGGGACCTGATCTGTAATCCTTGGTCAGCTTGAGCTACAGAGTAGACCCTGTTTCAAAAAAAAATCAAGAACTGGACATGTAACCTCATGGTAGAGAGTACATGCCCAACATATGTAAGGTTGGGAGTTTGGTCCCCAGAGAAAGGAAAACAGGACCAGAGAAACAATAATGTTAAATATGTATTCATTATATTCCAGTGCTCGATAATTTGTGTGTCAACTTGCCACAAGCTAGGGTCATTTCGGAAGAGGGAAGCTCAACTGAGAAAATGCCCCCACCAGACTGGCCTATAGGAAAGTCTATGCTGTATTTTCTTGATTGATGGTTGATATGAAAGGACCCAGCTCACTGTGGGCCATGTCGCCCCTGGGCTGGTGGTCCTGAATGCTGTAAGAAAACCGACTAAGCAAGCGATGAGGAGCAAGCCAGTGAGGAGCACTCCTTCATACCCTCTACATCCGCTCCTGCCTCTAGGTCCCTCCCTGCCCTGTTTGCTGAGGGAAGTCAGGGCAGGAACTCAGTGAAGTGTGACCTCAGAGTTGTAAGCTGAAATAAACCCTTTCCTCCTCAAGTTGCTTATGGTCATAGCATTTTGTCACAGCTAACTAAGACAATACCCTAGCAATTCAATTCCCAGGTCACATCCAAGGGAAATAATATACATGTATATGCACAAAAGTCTTGTATAAACATCCAATGCACCAAATCTGAAGTAGCCCAAATATCCATCCATGAAAAGTACACAAACCCTGGTTTATAAACAGAATGGAATATTCTACCTGTGGGCCATGACGCCCTGGGGGTCGAGTGACTCTTTCACAGGGGCCGCATATCAGATATTTACTTTGCAATTCATAACAGTAGCGCAAGTACAGTTATGAGGTAGCAACAAAAAATAATTTTATGATGGGGGGGGGTCACAGCAACATGCACTAAAGGGTGGCAGCATTAGGAAGGTTGAGAACCACTGCTTTGCAGTCACTGTGTTGGTCTGCTCAGGTGGCCATACAAGATACCAGTTTCCAAGGCTGGAGTGCGGGATCCAGGACCAACATTAGAGGAGTGAGCAAGCTCTCTGGCATGTCTTCTTAACAGAATACTACCTCTACTAGATCAGGACCCTACCCATGTGACCCAGGTGTGGTTCCCAGCACCCACATGGTGGCTCACAACCATCCTTAACTCCAGGTCCAGGGGATCCAACAGACTCTTCTGACCTCTGAGGCCACCAGACACACACATGATGCTCACACATACATGCAGGCAAAACACTCTTACACACAAAGTAAAACGGATCTTTAGAAATTTTTAAAGTGACAAATAGAGGGGGTAAAAGGGTTGGAGAGATGATTCGGTGGTGAAGAGCATGGGTTGCTCTTCCAGGAGACCTGGGTTGATTCCCAGGACTTACAAGGTGGCTCACAACCATCCGTCACTCCAGTCCATCTGAATGGCCTCCATGGATACTGCACACACATGTAGATATAGATACAGGCAGAATACCCATCCACCTAAAAGAAAAATGAAAGAAAAAAAAAAGAATAGAAAAAAAGGATCTGTGGTGTTAGCTGTCAGAACTCATGATCCTCCTGCCTTTACCAGAATGCGCGACTACACCCAGCTAAATCCTCATCCTTCTTTTATGGCTATCATTGGTTTTCTGTGGTGCTAGGGATCAAAGCCAGGGCCTTCCACGTGCTAAGCAAGCATTCTGAGCTAACCCCACGGCCCCTCTGTTCCTTGATTCGTCAGTCCCACACCGACACTCAAGCCCAGCCTTGGACCACTGTCTACACTTCCTTCTCCAAGTGTCTTCGCTTCTCCCCTGGCCCTCGTACTTAGATTAGCTCCCATGTTCTCAGGCTCACTGCCTTGCTCCGGGAAAGCCCCGTCAGCATCCCTACCCACCTCTCAGCAGAGGTGAAGCTGGCTGGGAAGAGGCCACAGGATGCACCGAAATCCTGTTGACCCAGCTAGCTAACAGCACCCCGCTTTTTCTCCTGGTTAAATCCCCAACACACACACACACACACACACACACACACACGCCCCACAGTCCTCACTGCATCTCTAAAAGCCCTCGCTCATTTTGTACTTACATTTTCAGAGCCTCGCTCATTAAAGGCAATTTTGCTTTCTGTTTTTATGGTAATTCTTAAACTCTTAAGTGAAACTTGTTTGAAATGGCTGTCGCTCTGTTATTACAGAAACAATGTAACGAAAATACATTTTCCTGGAAGACGCTGATGTCACAACCGGGAGAGAGAAATTGTTCTTGAACTTAAATATTTGAACTTGAAAAGTATCAAGACAAAGAGATGAGAAAAGAAATAAGGAGCCGACAAATGAGGGACATCAGAGGATCAAATTTCTTGGCTAACCAACGGGAGTTTGTGAAGAAGGAAAAAAAGCAGAGAAAATGGTCAAAGAGAAACACAAGACACTTTCAAAACAGCCAAGGACGCAGACCTCTGGCTTAAAAATCTCAGAAAATGACCGAATGACCTGAGACCACACCTAGGAATGACCCTGGGAAATAACAGGTAGCCCAGGATACCAAGTGCAGGACAGCTTCCGTGGAAGGCCAGGATCCTTAGCATTAAACAAGACCACGACGGTGGCTCCTCCTTAGTCAAGTGTTATGACCACGTTGTGCTGCATATGAGACCATAGGCCATGAAAACAAAGAAGGAATAAACCAGGCACAGGGCAAGCCTGCAATCCAAGCCACTGTGGGAATCAAGGCACCAGGTTTGAGGTCAGTTTGGGTAATCGAAACAGCTAAAAAGGGCGGAGGGACTGAGTTCAGTGGTAGACCTCTTGCCTGGCACCTGCAAGACCCAGAGTTTGATTCCCAGTCCCTCCCCCAAATAAAGTTTGGGTGAGAGGGGCAGGGAGGTAGCTCAGTGGTAGATAAGTTATCTAGCATTTGCAAGACCTGAGTTCAATCCCCAATGCTCTTGAAATTAAAAAAAAAAAAATTCTTTAAAGAAGGAAGGACAAAAAGAAGGAAGGAAGGAAGGAAGGAAGGAAGGAAGGAAGGAAGGAAGGAAGGAAGGAAGGAAGGAAGGAAGGAAGGAGAGAAACAAAGCCAAATGTAATGGCTCATGGCCATTAGCTCTGTGCTTGGAACTCTGAGCTCTGAGGCCAGCCTGGACTACAGGGCTGTGGTAGGGGTGGGGGCGTTTCAACAGAAAAATCATCGCAGAAGGTGATAGATTCATGCCTCCCATGCTTTGAGGGCATTTGACTTGTTACAGCCTAGGACTCTGTGCCTCTGTCAACCATCAATCAAGTGAAAATGTAGACTAGATTCCCAATCATAAAACATTCAGGAATATCGACTGCGCACACTTGGTATAAAACCTTATTTGATGATAGGCTCTGACAAAATAAGAAGGAAAAAACCAGGAATGGCCGCCGAAATCTCAGAAACGGACGGGACCCAGGAGAGCAGAGAAGGGAAGTGTATGAGTTACTCTGCTGTTGCTGTGATGAAACACCATTGACCAAGAGCAAACTGACAGAGGAAGAGGGTTTATTTTAGCTTATGACTCCAGAGGGACAGCCCGCGATCGTGGCCATAGCCAGCTGCTGCAACAGGAAGCTGAGAGATCACATCTTCAAGCGCCAGCACCAAGCAGAGAGAGCAAACTGGAAGTGTGATGAGGCTGTACCCTCACAAAGCCTGCACGCGCACACACACACACACACACACACACACACACACACACACACACACACACACACACGCCCAGCAAGGCTGCACTACCTTCCCAACCAGCACCACCAACTGGGAACCGATTATTCAAATGTCTGCGCCTATGGGAGACGCCGCTCATTCACATCACCGCAGGAGGTCCCCGAATGAAGGCCGTCTATATTGAAGAATGGAAAGTTATAGAACCCGGGGCTCAGCGGGGAGGCAAAAATCAATAGAATTTCAACTGGGATGGAAAGTTAGGGGAAATTGAAAATACGATGAAGTCAAATAGTGAAAACATAAATGAAAGAAAAAAGAAGAGTGTCTAGACATGGTGGCGTAGGGCTGTAGCCCTGTATTGGGAATGTAAAGGATTAGGAGTTCAAGGTCATCTTTGGCTACATATTGCATTCAAAGTCAACATAGGCTATAAGGAACTGGGTCTCAAAAAAACTTTAAATAAATAATGTTTCAAATTCCACATCAAAAAAGTATCATAAAGCGAGAAATCCACAGGTGTCTGCTTAAGGAGTACTAGGGAATTTATTAGGATATGATTTGAGGAAATACCCTCACGGATACAGAACCGAGTACAGCTGAAGTTGTCCTCTGTTCTGACCACAGTGAATCCACCTGGCAGTCCACTCGTGCCGAGAACCAGGAACCAGGGAGAAGGGGCCTCGTGACTTCCTCTCCCTTTCCTTTAAAGGGGTGACTTTACTTAACGACAGCAAGAGGCACCACCTCCTTTGGGCATACAGCCCAAGGTCATGGGCAGAGTGAATACCACTACAGTATCACAAGAAAGCAAACGTTAGTGGCCATCCAGGTGGCTCAGCAGATAGAGGTGCTTGCGGGTAAACCTGGAAACCTTCTAAAGGTGGAAAGAGAAAACTGACCCCTTAAAGCTGTCCTCTGACCTCCACGGGCAGGCTCTGGCATGCATGCCCATACATACTCATTGTGCAGACAGGATAATAGTAAATAATTTTAAAATAAAAGTAAGTATAAATGAGATAGAACGATGCTCGTGGTCTCATTATTGGAAACCCTGTTTATTGATCTTAGACTCAACGACCTATAATACAAGCAGGGAAGACCGGAGAGATAGCTCCGTGGGAAAAGGTCCTGGCTATGCAAGACTGGCAACCTGAGTTCGATCCCTGGAACCCGCTGTGGTAGGAGAGAACCAACTCCTGCAAGTTGTCCCCTGACCTCCACATGTGCACTGTCCCACCACCACACCCCTCATCCACACAGTAAAAAGCAAAGCCTGAAAGATGTTGTTGGAGCTATAAAACAAAATGAGAGTGCTTTCAGTCAAGGGGATGGGAAAGTAGACAGTGCGGCTGTGCAGATAGATGAAGGCTCAAGTCTCTTACGTCAAATGGCGTTGTAGCTGCATGTAACCTGTGCCCATCCTGTACATTAGACTTTCCCTTGATTACACACAGCATCTAATGCAATGCTGTCCTTAGGCTACAGTGTTTATGGAATGTTGACGGGAGAGGATGTGTGAGCATCACTAACATGGGTGCAATTCCTTTCCCGTCTACTTTCAATTCTACAGGGACATAGATAGATACTTATTGTTGACTGTGTAACACAGAAACCTGAAGAGAAGGAAGCAGGGAGAGCGGGGAGGCTGAGGCAGTTGCAGCCTATTCTAATGTGGCTCTAGTGAGCCTTCATGGAAGGAGCTAGTGGATGGACCAGATGTGTGAGTATGTTTCTAAAAGTGATAGCTGTAGCTGAGAGAGCAATGTGACTACATCAGGGAAATGAGCTAGAAGAGGGTATGAGTGAGCAAAGTTCTCCAATGTAGCAGAAAGTGTGTGTATAGATTTAAGATGTAAAATAAAGAAATGGTGGCATTTACTTAGGGATCGGAACTTCAGGAACCGCAGCTCAGAAGGTGAGCAGCAGCTGCTCTGGGGATTGAGCTGGAAGAAAAGACTTTCACTGACATAAATATACCCAGGGCTGAGGATAGCTCAATAGGTAAGGCGAGTGCTGTGTAAGTCTGCTGACCTGAGGGTGGATCCCCCAGAACCCACATAAAAGCCAGACCCAGCAGTGGCATGCCCCTGTAATCCCAGCATCACTACCGGGAGATGGGAGGTGGAGACAAGGGCGTCTCCTGAAGCTCCGGGGCCAGCTAGCCTGGTGCAAGCAGCCGTGAAGAGAGCCAGTCTCCAGCAAAGTAGAAGGTGAGGACCAACCCCTAAGGCTGTCTTCCGATACCCACACACGTGCCGTGGCATACACACATCTACACGCACATATCACCTACACACATACCCACACAAAATTCAACAGAAAGCAGTTACATGTCCTACGCTCTGTTGATGTGTGATCAATAAAATAGAGATGCATCAATCTGTGTCAGATTGGGAACCACCCTGCTTCTGCTACGGTGATACCAGGAGGAGCCTTGGCAACAAGTGCTGACACCTGAGTGGGAGACGGAACAGAGGGATAGCCTTGGCAGCAGCGTCGGGATCTGCAGGGCTAGCCCCTGCGTCTTCCTGTGGTGACTCTCCTTAGCCCTCCAACTAAGCCAGAATTCAAATGCAGGCAGTCTGCACACAATTCCACACCACAACGAATTTTTTTTTTAAAGCATATTCTTTTCTGTTTTTCAAGGCCGAGTTTCTCTGTGTAGCCCTGGCTGTCCTGGAACTCTCTTTGTAGACCAGGCCAGCTGGAAACTCATGAAGATCCATCTATCTCTGCCTCCCAAGTGCTGGGATAAAAGGCGTGCACCACCACACCCAGCTCTAAAAAGCATATTCTTATTAGTACTGAATATTGATGGCCTTAAAGAATGTGTTCAAATTACCTCTAAGCCATTCCATGCTGTTCCTCAGTAATCACTTTTCTATTGTTGTTGTCTTTTCTAGGCTTTGTCTCTGTGACACCCAATTTTACTTAGGTCTGATCCCTGTACAGGTTTGGAAGCATTCTTACCTGCCACAAATGGTGTTGCTTGCCTCATAATTATCTGTTTTAATGGCTGCATAATATGCGGGATCATTTTTAATTAATCACAGTACCCTGTGTTAACGGTTCATTATAATGTCAAGTATTTATTTATTTTTTTATCTCCATTATGAGGCTGTTCCATTTACATAATGCTTTGTCAACAACCAGACACCTTCACAGTATGCAACAGGGACAGACATAAGCACCTTTTCCTTGAAAATGGGGAAACTGAGGACCGGAGAGATCAAGCATCATACTGACATACAGGATGGGGGGTAGCATGGGCATGGCCTTCCAGGGCCCGGGACTCTATGCCTGCTTCTCTGGTTCTGAGCATCCCTTGGCACATTCATGGCACCCGGTCTCTTCTATTTTACAGATGGAGATGCCGAGGTCCAGAGTGAGAAGATAACTTGCCCAGTGTTACATGGAGTCAAACTGACTCCGAAGCCCGATCTCTTCCTGCTAATCACCATGGCCACTAAACTCAGAGGGAATCTCCCTTCAGGCTCCCTACTCTGGATGTCACTTTCCAGCTCTCGTCCTTTTCTACCTGTTCCTACACACATCCTGGTGAGGGTTTGGCTGCCAGCTCTGCGCTTGGTTTCCGACATATACTTTGTGGAAACTCACGGCTGGCCCTGGAGCCAGCCACAGAGGACCCAGCTTTTTGATGAGTCCGTGGGTGAGTTTTGATACTTTCCTTTTGTTTGGGCTAATGCAGCCCAGACTGGCCTTGGGCTTACTGTGTAGTCCTGCCGGCCTTGAACTTGATCCTCCTGTCTCCATCTCCCAAAGTGCTGGGATTACAGTGTGCACCCTCACGACCAGTTTATGCGGTGCTGGGGATTGAACCCAGGGCCTTGTGAATGCTAGGCAGACAGTCTGTCAACTGGGCTTCATCCTTAGTACTTCCTCCTTGCTTTTTTATTTCCAACTTTCTCCCATTTGAGTGATTGGCACTTTTTCTGTGATAAAATACACACAATGTAAAATTCACTTTGTGAGTGTACAGTCACGGGCTGTTGAGTGTATTCACTGAGGGAGGCCTAGCCATCAGCATCCTCTAGCGCCACAACTTCCTGCATTTGCTCAGCAACTGCCCCATTTGCAAGTCTGTATCCGTTAAACCCTGACCCCTCATTTCTCCATCTCTCCTCACGGGTGCCTCAGCCATCATGTTAATTCTTGACTCTATGAATTTGACTAAGTAGCTCATGTAAATGGAATCATGTAATATTTATCTTTTGTCTCTGGCTTATTTCACTCAATGCTAAATCCTCAAGATTAGTTATCCATGTTAGCAAATACCAGAATTTTCACCGGTGGTGATGGTGGTGGTGGTGGTGGTGGTGGTGGTGGTGGTGGTGGTGGTGTGTGGTGGGGTGGGGGGTGTGTGGTGGGGGAAGCAAGCTGCCCAACAATCCCTGGGCGCCAACACTGGAATTAGAAGTATATGCCACCACATCTAGTTTTTTTATTTTTAACATAAATTCTGGGACTTGAACTCAGGTCACTGGCCTGCAAGGCACACACTTTACTGGCTGAGCTATCTCTACAGCCCATGAATTTCATTTTTTAAAAACAAACTTTTAAGATTTATTTGTTATGTGTTTGAGTGTTTACTTTCATGTATATCTGTGCACCACATGTATGCCTGGTCCCAGCTGGGTTCAAAGAGGGCGTCAGATCCCCTGGAACTGAGTTACAGATGGTTGTGAACTACTATGCAGGTTCTCTGCAAAAACAAGCGCTCTCGACCACTAAGCCATCTCTCCAACCCCAAATTTCATTTTTTTTAAAGCTGAATACTATTCCACTGTGTGTGTTCACTGTTTGCTTATGCACACAGCCGTTAATGGTCTTAAGCGCTATTGCCAATGGTGCTGATATGAACATTGGTGTATGGGTCTCTCTCTCGGTCTCCGCTGTCTTTTAGATCTCTGCCCAGAGCTGATGAGTTTAAAGCAAAAGTCTTCCATTCTTTCTCTGGGAGTCACAGAGGGGAGTGAGCACTGTGTAGGAGTGGGTGGTTAGGAAAAAGGGCTTGGATCCTAAGTGCACGCTCGGGCATGCACATTAGTTATTTTTTCTCACTACTGTGACAGAATGCTGGACAAAAGCAATTTGAGCAGGGAGGGTTTATTTGGGCTCATGCTTTGAGGAGACAGAGTCCGTCACGGCAGGAAGATGGGTGAGGAGCATGAGAAAGCCGGCCAGGTTGCATCCACAATCAGGAAGCAGATAGAAGCAAATGCCAGTGCTCAGTTGGCTTCCTCCTTGTCTGCTTTTTGTTCAGTCTGGGCCCCCAGTCCATGGGGTGGTGTCACCTACATCCAGGATGAGTCTTCCCTCCTCAGGTGAGCCTCTCTGGAAACAGCCGAGGGTGCGTCTCCTAGGTAATTCCAAATCCAGGCAAGCTGATGATGAAGATGAACCATCACAAGGGGTATTTTAAAAACATCTCCTGGGCCAACAAGACAGCTCCATACATAAATGTCCCTCCTTTCCCAGCCTGGTGACATGAGTTCTACCCCTAGCATCCATGTGGTGGAAGGAACAAACCAGCTCTCACAAGTTCCCCTCTGACCTCCATTCATGCACCACAATGAAGGAATGAAATAAACAAATTAGTTCAATATAAACTTAAGAAAAAGCTTGTACTGGGCGGTGGTGGTGCACACCTTTAATTCTAGTCCTCAGAAGGCAGAGACAGGCAGAACTCTGAGCTTAAGGCCAGCCTGGTCTACAGAGTGAGTTCCAGGACAGCCAGGGCTATACAGAGAAACCCTGTTTAAAAAACAAAACAAAACAAAAACAAAAACAAGCAAACAAAAGGGAAAAATAAAGAAAAGAAAAGGAGAGAAAAGAAAAGAAAAGTTTTTTGATGTTCTGGGTTTGTTCAGCCCCACCAAAGAGGGGAGAAATATCCTCTCACAACTCATTAATAAAAGAGCATAACCCAATCTAAAAATAAGCAAAGACAGAGGGATCTTTTTCTAAGAAGATGAGCAAGTGGCAAATGAGCAACATGAAAAGATGTTCTGTGATCATCAGGAAAATGCAAAATACGCACAGTGAGATAGATGCCTGCCACCCCACCCCACCCCCCTGCACAGTGAGATGCCACCCCACCCCACCCCCTGCACAGTGAGATGCCTGCCACCCCACCCCACTCCCCTGCACAGTGAGATGCCTGCCACCCCACCCCACCCCCCTGCACAGTGAGATGCCACCCCACCCCACCCCCCTGCACAGTGAGATGCCACCCCACCCCACCCCCCTGCACAGTGAGATGCCACCCCACCCCACTCCCCTGCACAGTGAGATGCCTGCCACCCCACCCCCCTGCACAGTGAGATGCCTGCCACCCCACCCCACTCCCCTGCACAGTGAGATGCCTGCCACCCCACCCCTCCCCCCTGCACAGTGAGATGCCTGCCACCCCACTCCCCTGCACAGTGAGATGCCTGCCATCCCACCCCCCTGCACAGTGAGATGCCACCCCACCCCACCCCCCTGCACAGTGAGATGCCTGCCATCCCACTCCCCTGCACAGTGAGATGCCTGCCATCCCACCCCCCTGCACAGTGAGATGCCACCCCACCCCACTCCCCTGCACAGTGAGATGCCTGCCACCCCACCCCACTAGGATAACCAGGATAAAACAATCAATAACAACAAGCATTGTAGAGACCGTGGAGAAATTAAAATCCTTCTTTACAGCTGGTGGGAAGGCAAAGTGATAGTCATTTTGGAAAACAGGCTAGCAGTTTATCATGTAGTTAATTAAGCACAGAGTTACCATATGACCCAAAGAATAGAAAATGGGCTCAGCTTTCACTCAAATAAAAATTGTCAAGGCTATTCACAGCAACACTCCTCACAATAGCCAAAAGGAGGAAATCACCCAATGGCCATCAGTGAAGTGGATGAATAAATGTGGTATATCCATACCACGGAATATCATTCAAGCATGAAAAGGAATGATACATAATAGGTATGTGGTTGCCCTAACTGGGAAGCACCCAAGCCTCATTCAGCAGGTGAATGGGTAAATAACTGTGGCACAAGCAGACAATCAGATATTATGGTGAGGTGAAGAGGAGTAAGGGACCACACTGTGAGAAGACATGTCCCTAAGTGGAAGAAGTCATGGTGAAAAAGACCCCAAATTGTGTGACATTCGGGAGCACAGAAATGGTGAAAAGACCAGCAATCGCTCTGGACGAGGGGCAAGAGAGAGCGCAGGGTCTTCAGGATGGTGAAACTTTTCTGTCTGGTACTTTAAAGGTGGACACATGTCATTATGCCGTCATTAAAAGTCACTAAGAAAAAAAAAGTGCAAAGCCAAGGGTGAGCCCAGCCTGGTGACCCACATCTCTAATCCCACTGCTCAGGAGGATTTCTGTAATTTTGATGTCAGCCTGGTCTACATAAAGAGTCCTGGCCAATCAGGGCTACATATACCCTGTCTCAGAACAAAATAACACACACACACACACACACACACACACACACACACACCTCTATGGACTTCAGCTGATGGGTTGGCTCATTCATTGTAACCAATGTGGGCAATCTGGTGTGGACATTGATGATGAGATGTGGTGCATGGGAGGGCACGGGGATGGGTAGGGTGGGAAGCCTGTGCTTTCTGTTCAACCTCACTATGACTTGAAAAGTGTAACTGTCCCAGCAGGTGTGATTATTTTTTTAAGATTAATTTTATTTTATATGAGTGGGTATTTTGCCTGCATGCATTTCTGTGCATTACACACATGCAATGTCCTCGGCGGCCAGAAGAGGGTTTTGAATGTCCCGGAAGTGGAGTTCTAGCTAGTTAGTTGTCATATGGGTGCTGGGATTTAAACCCGGGTTTGCTGGAAGAGCAATCAGTGCTCTCAACTACTGAGCCATCCCTCCAGCCCGGGAGTGAGGATATTTTAAAAAAATGAGACACTTGTGCCCTTCTCTCTGTCTGCCAGATTATTGGAAAAAAAAATGAACCCCAAGAAATTGGAATTTCCCCAAGAATCTCATGCTGGGAAAGGAAAAGGTTGAAGCCTGGAGCCAACCAGAGTGGGAACTTGTCTCCCAGAAACAGATTTCACCAAGGTCTGGTAATGTGCCAGACCACCATGTAAGAGAGACTGAAGCCGAGACATGGTGATGGGCGGGACCACGCCTTGATCCAGGCTGCCTATCGACTCATCCTTTTTGTCTTCTATTAATGCCAGGACCCGGACGGTGGACTTGGGGTTCACTGGGCTCCTTTGCTCCTCTTCCTAATGTGGTCACACAGAATAAATCCCCCGCTTTCTGGTTTTCACTATGAATAAATTCATCATTAATACTTGTTTGTTTAATTGGCCAACCAAGGGGGAGCGACTAAGCCTGGGTTACTGGAAGGCGGTCAGGGCCCAGGTTCTGACCCTAATGTCTCTGGTAATGAAAGAACTCTAACAAGTAAGTTTAAAAACAAAAGGAAGAAAGAAATCTACAACAGAGATAAGCCCCAAGACCATTATACTACTTGATAGGAGCGCACCACACAAGGCTACATACTGCCTGACTGCATTTATATCAAATGCCCAGAAAGAAGGACACGGGTCGGGGCACTCTAGGGCATCCATGCTAAAGGACAGAGGGTGTCTTGTTTTTGTTGTTGTTGTTGTTTGTTTGTTTTTGATACAGCATCATTTGTTGTGTGATATTTTGTTGTGTTCTGACAAATAAAGCTGCCGGTAGATAAGAGGGTGGAGCTAACCACTAGTTAACCAAAGAAGCTTTGGTGGTGGTGGTGGCTCATGCCTTTAATCTCAGCACTGGGGAGATGGAGACAGGAAGTGATAAGGCGGGCCAGAGACAGGATCTCGGCCTTTTCTGTTGGCGGATCTGGAGAGGTAAGAAGTCTCTGGTGGCTGCTCCTCCGCTTCTCTGATCTTTCAGGTTGTTACTCCCACATCTGACTCCTGGTTTTTATTGATAAGATTAATTAGATTCACACTTCAATCATTGAGCAGCCCAGACTGGCCTTGAACTTTGAGTCCTCCTGCCTCAACCCCCAGAGTGCCAGGATATCCCAAGTATGACATCGTGCCCAGCAAAGGATGTCTTTTTTTAAGATATAAAAAGTAGTGATGGGGCTGGAGAGATGGCTCAGAGGTTAAGAGCACTGACTGCTCTTCCAGAGGTCCTGAGTTCAATTCCCAGCAACCATGTGGTGGCTCACAACCATCTGTAACGAGATCTGATGCCCTCTTCTGGCCTGCAGTCATACATGCTGTATACATAATAAATAAATAAATAAATCTTTAAAAAAAAAAAAGGTAGTGAAACTGCATATATCAATGAATACACTTAAAAAATAGAACCTTGAATAAATCGTACAGCTACTCAGATAATTAGAACTGGAAGTCATTGGGGCTGAGCCCTCAACAGCTTAGAAAACTACTGGGACTGCTGGGTGGGACAGATGCCTGGGTCATCCTGTCTCTAGTCCTGGGGAAGATGTGACTCCTGTACTGACCGAGGGTCATTACTAGATTAAAAAAAAACCAAAACCAAAAACAAAAAAACAAAAAAAAAACCAGCCTTGTTCCAGGAGCCAATAAGATCAGCAGTTAGCAAGAGGCTTTCTGATAAAGTACAGGAGCAGACTGTTGCCCTTCCTTTCAATCCAAAGGGGCCTGTCAATCACCTGGACAGGAAAACATCCCTCATTAAAGCTGTCTATGCTGAAGATTTTAATAGAACAAAATCCTACCTTAAAAAATGTATACTGGGGCGCTGGAGAGATGGCTCAGTGGTTAAGAGCACTGCTTGCTCTTCCAAAGGTCCTGAGTTCAATTCCCAGCAACCACATGGTGGCTCACAACCATTTATAATGAGATCTGGTGCCCTCTTCTGGCCTGTAGGCGTACATGCAGGCAGAACACTGTATACATAATAAATAAATCTTTAAAAAAAAAGTGTATACTGGCACATAGGCTGCTAGAAGGCTCAGTGGATAAAGGCACTTGCCATGTAAGCCCGGTCAATCTGAGGTCAATCCCCAGAACCTACAGAAAGGTGCCATGAGAGAACCACAGCCCTCCCCTAACCTCCCACCCTGCCACACGCACACACTTACACACTAAACCTTTTTAAAATGTAAAAATGCAAGTCGGCCGTTGTCCAGTCTCACCCCCGGAAGCGTTTTCCTCCACAGCACTCCCTGTGTTCACCACCTGCTTTCCTCCCTTGCGATGCCCCATTTTACTCTGATAGATTCTGTCTTCACTGAGCTCAGCGCATTCTGAATTCTTTCACAGAACGCCCAGGGCTGGAAGCCCTGGGGAGTCCAGAGCAGTACCCTGCTAACAGTAGGACTCCCAGAAGCCTGTTCTACTTAACTTCCTGGTGGTTAAGAGTCTGCCTGGGTAACCTTTGAGCCAGGCTCCTGTGCCCTGAGTGATGGACAATGGGTACGGTGTCTGCCAGGAGGTTTCATCTGTATCCAACAGGCCGGGCTTAGCTACTGGCGACTCATCTGGGACGGGCATGGAGACGAGAAACTCGATCTCCATCATAACGCTGTGACAGAGACGGAGGGGACGCAGCTGACTGGTTGCCACTGAATCAGCAGAAACAAGGACCTGAGAGAAAAAGCCAGGCTTTGTGTAGAGCACAATTTACGAGCCTTGTCTCCTGTCCTCAGAAGAGGCAGCCAACCTTGCCGGCTCCCTTGCCTGGAGACAACTGCTGGCCAAGGGCGTCCCGGGGGCCCACCAAGCCCATGCTTGACCTCTCCGGTTTAAAAATTGAGAGGACATAGAAAGATTAGCTTGGAAATGTGCCTGGAGGTCGTCCAGACAGTGGCTTCTAGACCTTCCGTTTTGCAGCCTGTATCATTCATAAACGTCTGGGAAGACTTTCAAGGTTCACAAGGCTTTATTTTGCTAAGTTTGCATAACTTCCTGGGTGGGTGAAGTAGCTCAGTATGGCGTTTGCCTGGCGTGTGTGAGGCCCTGGGTTCATCCCCACCATAACAAAAAGGAAATAATAGTAAAGGGCAACATTTAAAATTGGGCGTGTGTTCATAACACGGATGTGTGGAGGTCAGAAGACAACTGGCATTTGCTTCTCTCCTGCCACCGTGGGTCTAGGAGAGCCACCTGAAGTCCCAGGCTTGCCTGGCAAGCACCCCTCCCCACTGAGCCATCCTGCTCGTCAAAAAGTTAACTTTTCCTTCGTCTGTCTATTTGTTTGAGAGTCTTACTATAATAGCCCTGGATCTCGATAAATACAACAGGTTGGCCTTAAACTTGTGGCAATCCTCCTGCCTCAGACTCCCAAGTGCTGGGGATTATAGGCATGCACCGCAATGCCCAAGTAAAAGGTAGATTTAAAAACTTAGGAGGCAGAGGCAAACAGATCTCTGTGAGTTGGAGGCCAGCCTCCTCTACAGAGAGAGTTCCAGGACAGCCAGAGCCACACAGAGAGAAACCCCCATCTTGAAATTAAAAAAAAAAAAAATTATTTGATTAAGTTGAAGAACTGAGACAGTAGAATGTCAGATAAAAGGAAAACTACCTATAATTAGTAAAGCAGGTTTATTTTTAAAAGTCACTTCACTGATTTCCCTGTCTTCCTTCCTGTAGTGAAAACACACCCATCACTGTGAAGACTTCATCCTGTACCAGGAATAATCTTAGGGCCCACACTAGAATCCATTTCCCATTGAGTGCTAGAGTTCTCTGGAATCCAGCTCCGAGATCTTTGTTTGTTTCTTTGTTTTGTTTTTTTGTTTGTTTGTTTTGGTTTTTTTTTTTTTTTTTTTTTTTTTTTTTTTTTTTTTTTTGAGGCAGGATTTCTCTGTGTAGCCCTGGCTGTCCCGGAATTCTGTAGACCAGGCTGGCCTTGAACTCAAGAGATCTGCCTGCCTCTGCCTCCCAAGTGCTGGGATTAAAGATGTGCACCGCCACAATCTGGCCACTTCCAGGATCTTAACGCCAGGCATAGGCAGGTTCGGGCCCAGCCTCCCTGACTGTTGATTTTTGGGAGTTCCTTGCCCTCTCTGGGTCTCAAGTGCCTTCTCTACAAATGAATTCGAGTCTGAGTATTTTCTCTTTCCAAGAGAATTGTCACAAAAAGATAAAAGACTCTGCGGTGTGCAGTAGAGCCTGTCTTGCCGTTTCCAAGCCCTCTGGGGTGGAAGGCCTTTCTCCAGTCAAACATTCCATTTTCCTGGCATTTCAGTTGGTAAAAGAGTCTTTCCTAGATCCAGCTCAGTGCACTCACTACGTCAGATGCGCACTGTAGGGTCTCTTGAAGCAAAACTCAATTTCCTGTCCTGTGAGCGTCCCGAGTGCTGGGACTTCGCGACACTAAACCCAGCATGCTCACCTTTTTGTTTGTTTGTTTGTTGTTGTTTTATTGTTGTTGTTGAGACAGGGTCACACTATGCAGTCTTGGCTGAAAGTTACTGTGAGAACCAGGCTGGCCTCAAATGTATAGGGGATCTGCTTTCCTCTGCCTCCTGAATGCTGAGATTAAAGAGACGTGCCTAGCTGCATTTGTCTGTCTGTCTGTCTGTCTGTTTGCGACCGGATCTTATGTAGCTCAAGCTACTCTTATGTAGCTGAGGATGACTTTGAACTCCTGGCCCTCCCTGCCCCCCACCCCAAATGCTGGGATTGAGGATATATGTCACCATGCCTGGCTTATCCTGCCCAGTCTAAGGCTTGTTCAATAACAACAGGCAGGGGCACAAGGAGGCAGTCCCAAACACACAAGCCCATTTCTAGTCCTTATCACTTTCCCATACCATTGGCCAAAGCAAGTCTCGAGGCCGCCCTAGTTAGTTTTTATTGTCAACTTGATACAACCTAGGAAGAGGAAAACTCCATCAAAAAATGTTGCCCCAATTAGATTAGCCTGTGGCCACGTCCGGTAGGAACTGTCTTGGTTGATGATTGACAGAACAGGGCTGAGCCCACTACGGGCAGCGCCATCTCTAGGCAGGAGAGCCTAGGCTGCATAAGAGAGCTAGCTGAGTGAGTCCGAGAGCAAGCTAGCAAGCAATGATCCTCCATGGTTCCTGTCTCCAGGTTCCCGCCGGAAGTCCCTCAAAGATGGGCCGTGACCTGGGAATATGGAAGTTGAAGTAAACCCATTTCTCCATGAATTACTTCTGGCCACGGGGTTTACCACAGTAACAGAAAGGCAAAGTAAAACAAAGGCCAAGCCCCGAGCCAAAGGCCATAGTCAGAGAATACATGTCTCATGTGGCCCATAGCGGGTGGTATCCTTGAGCTCTTGGTCTTCCTACCTCTAATTATGTGCACTGAAATTACAGGTGACCGTCACCAGGCCTTCCTAAGCTCTTTTTTCAATGGAGAAAAAAAAAAAAAAAAAAAAAAAAACCAGGAGGGAGGGAAGCTCAGGCTGCCCTGTTCACCCTCTTCACGGCACTCTGCCCTCCACCCTCAGACAGGCTAGCAGTTGCCAGCTGGTGGCTTGTGATGGGAACAGAGCTGGGAGAAGGCTCTCCATCTTGTCCTGGTTCATGGCCTTGGCCTTCATCGCCTGACCACTGTGGATGAGGATTTGCTCCTGGGACTCGCTCATCCTGCTGATTCACCTCTGAGGAATTCACACTTTGGGAGTGCATGCCCACTGGCCAGGCAGCTGACCAGATGCATGCCAGGTGGCTCAGGATCAAAAGCATGCCACCCATATTTCACTAGGGGTGTGATTGACAAGGGTCACCACGGAGGCACTTCAGACAAATGGAGGCCAGGGACACAGACTGCTGCCTGGGAGGCTGGCAGAACGGTGCGACCTGCCAAAAGCCCCCTTCCTGTCTCCTCTGCCAAATTCTTTCTCCTCCCATGCACTCTTGCAGTCAGACTTCGCCTTCATTATCCTTCTTTACCAAGAACCAAGAAGAAGTCTCTATCCCCAGAGCATGCGAACCTTTGAAAACAAACAGCTCTGTCCCTCAGTGGCCACAGGCTGACCCCAGACTTCCCGTTCTCTCGCCTCGGCCTCCTAAGGGCTCAGATTACAGGCATCATCATATCCAGCTTGACTTAGACTCTTGTAATCTCAGTTTCTTCAGCTGATGAATGGGCTTGGAAAAGCCTCTTTCCCAAGCCGTGGTGAGTGCTGGTTGAGATGACCCTTGCTGCCTCTGACTGTGACAGACTCATCCAACAGCGGCACCCGGAACATTCTACAGCCAGCGGAGCACAGAGGGTTAAGGATTCAGAACTGAACCTCTCTTTCCAACAGAGGAGAAAATAATGCCACTTCCGGGGCACTTGAAGGACAGATTGCTGGGGATTGGGCTGCAATCGGGCCTCGGAGAGAGAGAAGTGATTGCTGCCCTCATTAATATTACTGCTGGCAGAGGCTGCGTGGGACTCAATCAGGTAATTGAGGTCCCAAATTTCGTTTCTATCCAGATGCCAAGATTAATCGAAGTGACTTCTTCAAATGAAGTCTTCGGAGCTTTCGGTATAAGCACGGCGTCCTCTGGAGTTGACGTTCACATTTCAGACCTAAGCCATGGGGAAGCGAAGGCCTATTGTCTGGCTTAGCTAGTGTAAATGTTGGGACAGTCAAGGTCAGGGGATCTCTGTGTGGTCGTCAGCTCTGGTGTGACTCCAGGAACGATTCAACCGTGTGAACCCCTGGACATCCACTCTGAGAAGGTGTCACCAGTCAGGACCACAGTGACGATGGAGGCGATTCACTTTGGTCACTATGGAAATAGCAATAAAAACCAACCACAATCCATACTAATCATCTAGTAATACTTCCTGGTGGTGATTAGGGCAGGACACCGATGTCACCCAGGATAAATTGTGACTAACATTTTATCACCCACAGTGCCTAAGGCATCTTTTTCGTCCCTTCCACTTGTGTGCCTTACAGCTGGGAACAGTAAACCAAGTGCTTTGCTAAGTACTAGGGGTCACTACTGAAAGACCAAGCATGAGGAAATGGTTGTAAAACCCCTGGATTTATAATCAGGTGTACTCCACTTGTGTCCAGTGGCTAAATCTAGGGTGTTAGAGAACTGGTGTTACAGAACTGAACTCTTGAATTGTGGGGGCTGAGTAATTCTGAATAGTTGGCATCAGAATTGAACTTGATTGTTGGATACTTCTCTGGTGTTACAGAACTGGAGAAGGGACTTGTAAGTTCTCTCAGTATTTCAACATAGAGATGCTATAAATACACTGTTAAATTTTCCTCTTAGTATGTTTGTACTTTTGTGACACCACTGTAACTTATATGGCTTTTGGAAAAAAATTAGTGTGTGTGTGTGTGTGTGTGTGTGTGTGTGTGTGTGTGTGTGTACTTATGCATAGATGCCTTTGGAGGCCAGAAGAGGCATCTGATCCCCTGGAACTGAAATTGCAGGCAGTTGTGAGCTGCCTAATATGGCTCCTAAGAACCAAACCCGGGTCCTCTGTAAGAGCAGACTGTGATCTTAAACACCGAGCCATCTCTCCAGTTCCTGCAGTTTTTAATCCTGTTCTTGGATTCCATGTATGTTTCAAACCATCAGTGGATAAGGACTACCTTACTTCTTGCCCAATAACTATGAGCTTTAATTTTTTTTTATTTTATTATTTGTTTATTTGCCTTATACCGTGAGACTCTCTAGTGCAGCGTTAAGTCACAGTGATAAGAACAGATACACACACCTTGGTCTAATAAATAAATCAGAATTGGCTAAAGTTATCAGAAAAGTACTGGGTATTAGAAAAGAAACCCCATGCATTTTCAGAGGGGAAGATGCTCCACCAACCCCATTTTTCCCCATGGAAAAATCAATTGGAAAAAAAAAAAAAACAAAAAACCACACCACACTCCTACAGGACACAATCGCTGAACAACCCAGGAGTGGAAGGGACCCAAGTAGACCGTCCTAAGAACAATGGTTCACTGTGCCGGCAGGAGGATGAAGTGGGTGAAGGGACCTCACACAAGCCTGGAGAGGACCAGTTCCACACAGTTGTCCTCTGACCACCAGATGTGCATGCTATGACACATGTGCCCACAGGCATACACCATACACCTGTGTACATGCACACACACACACACACACACACACACACACACACACTACACTGATTAAATAATTTAAAAAGTATCAGTTTGCTACCTAATACTTGCTGGCAAAGGAATAAACTCTTGTTGAGATCAGGACCCAGACAAGGGGTTCATGCACCATCTGTGGTGGTTTGAATGAGAATAACACCCCCACCTGCACCCTCACACATACCCCCAAGCCCCCAAACACCCACACACACCTACACACCCACACATACCCACACATACCTACACACATCCCACAGACTCATATATTCCAATACTTGGTTCCTAGTTGGTGGAACTGTTTGGGAAGGATTAGGCAGTGTGGCCTTATTGGAGGAGGTGTGTCATAGGAGTCGGGGGAACTTCAAGGTTTCAAAAGACAGTCTCAATGCTCTCACTCTCTGCAGAGTAAGATGGGAGCTCTCAGCTGTTCCTGCTGCCATGCCTTCACGCTGCCATCATGGACTCTGACCCTCTGAAACCATAAGCCCTAAGTAAACGCTTTCTTTCATATGTTGACTTGGTGATAACATTACACAGTAATAGAAAACTAATACACCATTTTCGCTCAATTAGAAGTTCTGGTTAAAGTTAAGACCTTTTTATTTAGACAAAAAGGGAGAAATGTTGTAGAATATTATTTTAAGATGTGTTACATTTGCTTATGCTGTGGAATATTTGTTTAATGATGAAAAGATGTATTGCGTTCTTTTATGTTGCATTTGTTTAACTCTGTGAAGCTGTGTTACTTTACTTGTCTAAAACACCTGATGGTCTAATAAAGAACTGAATGGCCAATAGCAAGGCAGGAGAAAGAATCTTCAGGGCTGGCAGGCAGAGAATAAATAAAGGAGAAATCTGGGAGGAAAAGAAGGAGTAAGAGAACAAGAGGTGGATGCTAGGGGCCAGCCCCCCAGCCACACAGCTAGCCACGGAGTAAGAGTGAAAGTGAGATATACAGAAGTAAAAAAAGGAAAAAATCCCAGAGGTTAAAGTTAAGAGGTTAAAGTTAAGAAAAGCTGGCAAGAAACAAGTCAACCTAAAGGCCAAGCATTTATAATTAAGAAAAAAAAAAAAAAAGAAGTTCTGAGGAGGGCAGAGTTGGGGGAAAGAGTGATGTAAGACTCTGCATGTATGGGTGATGTGATCTTATATAGAGAAAAACCCTCAAGAAAAACTATGGATATACGTCAGTAGTAGAACACTTGCCTAGCAGTCATAAGGTTTTGAATTCAATCCCTAGCATCACCGTCATCACCACAACAAAAGAAAGCCTTGAAGAAAGACATCACAGACATATAAAACAAAACCTTTCAGAGTTAACACATCAGTTCAGTGAACTTGCAGAATTGACACAGAGTTAGTCCTGGGGCTGGAGAGATGGCCGAGGTTAAGAGCACTGGATGCTCTTCCAGAGGACCTGATTTCGATTCCTCCCACCCACATGGTAGTTCACAGCCATCTGTGACTCCAGTTCCAGGGGATCTGATCTGATGTCTTCTTTTTTGTTTGTTTGTCTGTTTGTTTTTTGTTTTTTTCAAGACAAGGTTTCTCTATGTAGTTTTGGTGCCTGTCCTGGATCTCACTCTGTAGATCAGGCTGGCCTCAAACTCACAGAGATCCGCCTGCCTCTGCCTCCAGAGTGCTGGGATTAAAGGCATGCGCCATCACCGCCTGGTTCTGATGTCTTCTGTTGGCTTCTACAGACACCAGGCAGTGTTCTTAACTGCTGAGCCATCTCTCCAGCCCCAAGGTAGCTAATTTTTTGGTTGGGTCAATATACTTCATTTTTTTTCTTTTCTTTGTTATATTTTTAAGAACTCATTTCTCTTTGCTTTCTTCTTAGATTTATTGGTTTTTATTTTATGAGTCTGGGTGTTTCGCCTGCATGTGTGTATGTGTATTCCTGGTACCCATCAAGGCCAGAAGACAGCATCAGATCCCCTGGAACTGGAGTTATGAGCTGCCTGGTGAGTGTTGGGAATCAAACCTGGGTCCTGTGCAGGAGCAACCAGTTCTCTCAACCACGGAACCATCTCTTCAGCTCCCAATATTTTCTTTTGAAAAAATTGTTTATTTTTATTTTATGTGTATGAATTTTTGCCTGCCTGGGTGTATGTACACCACATAAGTGAAATGACTCCCTGAAGGCAGAGATTTGGGCTCGAAACCTCTGGACCACAGGAGACTCTCACGGTGGCAAGGAAATACTCATTATAGTGAGGTCTCCAAACACTGGGAAACCACGGAGGTGGCCAGCTGACCTGTGACCTCGGGAATTCAGCAACCTGAACTCCTGCCTCAACTTTTCAAGGGACAGGAACTGAAAAATAAAGAATTGGTGCCAACCCCCGGATAGCAGAAAGGCACCTGGACCCTCTCCTCTTCTGCACTTCCTATAAAATCCTAAGAGACGGGACTGGTGCCAGGGACCTGATGTGACCCAGGGAGACCAAGGCGATTACTGAAATGGGAGGCTCCACCCACTCAGAACGCTGGGAGCTGTGAAGAGACAAAGGAGCGAGCCATCTCCACAGAGCAAGGGCTTTTCCGGAGCTCTGGCCACAGAGCTTGGAATGCTCATCCCCGAGTGAGGAGGGGAAAAAAACCCACGAAGGCCCAGGCTGCACTCTGTCACCTGACCTGTCAGTCACCTTTTTCTCGGGCTTGGCTAACCCCGCTCTCGAATGCTCAGACACTTAACTCATCTCTTTCCTCTGCCGCCGTGAAAATGCATCTTGGGTGTTACAGCTTCAGCTAGATCGAAATTTCCACGGGCTAGAGAGGTAAGACAGTAAAGTGTCTGACACAGAAACACGAGGACTTGAGTTTGGAATTCAGACCACCAGCACCCAGGTTTGGAAAAAAAAAAATAATGCTGGTGGATTATTGGAGAGGTAGCTCAGGGGATGAGCACAGACTGCTCTTACAGAGGACCCAGGTTCAGTTCCCTCTCTCCAAAATTGCAAGGCTCACCACCACCTATAATTCCAGCTCCAGGGGAATCTGACACCACCTTCTGGTCTCCACAGGCAACTGCACCCATGTGCACACACCTCCACGTGGTTGCACACATATGTAATTTAAAATACATAAATAGAAGCTGGGTGTGGTTGTGTACATCTGTGGCAGAGACAGGTGGACCCTCAGAGCTCACTGGCCAGGCAGTTTAGTCAATCAGAGAGCCCTGAGTTCAACGAGAAACCATGACTCAAAAGATAAGGTGCAAAGTGCCTGAAGAAGATACTTGATGTCAGTCAACACACACATGCACATATGTACCTACCATGGACACACACTTATTACATACACACAAAAATATAAATACAGGCATGCATACATACTCTAATCAATTAATTAAAATGTAAAATCTCTCCAGGCAGTGGAGGTACATGACTTTAATCCCAGCACTTAGGAGTCAAAGGCAGGAGAATCTCTGTGAGTTCGAGGCCAGCCTGGTCTACAGAGCGAGGTCCAGGACAGCCAGGGCTACACAGAGAAACTCTGTCTCAAAAAACAAAAACGAAATAAAATGTAAAATCTCCCAGTGGCTCGGTCTTGGGTTCTGCCGGTGACGTCATCTTTTCCAAACCTGGGTTTTGGTCTTCCCGCCGGGTGCAGTTTTCCTGCTATTTACTTATGTCTCTGATCTAAAGCGTCACTGTTCTGACTGGTCAGCTCCCTAGTCCTCTCAAGACCCAGCTGAGAGATGAACTCAGCCCTTCTCTCTTCCCACAGCATTCGGGGCGCCTTTCTCCAACAGTCCACCCCTTTCTTGCCTTTCCCCCATCAGCCCTTAACAAGACAGCCTTTATTTAAATTGATCGGCCCTCCCGGGAGTCTTCCCTCCTCTGTAAATTAATGGGGCCGGGCAAGGTCACGATGTGGTCTACACCAGCCCACAGACCTATTTAGAGCATGCAATATTTATTTTATTTAGGTGAGCACTGTAAGTTGGGAACGTCGACATTCAAGTCTTGAGAGCCTCTGCTCTGGGAAGCCAGGGGAGATTGGTGGAAACGGCGCCTGGAGAAATGTAGTTTTCTTTGGGGGCATGTTAGGGCTTCCATCGTTCGGTTTTTGTTCGACTTTCCTTGTATGGTAAAGCAGCAGTGACAAACCTTGCCGTTTGTTTCTTCAGCAATGAATCACCAGATAAGATTCCATCAGCCGGAGCTGGAGAGATGGCTCAGTGGTTAAGAGCACTGGCTACTGCTCTTGTAGAGGACCTGAGTTCAGTTCCCAGAGCCTGTCTCCGGCAGCTCGCTGTAACTCCAGCTTTAGGGGATCTGTTGCCTCTGGCCTACCATGGGCATCTGCCCACACTTGTGCACACACACACACACACACACAGTTTTTTTTCATCAGCCTAGGGTAGAGGTGTGGCTCACTGTTAGAATGCTCATTTATGCCAGGCTTACACACTGGGTAGCGAGGCCAGCCTGGTCTACACAGTGAGTTCCAGGACAGACTCCAGAGCTACACAGAGAAACCCTGTCTCTAAAAACCAAACCAAACAAACAAACATACTGGGTGGCACGTGCCTTTAATCCTAGTACTTGGGAAGCAGGGGCAGATGAAGCTCTTTGAGTTTGAGGCCAACCTGATCTACAGAGTGAGTTCAAAGTCAACCAGAGATACATGAGACTCTGTCTTGAAAAATGCTAATTTATCATGGACAAGGCCCTGGGTTCCAGAGAGAGACATACAGAGACAAACACAGACAGAAAGACTAGTTATAGATTTCATCATCCTAGGGGAGGGGTGTGGCTCCCTGGCTGGTAGAGTGCATGCCTAGCCTGGACAAGGCTCTGGGTTCCATCCCCAGCAACTGGAGTTGGGGGTGGGACTGGAAAAAGACTTCATCCTCCTTAGAAATAATTCATGCCGGTTTTTCTAAAAAGCTTTTAAGTTCTGCAGAGCGCCTCCTCCCCAGCCATGAACCTGGGACAGCAAACATCAAAAAGCACATTTGCAAGGTAATCCAACTGAACGTGAACTTCTGGAAAGTACCACGAATGCCTGAGCAAATCCTACCCACCTACGACCATTTAGGCAATTTCAAACACATTTCCATTGCATAATTATGTGAGGACCTTGGTCGTAAAACATGCCGCTACGAACTTGGGTGAAATCACCACTATTAGTATTTGTAAGAAAAATGCCTCCTCGCAAGGCAGACCTGTCATCAGCTTCTCAAAGGGTTTCCAGCTTGCCTTTTCCCACCTACCCAGTTGGCTCCAATCAGTTCACCATCGGGTCACTGGGAAAGCAATACAGAGCAAGCATCCAGCCCCAAAGGGAACGCAATTAGCATCCAGCCGGGACTGAGCAGAATGGCTCCTAATGCTCAGGATTTTGAACTTGAAAGCAGAAGTCATTATGTGGCTGAACATTAGGGATAGGGGTTCTTTGTTTTCCTTCAGGAAGCTGCCGCTGGCCTCACCCCCACATTGGCAAGGATAGAGGCAGTGGTTCTCACCCAGGCTGCACATTAATACATTTGGGGGCTTTTAAGAAAAACGCCTGTACCTGGGCTATTGCAAACCAATCTAGGCAGACCTTCGGAGAGGGCCAGCTGGCATGGCGTGTGTGTGTGTGTGTGTGTGTGTGTGTGTGTGTGTGTGTGTGTGTGTGTGTGCACATAGGTGCACACAACAGAGGTTGATGTCGAGTGCCTCAGTCACTTCTCTACATTATTATTATTGTTATTATTATTATTATTATTATTATTATTATTATTATTATTATTATTATATATCCAGGGTCTCTCACTGAACCTGGAGCTTGCCAGTTTAGCTGGTTGGCCAGCAACCCCGGGGGATTCTCCTGTCTGTCTTCTCATTGTTGAGATGACAGGTGTGTGCTACCAGGCCTGGCTTTTTAGGTGGGTGATGGGGACAGAACTCAGGACGCCATGCTAATGCTGCACGCATTTCACCCAATGAACTTTCTCCCCAACTTCTCATAAGGGATTTTTAAGTGCTCGACTGCTTCCCCTGTGCATCCCAGGCTGAGAACCATCAAACTAGCACGAACCGTGATTAGCATGGTTCCCAAAGCATGCTCATCCTAGCAACAGCATCAGCATCATGGGAAAGCATGAGAGATGAATATAAATCCTTGACTTCATCCTCGCAGACAGAGTCAGAACTCGTGGGTGCGAGAATTGGTTTTTAACAATATTCCAGGTGGTCCTAATGTGCACTGGAATGTGAAAACCGCCAGGGTCACAGCTGCAGTCAATCTTTGGTTCCCATCCCAGATCCACCACTCACAAGCTGTGTAACTGGAAGCAAGCTGAGACTCAGTTTATAGCTCTATGAAATGGGGTATTTTAATGCAACAGTGCACCAGGAAGCTATCTGTCCGCCTGAGATCCCCACCTTCCCCGCACACACTCCTCGACCCTGTCTGTCATCCTGAACCCCTCACATTCTTTCCTCTCTCTCCCACTATTGTCATAGGGCCCTATTCCTCATCACTGCCCCTCTGAGTCTCGGACAGATTCTGTCTGAGGCCTGAGAATAGGCCCAGGGTGGTGAGGAACAATGGGTCTGGATGGAGAACGTCACTGTCCATCACTCGCCTCACAGACGCTGAAACCAACAGGCAGTCGGGAAACACTGAGCACTGTAGGTGCCGAGATGAGGAAGAGCAGAGAGGAGTTGGGGGATAAGAAGAGAACAGCGGCCCCTCACACACAAATCCTGAGTCCCGTGGGCTTGTGGACACCTCCTATGCCAACCTGACAGAAGCAAAGAGCCAGAGTTGGGGACTTTGCCCACTCCAGGGTCCCTGCCCACCAACAAAAGACACTGAGCTTCTTGTAAGATATCCTGGAGAGTGGCCGCCTGAGAACGGGAGGCAGAGGCACTTCAGCTACTGCAAACACCAACCACAAAGACTTAGAGGTGCAGGCACAAGGATCAAGAGGTTAGGGCTAGCCTCAGCTACAGAGCAGGTCCAAGTCCGTCCTGAGCTACATGGCACCCTGTCTCAAAAAAACAAAACAAGAAGGCAGTGGGAGAGGGAAACAAATGAGAACAGAGTACCATGATACATGGGCATGGGAACACCGTGAGAGCAAAGGATGCTGTGTGAGAACAGAGTACCATGATACATGTGTATAAGAACACAGTGAGAGCAAGGACGCTGTGTGAGAATCTTCAAATCTTCCTTCGGCCTGGCGAGACAGCCTGGTGGGTCGAGGCACTCGCCACCGTGCCTTACAACCCAAGTTGGATCTCCAAGATCCACATAGTGGAAGGAGAGAACCAAGCCCTCAAGCTGTCCTCTCATATGGAGTCATGGCACATACATAAAATACATACAATTAATTTAAAAAAAAAAAAACCAAACAGCCAGGCATGGTGGTGACCACCTTTAATCCCAGCACTCAGGAGGCAGAGGCAAGCGGATCTCTGAGTTCAAGGCTGGCCTGCTCTAAATTGTGAGGCCCTGTCTCAAAAAAAAAAAAAAAAAAAAAAGTGGACAAAAGATATGGTCACATGTTGCGATGGCTTTACCCCATGTCTCACGTTAGGTCTTTTGTTTGCTTTTTTGTTTGTGACAGGTCTCGTGCATCCCTGGCTTTGAACTCACCAGGTAGCTGAGGTTGTCCTTGAACTCCAGATCCTCCTGCCTTCATCTCTCATGTCCTGGGATTAGAGGGGGTGTGGGGGGGGAGTGAGGTGGGGTTAAGGTAGGAGGATGGCTGTGAGTTCTAGGCTAGCCTGGAGTACATATCAAGATCTGACTCAAAAACAAAGTCAGGACACTGATAAAGAACATTGTGATTCCATTCACTAAATACCATTGTGGTGGTGTGAAAGAAAATGGCCCCCAAAGGGAGTGGCACTGTTAGGAGGCGTGGTCTTGCTGGAGGAAGTGTGTCACTGTGGGGGCGGGCTTTGAGGTCTCTTGCTCAAGCTTCCCTCAGTGTGACAGTCAGTTGACTTCCTGTTGCCTGCAAGATGTAACACTCTCAGCTCCAGCACCACGTCTGCCCACACGCCGCCATGCTCCCTGCCATGATGATAAGGACTGAACCAAGCTCTGAAACTGTAAGCGAACCACCATTAAATCCACAAAAGAATCAATTAAATGTTTTCTTTATAAGAGTTGCTCTGGTCATGGTGTCTCTTCATAGCAATAGTAAACTCTAAGACACCTATTATGTTTAGTTTTTAATGGAAGCGAGGCCTGTGTCCAGAAGCAGTGTTCACATGCACACACTTGTATATGCACACATACCCGTACAAGACACATATGCAAACAGCCAATGATAGAGACTTCCCTTATCAGAAAGCCACGTGGCTCCTGAGCATGCCCTCTGGAATCAGTTTGGAGTGTCATGCTGTAGGAGATGCACTTCCGAACTGTGTGGTCTGTGTGGGTGACCTCTTCTGCTCTGCATTTTCCCCTTACAAATGCAGGGTTGAGAAGATGAGAGAGAATGAGTATTAACTAGACGCCTGGTACAGAGAGGTGGTTAACACCAGCAAATCCACAGAGGCTGTTGGGATGATAAGCAAGGACAGGGAGCAGCCCTGAGTGCCCACTGAACAGAGCAAAGAGGCCCGAAGGGTGGATGGCCACACGTCTTTCCCAAGGTGCACAGGGTATCACTGTCACAGGTGGCCACCCGCTCCCTCCTGTCTCCCTCTGCCTCATCTTTCCTGACTCAGGCTCTCTCTTCGAGACTTCATTAAAAACTAGTTAAACTGCTTGGGTGAGTGAGGCTGGCGAGGAAAGGGTTTGCAGCCCCTGAGACCAGGGGGACTCACATGGATTTTGTTGTTGTTGTTGTTGTTGTTTGTTTTGTAACCAGGGGTGATCCTGGTAAGTACCAGGACATGACCCAGCCCCCATAGACATCCTCACCAAACTCTAACACCTTAAAAAGTAAAATAGAAACTTGACCTGTCTCTAAAATGCTGCCTTCATGGACTGAAAAGGTGACGACGCTGGAGAGTTAAGAACACATATTGCTCTTCCAGAGGACCCAAGGTCTGAAGCACTCACACCGGATGGCCCACAAGTGCCTGTGACTCCAGCCCCTGGAGATCCAGTGCCTCTGAAGGAACCTGAACACGCATGCACACCCCCACATGCATACATATAATGAAAAATAAAACAAATCTTGAAAAAAAAGAAGGTAGCATCCATCCTCCTCCAAGTTTAAATGCATGCTCCATATCTCCGGAGCATAGAAAGACGATCGCTCTATGCAAAACCATGAATAGTCTCGCAGATGCCACGTATCAGAAGTCAAGCCAGACACAAAAGAATGCACACTGTATTACCCCATTCATATGAAACTTGATCAGGCAAAACCGAGCAGTAACACTAGCAGCCATAATGTTGTTATGGGTGTATGGGTAGTCAGAAGGGACATGAGAAGATAGTGTGAGCATCAAAAATAGCCTGAGTTAGATAGTGATTACAGGGGTACATATTTTTAAAATGCATCACCCAAGGGCTGGAGAGATGGTACAACAGTTAAGAGAGCATATTACTCTTTCGGAGGGCCCAAGTTCTGATCCCAGAATTCACATGAGGCAGCTCAAACCATCTGTAGTGCCAGTTCCGGGGGATCTGACACCCTCTTCTGGCCTCCATGAGCACTGCACTCACTTGCACATATACACACAGAGAGCCATGCACACTTATACAAAAATAAAATAAATCTCTATGAAAACCTTAATCATTATTAAACAAGGACTGTGGAGAGATGGCTCAGTCAGTAACATGCTTGCCATGCAAGGGTAAGACCTGAGTTTAGATCCGCAGCATTCAGATAATAAGCTGGGTGGGGCAACTCTTCGATAACTTCAGCACTAGGGAGGCAGAGACAGGAGGCTGAGTCCCTAAGGCTCACTGGCTAGTAGTCTGGCTGATTCAGGGAATACCAGGTTCTGTGAGAGATAAATGGGGATGGCCAAGTTCTGCAGGTAAGCTTTTCCCCTTAAAGGTGGGAGAAAAGAAACCGCTCCACAAAGTTGCCCTTTGACCTCGATATACGCGCTCTGGCAGGAGTACGCATGCACACACAGAGACATCCAACAATAAATAAACATTTTTTATATGAGGTGGAGAGCAAATAAGGACGACACCTAGTCTGGTCTCAGCACATGCACACTCACAAATGTGCAAGCACACCCACGTGTGCACGTACATATACTCCAATATTCAAAAGAAAAAAAATGTAAACAATAGTTCTTGCATTTGGGATTCCTATAAACGTGACAGCTAATCCTGGAGGCGAGAGAGTGATGTTAACAGCCACACATCCAGAGTCAGCCTGAGCTAGGTGCAAAGCTCAGTTTCCTGTGAGAACAGGCATGGAAACCAATCACTTGATCTCCATGCCTCAGTTTCCAACCAGTCTTTAGGAGGTAATAGCAGGACCATCCAGAAGGTCTTTGGAGAGTATAATCAACCCTCAGCTCTGGCGCTGGCCCACGGCAGGTACTTGGTGTGGGTCACAGCCTGACCACGTGATGGGGGTGGGTCCTGGAGATAGCAAACTGTAACAGTCTCCACAGTCAGTCCCAGCAGGAGGCCCTGAGATGAGCGCCCCACGTCCCCTTTGCTCTCTCTGCAGCCCCAGGTCTGACACCAGCTGCATCCCTACACCCCAGGAGAAATGTGTCCTCATCAACTCACAAAAGCCTGGCCTCAGCCACCAGAGAGGGCCCGAAATGCTCCAAGGTAATACATCAGCTACAAGTTATCTAGTCCATCTTTGATTTGGGGTTCACTGAAGCATGGCCGATGCCTGGTTATCTTGGGTCCTATAAGGCTCTCCAGTAAATAGACTTTTGCAAGAAAAAAAAAAGCCTGTCTTAGAAAACCTGAAATAAATCCCACAACAGCAGGAGTGCATTTTTTTTGTAACCATTCCCAAAAACATGGACGGGCTGGGGAACGCCCAGGAGCAGCCTGGTTGCTCATGTGTGAGTTCCCGCTTGAGTTCACCTTTGGGAGCCCCAGTGTGTGCCCTTACAAACCAGAAGTCCATGATGTTGGGTACAGACTTGGGGACCAAACTCTGCCTGGCTCTTGGCCAGTACAGGAAACGCTGCCTGCAGATCCAAGTGACGAGCATCATGCCCCAGTCACTCAGACCTCCCAAAGTAACAGTACTGGCTATTGTTGTTGTTATTTAGTCCACCCCAGGGACTTGACTCATAGTGGATGCAGACCCCTTCTCTGGAAGCTTCCAGAAGGTTGGAGATCCATGAATCATACCAGTCAGTGGTCAGTCGAGAACTACAGAAAACGTCAATTAACTGAGCTCTCCTAATCTCTCCCACCCAAGGAAGATGACCACAGACCTCAGGGTCATTTAAACACGACAGCCCGAGGCGGGCTTTGTAGCCAGTGAGTCCAGGTTTTCACTTACACATAAAGAACTCAAAGGTGGCAAGTGACTTCCCCAAGGTCACACAGTAAAACAGCTGAGCTGAGAAGATATAGCTCAGAGTTCACGGCTTTGCGCGGCCCTGCCCAGCCCAGCCCTGCTACAGCCCCTTTGCCCTTCTCCACCCACGGGCTCTCTCCCAGGTTACAGGCTCATCGGATTCTTGGCTACGTTCTCCTGGAGACCCATTTTTCTTACTGAATCAGGCCGCCATTTGGTCCTGAAAGCCTCATAAGTCTTCAATGGATGAGCAGACTCCTTAATCTATTATCCCAGAGTCCTATTTATATATGTTTATCCATATGGCTATATAAATAGGGCTCTGAGACATATACGTGGTGGGTTATTGCTGTAGCATGGCTGTTCTCCCCAAGAGGAAAACAAAAATGATGTACGGCAGAGGCTCTTTCCCAGGCGCGGGCTCCCGGCTGATTTATTAAGAGCTAGGTTGCAGTCACATGCTCTGAAGTGGGGAATCTATTGCAAAGTGATCCAAGAACAGAACACTCTGAGCTCCAGACTCCAAAAAAACGCAAGTTTAGGGATGGAAGGAACTCGGGGTCTGACAGCAGCCACGCCTTAAGAATCTGCTGCTCCTGGTATACAAATTGGTTCGTGTGTGTGTGTGTGTGTGTGTGTGTGTGTGTGTGTGTGTGTGTGTGTGTGTGTTTGAAAGCACAAACACGTGTGTACATGTATATGGAGGCCAGCAGTGGACATCTGGTGCCTTCCTCCACTGCTCCCCATATTTTTATTATTGTTGTTGTAGTGGGAGTGGTCTCAGTATGTAGCCTTGGCTGGCATGGAATGCACTATGTAAACCAGGCTGGACTCGAACTCATAGAGCCCTACCTGCCTCTGCCTCTTAAGTGCTGGGACTAAAGGGCTGCATCATCATACCTGGCCATGCGCCTTGTTTTCAGGGACAGGGACTCACACCTAATCTGGAGCTGGACTGGCTGGCCAGCAGGGATCCCTCAGGTCCACTGGGGTTGCAGGTGTGACCATGCCCCGCATTTTACATGCTTTCTGGGGGTCCAGAGCCAGGTCCTCACGCTTACATAGCAAGGCCTTCCCCAGCCATCCCTTTCCCTCGCTCTCCCAATCTAGTCTTTTTGTTTTTTTCGGTTGCAAGTTTAAGTTAAAAACTTGACAGAGGGAGCTTGGGTGTCCGTGGCGCAAGGACAAGGACAGAGGCAGGTGTGGGAGGAGCCTTTCTCCAATGCCCGTCTCGGCAAGGTGGTAAGGGTGGCTCTCCGTTTTGTTCACAGTGCAGACCTGGGAAGGCCTCGGCCCCTCTGCGTTTCAACATCTCCAACTGGTGACGCACGCCTTTAATCCCAGCCGAGGCAGAGGCAGAGGCAAGCGGATCTCTGTGAGTTCAAGGCCAGCCTGGTCTACAGAGGGAGTTCCAGGACAGCCAGGGCTATTACACAGAGAAACCCTGTCTCAAAAAAAAAAAAAAAAAAAAAAAAAAAAAAAAAAAAGAGTGGGTTGTTACTATTATTCACCGACAGATTCCGGGTGCCTAATCAATGCCTGAGACATGGTCCTGTCCAATACCCATCTATTGGATAAGGAAATGGAGAACTCCCCCAAATCTGAGGGAAGATTGATTGAGATGATAAGAAGAGTCAGAACCTGAGGGCATTTGTGGGCACAGCTCTGCCACCCAGGGTTGACGTCTGTAGACACTTGGAACAGCACCCGTGTGTACAGCAGTGACTTACCCAAGATCGTGAGGTAGCCTGTTAGATACTCTTTTCATTTCTGTGACCAAATGCCTGACAAGAAACAGCTCATGGAAGGAGGGGACATCCAGGCCATCATGGCTGGGAGGCAGACAGCAGGAGCCCAAGGCGGCTGGTCACATTTTACGCAGTCAGGAAGCAGAGAGAGAGCAGGAAATGGGGCTGGACTATAAAACTTGAAGGCCCGCCCCCAGTGACCCACTTCCTCTAGTGAGACTCCACTTTTTTTTTTTGTTCTTTGCTTTTTCGAGACAGGGTTTCTCTCTGTAGCCCTGGCTGTCTAGGAACTTGCTCTGTAGACCAGTTCGGCCTCGAACTCACAGAGATCTGCCTACCTCTGCCTCCTGAGTTCTGGGATTAAAGGTGTATACCACTACTACCTGGTGATACTATAACCTTCCCAAATATCACCACCAGCTGGGATCCCTGTGTTCAAACACATGGACCTCTGGGGACATTTCACATTCAAGCCACAACAGATAACAACCTGGGTCCAGTCATTGCCAAACATGGATGGGAAGGTCGGGAGCTAAGAAGAAGGAAGCATGGCATGTGGGTGGGGTGTGCATCTACAGACCTAAAAGTCATCAGGTTAGCTGACCACACACTTATGTAACACCATCATGGTGCCTGTCCTGGATCTCGCTCTATAGACCAGGCTGGCCTGGAACACATAGAGATCTGCCTGGCTCTGCCTCCCGAGTGCTGGGATTAAAGGCGTGCGCCACCGCCGCCGCCGCTGCCACCACCACCACCCAGCAATCATTTTTTAATTATAAAATTAAAGAGGGGCAAGGGATCTAGCTTAGAGGCAGGGTGATGGACACATGTCATCTCAGCACTTAGAAGACGGAACAGGAGAATGGAGTGAGTTTATGGCCAGCCTGGGCTAAGTAAGACTGTCTCAAAACAAAAGCAAAAACAAAAACACAAGTCATCTTTTAGAATTATTGTAAAACTGCTGACAACAGCAACAGAAAACCACGCCCCCATGTCCTTAACAAATGGTGACCTGTAGACTTGTACTGCACTAACATGGCGTCTACACCCCTCCGTTCTTCTAAGAACTCGGGGGCCTGAGACCACAATGCAAGGAGCCCTCCAAATCCGATGCCATTTTCAACGGCTTGATGGTGAGAGGCAAGATTTCTCTCAGTATTGGGGAGTCAAAGCAAAGGGTAGCAGTGTTTGGTGGATAGAAGGGGCTCCCTGCCATCCGGAGCCAGGGCCTTGGCTCTTTATTTGTCCATTTGTGAAATCTATTCATGGATGCCATAAAGGCTTGGAGAGAAAGCTTTTCTCCGTAGTCATTTCCATTTGCAGGAAAATGGCAACTTCTAAGTGAGTTTCCCAGCACTGTTTCCTCCGAACTCTGCGGAAGTGACACAGCTCGGCCCTCAGAACACAGCTCTGCCCTCAGGACACAGCTCGGCCCTCGGGACACAGCTGGGCCCTCAGGACCGAGGGCCCCCGGGGCGGCTGTCAAGAGGGACTCATTCCATTGTTTATTCAGTCTTCACAGCTTTTCCACTGAGGGCCTACTGTTCTCAGGGTCAGTCCCGACATCACATCGAATTTAATACAATTTGTGTTCTCATCTGTCTCAATAACCTTCATTTAACAGGTAAATTCCTATACACATCAACATACAAATTTGCTTGTATGTTTTTAACTTTTATTTGTGATGGGCTGAGGTCAAACTTCATGCATGTCAGGCAAGTGCTCTACCACTGAGCTACACCCTTAACCCAAGCGTGGAAACTTATACAAATAAAATATTTGTTTTGTATATTCTTCATAATAGAGTTTGGAAAGATTTGTTTGAAGAAAGGAAGAAGAAACCCATTATAAAAATATTCACTGGGCATGTTGGCAAAAGCCTTTAATCCCAGCATTCTGGAGTCAGAGACAGGTGGATCTCTAGTCATTCCAGGCCAGCCAAGGCTGCAGAGAGAAACCCTATCACAGTTTTTTAAAAAAAGGTTATTCACTGTGCTAAATAGTTTTATGTCAACTTGACACAAGCTAAAGTCACTTGGGTGGAGGAACCTCAACTGAGAAAACGCCTCCATCAGATTAGGCTGTAGGCAAGCCTGTAGGGCATTTTCTTAATTAATGGTTGATTTGGGAGGGCCTAGTCCATGTGGATGGTGCCATTCCTGGACTAATGGTCCTGGGTTCTATAGGAAAGTAAGTTGAAGCTGGGCAGTAGTGGTGCAAACCTTTAAACCCACCACTCAGGAAGCAGAGGCAGGCAGATCTCTGTGAATTCAAAGCCAGCCTGGTCTACAGAGTGAGTTCCAGGACAGCCAGGGCTACACAGAGGAACCCTTCTCAAACCAGAAAGAAAGAGAAAGAAACAAAGAAAGAAAGAAAGAAAGAAAGAAAGAAAGAAAGAAAGAAAGAAAGAAAGAAAGGGAGGGAGGGAGGGAAGGAGGGAGGGAGGAAGAGAGAGAGAGAGAGAGAGAAAGAAAGAAAGAAAGAAAGAAAGAAAGAAAGAAAGAAAGAAAGAAAGAAAGAAAGAAAGAAAGAAAGAAAGGTTGAGCAAGTCACATAGAGCAAGCCAGTAAGCAGCATTCCTCCATGGCCTCTGCACCAGCTCCTGCCTCCAGGTTCCTGCCCTGATTGAGTTCCTGTCCTGATGTTCATCCTCCAGTGATGAACAGTGATATGGAAGTGTAAGCCAAATAAACCCTTTCCTCCCCAAGTTGCTTTTGGTCATGGTGTTTCATCACAGCAATAGAAACCCCAACTAAGACATCATCTATCACTTTTTTTTTGTGCTGGGAATGGAACCCAGGGTATTTGGTGGCACATACTGTAGTCTCAGTGCTCCGGAGTCTGAGGCAGAAAGATTAAAAGTTCAGGGTCAGCCAAGGCTACAAACACATTCCACTGCACTTTCAAGAATGTAGTCAGGCATGATAGCACACTCTGGTAATTCAAGTATCCAGGAACCAGGAGGAGGAGGAGGAGGAGGAGGAGGAGCTCATCGCCATTCTGATCTACAGAGCAAGTTCTAGCCTAGCCACGCCTACATAGTAGGATCGTATCTATCTCTATATCATCTATTACCTATATTTATATCTATGTCACCTATATCATCTATCTGTATATCATCTATTACCTACATCTATATCATCTGTAGAGAGACAGGGGCTGCAGCCAGGCCAGTTGAAAGCACCTATAAACCTCAGGAGGCTGAAGCAGGAGAGTTTCTGTTTGAGAACAGTCTGGGGAATTAAGCAATAACATCTCTCAAAAATAAAAGAAGCTACAAAGGCCTGGAGCTGAAGCTGTTCCTGGGAGCACAGTCTGGAGTTAGGGGCCACACTGCAGTGTCTCCCAGCCAGCCGATGCAAGGACCTTTGTGTGGTCCTTGGTCCAGAGACCTCTCCTCATCCACCACCCATCCCAGCCTTCTCTTTTCCTGCTCCCCTCCCTGACCCCTCCCTCCTTAGTGCCCCTCCCCTTCTTCTGTACCCCCAGAGCATGACGTTTTGCTGGCCCATGACGGGTTCCTAAACTCTCCAGCATGCTTGGCGGGAACAAGAGGCTAACAAGGAGGGCAAGCCAGGGCGGCTAATGCTGCTTTTGTTTGGTTTGTTTCGTTTTCTGCCTCCCACACAGCAGGTCTCTAAGTAAGTGGGGGGTGCATCTGTCTCTATATTTACATGCACACTTGCCCCTAGACACAAGAAGTGGGGCCTGAGAGCTGAGGCCAGCTCTCCTGTCCCCTCCCCTGCTCTACCCCCCCCCCCCCCATCCTCTTCCCTCCTCTCCATTCCCCTCCCTGCCCCTCCCTATGCTCATGGTCCCAGTCCTGATCCCCAGGGCCCTGAGGATTCCTGCCTAGTCCTGTCCTCCTCTGAAGTGTCTCACTTCCTGTCCTAAACTGTTGCTCTGAGCCCCCCACATCCCCATGCTTTGCCTCTGAGGGCCCCGTTTCTTGAGTAAGTAGCAAGCCAGCCAGTACAAAGGCTGAATAAACAGTCAGTAGAAATTAACTGGAATGTTCAGGGAGACGAACAAAGACTTCCGACGTGGGCCAGGGAAGGAATGGTAATTGCCAGAGAGAGAGGGGCGGCCCGGAGCGCTGGTTGCTGGAGACGAGGGACCTGGGATGTTGACAGTGGCGGAGACAGGCAGGCGCGATTGCTGACTTGATAAGTGGAAGAGTGAGAATTCTAATTCAAGGAAGATGCTGATAGAAAGGGGAATGAGGAAGAGAGCAGGGACAGCTGAGGGGTCCAAAGGCAAAGGGTAAGGTCCCTGCTCCTGCCTGGGCACCCTTGCCTGGGCCCCCAGCCCAGTGTAGGTGTTCTAATGGGAACACTAACAACAGCCGAGCAGACATGCATGGAGACTCCAGGGTAGGGGGCAGGCAGAGGCAACTGGCATTGTGTCTCCAAGGGTGGAAGAAATGATGAGCCCTATGGACCCAGAGAACGGAGGAGTGCCCCCACCCTAGGGCCCATGGGAGCAGATGACGAGGACCCACTTAAGGGACTTCTACAGAGAAGCAATTGGTGGGTCCTATTCTTGCCCCCACCCCGTGTGGCGGCTTACAAGGCTTACAATCCGGGCTCCAAGTCAAATTCGGAGCCAAGCCCGGAGAAGGAGCCTCAGGGCAGAATCTTAAAGAAGAGAGCGTTGTGGAGAAGGGTCCTCGGGGACAGCCTGAGATGAGAGAACAGGTTTCTGTAGCTTGCAGGGACTCAGAATTGAAGGAAAGAGAGAAGTGGAGTCCGGAAACTGAGGAGGCTGGACAGCTGGTGTCAAGGGGCTTCTGAGGGAGGGGAGACTGGTTGATCACAGCGTCCGTTCCAGAAATGGGACAGAAGGGAACTTCCTGGAGAGTCTCCCTTAGCAGAGAGGAGGCGGCTCCCCAGGGCCTGTGGTTGGGTCTGTCAGGCTAGTCTGAAAGATCTGAGTGCCAGCATTTGCTGGAGGGAGGCCATGCCAGGCCACCCAACCTCCAGGGACCCACAGGAGGGACAGCTGGGTCCCTGTTGCCATCGGTGTCAGACCAGAGTTCACATTCTTTGCTTCTGGGCACAACACACATATTCATGGCTGGAAAGTCAGGGTGGCGGCCCACGAGCTCAAGAAGCATCCATGGAAGACAAGCAGGCTTTCATCCTTGAGCGACTCATGCCTTTTAATGCCAGGTCAAGGCTCCCAGGAAGGGCTACACCTTCGAAAAGCCCGGCTTCTTTCATTTGTGTGGCAAAAGACATCTCCATGCTCTGTGGCCTCTTAATTTCGTGGATGGTAAAGTGCAGAGAATTAGAGAATCAATGGGCAATTAAGGAGGCACTGGCAGGTTCTGGCCAAGAGCATATTATTTATTTATTCAGCCAGCCACGCTCATTTTTAAGGAGCTAACTTCCATTTTGTTTCTGACATCAAAAATAAATCAAGCTAAAAAACTGTATACATCATAGCTGAAAAAAAATTATTTGCATGATATGTCACCCTTTGAAGCCTCAGTAGCGACCTGCAAAAGGAATTTTTATCAGTGTCAAAAAAAAAAAAAAAAAAGGATAGATATGAATTCATTCTGCACTGGCCTTCCCTGAGGGTACAGACGGGATCGAAAAGACAAAAATAAGGTTTTAATTCGCTAGTGATTTTCCCACCCCTATCTCAAGCTTCTTTTTGATTTCTGAGCATCCATTTTCCTGGGCCGTCTTGGGAGGGTTGCAAGATTTCAATCCATTAACACAGTAGTAGGCTGGTGCAATTTCAGAACAGGCTGAGATGAACAGCCACAGTGAGGACATAGACTGCCCTGGGGGTCCCGGCAGAACTCAGACAGTCTGTGTTCCAGTTCCTAGCTCACGATCTGTCTCCCTAAAGGAGGGGGGGTCCCTTTGGAGAGCCCTCCTTTCTCTCCACTACCCCCCCCTCCAACCCCACTTGAATTTACCCCATTTGGAAGAAAAATAGCCTTGCTCCTCAGTCAGTCCCCATCAGCTTCCTGTTTGGGACAGCTCCTTGGCATTAATTATACCTGCATCAATGACCTTCTTCCATCCTCCACCTGCCTTTCCTCCCCCTCCCCCCACCCCCACCCCACGCCTCACCCCTCCCCAGCAAGCATTCTTGGCTTCCCATGGCCATACTTCCCAAGCTACCCCAAGGTTGATTCTATTCTAGGATAGCAGCTCTCAAATTTAAGTCTGCATCTAAATCATCTGGACAGAGTGCTTGCTACACAGTTCTCATTCAGTAGGTCTGGGGTACTAGCTGGAAATTTGCATCCCTAATAAGTTTAATAATGAGACCATGCTTGGAGAACCTCTGTTCTCAGATAGTGATGTGGCCAAGGGAGGGGACACCTACATTACCTTGTGCTGTGGCGCCATCTAGTGTCTAGAGATCACAATAGCAGCAATCTGCCCTGTGCAGATTCAAAAACTTTAAAATTCTTCAAAAACATATCCTCTTTTATTGTCTCTACTTTTTAAGGCAGACTTTTTACTGTTTAAATGACCTCTTTCCATCATCTGAAAATATACAGGAGAATAGGACCATTACAAACTCTACTCTGTCCGGTGTGGTAGAAATGAAACAGGAAGCTGGGTGTTGTGGGTCTAGAAACTTAACTGTGCAACAACCTTTGATAACTGTCCTCCAGGTACATTTGACCTAAGGCATAACACCGAACACACGGCAGGCAGCAGACCAGCACCCAGATTACACAACACTTAACTCTAACCCCAAGCCAAGTCACCCTAGTAACCAAGGATTCCATTTGTCTCAACCCCGGTGGGAAACACACCTGCTTCAGAAGAAGCTGAGGCCCAGGGGTGTGGCTCTGTTGGTAGAGAACGTGCCTTGCCTGTGTGAAGCCCTAGGTTTGCTCTCCAGCACCACCTAAATTGGGTATAGTGGTCACACCTGTAATTCCAGCCCTGGCAGTTGGGAGGCAGTTGCGGGAGGGTTAGACGTTCAAGGTCATCCTACATAGGGAGTTTGAAACTCAAACTCAGAGGAAAAATAATAAATGAACAAAAGGAAAGGGCAGGGTCACAAGCTCAGGGCCTGTGAGTGAGTTCAAGGTTGGCTTGGACAACTGTCTCAAAATGAAAATGTGGAAAGGACTGGTGATGTAGCCTAGTGGTAGAACACGTGTGAGGCCTGTGTTCATGCCCCAGTACCGAAAAATAAAATGTAGGCTTCAAAGTCCTACTCTTTCTTTCTGTTTGTTTTTTGTTGTTGTTTGTTTTGTTTTGTTTTTCAAGACAGCGTTTCTCTGTGTAGTTTTTGGTGCCTGTCCTAGATCTCACTTGGTAGCCCAGGCTTGCCTCGAACTCACAGAGATCCACATGGCCCTGCCTCCCGAGTGCTGAGATTAAAGGTGTGAGCCACCACCACCACCACCACCGCCGGCTTTCAAAGTCCCAGAATTTCTGGTTCTGTGGGCCTGCGCCAGGACCCGGCCTCTTGCAAGCATTAAGTTTGAAGCAAATGGCCTGAGCCTCTAACGTGAGCCACTGACTAAAAAGGGCTGTGACCTCCTGTCATGATTGTCCCCAACCTAGCACTACCCAACAGAAACGTATGTGCAACATGGGCTGCAATGTGACCATGCATGTCCAATTAGCCACTGTTTAAACATCAAAGGGGTGGGGGCGGGGCTGGAGAGAGGATACGGTTGTTAAAAGCACCGGGTGTTCCTCCAAGGGATCTAGGTTTGAGTTCTCAGCACCTACACGGCAGCTCACAACCATCTGTCACTCCAGTTCCAAGGGACCTGACACCCTCTTCTGATCTCTTCAGGCACCAGGCAGGCCAGCATCTGATACACAGACATACTTGCAGGTAAAATACCCAGACACATAAAATCATTTTTTCTTTTTAAGTCAAAGAAGGAACTGGGCACATGGCTTCATTGGTAGAGTGCCTGCCTACCATGCATGAAGTCCTAAATTTGATCCCTGGCACGGCGGGGGTGAGGCATGGTGGTGCATACCTGTGTTCTCAGCGCTTCCCAATGTGTGAAGGAAAATGGCCCCCAATGGGAGGGGCACTATCGGGAGCTGTGGCCTTGCTGGAGGAAGTGCGTCACTATAGGGGCAGGCTTTGAGGTCTTCCGCTCAAGTTTCCCTCAGTGTGACAGTCAGTCGACTTCCTGTTGCCTGCAAGATGTAGCACTCTCAGCTCCAGCACCACGTCTGCCTGCACGCTGCCATGCTCCCCATCATGATGATAATAATGGACCAAACCTCTGAAACTGTAAACAAGCTGCCCCAATTAAATGTTTCCTTTATAAGAATTGCTGAAGCCATGGTGTCTCTTCACAGCAATGAAAATCCTAACTAGTACAATGTGGAAAGATCAGAAGTTCAAGATCATCCTTGGCTAACAGGGGATTCAAGGTCAGCTTAGGCTACATGAGATCTTCTATTGAAAACCAAATAAATAAATAAAGCATGTCTATTTTACCCACGATGTCCAAGATACTATTTTGCAATCATGCTTTTTCTGACACAATCTACTTTGCATTTGTCACACTGCCAACAGCTACCACATTCACTAAGAGCACTAAGCATCATGGTAGCTTTTGTACACGATGGCCTAAAAGCCAGCTTGAATGAACATGAGCCGAAGGGAGGGTCAATGAACCGCAGCATGTTCCAAGTGAGATGTATACTTGCACCAACTCACACTGTTGTGTGGATACAAACCAAAAGGAACAAAATGGGATTGATTGGACAGGGCACAAAGGAACTCTGGGACCCTAGAAACAACTTGTCCTCACCTTCTGGAGGTCACTGGGATATGTGCATAAATGAGAGAGGGAGGCACTCTACACTCCAGACTTGCGTGCGTTTGTTATATTCCAAAGGTAATAATGGGGAGGGCGGGAGCAGGCTTGCATGTGAGGGCAGTGCCCTCAGAGGCCAGAGACATCAGAGACCCCGGAGCTGGAGTTACATGTGGTTACGAGCCTGATGTGGGCACTGGGAGCTGAACCCAGGACCTCCACAAGTACAGTACATGACCTTAACTACTGAGTCATCTCTTTAAGTCCCGCCCTGGCTTTTTTATGTGGACTGAGGATTAGATCCTCAGGCATGCTCAAGCATTTTACTAAGCCATCTACCTGCCCTCCAAATAATCTTTTAAAATGTGTCATTTTATTGTGTGTGTCTGTATGTGTATGTGCATGTGTGTGTGAGTACCCACAGAGGCCACTAGAGGGCATCAGACCTCCTGTGGTTGGGGTTACCTGTGTAGCTGCTAGGAACCTGACTAGAACCTCTGGAAGAGCAGCAAGCATTCTTCACTGCTGAACAGTCTCTCTGGCCCCCTAAATGTAATGATGTTGAATTATCTCTCAGTGTGTTGCTTCATCTCAGACTAGTTCAATCTGCATATCTGAGAGTGGTCTGCAAGCATTTGGTAGATTTCATAATAAGTCAAATCTGTAGCCAGCATGGGCCACCACAGCCCTGGGGGAGTACTCGAACTTTGATGATGAGCAAAGGAACAGACTCTGAATCATTAACATAAAAATAAAGAACCAGGTACAGTGGCCTGTGCTCATGCAGGCCCAGTTACTTGGGAATTTTGGTACCCAAGCACCCATAGAGAGCAGAGATTGGATCCCAGAAGACACAGGTTCAAGGTTCAAGGTTCTGAACCTAGTCCCTACCTCATCAGAGGTTACCAGGATCCCACTCGGAAGTGAAGAAAGGCCCCCCGGTTGGACTAGCACCATCTGTTAGAATCACTGGCCCACTTCCTCAGAGATGCTTCCTGAAGGCTCTGGGTTTGTCTCAGCTTTGCAGCCCCCAGCAGGCGTGGCGTACATACACGGGCGCTTGGTGGAGGAACCCACAGGAGCAGTCAGATGCCTTTCCTGTCATCCTGCCAGGGAGACCAGAGAAGACAAGAACTCCATCCCAAGCTCAGGTAGGAAATACCCACCTTCCTTGCCCAGGACACCAGGGCTCCTCCAATGCCGTCTGTCTCCACCAGATGTCAGCTGGGCCTATTCTATCAAGAAACAGCCAGGATCTTGCTTAGAGCACTCTCTTTGTAATGATACATTAAGAGGAATCTTCAGTTGGCCCTTGTTTGTGGAACAGACTAGCCCCAAATCAAACCTGGCAAGTTCATCAACAGTCACCTTCATTTAAAATATATAGGTAAAAGCTGGGCGGCGGTGGCGCACACCTTTAATCCCAGCACTTGAGGGGTAGAGGCAGGTGGATCTCTGTGAGTTCAAGGACAGAGCACCGGAACTGGTCTACAAAACAGCCTGAGTTGTTACACAGAGAAACCCTGTCTCAAAAACGTGTGTGTGTGTGTGTGTGTGTGTGTGTGTGTGTGTGTGTGTGTGTGGCTATTGTATGGTGTGTGCGTCCAGGAGTGCACTAATGTCACAGCACACGTATGTTGGTCAGAGGACAAGTGCTGGACCCCGAGACAGGTAGGTTTGCACATTGCTACACCAGGCTAGCTGCCCCAAGAGCCTCTGGGGATTGTGGTCTCCTCCTCCCATCGTGGGAACACTAGGATTACAGATGCACACTACGGCATCCAGCTCTATGTGGGGTCTGGGATCCAAACTTGGGTCTTCCCATTTGCCCTTGCACCGAACCATCTGCCCAGCCCATGAGAATTATGGGAACAGAGAGAGCATGGAACTTGCCCAAGTCAAGCAGACTATGGTGCAGACGGCCCTGTGGCTAGAGTTCTGTCTTCTGGGAAGAGGTTGGGGGCTGTGGTGGTTTGAATAGGAATGGCCGCATAGGCTAATAGATTTGAATGTTTGGTCCCTAGGAAGTGGAACTACTTGACAGGGATCAGGAGGTGTGGCCAAGCTAACCCCAGTGGCTTACCGTCTCTTCGGGATGCCTGCCCATCTGGATGAAGAACTCTCAGCTACCTCTCCAATACCACGTCAGCCTGAGTGGTGCCCTGCTTCCCACCATGACAATAATGGACAAACCTGTGAAACTGTAAGCCAGTCCCAATTAAATGCTTTCCTGTGTATGAGTTGCTGTGGTCATGGTGTCTCTTCACAGCCATAGAACACTGACTAAGACAGGTGCCTGACCACCACCGCCAAGCAGGCTGAGCTAGAGCAGATCACACGACACACAAACCCCCTCTTGGTGGCTCATGACAGTTCTGTTTCTCACCCCTACCTCCACCAAGGGTTAGCTAAGTGTGGCTGACACTGAGCAGGAGGAAAGCCTGAACTGCTCTTGTAACTATGGTCCCTGTGACACATGCCACCTCTACCTCCATCGGCCAGAAGGGGACTAAGTCCAAAAAGGGCCGAAGGGCACATTTTTGTTGTGGAGCAGACAGAATTCTTGGCAAGGGACACCCAGCTAACCAGAGATGTCCAGGCAAACAACGCTGCCTGGCAGGTCAAGAAGACACACACATTCTCACACCGAAGGCTCTTCTGTCCTGACAACAAAAAAAAATTCAGACATAGTCTAAAGGTGAGTCAGATGAAAACTCAGGAGCAGATGTGTCAGACACAGATGTGCGGTGAAGATCACAGCTGGATCAAAATACATTTTTTTTTCAAAGATTTATTTATTTATCATGTATACAGTGTTCTGTCTGCACATATCCCTGCAGGCCAGAAGAGGGCACCAGATCTCACTACAGATGATTGTGAGCCACCATGTGGTTGCTGGGAATTGAACTCAGGACCTTTGTTAAGAACAAGCAGTGCTCTTAACCTCTGAGCCATCTCTCCAGCCCCAAAATACATTTTATGTTGACTTTATTATTAAAGCCACGTGGTGGTGGCACACACCTTTAGTCCCAGCATTTGAGAGGCAGGTGGATCAAAGTTCGAGGCCAGCCTGGTCTACAGCGTGAGTTCCAGAGCAGCCAAGACTACAGAGAAACCCTGTCTTGAAAAACCAAAAAGAAAAAAAAAATCTTTTCTTTTTTTTTTGGGGGGGGGGGGGCGGTGGCTCTTGGAAAAGCACTCACCCTTTGGCTCACTGTGGGAAGTTCTCTATACCCATTGTGCCTAATCTTGTTTACCTTAAGCCTGTGATGGCTACAGGTGACTTCAGATCTCAGGAGCGGGATGCTGATCCTGGGTAACTAAAGCTGTACTCGCTACAGCAATAACCCCAGAATCCAGGCTCTGCCGTAACCAGCCATACCGCCTGTCTCTTTGGGTTCAGGGGACACTAACCCCCTGCGTGAAACTGGAAGGAACTGTAGCCTCGCAGCCCAGCCCTTCCATCCCCAGCAGTCAAGATCTCTTCTCCCATAAGCTTCTGGTTCATTCGAAGATGTTCCTTGATGTAATCCCACTAGTAAGTCACAGGAGTCTCAGATGAGCTTGTCTGGAAAACTCCAGAAACCTGCTCCTTTGCAGAGTGACTGTTTGAAGAGCACATGCCCTTCATGATTGGCCCTCCAACCTGCTTTCCCTCCTCAATTCCCAACCATGTCCTACGGAACCATCCTCCAATGATGAGACCTTAAGATCTGAGAGCCCAAGAGTCTGTACCCCGCCTCCCCAGACCCTGTGGCTTTGGCCCAAGGAGCCTGTCCACACTTTGTCCATCCCATGGAAGCACTCTGATTCAGTCACAAGGACTGTGGAGCCCTGTGCCTCTCCACCCCCACCTTCTGTATCCTCCCCCTACACCAGACCCTGTACTCTCTGAATGCAGAAGCCAGAGGAAGCTTGGCCACCACCCAGTGGGGTAGGATGAAGGGGAAGAGCTGGCCAAAATGCCTTCCAAGATCATGGGGTCTTCTTTTATCAGGGCCTTCGGAGAGCCACAGCTGGACCCTCTACAGACCACACCACTCACAACCACCCTCCTCAGTCCCTACCCCCAAATCTTTGCCACAACGAAGAAAAATGGACTCAAAGATATAGTTTATACAATTCAAGATTTATGTAAGTCCAAGATACTTAAGTTATTCTTAAATTGCACAATGCTAAAGACAGTCTATAAAAGAGTCAAACACACCATTGCAAGATAATTCAACAAGTTTTTTTTTTTTTTTAAATAAATGTGTACAGAAAAAAAAAAAATCCCCAAATGGCAATCTCCTCATACAGCTTCCTGTCTGTGCACAGGAAGCCGCAGGAGCCCCTGGCTGGAGCAGTGGGGCAGCAGCCCCACTCTGGGATGGATTTTCTATTGCCGGGTGAAGAATGTGGAAGAGTTCTGAGTTCCCTTTGTTCTCCAGTGTGTCTTGTACAAAATATTACATTTTAAACATATATTTACAGAGTTTGCACAGGTAGAAAATGATTACAAATGACAACCAGGCTTGGCAAGATACTAGCGCCCCCTCCCCGACTCATAGAGGTCAGGTGTGATGACCGCTCCATATTTACATCTATGTTTAAAAAGTCTGAGCTCCTAGACCCCTGGAGGAAGTATATAAAAACCGGCTACACACCAACAATTCATCCATATGAGCTCTACGGGGATCGATAGCAGTCAGTCCACGCCTCACTCCCTGAGTAAAGACGGAATAGACCCTCTCAGCCAGCCCCACGCCCGCCTTGGCTGCCTGCTGCAGCGTGTGGGGTTTGGGTGGAATGGGAACAGGACGACCTGGTGAAGAGACCTTCCTTCCAACAGCCTCCAGCTGGGCTAAGGCTTTGAAAAGAACCCACGGCTCCTCGGGGAGGAAGCGTCTTTTCCGCAGGACTACAGAACGGGGGAAAGAAGACTCGAGAACAACGTTTGTTACTCTGATGTTAAATCTCTGTCCTGAGAGCCAAGCCCAATCTAATACAGTGCAAAAAAGCCTGGTGGAGCCCAGGGAGCCGAGGTCAGAGGTTGGCATAGTAGCTGTCCACCCACTGCGCAAGGCCTCGTTCCACCAGCGACCGGTTTATCAGCACCACCTGGAAACAGAGTGTTCGTGAGAGTTCCGCATGGCAGCTCAGGGCAAGGTCTAAGCCAGCGTGGGTTCTCCTACCCAGGCCTCCAGTCGTCAGCCAGGGGGCGGTGCAGACGGGGGATAACTACAACAGGCTCTTCCTTACACGCTGTTGCCACTTTGGCACAGGCTTCTAACGGCTTGAAGAAAGCTGACCTTGTCATAAGGACAGGGGCAATGGACAGAGACCCTGGAAGGTCTAGAGCAGGGTCTCCCCAGCTTGGCAGCAAGGGTACTAAGTGTGGAAAGAGGCTGTCCCCGAAGCTCCACGTCAACAGCACATCCAGCTTCTACCCACTCCACGCCACTATTCCCACCCGTGGAGCCCAGTGTCCCCTGGTGACACTGGTCCACGATGCCAGGACAAGTCCCCAGTTAGCACACTGCTGCTGACAGCAGCCCGGTGGCAAGGGGCAGACTCACTTCATCTCCAACCACACTCCACAGCTGAATCAGGGGAAGGCCGTTCGTACTGTAGCTTGTCACCTGGAGGGGCACGACAGAGAAAACATCTTAGGCTACACTGTGCATGACAAGTTCTATGGAGTGCCGGGGTTACAGGACTGTGCCGGGCTGGCTTCTGAATTTCTTCAAGCTCACCAGTCACTCCAGGCTCATGAGCACAGGACAGGAGTTTATTTGCTTTTTTTGTTTTGTTTTGGTTTTTTGAGACAGGGTTTCTCTGTGTAGTTTTGCGCCTTTCCTGGAACTTACTTTGTAGTCCAGGTTGGCCTCAAACTCAGAGATCCGCTTGCCTCTGCCTCCCGAGTGCTGGGATTAAAGGTGTGCATCACCACCGCCCAGCCAGAAGGAGTTTAAAAGTGAGATCCCCAGAAGCCCGGACACTTGGCTGCACTAGGTAGGAGCCTCTACTGCTGGCCCCTGGCTGGTCTGCCAGCCTCCTGCCCGGCACGTACCTGGGCCAGCAATGCTGTGTTGCCTGTCATCTCGCTCATGGCTGCGTCTGCCTCGGCTGAAAAGTGCTCGTCATCTTGAAGAGGAGAAAAAGGGAAAGAGTGTTCAGATACCCGCTGGGGCCAGTCTTGTCACCTGCAGGCTGCTCCAGATGCTGCAGACTTCAGGACTGGTCGAGGAGAGCCACCTTGCCAGCAGACCCTATGCCTCTGTGACTTCCAGTGAACAGAGAAGCCCGGCCGCACGCATACCCCAAGGCGCAGGGCAGACAGAAAAGCTGCCTTCGATACACGCGGGCCTCACTCCCACTTAATCTGGGGGCCAGCTATGCTGAACAAGGTGTGCACCTCCACCAAACCAGCGATGCCCCAGAAGACAGGAGGGTGTGTCCACTTTACAGGCAAAGGCTGACCCCCAAAGGCCAACTGGATCCCACCATGGCACAGGCAGCATTCCAAGCCAAACGGCTGGTCGGGTGTAGGCAGCCGCCCTCTAACAGGCAGGACGCTGAGGTGCCGCCTTCCACTGGGCTGGCTTACGAAAGTGATGTAGAAAGTGATGTACAAGAACACGGTCAAGGCAGGAGGTGGCAGGGTGGGAGGCAGGAGCCGGCCAGGTGTGCTGGAAGAATCTTGTGATAAAGGAGGGCCTATCGGTGGGTCTGGCCAGATTGCTTAGATGGACAGAATGGAGAAAGGCTGGCAAAAAAGGAGAGAAAGAAACAGAGCCTGCTAGTCTCCTGACAGGACGCTGGCTAGACTGGGATGTCTCTGTTTTACTTTTTTTGTAACAGAGAGTCTTGTCTACGTAGCTCAGGCTGGCCTCAAACTTACGGCAATCCCCCTGCTTTGGCCTGAGTACTAGGATTACAAGGGTGGAGCGGCATGGCTGTCTACACTGTCCTGTGTCTACACTGCGTGTGTCTACACTGCCGTGTGTCTACACTGCCGTGTGTCTACACTGTTGTGTGTCTACACTGTCGTGTGTCTACACTGGGTGTGTCTATACTGCGTGTGTCTACACTGGGTGTGTCTACACTGCGTGTGTCTACACTGCCGTGTGTCTACACTGCCGTGTGTCTACACTGCATGTCTACACTTCCGTGTGTCTACACTGCGTGTGTCTACACTGTCCTGTGTCTACACTTCCGTGTGTCTACACTGCCGTGTGTCTACACTGCCGTGTGTCTACACTGGGTGTGTCTACACTGTCCTGTGTCTACACTGTCGTGTGTCTACACTGGGTGTGTCTACACCGTCGTGTGTCTACACTGTCCTGTGTCTACACTGCGTGTGTCTACACTGTTGTGTGTCTACACTGCGTGTCTACACTGCCGTGTGTCTACACTGCCATGTGTCTACACTGTTGTGTGTCTACACTGCGTGTCTACACTGCCGTGTGTCTACACTGCCATGTGTCTACACTGTTGTGTGTCTACACTGCGTGTGTCTACACAGCACAGGATCTGAAGGGGCTGCATGGGGGAGAGGGTGATGATTAAACAGCCTTTTACCGACGGCCAGAGCAGCTGTGAGCTGACCCCTTCCTACATCAGCACACATGTGACTCACAGCTACCTGGAAGACGAGCGCCACCCACCCCCTCATGCCAGAGGACAGGCAGGCCCAGGAACGCCAGCACTCTTCCTCCAGCAATGCTTCCGGGCTCAGAAACACAGGTCAGCACAGCACAGCCCCCAGCACGCTCTAAGGAGCGGTGGCTGTACTGAGCAGTGTGCTGACCTCCGGCCTGGCTCTCTGGACCACATGCTGAAGTACCTCACTGGAGCCTCTCAAGCTGGCAGCTGGGAAGGTGCAAATCAGCAGATCCCAGATAAGGGGCCACAGCAGTATTGGCATCGCCTGGGGACTTGCTAGAAAGCCAAGATCCTGGGCCTCAGTCTAGACCTGCTCCACCAGAGGCTAACAGGGGTGCCAACCATGCCGACGCAGGCTCCAGATGAGAAAGAGGAGGGCTTCAAGAAAGCCCGGTGCCCAAGTGCCCCGCCCACAGTTAGAGGCCCTGCCTGGTACCTGACAGTGGGACCACACTGTCCAAAAGGACTTCTGCTCCTTGGAATGGCAGGGTCACAAAGTCAGACCTGGAAAGGCAAGAAAGGGATGAGTTCAACAGAGACCACCAGTATCCGAACTGACCTTCTACTCAGCACAACCACCTACAAGGCAGGATGACGTGCACACTTAACGCAGGGCACCAGCTCCAGGCCCGACTCACAGGGACTTCCTTCACCAAAATCACCACCTTTGCCTGACACTTGGGCCTTCTAGTTCTGTGTAGCTGAGGCAGGCCATCGTGTGTCTTTATACCTGACTCGGTTAACACAAAGCTGGCAGCGGGGGGAAATCCCGGCCCCACCTGAAGCTGGGTGGAACTGAGCCATGCACCCCATGTCATGCCGGGGTGACTTGTGACTGGCCAAGAAATCCCACTCACCTAATTTGCCGGAGCACGTCGACTTTCACCCTCTTATATCCACCATAGTCCACGTAGCGAATCTCCACCTCATTGGTCTCCTCATAGGAGGCCACTACTTGGGCTCGCCACCAGGCCCCGTCCGCACCAGGGGCAGCGCAGATAACCGTTACTGCAGGGCGGGAGGACAAGTGTGTGGAACACAGCTGGCCTGGGGCAGGGCTGCAAGGGCGACCCTGCTCACTGCTCCCACCTTCCCACATGGTCAGAGGCATGCATTTCCATGGGCAGCGGACAGGGACAACAGGAATCCTCCACAAAACCTCTCCCAGAGCTCAAGACGAACCAAGGAAAACCCAGAACACGGGAATCCAGCTTAACATATTCCCAAAGCTGCCCAACCCAGAAGGGCCTTTGGTTTAGAGCCGTGACTCTGAAATTTGCTGCAGCCTGAAAGTAGCACATGGACCAAAAGAAGCCACGTAAAACACGGAACTCAGCAAACAGGGTGAGGGCCTGCTTTCTGTGTGTCCGTGCACGTGTCTGGAAGGCCAGGGTGACCCTAGCCCTCATCCCTCAGACACTGTGCCTTTTTGTTTGTTGTTATTTTTGAAATGATGGCTGGCCAGTGAACCCTGGGATTCTGCCTATCTCTGCCTCCCTAGTACTGGGATCACACGCATACACGCATATGCACACACGCACGGATATATCTTTTTAATAAGGGAAATCAAACTCATCCTGTGGAAAGCATTTCACTGAGTCCTCCCCAGCCCCGGTGCCTAAGGAAAAGTCCCCAAGGAATCACGAACTGCCAAGCACAGCAGAGCTCAGTGGGCCAGTACCTGGAGTCTGGTCTACTCCAGTCCAGTGGGCCAGTACCTGGAGTCTGGTCTACTCCAGTCCAGTGGGCCAGTACCTGGAGTCTGGTCTACTCCAGTCCACAACAACTCTGATGGAAAGCCTGACCAGAAGAACATCCTAGGTCTGTAGCTCACACCACCTAGCCTCTGCCTCAGGATGTAGTGTCCCCAGGCAGCCATCAAGCTGGGCAGTCACGGGAGAAAGGTCACAACAGCACCCTAGCACCTCCAGCAGCCGATCACACTGGTCCTGCTCCAGACAGTGACCCTGGTGCAGCCACCCTTGGGTAATGAAGAATCTGATGAAAATTAAACTTCATTCTTCCAAAAGGGGGGCAAACAAAACTGCTAGAGAGAATGTCAAAATTTTCTTCATGCCTCAAAGCCTGTGAGGAGATTGGGAAGAATGTTCTGACATTTAGTCCTGTCCCCCAACCGAGAAAAGCAACAAAGGTAACGGGTCATCCAGTGTTGTCTGCTCAAGTCCCTCCGCTCCAGAGACGTTCCCTCACCTGTCATGTGGTGACATCAACCGCACAGATGACAAGTGCATACCCGAAGTGCGCTACGTGAGACTGCATATCACTCTACCGCCTGGTGGATGAGCCTGGGTAGCACTGGGTATCATGCCACTTACAAGACACAAAGCCCAGGCTGGGGAGACGGCTCAGTGGTTAGGAGCACTGGCTGTTCTTGCAGAGGACCTGGGTTTGATTCCTAGCATCCACATGGCGGCTCACAGCCATCCATAACTACAGTTCCAGGGGACCTGAAGCCCTCTTCTGACCTCCATGGGCACCATGCACACATGTGGGACACATACATACATGCAGGCAAAATACTTACATATAAAACGAATAAATGTAATTTTAAAAAATTAAAAAGACAACAAAGTGTCAGGGCTATGATCTGAGTCCCCCAGAAAAATGCCACTCCAGTTCTACGGCTTTGGTCAGTCGGTGGAAACACTAGCTAGCCAGAAAGCTCAACCCAGCACGATTCTATGACAATGTAAGAGCTCAGGAATGCTGCCATTCGAGGGGGTCCCAAACAGTCTTCTGGTGCAGACTGAGTGCGGCCTACATGTCTTGGCCTGACTGGAACCCGGACGCTCCTTGATTCTCTAGGCAGCACTTACTTTCCACCGGGGTGGGCAAGGTGGGGATTCCAGGCTGAGAGTAACAGAGATACATCTGCTGGTCCAGGCTGCGCAGCGCGTGGAAGGTGGGGTGTGTGTGCTGCTGTACAAACAGGTGCCCCGCATTGACCTGGTTGACCACAATGACTTCCACGGTGATACCATCGGGCAGCATGAGCTAGAGGAGGAAGAGGCAGCCAGCACTGTATCAGTTCTTCTCAGGTTTGGGATTTGCCCAGGGCCCCAGGGCAAGTCTATGGACAGACACAGCCATCAGTAACAATATGGCACCCAGATAGCAACGTCCTGGAGACTGTTGGTTGTAATGCCGAGACCTGCCATTAGGGGCAGCCTCACCTCAGGATCCGATAGGGAGACCCCCTAGTCCAAACTAGGCAGCCAGCAGCCACCTGTATATGTAGTGTGGGATCTGAAGATCCAGGGGCCACAGCTGGGCAAGGGTCCACCCCCTGGAGCATGTCTGCCTTCCCTCTCTCCCACTTTTTCTGATGAGTCTGTAAGACTTAAGGAAGGCAAATATTGGAGTGTGCAGCTTGCTCAGGACATGCCTGAGAACACTGGGTGGGCAGCCTCAGACCCCTTTGGAGCTTACTGCCTGAAAGCACGTCTCTGCCTCTGAGTAGCAAGCGGCAGCCTCAGTACAGGTCTGCTAAGGTCTGTAGAGCTGATGTCCCATTTACTCTGTACCTTCTACTTGGCCCTAGATCATACTCCCTCCACCCTCACAGATGTCCCCTCATCTCTTGGCTTTGGGTAGGAGGCCTGTATGTGTGCTCAGCCACTAAGGCCTCAGGTGAAAGGTCCTAGCAGAGGTCACGGGGCTCTCTAAAAGGCTTGTGCTCCAGCACCATTTTCCCCAATGCTAAGTTATAGGTAGCAAAGCAGGGTTCTGCACCCTGGAGGATCTGGATTTCACCTTCAAGACTGGTGGCCCCAAGAACTTCCTTTGACTTCTATGGGTCCCCAGCCCTGCTGACTTCAAAGCACCTAGAGTCTCAATGAGCAAGCAGAACACAAGGGAAGGCAACCACCTACATGAGCTACTCCATTGCTGAAGAAGAGAGGCTACCGCAAGGCCCCTGGGAAAACCGCTAATTCAGGCATAAAGCATGGAGTGGGGCCCAGCACACTCCCAAAGGCCCACAGTGAAAGAAAGGAACACCCCCACCCCCACCACCGCACAAGGATCTCTGGTGGGGGACCACAGCTGAAACACCTACTGTCCTAAGCAAACCCCAAAGAGGCAATGTCCCTGAAGCAGCTTGTCAGCCCAGCTGTGGAATGCGGTGAAGAGTCTGTGGCAACAGAACTCTGTGCGTCTACTCCCGAGGACAACAGGCCCAACTGAGGGTCCAAGGCATGCCTGCTCATTGCTCTGGAGACATGAGCTTCTCTTCCGCTAACTTCTAGGGCTTCCAGCCTGGGGACTCTGCATTTACCAACTACACTCCAGGCAGTTCTTGGGGAGATGGAAGAGGAGGGAATCCTTCACCAGGGCCACTCTTCAGCTCAGCTGACTAGAAAGAATGTTAATGACCCATCTAAGTCTCACCAAAATCTTTCTCAGCAGATCCTACCCAAGGCCTCTGGTGCTGGGCAGTGACTCTAGGTACAGCCCCAGCTTTTTAGGAGCCCATACCCAGTCTCCTGGCTCAGTTCTCTTTAGGCAAATGCCTAGAAAAAAGAAAGCATGACCAAGTGGCAGGAATACAGAGTCCTCCCAGCGTGGGGTCAAGAGGCCCTGGCCCCTTGCTGGTGTCCATCCTGTCTTCAGAGAACATGCCGGCCAGCCGGCCACAGAGCCAAGCATTGGCCCACGCACTAACAGTCTCTCTACTGGGATAAGTTTAGGGAAGGGGACAAGAAGTAGGATCCTGGCAAGCATGCTCACCCAAGACGTCATCGGCAGGGACGGCAGCGCCAGCGAGGGCAGTGGTGGGGCATAGATATTGGTGAGGTTCAGTTCCTTAAACTTCTTCCCAATCAAGTTCAGAGCTTTGTCTACATGATGCTGAGAGCCTAAGGGCAAGGGACAGGACACACGGGCACGGTAAGAGAAAAGGAACAGCAAACACAGATCCACCCACATGCCACTCCACAGGACTCCCACGGGCCAAACACTTGGCTTTGCTTTAGGAATCAAGTTTAAACCCACCCCCTTTGCCGACCTGACCCACGCTTTGAACACAAAGCCAGATGGGAAAGGTACCTGTGCTGTGAGGAAAACGTGGGTGACAGACACTGTGCCCCAGCACCCTGGCTCTGTCTATTGAGCACCCATCCTTATCCCGGCCTGACAGAGGGGGTGCAGAGGGACAGGGTCCTGCAAGCAAGCCCCTGAGCGGGAGGCGCCTGGAGGGAAGACACCCAGTGTGCCCCCTACCTAGAAGCCTCCAGTGTCTGTTCAGAGGCGACCATTCCAAATGGACAACGGCAACCTGATGCTCCTGCCTTATACTTCAGGTAAGCGCTAAGCACAGGGCGCACACCACTGACCTTCTATGTGGCAGATCTGGATGTTCTGGGTGTAAGGCAGGGTGGAGATGTAGATCTTGGCACCAGATGTCTGCTTCAGAAAACTCACGTACCGACCCTGCTTGCCAATCAGTCGACCCACTAAGTGCTTCCAGGGAGAGAGAGAGATGAGGGAAACGTGAAGCTGACTCCTTGTTCACTGCCCAAAGACCTAGGTTTGTTTTGTGTAAAGTCAAGCTCACACTGTTGGTGCCAGCATTTAATTTTCAGGACTGTTCTAAGCACTTAGGTTCAGTCACAGAATCTACGGAATAGACAACTTGATCATTTTACACATGAAGGGAAATAAGCCGGGACATGCTCTAGGGCCCACCCAGACCACACAGCTGCTAAGCAGCTGAAGGGGCAGTCTGGCCCGGGGCTCAGCGTCTCATCCCAACTATGTGGGCGAGACCCAGAACATTAAAGCAGTATCCCTCCTGCTCGCTCTCGCTCGCTCTCTCGCTCTCTCGCTCTCTCGCTCTCTCTCTCTCTCTCTCTCTCTCTCTCTCTCTCTCAAGTTTCACTGCTAGAAAGATCAACTCCAAGTTCTCATATCCCTGTCCCTTGAGTCCACTAATAGCCACAGACAAAGAAACGGCTTGGACAATGAAAGCCTGAGGACACTACCGCCAAGCGACAGCATGTACAAGGGCCTAGTGCACCAGAGTTCAAGGCAAACAGAAGATGCCAGACTTAAGCATGACGTAAGACAAGCTCCGCAACAATTCTAAACGACCCCAGCCCTGGAGGGTGGCAAGGGACCCGGTCCCTACTCATCCAGAGCCTGACTCACCATGCCCTCTGTGACCACTGAGGGCAGAATTGCTAACAAGGTCACTGGGGAAGAAAACTACTCCGGGAGCCAGCAGCCTGGGGTCAGCATAGGAGTCTTGACCCAAAGTTCAGACTGAGCCAGGTCTCCAGCTCAAGCATGGAGCCAAGTGCCCTGGGAGTAAGCAGGGCCAATTACTACTGAGCCCCAGTGATAAACACTAATAAGTTAGGTTCGAACAGCAGGGGGCTAGAAACCACTTGGGCACTGGGGACCAGGGAAGCAGCAGACATTCAATGAATAATGCAGTTAAAACTGTAAAGACCGGCACGGGAAAATGAAATAAATTGTTAAACATTTAGAAGTATTAATTAAACCACCACAACCTTGGCTTTAACAACCACGGAGTGTGAGGTGAGAGGGATGAGCATGCTCCCAGCTGCTCCAGGCGGAGCTGGAGCTGCCTGCCTTCGCTTCTCTGTTTCTAGGCGCTCCGTTGTCCACAGCAGCTTAAGCTCTCCACAGTCGTCTAGGACACCTTACAGTGCAGAGCTGGGATGGGGCCTGATGCCCAGGCCTCAGGCTGATGCTTGCTAGCATTTCTAAGAAGATCTGGGCCGCAGCCCACACAGAGGAGCCTGGGGGACTAGGCAGGCATGTGGGTGAGGGAAGAATGAAGTCGGGTGGCCTGCCCACAGCTCCCCAGCCTGGCCCATCTAGCTCATGGCCTTCTTTAAACCTGGCGTAAGGGAACTTTGACTTCCCACAGAATCCAGCCTAAAGGAACGCCACCACCTTACCTTTGGCACCTCAATCTCCCAGATGATGAGGTCAACCTTCTTAGGGTTGGAGCTTGCCTGGACATTCTCGAGGCTGTCAGGCTTTGTAAGCCCACAGCAGCTATCCACTGAATCCATGCTGTTTCCGTCAGAACCTGCAGGGGAGGAAGCGGTGTATACACACACACACACACACACACACACACACACACACACACACACACACACAGACTCCAGCTCAGCCCTGACTATCACAGCTTCCCAAGTCTGTAATACTGGAAGGTCCTGCACACACACACCCCTATGCAAGCCTGGCAAACAGCACTCAGCTCACAGACGAGAAGGCTCAGTAAAACCCAATGAAGGGAGGCCTAGGGTACCCACACACCTAATTTTAGCCTGTCACTTAGCGGTCCTGCATGCTTATTTGGCAGCCGTGACTAGCCACAGCTGCTGGGACAGACACACACGTAGTAAGCTAGGGAGAGACAGACTCTCGGCCCAGGGAGAGGAGGATGCAGGGTGTAGTGGGGAGGAGGCTAACAAGACGACCCACAGGTCTACACGGTCCCAGGAGTGGGCCTTGACGCTCTTGTTACAATCATCCTGCTCTTTCCAAGTGTGCCAGCCTCCCAGACCAAGGGTCTCTAGTCTCCAAGGCCTCAGGCCCCAGGCTGGGGGCACGGGGAAGGGGTAGGTGGGCAGTCACAGTGATAGCCTACTGAGGGCCCCGTTCTCAGTTCTAATCAGGGCCCGTTGGTCTTGTCCAGGTGTGGACAAAGGCTGGTGGGCCTCCTCCCTTCCCCATTGGGCTTGGCTTGTGAAGCTCTGATTATGGGGTGGCTCAAACAGCCCTTGGAAAGTGAGACAAATCAAAGCTTGTTATTCCAAGAGGACAGTGGGGGATGTGACTCTGGCACCAACTTAGGCTGTTCAACTCTTCCCTAGGACATGACCAAAGAACCGCTGCAAAAAAGGAACAGGAGAAAAGGAAGCCCAAACAAGCACCAGGGACCAGCCAGGGCAAGGGAAGAGACTCCGCTCTGGCTGAGATACCAACTTAATGGCCTGAAATAGATCACTCCTGAGAGCCAACTAATTAGGCTATTTTCCACCTGGTTTCCCCAAACTCAGGACATAACACTTTTCCAAGCAATCCATATCTGTCTGGATATAAAAGACTAAGACCTAATCGAACTCTCCACCCCTGGGAGAAGAGTCACCTCCAAAGTAGCATCCCTCAACACTGGGCTTTAGGTAAAGACCCCACCCACCCACCCACCTACGCACCCAAGAAAGCCGCTTGGCCAGCTTTCTGGAAGCAAATCAGGCTGGTCGGGGTTGGACTGCCACACCGCCCTGGCCTCCGTCCAAGAGAACTAGACTGGCTAACACCTGCTAACATCTCAATGGATCCCAGGAGTAACTCGGAACCATACCAGGCCTTCAGCAGGCTGCATTCACTGACCAGTTTTCAGCTCCCCAGCCAGGCAGTCCTGTTCCCGTCTGCCCTGAGCTTCAGCCTAGGGGAAGTGCCCAAAGTCGGGTCAAGGCTAACCTGAGAATACCACCTACTTAACCAGTTCCTATCCTCGGGCTATGACCAATGGGCCACCCTGAGCCTCCCACCCATTTATTATGGTCTCAGAAGCCGCAAGGCATCTGCACAGCTACTACAATCTGTCCAGAGTTGAGGGGTTCATTCGTTACAGTTACAGGCATCAGGCAAATGGAAACTCCTTTATTCTTGAGATGTTTTTTTTAAAAACCTTCCCTTTTGCCCATTTTAAGTTGCAAATTTTTTTTCTTAACATTTTAGCACTCCAGCATTAGGATGTAGCTTATAGTATCTGGCCTCCCACAGTTAAAATGGGCAGAATTTGCTTTCCTTTAGACCTATGTAAAATCATCATGGTCTCGATCAACAGTATCTTAGGGTGACAAAATCCAAGGTGTGGTGCCCCCCAGATTCTAATGAAAGTAGTAAAACACCCGAGAAAAATGCCCAGACTTCCTTGGATGAAACGGAATGGTTGGGAATGCTCCAGGACAAACAAGCCACGAGCCCCTTGGAAGTCACTGGGAGAGAATCAATACCCCTGGGGCTGTAGAGCAGGGTCAGGAGCTGCTGACCTGTAAGTTAGCGGTCTCAACTGTCTACGCTGGGCTCAGCACTCGAAAAACCCAGTGCGCCCTTCGTTACCAAAGTGCCCTCTCTCCCGGGGCGGAGCTGCAACTGCACAGAGAAAGGACGGCTGAGGCTCTGCAGAGGAGGAGGGCACAGCAGCCACCGCAGCAGCGCGCCTCCCGCCAGCGCTCGGAGCTGCAGCGCCAGCCTCCCGCCAGCGCTCCGAGCTGCAGTGCCAGCCTCCCGCCGGCGCTCGGAGCTGCAGCGCCAGCCTCCCGCCAGCGCTCCGAGCTGCAGTGCCAGCCTCCCGCCGGCGCTCGGAGCTGCAGCGCCAGCCTCCCGCCGGCGCTCCGAGCTGCAGCGCCAGCCTCCCGCCGGCGCTCGGAGCTGCAGCGCGAGCCTCCCGCCAGTGCTCGGAGCTGCAGCGCCAGCCTCCCGCCGGCGCTCGGAGCTGCAGCGCCAGCCTCCCGCCGGCGCTCGGAGCTGCAGCGCCAGCCTCCCGCCGGCGCTCGGAGCTGCAGCGCCAGCCTCCCGCCGGCGCTCGGAGCTGCAGCGCCAGCCTCCCGCCGGCGCTCGGAGCTGCGGCTGTCCTGGGGAACTTACCCTGCCAGGGCTTCTGGAGGAGAGCAGGTGGAGACACGAACAAGCACGTGAGTAAAGGAAGTCAACCATGAAGAGATGCTCACCCATCTCCTGGCACTTGGGAGGTACCATCAAGGGGGCCTCATCCCCAAAGGCCCACCAAAGAGTGGGTGTCCAAAAGAGAAGACGACACTAAGGCTAACTGGTGAACCCACAGTCCTGGTCCCTTCTAAAGGGTGGGGGTTTCCCTGGCTAGTGAACCCATGGACAACTCTCATAGCCTTGGGGTCTTGTGGTCACCTGACTTCTTGGGTACCCACCAGCTACCTGAGGTGCCTAGTTGTGCAGGTGGCTGGACAGCAGAGTTGGGGGTAGGCAGCGTCGCTCTCTGGCACCAGTGGCAGAAGGGAAGGGTGGCCAGTAGCTTTTGCCTAGCAAATAATGGGAGCCCTCCCAGATTCACCAAGAAAGCACCAAGACCCTCCTACCTCCTGAGTGATCTGCTTCTGTATCCATGGTCCATCCATCCTCAGTCCCCAAGTCTGAGAACTCCTCCTTCAGCACCCCATTGCTGAAGGGCTCAGTACTGTCTGGCAGTGGTGGGGTGATACCTTTGCCTCCAGGGCTTGAGATGGTCTCTGTGCAAGAGTCTTCAAGTCCCGAAGTACTCAAAGAATCTGAGCATGGCCCCGAGGAGGTCACTGAAAGGACACTCGGCCTGTTGTTGGACATACAGGTGACGAAAGTGTCATCTCCTCCCGGGGAACTTGCCCCATCCAGAGACTGTCTCAGGCGGGTAACTGGTGATGGGCAGGGGGCCAGGGAGATGTGGTGTGCGGAGATCTTTGGCTTCTGGTCCTTGGTGGGGCTTGTCAGAGGACTGCTAAGACAGCTCACGTAGGTCTTTGGGGGCAGGGCTTCTGCTAATGGGCTGGCCGCGGCACCTGGTGTAGTGGAAACAGGATCTGGGGGGTCTTGTCCCAGGCCAGTTTCCTGGATGGCTGGGACACAGGTCTCCTTCAGCTCCTGGGGCCGAGTGGCCGAGGTGGGATGTACTTGTGCCATAGCCTTGCCCATCGTGGTGGCCCGCATCTCTTCAGTCGCTTCCAAGATGACCTGGGAGATAATCTGGAAAGCAGCCTGCTCAATCTCATCATTTTTAGGCAAGGTCTCCTCTTTGACCTGTTCTCTAGGCAGGTCTCTGTCCCAAGTATCACTACCTCTGACCTGGGGTACCAACGCGTGCTCATCCTTAACCAGCTCTGAGTGAACTGGCTCCACAAAGCTACTTGGCAACTTCCCGACAACATATTCTTTCTTCTTTGCAAGCTCAGCCACCTGTGGGGGGCCATTGCTCACCTCCTCTCCCCCACCTCCCCAGGGGGCCAGGCTTGGAATCTCACTTTTCTCCACTTCTGAGCCACACTCCTGGGACAACAGGCCTTCCTCGGGTACATTTTCCCCCAACACAGCATCTCCATTCCCCTCGACTCCGCCTGTCTCTCTTGCTTTCTCTCCAGAGGCTGCACACTGCCCGAGCCAGCCCCTTCCAGGTGTTTTGCCCAAAGCAGACTCCTGCTTACACCCTTCTGCTGCTTCAAAGGGGAAGGGTACATCTTTTGGGAGAAGGGGGCATCCAAGAGGAATAGATTTGGCTTCGTCCCCCATCAGGGAGAGTTCCACCTTTGAATTGTCATCTCTACATGGCTGCGACCTTGTGTCTATGTTGCTGGGGAGGCTGCCCGAGGACTCTGATCTTCGGCGAACCTGACGTGGCCTTGGCAAGGCTGAGGGTTCTGTTGAAGACTTGCTCATAGAGAGCTGTTCCGTTTCTGGAGGCTGTGTAACAGTGAGGGGCACAGAGAGGACTTTAGGACAGGTCTCTTCACTGGGGAGTCGGTCCTTGATGGCAGGGCCAACCTTCAGTGCCTCCACCTGCTTATCATTGCTGCTGAGTCGATCTTTTTTACGAGAGAAAAACCACCACCAGCCAAGGAGCGCTAGCATTCCAGGCAATGCCAAGGGGAAGAGTGAACGGAACTGGATTGCCATCTTGGAGGCGAGGTGAAGAAGCTATGCCTAGGGAGAGTGAGGAGAGGAAAAGAGGTGTTACAGAAGCCAATTAAGCAGTACAGGAGGCTGGGCATGGTGGTGCACCCCTTTAATCCTAGCACTTGGGAAGCAGCGCAGTTAGATCTCTGTGGATTCAAGGCCAGCCTGGTCTATAGTGAGCTCCAGATGAGCCACAGCTACATAGTGAGATGCTGTTTCAAAAAATAAAAATGTTCTGGTGGAAGCTCCACCTCAGCCCCTGGCACCCATCTACCCAGAGTCTGGAATGTTCTGGTGGAAGCTCCACCTCAGCACCCTCCCCCATCCATATACCCAAAGATTCTGGAATGTTCTGGTGGAAGCTCCACCTCAGCACCCTCCCCCATCTCTCCCCAAACCCTGCCTCATCTCGGGGAGCCCACCAAACACGGCTCCTCGAGAGATGCTCAGGATCACTCCCACAGGGTACTAAACTGCCCCCCCAGAAAACAGACACGTGGTTTTTGGTCTCTCTTCCCATCTCCTCTCTGGGGGGCCAGAAAATCATCTGGGAGCATTTTACCCATTAAACCTGGGCTTTTTCTAATTTGATTTGATTTGGTCTGATTTGGATTGCTGCATTGGCATAGAGGCTTATTGGGGTACAGAAATTTTTCAAAAGCAAACAAACCCCACTAGGATGTGGGTACTGTACACTTACAACCAACCGCCGGCACAGGCACCGCACACTGACGCAGTACTTACAGCTGCACACAGGTTTGTTTGGTTGCAGAGACAATGTAAATGCCTCCGCCCAGGCTGGCTCTAATGTTCTGCAGAGGCTGGGAACGCTAGTCTAGGACTACTGTTTCTTCAAGTGTGGTCTACAGGCCAGTCCCTCCCCACACCCCAGAACCTGCTAGAAGTGCGGCCCCCCCTGAACCACATTTGTGCTCTAACAAGATCTAGGCACACTCCGGTTAGGAGGAATGCTTGAGACCTAGCTACCCCCAAATGAAGGGGATGATGGGCGTGCAGGGGAAGAGGTCATTGCAGAAAGCCCTTCCAGCTGTAAAGATGGACCTCTATCTAAAGGCAAAGCAAGGAAACTGCAAAATGCAGAGCAGGGATGAGCAGTGGCCAGGGCTCAGGTGACTTGTAAACACCCCTCTGTGTGGAAAACTTCCAAGGATGGTACCTGTGGCTTCAGATTCAAACAGCTCAATCTTGTATCATTTCATCCTCAATCTACCCATCCATCCTCGTTTGGAACCTATCACTACCTGGGTGGCTAAATAACTCAGTGTAACGCAGCTGAGGAATGGGAACCTAGCTTCCATCTTACTTGCCAGTTGATTCATGAGGGAAGATGTGCGGTGTGAGCCAAGGAAAAGGGAAGTCCATACTACCTTTTCAGAGCGTTAGTAACAGCCGGGGAAACATGAGCATACCCCATGATCCACCTACAAACAACACAGAGTACATGAGCCTGTGAGCAGGCAGAGGCCCTTGAGAAGCCCACCACGGTTACGGGTGGGGACAAAGTTGGAGCCAGCCCTTTTCAGAGCAATCACTGCTAAATAAATACACAGTAGGGTCAATCCCCAGTGGCTGTGCCGTGCCACAGGAACTGGGCACTGACAGCCAACACTGCAATGAAGAAAACTGACTCAGACTAAGGCTTCAGCTGGAGGACAAGGGCAGTTTCTGCAAACTGATTTTGTACAATGCAACTGTGAACTCATCACTAGTGTGGTCTTTTTAGTAGATTTGCTACAACTTCTGTCTACAAACAGAAAGAACTCTATATTCATGATTTTCCAACTTGGATCCACATATTGTTGAGTTTCAAACCTGGGACAAAGGCTGAGTGCCTATTAAAAATATCAAAGCAGACCTGGCCGCCAGGTTCTCGCAGCATCCCTCAGTGCTTACCTGTGACAGTGTATGGATGGCACAGCACACCAGTGCCCTGAACTCTCCAGTCCAGGGGCTAAGCTGCCCTTCCCCCAGAGGCTCTTCCCTATATAATCCAGACATTTTGGTTACCCTTCCCTCCTGTATCTTCGGTCTCCTGGCTGCTGCATCTAGTTCCCCTCTCCTTCTCCCACATGGCCCAGCCCAGCCTGGTCATGTCCGCTCTGGACTCTTCAGATGTCCCTGCCTCTACCGACACTTTCCCTTTTATCTACAACAAACTTTCTCCTCCACCACACCTAGGAACAGTCAAGTCTTTGTATTCCTTTTCATTCACATATATCATTGAGGAAGCTTTTTAAAGATTTATTTTACGTGTTTTAAGTGTTTTGCCTGAATGTATGTATGTATGTGTGCCTGATGCCCTCAGCGGTCAGAAGAGGGCATCAGATCCCTTGGAACTGGACTCATGGGTGGTGTGAGCCATCTGTGGGTGCTAGGAACCAAGCTCAGGCACCTACAAGAGCAGCAAGTGCTCTTGAGCATTGAACCACTTTCCAGTTCCCTCACAGAGGAAGTTTTTACTTTATTGGCAACCCAGGCTGGCTATGGACTTTCAATTCTTCGGCTTAAGCCTCTCAACTATTATGATTATCACTTGGGTTACAAGTGTGAGTCACCACACCCAGATGCAAGGAAGCTTTCCAGAGCCTGAGGCCAAGGTGGCACCCAAACCAATCAAATCAGAATCTGAGGGGGAAGAGTCAATCCCAGGTTTGTCTGGTTTTAAACCCACATGATCCTAGTATTTAGTCAGGTTTGAGAATCATTGTAACATCTTCCACACACTCAAAAACCAGCAGCAAAGTGAGGTTCCCTGGATCCACGCTCAGTGTCATTCATACTGAAATGGTGTACTTGGAACAGCCTAGAGCCAGGAAAGCACATGCTGACAGGAAGTGGTGCTGTAATCGGAACACAGCCATACATTTCTAGGCCTCACTCATTCTAACTAGGAAATCCCTTCCCAGCAGGACTCACATTTGTAATTCCTACAGAATTCTAGAGGTCTCCGGCCTCAGGAAAAAGACTCGATGGAATGGGAAAGACACTCAGAGAACAGCTATCCCTTCTAACACAGAGAAAGCCAGGACCAAGGTCATGATGTGTGTGATGGATAGCTTGGTACCTAAAACAGAAATGGCTTCCAGTCCAGTTGGGAGGAGCTCTGCCCCCTTTGAAACTAAACTGATGCCCACAGTCCCACCCTCTACCTCAGTTATAGGTCACCCCACTCTTATCTCCTCAAACCCCAGAAGCTAGCTACACCCCAATAAGGAAAGGCCCAACAGCATGCCTTCCAATCTAGCTTTAGTCTGACACCTGGCTGATCCACACTCTGCCCAAGGCCCAGGCCAATCATGGCAATGGCTTCCTTCCATCACTTCACTAGCTGTCCCTAGGCCTAGCTCAGACAGAATGCCCAGGACCAGCACCTTCCTGCTGCTCTGAGCTTATCATTACCACTGCCTACCTAAGGCTCCCTCCCGCTGGACTTGTTCCCAGAGACTGGGGCTCCAAGCCTCAACCCTACCTAGTACAGAGAAGTCTGCTGTACGACTTCAGCTGAAAGTACAGCCCAGGAAAACAGTTGTGGTGACATTTCCCATCCAGTCTCCCTCTCTTGGGCCAGCGGCCTCCTAGGTGGTACTGAACACTGCTAACCTGAGACCAGCCAATACAATGAATAGAAGAGATTCACAACACCCACCGTTCCGTAGCCTGATCTGGGCTGAGGCCAGAGACGCACTGCTGGGGGAGGGGGGTTGAGTGCTCGGACAAAGTCCCTCTCTCCAGAGCTGTTTCCAAAGACCAAAGATGTGTGAGGGAGTTCCCCCAAGAGCCCTAGAGAGAGCAGCGTTTATTTGTCTCCTGCTTCCAAGACAGTGGGTGGGGCCAGCAGCTGTTCTCTACAAGAATGAAGGCCTGGGATCAGGAGCTACACACCCAAAGGCCTTGAATGCAACCTACCAAACCTTTTTAAATGTCTGCTACCAGGAGGCACCCACAGGGGGCTCTCCAAGGCAACTGATGCCCCTCCACCAACTCCACTTCCTACCAATCAAGAAAACAGCCCCTCTCCTCCTCCTGCAAGCCAGTCTCATGTCAGTCAAACAGCCTTCTTGGGAATTTTTAAGAAGCCACCCCCCATCCCCAATTTACATGGTCTGACAAGTCATGTGTACACACACACACACACACACACACACACACACACACACCCTTCAGCCTCACAAGGCTTCCTACCACCTTTCTTCCCTAACAAAGCTTGTTAGTTGCTCTTTGTCCCGGGCATTTGGGTTTTGGTTTTTGTTTTTAGAGACAAGGTTTCTCTGTGTAGCCCTGGCTGTCCTGGAACTCACTTTGTAGGCCTCAAATTCACAAAACAAAAACAAAAACTGCCTGCCTCTGCCTCCTGAGTGCTGGGATGAAGGATGTGCAGCACTATTACCAGCTGACTTTTGGGGGTTATTATTATTATTTTGTTTGTTTGTTTCTCTGTGTTGTTCTGGTGCTTTTCCTAACTTGCTCTGTAGACCAGGCTGGCCTCAAACTCACAGAGATCCGACTGCCTCTGCCTCCCAAGTGCTGGGATTAAAGGCGTGCGCCACCGCCACCAGGCTGGCATTTGGTTTTTAAAGCTGAACTTCCCAAGATATAAGGAGACTGAACACAGCATGTCCCAAAGCCCTCACACTCTGCACTCAGAAGTGAACAGGAGGCTGCCAAAGTCACTTCCTCCCCCCAGGAGACAGGCTGCCTGCAGTCAGGAAAGCCTCCCACAAGGATGCCCCAGCCCTGCCCTAGGCTGGTGAGGAGGACACTCAGCTATTTTGAATCTGCTGGAATTAAACTGCTGCCTGCTTATTTTTAGCAGGTCCATTTGCCCAGGAATAGATGCATGCTGGCTTGTGGCCAAGCAGTCACACAGAGCTGAGGGCAGGCACGTGCTGCAGCCAGCGGGCCTTCACATTCACCTGCTCACTCCAGGTTCTAAAAGGATCCTTCTCTTCCAGAAGTACCTGTGGCCTCTCTGAACAGCCTCACTCCCAAACCAGCTGACAAACCTGCAACCACAGTCTAGAAGCTTCTAAACAAGAAAACCACCCCTGGGGATGGCACAGAACAGTGTTGGCCCTGGTGACTAAGTCAGTTTTGGCTGCAGTTAATGGAAAGGGGGCTCCCTGTAACCAACAGGAAAGCCAATCATTAAAACAACAGCTTAGGAGCCAAGAGTCCAAGTCCAGAGTGGGCTTGGCTCTGTGGGGAGACTCACACCACTTTGTGTGCTGGACAGCTGTCTACACACCCTCTTGATTGGAACTCTAACATTCTTCCCAGTGTTCCACTGATGTCCACCAGGAGAGTGTGTGCCCCAGCCGCTCCTCTCCAGAGCAAAGCACAGCAAACTCTTGCTAATGTGTCTTCCCTTCAAGAGGTCTCCCCGAGGCAGGCAAGCAAAGTGAAAGTCTAGCTGGCCCGCAGGCTCTCCTGTATTTCCTGTATGGAGAACAGCAGCAGGCTGCTGGCTTCCACAAGGAAGTGCCCTGGGGTAGGAGTTGAGGGGAAGAAGACCAGGCACTCAGGGTTCCCTGCCCTGCTGCAAAGGAACACCTCTAGTTTCTGTCAGCAGCGTTGTCCGAACTCCCAGGCCAGCTGCTCCCTTGCTTACTCACATACTCAGACCTGTGCATGCGGCTTATACGGGGCAGTTCTGCCAGCAGCTCGGGGGGCCAGGGAGAAGACTCTCTTAGACCCAAGCACACCCTTACAGAAGTATTGGCCGAGTCCAGGGAAGCTTTTCTGAAGACCAGGATTAGGGTGGAGAGACGGTTCAGTGGTTAAGGGCACTTACTGTTCTCCCAGCGACATAAGTTCGGTTTCCGGGACACATAAGATGATGTATAGCCATCAGTTCCAAGGTTTCTGACATCCTCTTCTGGCCTCCCTCAGCACCAGGCACACATGCAGTGTTTACACATTTATGCAGGCAAAACACTCACACACATAAAATAAGTACATTCTCTTTTTAAGACCAGGATTTGTATAGGTTGCAATAGATATGGGGGAGAAATGGCATTGTTATGGTTCTGATGCCTTTAAGAGTAGGAGAGGGGAGCAAACTCCCTGAGCAGAGCCTGAAAGTGTCCTAGGAGCTGACCTAAAGAGCTGGGGAGGAAGCCTGGCAAAATAAGTTTGTGACCTTTATAGTCAAGGCAGTGGCAGCCTGGTCAAAGTGGGGCAGATCACCAGAGGGCACTCCCCATGTGGTGGTGACTGTCCCACGCTGGCAGCCAGGCACTTAGCCACAGGTTACTGAGCACTTGAAATATGACAAAACGTGACTCAAGAACTCACTTTCTAATCTTATGTAAAGTGAACTTAACTATCCACATGCTGGAGGCCACAGCCCAGAGGCAGCACTAAAGGGGTTTCCCAGAAAATCCCAGGACAGGAGAGCTCCGGGCTGGAGTCAGGAAGCCAGCGCCTACCTTGCTGGCAGAGTGCACTTTTGCCACTGAGGTGGGGGGTGATGGTGAGCGGGGGCCACTCTCCCAGAGCAGCATGGCTGAGGCCCAGGATCACAGTGATGGAGCCATGCCTCAGGAGTGCCGGTCTTAGCCCAGCGCTGGTCTTCCCTTCATCCCGGGGGGCTGAGCAAGCTGTGACTCATGAGAGCACCCTCAAGATTCCGAGTTAGCTCATAATGGGCTAGCTGGCCTGCCCAGGGTTAGCCCTACACACCCCCATTGTGACAGTGTCACAGGACAGCAAGCCAGCCAGTGCAGGCAGGCAGGCAGATGCACCTAGGGTAACTCTAACTCCTTGTGTAAGTGGGTCACCTATCAGGACATCATGGAATACTTTCTCAGCCTGCTTCGTAGTAGAAAGACAGAAGCTCAACCGAACATCTGAGGGGAAGACCTGCTTGGTGAAACTTCTCTGGCCAAAAAGGAAAACGAAAGTCTAGAAAAAGAGGCTCAGGTAAGAAGAGCTAAGAGCTCAAACTCCTACTCAAGACACGGTGTCTTCCTTGCCAGCCCAATCAGGAGTTAACTAACTTCCAGTTTAGAGAATTTGGTAACCCGGGCTGGAGAGATGGCTCACTGGCTGTTCTTGCAGAGGTCCTGGGTTCAATTCCCAGTACCCACGCAGTGGCTCAAAACCCTCAGTGACTCCAGTCCCGGGGGGCCTGACAGCCTCTTCTGTTTCCTGAAATCACTGTATGGCATGGTGTGCATACACAGATGCACACCAGAAAACAAAAATAAAGGTCAAAGAAAGGAAACTTGGTACCAAAGGGAGCCAAGCACACAAGAACAAGCATCTGCCTCTCCTCTGCTGACAGGTCTAGCGCAGTCCTCTCCAGGGACGTTGGAAAACAGCCAAGCCCTTCTGCAGTGGTCTCCCCAGCTGCTTCACCCTGGGTAGGGTGTGGTTTTGCAAACGTTAGAGACTGTGTCCAGTCCTTCCTGGCCCTCATCCTAGGTTCTTTCCTATGACTTGGCTTTACAAGTGAATTCTGTCAGACTCTGGGGGCAAAGACAAAGCAGATGCAGGAATGTGCTCGTGGGAACATGGAGTTCCACCTCACCGCAGAAGGCACCACACAGGCCTGCCCCAGAGCTAGGAGCAATGATCTGACAACAAGCATCCTTAGAGGTCATAATCCCAGCACTCCAGAGGCTGAGACAGGAGGATCATCAGTCAGAGTCTCAAGACCAAGCAAATAAAAACTAAAAGATGGTATGTGCCTTCACAAGAGACAAGGCAAGGATGTTGACGTGTGGCCAACAGCCAATGCAATGCCAGCAATCAAGAAAGCACAAAGGTATAAGAGGAACATTTTTAGTCCCTAAATATTTATTGGCAACTCCAAGTACCAGGCAGCATGGGCCAGAAATGAATGAGAAACTCTTGAACTTTCCACAGTTTTTTGGAGGTCAAAACCCATGACCTCTTCCCTAGTGAGCTGCCCACACTGCTACTGACTGGTCCAAAGGACAGGAAAAGTCCCTGGTGGTTGGAGGAACAAGCAGAAAACAGGGTGCCATCTTCCTCAGGCAGGGATGTTCCAGTGTCCTTGTGTGGGGATGAGGGGACTTTAGACTGGGTGCCTCATGAGGAGCAGGGAGAGCTGGCTTGTACTCCAGAGCCACTTTCTCCACCTCGGGGCTCAAACCCAGAGCGCTCTCCTTCACAACTTCCAAAAGGTAAAGCCTCAGTTAGCTTAGTTGTCCTTGCTGACAGTAGTCAGGCCTGCGTTTAGTCCCAGGCCCGCCATGCAGCCCTTCAGAGGTAGCTGCTCTCCTGCGCACATGGGCGTACTTCCTGCTAGCCACCCACCTACGTCCACACACTTTCTCAGCAAGGTCCTAAAGGATGTGTTCTGCCTAGACATGGGAGTAAATCCAGACAGGAGCCGGTATCACATCCAGGAAGAACACAACAGATGGAGAGGATTCCCAGGAGGAAGAGGAGGCAGAACCAACAGAAAAGGATATATCCCCAGAGCAACACAGAACTCTTAGGAGGACCTGATATGTTCGATCCCAAAACCTTCCCACCGACAGCATAAAGACTGCTCCAATGGCAAAGGCGCGGGGAAGCAGGGAGCTAGCAAAGACACAGAAGTATAGAAAGCAGGTGAGGCTGGGCATGGTGGTGTATATGTACAATCCCAGTACTTGGGGTGGGGCTGGGGACTGAGGCAGGAGGATGGTGAACACCAGACAAGCCTGGGCTACACAGTGAAAAGGGGAAGAGAGAGGAAGAGAGAGAGAGAGAGAGAGAGAGAGAGAGAGAGAGAGAGAGAGAGAGAGAGAGAGAGAGAGAACTTTGTAGCCACAGATAATGTTTATGAATAGCAACTATCAAATTATGCTACTATACTGAGAAAAAGAGAAGGTGTGGGAATGAACAGAGTGCTCACTTTCTTTCACAGTAGAAAACCAGACAGTATTTTTAAAGAAGAAGAAAAGAAGGAGGGGTGAATCAAGTGAGCAAGCAAGCAGACTAGAAAGAGGTAAAAGTTGAGGGGACAGCTGGAAGCCAGCTCAAGCAGTTCCGAGCATGCACCGCTCTTAGAGAGGACCTGACTTCAGGTCCCAGCACCCACACTAGGTGGCTCACAACCACCTGTGAGTCCAGCGCCAGGGAACACCATTCCTCAGGCCTCCTTGGATACTCTCACACAGGCAGGCACACATACACACAAAATTAAAAATACTACATAAAGAGAGAAAAAGGAAGGAAGGAAGGAGGAAAGACTCAAGGTGGCTTCCAAGGTGCTCTCACAGGACAAAGGACTGTCTGGGGATAATACCCGGGGTCTGTCTGGTGCTTTCTGGACAAGCCCTGTACCAATGAGTTACAGTCCCAGCAGAGGACTGTCCCTTCAAATCTTGTAAATAATCAAAAGGTCAGTGTGGCCTGCCAAGGTATTGGATCCATCCCCCAGAACAATAAATAAACAAATCACTCACTCTCCATAAGCAATGCTGAGACAGACTTCACTGTTGACCTAGAGTCTTGGTTTGGTTTTTGAGACAGCTTCTAACTATGTAGCTCAAGTTGACTTTAAATCTGTAAATCATAACCTTCCTGCCTCAGCCTCCCAAGCATTGGGGTTACATGCATATGCCATCATGACCAGTTAAACTATAGACAAGTGGCAACAGATGCTCTCTTACCACACAGTATGTCTTTCTTGCTGACCAAGATAAATACACAGTAGTGTCAGCTCATGCACAAACTTGTAATGCTCTCTTTTCTCATAACGGATGGCATTTTTGCTTCAGATACCCCTAAACTAACATAGCAGTAAAAATCAAGAAGAGAACATGCTCACTGAGAGAGCTTTTGGGAACCATGGCAACAGTCTCCCCACCCTTAAGGTAGCAGGACCCATCATTTAATAAAGGTATCAATACCCACCGTGAGCTAGCTCCATGGGGGCTGGGGAGAGTTGTCTCAGGCAGCAGGGTGGAGGAAGGGATGGAGACTCCACTTTCAGATAACTGGACAATGCAATGAAGAACTTCATGTAACATGCCTGTCGTCTCTGAACTGGCTGAGAGCACAGAGGCCCAAGGCACCCCTGGCACATCCCCCCATGCATGGAAAAGTAGTGGGAGGGCTAAGAAATGCTTCCTTGTCTTTTCTGGGCCCTGCGGTTGACATGAGAAAGGCTAGGTAGAGTCTAGGGGATGAGAAGCCCTAGGTAGAAGGGTAGAGAATTATTATGCCTCTTGGAAGAAGGGCCATCAGAGCTTCGGAACGGAAAGAGTGGGGAGCCATGCCAGGATGAAGGTGGTTCGGAGAGGGAGAGAAGTCCCAGGCAGAGAAAACATGTGCCAAAGTCCTCAGGAAGGAACAAGCTTGGCTAGCTCCGGGGAGAGCAAGGAGAGGCCAAGATAGGGTCAGAGGAATGACTGGTTCCACATCCCCCACAGAAGCTAAGGAACCACGGGACTCAAAAACATGCGGGAACATACTTCCAGGGGGCCAACTGTTTTCCAGAGTTGGGGTGCTTTGTTCTTAATTCATAAACTGCCTCCAGAATCCAGTCCAGAATCACGATGCCCCTGGCTAGAAACATAACAGATGTATTTTCTGGGTAAACCGGCTTGTTTTTTACCCAGAATCTCAGCACACATGCTTGCTAGGAAGCCCTGCAGCCACAATCCACATTAGCTTAGAGAGCCTCTGCTGAACCAGTGTCCTGAGCACTGGCCCTCACGTGGGCCCAGCCCCTGCAGGTAGGTGTGCCCATGTACAGTACACACACACACACACACACACACACACACACACACACACACACCCTCACATAAGTTCTCGCTAGTCCTTGAGTCGGACCTTGCAACAACAACCTTGCTCTCCAGCCAACATAAACCATAGGCCACAGAGGGCCTTATATGGCTTGAAGCTTTCTTAATCAGAAACAGATAGATGGGCTGGAGTTGGCAGCTGAGTTAGAGGGAAGGAGGAAGGGGGAGAGCGGAAAGAAAAGTATGAGGAACAGGCAAACTTGTCAAACTTCTTTTTCATCTCTCTTCCATCTCAGTGGCTTCCTCCCAGCAAAAAATTCCGAGTGGGGGTAGGAGTGTATGACTGATGATGTGCCCCAGAGTAGAGCCTAGCACGTGACAGTTCCTGGGCTCCACACACACACACCCTCCTTCCCACTCCTTTTCACCCCCCCACATACACCCACACATACACACCCCCCTACCTACTGGGGCCACTTTGACACCTCCTGTGCTTGTATTTTGAGTTAAGTTGAAGACAGTAGTAATGGGACTGCCAGTCAACACATAGTTTCAGACTTTTTATGCTATTTGGTGGCCAGCCCTTACATTTCAGCAACTTCACTAAAAAGGTGGGGATGGGTGGGAAATTCGCTGCGGGGGTATCAAGGGGCCTCATTTCCTAAGATAGTACCTGACCCATCTCCCTAGCTCACTGATGGCCTCAGTCACACGCTTGCCTGGTCCTGCCCCAAACCCAGAATAGAAAAGACAACCTCAGAGACCTCTTAGTGGGCCGGTGCTCAGAGGCTACAGCAATTTCTAAGGGTGGCTTTAGTCTCCTCCTTCCCCCGATTAGGGAGCAGTGGCCCCCTAGGACCTGTCCTGGGCACTTAGAGCCACATGCACTTGACTCTCCTGAAGGATGCCACCTGCTAAAAATAACCCCAAGCTTGGTGGAGTGGGTCACACTGAAGCCAAAGGACAAAGCCGGGAGGTTATTCTCCAGAGCTGGTCTCCCTCCAGGGCAGCTGGACAAGTCAGAAGTCACTCCTGCTCCGCCTCTGCTGGAGTGACAAGAAGAGAGACCAGCGGACAGGAGCTGCCTCCGAATGGAGTGCCATCTCTCACCCTCACAGAGGCACAGCCACACCAAGGCTGGAGAGAGGGTCTGGGGGCTGCCTTGGACCGACCTTGCTGTCTCCTCCTCTCTTGGGGAACAGCCTACTGAGGGCCAGGGGGATGGTCTCATGACCTCCATGTGAGGTCTGACAGGCACTGTTATTATTAGCCAAGGAATGAGTGACTTCAAGGTTGTCTTGCATCCTGCTCAGTTTCCCAGACCCTGAGGCTTTCCTATTCAGTAATTACTTGTGCATTTCAAAGGTGCATTTCCCTAATGATGACAGGGCTTTGTGAAGAGTTAAAAGAATAAGATCTGAAATGGGACCTGAATAGCTCCACAGGGTTGTAATGAGGCTTAACTGACTCAAACTACTTAACAGGCTCAGTCTGTGGGATAAACTTTTCATTCTTGAAAACTCCAGTTTCACATTGTGGATGAAGAGGAGGTGATAATAGGGAAGTAAGGACAGTCTCAAGGACAGACCAGTACGGAGAAGTAAAAACCACATCAACTCAGACCCCAAACTGGGGGTGTCCTGGGGTTACCTTACCTACCCTCTTTGGGGGTCTCAGTTTCAAACTAGAGATACTTAACCTCAGGGATAAACAGACAAAAAGCAAAATAAAAAAGTACCTAGCTAGTTACAGCGATGGGCGCAGGTAGTCTTAGCTACTTGGGAAACTATGGAGGGAATCCCTTGAGCCCAGGAGCCTGGGACCAGCCATGACAACACAGTAAGACTCCATTTCAGTAAATAATTAATATTCTAATAAGTGCTCACCAAATGCAGGCTGCACATCTGTAACATGAAGTTCAAGGCCACTTCAGGAAGGTTCAAACAAAGCAGACCCAGGGCCAGATTGTTAAGTTTCTTTCTCTCTTTTTTTAAGATTTATTTATTTATTATATATATAGAAGAGGGCACCAGATCTCATTGAAGATGGTTGTGAACCATCATGTGGTTGCTGGGAATTGAACTCAGCACCTCTGGAAGAGCAGTCCATGCTCTTAACCTCTGAGCCCAAGTTTCTTCCCAGATCAAAACATCCTATCCTACAGGGCAGCTACTTAAACAGGGATATAAACTACTAAAAATTAGCTTCAAGAACTCCCTGAAATGGAACAGATTCACTAGGCTCCTCCCGGCCAGAGTCAATTATAAAAGCTGAGAGTCCCTCTCAGGGAAAAAAGCTGAGCCGCAAAGAAGACAGAGAAGAACTGCAAAGACTCAGGCCAGACCAGCGGCCTGGAAGAAGCAGACAGCAGCCGTCTAGACCAGAGACACTTGGCAAGGACACTCTCCAACCTGTGCACCTGCCTGCAGGCTGTGCAGTGAGCTCCAGGTTCCCAGCTTCTGCGAGCTGTCACCCATGCTGGGGTGGGCCTCGGTGATGAAACTGTCTTTGAGTCATTTCTGCTCCTATAAACAACCCCTCACCCATATTCCTATAAGTAGCCCCAATAAAACTCATTGGTTCACTAAGCTGGACTTCGATGGCATCCACGCTTTGGTCTGCCATGTGACCCCTAGGTGGGGTAAGGGTTAACCCTAACCCTAACCCACTCCCCACAGATTCATCCCACACTAACATTTCAGGATCAACACCAGAGCCACCATTTCCCCATCGACTCTGTAAAGGTACACCTCTTAACCTCAAGATGGGCTGCTAGGAAGTCAGACGCGGTAGCTCCTATCCGTCATCCCAGCACTTGGAAGGTTCTGACAATCATCTGAGGCCAGCTGGGGCAATACAGTACACCCCTGAGATACACAGGCAAATCCTGTCTCAGAAAAAAAAATATTATAGGCACAGGATAAAAATTCAAACTGCTTTAGCAGAGAGGCTTCACACAGGTCCTTCTGGTGACATATGACATTTGGAGACCAAGGACAAGGAACACAGACGGGTCTTAGAGAACCAATAAGACCCTTTACCATAATGAGCAATGCTCTCAACAAAAATAAGGGCTTCAGGTCTGGTCGCTCTGCTCCATGCTCACTCACGCCCCCAGGCCTCTCACTAAATTCATTTCTCAATCTCTTTCCTAAGGGACCACCCCCATCCCCACTGCAGACCAGAACTTGCTTCTTAACATTCCATGAAAAGAAAAACTGTCACCAAAGCAGTTGGGTTTGCGAACTATTAATACTAAAACCCAAACGTGGTGTTTTTATAGAGATTTACAGGTGAGGCAATTCAGATTTTGGAGTAGGACAAAGAATATTCTAGACCTGCACCAGCCAAAACTTTGTATGGTGATGGAATGTTTGTGACTTGCGCTGCCCAGTGTGGCGGCCCAACCACATTCCTCTAACAGCCCCCAGGTACCCACCCTGCCCTAACTCCCAGGGGATAATCAGTATACTTTTTAGGTATAAGCCTGAGACTATCAGCTTTCTCTCTTTCTCTCTCTCTCTCTCTCTCTCTCTCTCTCTCTCTCAGCCCACACTCAGAATACCTTTAATGCCTTTCCTTCACCAAGTCTTTTTTTTAACCAATCAAAAAAAAAATAGACCCCAGAGGGCCAGCAGGCTGGGCGGAGCTTGAAGAGCCACGGCAAGTCCTGAACTCTTGCCAGCCAAGGCCAGCAGTGACAGGCCTTCCTCTACCCTGAGCACCCCATGCTTCCCCTCCGGAAGTCACCTTGTTGCCTTGCTTTGCTCCTGATGCAAATGGGCCTCAATGACAAGGCTCAGTGAACACAAGTGTCAGTATACGGCACAGGGCACAGAACGTTTACAAACATGAACTGCAAGAGCCTCCAAATGGCAGAGACTTGGACAGAATGGCATGCACCATCAGGAGGAGGGAAATAAAGGTGAACAGTGATGCTGTATGCTTGTAATCCCACACTTGGAAGGCTGAAGTCGGAGGACTGTGGGTTTAGGCTGGCCTTAGTTACACAGCAGGTCTCAAAAAAAGAACACTTGGGACTAAAGGTCAATGATACAGTACTTACCATGCATAAGGCCCCTATGTTCAATCCCAAGTACTTGAGAAAGACCGAGAGACTGACTACACCAGGAAGGAGAATCAAAACCTGCCCTATGAAGCCAGATTTAGGACTTAAACATACCCCACTATGGAGATTAGCAACTTTCAAACATCGTAAGATGATTTCAGCGGGGCATGGGGCCCACAGAACCCAAGCACCTCCCCATAATGAAGTTCCTAGGATGGCTATTCAAAGAAACAAATGCCAGACACAAACTTCCCCGAAACAGGAAAAGCCTGGGCTGCAGAGAGGCCCAGGCATGGCAGACTCACATGCAAGATTAGGAAGGAGTGGCCACGGAAAACGGGACAGCTCTCCAGGCACATGAGCTCCGATGCCTTAAAATGCCAGTTTGATCGAGACATGTTGACCCAGGAGGCTAGGTGGCAAAGCATGGAGAAACCAATTTGTCTTCTCTTTCCTTCTAAGCAAGTTACTAGGTCAGAGGCTAGGGAAGGGAGTGTTTTTATATTTAAGTAATCAAATGATTGAGTCAAACACAGGGATTCCTTGTGAGAGGGGTACTATACTTCAGTGCCTGCCATATACAGGCACAGTCCCCAGTCTCAAATACGATCTCCATCCATACTTGGGATGAGAAAGGAAAAACTGGACGTTAAAACCACCTCCCTCCATAAACTATGGCTATGACCAGTCTCTGGATCCGGTCTAAGTATAATCTGGCTTACTGGTTAACAAGACATTATTGCTGTCAAGTATTGATGCTCAGCAACCCGACACATCACTTTCGGCATCTGAGCAGGCAACGTACATCAGATAGCTGTATCTCGGCTGTCACCCTACAGTGGCCAAGTGTGAATGCAGTTTCTACAAACAGCTGGGAGATAGGAGAGACTCCTACGAGGAACTCCATGTAGACACAAACCCACGAGATCCAGACCAGGTCTCACCCACTGGGTTAGATCGCCACCTGCACATTCCACAGAACAAGGCCTACTGAATTAGCAAAATGACTGAAGCTTTAGTGGTTTGCATACCTGTAGGGTACAAGGACCTCCTCTAACCCAAGGCCACTTTCCATATTTCACAAGACTATACCCAGGAATTACCCAGAACCTACAAAACAGGTTAGAGGTGAAAGAAAGCTCAGGTCCAAAAAGCTCCCCAAACATAATCTCGCTTGTTCCTTAGGCTCTGGGAAAGAAAAAAAAAATCCTAAATAATCTGCAGGTGAACCACTTAAATGCCAACAACAGAAGAATCCGATATGAGAACAACTCCTTCAGAGTCCCTAGATGCTCTGTACCTTTAAGAGAGGAATAGGTAGGTAGCCCTAAGACTCTATGCCTCACTTGCTGGAAAAAAAAAAAAAAGTTTAAAACAAAAACAAAACACCCCACGGTCACTAATTTGGGAAGGATTCTGCAGTTAAACGAACATGTAAGGTTAATTTCCTGGAGCAGTAGCTTTTCGTGAACTGTGTTCCTGGACGGCAACTCCAATACTCGGGTGTAGAGGGAGGTGGTAAACCAACAGGGATGGTGAGTTACATCAGGTCCAGCGGCCCTAATTTCACTGCAGGAATTAAATTTACACCCCAAGCAGCCTCCACCTCAGTAGGGGAAAGATCGGCAGTTTAACCTCACTAATTGCCCTAAACATACACCCTATCCTAGAGAAGCCTCCACTCGCACCTGGAGCGAAGTCCACCGGGTTTGTGTTAACCACAGCCCAATGGTAGAAAGGTACCGATCGCCCGAGCCATTTCCCGGGGGAGAAAGGTCCCGTTATATACAGGGCTTCCCAGAGGTCTCTTCTGCACAGCACAATACCATCAGCGCCTTCCCTCCCGCGGAAAGGAAACAGGAAAAGCCATAACCTAGGGCACGAGAGTAGTTGACACCGGAATGTCGGCCTGTTAGGCGTCCAGAGGTCTCTCCAAGTACATTTTTACCTATGACTCCTGCAAAGTCCCCCCGTGACTCCTGCAAAGTCCCTCCAGATCACCAACCTGGGACGGGAAGGAAGGTGGAGCGTGACAAGTGACACTGGACTCCCCCCACCCCAGGCCAGAAGTCAGCGAGCACCTGGAGCTTGAGGTTCTCCACCTTTCAGGACAGGCTTTTGTGGCCACACGCCCTAATCCCCTTTAAGATACCCAAGTCCTCGACCTCCCGATCCTAACTCGGTTCTTAGGTCCCTCCACCGCCAACAGGCTTGCTTGGGACTTGTCTCGCGTCCCGTCCTCCCCGCTGCGACGGCAGAGCTCGCTCCAATAGTTCGCGGCACTGAACTCCAGGAACCTTAGGTACCTGCTCGGGTTTGCCACCACCGCCGGGCCAACCCAGAACGAATCAACCGGGCCCAGAAGTTAGCTGAGGTTCTGAAAGTGACCAATTCCAACTCCGATCCCTCAGCCAAGAAAGGGATCGGTCCCCAAGGACCTATTCTCCCGCCTTGGGCACCAGGTCCTGGACAGAGACCGCCCCGCTGCCTCCCCTCCACGCTCAAACTGGGTACACACGACCTTTGAAAAGTAAACGCGAGCGAGGCTGGGCGACCTTGGGTGGGACGCGCTCGGGTTCGCTACCCAGAAGGGTGAGCCAGCCCTGGGAAAGTTGAGGCGCACCGGGACGCCCGGGGGATTACGCCCTCATTCCCATCCTAGAGGCCAGTGACGTGCCGGGGATGGGAGGGGGAGCAGCGGCTCAGAGCTGCGCCCCAAGCTAAGCGCACGCGATCTGACAGCAGCGGCCCGCGGGGCAGACCGCTCGACGGGAGAAGGAGGACCAAGGGGCGCGCGGGTCACTGAGGCACAGACCCGCCAGCTTCACAGCGGGCCCCGTGCACCCACCGCTCCGTCCCCGGGGCACCTGGCGCGCGCGTCGCACCCGGCACCTGCACCCCCAGGCTCCCCCATCACCCCAACTCGCTCTCCCTCCGGGCCCGGCAGGCGGGTGCCCGCGCCAGCCGCTACTTACCTGCTCCCGGGCGACCGTCTAGGTACACAGTCCTCCCGCCACCGCCCCCTGGCCCCCACCTAGCCCCGCGGCCCTGCCCTGCGGCGCTGCACCCCGCTTCGGCCGCTCCCCCACGTGCTAGCCCAGGCCGGGCGAACACAGAGACATTAAATACTGAGGACGCGCAACGACGTGCCCGCGGCGCGACGCAAAGCCCCGCCCCTCGCCCTCGGGCCCCCGCGTTCCCCCCCTGGCCCGCTCGACCTCCTGCGCGTGCGCGACACCGGCCGCTCCCTCCCCCGGCTTGCGCGCGCCTCTCTCCCAGCTGCGCCAAGAGGGGCGCGGTCTGGAGCGCTCGGCTGACATCCCGGCGCCGCTCGGGCCCGCCCGGCTGGTGCTCTCGCGAGAGGAGCTGTAGTCACGGCGGGCGGAGGAGATGGCCGTGCGTCCCGCGCTCGGCCCGGGGTGGGTGGCCGGGGTCTCCGTGCCCGGCGCAGTGAACTTGGCATGCGGGGGGAGGTCTCGGCTTCTTCCCAGGTGTCAGGCAGGTCCCCGCCTTCGGACGGTGTGTCCTCTGGAAAGAGCCAGAGAAGCTGCTTGGTGAGGGACCAGGCTCCCCTTGTCTCGGGTTGTAGCTTTCCCAGTAACCTTGCGAGGATAACAGTGTAGCGAGCATAATAGGTGGCCATTAAGATGGCTCAGTAATGTGGATACTGTGTAGCACTCGAATGCAAGTTGCTTTCCCAGTTTCTCAGATTTAGTGATGTCGAAGTGACTTTTCCTCTAAATGGTTCGGGTTTTTTGGAAAGTTTGCCTTCGAAGAAGTGATCACCGTGAGTCACTGCCCACCCCCCAAGAACTTTAGAAAATAAAATATCTTCAGACAATCGGATAGGACGGGGTTCTGCTGACCAGTCCTGCTCTGGACCTTAAAACGTAGGCACTTTGTGTTCCCTCCATGTGTGTGTGTGTGTGTGTGTGTGTGTGTGTGTGTGTGTGTGTGTGTGTGTGTGTGTGTGTGTGTGTATTCTGAGACTGCCTAGTGTAACCTGCACTGGCTTAAACCTGCAAAAGTAGCTGAGGCTGACCTTGAACTCCTGATCCTCCTGCCTCCACCTCCCCGAATGTTGGCATTACAAAGGCAACATGGTACATTAAATACACATTTTCAAAACAAAATATAGAAAAAATACCATTAAGAACTGGCCATTACTTGGTCCTAGCTGGGTGGTGGTGGCACTTGCCTGTAATCCCAACACACAGGAGGCAGAGGCAGGTGAATGTCTGAATTCAAGACCAGCCTGGTCTACAGAGTAAGTTAGTTCTAGGACAGTCAAAGCTACACAGAGAAACCCCGTCTCAAAAATCAAAACAAATAAAGAAAAAGAACTAATCACTACCTGGAAAAATCTTCACTGGTGATCAAATGTGAATTCAAATTTTAAGAAGACACTGTATGCTTACAGAGTGGTAAATATAATTTCATGTATCTACTGTCAAACTCGTTTACTTCATGAGGCAGCACTTGGGAGACTGAGACAGGAGGATTGCCACAATTTCAAGGCACCCTGGGCTACAGAGCTGAGTTCCTATATCAGAGTAAACCCCTCCCCCAGGTTGTTTTTAAAGATTTTATGTGTATGAGTGTTTGCCTGCATACATATGCATACATGTACATAGAGCATGTGAGTGCCCGTGCTTGTGGAGGCCAGAAGAGGGTGCTGGCTCCCCAGGAACTGGGGTCACAAACTAGCATAGCACCTCCGTGTGGAGGCTGGGCACCAAACGCTGGTCCTCTGGAAGATCTGATAGTGCTCTTAACCACAGAGCCATCTCTCCACTTACCCCCCAGATTTAAGTCCAACCATACCTGTTCTGTAAATAATGAATTAGTGTCTGGCCATGCCAGAAGGGAATGAGCAAGAAGCTGTGGCCATTGATTCGAGACTAGATGCTGGCTGAGCCAATGACCCGGCACTCAGGGACTCTGAGGGTGTTAGAAGTAGAGGGACGAGACTCACTCATGCTGTTATGGTTAAGGAAAGGGCAACAGGGAATGACAATCCTTCTTGCTTGAGTTTCTGTGAGAACCAAGAACGGGAAAAGTGCTGGTCGACAGGCATTTGGTGTATTTGGGACCCACTAACTTTGGGCTGTTTTTGCAAATAGCAACTGAGTTGGATGCGCAAGTCTAAAGTTAAAAGGAGAATGGGTAGGAAATACAGATATGTGAAGTTATATTAAAAGGGAACGCGCGCGTGCACACACACATTTATACACATGTTTGGAGGTGTTTTGTTTTTGCTTTGCTTTAGATAGGTTCTTACTAGGTAACTCAGGCTGGCCCAAATTTGTGATTTTTTCATATTAGTTAGTCTCCTTAGAGCTATGATTACAGCTGTGCACCACCATACTTGGCTTAAAGTGGGGGATACTTTAAAGAAGAGAAGGAAACAAGCAAGAAAAGAGAGGAAAAAATTAAAAAATATAGGCCTGGAGAGATAGCTTAAAGGTAAAAGGGGTAAGAGCACTCGCTGTACAGGCTTGGAGACCTGAGTTTGGAACTCCAGTACCCATGTTCAAAGCTGGCTGTGTAGCTGGCGGTGGTGACCTATGCCTTTAATCCCAGTACTCAGGAGGCAGAGGCGGGAGGATCTCTGTGAATTTGAGGCCAGTCGGGTCTACAGAGTGAGTTCAAGGCCAGCCTGGTCTACAGAGTGAGTTCTAGGACAGCCAGGGCTACACAGAGAAACCCTGTCTTGAAGAACCAAACCAACCAAACAAACAAAGCTGGCTGTGGGGGCCTGATGGGAGGGCTCAGAGGGTAAAGGCACCTGCTGCCAAGCTTGAAGTCCTGAGTTCTATTCCCAGGACCCACTTGATGGAAGAAAATAACCAAATCCTAAGAGTTGTCTTCTTCTCTTTTCTGTCCCCTCACATCTTTACCTCTAGAGTGCTAGTGTTACGGATATACACGACAACCCTGGTTTATGTGCCCCGGGCTGTGGATTGAACCCAGGGCCTCTTGTATGAGAGACCAGCACTCTACCAACCTGGCTACATCCCCAGCCCCTTGTGAAGTTCTTTTGTAAAAAGTCAGTGTCGTAGCAGTGTCTCCATTCTCAAGGTCACATCTTTGAGAAATGCCATAGCATTTCTGTTGGAAGAGTCCACAAAGACATTTCAAGGGATGATAAATATGAGCTATCTACTATGTGTATACATTAGAGGGAAACACACACACACACACACACACACACACACACCCTGCTTTCCACTCTACTCCCAATTCCCTTACAAAGAAAATGCATTTGGTTATGTCCCAGGCCTGTGTGTCTGCAGGGGATATCCCTAAGGATGTCAATGAGCAGAATCGGGGAGCAACTCTAACTGCACATGACTAACTAGTACTCCCAACACTTAATCCCTGGCACAGAGCAAAGGTCTTTGTCCTAATCTTCCACCAACCTCAAAAACTCTTATTATAATGTATTCCTGTTTCAAATCCCTTAGTCACACACAGCAACAGAGTCAAGATTTCAACCCAAGCTTCCTGACTCAGAACCCATTGCTTAACCGGCCGGCTTTGCTACAGATAGAGACGCAGGGCCTCAGGGAGCAGTTTTACCCGGAGAAATGAATCTGTTGTGGGGAAGAATTGTGTCCTCTAAAAAAGATACATTGAAGTCCTAAACCCCTTTGCCTCCAAATGTATCCTGATTTTCAGGCTGTTGCTGCAGGTGCTGAGTAGAAATCACACCTCTCTTCCAACAGAGGATGGCTACTAAGTGGCGATCTCACTCTATTCCTGTAGGACTGGGGTTCTATAAGAAGAAACCCTAGCTGGGCCGTGGTGGCGCACGCCTTTAATCCCAGCACTTGGGAGGCAGAGCCAGACGGATCTTTGTGAGTTCGAGGCCAGCCTGGTCTACAGAGCGAGATCCAGGAAAGGCGCAAAGCTACACAGAGAAACCCTGTCTCGAAAAACCAAAAAAAAAAAAAAAAAAAAAAAAAAATAGAAGAAACCCTAATTCAACCCACATGGTGTGACTGAGGGCCTTCTAAGTAGAGTCACAAAGTCATTGAGACAGAGAGAACTCCCTGTGAGAATGGAGTTCCAGGGAGGGCTGGGAGTTAGCTTGGTGGCAGAGCACTTGCCTAGGACATACAAGGCCTTGATCTCCAGCATCAGAAAGAAAGAAAAAGTAGGTCGGTGGGGATGCCAAAGGTTGCTGGCAAACCATCAAAATCTGGGGAAAGACCGGGGAATCATTCCTCTGCAGCTTTCAGGACGTACACTGATTTTAGACTCGCCTCCAGAAGTGTGAGACAGTTAAGTTTGTGTTGTTTTGAGCAAGTCAGTTGTCATACTGAATTTAGCTACTGTAGCCTCCATAAACTAATGCAGTGCCCTCCTCTCCTGAGCCCCTGGAGCCCAATTCATCAAAGGAAATGTAATGCCAGTGGGTGGGGAAAGGGAGCAGTTACCTGCCTCCCCTTTGCCCTCACAGGGCAGGGCCCTTGTGCAAGAGGCTTTGATGAAGGGCTCCCAGATAAGCATAGCCCAAGCCAGCCACCACCACTAACTACTTGGGAATTTCTCCCAGTCTCAGTTCCCCTTCTCGTGTTCAGTGTGTAGCTGACCTAGGTATGATGGGCCATTTCCCAGAGTTCCACTCCTCCTCTCTTCCCAGCTCTTCCACTGGGCATTTCAGCTTGGAACTGGAGCATTTAAAAAAAAAAAAAATATCTGCATGCCCGCAGCAGGATGGAGTCTGCCCAAAGCTAATGTAAGCTTCCACGATGGCAAAGCTCGTGCAGGTAGGAAATCACACCATGAGAGCCCACGAGCTGATTCACTGGATTCCTGAGAGATAACAGTTAGGACCCTCCCAGAGGCTTCCTAAGCTTGCTGGATGCCAGCGTACAGCTGCTTGGATGCTTGGATCGGGGTAGTCCAGTGTGCCGTGTTCATTTGGGCAGTTTGCACAGCCGTTCCGACCTCCACTACAGCATGGCAATCTAGAAATCTCAAGTAACTCTGGGAAACCTGAGCTTCCTTGTGGGTGAGATGGCCAAGGTGCCTTGTTCCCAGGAGAGGCAGGCGGGGGAGCACCGTACAGGAGCAGGCACTTTGCAGCCAAATTTCCATCGTCCTCAGCCTCCACACCTTTTGCCCTGCCGTCTCTCTAGAACCGTTTTCTGGCTCTCCTCATCCAAAGCACGGCAGATCTCTGGGGCTGGGATGTGGCTCAGCTGATAGAATGCCAGCCTAGCGTCCACGGAGTCCTAGATTGGATCCCCTGCATTGCACCAACTGGATGTAGTAACACAAGCCTGTGATCCTAGCACTGGTGGAGGCAGGAGGGTAAGAAGTTCAAGGTCATCCTTGATTTTGGCTGCATGGGGAATTGGAAGGCAGCTTAGGTAACACTGTAAAACTCTGTCAAAGTCAAAGAAGGAAGAAAGGAAGGAGAGAGGGAGGGAGGGAGGGAGAGAGAAAGGAAGGATGGCAAGCAGGCAGGCAAAATGTATGAGAGTAAAATACATATAAACCATCAGCCCAGAAAGTGCCTCCTCATGCAAACCGTCGCAGATCTGCCTAGATGTGCACACACACACACACACACACACACACACACACACACACACGAATGTCATTGAAACAGTGTGACTACCCAGGGATCTAATAGTGGCTAGAACTCTACATTTGGAAGCATTGTAACTGGGGAGTTCTTATTATCTGGAGAGAGATGATCTGACTGTGTAGACCTGGGTGGCCTGAAGCTGGTCGTGGATCTTCTTGCCTCTGCCTTCTGAGTGCTAGGATTATAGGTCTGTGCCACCATCCGGGGCTCATTTTATTGTTTTTGTTGTTCCTAGATAGGACCTTGCTACATAGCCGAGGCTGGCTTGGAACTCGCTAAACTCCCACCGTTCCTTCTGGTGTGGTCTCTAAAGTGCTGGGATGATAGGTATGAGCCCAAAGCCTGGCTAAAATAAAAAATTTTGCAGGGGACGGGGGTGGGTGGGGGGTGGGTGGGGGGTGGTGTCAAGACAAGGTTCTCTGTATAGGCCTGGCTATTCTGAAACTAGCTCTGTAGAACAGACTGGCCTCAAACTCACAGAGATCTGCCTGCCTCTGCCTCCCGAATGCGTGCGCCACCGCCGCTGCCGCCGCCGCCGCCGCCGCCGCCACCACCACCACCACCACCACCGCCACCACCCTGCAAAATTAAAACTTTTTGAAACACAGCAATTACTAATTATGTCCTGCTTCTCTAATTAAATACTGGTATACCATTTAAAAACTACATAGATTAACATGAGTGAGTCTCAAAAAGTCACTTCTGATACTAATTGGTCCAAACACATCTGTCTGTTCTGCTTCCCAGTGCTGGGATTTTAGGTTCATGACTCCCTCCTTGGTTTATGGATGCTGGGGATCAAACCCGAGGCCTCTTGCATGCTAGGCAAGTATTCTATCAACTGAACTACAGTCCTAGCTCCCACACTGTGTGTGTGTGTGTGTGTTTGTGGTACATGTGCACATACATGTATGTGGATGTGTAGGCACATGTGGATGCTGGAGGTTGACATTGAGATGTCCTCCTCTATCTCCACTAAAAAAAAAAATGATTACTGTGTGTATAGAGATTATACATGACATGGCATCTATGTGGAGGTCCAAGGACAATTTTATCGAGTCTATTTCTACTTCCACCTTTATGTGGGTTCTAGAACTCAAACTTGGGTTGCCAGGCTTGTTCAGTGAGTACCTTTATCAACTAAGCTATATTGATGGCCCTATACTTTATTTTTATTTTTTTTTATCTATTTATTTATTTTAGATGGGGTCTCTCACTGAAACTGGAATTTACTTTTTTGGGTAGGCTGGCTGGTTCCAAGCCAGAACTGATCTTTCTCTGCCACAGAGCACTGGTTGTGTGCCGTCATACTTGGCTTTCATATGGGTGCTGGGAAATCTGAACTCAGTTCCATGCTTATGGAGCAAGCATTTTATCCATCGAGCCCATCTCTCTGACCACATTAATATAATTAAAAAAAAAACACAACACGTCATTTTTGAATGTATGTATATGAAGAAAAAACAAGTATGAGTTTGTAAACACCAAATGCTGGCTGATGAATGCCTTGAGATCCAATATAAAGGAGAAAATCGGGTGACATACAGTTGACCCTTCATAACTGCAGGGGTTCACATTCATGGATTCAATCAACTGCAGATAGACAATACTCAGAAGTGCACATCTGGAATCCCAACACTTGAGCAACTGAAGCAGAGAAAAGACCATGAACTCAATGTAGTGAGTCTTTCTCTGTCCTGCCATCCAGCTCCCAAATAATGACACAGAGACTTCTTATTAATTATGAAAGCTCAGCCTATAGCTTAGGCTTGTTCCTAACTAGATCTTATAACTTAAATTAACACATTTATATTCATCTATGTTCTATCACATGGCATTTTCTCTCTTCCATCCTGGAGCTCCTGTTTCCTGTCTTTGTCTCCTAACTTCTCAATCATGCCTAGGTTCCTCCTCCTCTTCCTTTCTCTCCCCGGAAATCCTGCCGATACCTCATGCCTAGTTATTGGCCATTCAGCCTTTTATTACACCAATCACAACAATACATCTTCATACAGTGTACCAATATACCACAACATTTTCCCCCTTTTTGTCTAAATAAAAGGGAAAGGTTTTAACTTTAACATGGTAAAACTATATGCAATAAGAACAATTATCAGGTAAGAATTACATTTACAAGGCTGGGCAGGGATGGTGCATGCCTTTAATCCCAGCACTCAGGAGGCAGAGGCAGGCGGATCTCTGTGAGTTGGAGGCCAACCTGGTCTACAAAGGGAGTTCAAGAATAGCCAAGGCTACACAAAGAAACCCAGTTTCTGGGGGAAAAAAAGAAAGAGAGAGAGAGAGAGAAAGAAAGAAAGAAAGAAAGAAAGAAAGAAAGAAAGAAAGAAAGAAAGAAAGAAAGAAAGAGAGAAAGAAAATTACATTTATAATATATAGTCCATTTGTATCTGGCAAATTCAGAGAAAATACTGTATTATCCTAAATGAGTCCAAAGTTTTATGCCTAAACCACTGTCTATCATAACTTGTATTGCCATCCTAAAATATATCTTTTTAGACCTTAAAACATCTTCTTAGATTAACAATTTAAGCTTTTATGTTTCTCAACCTTATAAACTTTATATCTCTAATGTAACTTTCTTTTCTGATTTTGGTAACAAGGAAAACTGTAAGACTATAACTATCTCATCTTTAAACCCTCAGAGACCCAAGAAGGATATAATGTTACCTGATTAAACAAGAAGTGCAGAGACAGCAGCTTCCAAAACTAAGAAATGACAAAGTTATATTACTGCCTAGACAGTTACCCCAAGGTTCTTCTGCAACATTGGGGCATCCAGCTTCAGCCTACAGGCCTAGAATATCTGATAGACTTTCCTGTGAAGCAAGAATTTTGAAAGACAATACTACCTTCTCTTAGCAAAGTTCAGCAGTCCCTTTCTTTTCTGTTTTTTTTTTTTATGGTGGTATTTTATTTGTACTGAAATGTGATTTTCATTGTATGTTGATAAATAAAGTTGCCCAGGGGTCAGAGCTATTAGAGCCACAGCAAGAGCATGGTGGTGGTGGCGCATGCCTTTATTCCCAACACTTGGTAGAAGAGCTAGGTAGATCTCTGTGTGTTCAGGGATACAGCCAGCATTGGAGACATATGCCTTTAAGACCTGGAGGGTGGTACTTACAGGCAGTGACGAGGCAGTCATGTGTTTGGGTTTACAACCAATGAGAAGGCAGAACAGAAAGACTATTTAAAGACAGACACACAGGAAGTAGCTCTCTTTCAGAGAGGTAGGAGCACTGCAGGAGGTAAGATTTTAGCTCTGAGCTCTGACCTCTAGGCTTTCTCTTTTACATTGGTTCTGTGTTTCTTATTTTAATAAGACAGTTGGTTACATCTACATTTTTTTTTTTCCAAAACAGGGTTTCTCTGTAGCTTTGGAGCCTGTCCTGGACTAGCTCTGTAGACAAGGCTGGCCTCCAACTCACAGACATCCGCCTGCCTCTGCCTCCCGAGTGCTAGGATTACAGGCGTGCGCCAACACTGCCCGGCTTCTTTTCTGTTTTGCTTGTCCAATTTGCACAGAACACTGTCAGCAGTTGAGGCAAGGGCAGTTTCTTGCTCAAATGGCTAGCTTTGCCACATTGAAAGCAAACTCCATATGGAGTTTCTCCAATGCCCATCATCCTTTTTTGAAGTAAATTGGTGCTGCCAGGAACAGACATGTCTCACTGTCATGAAAAGTCTTAAGTTATTAAAACATCTTTAATATTGTATTCTGTAGATCTCTAAAGTATTTGAAGACCATCTAAAATATATCTTTGTTTGACCTTAGAAACATACCTAACGTGGCCATAATTTTGATAGATGACTAGCTACTAACCTGTATTTCTTAATTATCCTAAATAGTTTGTAATAATAGCTTTCAGGGACTAAAAAATCTACATTACATTGTTAAATGAGCTGCATAGGTACAATACCTTAAACAAAAGTAGAAACATATATAAAGTATCTTAAACATTTTACACTGGTATGGATTTTTAAATATTGATACAAATTTAAGGTTATTTTTGTTTTGAGACTAGTGGTTATTTAAAAGTAGACTCGATAATCTACCCTTTTATCCCATTATTTCTATACTATATCCCCCCTTTTTCCTTCAGAAAGAGATCCCTGAATCTAATCTCCTTTGTTCAGCTTTTTCCCTGACCATGACCAATAACAACTTGTAACCAAACCCCCTAAAAAATGACAAATATCCATAACCCATCAAATGACCAAAAATCACCTACCCCACTGTAGTGGGTAGCCATTCCAGCTTTGATCTGGAAGTTCCAACCCCCACTGAGGCTACAGTAACTGTCACGTCTACAAGGCGGGGGCCAAGGGAGGACCCTGAAGACCCGAGATCCAAGATCCAGATGCTCTGGTTCTCTTGGTTCCTGGACCCTGGACGCTGGAGTTAGACTGAGCAGAGTTTTCCAGAGAACACTGCTGGACTGCACTACACCTTTCCCAGACCCTGTTACCTATCCCTTCATTTGTGAGTTACCCCACAAAATAAACCTCCCTTTTAACTATGTGGAGTTGCCTTAGTAATTTCACCAATACACCACCTCTTGGGAATGTGGGTGTCATGTTCTCTAGACAGCCTCCTGTTGTCTGGGGGTGATGGCAACTTTAGGGGACCCTGAGAAAACTGAGATAATGGTCATGTCCTGGGAGAGCTAGCTGTGTTCTTTTTTGTTTAGTCTCTGTGTGATGGGAAAGTGTAGAGCTTATCTGAAGTCTTGGCTGGATAGTCTGAAGTTGAACCATCTCCGCTAGCAGTTTTGAAGTTGTTCTAGCTGCAGAATTTTGAGGAAACTGCAATAGAGGCATCTGAGAGGCTGGATCACCTAAGCTACTTGTCTTTATTGGTGTCTGATCCTTTTTTCCTGAAAACACATAAACTTTTAAAAGTAACATATTGTATGGAATGTACAATGTGCACAAGTCAGTTAAAGATAATTTTTGTTTTATGTCTGAGCAGGTAAAAGGCATCTATTAACTTTATAAGTCCATTTGAACTGTATAATCAAACCTCTGTCTCTGCCATATGAAAGGCTGGCATGTAATAATAAGCCATTGAGGACTCTGTAGCCAACAGGATTTATCATGTCTCATCCAGTCTCAGATCTGTTCCCATGTCAAGGGATCCACTTACACATCTCCTGTCTTGTAATCTTTCTTGGCTTTTTCCCTCATGTCTGCAGCCAATATCCTCAGGATGTCTCCCCTGATCAAATCTATTTAATTTTGAAGAGAACCATAACTTTGTGTATCCCTTGGAAACAAAAGCATAAACTCTCCTCCAACACAGCATATTTTCTGACTTCTATTTTGAAGTTAAGACACACACACACACACACTCATTCATGTACATGTACCACACAAAACATACCAGAATAAATAATACAAAGTGTCTGTGACACCCAGATGTGGTGACACACTCATCTGGTCTGCAATCCTACCCACTCAGGAGGCTAGGGTAGGAAGATTGCCTTCAGTTTGAGGCCAGCCAGTGCTCCACGGCAAGACCTTGTCTCAAACAGCCAATTTTAGAAAGTACACGGGAGGCTATGAGTGGGTTTTATGCAAAGAAGAGGCTGTTTTGTAAAAGTGAGTTGAACACCTTGGATTCTGGTACCTCCATGGGCTCCTGGAATCAGTCGCTTGATGATACATAGCTCATTCTCCCTCCCTCTCGTCCCCTCCTCTGTGAGTGTGTGTATGTGTGTGTGCCCACGTGATATGGGATGTATGTTTACTGAGTATGCATGCAGAAGCCATTGGGTGTCCTGCTGTATCATGCTCCACTATATTTGATTGAAACAGTCTCTCGCTGAACCTGGAACTAGGCTAGCAGCCAGCAGCCCAGCAATCCTCCTGTCTCTGTCCCGTGTATATACGTACGTAGTCATGGTGACTTTTTACATGGACACCAGGAGCTGCATTCAGGTACTCATACTTGTGCGGCAAGAGTTCTTACTCCCTGAGCCAAGGTAGACTCCACCTCTTGATGGGCGTGGCCGGAGAGCACCGTGGTCATCTTCGACCTATCAAATCTGTTACATTTCGTCTTCGGCCAATAAAGCTATGACTTTGGAAGTAGCTGGCTCCTTCAGAAATCAGTGATGGGAAATTCAAGTCAGCAGGCTGACAGGGCTCAAACCGCACTTCACGGCCACCTCGAGGTGTGGCCCTTGGGAAAGTTACTGGTCTTTCTCCCCATCCTTTTCTCACCTGTAAGATGAGAGTCAGTAAGATCTTCTGGGCCAGCAAGATGGCTCAGTGGACCAAAGCCCTGGTCATGCCAGCCTACCAGCCTGGGTTTAGCAACCCTAGAACCCAGAGTGCCTCCACAAGTGGGCCATGGCTCATGTGCACGGACACTCTGATTCTTACTCTTCCTTTCTCTCCCTCTCTCTCCCCATTGATACTCTTCTCAAAAGATCTAACTTCCCAGGGTCCTTTGAGAAATAGAGAGGGTGCAAGGACAGTGCTGGAGACAGTCCCTGAGTCAGCCAGGCGCGCTGCGATTGATTCGCTCTTTCTTGATTAGGTTTCTTGCCTTCCCAGTAAGGTCCTGTGAGAGATAAAATGGAGCTGCCTCCCATCTGTCATGGGAAAGCAGACTAGATCTGTAAGGACTGGCCTCCCGTGCTTTGCTTCAAACCTCAGGGTTATGCCAGAGAGCTGGTACTCTACAAATCTGTTCAATCTCTGGGGAAGCAATTTAGTAATCATTAACAAGAGTCATAAAAAAAAAAAACGTTCATATCCTTTGACCCAATAACCAGATTCCCACAAAATTGCCCAAGGGAACTGACTCAAAAGAAAACCCAAATCCATGCACGTTGGGCTTCTTACCATTTTCTCTATAGCAACTAAAATATAGACACAGCTTAAATGTCCACCAGCAGGGGATGCTTAGCTAAATTGTGGCATGATAAATACTCGATGGAATATTATGCAATTGCTGTCACTATATGGTTGTATGAAATTTTTAAAAAAGATACAAGTGCTAAATGTCAAATTTTAAAAGTTTCTGGGGCTGGAGAGATGGCTTAGCAGTTATAGCAGTTAAGAGCATTGACTGCTCTTCCAGAGGACTCAGGTTCAATCCCCAGCACCCACATGGTAGCTCACAACTGTCTGTAACTCTAGTTCCAGGGGACCCTCACACAGACATACACACAGGCATAACACCAATGCACGCAAAATTAAAACAAATCAATTATTAAAAAAAATGTAAAAGTCTCTATATATGATCAAGGACCAAAAGTCACAAAAAAATACGTTTGCATTTGGACAATTGATTTGGAATTATTAGTTTTCCTTTAAAAATGCTCCTTATTGTTACTTTTAAACCAAATTCAGAAAAGAAAATTAGGCATATTGGAAATGGTTTATTGGGGCTGGAGATGTATTTCAGCAGCAGAGTGGTTATCTAGACTTTGATGTGATTCCCAGCACAGGGGCTTGCAGGAGAAGAAAAGAAAATGACTTCCAAAAAAAAAAAAAAAAAAAAAAAAAAATGTGGGCTATATCTCAGTTGGTAGAGTGTTTACCTAGAATTCAGCAAGCCCTGAGTTTGGTCCCTAGCACCCCATACACTGGGCGTGGTGGTGCACACACCTGTGATCCCAGCACTTGGGAGATAGAGACAGGAGGATAAGGATTTCAAGGTCGTTCTTAGCTATACAGGAAATTTTAGTTCAACTGAAGTAACATGAGACCCTGGGGAAATGGGGGTGGGGGAGGGGGGAGGGATCAGGTCAATGCCAACCAAGCAGCTTGCCGAGCTGTTCACTGCAGACTCAGAGAGTCCCGGATGGGACAAACCTGTATTAAGTCCAAGTTCCACACGTAAGTCAGATGCACTGCAGAATGAGATCTTCTGCGGGGAAACACTCGGCGGCGTTAATCCCTGCAGATAAGCCCCAGAGTAAATACGCTCCGGTCAGAAACGCAAAGCCCGGGAAATGTACATGATCAGGACTCCACCCCCAACGGGCCCTGTGCCTGCTCATGGGACTTTTGCATTTCTCTGTAGTCCTGGTCTGACTAAATTGTAGGTTTGTATACTAGAGAATACAGAACAAGAAAGACGACAGCCTTCCAGACGCACGTGTGGTTCTTACCGTGTTAGGAAACAACCACCCGGCGTAAGAGTGAAGGCCTGGGCTCCGTGGGAGAAGCAGAAGCTGAAGAAAATCCCATTTCCATCTTAGTCAGAAGAGACAGATGAGATTATGAACTTGTCTCCTACTGTGACCTGCTGCAGCCCTCTCCTGAGGGACAGGAGCATGGGGCAGTGACAGGGAGCGTTAAGATGCATATTTCCCTCTTCCTTTTGGAATTCAGGAATTAGCAATTTTGTCTGTATTGGACTAGGAGTGTAGCTCAGTAAAGTATTTGCCTGGTATGTGCAAGACTCTGAGTTAGATCTTCAGTACTGGGGGACGGGTGTGTGTGTGTGTGTGTGTGTGTGTGTGTGTGTGTGTGTGTGCCGGGGAGTAGGTATTTATGGATGTCTTATGATGTTGGCAGCCATTAAGGACTAAAGAACAGACTTTGGCTGGAGCTATAGCTCAGTGGTAGAGTGCTTGCCCAGCGTCCACATAGTCCTAGGTTCAGTCTCTGGTGCTCAAAAGTGAATAGAATGAAGACGTGGAAAAGGGAGGGAGAGAAGGGGAAGGGAGGAAGGAAAGAAAGAGAAAGGCAGGGAAAGCTACTCAGTCTTGGTGGGACACGCCTGGAATCCTAGCACGTGGGAGGGAGAGGCTGAAGGATCGGAAGTTCAAGGCTAGCCTCCGCTTACATTGGACCCTGTCTCGGAAACCAAACCAAGCAAGAAACTAAGTCGATTTTGGTCCTATCCCGTTTAGCTTCAGAGAATATATTTGAAGTTGTTAACAGATACTTTGAGAAAATTCCAGAGCTAACTAATCAGTTTTGAAGTTTGAGGCCAAAGCGGCCTCAAATTTACAATATAGCAACTAATCCATTTTCATGATGTCTCAGAAGGCTGATAGCTGTGCTCAGCATAAAGACATCAGTTCAGAATGCAACACTTACCCAAGTTTGAGGAATTTCTTTGAGGGACTTCTCAGGGTCTTCAAGAAAAGAATGAAACATGTAATATGAAAACTCTTTCTTGGCCAATAAGACATTTTGAAAAAAAAAAAAAAAAACTTCCCTAGATAATTATGGTTCCCAGTAAGAGATAAATAGTTATTGCTATGAAAGCACAGAGAATTAATATAGGATTATTACAGTCCTGGGTTTATATTCCTTATTTTGGATTTGTTGCCTATGGAAAATTAGCTTTCATGTGAAAATTAGGAGACAATATGCAATATTAAAAATTCAAATGGCTCAGGTAGTCAATTTAAGAGACCCTAGCCAGGGGGTGCTTGCTGGTACCTGCCTTCCTTTAATCCCAGTACTCAGGAGGAAGAAGCAGGCAGGTCTCTGAGTTCAAGGCCAGTCTGGTCTACGTAATGAGTTCCAGGACAGCCAGGAATACACAGTGAGACCCTGTCTCAAAGGAAAGAGAGAGAGAGCGGTCTCTTGACAAATTCTTAGGACTAATGAGAAAGTTTCACATAATACACATTTACAAAATGAGATAAGATTCTGAGAGGTGAAGACCCCACCTTCTACAACTCATGGGAGAAATTGCCCTCACCTTTCAACAAACAGCCAGCCCTGAGGACATCATGTGACGATTTTCCAGTCAAAGACATCAGACACTGGGCTTGTCCTGCCCAGGGGCCCTACAGCATTTGGACCCACAGAGCCAGTTGCCTTCTCCTTAGAGAACTGCTTCCCACCTTCCTGAATGCTAGCCTTTGTAGCACCCTGCCCTCCCTTTCTTTCTTTTCTTTCTTTTTCTTTTTTGTTGTTTTTTTTTTTGTTGTTGTTGTTGTTTTGTTTTGTTTTTTTGTTTTTCAAGACAGGGTTTCTCTGTGTAGCTTTGTGCCTTTCTTGGAACTCACTCTGTAGCCCAGGCTGGCCTCGAACTCACAGAGATCCGCCTGCCTCTGCCTCCCGAGTGCTGGGATTAAAGGCGTGCGCCGACGCCTGGACCCCCCCTTTTGTCCCCCTATTCATGAAACCTCTGGATCTTCTCCCAGATCCATAGCCTTAGCCCTGCCATGTTGTTTAGGACAGGTTCTGTTTTCAGAAAGGTTCATTAAGGACGTTTAGGCCAAGCTAGACTCGGTTGTAATTTATGCCTATCATCCCAGCACTTGGGGAGGGAGGAAGGAAAATAATAGGCCAGCCTTGGATACATAGTTACACCCTGTCTCCAGAATCAGGGCTGGTGTTGTGGGATATTTTGATCGCACTCTGACACTCCCTAGACTGGCAGTAAAGTTTACTTTGAATCAGTGGGCAGAGCTTGCTACTAGCTAACCAAAATTAGCCATAGAGGTTTGAGAGGACTGATAATCAGGTTTTTACTCTGATATCTGACTCCCGAGTTTTTATTGATAAAAGAATAATTAGATAAGTGCTTCATCTGATGTCCAACACAGGGCACGAGATCACAGGGCAGCCACCGGAGACCCGACTGCCACCACGGCTGGTTTTCCCTCCCTCACTCCAGGACCTCCACATGGCTGGCTTTTTCCCATTGCAGCCTTCCTATAGCACCCTCTCTAACTGCTGCCCAGCCCCAGCCCCCAACATCACAGGTGGCTGGCCCCAAATCACCACCGGCAGCTGTCATTCAGGTGGCTTGCTCCCTCTCCCCATGGGTTGCAGGCTTCCCCTGGACCCCCACTTCGGGCCGCTGCTACACCAGGTGGGCCACCTCGACACCACTTGGGCTCTTATTGGTGCTGCCACTGCCACAGACTTTCAGCCCCCAGTGACACGGGCAAGCCACTGTAGCGGCCCCTGGCCAGGCCATGCGCTACCCTCGTCCTCTGCAGAGCTTGTGGTGCAGGGACAGCCGGCCTCACACCTTGCAGTTGTCAACAACAGATCTGATGAGACACCTGGGAACCCTTAAAGGGGAATTAGATTAAAAAAGAAAAAAAAGCTTTTCCTCATGTTAAAAATGGGGAACAATGTTACGATGCATGGAGTTAAGTTGCTATCTGGTTCTACAATAAATGGTTTGAAAATGGAAAAACTAAGTGAAGGGATAATCAACTAAGCTGGGATTGACATAATGTTGAATATAATCATTATCAGTTTGGTAACTCATACTTTGTCCTTAAAAAAGTGGTTTTTATATTGGTGCCAAATGCAAAAAATTGTTAAGATCCAATCCTTAGAAAGACCTACTACTAAAACTAAGAAAATTGTTCACACACAGGAATTTAGAGCAGAACCTACCACACCTTTGCATTATAAAACTGAAGAGGAGTGGCCTGAGGTTATCAGAAAATCAACCTTAATTTATCCAGTTACCATTCAAGAACCACCACCAGATGATATACCCGCAAGGCTATACAGAAGTTAACTGGGATCCTGTAGAAATGTTAGATTTGAAGAGATTTAAGGAAGCAGTAGTTTCATATGGTATGCATTCACCTTTTGTGAGGAGGATGTTAAATTCATGGGCAACTTGGAACAGAATTATTCCACAAGACTGGAAAGATTTAGCTATAGCAGTATTGGAAGCTGGTCCTCAGTTACAATGGAAAACATGGTGGAGAGAGGAAACTAGGTCATAGAACAATGAAGTAGGGCTAGAGGTATTGAAATTTCCCAAGCCCAGCTTCTCAGTGAGGGCCAGTTTGCTGATTTGCAAAGACAGTTTGGATTTGATGATCATACCTTGGCTCTATGTTATATAGAAGCTTTGAATTCTTGGACAGGGTTGAAGAATCGGAAAGAGGTCTGAGTCATTTACTAAAATTTACAAGGCCCCAAAGAAACCTTCACTGGGCCAGGTGGTGGTGGTGCATGCCTTTAATCCCAGCACTCAGGAGGCAGAGCCAGACAGATCTCTGTGAGTTTGAGGCCAGCCTGGGCTACAGAGTGAGTTCCAGGGAAGGCGAAAAGATACACAGAGAAAGAGAAACCCTGTCTCAAAAAAAAAAAAAAAAAAAAAAAAGAAACCTTCACTGATTTTTTTTGCAAAGATTCAAAGATTGACTTCAGCTGTAAATAGAATAATATCAGATCCAGAAGTTACACAAATATTAATTGAATCTTTTGGTTTTTAAAAATGCTAATTCAGAATGCAAAACGGTGATTAGGCCTTTAAAAGAGGTCAGAACCCAAAACTGATTAATTAAATCAACCTGTATACTTTAAGGATGTGTTGACCTCAGAATGGAAACCAGGATATGTTATGTTGGGGAAGAGGTTTTGTTTTTGTTTCCACAGGAGAAGAAAAGCTATGGATACCATTAAAATTGATAAAGATTAGATTCGGACAAGAGAGACCTCTTGATTAGGAGATGCAATAGTTCATCAAATAGTGTGGCCATTTAATCTGAACTAACTTATAAGACTAACAAATGTCTTTCATTTGATCAGATATAACCTGCCAAAAAAGAAACTCCCCAAAGTTAAGGTTGGAGCAGGCTTTTGTTTTTGTCTTTCCAGGAGAATAAAAGCATCCAACATGCCGGGCGGTGGTGGCTCACGCCTTTAATCCCAGCACTTGGGAGGCAGAGGCAGGCGGATCTCTGTGAGTTCGAGGCCAGCCTGGTCTCCAAAGCGAGTTCCAGGAAAGGCACAAAGCTACACAGAGAAACCCTGTCTCGAAAAACCAAAAAAAAAAAAAAAAGCATCCAACTAAGGAATCTGAAGACCACTGGACCAAGAAGATATCGGAAAAAGAAGGACAAATCATTAAGAGAAAATGTTCCAAGAAAAAGAGGAAATTAGCTTAATGATATAGCACATTTCCAACAGGATAAAATGTCATAAATCTTCCCAAATGCTTGTTTCTGCTGTTCTCTACAGACGTGTAAGACAAATGATCTTCTTGTAGTCCCAATTAAATTAAAAATTAAAGCTGGCTTTGGAGTTGGAGTGTGGCTCTCTCCTTCTCTAAACCCAAGCATGCTTGTTAAGGAAAACCCAAAATCTCTATCTAATGTCAGAAGAGCCACCTGGTATGGGACAGAAGAAAAACCAAAATTAAGGGACTATTCTATTGTCCCTAATCTCATATTCCTTTGGTTTCATTTTGACTCTTTAAACTTTTCTTAAGGTAGAAATAATATCTCAAAATTTGTAAGTTTATTATGTATCTTTATATAAACTTTCTGTCATGATATTAATGGTCATATGGAGTACTAACTAATTCTAGAAACAGGCTTTATCTAGCTTCCTGTATGTGATTTCTGGCTTGAGTCTGAAGTTTGTGTACCCTGGATGTACTTAACAAATTGTGATCCTTTAGCCTCTTAGAGATCTGTTGCATGTGACATTTAAAATGTTTAAGTTTTCTGCTGTGAATGGTGATCATTCCTGGCAGTGACCTTTGAGGTCTCCAAGAAGATGATGGGGCCATGCAATGACAAATCCACCTTGACTGTGATAATGCTGACCTGACAAACACCACCCCAAAATCAGCTTTGGACTACAAACTGCTCAGGACAACTTCAAAGCAGTTAGCTAAGGTGGTTCAGTGTTGCACAAATTCTAAAAGGTCTTATAATAAAAATCTGGAGCCAGATATTGGGGTAAATGCTGCAAGATCAGAGAGGCAAAGGAACAAGCCACTGCCACATCTTACCTAGAACTCCTCAGCCTGAAAAGCCTTTAGTTCCTGTTTCCTCACGCCTTATATACCGTTCTCCACCCAGCCATTAAAGGCGTGTGTGCTTTCCAAGTACTGGGACTAATGGTGTGTGCCACCACTGTCTAGCTCTGTTTCTCTCTAGACTGAATCAATCTCACGTAGTCCAGGGTGGCTTTGAACTCACAGAGATTCAGATAGATCTCTGCCTCCCAAGTGCTAGGATTAAAGGTGTGTGCCACCACTGCCTAGCTTCTATGTTTAATCTACTGACTTGTTCTATTCTCTGATCTTCAGGCAAATTTTATTAGCGTACACAATATATCACCACAGTTCAGCCTCATAGACTATTCCAGCCAGAACTTCAAATAAGCCCTGCAGTTTCCCATCACACTGAGACTGGACAACAGCTAGCTCTCCCAGGACTTGACCATTATCTCATTTTCACAAGGTCTTCTAAAGATTCCATTGCCCCAGACAACAGAAAGTAATTTTAAGAACACGATGCTCAGCTGGGGTGGTGGGATACCTTTAATCCCAGCACTTGGGAGGCAAAGCCAGGTGGATCTCTATGAGTTCAAGGCCAGCCTGATCTATAGAGCGAGATCCAGGACAGGAGCCAAAAACTACAGAGAAATCCTGTCTCGAAAACAAAAACAAAAACAAAAAGAACACGATGCTCACATTCCCAAGAGGTTGGGTGGGTGGATTATGGATGTCTATCATCACTTAGGGGGTTGGTTGCATGTTGTTATTGGTCATGGTCAGGGAAGAAACTAAGCAAAGGAGATTATATTTCAGGATCTCGTTCAGAAGAGAAAAAAGGGAGGGATATATGAATAACAGGATAAAAGGGTAGGTTATTGAATCTACTTTTAAACTAAAAAAAGCAACTATTAGTCTCAAATATTTTATAGTTGGTATGGATTTTTGTATACTGATGCAAATTTAAGGTTATTTTTGTTATACTGTATATATGTTTCTGCTCTTGTTTAAGGTATTGTACCTATGCAGCTCATTCAACAATGTAATGTACCTGGGTGGCAGTGGCACACAACTTTAATCCCAGTGCTTGAGAGGCAGAGCCAAATCTCTGTGAGTTCGAGGACAGCCTGGGCTACAGGGTGAGTTCCAGGAAAGGCACAAAGCTACACAGAGAAACCCTGTCTCAAAAAACAAACAAACAAAAAACAATGTAATGTAAAGTTCTAGTACTTAAAAATTATTATTGTAAACTATTTAGGATAATTAAGAAATGCAGGTTAGTAATAAGTCATCTATAACAATCAAATTTGTGGCCATGTTAGGTATGTTTTCAAGATCAAACAGTTTAGGTGAATTTTTCTTTGGGCCACCAGCTCACAAATAATGAACTAAAGACTTATTATTAATTATGAAAGCTCAGCCAATAGCTTGGGATTGTTTCTAACTTGCTCTTATAATTTAAATTAATCCATATCTTTTAATCTATGTTCTCTTATGTGGCTCGGTTACCTTTCCTCTGTAATGCCCATGTTGCTTCCTCTCCATCTGTCTGGCAACTGCAACTTTCTTCTTCTTAGCATCCTCTGTGCCTGGAAATTCTACCTAGCTATCGGCTGTTCAGCTTTTTATTAAACCAATCACAGTGACTCACAACTGTAGCTAGAGTTTTCCTGCCTAGCCCATAGTCAGGACAAATTTCTCTCACCCGCCAATCCCACAGCCACTCAGACCCAACCAAGTAAACACAGAGACTTATATTGCTTACAAACTGTATGGCCGTGGCAAGCTTCTTGCTAACTGTTCTTATATCTTTTTTTTTTTTTTTTTTTTTTTTTGGTTTTTCAAGACAGGGTTTCTCTGTGTAGCTTTGCGCCTTTCCTGGGACTCACTTGGTAGTCCAGGCTGGCCTCGAACTCACAGAGATCCGCCTGCCTCTGCCTCCCGAGTGCTGGGATTAAAGGCGTGCGCCGCCGCCGCCGCCACCACCACCCGGCATGTTCTTATATCTTAAATTAACCCATTTCTATAAATCTATACCTTGCCATGTGGCTCATGGCTTACCGGCATCTTCACATGTGGCTTGTCATGGTGGCGGCTGGCAGTGTCTCTGACTCAGCTTTCCACTTCCCAGAATTCTTCTCCTCCTTGTCCTGCCTATACTTCCTCCTGCCTGACTACTGGCCAATCAGTGTTTTATTTACTAACCAATCAGAGCAACACATTTGCCATACAGAACATCCCACAGCACACAACAATCAAATATCTCACAACAAAACAGAGATAGAGTTTAGATAGAGATAGTCTTTAAACACTTCAGAGACCTACAGAATATGGTATTTAAGATATTTTAATAACATAAGGCTTTTTATGACAGTGAGATATGTCTGCTCCTGGCAGCACCAATTTACTTCAAAAAAAGGACGGTGGGCATTGAAGAACCTCCATATGGAGTTTGCTTTCATTGTGGCAAAGTTAGCCACTGGGTAAGAAACTGTACTTGCCTTGTCTACTGACAGTAAGCTGTCCAATGGACAAGCAGGACACAAAAGAAAGTCACTGCCAAATTTTGCCAAGATCCTTCAAAATTCCTGCTTCACAGAAAAGTCTGTCAGCTATTCTAGGCCTGTAGGCTGAAGTTGGATGTCCCAATGTTGCAGTCTCTGCATTAATCACTGCCCACTGCAAGAACAAGCTTTTCTGGCCAGGCGGTGGTGGCACGTGCTTTAATCCCAGCACTCAGTTTGCAGAACCAGGCAGATCTCTTGTGAGTTCAAGGCCAGCCTGGGCTACAGAGTGAGTTCCTGGAAAGGCGCAAAGCTACACAGAGAAACCCTGTCTCGAAAAGAAAAAAAAAAAAAAAAGAACAAGATCAAGAAGTCCCATTTAGTAAAACAACAGTAATAGGTCCCCACCTGTGGTCTATCTTTTCCCCAGTTTTGACCAGGTTTACAGTACCAAGCATGAATTCCTTCCTGTGGAGCCTGCCATGGCCATACAGTTTATAAGTAATATAAGCTTCTGAGTGATTATTTTATTCGTGGGCTGTGGGGCTGTGGGGGCTTGGAGAGACCCGGAGAGAAGCCCTCCAGCTGCAGGTTACCCCCATTACCTTCATGCCACTCCTGCACCTGTGGGCACATCTTGTCTGCAGGTTAGCACTGTAGCGGGAAGGCTCTACTGCTACAGAAAACGATTAATGATTTTTTTCTGCTCCAGTGGCCCGTGTAGCACCTTCCAGCACTGTGAAAGCTCGCTAGAAAGGAGCCAATGTCCCAGTCAGTTCCAGTTTGATTTGTCTTGCAAACAAAGTCATCTTCAGCAGTAAAGTCTTACCATCTAGTTATGGTGACCAACTAAGCACAATGGCAATTTGAAAAGAGTACCACCCTGTAGGCAGAGTTTTCCTGTCCTGCAGCTGCTCCCTAACAAATAATCACACTGAGGCTTGTATTAATTACACATGCTCCGCCAATAGCTCAGGCTTACTACTAACTGTCTCTTACATTTTAAGTTAACCCATATTCCTTATTTATGCTCTGCCACATGGCGGTACCTTTATTAGCATGGCACGTTCATCTCCTGCTCCCTCTGCATCTGCCAGGGACCATCTGACTCCACCCTTCTTCATGCCAGAATTCTCAGTTTGGCTTTCCCGCCAACTTCTATCCTGTCCAGCTATTGGCCAGTCAGCTTGTTTATTAAACTAATCAGTGACATATATTCACACAGTGTACAGAAGGATTATTCCACAGCACTACCCTGCATGGGTAGAGAATGCTTCTTTCAGAAGACATGAGCTATTAAGTGAAAAATTCAGTGTTGGCCATGGGATACGTCCTATATATTGTTGGTCAAGAATACGGGGCTTTTCAAATTCTTTTTCTTGTTGTTTCATGGTTGTTGCTTTTTGTTTGTTTGTTTTATTTTTATTTTTAAGACAGGGTCTCTCACCCTGTAGGGCTGGCTGACCTAGAACTCATTATTTAGACCAAGCTGGCCTCAAACTCAGATTCACCTTTCTCTGCCTCCCAAATCCTGGGATTAAAGGTATACACCACTGTCCCTGGCATCAAATTATTTTCTTTAAAAAAAGTTAAAATTTCGCCGGGCGGTGGTGGAGCACGCCTTTAATCCCAGCACTCGGGAGGCAGAGGCAGGCGGATCTCTGTGAGTTCGAGGCCAGCCTGGTCTACCAAGCGAGTTCCAGGAAAGGCGCAAAGCTACACAGAGAAACCCTGTCTTGAAAAACAAAAACAAAAACAAAGAACAAAAAAGTTAAAATTTCTAATTAGCTTACAAAGCAGTGAGTTTCTTTTTCCTTCCTTCCTTTCTTTTCTTTTTTTTTTTTTTTTTTGTGTGTGTGTGTGTGTGTGTGTGTGTGTGTGTGTGTGTGTGTGTGTGTGTGTTTAGGGGAGGGGAGGATGGTGGTTTGAGACAGGTTTTCTCTGGCTGTCCTGGAATTTGCTTTGTAGACCAGGCTGGCCTTGAAGTAGTGAACTTCTAAGGCCTTTTCATACATTTTTTTTTTTTTACCTTAACCTCTACTCCTTCCTTCCTTTCCTGCATTGCCCCCATCCTCATGCCCCTTCAAACTTTTAACCCCCAGTATTCTCCCCACATTTTACTTTTATTACATTTATTTGTATTTAATGAATGTGTGTGTGTGTGTACCTGTGTGTACAGGTCAGAAGACGACTTACAGGGATTGGTTCTCTCTTTACCATGTGGGTTCTGGCATTGAACTCAAGTCATTAAGCTTAATGGCAAATGCCCCCATTAAAATAGAAAGTGTCTGCATTCCCAACTCTGAACAAAGACCCCCAGTCACACTGAGATGGTGTATTGGTCATCCACAGTTCCAGTGTACTCAGGGGTTTCACACACTTGTCTTGGCAGAACTACAAATGGCTATGGTGTGGCGCAATCAGTTACCATGAATCACTTCTGTGACAAATGGCTACATGTCTTAGATCTTTAGCATCACTCAGAAATTTTCTGTTTGTGTGGGACGGGGGAGTGCATGCATATGGTATGTGCACTTGGCATACTCTGGGTGTGTCTTTGTCTGTCACTCTACACCTTATTTTTTGAGATAGCATCTCTCACTGAACCTGGAGCTCACCATTTTGGTGAAAGCTGGCTGACCAGGGAACTCCCGGGGTCCTCTTGTCTCTGATTCTCCAGTACTGGCATTATGAATGTGTGCTGCCACCCCAATTTTTATGTGGGTGCTAGCTAGGAATCTGAACTCAGGACCTCATGTTTTCTTTTTTGGTGTTTTTTTTTTTTTTTTTTTGTTTTGTTTTGTTTTGTTTTGTTTTGTTTTTTTGAGACAGGGTTTCTCTGTGTAGCTTTGCACCTTTCCTGGAACTCGCTTTGGAGACCAGGCTGTCCTCGAACTCACAAAGATCTGCCTGCCTCTGCCTCCCGAGTGCTGGGATTAAAGGCGTGCGCCACCGCCGCCGCCACCCCGGCCTCATGCTTTTATAGAAAGTACTTTACTCGCTGAGCTCTGTCCCAGCCATCTAAAAGGTTTTTATTGTTCTTTTTTAAACAGAGTGTGAGGTGCCACTCTGCTACCCTGGCTGGCCTGGAACTCACCGAGATTCACCTGCCTTTGTCTGCTGAGTGCTGAGACTAAAGGTGTGCACCACATGCCCATCCAAAGGTATTCTGCATGGTGACTGTGCCACTCAGCTATGGCCTGGGTGTTAGTAGCTAATCTGTCCTTCCCTCTGTCAACTCATTACACCAGGTGTGTCTCATGCCTCCTATTTACTAAACAATGAATTAATCATCAGTTAACCTGTTGTCTCAGATTCTGAGCTCTGCCTGTCAAACCAGACAGCCCGGCATCACCCACACCGTGGGCTGTCTTCCCAGGGCACATCCCATCCCACGGTGGGCATGGCAAGTGCCTTGAGTTCTCAGTGCTCTTGGCCAGGTTGTCTAAGATGAACATGGCTTTCATTCCTAGTAACGTTGAGGCCTGGATATACGGAGCCATTTTTAGACACCCCAGCTTGCTCCAAGGACATATATTAAGAGATAATAAAGGTACCAGTGAGATAGCCTTGGATCATTAAACCATCTCCTATGAGCCATGCTGAACTCTAACAAGTCAGGCAAGACTATTATTGGTCACATTATGGCCCTCAAATTAGGCTTTAACTCCATCGTACAACCCAATGAGGCTTTTCTGTGCTCTGTGGTTCATTGGACTCTCTGTGCGATCATGGTTTACAACACATTTAAGCCTGTTTTATGGAAGTTGAACAAGCAGACTTTTATTGTTGTAGGTGATTGTTGATTTTAGAATCTTTTTTTTTATTCCAGTGTAGTTTTTGCCTGTTCCATGCTCATTCTTTTGGTCAGAGACATGCTGTCTGATTTTACTAGGATCACTACAAGAGAATGCTCTATCTTTTTGTTTTTGGTTTATTTACATATTACTGTTGTTTGTTAATAATGGCTTCCCTGTGTGTGTGTGTGTGTGTGTGTGTGTGTGTGTGTGTGTGTGTGTGTGTAACAGGATCTTGGTCTGAAATTTGCCAACCATGTCCTTGAACTTCTGATCCTCCTCAGCGCTGTGACTCTAGGCTTAAATCGCCATGCCTGGCTTATGCAGTCCTGGGGACAGAACTCAGGACTTGGTGCATACTAGGTAAGCACTCTCTGGGGTTAGACCCCTAGCCCCACTTTTCCCTTTAAAAACAGACGTTGTTATTTTGTGTGCTTAATGTTGGGAGGCGGAAGTCAGTGGATAACTCTAGAGCTGGTTCTCTCCACCCACCTTATGTGGGTTCCGGTGATCCAATTCAAGTTGCCAAGATTGCAAGGCAAACACTTTTATCTGCTGAGCCATCTTGCTGGCCTTTCAACTCTCTTTCTTTGGGGGAGGGGAAGATGAAACAGTCTTGCTGTTAGCCTTGGCTGGCCTGGTACTCTCGATGTATCCCAGGCTGGCCTGAAATTTGTCATAATCCTCCCGCCTCACTCCAGAGTATTGGGATTATTTCTTTACTCCACGACCATTTTAACAGTTAAATGATCCTCTCTTTAACCGATAAGCACACTGTAAGAGTTTAGCTTCAGGCTGCTTTCTGTGGTCTCATTCATGTGTAAAGGACGTGGGAGGGGTCTGAACCCCTGGGATGGAGATGATCTTTTCAGAAAAAGCACAGTCTAGGATCGAGAGCTGTGACAGGTTTCCCAACCCCAGGGGGAGTGGGGAGAGACAGCCTGATGACTCAGGTGACTCTGGCCAGGCTCTTTCTCCCCAACTCACCCCCCATGACAGTGTATCTTCATTATTAACTTAACTGGATTTAGAACTGCCTAGGAGATTAGCAAGGTGCACTGTGGGTGTGCATGTGGGATATGGGAGTGTTTCCAGAGAGTATTAACTAGGAAGGGAAGATCTGCCCTAAATGTGGGTGGCACTGTGCCATGGGTTGGGGACCCGGGTAGAATCAAAGGAGAGAAAGGAGAGATTGAGTGGACTGGCTTTCTCCACTTCCCAAAGGCTATGGCATGAACTTCTCTGCTCTCTCATACCCATCTTGCCATAATAGGCTGCGCCAACAGAAACCGGACATCCCTTAAACTGTTCTCGTCAGGAGTCTGGTCCCAATTACAGCAAAATAATGACTGATACAAGACATGGCATTTTCAGCTTCCCCTAGTTTCCTTATGGAATTTGAGCTCCTTCTTTGCTCTTATTCGTGTGTGTGTGTGTGTGTGTGTGTGTGTGTGTGTGTGTGTGTGTGTGTGTGTGTAAATGCCAGAGAACAACTTCAGGAGTCTTCTTCAGAAAGGCAATCCATCTCCTTTGAGACAGTGGCCTGGAGCTCACCTGCTAGGCTGGCCAGTGAGCCCCGGGGACCCTGCTGACTCCCCTTCCTCCGTGCTGGCATGTTCATAGTCATAGGCCTTTGGTTCCAGTTGCTGCTCCAAGGCAGAACCAGAAGATGGCCCTGCCTGCCTCAAACATACCTTGAGCCTGTTGAACTTGGTCCTAGTAGCCAAAAACAAATTTTGTAAGTTGGGGGCCATCTTTTAAAAAAAACAGGGAGGGGGCATGGAATTTCATATGAGCCACAGAGCAATATCTGGAAAGGCGGGACCTTGACTCTGGGCGTTCACCAACCTCTGCTCTGTCTCTAGATCTCACCTGGTGACCCCTTTCCCCAACTCCATCCTAGCAGGGCTCTTACTCTTCAGTGATCTCTCACCAGCACCCAAGACAACTTGCAGCATGTCCAACCTGTGGCTCAAAGTAGCTGTGACTACAATCCAACCCAAAGTTATAAACTTATGTCAAACATGATGGGACTTTTTTTTTGTAACTTGTTCCAATTGGCTGAGCAGTTAGAACGTGAGCTTTGTAGATGATAGCCTGGTGTTGCAGGGTCAAAGGTTTGGACAGGGGTTTTCTGAGATGACTTAGCTGGTAAAAGTGCTGAATAATCCTGATGACCTGAGTTCAATCCCCAGAGCATGTACTGGAAGGAAAAGACAGAACCCCAAAAGTTGTTCTCTGACCTCTGTGTGGGAAGACTATGTCACATAGGCACCCACACCCACATTGCGCGCACGCACACACACACACACACACACACACACACACACACACACACGTAAATAATAACATTTTTTTAAAAGGTTGGACATGCCTGACTCCAAAGTGCCATTGCCCTTAACCTTGGTAAACAGGACCCTCAAGCTTCAGACAACCCCACGTATAACAAACACAACAGAGAATTGATAATTATCTCTCTTAAATGTACTGCTCTTATTATTGGGGATGGCAGAGCTTGCCACAGCACACATGTGGAGATTAGAGAACAAGTTACAGAGGTCCGGCAGGTGGATCTCTGTGAGTTCGAGGCCAGCCTGGTCTACAGAGTGAGTTCCAGGACAGGCACCAAAAACTACACAGAGAAACCCTGTCTCAAAAAAAAAAATAATAATAATTAAAAAAAAAAAGTTACAGAGGTCCTTTTCCTCCTTCCGTCATGTGGTCCTGGAGATCAAACTCTGGCTTCCAGGCTCCTGAGACAAGAACCTTTCCCTGCCGAGCCATCTCATCAGCCTGCTAGCTGTGTACTTTAGATAGGTTTCCATGTAGCACCAGCTGCTCTGACCGTTGTTCCGTGCCATAGGCTGGCCTCAGACTCCGGTCAATCTTCTTGTCTCAGCTCTCCAGTATCGCGATTTGTACGTCAAGCCATGTCAGGGTTCCTGCAATAGTGCTGTACTCGACAAGCTGTATGCCACGCACTTCTCCTCAAGTCTTAGACTGTTCCTATCCCAAGAAACTGCTTCGCTGCATTTTCTAGCCCTGCATCCTGGAGGCAGAGAGGGAACGAGCTGAGATGCTAGGGAAGAGTTCCACATTGTGCTGTTGCTAACACACAGCTAGACACTGCTTCAGAGCTCAGGGAGGAGGAGGAGGGGGATGTAGTTAAGGGGGAGTGGGGATAGTAATTAGCTTGTCAAATCCTTCCAGCTAGCAGCAATGTGATAGACTCTTGTGTGACAAGGTGTCGTCTCTCGATGGTGCATGCTTCTGGAATTTGCAACAGTTGCAAAAGACAGATGAGGAATGCTGGTAAGATTAAATAAATAATTCATAATGCTGTGAAGTCTGTGCACACACAGGTCTAGAGGCGCCATTCCACAGCATGATCGGAAGTGGCAGCTAGAGGGACAGACACAATGGCAGTGAGAGGCACACTGAATTCTAGAGTTGTAACGTTTTTTTATGTGGTGTTGAGAATTGAACCCAGGACCCGGAGCATCTCAGGCAAGCTCTCCACCACTGTGAAACATCCCCAGGCCAAATTATGATGCTGTAAAAATATTTTTTTTTCTCTGTGCGTGTGCACATATGTGTACATGTGGAGGTCCGAAGTCCATGTTGGGTGTCTTTCTCTTAAATTTTTGTTTGTGAGCCTAGCCTTTAATGGCTGAGCCATCTCTCTAGTCTGGGTGTCTTTCTCATTAATCTTACTTTTTGGTACTGGGTTGCACAGTGAGCCTGGCACTCACCATTTCAGCAAGACTGACGGGCCAGCAAGCCCCTGGGATCCTCTGTCTCTCTGTCTCCTCGGTGACAGGGTAACCCGTGGGCTGCTGGGCTTGGCATTTTTATATTGGTGCTAGGGATCTGAACTTGGGACCTCATGCTTGCTTGCACAGCAAGCGTTTTATCCACTGAGACATTGCGCTATACCCGCCCCCTGTTCTTTTTAGACACGACTGGCCTTGAACTCACAGAAATCCCCCTGCCTCTGCCTCCCAAGTATTGGGATTACCCACGCGTGCCACCATGCCTGTCCCCCATTTTTGTTTTCAGTTAGCACACTGTAGTTGTGAATGCTTGCAGATTCAGTGTGACATCTCACTGTAGGTGCACCATGTGTAGTGATCAAATCAAAGTCACTAACGTATTTACCACTCTGAGTTTATCATTACTTGGTGTCGAAAACATTCAAACCTCTGTCCCAGCTATTTTGAAACCCTTACTTGTTGTCAACTCCAGCTACCCCACTGTGCCATAGGACATGAGAAGCTCCTCCCACCCACTGTAGCCCTGCGGGGGGCCATCCTTTCTACACCTTCCCTCCCTCACGCCTCTCCCAGGCTCTTGGAACCACAGTGAAATTATAGATGCTATTAAAAATTAATACGTACTACTAAAAAAAAAAAAAAAAAAGAAAAAGAAAAAAAAAATTAATACGATGGGATTGAAATTTCCCCCCAAATTTAAATATAACTTTCAGCTTTGTTTAAATACTTTTTGTTGTTGTTGTTGTTTTTCAAGACAGGGTTTCTCTGGATAGCTTTGCACCTTTCCTGAAACTCATTCTATATCCCAGGCTGTCCTCGAACTCACAGAGATCCACCTGCCTCTGCCCCCTGAGTTCTGGGATTAAAGGCATGCACCACCACGGCGGGCTTAAACACTTTTGAAGATGAGTATCAGTCAAGATCACCCTAATGAAAGAAAACAGAAAAGGAGGGCTGGGAGAAGAAAAAGTCTGAGTGACTAGGAGCCAAAAAGGTCAATCGCTTCCATTTCTAGAGCCTAGAAACAGTGAAAGAGAGCTGATATTTGTTGAGTCTGACCCACATCATATTCGCCAACAGGGTCGTCTAAATTCTTTAATAATAAAGTTTTATTTACTGTCCTATAAAAATTAACAACAACAAAATCTTCTACCCTGCAGTTTAAAAAGATCAGAGGACGTCTAAGCGGACTCCTACATGCTTCATTAAATGGAGACTTAAATATTGAACAAAAGAATGAGAATGATAAAAAAGAAATATTCATAAGAAATTCATAACTCAGAGAGCCAAATGCAGCCCCGACCTGTCCATTAGCATATGAACAAAATTATATTAATAAAAGCTGCGGCTGAATGTGAAAATCGAGTTTATGATGCTTATTAGATAGTGAGCCTGAAAAACGGTTATCACAGTCTTCCGACAGAATAAATGCATTTCTCGAAAAATGCAATCCAATTCAAATTAACGATTGCAATTTTCCATTGCATCAACATGGCAGAAAATTTAGCACTTAATTTTACACTGAAATTATTTTGGAAGGAGAAAGAAATTATTTTTTAAAAATAGATTTTATGCTTGCATATCCTGAGAGTAAAGTATGCATTTTTTTTTACCATAATGAAAATTTTACAACCAGGTTTCAAGATTGGCCTTGACCAAGTGATGTGTGTCTGGAAAGGTGGATTTTTTTTTTTTTGTATTTAAAAACTTTTTTACAATTATTATTAAGGGGTGGTGTGTGCCACACCACACACGTGGAAGTTGGTTCTCACCTTCCACCATGGTGCCCAGTGAGCCACCTCAGGTCATCAGTTTTGCCAGGCAAAACACTCTTTCCTGCTGGCCTGACCTATATATGTATTTTAAGTAAAGCATCATTTGCGTACAAATAACACTTGTGCAACTTTTATAATTAGAATTTTTAATTGTCTTATTTGTGTGGTGTATAGAGCTGGTGCGTGAGTGTATGTACCTGTGAGCTCCTATGGAAGGCAGAAGACATTAGATGTCCTGTTCTGTGCCTTATCCCCTTGAGGCAGGGTCTCTCACTGCACCTGGATCTAGGCTGGCAGCTGGCCAGCCCCAGTGATCCTCCTGTCTCCACCCCACTCCCAGTGCTGGTGTTACAGGCACCTGGGTGGCCACACCCAGCTTCTCACCTGAGTGTTGATTTGACCTTAGGTCCTTATGCTTGGAAGCAAGCCACTGAGCCATGTCCCCAGCCCCGGAAGTTATTTCTTATTTTTTTTTACAGACGGAGTGTTGGTGGCTTCTTAGTTCACAAGGCAGCAGGTCAGACTCATAAAAGACGGAAAAAGCAGCAAATCAGAATAGTACCGAATAAAGACAATGACGTTCTTATTATGATGTTTTCATAAAATGTGGGCGCCATGGGCCCTGGCCCCCGACTGGGAGTGGCTGCAGCCTTGCTTGCTTGACCTTGATCAGATGTCCTCCCTATTCAGATTCCCTGCCGGTATCCACCCTTCTGAATGCTTAAGGGAAGTTCCTTGTGTATCCTGCATTTTGGGCGTTAACTACTTAGATGCAAGAATATAGAACATTGGGTCTGGAATGTGAACCATTGACAGCGAACTTCTGCCCTCCAGGGGTTCCTCCATTTGTGCTGTAAGCCTGTACGTATTTAAGGTTTCTTCCCTCTTTCAATAAACGGCATTCGACATCCAATCGTACGGATGACCCGCTGTCTTTTGTCTCTATTTTTTAATCCGCAGCCCTTCGCTCGGACATGGTGAACGGTTATCGGTAATGCGGGCGTTACCGCTACAAATGGAGGTCCCACCGAGATCCGAGAAAGAAGGACCAGCTGACGGACACTCTTGGAAGGCCGGCCGGCATTTTAAGGTAAGAGTGGATTGGAATGGGTGCCGCTAGCTCACAGTCACTCCTCGAGGAACAATTAATTGGACTGTTGAGGCGGCAAGGCACTATTATTAAGAGCAAGACAGCTAAAGATTTTGTTCAAATCCTCCAGAATGCTAGTCCTTGGTTTCTGGTCTCCGGAGGATTTAATATACCAGATTGGGAACAGGTCAAGGTTGACTTACAAAAATATATGCATAAAGAAGGGCCTGATTCCATATCCTTAGCCACTTTTTCTTTGTGGCGCTTGGTTAAGGATGCATTGCTTAGTGAAGATATTGAAGTCCAAGAACACTTAAATGAAGCTAAAACTGTGTTGGAGGAGTCTCAGATAGAGGAGGCTCTCAGAACCCTTAAAACTTCTGATGTTTCTGATTCGGCAGAGTCGTCTTCCGATTCTGCAGAGTCATCTTCAGAGGGTGATGATGTAGAAATCAGATCAAAAAAGGATGCTAGATGCCTAAGAGGGAAATCACAGATTTCTCGCAAGGATAGACCACCAGCCCATAACCTTGACTTTTGCAACACGGAGGTCCTTCCTTCCGCACCCATGGAGGAATTGACGGGGGGAGTTGCTTACCCGGTTATAGAGACTCAAAATGCTCAAGGGCAGAGACAAAGGGAGCACAATCCTCTAGATTTTAAAAGCATCAAACAGCTCAAGGAAGCTGTGATGTCATATGGGCCCCATGCTCCTTTTACCATCGCTATACTTGAATCTTTTTCTGCCTTAAATTGCACCCCTAGCGATTGGATACAGCTGTGTCGCGCTGCTCTCTCTGGGGGGGATTATTTAATTTGGAGGAGTGAGTTTCAAGAACATTGTCAAACTACAGCTAATAGAAATGCTGCTGCAGGTTTCCCGGCTCGTAATCTTGAGATGCTCACGGGTACAGGGCAGTATGCCACTTTACAAGCACAGATTTTGTATGATCCTGCAGTTTATGCACAGATTAGTGTGGCCGCTACCAGAGCGTGGAAAGGGCTACCTAATAAAGCTGCTGGTGAACAACTATCTAAAGTCATTCAAGGGCCGTCAGAACCATTTGCAGAATTTGTAGATCGCCTGCTTCAACTAGCAGGGAGAGTGTTTGGGGATGTTGATCAAGCCATGCCCATAGTAAAGCAACTGGCCTTTGAAAATGCCAATAAATATTGCAAGGAGGCCATTAGGCCTCATTAAAATAAGAGCTTAAATGATTATCTTAAACTATGTAGAGATATAGATGGGCATCACATCATGGGACAGGTAATGGCCTCAGCCATGAGGGGGATTAATTCTGGAGGAAACCGCCCAAAAACCTGTTTTGGATGCGGCAAGCAAGGTCATATTAAGAATAATTGTCCTGGAGCCCAAGCAACGGCAAAGACACCGGGACTTTGCCCGCGATGTAAAAAGGGACATCACTGGAGTAATGAGTGCCGATCTAAGGTTTATGCTCAGGGAAATATGTTACCACCGTCGGGAAACGGGCAGCGGGGTCCGCTCCGGACCCCCCGAAGCCAGGTGTACGGAGCCCTGGATACACCTGCCCCATCTCCAGTTTCCCACCATCCCATCCAGTTTGTTCCTCGAAGGAACCCCTTTTTGTCCAAGACCTTATCAGAGGCACCCCTGGAAGCGCAGGACTGGACCTCTGCTCCGCCACCAGAACAGTATTAACACCTCAGATGGGTCCCCAGGCTCTCGGTACTGGAGTTATGGGTCCACTACCTGCAGGGTCTTTAGGACTGATTCTGGGCAGGAGTAGCGCTCTTATGCAAGGTATTAGAGTAATTCCAGAAGTGATAGATGAAGACTCTAATGGGGAAATTAGAATCATGGTTGAGGCTGGTAAAGGGGTGACAATTATTCCCCAGGGTGCTCGCATAGCACAACTGCTTTTGATGCCCCGCTTTCATACTAATAATCCTTTTCTTAAACCACACAGAGGTGAGGGTGGATTTGGCTCTACGGGCCCTCTAGCATGCTGGGTTTCCACCTTAGAACAAAGACCCATGCTAAATTTAAAAGTTAATGATCACAGTTTTCGGGGTCTTTTAGATACTGGCGCTGACACTTCAGTTATTTCTTTAAAACATTGGCCCGAAGCTTGGCCCCTTAAAGATTCTACCTCTCACCTACAAGGTATCGGCACTGCCCAGACGCCATTACAGAGCAAGCTACTTTTAAATTGGAAGGATGAGGAAGGTCATGCAGGAACTTTTCAACCATTTGTGCTACCTGACATTCCAGTGAACTTGTGGGGACGGGATGTGTTGGATGGCATGGGAGCAGTGCTTACTACACAGCCTGTACAACAGATGCTAAAGAGTCAGGGCTACTGCCCGGGCAAAGGCTTAGGGAAAATGTTGCAAGGAGACCCGCTCCCTGTGGCAGACAAAAACTATGTCACTAGGGGTCCTGGCGATACTAGAGGATTAGGTTCTTTTCCATAGGGGTCACTGCACAGCAGCCTTCAATAATACAACCGATAAAAATCACTTGGAAGAGTGATGACCCTGTATGGGTGGAGCAGTGGCCCCTTGCTAAGGAAAAATTGGAGGCTGCGTATGCATTGGTTAAGGAGCAGTTAGATGCTGGACATATCATTCCTTCCACTTCACCTTGGAACTCACCTATATTTGTTATTAAAAAGAAATCAGGAAAATGGAGGCTGTTACAGGATCTTAGAGCTGTAAATAAAACCATGCTTCTCATGGGAGCAACACAGCCTGGCTTGCCTGCCCCTGTGGCAATTCCTAAACATTGGCATTTAATTGTGGTTGACTTGAGGATTGTTTCTTCACCATACCTTTACATCCTGAGGACAGTCCTCGCTTTGCTTTCAGTGTTCCTTCAGAAAATCTTAAGGAACCTTATCAGAGATATCAGTGGGTGGTATTGCCTCAAGGAATGGCCAATAGCCCTGCTATATGTCAAATTTATGTGTCTTTGGCCCTAGCTCCAGTTCGAAAAGCTTTTCCAGGTGTTTATATAATTCACTATATGGATGATATATTAATGGCTGCTAAAGATAAAAAACTTGTTTTTGATGCCTTTTCTTATTTACAAGAGGTTCTTAGCTTGGCTAACTTACAGATAGCCCCAGAAAAGGTACAGGTATCTTTTCCCTATCATTATTTAGCTCATGAATTGTTACGCACGGGCATACGCCCACAAAAGATTACTCTGCGTATGGATCAGCTACGCACACTTAATGATTTCCAAACCTTTCTGGGAGATATTCAATGGCTTCGGCCCACTTTAAAAATTCCAACAGGTCAGCTTCGCCCCTTGTATGATGTCTTAAAGGGCGACCCTGACTCTTCATCTCCCCGTAAATTAACAGCTGAAGGACGTGTAGCCCTACAACGTATGCAAGAGACCCTGGAACAGGCTCACATACAGTATATAGATCTTAATTCTCCCTTATTGTATTTGTGTAAAGAATCATTGTCTTCATGCTTTTGCTTACATGGGAGTGCCAAAATACATAAAGAACTGATAATGGTCCCGCCTACAGTAGTACGAGATTTTCAAAATTCTGCCAAGATTTTTCTATTGTTAATAAGACTGGTATTCCTTATAATCCTCAAGGGCAGGCTATAGTAGAACGCTGCCATCGTACCTTAAAAACTTATATTGCTAAAGTAAAAAAGGGGGAGTTAGGGGCTCATCTTTCCTCTCCACATTCTATTCTTTCCCTTGTTTTATATATTTTAAATTTTTTATCGGTGGATTCTGCTGGAGTATCTGCTGCAGATAAGCATTGGAGGGCTCCTGTTGCAAATCATCCTCTGGTGTGATGGAGAGATCTTTCTACTGGCACTTGGAGGGGACCCGATCCGGTGTTGGTGTGGGCCCGGGGATCTGTTTGTGTCTTTCCACAGGACAATGAAGTTCCTCTCTGGGTTCCTGAACGCTGTGTGCACCCTGTGGCTGCTGCTGAATCCCAACATGGCAGAGACCTATTGGGCCTTCGTAAAAAACTCTCCCCTTCTGATGCCAATGGGGATTGAGAGCCCAATACGGCCAGCCTTGGCAAACATTATTCTAGCCTAGGAACTGTAGCCATGTGGTTGGATTCCTCAGAAGGTAATGTATGGTAACTTTTTTCAAAAAACATTGAGAATGTACCACACCTTGGAGATTAAGGATAACTCTGAAGGTCAATGAACTTCAGTTGTAAACAGTAGCATACCAGCTAAGCCTTTTTCGCATTTTGCAACCCCCCTCAAGCTGGTGTAGTACCTACTTTTCAGGAATGGCTCTGTGCAACATTTATTTGCCTCCTGAAATTCATCTAGCCTTTTTGAAGATACCTCAAAATTTGTGAGCCTGAATATAGCCATTATTGAGGCCATTAGTTCTGCTCCTTGTTTGCTGTTTTTGTTTTCTGTTTTCTTTGTTTCTCAGTTGTTCTCTTGCAGACCTGCCAGCCTAAGTAGTGCTGGGATCAAGAAAAATGGGCCTTGGTGGTTCGTGTTCCTGGAGCCGTGTCCATGCCAGTGGACCGTGGCAGCTAGACACAGATGATGCTCACACGCTCCAGAAGAGACTCTGACATCGCTGTTGCCGTTGTTGCTGTTATAGCAGTGGTGGCCACTGCTGCTATTGTTTCTGGGATTGCTATTTCATATTTGGCTACTACAGCTAGCACAATGGAGACCCTGGCAGCAAAAGTAGCTACCACAGTTAGTTAATCTTTCTTCTTATTGGGCATGACAAATTTAATTCCACTTTTATACATTATAATTGGCTTTGAAAGTTGTAAAATTATTAAAACTCAAGTTCCATTTGCTTATGGGATACCACCTTACAAGGACTCCAATTTGCAGTAAGGCTCGTTTAAGAAGGGAATGGTTCAATTGCCTTTAGCCTCCTGGCTATGGGTGGGTTTGGACTTCTGTTGGTCTTTTCTGTGTCGCACAGATTGCAAGCCCAGTGCCACTTTGAGATCTTTGGCAGCAGTCACTCTACAGCTCACATGGTTGAGTCTGTATGATAATGAGTATTCAGAGACGGGTAATGCTTGGGGGGCTGCCATCAACCTAAGACAGAGCACTTGTGTGGCCTGGGCAAGTGTCTCTATGACGGGTAAGGTGGTCTGCTGGTCCCACGCAACCTAAGTCAGAAGCTCATTTAATAAAAAGTGGGAAACTGTGGGCGCCATGGGCCCTGGCCCCCGACTGGGAGTGGCTGCAGCCTTGCTTGCTTGACCTTGATCAGATGTCCTCCCTATTCAGATTCCCTGCCGGTATCCACCCTTCTGAATGCTTAAGGGAAGTTCCTTGTGTATCCTGCATTTTGGGCGTTAACTACTTAGATGCAAGAATATAGAACATTGGGTCTGGAATGTGGACCATTGACAGCGAACTTCTGCCCTCCGGGGGTTCCTCCATTTGTGCTGTAAGCCTGTACGTATTTAAGGTTTCTTCCCTCTTTCAATAAACGGCATTCGACATCCAATCGTACGGATGACCCGCTGTCTTTTGTCTCTATTTTTTAATCCGCAGCCCTTCGCTCGGACATGGTGAACGGTTATCGGTAATGCGGGCGTTACCGCTACAATAAAATAGTTATTAATGACCCATATTAAGGACAGTGATGCTTTTGGTATCAACGACAACTCAGTATTTATAGAAAACAAAGAAAAAGGCCTATTTTTCATAGAAATTATATGATGCAAAGATGTTCAACTCATAATACAGGTTTTTCTTTTGTTGGTTTCATTGTCTTGAGACAGGGTTTTACTAGGTAACACTGGCTGGCCTGGAACTTGCGACGTAGACCAAGCTGGCATTGAACCCAGAGATCCGACTGAGTGCCTATGGCATTGATGAACCCAGAGATCCGACTGAGTGCCTATGGCATTGAACCCAGAGATCCGATTGAGTGCCTATGGCATTGAACCCAGAGATCCGACTGAGTGCCTATGGCATTGAGCCCAGAGATCCGATTGAGTGCCTATGGGTAGTTGCAAGTAATCATATGGTTGCTCAAAAACTAAGTGCTAGGTTGGAGATGAAGCACAGTTGGTAGAGTGCTTGCCTAGCATGGGCCAAGTCCTGGCTTCCCTCTCTAGCACCATAGAAAATTCAGGGTGTATGGTGGGGGAAAAACCGGGCTGTGGTGGGACACACTTTAATCCCAGCTCTCAGGAAGAAGAGGCAGACAGATATCTGAGTTTGAGACCAGCCTGGTCTACATACAAAGTGAGTTCCAGGACAGAGGAAAAAGTAGACAGACTAAGAGTTCTGTGTACTTAGATTCATTTCCCGAAAATAATTCGCACAGTTTGTAGCTTCTCTCCTGGGACCCTGGGAAGAAGATTAGTAAGGCTGGACCATAATAATTTTCGAGACACATAAAATAAAATAAATAAATCATTTTTCTTTGTTTTTTTTTTTGAAACCAGATTTCTCTGTATAACAGCTCTGGCTGTCCTGGAACTATTTGGATCAGACTGGCCTCAAACTCACAGAGATCCTCCTGCCTCTGCCTCCCAAGTGCTGAAATAAATCTAAAAAAAAAGAGAGTACTGGCTGGGGATATAAGCCCTGGGCTTAACTCCCACCATAGCTTAAATAAATAAAACAAAAAGGTCTTGATGTTGGGACAGTGTAGATTCTACTCTTACGTGGAGGCTAAGAAACTCATATTCACAGAAGCAGGAGTGGAAGACTGGTTTCCCAGGACTAGGATGGTGGGTGGAAACTGGGAGGCACTGGTTGTTCAAAGGGTAGAAAGTTTCAGTCATAAAATGAGCCAGTTCTGGGCTGGAATGTAACGTGATGACTGCAGTAAAGAATACTGCATTCTTTTCTTGAATTTTGTGTTGTTTTCTTGAGACAGGGTTTCCCCATGGAGCCTTGAACTCAAGACCCTCCTGTCTCAGCTTCCCAAGAGCTGGGATTATAGATATGTGCCACCACACTCGGAGAGGAGAGAGTTAAGGGTCTTCACCATCCACATGCGTATATACACTCACAGGAAGGTACCTATGGGTGATGTTGAGTGTATTATTGATTTGACTGATGCTTATAATTTGGTGGTGTGATTCATGATACAATGTATTTTTTTTTTCAAAGCTGAGGACCAAACCCAGGACCTTGTGCTTGCTAGGCAAGCGCTCTACCACTGAGCTAAATCCCCAACCCTCATGATACAATGTGTATGTGAAAAAAAATAAACAAACAACTGTTGGCAACCAGGCAAGATGATTCAAACATGGTCGGAGGCAGGAGGATCCGGAGTTCAAGGTGATCTTTTTTTTTTCCAAGGTGATCTTCTATAATGTGTTTGAAGCCAGCCTGGGCTACATGTCTCAAAACCCTCACCATCTTTAAAAAAAAAAAAATGTGTACGAATTGAATATATGCTGATTTCATTGGTTAACTCTTTTACTAGATTTTATTCAACGTGTTGTCTGTGTCCTTGTGTGTTAAGTCAGGACTATCGGGGAAATTGGTTCTCTTTCCAAGGGACCAAACTTGGGTCATCAGCCTCGGCAATGTGCCTTTATCTGCTGAGCCTTTGAGGCAGTTCCCACCCCATCACACACACACACACACACACACACACACACACACACACACCGCCCCACCTCTCTCAGGAAACTAAAAGAGAAAGGGGGGGATTGGGGATAATGGACTTGTCTTGGTTCCGTAGGTTCCTGTTACTTAACTCACACACTGCCTCTGCCCCAGGGACCTTTGCGGGTCTGTAGCCTCTCGGGAATGTCCACTTGTTTGTCCTTAGATTCAACACAACCTTTCACTTTCACATCTCCGCGGGACCAGGAACTGGGTGTGTCTTCCTACACACTTGACCGGAAGCAGGCTCCCGGGGATTTAGCACAAACCCCTGCCATTCTGTGGAGAGGGGGGAGGGCACCGACGCTTCCAGCAGCTCCGTTTCCAGCCCTGTGCAGGCAATTCCCAGAGCTCGGTCCGTTTTCATTCTCATCCTTGTATCTCGAGGGCCGCTCTGCACACCCTTTTAGACCGCAGTCCCCTGCAGAAACCGGAATAGGGATACTGTAACAGGCAAACGCTCCAATAGCTCGACTGAAAGGCGCTTCGGCAGAGGGAAGTTATTTCTGTTTTTGTTCTAAGACACTTCTTTTGCCTAGGCTGTCCCAAACTCCTCCTGCGGCTGAGAATGCCTGTGAACTTCAAATCCTCCTACCTCCAACTCCTGAGAGCTGGCATTAAAGGCTTGTGCCACCAATATATGCAGTTCTGGGTGCAGAGCCCCGTTCTTTATGCACGCTGAGCAAGCACCCCACTCACTGAGCTAAGTCCCCAGCACCTGTTTTCTGGTTTTTGTTGTTTTATTTGATTGTTGTTGTTGTTAGACAGGGTCTCATTTAACTACACTGTCTCTGAATTCACTATGTAGCCAATAATAGCCTTGAATTCCCAAGCCTCCTGCTCTGGTCCTTGTTATAGTTGTTGTATAGTGAGAATCAGAATCTTACGATATTATCATTTGACTGACCTCCCTCAGCAGTTTGAACTAAAATTTCTCCCTCCTGTAGAGGTAATTCTAAACGGTTTTATTAAATAAGAAACATAGAGCCAAATGCAGAGTTAAAAGCCCAAGAGGTCAGAGCAGCAGCCAAAGAGCTAAGACCAAGACCACCTTCTTAACCCTCCCTGCCGCTGCCCTTCTTCCTCTGAGAAAGAGACCTACTTCCTGTGTCTGTCATTTTATTGACTTTCTGTTCTACCTTCTCATTGGTTGTAAACCCAACCACATGACCACCTCGTCACTGCCTGTCTATGCAGACCTCCCTATGGTTGGTATTGAGGTTAAAGGCATGTGTCTCCATGCTGGCTGTGTCCTTGAACACACAGAGATTCTGCCTGTCATGTGATCGGGGATTAAGGGCGTGTGCCACCACTGCCAGACTTCTGCTAAATGGCTTGCTATTAGCTCTGACCCCCAGGCAACTTTATTAACATACAAATAAAATCACATTTCAGCACAAATAAAATATCACCATATCCTCCCTTTCCCTTTTCCTTTTGTTACCTGCTCTCTCTCCCCCTCCCCTCCCCTTTCTCTCTCTGAAACAGGATCCAAGCAACCTGGGCTAGCTTTCAAACACAGGGTCCTCCTGCCTCTGCCTCCTGAGAGCTGGAACTGAAAGAATACTTCTTGACACCTGGCTTCCATTTTTTTTTTTCATTATAAAATATACTGAAAAGTTTCTGCACCCTGATAAGCCTCTCTGCCAACACAACAATCCAAATCAGACCAAATTAAGAAAAAAAAAAAAAACAGATTTAATGGGTAAAATGCTCCGGGATGATTTTTCCATCCCCCACCCCCCACCCAGAGAGAAGACAGGGAAGAGAGACTGAAAAAACCAAGTGTCTTCTCTGGGGGGCAGTTTAAATACCCTGTGGGAGTGGTCTTGAGCGGGGTTGGAGGACAGAGAGATGGGGGAGGGGGATTGAGGTGGAGGCTCCATCAGGACATTCCAGACTCTTTGGGCATATGGACGGAGGGTGCGGGGCGCTGCTGAGGTGAAGCGCTTCCACCAGAACATAACATGAAACCTGAAATTTACTATCTTAACCATTTTGTCTTTTGGGTGTGGTTTTTATTTTGTTTGTTGTTTTTTTTTTAATTTTATTTTGAAACAAGGTCACACTATGTAACCCTGGCTGGCCTGAAACTCATTATGTACCTACGTACACCAGGCTTGCCTAAACCTCACAAAGATTAAAGGCTGTGGTGTACCACCATACCCAGCCATCTTAGTCATTTATAAGTGTATGGTTTAGCGGTGTTAAATACACTTGTGAAGTTAAGGTACCACCACCAGTATCCGTCTTAAGAACTCTTTGTCATCTTACAAAGCAGAAGCTGAAGCCATTCGATGATACAATCCATTTTCCCTGGCCTCGACAACCATCAGCCTATTTTCTTTGTCTTTGAAGGTTTGTTTTCTTACTTACTTGTGTATATGTTTCTATTTGAGTTTAATGTTTTGGGAAACTGTTATTCTGTTTCACAACAGCTACGCTGATCCCGTTTCCTTCCCCACTCTGGTGAACAGCTGCTGATTTCCTGTTTGTGTTTTTCTGTTTGTTGTCTGTCTTAATGGCTGTGTGGCACTATTACACACACACACACACACACACACACACACACACACACACACACACACACACACACTTCCCAGGGACTGTGCTGAGCTTCTTCCTGTGCTTGTTGCCCACTTATGTGTATATTTGTTTTGTTTTTAGGATTTTAAAATTACATTTATTTCTTTTGTGTGTGTGTGTGCCCTTGAGTGAATACTTGTATCAGAGGACAACTTGTGGGAGTTGGTTTTCTTCTTCTACCATACGGGTTCTGGGATTTGAACTCAGGTCCATCAGGCTTGGCTGCAAGCACCTTAACCCCAAGTGACCTCACCAGCTCCATTTAGATGCCTTGTTTGGAGAAACGTCTGTTCTAAATCTATGTCTATTTTTTTTTTTTTTTTTTTTTAGTTAGGTTATTTGTTGTTCTCATTGCCAATTGTGTTTCAGGACTGTTGCTGTGGAATAGTCCTTCTGGACACTGTGTGAATACATATCGCTATGATTGGTTTAATAAACAAGCTGACTGGCCAATAGCTGAACAAGATAAAGGTAGGCGGGAAAGCCAAACTGAGAATGATGGGATGAGGAAAGGTAGAGTCAGAGGAGTCACCAGCTAGATGGAGAAGGAGTCGGACACACAAAATAGGATAGAGGTAAAAGTCACCAGCCTTGGGACAACACATAGATTACCAGAAATGGGTTGTTATAAGACCTAGTTAGTAAGAAGCCTGAGCTATCAGCCAAGCATTTGTAATTAATATAAGCCTCGGCATGTTTATTTGGGAACTACCAGTGGGACAGAAACTTCCGCCTACAAATGATGCCCAGCATCCAGTGTAGATTCACATAAGACCTGAAAAATCTTCAAGAAGGTTCTAAACACACAAAAACAGAGCTAAAATTGGCTTCCTAGTCTTATGTCTCTCATTCCAGCCACAGTACAAGACACGTCTCCTGGAAGCTGCCAGTATGCCATGAGCTAAGCCGCATGGTGGTTCCAGCAGTCTCTCGCATGGTACAGAGAGGCTTCTTCCAGCTGTGGGCTTGAGCGGCCAGTGCAAGCTCCGCCAGCAAGGTGCATGGCAGGTTTGGGCTTTTTGCTCACGCAGACAGAAAATGATACAGTGTGTCTGTCTGGGACATACTTACTAAGTAATTATTCATTGCATTAAAATCAAATTTAATAGGAATGGAGGTACATCTCAACAGCAGAACGATGCTTAGGAGAAGCAGATCCTGGGTTCAATTACCATTACCATCAAAAAAGGAAAATCACACAGGAGTCCCATATTTTATTAGTTCAACTCCACCTCTATTCATAGCAGAAGGATGCTTTCCTGGACCCTAAAACACCCCTCAGCCACACACAACCTTGTCTGGCACCCAAGTAACCACTTGTCAAATGGAGAATACAAAACATTATCATGGGTCTGGGACATCTAGAAGGCTGGTTATTCAGCAAGCCAAATCAGTGGGGCATGGTGGCATACACTGTGGTCTGGAGAGATGGCTCAAAGGTGAAGAGCAATTGCCACAAAAGCCCTCACGGGGACTGCAGTTCGGATCCCAGGACCCATGCAAAAAGTCAGACACGGTCAGGATACCTGTAACCCCAGCACTGAGGTGGGCAGAGACAATAGGATCACTGGGGTTGCAGGCTGCCAGGCTAGCCCAAAAGTGTGAGCTGCAGGTCTCTTCAGGGACCTTATTCAAAGGAATAAGGCAGAGAGTGATAGAGAACACCAATGGCCTCATACAGAAAGGAAGAAAGGAGTTGAGGGGGGCTCCCAAGAAAACGGCGTGGTCAGGAACATTGGGGAAGATAAATAAGAGGGCTTTGGAGCTGGTGTATGATATAAAACAGCTACACTAACTAGATAAGAGGAAAGATAGGGCCCCAGGGTGCGGGTGGGGGTGGGCAGCAAAACTAGTCTTGGCAGGCTGGCAGGTTCCTTCTGGCTCCTGAGAAGCACCGCCAGGGACTGTTGCCCTTCCCCCTAGAAAAGGTCGCAACTTTATGGAGAGTTACATTTTATACACACTCTTGCATTTAAATATAACAGACTGAACTGTGGGTAAGAATGGCTTCTAAGAAAGTTTCCACATTTCACATATTCCAAGAAGGTGACCCCAGTCTGCCCCCGGGGGTGGGCAAGGGGAGGGGACATGATGGGCCACTGACTAAGTCCAGATACTAGAGGCAGCTCCTCTCGCTGCTGCTCAGCTCTGCCCCCTCTCCACTCTGGAGGGTGAACAGCGCTTTCGCTTTTTCTCCTGCTAAAAATAAACTTTGGCTGCTTGCTCTGCCTATGTCCCACTGCGGTGAACACTTTCCCCACTGAAGTTCAAGAACTAAGACTTCTGCAGCGGTTGGGGTTGGAGGGAACTTGGGGAAGAGTGGTTCTGCCATCTGTAGCACCCTCAGACAGAGGCAGGAGGGTTGCTGCAACTTCAAGGCCAGCCTTAGTCACACAATGAGTTCCAGGACGGCCAAGATTATATATAAGGAGTCTTGTCTCAGGAAAAGAAATAAAAAGCTCCCTCTTGACCAGAGTGTGGCTGAGTAGAAGAGCCTGGCACGCTAAAAGAGCAATGTCAGTAGCCACCTCCTGGGCCAGCTACCCTACCTACCCTCACACCTCGCCAAGGACAAAGTCCAGCTTCAAGTCCCTCCCACTACCTCTAAGGTTGGCTTACAGTCCCAAACAGAGCCCTACCTTAACTGCCTTTAAAAAATGTATTTCTTGCTGGGCAGTGGTGGTGCACATCTTTAATCCCAGCACTCAGGAGGCAGAGGCAGGCAGATCTTTGTGAGTTCAAGGCTGGCCTGGTCTATAGAGCTAGTTCCAGGACAGCCAGGGCTACATGGAGAAACCCTGTCTTAAAAAATCAAAACAGAAGGAAGAAAGGAGGGAAGGAAGAAAAGAAAAAAGGAAGGAAGGAAGGAGAGAGAGAAAGAAAGAAAATTATTTCTTTTAATTATGTGTATGTGGGTGTGGCTATGTGCACACGAGTACAGGTACCAACAGAGGCCAGAAGAGGGCACCAGGTCCCTAAGAGCTGGAGTTACAGGCAGCTGTGAGCCTCCTAACAGGGAGCCTAAACTCAGGTCATCTGGAAGAGCAGTATGTGTTCTTTTTTGTTTGTTTGTTTTGTTTTGTTTTTCGAGACAGGGTTTCTCTGTGTAGCTTTGGAGCCTGTCCTGGAACTCACTCTGTAGCCCAGGCTGGCCTCAAACTCACAGAGATCCGCCTGGCTCTGTCTCCCGAGTGCTGGGATTAAAGGCGTGTGCCACCACTGCCCGGCTAGTATGTGTTCTTAACCACTGAGCCATCCCTCCACTCTCCAGCCTGCTCTGGGTTTTTTTGTTTTGTTTTATTTTGGGTAGGGTCTTGCAAGGGAATCTGTGGTGGTCTAATTCATCACGTTATCCTGGGAAGGAGCTTCCCTCAGCCTTCAGTACACGCTGTTCCTTGCTCTGTGGAGATCCCAAGGGCAGCTGCTGCTACAATGGGAATTAGATTTCATTCTTCAGCAGCTCTTTCAGGAAGAGCCAGATTCCACCTGCTGGTGCTGGCTGTGTCAAGATGATCAAACTCCGTCCAACTCAAGAGTCTATTTTAGGTGTGACTCACATCAAGGACATGATGGTAAGCCAGGCTGCGGATCCACCTGTGTGGGAGATTCGGTGAACTGTGAACACTTTGTGGTCCGTTTCTCTGGAAAAGAGAGCCCTTGGGCTGGGGAGGTAACTTGCAAACACCAGAGTGCTTGCCTAGCCGGCATGAAGCCTGTGTTCGATCCCCAGGACGGCATAAACGAGGTGTGGTGGTGCACACCAGAAAACCCGGCACTCGGGAGGTGGAATCAGGAGGATGAGAAGGTCAAGGTTACCTGGTTACTTGGTGAGCTCCAAGCCATCCTGTGGTACAGAAGATCCCAGTTTCTGGGCCAGGGGAGCTGGGGTTCAATGGATAAAGTCCTGGGTGCACACACAGGGGGACCAGGACCCGGGTTTACCCCAATGTCAACATCAACCCACACACCCAGTGAGAGGCGGGGCTCCATCTGCATGGAAGGTCCGCGAACGTTTCCCGTTCAACAGAACAGTTCTTGTCGCTATGTAATTTATTATAAGACATGTCACACACACACAGAGGGATACCTATGTACCCACCAGCTCTAAAATAAAATCCAGCTCCTAAGAATCCCAAGGACCTCCGCACATCCTTCCCCACCAAGGATAAAGGATGAAATGGCTTTCTTGATCCTCCTTTCATCCTTTATGTGGCACTGAATGGGGATTTGCTTATTTTTTTTCCTTCTTTGGTTTATTCTTTTTTGTTTGCTTCTTTGTTTGTTTCTTTTTAAAGATTTATTTATTTTTACATCTGCACCACCTGTGTGCCTGATGCCCTTGGAGGCCAGAAGAAGGCATTGGATCCCCTAAGACTGGAGTTACAGTTTTGAGCTGCCCTGTGGATGCTGGGAATCAAACCTGGGTCCTCTGGAAGAGCAACCCATGCTCTTAACTGCTGAGCCAGCCCCTCCAACCTGCCTTCTACTCTTTGAGACAGGGCCTCAGCTGCCCAGGCTGGCCTTGACCTTACCCCATAGCCCAGAGAGCCCTTGAAATTATGAGTGTCTTGCCTCAGCTTCCCAAGCAGCTGAAGGGACAGGCCTGTGCCATCCTGCCCCATGGAACACACTCTTTGTGACTTGTTTCTGCTCCCATTGTCCTTGATTAAAGCACTGAAGACTGCCTGCCCCCTTTGGTGCCAAATGGGGTGTTCAGAGCTGGGGGCTCAGAAAGTAAGTCATGGTCTTTAAAATGATAGGCAAAGTCACACTGACCACTTTTGGTGTCTTAGCTAAGCTACGTAGGTACCATATGACCTTTCTTTTTCCCTTATAGAATAAGAACAAATTATACCCCTGGACACACATACCCCATGAACAAGAAGTTGCCTCATTTGTCCTTCTGATGGCATCTCACGGAGTACAAGTGTACACACGCATGAACGCATGCACTAATATAATAAGAGCTAAGCTGAAGCCCTGGAGGCTTGTCATTAACATTTCTTGTCTACCTCAGGCTCTCTCAACACCAACACTTCATTACTGTTTGAGATACAGTCTCATGTAGCCTGGGGTGTGTAGCTGAGGCTAGCCTTGAACTCCTGATCCTCCTGCCTCCACATCTGGGATGACAGTCTTGCATCACAACATCCAGTTTAACACCAGCCATTAATCTTTTATGCTGAGAAAAGGCTGGACTGCGTTGGTTGCCTCCTGCTGTGCCACAATTTGCGCCCAAAGGCCGTGGCTTAAAGCAACAGACCGATTGTTACCTAATGGTTTTTGTAGGTCAGGAGTCCTGGTGTGGCTAGCAAGGTGCCTCTGGCTTTTCATGATGTCATGGTCAAGCTGTCAGCTGAGCCTTGAGTCTCCCCTGAGAACTCAGAGGAGAATCTGCTTCGAAGCTCACATCTGGTGGCCGTTGGCTCGGCATCCTCATCCCTTGGGCCTCTCCACGAGGTTGCCTGGTGACATGAACTCCTCCAGAGTGAGCAGTACAAGAGCGGGCACAGAAGACCACTGTCTCCCTTAATCTCTGACATGACATTCTACGCTGTGGTCTGAACGTCTGGACTCGATACTTTCCCTGTCACTGAGACCAAATACCTTGACAAGAGGCAAAGGCAAGGAAGGATTTGTTTTGGCTCAGGGTTTGAGGGTGCACAGTTTGAGAAGAACACAGTTTGAGAGTACAGGCCATCTTGGCAGGGAAAGAATGATGGCTGGAGCTTCAGGACCAACTTACATCTCACAGATGAGGAATACAGAGAGTCCAGATAGAAGTGGAACCAGCCTGTAACCTTTACCTAAGCCTCGCTCCTATGGTCTCATCATCTGTCACCAAGGCCACTTCTCCAAAAGGTACCATAGTGACCCAGAATCTACTCAAACCCGGGGTCTTTATCTCCCATTCTCAGTTCTTCCTTTCAGAACCAGGAGCTAGCTGCCATTGGGTGTTAACAAGGCATTCCAGAACCCAGAGCAGGAGGAAGGGCAGATAATTAAGAACTGCTGAGGGGCTGACAAGATGGCTCTGTAGGAAGAGCAATTGCCATGCAAACCCAAGGATCTGAATTTGATCCTGGGAATCTATGTGGTGAAAGGAGAGAACTAACTTGTTGTTGGTTGGTTTTTATTGTTGTTGTTTTTACTCTTTTGAGGGCCCTGCCACCCAACTCCCAAACACATCACACACTGAGGCATATTCTAAATTATAAATGCCTGGCCTTAGCTTGGCTTGTTTCTTGCCAGCTTTTCCTAACTTTAAAATATCCCATCTACTTTTTGTCTCTGGGCTTTTTCCTTTTCTTCTGTATATCTTACTTTAACTCTTACTCCGTGGCTGGTTGTGTGGCAGGGTGGCTAGCCCCTAGTGTCCTCCTCTCTTTGTTCTCTTGCCTTTCTTCTTTTCCTCCCAGATTTTTCCTTCTATTTATTCTGTCTGCCTTCCAGCCCCACCTATCCTTTCTCCTGCCTTGCTATTGGCTGTTCAGTTCTTTATTAGACCATCAGGTGTTTTAGACATAGTAACACAGCTTCACAGAGTTAAACACAAAAGAATGCAACACATCTTTGCATCATTAAACAAATGTTCCATAGCACAAACAAATGTAACACATCTTAAAATAATATGCTACAACACTAACTACTTCAAGTTGTCTTCTGATCTTCACATGCACACTGTGACACATGCACATACCCCCATATCACCCCTACATTAATGGTAAATTAAATTAAAAATTTCTTTAAAAACCTGAGCTTTGGCTGCTGGGCAGTGGTGGTGCATGATTTAATCCCAGCCCTCGGGAGGCAGAGGCAGGCAGATCTCTGTAAATTGGAGACCAGCCTGGTTTACAGAGCAAGTTCCAGGGCAACCAGAGCTGTTACACAGAGAAACCCTGTCTTGAAAAGCAAAAAAACAAACAAAACCCTGAGCTTTGGAGCCAAACAGTCATACACTCATGCCTGACCTAGGACCTTCCCTCAAGGGCTACCTCTCAGTTCATCTCCAAGCCTCCACATCACCCCAAACAACTGTGACTGTCTTCTCCTGGGGACCTGCCACCCTACTGAAGTGCTCCTCTGTGCTGTGTGATGCTGGGCTTCCTCCTGTTTCCCACGCCACATCAACAGGTGACAGAAGCCAGCGCAGGGGCTCTGTTTCCTGGAAAGAATGCACTCATCAATGCCACAGCAATTGGAAACACGGAAAACTGTGTTGAGGCATCCAAAGCAGAGCTGGGGAAGGGCTGAACCCTAGAATGATGTTGCCTGCCTCTGTCCCCAGCACTTGATCAGGAGTTCAAGGTCATCATTGTCTTCATAGTAGGTTCAAGGCCAGCCTGGGCTATAAATCTCAAAAGAAAAAAAGAAAAGAAGAAAGAAAAGAAGGAAGGAAGGAAGAAATAAAGAAAGAGAGAAAGAAAGAGAGAAAGAAAGAGAAAAAGAAAAGGAAAAGAAAGCTCAATGTTAGAGAACTTGCCCAATGTACCCCAGGCCCTAGGTTTGATCCTCAACATAATAAACAAACAAATAAGAAAATACTTCAATATCATGTTTGCACACGTCTTTTCAATACACCCCTCCCCCCATTAAAAGAGGTTTTTTTTTTTAATTTAAAAATTATGTATGTGTTTGTGTATGGTTAGGTGCATGTGAGTGCAGTGCCCACAGAGGCCAGAAGAGGGCATTGGATTCCCTCGAACTGGAGTTGCAGGCATTGGTAAGCTACCCAGTGTGGGTACTAGGAGTATAACTCAGGTCCCCTTGAAGAACAGTGCATGTTCTTAATTGCTGAGCCATCTCTCCGGCTCGCTAGCTACCCAGGTCTGTTTGGCATCCTCTCTCTTGGTCTTTTTCCCATTTGTGCATGTGTGTGTGTGTGTGTGTGTGTGTGTGTGTGTGTGTGTGTGTGTGTTTATATGGGTGTATGTGCAGGTGCACATACAGGTGGAGCTAAGAAGATATCGAATGTCATTCTTCAGGACTTGTCACCTTGTTCTCTCTCTCTCTCTTTCTCTCTCTCTCTCTCTAGTGTGTATGTATGTATGTATGTATGTATGTATGTATGTATGTGCACATGCATGTGGGTACCTGTGGATGCCAGAAGAGGGCATCAGATCCCCTTGAGCTGGAGCACAGGCATCAGAAGCCACTGGGAGCTAAACTCTGGGTCTCTGGAAGAACAGTAAGTGCTCTTAACTCTGGAGTAATCTCTCCATTCCAAACCCTGTTTGCTGACATGGGGTTTCTCATTGGTCTAGAGTGCACCAAGTAGGCTAGGCTGGCGGGCCAGAAAGCCCCAGGGAGCTGCCTACTGCTGCCTCCCAGAGTTGGGATTATAACTGTGTGACACTGGTCTGGCTTTTTTTTTTTTTTTTGAGACAGGGTTTCTCTGTGTATCCTTGGCTGTCCCAGAACTCGCTCTGCAGACCAGGCTGGTCTCGAACTCATAGAGATCTGCCTGACTCTGCCTCATGAGTGCTGGGATTAAAGGCATGCGCCACCACCGCCCGGCTTTTTTTTTTTTTTAATGGTCCTGGGTTGAACTCAGGTCCTTACGCTTGACTAGCAAGCATTTTACTGATTAAGCTGTCTCCCCAGCTCCCTCTTACCTTACCCCCTCCACACACATCTGGTTTGGGAGGGAGTGGCTCAGACATGACTTCTGTCTCCTTGTTCTTATCCACCCCACCCCATCCGCCACACACACACACACACACGCACGCACGCACGCACGCACGCACGCACGCACGCACGCACGCACGCACACGCACACACACCCTCCTTTGGGTGCCTTAGCCTGGTATGGCCATCTTTTCTCATCCAGTAGTTCCCTGGTTTTCCCGTGGAGGCCTAGGGTGGGTTTTGTTGGTTTTTGTTTTTTCAAGATAGGGTTTCCTGTGTAGCCCTGGCTATCTTGGAACTTGCTCTATAGACCAGGCTGGCATCAAACTCACAGAGATCCATCTGCCTCTGCCTCCCCAGTGCTGGGACTAAAGGTGTGCGCCACGACCACTGGGCCAGGGTGGGGTGTTTAGGCCATGCATTTCCTCCACAGAAGTGTGGGTCTCTTGCTACAATATCCTTCCTCGGGACTCTTGTGGTGATGGGACTAGCACAGCCCCGTGGTGCTGAGGAGGGAAACAGAGGTCCAGTGGCGCCGAGGAGGGAAACAGAGGTTCAGCTGCCTTTGCCACGCTGGCCTTTCCCCCACATCCTCCTCTCCAGAGGTCACTAGTTTCAAAGGTCTCATCCCTGAGCTGTGTTTACCCATCTGTGCGTTTCTCCCCTCCAGCAGCAAGAAGGATTTGTCCCTGAAGGCTGCAGAAGGCAGCGAGCGGCAGGAGCTCTGAGAGAACGATTACCTTGAAGAGCCTTCACTGGCAAACATTCTTTCTCTCCCAAGTTGGAAGGGCCTCACCTTGTGCCAATTAGTCCAGAGGGCACTTGAGTCTTAGCCAACCGAAATGCTCCAACCCTTAAAGGGGAAGGGAGCCAGGAATAAAGGTACTTCCTGGGGGCCACGGCAACAGGCTGGTGGCTTTTAAAGGAAGAACACAAGGTGACACAGAGCCATTAACTCGGTAGAACAAAACGGGATATAATGATGCATGGGCTTGAGGAAGAGCCACCTGATTAAAGGGGCATTCATGACTTCTCTTCCCCTGAAAGAGTGTGTGGATTTCATTGCCATATTCTCTGAGCATCGCCCTAGCAGGGACTCTCTAACAGGGACAGGAATTAGAACCCCAGACGTTTCCTTAGCCTCCACACAAGCGAATGTGGTGACCACCCCAGGGGTCTTACTTATGACAATAGCAGAGTGGCTGGAGACACTGGCATGCTTCCTTCTCGGCATGCCGGCTCTGGGAAGAATTGTGCAATCCCCCCCGCCACGGCTGTGTGTGTTTGTATGTGTGGGTGTGGTTGCACCTGCACCTGTGTGCACATGGAGACGACAGGCTGACCTTGGGTGTGATCCCTGATTGTGTTCCGTCTCACTTAGGAATTTTTTTTCTGATGAACTTAATCGAGAGGGAAGCATTTGTGCCACCGCGTGCACGTGAAGGACACTGGATGACTGGCAGGAGTCAGTTCTCTGTTTCCACCACGCAGGTTCTGGGGACTGAACTTGGGTCGTCAGTCTTGGTGGCACACACCGAGCCATGTCACCTGACTCTTTACCGACCTCATTTTTTGTGAGCAGGGTCTTGCACTGGACATAGAGGTCACAGATTCAGCGAGAGTGGCCCCAGGACTCTTCCTGTCTCTACCACCCTAGTAATGGAATTACAGACACATACTGCCCACTTTATTTTTATCATCATCATCATCAGTGTGTGTGTGTGTGTGTGTGTGTGTGTGTGTGTGTGTGTATGTGAGCACATGTACACAGTGCACATGTGGAGGTTACAGGACAATCCTGTGGTACCATTGCCTGAATAGCTTGGTACTGGTAACCTAACTAGGGCAATGAATGAAGAAGGACAGCCAGCCACACAGGCATGTAGCATGTACAAAAAGGCTGGAATCAGGTGGGCCCTGCTTCCTCTGTTTGAGCAGCACCAACTTGATCACATTGCGAAACCTCAGTACATTTATTATGTACATCCAGAGGAGGTGTTAGCTCTTCTCGGTAGGAGTCTCTGTGGGGAGCAGTCTCGGGCTGCGGTCATCTGGGAGGAGGAAGCTGCAGTTGCTAGTTTTTGCATACATCACTAACACTCAGGCAAGAAGAAAGCCTTCTCGTCCCTCTGAGCCTCACCTCAAGAACGCTTTGCCACCCAACAGGTCTGAGGCACTGAGGTCTCATATGCCTGCGCCTCAGTCAGTGACACACATTCACTCAGGATTTCAACTGCTCCTTCCTCATTCAGCTCAAGGCTTCCTCAGCATCTCACACTGGAGTCAGTTTTCTCCTCCCACCTTTATGTGGGTCCCAGTAATTGAACCCATGCTGTTAGGTACATGTGGCAAGGACCTTTACCACTGAGCCCTCTTGCTGGCCCATGGTCCAGCTTTTTCTGTGGTTTCTGGAGATCCAAGCTTTGCTCCTGATGCCTTGAAGGCCAGGGAAGCATGAGACATGGTCTTAAAAATAAATCCAAATGCCATGTCTTTAATCCATACACTCAGGAAGCAGAGGCAGGCAGATTTCTGTGAGTTCAAGGCCAACCTGGTCTACAAAGTAAGTTCCAGGACAGTTAGGGCTATCCAGAGAAATCCTGTCTCAAAAAAACAAACCAAAGCTGGGCAATGGTGGCACATGCCTTTAATCCCAACACAGGGGAGGCAGAGGCAGGCAGATCTCTGAGTTTAAGGCCAGCCTGGTCTACAGAGTGAGTTCCAGGACAGGCTCCAACGCTACACAGAGAAACCTTGTCTTGAAAACAACAACAACAACAATAAACAAACAAAAAACCAAAAAACCAACCAGGCAGTGGTGGCACATGCCTTTGATCCCAGCACTTGGGAGGCAGAGGCAGGCAGATCTCTATGAGTTCAAGGCCAGCCTGGTCCACAGAGCTAGTTCCAGGACATACATTTATTGTTTTCAAATTTGATGTCAACATCAAATGCCAATAAGAAGAGAAATGTGGACTTAGGAATGCAATTCAGAGATGAGAGTGTTTGCCACCCATGTGTGATGCCTCAGCACCCCCCAAAAGAAGAGAAAGAAGACCCTGTATCTAATCAAGTTGTTGCTTAAGACATATCAAATATTCAGATTCCAATGATAAGGGATTTGGGATATATTAAAATGATTAAATTTAAATAAATATATAATCAGGATTGAAACAGAGAAGTGTAACTCTTTGTGTGTGTGTGTGTGTGTGTGTGTGTGTGTGTGTGTGTGTGTGTGTTCATGTGACCACTACAGGACTTGACCTAGGCAGTATGGAAGATTAACTGGATGGCCAGTCAATCTTGATAAGGCCACTGTCTCAGACCCAGTCTTGGAGACTGCAGTATGCAGAGTAAGTAATCAGGAAAGAACAATGGATAAAAAGAAGGAAAAGCAAGGGAAATGTGAATCTAAGCATGAAGTAGAATCCATAAGTTCTGTGCATGGAAAGAAGCCACAGACTACAAGTCAACACACACACATCACCTTTATGCACATACCTTGTTGACCTTACTCAGACAATATGACCCGGAGGCTTTCCTGCATTCTTCCTCCCCACCTGCATTGTATAATAGTAGCCCAATTTACCGGTGATGGTCAGGACCGTCAGATCAGCCACCTCGGCTAGAACTTTGCCTGCTGGTGCAAAGTCCAAAGAGGCCAGATGGCAGCTGCAAGTACCAGTTCAACGGTGCAGACATTTCTGCCACTGTAACCAAGACTTCCAGGCCAGTTCAGACAGCTCCAGCTGCAGAGATGGGAAGTGAGCAGCTCACTACTAAGCAGGGCTCATAAGGAGGGAAGACATTTCTGTTTTGATCCTTGGATGGCTAGCCTCCTGTATCCTGGCTGTGAGAGAACCATGGATGCTCACTCACAAGAGCACATATAGCATACTGGAGGATAACACCCTAGCTCTGACAACTATCCCCACCTAGCTGGTGCTGGGACCAAATGTTCAAAGACCCATTCAGCCATCTGCCAAGGCAGTCCTTTCTGGATGATAAAGAACGTGGTGAGAATGAGTTCCATGTGAATGACCTGGTGTTTAATCTTGATTGACAGGATTAAGAGTCACCATGGAAACACACTCACTCTGGGTATGGTATGAGGGTATTTCCAGAGAGGAGGTAAGACCCACTCTGAATGTGAATGCCACCTTCTATAGGTTGAGGTCCTGGGACTGAATAAAAAGAAGTAAGCCAGCCAGGCGGTGGTGGCACTCGCCTTTAATCCCAGCACTCTGGGAGGCAGAGGCAGGTGGTGTGAGTTCGAGGCCAGCCTGGTCTCCAAAGCAAGTTACAGGAAAGGCGCAAAACTACACAAGAGAAACCCTGTCTCGAAAAAAACAAACAAACAAACAAAAAAAAGTAAGCCAGATGAGCACCAACATGCATCTCTCTGCTTCCCAACTGCAGATGCAGTATGACCAGGTGCCTCATGCTCCTATCATGCTTTCCCCAACATGACAGACTGTGTGGTGGTTTGAAAGAAAATGGCCAGCTGGGGCGGTGGCGCACGCCTTTAATCCCAGCACTTGCAGAGGCAGAGCCAGGCGGATCTCTGTGAGTTTAAGGCCAGCCTGGTCTACAGAGCGAGATCCAGGACATGCACCAAAACTACACAGAGAAACCCTGTCTCAAAAAACAAAACAACAACAAATGGCCCCCAAAAGAAATGGCACTATTAGGAGGTGTGGCCTTGTTGGAGGAAGTGTGTCACTGTGGGAGTCTTTGAGGTCTCTTTTGCTCAAGCTTCCCTCCACATGACAGTCAGTCAACTTCCTGTCGCCTGCAAGATGTAGCACTCTCAGCTCCAGCATCACGTCTGCCTGCACGCCGCCATGCTCCCCGTCATGATGATGATAACGGACTGACCCTCTGAAACTGTAAGCTGCCACCCCAATGAAACATTTTCTTTGTAAGAGTTGCCGAGGTCATGGTGTCTCTTCACGCAATGAAAACCCTCACTTAAGACAGGCTGTACCCTCAAGCTGTCAGCCAAAGCAGACAATTCCTTCCTTCAGTGGCTTTTGCTGGGCATTTTATCACAGCCAAGGAAAACAACTAATGCTGCCAGAATACACTACTGCATTTCTTCTGCTGTGCATGGCAGGGCTGTGCACGAGCATTCACTAAGTCCACAGATGGTAGTTCTGGGAGAAGTGGTGTGAGCAGGGAAGGCAAATGCACCTCCAGAGCAAGTGTTAACTCCAGAAAGAATGAGGCACCGCCCCTTCCATAATGGAAGTGGTCCAAGGTAATCAACCTCACACTAGGTAGCTGGCCGAACCCCAGGCAATGGTGGAATATGAGAGAGACTTCTGCTGGCAGATGAGGTCCCCAGCAGTGGCTGTCGTCAGGTCAGCCTTGCCGAGTGGCAAGTCTGTGAATAACCTCCATTGTCGACACAGCCACTTAGTTCATGAGCCATCTGCCTGCGGGAGTGCCTGCAGGAGGCTGTCTGCTGCACACGGCATGGGTGTGCACAGAGCAGAAGTCATGCTACACACTACACATTATTACACTCTTCCTTTATGCTTGTGTGGGAGTTCACATGGAGCCCAGGACATTCACACTCTTGCTAGCTTGCTACATTTTCCTCAGCTTTTGTCATTAGTGTGGCTAGCCAGTCAAAGGAGGATTTGATAACGGTCTTTTTGTTTTGTTTTATTTTGTTGTTTTTCCAGACAGGATCTCTCTGTGTATCCCTGGCTGTCCTGGAACTCACTCTGTAGCCCAGGCTGGCCTTGAACTTACAGAGATCCACCTGGCTCTGCCTCCAAAGTGCTGGGATTAAAGGCGTGAGCCACCACCACCCAGCGACAATGGTCCATTTTTCTATACATTGCTTTCCAGTGAGGTGAAGCTGGCATGTGTGTGGTTCCAGGTTCTGGCCCCCGCCCCTCCGGGAGAATGGCCATCTTTTAGGGCTGCTACAGAGTGAGGCTAGGCTGTGCATCTTCAGGTGATGGATGCCTGCCCAGAGTCAGAGTCAGGAATGTGTAAACCAAGCCTGAGAGTTACCTTCTCCAGTCAATGGATCTCAGGGAACTCCCTATGAAGGCATGCTTTGGAATAGGAGTCAATTGGGGAGTTTATAAACGAGTTTCTTCTTGTATTCACTGTTGCAGAATATTTGTTTACGCTGTGAAGAAGGTGCCTTCTGATTGGTTTAATAAAGAGCTGAATGGCCAATAGCTAGGCAGGAAGAAGTTAGATGGGACTTCCAGGGACAGAGAGGCTTCAGGGAAGTAGAAACGTGAGGTCACCAGCCAGACACAGAGGAAGCAGGATGGGCAGTAGAGAGTAAAAGTAACCAAGCCATGTAAAATAACATAGATTAAAAGATATAGGTTAATTTAAGGCATAAGAGGGCTGGAGAGATGGCTCAGAGGTTAAGAGCACTGCTTGCTCTTCCAAAGGTCCTGAGTTCAATTCCCAGCAACCACATCTGTAATGAGATCTGGTGCCCTCTTCTGGCCTGTGGGGATATGTACAGACAGAACAATGTATACATAATAAATAAATCTTTAAAAAAAGAAAGGTATAAGAACTAGTTAAGAACAAGCCTAAGCTAAGAGTGTGCTTTCATAATTATTAATAAGTCTCCATGTTGTTATTTGTGAGCTGGCGGCCAAAAGAAAAATCTGTCTGTAATTCACAACAAAGACACTCCTGATAACCAAGCCATGAATGGCACTGATACATTCACGTTGGAAGCATTCTTATGCCCCACCTCTAAAGGCCCTACCTCCCAAGACCTTCAGAGGGATTACTCATGTGTATGTGCCACATGTGTGCAGGTACCCAAAGAGGCCAGAGGTGGTGGATCCCCTGGAGTTACCGGCAGTATCCTGACATGGATGCTGAGAATTGAAATCTGGTCCTTCCGGAAGAGTAACACATGCTCTTTACTGCTAAACCAGCCTAAGGAGGTTTTTAACGTAGATTTAAGCACAGGATAGGCCCTCTCCTTCAGCAACAAGTAGAAAGTGAAGGCAGAAGGAGAAAAGGCATGTACAGGTTGGATCCAGCACAGGCTTCTAATGGTCTCTCTAAGGGGCACAAGAGACTTGAGAACAGTAAGCCCGGGGAGAGGAGTCTCTGGCCACAGGACTCTGATAATGTTGCTGGAATCTGTGAGGAAGCCCTCATGTTCTCCAGGCAGAGCTGAGGTTTGCTGTCCAAGACTGTCTTGGAAGCTACCTGATCACTTATTCAGAACTCAGCTTGTGGTTTAAACATTAAATCCTGCGCTTATCATCTTAATTTTAAAGGCACGTGGAAATCTTTTGACTAAACACTTACCCTCCACAAGTTTTCCAGAAGGAAATGAAGTGTGCATACAACTATTAGCTATTCGGGTGACTCACCAGAGTGCCGTCGACAAAACTAGAAACACTCGAGGGAAACGATTAGGAAGGAATGATCACAAAATAGACTTTTCAGCAGTCATTAAAAATATCACAGCACATTTATTGACAGAAGAAGAAGTGCAGGTCATGTTGACATGTGAACAAAATAGAAGGCAAAATAGCATACTGTATGGACTCCATTTTTGTAAAAATATATAGGCATATGTAGCAAATAAAAGACCTATAGGAATAGACATTGAGTTGGCGGCTCAGTGGGTGTTTATTATTTTCTTTGTGTCTCTCCCATCTGGTGCAGGCTGCCTTTGAACTTGCAATGTAGCTGAGGGTGATCTTGAACTTCTGATCTTCTTGCTTCTACCTCTCAAGTGCTGAAATTTATGTGTTCGCTTGTGTAATGAGAGGCCAATCCTTCATTTTGATTAAATGAGTCTGGTTTTTTCATCCTCTTCACAAAGTAGAACTGATTTCTAAGTTGACACAGAAGCCACAGTCTTCCAATGTACAGGAGCTGGCAGGAGCTGCCATAGTCACGTCCCACATGGGAGTCAGGGAAGAGCCTGTGACATTAGCACCCACATCCTAGGCTCTGCTCCAGGGTCTCCAGGCCCAGCCAGCTCCTCAGCTCAGCTCAGCTCAGGCATTCTACTCCTGTTGAGTCACCAGCCTCATCATCTTCAGAGCCATGTCCCCTTGGTCAGCAGGAACCTAGAACCAAGAAGCATCTAAATTAGTGTTCCTGACGTAAGTACTGGGTCAAGGACAAGGGTGACTGACATCCTCCTTTCTAGGAGAGATCTAGGAAGATTTGTGATAGCTGTAAAGAAAGGGCCTCCTTGCTGGACCAAAGTTCTGGGCTCCCAGTGCGTTGGGGCCTGAAGAAGTTGGCATTTAGGGAGCCTGCTATTCCTCGAGGATGATCTGTTGACTTCTCCCTCCCCTCTTTTCCCATGTCCCCTCCCGCCTCTCCTCCCCCCTCCTTGCTTCCTTCCTCTATCTCTTTTTAGCAGAGCATGACACCAACCCTAGATAGAGCCTCACACATGCTAGGTAAAGGTTTTACTACCGAGTCGCATACCCCTAGCCCTTGGTGACTTCCTTATGGGGGCTGTGTTTATGGTCCTGGGACGCAGCCTATTTAAGAAAGAAGGAAGACAGTGCAGAAAGAAGGGCTGAGGATGTAGCTCAGCTGCTAGCGTCATTGCCTGGCATGCATCAAGTCCCGCGTTCCATCCCCAGTAACATGGGAAACAGGCTGAGAGCGGGCATGCCTGTAAGACCGGCCCTTGAGAGTGGAGGCAGGAGGATCATGAATTCAAAACCAGACTTAGCAATATAGAAAGACAGAAGGCAGCTTAGGCTAAGTTGTCAGATTCTGCCTCAAAAAAGAAAAGCAAAACAAAAAAACATCAGTACGTTTAAAAAATTTTGGGGTGGCTAGAGAGATGGCTCAGCAGTTAAGAGCACTGGCTGCTCTTCCAGAGAGGACCTGGGTCCAAGTCCCAGCAAGCACACGGTGGCTCACAACTTTTTCTAACTCCAGTTCTAGGGGATCCGACACCCTCACACAGACACACATGCAGGAAAAACACAAAAGCACAGGAAATAAAAATAAATTTAAAAAATTTATTTTAAAAAGCCAGATGTGGTGGTGTGCACTCAGCACTCCTGTGGCCGGACGAAAGGCAGAGACGGAGAATCACCCAGAAATTCGTGGGCTGGAACAGCAGACACAGAGAGACCCTGCCTCAACAAGGTGGAAGGAGAGCCAACTGAAGGACATTCTCTCATGTCCATATGCACTTCAAGGCATGTACACACACACACACACACACACACACACACACTAAATAATAACAGAGAAGGAAGGAGATGTTAAGCATTTGAAAGTGTTCCTTTTGGAGGAGGAAGGTCTTTGCCCAGGCTGGGGATGGAGTAGAGAGGAAGAGGAGACAGTCTAACTGAAGAGCTAAAAACCAATAGTAATGAACCATTGCTTGGCATGGGTCCTGAGCCTTCCACTGTTTCTTGGATCTCAGATTTTTAGAATAAATTTTAAAAAAATCTTCCATATATGGAAGTTTTGAAGAAATCTGACTCTTTGGAAAAGAAACTGGTATAAGAGTTGGAAACTACACCTATCTGTATATATTTTTAGTAATAAAACATAAGCTGAGAATGCACTGAGAAAATATATAAGTAAAAAATCTTTCATACACCATTAAAAGAGGGAAGGTTGAAGGAAGGCCTTGGTTTTTCTCCTTTACTGGAAAAGGCTGAACCGTGGTCTCCAGGAGTGCTGGTCTGAATAGGAACGGCCCCCTTAGACTCAGGTGTGTGAACGCTTGGTCCATAGGGAGTGGCACTATTGGAAGGTGTGGCCTTGTTGGAGTGGGTGTGGCTTTGTTGGGGGAAGTGTGTCACTGTGGGGGCGGGCTTTGAGGTCTTAGAAGCATGGGCTCTGTTCACTTTCTGCTGTCTGCAGATCGAGATGCACAACTAACTCTCAGTTCCTTCTCCAGCACCATGTCTACCTGCATGCCGCCATGTTTTCCATCAACGACAATGGACTGAACCTCTGAACTGTAAGCCAGGCCCAATTAAATGTTTTCCTTTATAAGAGTTGCTGTGGTCATGGTGTCTCCTGACAGCAATAGAAGCCCTGTCTGAGACACTGGCTCTGATATCCCCACCCTCTGATCCTGTCTGAGCGACTGTCCTGGACTCTCCTAACCAGGGCTTCCTAAAATGACACCTGGCCAACTGAAGGGAATGTCTTAATGACAGTTGCCAAGGGCTACTTTAGCTTGAACATGCTGTTCTGTTCTGTAAGTGACAAACCAAGGAGAAGGGGTCTGAAACCCACGATGGAGTGGGGGCCCACACAGCGTGTCACTTGAAGATTCTCTAACAGCTTTGCCCAGGTCAGCAGTGAAGGTACCCACATTCCACAGATCCGCAACTAAAGCTACCTTAACCCTGGCCCCCACCGCTTCATGTATCTGTCCGTCCTTCAAAGGGCGGGGTGCTCCTCCCCTTTCTGAGATGTTCCTGTATCTCAGGATGGCCTTAAATTCACTCTGTAGCTTCGGGACTCTCTACCACATCGGTCTCAACCTTCCTAACAGTGGGACCCTTTATGTTCCTCATGTTGTGGTGACGCCCAACATAAAATTATTATTATTATTTTTTTGGTTTTCGAGGCAGGGTTTGTCTGTGGCTTTGTGCCTTTCCTGGAACTCACTCTGTGGCCCAGGCTGGCCTCCAACTCACAGAGATCCGCCTGGCTCTGCCTCCCGAGTGCTGGGATTAAAGGCGTGCGCCACCGCTGCCCGGCTCCTAAAATTATTTTTGATGCTACTTCATCACTGTTATGAATCATAATGTAAATATCTGCGTTTTCTGATGGTCTCAGGTGACCCCTGTGAAAGATTCATTTGACCCCCAAAGTGGGTTGAGACCCACAGGTTGAGAACCGCTGCTCTAGCAGGCTGTGGTAGTGATGCCTGTAATCATAGCAATTAGGAGGTGGAGGCATGGGAACCAGGAGGTCAAGATCATCTTTACTACATAGTATATTTCAGACTAGCCTAAGCTAAACCAGCTTTGTCTCAAAAAAAAAAAAAAAAAAATTCTGAGTTGTTGACCTGGGTTTAGTGAAAAATTGTCATATGGTGCTGGGGAGATAGCCTATCATTAAAAACTTGCCCTAAGCTGGGCAGTGGTGGTGCACGCCTTTAATCCCAGCACTTAGGAGGCAGAGGCAGGTGGATTTCTGAGTTTGTGGCTAGCCTGGTCTTATAAAGTGAGTTCCAGGACAGCCAGGGCTATGTAGAGAGACCTTGTCTTTAAAAAAAAAAATGCTGGGTATGATGGCATGTGCTTTAATTCCTAGTCCTGGGGAGGCAAGGACTGAAGCATCCCTGAGGCAGGCTGGCCGGCTGGCCTTGCCTAACTGGTAAGTTCTAGGACCAACGAGAGACCGTGTCTCAAGGGAGGTAGTCGGCATTCCTGAGGACAGTGTTACAGGTTATCTATCCTCTGGCCTCTATAAACAGGTACTTGCATATACACCCATGTGTACCATCCTGAACATGTGCACCTGCACAGACACATGTATGTGTACACACACACACACACACACACACACACACACATTAAAAACTTCTTTCCGGGAGCTGAAGAGATGGCTTAGGAGTTAAGAGCACTGGCTGCTCTTCTAGAGGACCCAGGTTCAATTCCCAGCACCCGCATGGCAGCTCACAACTGTCTGTAATTCAAGTTCCAGTGGATCTGACTCCCTCACAAAGACATGCAGGTCAAACACCAATGCATTAAAAAAAAAAAAAATTAAAAAACTTTTTTCTGGCTGGATGCAGTGGCTCAGACCTTTAATTCCAGGACTCAGACAGCAGAGGCAGACCGATCTAGTCTATATAGTGAGTTTTGGGCTAGCCAGGGCTACACAGTGAGATACTATTAAAAAAAAAAAAAAAGCCAAAGCCAAATGAATGTAGGACATAATTTCCAATGATTTTTTTTTAAATGACCCTAATTCCTTCTACTACTTTCTTTTTCTTATTTCTATGAAGTAGCATTCTCAGCAGTGACCATTATAAAATCAAACTAATGGGCCAGCAAGATGGCGCAGCAGGGAAAGGCAGTTGTTGCTAAGCCAGACAACCTGAATTTGGTCCTCTGGACCCACGAGGCTGAGGGAGAGAAGGGACGGCCCTGAGCTGTCTTTTCACCTCTACATGTCCGTCACCCCCCAACCCTCTGCAAAAATAACGTAATTAAAAATATTTTCAAGTCAAAATAGCAGGGCTAGAGAGGTGGCTCAGTGGTTAAGAGCACTTGCTGTTCTTCCAGAGGACCTGAGTTCAGTTTCCAGGATCCGTGTTGGGCGGATCACCTGTAACTCAAGCTTGACACCCTCTTTTGGTATCCATGGGGACCCACAGGCGTGTGGCATGTACTCGTATAGACACATACATCTGAAAATAAAATAATGGTCTGGAGAGATGGTTCAATGGTTAAGAGCACTTGGCTGCTCTTCCAGAGGAGCCGGGTTCAATCCCAGCACCCGCACGGCAGTTCACAGAGGGATCTGACACCCTCATACAGACGTACATGTCTGCAAAATACCAATGCACATAAAATAAAAATAAATCATTTAAAAGAAAGAAAAATAAAATAAACCCCCCAAAACTAAAACAGAGGTAAGTTCTGAAAATTACTGAAGATCCTCTTTGTCTGGAGTATCAAATATTCAGCCAAGATATATTTCTTTACATAAAAATAAACAGGCCTATGTGTCTCACTACTATGAAAATTTAGTCTCTAATAAATAGTAAAATTATATGTATACCAAAAATTGTCTTTAAATAAATTTATGATTCACTATTAGTAAATGTTTGATTTGTAATCCTATCATATTTCTGTAAACCTAGGCCCTCTGAGGCCTGCAGTTCCACGAGGCCAGGAACTTAGCACAGGTTCCCCACCTCTAGGCTCCAGGCACCTGCCAGTAGTATCCACAATTAGTACTTAGGAGACATATGGGTGTTTGTTTAATGAGGTTTTGGGGGACCTTCTGCTTCTGCTATTCCCAATTCCTTCATCAATGTGTGTCTGTTGTGGGACTTGGGGACACTTGGGATTAACAATCTCTCAAAGAAAGCTACGTAATCAACACATAACCTAAAAAGGAAATAGTGTACATTCCCTCCACGGGCATGGAAGTGCCCACAGCCTTGAGTCCCTCTTTATACCACAGCCTCTTCCAAACATGTCCCTGGGCCACCACTGCTTGGAGACACTCCCCACCTTGTGCCATGCGTACTGTGACTAGACTTCACAAAGCGGCCAGCATTTTTGTTTTGTTTTGAGACAGGGTCTTAGGTAGTCCAGGCTCTGGAATTTACTATGTAGCCAAGGCCAGACTTGAATTCCTGATCCTCCTGGCTGTCTCCTGAGTGCTGGGATTGTATGAGGATGTCACTGTGCTCAGCTCAGCTTTAAGCTTTGTTTTAAAAATTTATTTATTATGTATACAATGTTCTGCCTACATGTATACCTGCAGGCCAGAAGAGGGCACCAGATCTCACTCTAGATGGTTGTGAGCCACCATGTAGTTGCTGGGAATTGAACCCAGGTCCTCTGGAAGAGCAGCCAGTGCTCTTAACCTTTGAGCCATCTCTCCAGCCCCTCAGCTTTAAGTTTTATGTGTGATCATGGAAAGGTAATTCTCTCTTCTTCTCCCAGGGTGAACTGTTAAGAGCAATGCATCCTATGAATTCATTTAAAACAGAGAACGAAGAGGAGCCCAGCATACCTCGCTCAGGGAGATTTCAACTTTAAAATGAGTTTACGTTCAGCCTCAAAGAAATGCTAAGAGAGGCGGAATAACCCTTAGATGAAGGACATGACACCAGAGTGCTTGAGATTTTTTTTTCAGACTTTGAAATTCTTGCATATTCACAACAAGGAATCTTGAGGCTGGGACTCAAGATGACTGTCACTCACCCTTATGGGATGAAGGTAATTTTGTGCAATGATTTTAGCACATGGTGTCTCGACTATGTTAGATGACCTGAGGTCTGGCAATGATATTTCTCCTTGCAAAGTCATGTTAATGTTTAAAAAGTTTTGGAGTTGAGATTTTTGGATCAGCAAGGCTCAACCTTAGTAGAATTTCATTATAAAAAACTCAAAACACAGATTGGGGAGATAAATCAGCTGGTGAAGTTGCCCTGAAAGCTTGAGGACCTGAGTTCAGACCCTTAGCATGCGTGAAAAGCAGTCATGGCAGCCCAGGCCTGTAACCTCAGCACTGGAGAGGCAGAGATTGGCAGACCCCAAGCTCACTGGCCAGCCAGCCTAGCTCAATTGCTGAGCTCCAAATTCAGGGAGACTCTGTCTCAAAAAATAAGGTTGAGCCAGGTGTGGTGACATGTGCCTTTAATCCCAGTAGAGGCAGGCGAATCTTTGTGAGTTCAAGGTCAGCCTGGTCTATGGTCTACATAGTCAACCCCAGGCTAGCCAAGGCTATGTGGTGAAACCCAGCCTACAAACAAACAGGGTGATCAAGGAAGACAATAACCAGCATAACTCTGGCTTTCACACGCATGCAAGAATGCAAGATACACACACACACACACACACACACACACACACACACACACACACACACACACGGGGCGGGGAGTGAGTGGGACTGAGGGGTAGGGACCCCAAATATTCCCAAGTCTGAAGCTTTTCTTGGGATCACTCACCATGTGACCCGCCTTTAGGATCCAGTAGAAGGCTAGGTTCTCATAGGACTTGGCGAAGGCAGATGTTTCCACAGACTTAGGATTGCTGTACAGAGCCTTCCATTTCAGCTGGTTGAATTTGGACAGATGTGGCCACTTCAGCTTCCGCAACCAGGCCTCCTGACCTAGTGAGAGGGGCCAAGGAACAGGATCAGTACTAAGAGCTTGGTGGAGTCAGAGACAGAGAAAATAATCTAGGTCCTATAACTTAGAGGCTGGCTTTTTTTTTTTTTTTTAACTTTTAAATGTCTCAGTCTTTTTTTTTTTTTTTTAAGAGAATGTCTTGCTAAATTTCAAGTATTTCAGGCTGGCCTTGAACTCACTCTATTACTCATCTAGGCCTTGGGATTTTTTTTTTTTTTAACATTTATTTTTAAAGTTTTATTTGCATTGGTGTTTTGCCTGCATGTGTGTCTGTATGAGAGCATTGGATCCCCTGGAACTAGAGTTACAGACAGCTGTGAGTTGCCATGTGGGTGCTGGGAATTGAACCTGGGTCCTCTGGCAGAGGAGTCAGTGCTCTTAACCACTGGGCCATCTCTCCGGCCCCCAGGCCTTGAGATTTTAATCATTCTGTCTTGGCTTCAGTAGCTATAATCACTGAAGGGACATTAACCCACTCGGAGCACGTGGCTCTGGCAGGCCTTGCCCTTCTCCCCAGTTCCCCCTGCCTTGCTAACAGCCACTGGGTTACATTCCTAACGCTAGCCCCCAGGGTCTATTCCCTTATTTGGCCATCTCCTCCTCCTGAGGCTGACTACTATGGTCCAGCTATCAAGGTATTGAAGCCCAGCAATCTGAAGCCCCCGTTTGGCTCACCTAATTAACATGCCCAATTAAGGTCAAGCACCTCATCCTAACATGAGGTTTCCCCGTGTACCTTTATAAACCGCCATTTTCCTGTGTCCACGTCTGCCTCCTCTCTATCCAGAGGCAATCCTTTGTCCTCTGGGACAAATACCCCGCCCCCTTTCCCTGGTTCCCTCCTTTGTCTCTTATTCCCGCCCTCTGTCCATCTGGGACAAATAAATCTCCTCTGTGCTGAGAACTTGGCCTTGGGGGTCCTGAGCTGTGACTTTTCCTTCCAGTCCCAGGCTGGGTCACTAGGCACAGCTTTCCCTGTGGGTTCTAAGATCTGGTCTCTAAGCACCCACAGGACTCCGTGGCTCTCAAACAAGGCAATGGGATCCTGCCTGAGAGACCAATTCTCCTGGGGCCTTGGAAATAGAGTTGTTGATGGTTAGTGTTTAACACCTTCTGTAACACACCACAAAAATAAAAAAGCTTTCCCTCAATTAAGTAGTGAATATGGCCAAGAGCCAGGAAGACAAGAGGTGGGCAGATATTCATTTTTTTATTCATACCCGGGGACCCCAGAATTGGAAAGACCCAGGAGTTGATGACGGATATAGCAGGAAATGGTATTCCTCCTGACATTAATGCCACTGACCCCAAGGCTAATGTATCCAAGGCCATTTCTTTCTAGCTTGACCCATGATTGCTTCCATGTGTCCCCGAGAGTTGGTTCCTACCCATAGTGTCCACAATGAGATCCAGCTGTCCATTATACACAGTCACATTGACCCCAGCTTCCAGCAACTCATCCACAATATGGACGACAGGCTTCATGAAGTCTTCCTCCATGCTTATGAAGACGTAAGATGACTGGGCTACAGAAGGAGGAGAGAAAGGTAGCAGGTTAGAATGGGCCGGATTAAGAAGTATTTTTTGCCAGGCAGCGGTGGCGCTTGCCTTTAATCCCAGCACTCGGGAGGCAGAGCCAGGTGGATCTCTATGAGTTCGAGGCCAGCCTGGTCTACAGAGCGAGATCCAGGACAAGCACCAAAACTATACAGAGAAACCCCGTCTCAAAAAATAAATAAATAAACAAATGAATGAATGAATAAATGAATAAATAAAGAAAGAACTATCTTTGAGCCCAAGCATCCTAAACTATGGTACCCAAAGGTCCCTAGATAGCGAAGGCTGAATGACAAACAGGTGCTCCACAGAGGGACCGAGTGGCCAGCAATAGCTGGGTAGAAAGGAAATACAAATTGTGCCCATGGTCCCTTTGCTTGGGGAGCTTGCCGTGTGCAACAAGGAGCCGGAATCTGCAGAAAGAAACCGGGAGGCAGAGGCCCAGAAATCCTTTTAGCTAGTCCACTTGGGAATAAATTGTGCTTTGGGCCAAAGTTATTTCGGTGCTAAGTCATCTCAGGGCCGTGTTCCAAGTACTGAGCCTAAGCAGGGCTATCTTACCACAGACCAAACCAGATCTAAGCTACTTCAAAGCAGGCCTTCAGGAAAGGCAAATGGCTAAGAAGTGCCCGCAGCCAGCAGCCAGCACAGACTCCTGATGCCCGACCACCTGCCCCGCCATCATAGCTGGTGACATTACAGCCACCGCCATTTATCTGACGGGCACGAGGCTACGTAAATATTACAGAGGCGATTTCCAGTTCTTCCTCACTGTGCTGGAAGACAGGCAGCCTGGACCATGTCCAAGTAAAGGAGGCTCAGAGAGGCTGAGGAACACAGCCAGGGTGAAACTGCCAGCCCCCAGTGAGTGAGCTAAGACTTGAATTCAGACCTGACCGACCCACTGCAACTCAGAGCCAAGGAAAGCCTGTCCTTTTCATTTATTTGGATGTTTAAGAAGATTTATTTTCTGTTTATGTGTATGTGTGTGTGTGTGCCTGTGTACAGTCAGGTGCACCACATGCATGCAGTGCCCGTGGAGGCCAGAAGAGGGCACTGGATCCCCTGGAACTGGAGTTAGAGATTGTAAGCTATCTATCCAGGGTGGGTGCTAGGAACCAAACTCGGGTCCTCTGCAAGAGCAGCAAGGACATTAACCTAGGCTGACCTGGAACTCACTGTGATACAGACCTTAGCATCCCAAGTGCTGGGTTCACACGTGTGAGCCACTACGCCTGGCTATTTATATAAAGACAGGATCTTACGATGTAGCCCATGCAGGCCTTGAACTCTCAATCCTCCTGCCTCAGACTGCTGAGTACTGGGGACTGCAGGGGTCTGCCACTATACCAAACCCTCTGCAGCGTCTAATGCCATAGTCTGGCTTTTTTATTTGACTCAGAGATATGAAGATACTAAGTCAGAAATGAGCTCCAGTGATGTAGATTGTGATAGGGCAAGCCATGAAAGCTAATGAAGTCAGGACCAGGGTCAAAACATAGCTCTCATCAGGCAGCGGTGGTGCACACCTTTAATCCCAGCACTCAGGAGGCAGAAGCAAGTGGATCTCTTTGAGTTTGAGGCCAGCCTAGTCTACAGAGCAGATGCCAGGACAGCCAGGACTACACAGAAATCCTGTCTGCAAAAACCAAAAACAAAAAAAAAAAAAAAAAAAAAAAACAGAAAAAACATAGTTCTCAGCAGCTCCAAGGGGGGTGACCTGAGAAAAGAGAAAAGGGCCCCCTGACCTTGTAGTCTTGGGGTATCTTGGATGCAAACCAAAGAAATGCCTCTCTGCTTGTCCCAAAGGCCCCCATAGGACTATGTAGGACCTTACCCAAGATTTCTATCTGGCCTTGGTCTCTAAAGACTCAAGTATTTCCACACTGTGACCTCCAGAGCAGAAGACAGGCATGGCAGACCGTATCTAGCACCAACCAGCATGTCTGAAGGGCCAGCACGGGAACGGGTCAGAACTTGCCAGTGCACGTGGGTTGTCTAATACCCTTCAAAGGACCTTTGGCTGGAAATCTCACATGTGACCAGCTGTGGCTTTACATGTAGCATTTTATCATATTTTTTTTTTCAATTCTGTTTATGTTCTGATGGGTGGGTAGGGGTGGAGACAGATACATGCCATGGGCACATGCAGAGGCCAACGGAAAGCTTCTGGGAGTCAGGTCTCTCCTTCCAGCACGTGAGTCCGGAAGACTGAAGTCAGGTCAACAGGTTTGATGACAAGTGCCTTTAACCACGGGGCCATCTCCCCGGCCCTTTATTGTTTTTAGAGGCAGTGTTCCGCTAAATTGCCCAGGCTGGCCTCAAACTTGTGATGCTCCTCTGTCAGCCTCTAAGTACTGGGAATTTCAGGCGAGCACTACCATGCCCCACGCCTGTGTTTTCACTGTGTTACAAGGTAAAGGGTGTAGTAGTCCCCATGCATCCATACTAGGCTTCAACACTGATCGACGCACAGCCAATCATAGGCCACTTCCCAGCCATTTCTCTGCCAGCTCCTTATTCTGATTCACTGTGTCAAGTCGCTGACTGATTCTCCATCTGCTGCAGACGGCAATGTTACTTTACTTCCCACAGACCGACATCACCAAGGAAACCCAGTCTACGAAGGAAGGCCTCTCAAATGGCACACATCCCCCTTACAACGGCACTTGATTAGGTCATTTAAGTACCTCCCCAGGAGCAATCCTCAGGGATAATTTTGAGCTTCTTTCTGATGGGGCCATTCATGAGTTGACTCAAGGTGTCTCCCTGTAGGTGTCTCACGTGACGCTGGCACAGGCGAACTGAAAGCAAACTGGTACACAGTGAGTCAAAGACCCGGCGCCAGGACCCCACAGACACCTTTCCCAAGCTCCCGGGGGAGTCGGCACGGTGGAGGGAGGCCTTTCCCTGGAAAAGGAAAAAGGGTCACTTTGATCCATGCGGAGGGGAGAAAGGGGGCCAGAAGCAGGTTGAAATCGGATAGGTTGGTATTGGTAACTGTAGTCTGTGGGCACTGTAGGGCCACTGGGATTACCCTGAACAGACCAAGGAAGTCAGCTGAGAAGAGGAATCAAGGCGCATTCAGCTTGCTGGGGGAGGGTTTCGGGCATTCTGCAATCAAAGCCAAGCCGGGCCAGCTGAGAGACCACTACAGTCAGCCCTGCAGGGACCTGACCCTGCAGTTCAGTGAGCAGAGACTGCTGCCCCGTGATGCAGCTCACTGGTAGAGCATGTGCTGAGCATGCACTCGGTCCTGGGTATCATTCTCAACCCTCCCTCATCCAAAGGCATTGGTTCCCATTGCTCCCTGGCCCTTTGGCTCGAAGATCAAGTTGCTTCCCAAATACAGTATGCTAAGGAACACCAATCAAAAAATAAAAAATAAAAAAACCAAGAAACCACTGTATGATTCCATTTATATAGAATGTTGAGAAAAGCCAAAACCCAGAGACACAGAAAGCGACTGAAGTGATTGCCTGGGGCTGGGAGTGGGAAGAAGAGGCTGCAAATGCATGTGTGGGCTCTTTCTGGGGTGATGGGAATATTCTAAAACTGGATTGAGGTGAAGAGTGGGCAACTCTGTGAATAGACTTAGAACCACTGAAAGCTACTTTTCTGTTATATAAACTGCATGTTGGTAACAGGACAGGTCTTCCTGCACAGAGGCGGGGTAGGGGCAGGGTATGCTCACCTAAGGGGCTCCGGGGGAATTCAAGGCTCGCTTCCATAGAGGCTTCCGGAGTGCTTTTAGTTAGGATGTTATAGAAGTTTACCCCGTCTGTGTTCTGAAATAGAGAGCACATTTCGGGTGGTTTCTTTTTCTGTCCGCTGTCCAAGTTTGACAAACAGAAAAGTGCTTGGCTTTCCAAGGATGACCGTAAGCTTATAAATTTACTGGACTAGTAAGAAAGCCTCTCTAAAGGCTTAGATGGCAGCTGTGCCCGCCCGTGTGCCTACAGCACATAGCTCATGGGAGCCCAGGCACCACTGGAACACAAGGGCCTGTGCGTCAGTGTGCAGGGAGCTGAGTGGCCGAGTGGCCATCGAGTTCTTTTTTTGACCTGACTCAAGGCAGAATACTACTTGCCAAGGATCCAAATAAGAAAATCCATTGTCTTGAAAGTACACATTCCCCTGAGCACCGCGGTCTCTTTTCTCGGGTATTTAGAGATGTTAGCTTACGTTGTACTGGTGGTCCTCAAACTTGCTGTGTAGCTGAGGATGACCTGGAACCCCTGATCCTCCTGCTTCTTCTACCTCAGAAGTGCTGGCTTACAGATGTGCACTACCAGCTGTGGTGTTTTGAAAGAAAATGGGCCAGGCAGGGGTGGTGCACGCCTTTAGTCCCAGTACTCAGAAGGCAGAGGCAGGCAGACCTTGGTGAGTTCGAGGCCAGCCTGGTCCACAGAGTGAGTTCCAGGATGGCTAGGGCTACACAGAAAAACCCTGTTTCAAAAACTAAAAAAAAAAAAAAGGTCCCCAAAGGGAGTGGCACTATTAGGAGGTGTGGCCTTGTTGGAGGAAGTGTGTCACTGTGCGGAGTGTGGAGGCGGCTTTGAGGTCTCATGTATGCTCAAACCACACTCAGTGGGAAAGACTACTTCTTGTTCCTTGCACAAGATGTAGAACTCTCAGCTCCTTCTCCAGCACCATGTCTGCCTGCATGCCGCCATGTTCCACCACGATGATAATAGACTAAACCTCTGAAACTGTACGCCACCCCATTAAATGTTTTCCTTTGTAAGAGTTGCCATGGTCATGGTGTCTCTTCACAGCAATAGAAACCCTAACTAAGACACATACTAAGCTACTGAATCATATTTTTTGTTTGTTTGTTGGGTTTTTGTTGTTGTTTCGTTTCTGAGTCAGGGTCTCATGTAGCCTAAGCTGACCTTAAACTTATGTAGCTGAAGTGACCCTGAAATTCTGATCCTCCTGACCCTACCTCCCAAGTGCTGGGACATTACATGAATGTACTACTTTGCTTGGCTACCAGACAGTCTTCCTTCTTTTTTTAATTTTTTTTTTTTTTTTTTTTTTTAATCAGACAGGGTTTCTCTGCATAGACCTGGCTGTCCTGGAACTCACAGAGATCCACCTGCCTCTGCCTCGAAAGTACTGGGATTAAAGCTGTGTGCCACCACTGCCTGGCTAAGACAGATTTTCTTTTTTTTTTTTTTTTAAAGATTTATTTATTTATTATGTATACAGCATGTATGACTACAGGCCAGAAGAGGGAGCCAGATCTCATTACAGATGGTTGTGAGCCACCATGTGGTTGCTGGAATTGAACTCAGGACCTCTGGAAGAGCAGTTAGTGCTCTTAACCTCTGAGCCATCTTGCCAGCCCCAACAGTTTTTCTTATAGAATCCGAACATTCAGTCGGGAACAAGGAGGTCTTTCAAGCCTAGGAGGCTTGCTGACCCTCTAAAGGCTACGATGTCATTTGCTAAGGCCATCTAGATCATCATTCGACATGCAAGCATTTCTAAGACTGTGGGAGGCCCAGGATAAGACTCATCCTGACAACACCAGCCATGGGTCCCATCCCCCAGCCGCAAAGCCATGTCATGCTCGGCTCTTTACCTTTTCAATGACTGTCTCTGCTTTCCCCCACAGCTCAGTGGCCTTCTTGTAGAAACCCCTGTTGAGAGCGTCCAGGACTTGCTCTGCAATGTCGGACACCTCAGCCAGGCCTTTGTCGTCCAGGAGAGACTGGAAGACAAACGGAGAACAAAAAGCCCGCTCGATTAGGGAGTGAGTGTGCATCCGGTCCACTCGATTAGGGAGTGAGTGTGCATCCGGTCCTGCTGCAGCTGGGGATGAGCAAGAGAGAGAGGGAAAATGGGAGCTAGCCTAAAGAGGGCATAGTCAGAAGAGTCAGAGAGGGGCCGGGGATCGAACCCAGGACCGTGTGCGTTCTAGGCCGTGTTCTACCCCTGAGTTACACCCCCAGCCCCAAGTCGCATACTTATTGACGGAAGAAACAGCGCAGACTGTTAAATGAATCAAGATAGTAGGCCCATGAGGGTTTAGGTTTACCATGACCTTTCAACTTTGGGGGAGGGGGTATCTGAAAAGTCGCATAAGAACAAGAGATTCAAGATTGTGTATTGGGCTGGAATGGAGACAGAGGCAGGTGGATCTCTGTGAGTTTTAAGTTATCCTGGTCTACATAGGTTGGGGGGCTGGGGACGTAGCTCAATTGGCAGACTAGACAAGAAGCTATGGGACACATGAGACCCTGCCTTAAGAAGGTGGGGATGGAAGCCGGGCGGTGGTGGCGCACGCCTTTAATCCCAGCACTCGGGAGGCAGAGGCAGGCGAATCTCTGTGAGTTCGAGGCCAGCCTGGGCTACCAAGTGAGTTCCAGGAAAGGCGCAAAGCTACACAGAGAAACCCTGTCTCGAAAAACCAAAAAAAAAAAAAAAAAAAGAAGAAGAAGGTGGGGATGGGGAGGAGGGGGCATGACATGACAATGCTTGGGGCTAAGTTCAGTTGTAGCTTTGCATGTATGAGGACTCAATTCCCAGCAACAAACACACGTGACACACAATTTTTCAAAAGAAATCCCTAGGGCGTCAGTGAGGCACAACTCTGCGTGTGTCTGTGAGGATTTTTCCATATTAGATTAACTGAGGTGTGAATGTGGACAACCAGTGACTGGGGTCCCAGACTGAACATAAAGGGGCAAAGAATGCCCAGTGAACACCTGCATGCCTCTCTCTCTGCTCCCTGATCCTCCTGTCTCTGCCACGACGGACCACACCCTCTCCAACTGTAAACTGAAAGAAATCCTTCTTCCCTTCAGTGGCTTTCTGTCAGCTGGTAGCAATGATGATAACTAATACACTCTCTCTGGAGACCAAAGGAGTTCGGAGGTCAGGGGAGTCAGGGATGCTGTTTCCCATGGAGACTGCAGAGCGGAGGACCCACCCACTTACCATGCTGTACAGGTAAGGGCCCCAGGACAGCACTGAATCTAAAGAAAACCAAATAAGCACAAATTAGCTATGTCTTTCCAAAAGACCACCCACTGGCTTCCCTTCAAAGTGCCAAGAGACAGGAGCAAGAAACCAGGAGTTCAAGGCCGGCATCAGCTATAAAGCAAATCTGAGTCAGGTTAGATGACGTGAGAGCTTGTCTTGACCAACCAACTGAACAAGAAACAAAACAAACAAACAAACAAAAACCAACAAAAAGTCACCTTTTGTTAGAACAGTGGTTCCCAACGTAGGAGCCATTTAAGCGCCCAAAGGAATATCTGAAGACATTTCTGGTTGTCACACTGAGGGATCCCACTGCCATCTCATGACCAGAGGATGAGGATGCTACAGACAAATGTCCAAAACTGGGGGCCGGGGAGATGGCTCGGCAGGTAAGAGGGCTTGCTGCACAGGGCTGAGGACCTGAGTTCGAATCCCCAAGCCCACATACAAAGCCAGGTTTGGTTGTATGTGCCTACATGCCCAGCACTGTGTGGGCAGAGATGGGAAGAATTGCTGAGGCTACCGGTCCAGTTCCAGGGTCAGGGAGACGGCCTGTCTCAAGAAATAAGGCCGAAGACCGGAGAGCTAGCTCAGCAGTTAAGACCACTTTCTGCTCTTCCAGACGACCCACTTTGAGTTGATCAGGTGGCTCACACCCACCTGTAACTCCAGTCCCAGAGGATCTGATGCCTGCTTCTGGCCCCTAAGGCAAGGCATGCACATAGTGCGTAGACATACATGTAGGTGAACACCCACACACATGAAATAAAAATAAAGTCTCAGAAAAGGTAGAGAGTGATAGAGAAAGACACTTGATGTCCTCTTCAGGCTTATGCATGCATGCATGGGCACATGCATTTGCACACATGTATTAACACACCACATGCACACATCTCACACATACTGCCCCCCCCACAACAACAAAAAAATATCCTTAATACACAGAACAGCTCCCCACAACAACACTACACTATTCCAAACGGCAGTGGTGCTGAGGTTGAGGAAACCCAAGAGAGTTAACCTGGCCAAGATGATCACTTCAGATGCCTGAAGCCACACCCTGATTGCATCCGAGATAGACCGCTCCCGTCTGTGTTCCCAAAGGATTACAAAAGCGCGGGCCTCAGACTTGCAAGACCCGACACCAACCTTGCCTCACCACCACCACCACGGGTCACGCATGGAAACTTCACAGCAAATGCTCTTCCAGCGTCAGGATGCTAGAGGGGACAGGCCAGTGACACAGATTCACCCTGTGCTGCTGAGTCACACAGAACTGGGTCTCCTCTTTTCGAGGCCACTCACGCTGTCTGAGAGAGCATTTCAACATCCCCCCCGAGTGTTTACAGCCATCTCCCACTGTAAACTCTGATTCCTTCGCTGGGAAAATCACTTCAGAGGACTCAGCTTGGTCGCAGAGGCCATGCCAATGACAAGGCTCGTCCCCACACATCCTGGATGGCCTGGGGGGAATGAATGCTTTCTGGGATGGCTTCTCCAAGAACCCAGAAACTTATGTCCTCTTATTTCATCTGGACAGCACAGCCCCGCGGGATGGCTGCTTCTGCCGGGCTTGGCATGGTTGCCACCACAGAGCAGAGGGGCCGTGGTGACCTATCAGAGACCTTGAACTGTAGTCAAGGCAACAAAATAAACAGAACTATACAGCAGATAGCTAAGTCCATGATAACAGAGCAATCAAGGGAGAAAAGACTTTCACAAGACCCTTCCTTCAGATTCCAAGCTCACTACTGCCTGCCCCACTACACATAATCTTAGAAATACTAAAACAGCTGAGGTTAAAATAGCCTGGGGGCCAGCAGGATGGCTCACAAGGTAAAGGCATTTATTGCACAAGCCTAGTGACCTGAGTTAAATTCCAAGAACCCACATGAATGCAAAAGAAAAGAACTCCACAAAGTTGTCCTCTGACCTCCATATATGAACCAAGGCACCCCCCCCATACACACACACACACACACACACACACACACACACCATTATCATTATCATCTAAACACACACACACACACACACCATTATCATCTAAACATACACACACACACACACACCATTATCATTATCATCTAAACACACACACACACACACACACACACACACACACACACACACACACCCCATTACCATTATCATCTAATTTTTAAATATTTCCTAGGCTGGGCATGGTGGCACACTCCTTTAACCTCAGCACTTCTGAGGCAGAGGCAAACTCAGATCTCTAGTTTGAGGCCAGCCTGGTCTATGTAGTGAGCTTCAGGACAGCCAGAGCTATGTAGAAAGACCCTGTCTCAAAATAAAAAATAGGGCCGGGAGGTGGTGGCGCACGCCCTTAATCCCAGCACTCAAGAGGCAGAGCCAGGCGGATCTCTGTGAGTTCGAGGCCAGCCTGGACTACAGAGTTCCAGGAAAGGCACAAAGCTACACAGAGAAATCCTGTCTCAAAAAAAAAAAAAAAAAAAAAGCCTTTTTTTAATTGCTTAAGGACAAGACTTTTCAGTTGTACAAGAGTCACCCAGCCCCCTGTAAGTAACACCCATAAACTCCCTGGCCCACCAAGCAGGACTTGGATGGAATCCTTCAGTCTGAGGTACTGGAGGCAAACAGACCTTTCATAATGTTTCCCCAGAGAAGTCATACAATAGGTCCAAAGTCACAGAAGGGGACAGGGATAGGAGAAAAAAGAGATGTCTAAAAATCACATACTTACCCACAGGGGAGATCCAGGAGTCACCCAAAGCAACCCCAGAAAAGTTGCACTTGATGGTCCCTTGCTGAATAGCCTGAAAGAAGACCCAAGAAATGCTCTGACCAAGGGCACCAAGGCCTCCATCCCTCCTCAGCAGAGGCACATACTCACGGCTTCTCCTACCCCACACTGTTCAAATGTCCCCAGGCACCAGAAGACCACACACAGGATGGCAGCCCCTGCCCACCACCACTGGGGAAATAAAGGATGGGCTGCTGAGTTTCTCTCTGCCTTATTCATGGGTGTCCTCGGGACAAGCACGGGATCTGTCCCTAGCTCTCTTTGGGAGCGTAGGGATCTCCATGTCCTGAAGTCTGGGAGCCTCCAAGGTGCTCAGGGGCTCCTAGGGTACAGGTACCACTGCCAAGCAGCAGTCACTGAGGCTGGGGCTCTGCAGGACATCCTTGAGGGTGAGGACCATACACAGGCCAGGAAGCCCATTCTACTCTACACCAGTACCAAAACAGAAGGCTGGACATAAACTAAACATGCACCAGAGAGATGGGCCACATGATAAAACTCAAGACAAAGTAGAAAGGCTCCTTAAAAACCAAAGTGGCCGGGCGGTGGTGGCGCACGCCTTTAATCCCAGCACTCGGGAGGCAGAGCCAGGCGGATCTCTGTGAGTTCGAGGCCAGCCTGGGCTACCAAGTGAGTCCCAGGAAAGGCGCAAAGCTACACAAGAGAAACCCTGTCTCGAAAAACCAAAAAAAAAAAAAAAACACAAAAAAAAAAACCAAAGTGAAATTATCCCCACAGCATAGTACTGAACACTCAAAAGATGAACATAAGCTGGGGTATCATATATGCTATCGTGTGTATCGGTTACCCAGTTATGTGTATCTGGTGAAATAGAGACTAGGAGGCTGTCCAGGGGAGTAGGGCAAAAGCTAAACGATGGGAATAGATGAGCTATTCAGAGACCTAAAACAAGAGAACAGACTGGGCTTGGCCTTGATGGAACAGGTAGTAACCCCAGCTAGTCAGGAGGCTGAGGCAGAAGGATTTTCTGGATTTTCATAGCTTGCTTGGGCCACAGGAGGAACTCAAGGCTAGCCTGGGCAACTCAGTGAGATATGGTCTCAAACCAGAAGTAAAGGGGACAGGGGGTAAAATTAATTCAGCAGGGGAGTGCGTGCCTAGCATACATGAGGGCCTGGGTTGTTTAATCCTTAGAACAAAGGGGAACAAGAGGAAGAGGGAGAAATTGAAGAGAAGGGGAGGGCAAAGGAGAGCAGAGGGAGGAGAGGAGAGAGCAAGAGAAGAATAAAGCCAGGTCGGGGACTGGGTGTGGCTCAATGGGAGAGCATGTACTCAGCATACATGAGGCCATGAACTCAATCTACAGAAGGAAGGGAGGGAGTCTGAAGGAGGAACAGAGGGAGGGAGGGGAAAGAAATCAGAAGGCTGAAGCAGGTAGCCTGCAACAAGTTCAAGGCCAGGCTGGGCTAGTGGCTAGTACCAGGCCAGCTAGGGCCACACAGAAGGAAATTATTTCCAAGTAAATAAACGTCATAGAAAGGAGACCATGCTAGATGAAGAGCCCTTAGGGACAGCAAAACCAGATGTCACTCATCTGGACTGTGTATTAGCTTGGCCGAGCTGGCTTAAAAGACATGTTGGGACCGTTTAAAGAAGTCTGAAGACAGGGCGTGAAACATGCTGCAGGAAAAAGGAGGAGACCCACTGACGGAGACAGGTCACAGTGTGTGACCGCATTTCAGTATGTGAGCAGAAAGTATTCCAAAGTGCTAAACAGTGGTGAGCGCTACCTGGTAGACGAGTTTTTTTCTGTCTTTGAGACAGGGTGTATAGGCCAGGCTGGCTTCAAACTCATAACCTCCTTCCCCAGCCTCCTAGTGTTTGGACTACAAGTGTGTGCCACCACACCTAGCTAGTTTATTTTCTGACATGAAAAAAAAAAAAAAAAAAAAAAAAAAAAAAAAAAAGACGTAGAGGTTAGAGAGATGGCTCAGCAGTTAAGAACACTAGCTACTCTCTCAGAGGACCTGGGTTCGATTCCCAGCACCCACATGGCAGCTCACAACTGGCTACATCTCCAGTTCCAGGGGATCCAGTGCCCTCTTCTGGCCTCTGCAGGTACCAGGCATGCACATACATGCATAGACAAATACATGTCTGTGCTACACAGACGTACATGCAGGCAAAACACTCATACACATAACATATTTAAAAACATACACATAACATATTAAAAAACAAAGGGAATCTTTTTAAAATGTATTTATTTTTATTTTCTATGGTGAGTGTTTGCCTGCAGGTATGTATGTGCACAAGATTCCATTCCTGACAACCTAATTTGATCCCCAGAACCCACAGTAGAAGGAGAGAGCTCAGGAGAGTGACCCTCTGGCCTCCACCTCCACACATACTATGGCACGTGCAAACACACACAAGAATTAAAACAACAACAATAAAGTCTGTTCAATATCAGGTAGGTGTATGAAAGCAACACTCTATTTTTTTGTTCAAAACCATCACAAAGAAGTCGCCCTCCCATTTACCTTGTGAAGTTCCAGACTGATGCCAGCAGCCATTTTTCCTCCATAGGATTCTGAGAAAATGTAGAATGGAACCGTCTAGCAAGGAAAGAAATTTACAAAGAATTAAAACACCCTGATCGCCCTTCAACTCACATAAACTACCTTCAGATCGCTACAGTGTACAAGGGTAGGTAAACTCAATCTGCTTGTCTTTGCCCTCTGTCTGATTATTGGTGTCTTGCTAGGTGACAGAAAGACAGAGCCCACAACCTAGGAAGAAAAGAGGAAGTCTCTGAGAACCCGCTGCCATGGAACTTTTTGTTTGCTTTTGTTTTCGAGACAGGGTCCGTCTAGGCAGGCTGTCCCACGGCACTCAACTTTTGGGGGAGCTTAATATTCTGAAGAACCCGTTGTTCCTCTTGCTCATCTTCTGAGTCTAAGCTGAAGAATTACCTGGAATTCCTTATGGCAATCAAAGAAGGATTTCAGGAGAACCATCATGTCCGAAGCCACTGTGTCCAGATCCTTTGCATAGGCATCAGTTGTGTTCACGTAACTGAAGCCAGTGCCCACAGGATTATCCACAAACAAGAGACTGGCGGACTGCAGCTGTAGCCACACAGAAAAAGCAAACATTGCTAGCAGAGATTAGTTACCAGTTACCTTCCTAGCAAGCTGGCAAAACCACATCTACGATAACACCAGTGTGGTGATTTTTTTTTTTTTTGTTTTTGTTTTTTTGAGACAGGGTTTCTCTGTGTAGCTTTGTGCCTTTCCTGGAGCTCACTTGGTAGCCCAGGCTGGCCTCGAACTCACAGAGATCCGCCTGGCTCTGCCTCCCGAGTGCTGGGATTAAAGGCGTGCGCCACCAACGCCCGGCTCAGTGTGGTGATTTTATCTTATTCCTTAAAGTGATTTTAGGGGGTTGGAGAAATGCCCAGTTAGTAAAGTCCTTGCCTTATGAACATGAGGCCCTGAGTTTGATCCCCAGAACCCATGTTAAAAAAAAAAACAAAAAAAAAAAAAACTGGGTAAGGTAGCAATGTAACCTTGTAACCCCAGTGCTGAGGAGGTGGAGATAGATATATTCCGGGTCTCGCTCAGCAGTGTAGCCTAAACAGTGAGTTTCAGGCCAATAAGAGACCTTGTCTCAAAATGACAACAACCCAAGGTGGACACATATGTATACACACACACACACACACACACACGTGTGTGTGTGTGTGTGTGTGTGTGTGTGTGTAAATGATTTAAGGGGTCAGGAATATAAACTGTTACAGAAAAAGGACAGACAAGATGAACCCAAAGACTCTAAGCCATCACATCTCACACACAGAAGCGCTCGACAGGTTAACAGTGCAGAGAGCACAGGCTGTATTCCTCTGAGCAGTCATCTGAAGGAATGAACACAAACGGAATACGGACGTCATGGGCTGAGGGCAGAGCTCAGCTGGTAGGATGTTTGCCTAACATGCCTGAAGGGGGTTTGACCCCCAGCACTGCATAAACTGGGGTGGTGGATCAGAAAGTGGAGGCTGGAGGATCAGAAGTTCAAGGACCATCGTGGCTACCCAGTAAACTGAAGGCTGGCTGGGGCTTCATGAGATCCTGTCTCAAAAATATTTTAAAAAGAAATATGGGCATCACGTATCAGTTTTCTTCCAGATGAATCTAATTTCCCCATTGGCCCATCGCCCAGTGTATACTGCAAGAACAGATGATTCTATGATGTCTTTCAAAGAGGCTGAGAATTCTAAATTATGCATCTGGAAGGATCCTCAGGGATGAGTATCTAGCCATGTTCTTTGCTGATCAGGAAATAGAAACTCTGAAAGGACCCAGGATTGTGCAAGGTCACAAAATCAGTCAGAGGATGGGCAGCCGCATGGAGACTGGGAACCAGGCCCCTCACTCCTCATCCAGGCTCTCTGCCCCTGTCTCCCTGCCTTTGGTGTGGGACCAAGGCTAGGGAGCAGAGTGACGACAGGCTTGCTCGTGCCACAGCAGCAAGACTAGAACTATTTCAGGCCAAGAGAAAAAGCTGCGGGAGGACAGGATGGGTTAGCTCCAGATGGGAGGAAGACCAGAGGAGCCTGAGGACACTGGAGAAGATTTTCAGCGCCGAGGGCCACCAGGAGGGGAGAAAGCCATAGAGCATGGGGCAGGAGGGCCCAGGCCGAGCTAGGCAGCAGGACGGACTCGGCCAGGCTGTGAACTGAGTATCAGGTTGCTTTATAGAAGGAAGTGATGGGCTGGAGGGACACAAAGAACAAAGGCCGGGGAGTAGGGTGGGGTGGGGGGTAGAGACAAGGGACTTGGAAGCTTGAAGTCCAGATGCCAGGGGCAAGAGAAAGAAAAGAAATGAAAGTTGTAGCAGGTGGTGGGAGTCAGGTCTGAGGTTGCAGATGGCCACCATGTGGTGAAGCACAGAGTCGCCAGCATCAGCTGCAGGAGGGAATTTCGGTTTTGTTTGGTTTTGAGACAAAGTCTCTCTGGGTAGCCTTGGCTGTCCTGGAACTCGCTCTGTAGACCAGACTGGCCTTCAAATCAGAGATCTACCTGCCTCTGCCTCCCGAGTGCTGAGATCAAAGGCGGGCGCCACCGCCGCCTGGTCCAGTTTTGTTTTGAGTCAGGGTCTCATGTAGCCCAGGCTGGCCCTGAACTTGCTATATAGTCAAGGATTATCTTGAACTTCTCACCCTCCAGCCTCTGTGTCCTGTAAGCTAAGATTATTGCTGTTCATCCTTAAGCCTGGTTTTTATCGTGCTGAGGTTTGAACCCAAGGCTCTGTGCATTCGAGGCAAGCACAATACCCACTGTACCCCAGCTGTGGCTAGAAGTTTCTGAAGGTGAGTGGAGGAAGATCACCAAGTTGGAAAAGGCAAGAGACAACTGTAGGACACTTGTTCTGAGACACGGGAGAAGCTGGGCTGGAAGAAGGCTGTAGGCAGGTAGCCAGGGTCTCAAGAAAGCCCACCAGGGTGGACCGCCAACTGTGGCCCCACCCTGCCGGGGTGGAGTTATGGGGCCCAGCCTCGGAGAGGAGGATGGGCAGGGATGGTTGAGGGCTGTTCTCCTCGTACCCAGGTGGTGTTCCGAGGCTTGAGATGGGTGTCAAGAGGCCCGATTTCCTCAAAGTTTCCAAATCCAGTGCTGGAACCGCCTGGACCACCCTGTGCAAGAGAAAGAAACAGACATCAACCCAGAGAAAATGCAGCCGAGCCCTGGTTATCCTAACAGATGTGCACACCCAGAAAAACAACTTAGGACCTAGTGACGGCTGCATCGCCGTGTGCACAGGGCACATTTTCAGCTGGATGAGGAGGTGCACACATATAATCCCAGCACTTGAGGGGATGAGGCAGGAGGATCAGGAGCTCATGTCATCCTAAGCTACAAACAAAAATTTAAAAGCAAAGGACATGTGTTCCTCCAGCTCCATGTTTCCCGGGAGCTTCTGCACCTAGCAAACTCCCGCGGAACCAAGCAAGTCTCTCTTTGAGAGAATGCAGATGACTTAAGAGGTCCTAGGTGACCTTTCCTGCCTCTTGGTTTTCTGGACTTTAACACAGGCCTGCCCTGGGGGCTCACTGGTTCTAGCACCTTAAGAGACCTTCAAAACACATCTCTAAATCTCTCTCATTTCAAAGAGTCTAAAGGCGCAAAGACGGATAGAACCGGTTAGCTAGCCCTGGGCCCCTCAGCAACTGTAGGCTCCACTGGAGCTACAGCTTTTTTTTTTTTTTTTTTTTTTTTTTTTTTTTTTTTTTTTTTGAGCTGAGGACCGAACCCAGATCCTTGCGCTTGCTAGGCAAGTGCTCTACCACTGAGCTAAATCCCCAACCCTAGCTTGGGCTTTTTTACTCTTTCCTTCCCCTCAATACAAAGCTGGGAGACCTCTCTCTACTCTGGGACCCAGGGAGGGGCACTTCGGATAAGCCCAGCCACTGTGTACACCACAACCAATGCACAAATCTCAGGGTGGGAGCATGTGACATGAAGGGGTTTGTTTACATGGGCAGCAGAGAGGCAGGATTCTGAACTGAAGACTGGTACCAGTGCCTCTTGTATAACGTTAGAGGGACCAGCCTTAATATTACACATCCCAGGGGCTCAGGAGAGAAACTACGAGGCGAGGACTATTTTCAGGAAAATAGAATCTCAGCATGCCGAGCTCTTTAGTCCATTCACTTTAATTCCCATTCACTTTAATTCTCCATTCTGTCTCTAGCTTTTCAGTTATATACCCAAACAATCACAATCCTCCCCTCCAGCCCGGTCACCAGGCTTGAATTCCTGCCAAGTCGTAAAGGCAGGTAAGAGTTTCCTCAGGCAGTGATTGTCAGGATTTCATTTCCAACCTGAAACATGGAGTGGTTAAGGGAGGAGGTCAGCTGGGAGCTAATATCAGTTAGTATCTCAAAAAGGGAATTTATGTGCTCAATCTATATTCCTAGGAGTGGTTAGGTAAGAAGCTAGGGGTCTATAAAGTTAGTAAGACTGTAAGAAAGGAGGGTCCGAGCTAAATTGTGTAAAGCTATTAAAGGTCCACCTGACCTAGGCAGTGTCTCCTTGTGGAATTTACCTTAAATCAGGAGACTTGCATGTGGTGGTCTGGACTGTTGTTTCTGTTAGTCCTTAAAAGTGGCTAAGGGAGATATCTGATTCCAGTGTTGAAAGGGGAGAAATGGATGGGCTGGGGGAAAGGAAGCCTTTCCTGGGGCTGTTCTCCAAATACCTGGAATGTGTATGTCCAGAGAGTGATCAGTCCACACTGTTAGCCCTTCTTAGGGAAAAGTCAATTGGGAAAACTATGAAGGCACACATGATTTTCATAACAGAGGACAGCTGATATATAACAAGCCAAGTAACACCAAAAGCTCCTTGGAATTTGGCTTCCTCTGAAGGAAATCCTTGATCCCTTCAGGTAGTGACTTTGCCATAACCAGCTGAGTTCTTATAATATTTTCCTGCGGCCCGTAGCATGCCCCAAAACTGCAAAAGGCAAATTCTGTGTGCTCTGCAGGGCTCAAAGGGGGAGGGGTGGGCAGAAGCCAACAGGTAAAACGGGGCAGGTAAGGTGGGCTTGCTGATGGGAAGAGGTCTTCCGGGAGATGGTCAAGGAAAAGGAGGGAGTTTCTCTAGATGGATCCAGATGAGCTGGGGGCAGGGATGAGGAAACCATTAGAGCCCACTCAGAGACACACCCGGGGTATACAGTCTCTCAGTGCGTGGAAGGTCGGATGCAGAGGGGAGAGGTTAGAGGGAAGAGCAGCAGGGCAGAGCGGAAGCCAGGGAAATCTGCCTGAGGAAATCGGAAGAAAAGCAACCGACTGGGGTGTAACAGACACCTGTTATCCCGGCACTGCATGCAAGGGCAGGAGGATTATTGAATTCAAGGCTAGTCTGGGCAAGACCCGGCCCCTCCCAAAAAAGAAGAGGCAGACCAGGGCAAGCGGGGCTGGCAGGGCAAGGCAACAGGCCCTGTCTGCGAAGCGTCTCCCATACCAATGTTCTGAACTGACACTGACCTCCTTGCTAATAGCCAGAGGCTCAACTGCCCTGTGATTATAAGCACTTTACACGTTCAGATTTCTTAACACGGCGATAAAAAGTCTGCAAACCAGTTGGAGATACTCATCGCAGTGCCGCTAATAGTACCAAGAGTCAGGGCGCAACTCCAATGTCCTACCACAGGGAAGAGGAGGAGGAACCACACCTACCGGATGAATCATGTGGCCACTTAGAATCACAAACCTCAGAAGTGGTGCGGCTTCTAAATAAACAGTCCACTGAGGAAGTGTGCACCCTCGTAGGAAGGTGAGTCCTTTCTTTCAAGGAGACTTCTCAGTACGGGCAGGGTGAAAACCAAAGTTGACGGGAACGAGACTGAGAATCTAGGAGCCTGAATTCCAGGGGCTAGAATTTCCATTTTCCATTTTTGCTCCCTTTCCCAGTAGCTGCTAGTGTGTGTGTGTGTGTGTGTGTGTGTGTGTGTGTGTGTGTGTGTGTGTACATTTGAAAGCCAGAGGTCACCATTGAGTGTCTGCCTCAATCGCTCTCCATCTTATATTTTAAGGCAGGGTCTGTCGCTGAACCTGGATTTCCTGAGTTCTGCTAGCCTGGTGGCCAGTGAGTCAGGGATTCTCTGGTTTCCACCTCCACAGCTCTGGGGCTACAAACTAGTTCCACTGACCCAGTTTTTATATGAGTGATGATATCTAAATTCAAGTCTTCATGAATGCATAGCAAACACTTTACAGACTGAGCCATATCCAAAGCCTCTGCTATTTAATTGAATAATAATAGTAATAATGATGATGATGATAATAATAATAAATAATCACCAAATCTTATCCAGAAACTCTGGAAACAGCTGGTATATTCAGCAGAGACTCAGGGTTACATGGTTCCTCTGAAATATGATAAATGTGTCAGTGAATGAACTGAAATGCTTGAAAGACTTGAAAAATAGCCCTATCCCTGAAAATAGCTTACTATTCCACTCATGATATGACCTCAATTCTCGAAGAACACCACCCCTCAAAAGAAGTTACTACACGAGTCCTCGGAAGGCTGCTAACTAGATCTTTCCATCTAAATTCACTACTTCCACCTCAATCATACTGTATTCTTCTTCCTTAGGCCTCTGGGAAAACAGAGAAGAGCAGCTTGGTGCCTTCGGCTGTTAACCTTCCCACAGCACCTCAGCTGGAGCGTTGACCTAGCCAGAGCCACACACCACACCTCCAGAGCCAGGCAGACAGAACAAGGAAAACTCTGTCGAACAAAGGGCCGGCCTGCGACTTGGGTTTCTGTTTCGTTTTGTGTTTTGTAGTGCTGGGGACAGAACCCCGGGCCTTCTTCAGGGTCAGCAACCCCTCAACCACTGAGCGAAATCCACCTAAGAAATCCAGTGGTTTTTCAAACTGCTCCCAGAAAAACAGAGAGTGCCCTGGGGGTAGCTGGGGACAAAGAGGCAGCCACGTGCCTAGGACTCAGCAGAGCTGCCCCACCCTTGGCCTCAGCACTTCTGCTTACCGGGCCACGCCCACCCCACCCCCCACCAACTTCATCTGAGCCAAGAAGTTCTGCTGATTCACAAAGAATCCCTCCCACTAAGAAAACTAAAGTCAAGAGAAGGGAAGTGTCTCACTATGGCTAAAAGTGGAAGGTAGGTGTTGAAAACCCTGGCGTCCCCACTTCCGGGGAAACCATGCCACACATTCACCACCAGCTGCCAGACCTGGGATGACCACACGGATTCCACTCCTGAAGGTTTTCCAGCTATCCCACCGGGCTGAGCCATCCAGCCCTCACAGAGGCAGCTGTGAGGCACCTACAGCAGACTTCCCCTCACAACTGTTTATCTTTACTTCATTACAACATGGAGTCTTCAGTGACAGGCCTTGGGGCAAGGCCTCAGCTCTGGCAGGCGTTTTGAGAAGGAAGCCTCACCCATATCTCACAGAGGTGAGTACCAGGGTGCCCTAATTCCTGGCGGGACACCCAGAACATCAAGTCCCTCCCTTGAGATTAGTCTTCCGGGTAGGCGAGGCCACCACAGGGCTATCAGAAGAATGCAGCAGGATCTCTGCCTATCCCTAAACAGTTCACAAGGTTTTTGCCTTCAAGCCTAGAGGCAGAACTCAGGGTTAAAAAAAAAAAACAAAAACCACTAGGGAAAAGGGTTTGACCTTGCATTCATGCTAAGGTACAAAAGACTGGTATGCTATATTTAGGAATATATATGTATATACATATGCATTTAATGAAATTAATTAAGTAACAATTAATGAAAAGAGAAGCCATGCATTGAAAGAGACCAAGGAGGGGTATATGAGGGAGGAAAGGGAAGGGAGAAATGTTGTAATTATATTATAATCTCAAAATTTTAAAGTAAAAAAAAAAAAGAAGATGCTTTCTCTGGGTATAAGAAGTTGGGGCCCAGGACTGTGTGGAGAGGAAGAAAGACTGGGGTACCTCAACCCTTGGTTCAGAACTTTTCAAATACTTTCTGTCAAAAGCCAACTGTATCATTGGCAGCTTTGAGTAAAGGCCCTTGAAACTGTCTGGACTCAACATAAAAAGACCTTGGAAAGTAAAGCATGGGGGTACACACCTATAACTTCAGCATTTTCCAGGCAGAGGCAGGAGGATTGCCAAGAGTTCAAGGCCAGCTGGGCATTGGTGCCGCACACCTTTAATCCCAGCACTTGGGAGGCAGAGCCAGGTGGATCTCTGTGAGTTCGAGGCCAGCCTGGGCTACAGAGTGAGTTCCAGGACACAGAGAAACCCTATCTCAAAGTCAAAAAAAAAAAGAAAAAAAAGTTCAAGGCCATACTAGGCTACATAGCAAGATCCTGTCTCCAAAAAGGATAAATGAATGAAAGACTAGTAAATAGGGCTTCGTTTGATACACCCTTGCTTGAGGTTGTCTCAGAAGCATGTGAGGCCCCTCCCAGGATTGGCTGGACCAAACCAGAGTCCATCTTTGCTAAGCTGGATGCTCCTAAGAAACAAGCGGAGAGGTGTAAGGAGGCCTGACCTGAAGGCAAAGAAGTTACTTTACCTGAAGCCACATGACCAGGGGCAGTTCTGAAAAGTTCTTGCAAGGGTTGGTCGCATAATAGAGCCACCAGAACATGCGGGCATCTTTTCGGACAGTCACGTAATCCCATGCTTCCTTGCCTTCTTGTGCGGGCCAGTCGATGGCAGCTCCTGAAACTAAAGCTCAGCGTCATTTCCTGAGGAACATCTAACACCCAGGTTAGTGCCAAGCCTGGGAGAGATGGTCATTCGGGCTAGAGATGATGCTGTATGCTATTGGTAATTCACCTACCTCAGTATATGTGCCCATAAGGAAGAACAAAGACAAAAAAAGAAAGAAAGAAAGAAAGAAAGAAAGAAAGAAAGAAAGAAAGAAAGAAAGAAAGAGGGCTGGCGATATGGCTCAGAGGTTAAGAGCACTGACTGCTCCTCCAGAGGTCCTGAGTTCAATTCCCAGCAACCACATGGTGGCTCATAACCATCTGTAATGAGATCTGGCACCCTCTTCTGTATACATAATAAATAAATAAATCTTAAAAAATATAGAAAGAAAGAAAGAAAGAAAGAAAGAAAGAAAGAAAGAAAGAAAGAAAGAAAGAAAGAAAGAAGGTCAGTTGGGCTCGTTTGTGTTCCCCTTTATCCAGCACTTGAGAGGCAGAGACAGGTGGATCTCTGTGCATTTAAGGCCAGTTCCATCTATGAAGTGAGTTCCAGGCCAGCCAGGGGCTACAAAGTAAGACCCTATCTCAAAAACACACAAACCAATAAACAAAGGCCCACCTACTTCAGCTTTGGAAAAGAGAAATCAAACACGTCTCTCTTGGGCAACACAGTGGGACCATTTGTAAAGAAAAAAGGCTGAGAGTAAAGATCAGTTGTGGAACACAGGCGTGACCTGTGCCAGGCCCTGGGTTCAAGTCCCAGCCAAGGAGGGTGGGGGTGGTGGGGGTGGGAGAGGAGGAGGGAAGAAGCCCTGGGTGGCTTCTGCTTTTTGCTGCCTTCTTCCTGCTTTCAAGCCTCTTCAGCAAGTAAGAGGAAAGACTGGGCCCAGCAGGGAAGAGACGGATGTGGATGAAAAGATAATGTTGTCTTGTGCCCAGGTCCATAATGTTATCACTGGGGAGACGGAAGACAGGAGGATCAGGAGTCTGTGTTCAACCTAAGCACATGCTGGGTTTGAGGCCAATTGGGGAAACAAGAAACCCTAACTTAAAAAAAAAAAAAAAAAAAAAAAAAAAAAAAAGCAAAGAATAAAATAAAATACAATGAAATAGAGAAGGAGGAAGAAGATTAAGAAAACCAAAAAGTGGAGCTGAGGAAATTTGGTCAGTTAGTAAAGTGTTCACCTAGCAAGCACAAAGACTAAAGTTCAATCTCCAGCTAAATGTGGCTTGTGCTTGTATACAATTCCAGGGCCGGGGCTAGAGACAGGCAAATTCTGCGGCTTGCTGGCCAGCCAGCCTAGCCTACTTGGAGAGTTTTGGACCCGTGAGAGTCCTAATCTTCAAAAAAAGGTGGATAGTCCCTGAGGAACAACACCTGCGATTGTCTTCTGACCTCCATAAGTCACACACACACACACACACACACACACACACACACGGTGGCACATGCATACCCTTCCTACACTCAGAAAACAAAAATGAAATAAAATTTAAAAGGCTGGAAAGATGGTTCAACTGGTAAGAGCAATGACTGCTTTTCCAGGGGCCCTGGGTTTGATTCCCAGCATCCACATGGCAGCTCACAACCTTCTGTAACTACAGTTCCAGGGCATCAAAAGCTTTCTCCTAACCCCGGATGGCACCAGGCATATACATAGTACACAAACATATATACAGGCAAAACAAAATTAAAAGTGTTTTTGTGGGCGGTGGTGGTGCTCGCCTTTAACCCCAGCACTTGAGAGGCAGAAGCAAGTAGAGCTCTGTGTTTTCAAAGCCAGCCTGGTCTACAGAGTTGGTTCTAGGACAGCCAGGGCTACACAGAGAAACCCTGTCCGGGGGTAGGGGGTGAGGTGGGGAGGGTATGTAATAAAATGAGAGTCAATTTCCAAATCATTCCACAAAATAAATTTGCTTTTGCCCCAAAACAGGCCAGTGGAGTCAGCTGATATCTGTCTGTTCTAACCCAGCAGAGGCGGCAAGTGTTGTTTCAAAGCTACACCCCAGGGGTGGTAGGATTTGCAGGGGTCTGTTTGGCCTCTGATCTCTGCTTAACCAAATGACCCTATAACGTCACTAGGCAGCTAACCGAGCAGAAAGGGGAGGTGGCTTTTAAACCGCAAGTCTCACTCATCAGCAGTTTCCTGAAACCGAATGTTTTTGTACAACCACCTCTACCTCCGCGTAGAGGAAATCAGAAAAGAGCAGAAAAGGAACTTTGAACTAAAACATAAATAAAAATTAAGAGGTTCAATAGCGATATAAATTATGCAAGGGAAGGACGGGGGTGGGGTGAATGTGTTTAAACAAAAACAAAAACAAAAAACCACGAATCCACTAGCAAATTCGAGAAGGAGGCACCCACCACTGGTACGCCTTCCTTGGGAACCTACCTGCGCTCAGGCCCAGTAGAAGCGACAGCAGCAGCAGCCACAGTCGGGCCGGACAGATCCGCCACGCCAGCTCCATGGTGCACACAGCGCCGCAGCATCAGCAACAGGCTGGACCCAGCCGGGCAGCGCGTGACGGCGGTGGGTGGGCCGTGGGCGGGGCCCGAGCGGAGTCGGGGCGGGGCCTAAGTGGGCCCTGAGGCTCCCAGTGTTCGGCGCTCCCTCTGCCGGTCGGACCCACCCAGGACCTCCGGGCAGGGCTCTCTAATGGTTCTGCCGAGTTCGGTCTCTGCGTTTAGGGAGGAGTTGGGAGGAGGCAGCTAATGTATCATTTGGTTACAAAGTAGGGGAGGGTTGAGAAACAACAGAGGGATGACCTCCATTCTCCCTGACCTGCCCGTGTTTGTCCTCTCCAAAAAAAAGGCCTAGTATTTTATTTTGTAAGACTTGTTCTTATTAGTGTGTGTGTGTGTGTGTGTGTGTGTGTGTGTGTGTGTGTGTGTGTATGTGTGTGTGTGTGTAAGTGCTTATACCACACGTGTGGGCTTATGCAAAAGAAGGAGTGGGATTCCCTGGAGTTGGAGTTACAGGCAGCTGTGGGTGGCAGCTCAGGATGGATGCTGGAAACTGAACTGGGGTCCGGTGAGCCGGCTCTTCATCCCAGGCCTGGCATTTTTAAAACTACATTTGCCTCCACTCAGATTAAGTCAGAGGAAGCATGAATCAGCAGGTCATTTAAAACTAGATTCCATCTGCAGAAATATGTTTTTAAAAACATCATTCTGGAGTGAAGGTTCAGAGGTTAAGAGCATTTGCTGCTCTTCCGGAGGACATGAGTTTGGTTTCCCAGCATCCCCATGGTGGCTCACAACCATCCTTAACTCCACATCTCATATTCCAGGGGATCTGGCACCTTCTTCTGACTTTCTCAGGCACACGTGTGATGCACATGCAAGCAAGCAGGCAAAACTCATATAAATAAAATAAAATGAAACCAAAAAAGTATTCACTTGCCGGGCGGTGGTGGCACACGCCTTTAATCCCAGCACTCGGGAGGCAGAGCCAGGCGGATCTCTGTGAGTTCGAGGCCAGCCTGGGCTACCAAGTGAATCCCAGGAAAGGTGCAAAGCTACACAGAGAAACCCTGTCTCGAAAAACAAACAAACAAACAAACAAAAAAGTATTCACATGTATCGTGAATATATTAAAAATTAAAAAAATAGATCATATACAATCATTTGCTCATAAGTTTTGGTTATATCTTCTTAAACACAACAAAAAATGTATTTTTTAAATCTCTTGATAGCATGTGATCAACATCATACATATAAAAAAAATTAAGGCTCCAGTCAAGGCAGAGACAAATTATAAACATGACAAAGGTCATGACAGGAAAATATCAGAGATGAAATATTCTAGAGATTATTGTTGTCAAGGAAACCCACAAAGACTAGAGGGGTCTCTGGGGTTCCTACCTTCCTCTGCAGTTTTCCAGATGGCTAGCTTAATGAACCTTTCAAAAATGATACTTTGTTGTTGTTGTTTTGTTTTTTTCCTATATTTCTTTTGTTTGTTTTTTTAAAGATTTATTTATTATGTACACAGAAGAGGGCACCAGATCTCATTACAGATGGTTGTGAGCCACCATGTGAGTGCTGGGAATTGAACTCAGGACCTCTGGAAGAGCAGTCGATGCTCTTAACCTCTGAGCCATCTCTCTAGCCCAATGATACATTTTTTTATTGGCTGCTTTATTCCAAGTGGTACTTCAAGTTGTAGGATGTATATCCCAGGTAACCCAAAAGATGTGTGATGATGGGCTACTAGATGCAGGGGTGGTTTTGAACCCTGTTTTGAACTTCAGCACCTAAATTTAAATGGCCTGTAGGTGTGATAACAGGAAAAGTAACTTACCTCTAGACGTAGGTGCATTCAAATCCAGTTCAGTTGTTGCGTTTCCAAACTCAGAAGGGAGTAAACCAGGACCCAGAGATGAGTGAGTTCACTGCAGCCCATTTGCACACAGCAGCCAGAATGAAACTGGAGCAAGGCAACTCTGCCTCCAGCCAGCAGTGATAAGGACTCGGCCCTCCTCCTGTCTTGTGTGGATGTACACTCATCCACTCTGTTCAGTCCCGGCTGACGGCATTCACTTTGCTAGGCTGGGGGATGTTTCTCAGTGGTAGAGTGCTTGCCCAGTGTGTACAAAAAGCCCTGTGTTCAATCTCTAGCATTGCGAAATAAGCAAATGGTGTTGCCAAAATCATTGCGCAGGAGTCTACACGTGTAGCTTAACACCCATGACTGGGGGTAGGCTAGACACCCAGAAGAACTGCTGGGTCAAAAGGCTCGTGCACTGATCATTTAGACAGATGTCGCCAAGTACCACATGACAGGTATGTGCCAGGCCATTTGAAAAAAGAGGTAGCGGCAAATGGAGACAGGAGGATCAGGAATGCAGGCTCATCCTAAGCTACATAGCAAGTCCAAGGCCAGTTCAGGCTATACAAGACCATGTCTCAAAAAAAAATTTGGGCCGGGTGGTGATGGCGCACGCTTTTAATCCCAGCACTCAGGAGGCAGAGGCAGGCGGATCTCTGTGAGTTCAAGGCCAGCCTGGGCTACAGAGCGAGATCCAGGAAAGGCGCAAAGCTACACAGAGAAACCCTGTCTCAAAAAAACAAAAACAAAAACAAAAAAAATTTGGTTTTGTGGGGGTGGGGGTGGGAGTGGGTGCTGTGAATAAATAAAATGCTAATTGGCCAGTAGCTAGACAGGAAGTATAGGCAGGACAAAGAGAGAGGAGACGTCTGGGAAGTGGAAGGCTGAGGAGAGAGATGCTGAGGAGAGAGATGCCAGCCACTTTGATAAGATGTTAAGATACTGGTAAGCCACGAACCACATAGCAACTTATAGATTAATAGAAATGGGTTAATTTAAGATATAAGAACAGTTAGCTAGAAGCCTGAGCCATTAGGCCAAACAGTTTAAATAATATAAGTGTCTGTGTGTTTAGTTTATAAGTGGGCTGCAGGACTGTAGGGGCTTGGCAGGACCAGGGGAAAAACTCTCCAGCTACAAGTGGGGTGGAGGCTGGAAGAGTGTGTGCTAAAGAGATGACTTGGTAATTAAGAGCACTTGCTGCTCTTGCTGGATCCGGGTTTGGTTTTCAGCACCCACACAGTAGCCTACAATAATTTTGTATTTGTAACTCCAGTTTCAGGAGATCTGATGCCCTCTTCTGGCCTCAGTAGGCTTCAAGAAGGCACCGGGCATATATGTGACACCTCTCTCTCTCCCTCCCCCCCTCTCTTCCTCTCTCCCTCCCTCCCTCCCTCTCTCTCTCTCTCTCTCTCTCTCTCTCTCTGTCTCTCTCTCTCTCACACACACACACACACACACACACACACACTCACAGACAAACACATATAACATATAAGTAAATCTAAAAAAAAATCTTCTTTGGAGTCAAGGAATGGTGGTGTATGCTTTTAATCCCAGCATTAGGAATGCAGAGACAAGTGGATCTTAGTGAGCTCAAGGCCATCCAGGTCTACATAGTGAAACACTGTTTCAAGAAGAAGGAAAGGGGGGCTGGAGTTAAGAGCATTGGCTGCTTTTCCATAGGATGTGGGTTCAATTCCCAGCACCCATATAGTGGTTCACAACCATCCATCATGCCTCTGATGCCTTCTTCTGGACTCCTTGGGCAGTGCATGCATGTGACACACATTCAGGCAGGCAGAACACCCATACACATAAAATAAAAATAAATACATCACAGGGCAGTGGTGGTGCACGCCTTTAATTCCAGCACTCTGGAGGCAGAGGCAGATGGATTTTGAGGCCAGCCTAGTCTACAGAGTGAGCTCCAGGACAGCCAGGGCTAAACAGAGAAGCCTGTCTCAAAAAACACAACAAAAAAAAATTAGAAAGAAAAAAGTCATTTTAATTTTATTTATTTGTTAGTAGGGGGATGTGCATGCCATGGCACATGCGGAAGTCAGAGGACAGCTTGCGGGAGTTGGTCCTCTCCTACCAGGTGAGTGCCAGGGACCCACCTCAAGTTGTCAAGTCCTTAACCGCGGGGCCACCTCTCCAGCCCTCAAGCTTTTTGTTTTCAACATGAGGTGAGACTCAGCGCCTGGTACCAGGGCTTGTGTAGAGGCCAGGAGGCAAGGATGAAAACCAAGCTCTAAGAGGGGAGGTCTCATGTAGCTAGAGTTTTCCTGCCTTGCCCACAGTCAGGACAAATCTTTGTCACCCGCCAGTCCCACAGCCGCTCAGACCCAACCAAGTAAACACAGAGACTTATATTGCTCATAAACTATATGGCCGTGGCAGGCTTCTTGCTAACTATGTTCTTATAGCTTAAATTAATCCATTTCCATAAATCTATACCTTGCCATGTGGCTCGTGGCTTACCAGCATCTTCACATGCTGCTTGTCATGGTGGCGGCTGGCAGTGACTCCTTCTGCCTGCCCGTTCTTTCTTTTCTCCTCTCTGTTAGTCCCGCCTATACTTCCTGCCTAGCCACTAGCCAAACAGTGTTTTATTTATTGACCAATCAGAGTAACAGTAACTGACATACAGACCATCCCACAGACCATCCACAGGAAGGGGTGAGGAATGGGGTCACCAAAGCCACAAGGACCTAGAGGCGCTGTGGGGTCACTGGCAACTCCAGAGGGAAAACAAGGAGAAAGGGGAAGAACGGGGGCACAGTAGCCCATTTGGGCCTAAGGAAACTGCAGGATTGCAGCTCCAGGGGTGGAGGGATGGGGCCAGGTGAAGAGGGCCAGTCACAGCCTTAAAGAACGTGAATGGGGATACCTCCACCTCCAAGAGTACCAGAGGGGTGTTGGACAGTCAACGGTCACTTCCTTGGACTCAGGGAAACATTTACACTGACCAAAGGAGAAACTTACCCGATTGCCGCTGGTGAGTGGGGTGCTGAGCCATCAGTGAGCCGGAAGGTGAGTCTGTTCCCAGGGCACTGCAGATGAGGGATAGGGTCCCACTACATCTCAGATCACAGGGAGAGAGCACAGGCACCAGGAGAGCCTATCCCAGTCACGGCACCAAATGTTAGTGTTGCAGCCCTGATGGGAATGTATCCTGACAGCCCAGAGCCCAGGAATAAATGCCACAGAGTCACTGTAATTGTTGCAGCTTATAGCTCTGCTCTAGGGAAAGGTTTCCTCAACTCTGTTCTGTTGGGGGAGAGTTTTCCCAGCCAAGTCCTTACAGCTCTGCTCTGCTGTGCTCGGGGAAAGTTTCCCCAGCGAAAGTGTTACAGTTTTGCTATGCTCTAGCAAAAGTTGTCACAGCCCCGCTCTGCTCTAGCGAAAGTGTCACACTGCACAACAAACCTCACACAAGAGATTTCTTGGGAAGGGAAAATCCAGGAGGGTGGTTGCCTCTAGGGTGAGAAGCAGCAGCACATTGAACAGAATACAGAGCTTATATAGGGTTTCTTGGAGGAGGAGGTGAAGCTTTCCAGGGTGGCTTGGGATTGGTGGGATTTTTGCTTTAGGGATCTTAGGGATTGGTAAAATTCTGTGGCATGACTCTGGGACAAGCTCAGGGATTGGTAGGATTTCAAGGCCTTGACCCTGGTCTTGTCTGGGGTCAAGTCAGGGTCAGGGAGTTTTTCCTTGGCCCTTTTTACCCTACAACCTTTGCCTCCCGAGTGCTGGGATTAAAGGCATGGCCGCCATGTCCAGCTTTGTTTTATGTTATTTTGATTGCCTGTGCCCCTCTAATAACTATGATGGTAATGTAGGGCTGGACTGTAGCTGAGGGAATAAGACATTTCCCTAGCATGTATAGTACAACTCTTTGGCTTTGACCCAAACATCAAAAGAAAGTAATGGTGATTTAATCCGAAAGACCTAAGGATTAGAATAAAAAGAAACTTTTTTCAGTGTGCATACTGACTGCCAAGTCCCAACCATTCCCTGGTCTAATGACCTTGGGGGGTGTTGCTTAACTTCTCTGAACATTAATATTTCCGAAATCTTCCAAATAAGGATAAGAGGTCATACTTTATATGACCTCTTTGTGGTGGTGTTGACGACCCCACAGTTGTTGACTCTATCAACTGTGCTCTATCCCCAGCTCAAAGTTACTGGTTTTTATTGTTTTTAGAGGACAAGCCTTGATTTTAATTATTTTAAAAAGCTTCATAGGGGGCTGGAGAGATGGCTCAGAGGTTAAGACCACTACTAGCTGCTCTTTCAAAGGTCCTTAGTTCAATGTCCAGCAACCACATGGTGGCTCACAACCATCTGTAATGAGATCTGGCTCCCTCTTCTGGCCTGCAGGCATACATGCAGGCAGAACACTGTATACATAATAAATCTTAAAAAAAAAAAAATCTCCGTATTTAACTTTCTGATTCTCCACTTTGTGCCTTTAACACTTTTAGAATTTTTCTGCCTCAAGAAAAGGAAAGCACGCTTGATCTGGTCACAGACACAACACACATGAAACCCCTGAGGCCCCAAGGACATGTGTTTTTGTTGGTTTTAGACATTCTCATGAGAACTTTAGGTCTCACAGCACAAATCCTTCGGATTCTGCCTGGACAAATACCACATGTGGATTCTGGTGCTTTCTTGATCTTTTTGGTATAAAGGTAAAAAATCGTATTACAGGGTTTGGGGTCAGGCTGCTTACTGTTCGTACAGGCTTCCCCCTTCCCCCCCATACACGAACCGATATCTTAGGAGACATCGTGACAGATGCTTGCGTATATTCAGATATTACAATCAGTGCTGGCAGAACTCACGACGGGAGCCTGCAGTACACACTTGAGCCTCTAGGCGGCGCAAGCGCAAACGGTCTCGGGGGTGGCGGCGGGGGGGGGGGGGGGCGAGCCGCGGAGCACGCCTCTCCGTAGCCCTGTGGAACCTCTCGGCTTCCGTTGAGCATGAGCAAGATGGCAGCCTCCGAGACGGTTAGGCTACGGCTTCAATTTGACTACCCGCCGCCGGCCACGCCGCACTGCACGGTCTTCTGGCTTCTGGTGGACCTGAACAGATGCCGAGTTGTCACGGATCTCATCAGTCTCATCCGCCAGCGCTTCGGCTTCAGTTCCGGGGCGCTCCTGGGCCTCTACCTGGAAGGGGGGCTGCTGCCCCCCGCCGAGAGCGCGCGCCTGGTGAGAGACAACGACTGCCTCAGGTGTGCGGGGGCGCGCGGCGCGGGCGTGGGTAGGAGGGTGGGTGGGGTATGCGGGCGGGGGCGCGCTGGCCGGACCGCGCGTCCACCGGCCCGGGGTGGCGAGCTAACTGCAGAGAGGCACAGGCGGGGAGGTCTGGAGTGGTCCAGCCCGTTGGATGGTGCAGCATCCTTCCCTCTGCCCCTGCCTTCTCATCCCAGGGCGGCTAGACTTGGAGCAGCTCTGATGCTCCAGGGGCGGGCGGGCCCAGGGGTCCCTCAGCCAGCCGGGCTCTGTGTGCCCGTCCGCATGGCCACAGACCCGCCTTCTCTGGGCAGCACTCGGTGCGGGAGACCAAAGCAGGAAGGAGAGTAATGTTTTCATGAGCATGCGTGGAATGTCCCACCTTAGCTTCTTGGCCATGGCCGCTGAGGCTAATTTGGTGGGTGTCATTCTGCGTCTCGGTTCATGTGCCATTGGGTTCCTTTGAATTGCTTTTGGAATCCATTTCAGTTGTGAATAGGGACCGCAGACCCGGGGGTCAGGGTAGGGGGTCGGGGTAGGGGTGGGGAGCGTGTTTCAGTTGCAAAAACACAACAAAGCCTTAGATTGGATCCCCAGCCTCCCAAACAGGGAATCCCAGCACTGGGGAGGTGGAGACAAGTGATTCAGAAGTTCAAAGTCATTCTTGGCTAAATAGTTCAAGGTCAGCTTGACACACATAAGACCCTGGTTTTTTGTTTGTTTGTTTGTTTGTTTTAAAGTAAACGCCGGACAGGGTGGCCCATGCCTTTAGTCTCAGCACTCAGAGGCAGGTGGATCTCTTGACTTAAAGGCCTTGGTCTTCATAGCGAGTTCCATGACAGCCAGGGCTCTGTAGTGAGACCCTGACTCAAAAAACAAAACAACAGAATAGGAACACACAATAACTTACGTTTTGTTTTATTTTGTGGTGCTGAGTTTGGAACTCAGAGCCTCATACATGCTGGGCAAGTGCTCTATCACTGAGTATATTCCCAAACCTCACACAATATAGTTTTAAATATACTCTTAGAAATTGAAAAACTAAGCCAGATGTGGTGGTACATACCTTTAATCCCAATACACTCAGGAGTCAGAGGCAAGCAGGTCTCTGTGAGTACGAAGCCAGTCTTGTCTACATAGTGAGTTCCAGTCAATGAGGGTTATGTAGAGAAACCCTGTCTCAAACAATAACAAAGAAATTTTTTTTAAAAATTGACACTGAAGTGAGTATCCAGGGGTGATTGCAGTGTGACTAGTTGACACATGGCTTAGTTATTATCTCAGATGGTGGTGAGATGTGATGGATCATTCCAGTTCACATTCATATCTTGGCTGAATTAGTCCATCCCCCTCCCCCACCTTTAAGATTCAGCTAAAGTGAATTAATTTCAGAATTGTAAACCAGACTATTTCTTGCTTGCCTTTGTTATTTAATATTGCTTTCTCTAGAGAGTGTCACATTTACAAGATTTCTTCAGAACATCAGGGAAATGAACTCGAAACAATGACCATATCTTCGTATCTCTCTCTCTTAAATCAGGAATGCTATTAGTAATTTTTATTAGTAATGTTTTTATTTATTAGTACTGTTCAGCTTCAGGTGACAACTTGAAATAGTCCAAATTTCAAAGTTCTTCCCCTCACGCCTTTAATTTTTGAGGCAAATTCTCTCATGTAAGTCAGGCTGGCCTTGAACTACAGAGATCTACTTGCTTCTGTCTCCCAAGTGCTGGGATTAAAGGCATTCAAGGCTCTTTTCCCTTTTTCTTTTTTCTTTTTTGAGATAGGGCTTCTTGATGTAGACCAGGCAGGCTTTGAACACAGAGACCCACCTGCCTCTGCCTCCTAAGTGCTGGGATTAAAGGCATTCGCTACCATGCCTGGCTGCTCTTTTTCCTTTCCTTTTTATTGACTGAAATAAGTCCATTCTCATTACAATTGAAGGACTATTTAAACAAAGAGAAAGAGCTGTGTCTCTATCTATTAAGTTTAATGAATTAATAACTTGCTGCTGGCTACAGTTAATACTTAGATTAATGGATTACCTAGGAATTACATTTTTAAAATTTATTTATTTATTTATTTTATGTATATGAATGTTCTATCTGCATGTACAATTTTATGCCAGAAGAGGGCACCAGATCTCATTACAGATGGTTGTGAGCCACTATGTGGTTGCTGGGAATTGAACTTAGGACCTCTGGAAGATCAGCCACTACTCTTAACCGCTAAGCCATCTTTCCAGCCCAAATTACATTCTTACGATGATGTTAATGATGTCAAAAACAACAGTGAAATCTGTTACAAGTAATAATTGTAGCAGATGACAGGGAAATTCCTCCTAAATGCCTCAAATGAACAATTGCATGTGGAAAAATGGTACCCCTGTGGGCCTGAGAATGTAGCTCAGTAGCTGAATGAGTGTTTGCCTAGCTAGCATGCCTGAGGTCCTAGATTCAGCCAGGGAGCTAGAGGGGTGGATGTAGTGAGCCTCGCTGGTAAATGATGTAGATCATAGTAAAACAAAACAAAACAAAAAGACTACATGACTCAGTAGCTAAGAGCACTGTCTACTCTTGTAGAAGACCCTGGTTCAGGGTTCAGGTCCCGCACCTACATGATAGCTCACTACAGTCCCAGGAGAGTCTGATGCCCTCTTCTGGTCTTTATGGATACTGCATACACATGGGACACAAATATACATGCATCAAAACACCCAAACAAAGAAAAAGAAATAAAAATCTCAAAAAAATTTAATTAAAAAAGAAAGGCAACTAAATGTGAAAGTTTGGGGGTTTGTTTGTTTGTTACTCTTTTTGTTTTTTTCCAGTTTCTCGAGACAGGGTTTCTCTGTGTAGCTTTGCGCCTTTCCTGCATCTTGCTCCATAGACCAGGCTGGCCTCGAACTCACAAAGATCCGCCTGCCTCTGCCTCCCGAGTGCTGGGATTAAAGGCGTGCGCCACCACCTCCCGGCATTGTTTCTTACTCTTTATAATTGTCTTCCCCTGACAGATTCATTATGTGTATATGTGTCTGTGTCTTGTATGTGTATGTGCACATATGCGTTGGGTTGATGCCTAGTGCCTTCCTCAGTTATGATCGACCTTATCTTTCAGAGACAGGATCTCTCACTGAACCTGGAACCGAGCTAGGCTGGCCTGGCCAGGTGGCTCCAGGGATCGCCTGGCTCTGTCTGGCTCCATTTCCCTGGTGCTGTAACCGACATTCAGATTCATTTTATGTTTTTACTCATTTTAAAGCAAAGCTGGATGGTTAATATGTTCACCTTTTAGAATGGCTAACGCACACATAGTAGAAAGATTGTGAATTAAGGAAAAAGGGGGCATGAAGTTGGGGGCGTCTGAGAGAAGCTGGAAGCTGGTGTTTGTGTGTGAATGTGATTGAAATTAATTTTATGTGTGTATGAAATTGTCAATAAATAAAAATGTTATATTGTTTAAAAAATTGAATTTTGAAGATAGGCAAGCCAAGGTTGGAATATCCTTCTACTACTTATCAGCCCTGGGTCTTGGAAGGCCCCTGTTTGAGTTGTAGTTTTGAGACCTGTGACATGAAAGATTTCTAGTTTGTTGGTAATGTTTAAGTTAGAAAGAAATGTATGGGACACAGTAGATATTAAGTTAATAAAACTAGCCACAATGAGCACGGTATGATGATACTGCCTTTAATCCCAGCACTCAGGAGGAGGAAGAGGCAGGTGGATCTCTGTGTGTTGGAGGCCAGCCTGATCTCCTTAGCAAGTTCCAGGCCACCTAATGTGACGTAGTGAGATCCTGTCTCAAAACAACAAAGACGAAACAAAACTAGCCAATGAATGGGTTGTGCTCTGTGGGTCATTTTGTGGAGCGTTCATCCTTAGGCTGTGTGGCAGTCTGCCGCTGTGGCCATGTGGAACTGCATCCTGGAGCTCTGCTTGCTAGTTGCTCTCTTCTTTTGACAGGGTTAAATTAGAAGATGGAGGACTCCCTGAGAATCTGGTCATAAGAAATGGTGGCGACTCTCATTTTGTACCCAGAAAAGCGAAGAAGCGGGCTTTTAAGTTGGTGGAGGATGAAGAGACGGAACTGGGTTCCAAGTGCTCAAAGAAGCCCTGGAAAAAGCAGGAGGAGGGCCATAGTGAGAAGGCCTTGGGCCCGGAAACAAAACAGGTTCCAGATGAGATGGGGAGGGCGAGAAACAAGAGAAAGAGCAAAGTAACCGGCAGCCCAGCAGAGGAGGAGGAAGAGGCCAAAAAGAAATCACCAAAAAGAAAGGAGAAATGTGAACATAAGAAGCAGACCAAGGCCTCCAAGTCTTCCAAAACACCAGCGCCCAAGGAGTGGAGCCCACAGAACTGCAGCTCCCCCAGGGGCTCCCCCAGAGGCTCCCCGAAGGGCTCCCCCAAGTGCTCCCCCAGAAGCAGCCTCACTAAAGCCCGGAGGAAAAGCAACGCGGGACCCAAAGGGAGCCCAGGCTACCTGTCAGAGTCGGATTCCGGTCCAGAGTCAGTCGGCGATGACCACTGCAGTGTCACAGTGCAGGGGGGCACCTTTTCCGAGAAACTGTCAGCTGAGCTGTTGAAAGATGGGCCCGCTACAAAATCTGCAGCTGCCACCAGACAGTCCTCAAAGCCTGCCTTCGCCTTCAGCTCCGGCAAGGGCAAGGCCGCCCGAACCTCCTCATCCAGTTCAGACTCCAGTTCGGAGTCAGAGGACCAGTTTGTGGTGTCCCAGAACATCCCCGAGGGCACCTCGGACTTCCTAAAGGCAGCAGGCCTCTTTGCAGGGCAAGGGTGTCCAGAGCTGATGGTGCAGACGCCGGGAATTATGGGATGGAAAACTGACTCAAGCAGAGGCAGGCAGACTGCTGGTCCTTCTCCCAGTGTGCCTGTCTCCAGCAGTTTGGGAAGAGGATGGGGACGAGGAGAGGACTTCTTGTTTGGGAAGGGACTGAGGGGCCGGGGTGTCCGGGGCCGAGGTCGAGGCCGAGGCCATGCTATCTCCTGTATCTTAAACAGAAGCTCTGAGAGCCAGAAGCAGAAACAGTTAAATGACATCCTAACGAACTCATCCATTGTGATCCAGGTAAGGAGTCATTGTGAGTGGGCCTCCTCCCTTTCCCCGTGGTGTGCATCTTAGCTCTGTGACAAGTCCCCCTTTTCTCACCAGTAACGACGTCAAACGTGATTGTTTTCCAGAATCCTGTAGAGACACACAAGAAGGACTATAGCCTATTGCCACAGTTGGCAGCTGCCCCTCAAGTCGGCGAAAAGATTGCATTTAAGGTATATGTTAAAACAGCACCAACTGTAACAAAGGCAAGATTTCCATCCCCCACAGACACACAAGGCTTACTTAGTGAATCTTACTAAGTAATGTCTCCCCAAACTGTCTGCACGTGTCAGAAGTCGTGGTGGGGCCTCAGGTGGGGGGCAGTGTGCACCTCTGCACGGCACCTGTTCCTGGGCTAGGGAAGAAGTCCCAGGAGGGGCGGGGACTTGAGGATTCTTCTTCTTCTTTTGTAGCTGTTGGAACTCACGTCGGACTACTCCCCCGATGTCTCTGATTACAAGGTAAGGCTGTGTCTATGAACACAACGAAGTCAGCTGGTTGTGGTGGGGTGCACCTGCTGTCCAGGTTACTCAGGAGGCTGAGGCGGGAAATCATTTGAGCCTAGGAGTTCACAGCTGGCCTGGGCAATATAGTGAGCCTCCATCTCTTTAAATAAATAAATAAATAAATAAATAAATAAATAAATAAATAAATAAATAAATAAAAAGATTAAATTGTCATTATGTCAGAAACTTGTTCAGTGTAGCAGCACTTTTAATCCTGGCACTCAGGATGCTGAGGCAGGAGAATTTTGAATCTGAATGGAACTAGGCTGACATAGGGAGATCCTGTTTCAAAATGTTTTTAAATAGATGAAGTATGGGGCTAGAGAGATGCCTCAGTGGATAAGAGCCCTGGCTGCTCTTCCAAAGGTCCTGAGTTCAATTCCCAGCAACCACATGGTGGCTCACAACCATCTATAATGGGATCTGATTCCTTCTTCTGGCCTTCAGGTACACATGCAGATAGAACACTCATACACATAAAAAAATGAAAAACTCTTAAAAAATGAAATATTGATATATTTGAATAATACTTGCATGGATAATATGAATTTTCATAAATAATGTCATAAAGGAGAATGAGAGTCCTGTGGACATTTTAGAAGTGTCACTGTGAAGTCTCCTAGTCTTCTGTTGCTGACACTTGAGAGAAAAACAGGGTGGGAATGATGAGCTCCACGTGGAGTACAGGGACTATTGTGCTTCTGCGGAGCAAGCTTAGGCCCTGTCTCAAAAATAAACACGAAGACAAGACAAATAAGTCAATAAAAAGCACCTCTTGTCTGTGCCCAGAGTGTAAGGGGAGGTTGTGAGTGGTGGGGCTGGAGAGATGGCTCAGCATTAAGGAGTGCTTGCTGGCTGCTCTTAGAAAGGACCGGGGTTAGCTGGGTGGTGGTGGTGCACACCTGAATAGTCCCAGCACTCGGGAGGCAGAGGCAGGCGGATCTCTGTGAGTTCGAGGCCAGCCGGTCTACAAATTGAGTTCCAGGTGAGTCAGGGCTGTTACACAGAGAAACGTGGTCTTACAAAACATCCCAAAAAAGCTCATTGGTTGGCCTCGGTATATGGCCCCACAGCTGACTCGCCATTGCTGCTCAGCAGCAGGGCAGTGTTCCTCTCTTTCAGTGTTGTTCATTTATTTCTCGAGACAGGGTTTCTCTGTGTAGCCCTGGCTGTCTTGGAACTCACTCTGTAGATCAAGCTGGCTTCAAACTCAGATCCCCCTGCCTCTACTACAATTAAAGGGAACACCACCACGCCCACCCGGTTTAAGTTTTTTTTTTATGATTTATTTATCTTTATTTTATTTGCATTGGTGTTTGATATGTTTCTGCTGATGCAAAAGTCCAGGTCAGACCAGATTAAAAACAGATAAATGCAGGTTTATTGGGTATTGCTCTCATGTAGGTTCACCGGCCCCAGTGAACGGGGTCCGAGAAGCCACATGCCTGAGCTAAGGCAGGGAGGTTTTATAGGTGAGGTTTGATGACGTGCGAGCCAGGAGCTGGGCTTGTGCCCGGGTATGGTCAGAAGCCAAGCCCCTTGGCAGGCACTTGGATGGTCATGTCAGAAAGGTGGGTTGCTACTGGAAATGGGTAATTGGGCTTTTGGTGCTATTCCTTTGCTCAGAATTTTCTCAGTGCCTGGGGCGTGGGGTGGGAGGTGCTGGGGAAGTAGGGCAGCCCAGGTTTCCTAGGTTGTGCAGGGGCCAGCAGGGGTTCCAACCAAACAGGGTTTTGCCTGCATGTATGTCTGTGTGAGGCTGTCAAATCCCTTCAAGCTGAGTTATAGACAGTTGTGAGCTGCTGTATGGGTTCTGGGAATTGAACCCAGGTCCCCTGGAAGGGCAGACAGTGCTCTTAACCTCGGAGTCATCTCTCCAGCCCTCCTCCACCCCCCTTTTAAATTTTTGAGGGGCAGTGTCTTAGCTAGGTAGTTCAAGCTAGCCTCAAATCCATGTGCCTCCTGCCCTCTGCCTCTGAGTGCTTGGATTACAGGCATGTACCCTCCCATCTGGCGTCAGTGCTTTCAACCTGGAGACCTGGGAAGAAGCAGCTTGTGACCTTTTTGGTGACAAGGTGCCTTTCTGCCCCTGCTCAGGGGTTGTGCCCGTGCTTTAGAGTGCCCCCCCCCCACGGTGCCGGGACCGGAAGCACCGCTGTGTATGGTGAAGGCTGTGACGCTACTCCTCCCGTGAGCACACTGCTCTAGTCCACCTCCTCCCTCACCCCATCAATTCTGGGGACCTACTATAATGTTTTCCTTTTGTCAAGTGCTGCAGGTATCTGCCAGTCAGGACTAACGTGTGTCCGTTGTACCTCTGTCAACATTTCTGTCTATTCAGGGAGAGTGCTTATCACTCCATTGTTGTTTTTATTCCTCTACATGTTGATTTGTTGAGATAAATTTATATCACATGAAAGCAGCCATTTTACAGTCTACTTGCTTAGTGTCCTTTAGTACATTACAGTGTTTTACATGGAGACTTTTGACTTGGTCTTTTATTTTTGGAAGGAAGGAAAAATATTAAGCCACAACCCAGAGACCCAGCAAGTGGATATAGAAGTCCTCTCATCCTTACCAGGTGAGTCTTTTAGAAGCGGATGTGGAGAGTTAGACTCCGCCCCACAATGTGTGCTGAGCAGTCTTTACACGTAGAGGTGTGCTTTCCCTTGACCTCTGCTCGCCTAGTACCTGTCAGCACACTGTGCTCCTGGGACCTGTGGCACCTTCTCCCTGGATGGAGACATTGGGCTGACTGTTCTTATCGCTGTCATCATACACTTGGCAGGAGATTGTAAGTACTGGTGAATGTACGCTGGAAGAGCGTTACTTCTAGGAAACTTAAACTGAGTGCTGATTCGGGGAGGTGCCAGAAAAACTGCTCGTCAGCTGTTTGCATAGGTCAGCTAGAAAAGAGCAAGAGAAGGCCGGGCCGTGGCGGCAGCGCATGACTTAAATCTCAGCATGCGGGAGGCAGAGGCAGGCTTGGCCTCTGTGAGTTCAAGGACAGCCTGGTCTACAGAGAGAGTTCCAGGACAGTCAGGGCTACACAGAGAAGCCCTGTCTCAGAAAACAAAAACAAACAAACAAAAAGGTCAAAAGAAATTTTGTAAAAATCTAGGAAGAATCTACATGTAGATAACCTTGGAAACCTTTACATTTCTGTGTCATTTTTTTACATCTTTTTTGTGTATGGGATCAGAATCATGGCTTATGCCCCCCGGAGAGGTGCTCTACCACTGCGCTACATTCCCTGTCCTCTCATATGGGCTTAGAAACCAGCACTGTTGGGTGTGGTTCCGGCCCCTGAGAAGGGAGGAGGGAGGAGGCTCCCGAGCTTGCGGCCAGCCTGAGCAGCTATAGAGGGAAGACGAGAGGGAGGGTGCTCTCGGGTCCAAAGCGTGTGCATGCACAAAGAAGCCCTGGGTTCCATCCCAGTGCTGCCTAAAACCGGGCACAGTGGCACACTCCTGTAGTCCCAGCATGCAGGAGGCTGAGGCAGGAAGATTAGGAGTTCATGGTCATCCTCAGCTACATAGAAAGTTAGAGGTCAGCCTGGGTTACATAAAACCCTGTCTCCAAAAAAAAAAATAGAAACTGAAAATTACATAGAATTTATTAGGGATATAGCTTATAAAAATTTCATTTTAGTGAGGTGGTGGCAGTGCTCACTTTTAATCCCAGCACTCGGGAGGCAGAGGCAGATGGGTCTCTGTGAGGTCAAGGCCAGCCTGGTCTACAGAGTTAGCTTCAGGACAGCCAATGCTGTTATACAGAGAAGCTCTGTCTCAAAAAACAAATGAAAAAACCCAACTTTCCAGTGAACAGGACCAACTCAGAAGGTTGGCTTTTGTGTATTAAATACAGAATAAAATGCTGAAATGTGTGTATATGTTTATAGTCTTTCTATTTTTGTGATGCTGGGGATTGGCTAAACCCAGGACCTCAATGGCATATTGTAAATGATTCTCACACCTATTGGTCCTGAAAGCCTGGAACGAGACTTTTACTGTGTATAGCTTGGGTACCTAACCAGGAAGCAGGATAAATGGACAGTTGGGATCTTGGAGATAGCTCAGATAAAAAGTTTGGTAAAAAGTTTGCTGGCAAATATGAAGACCAGTGGTTGGTTCCCAGAACCATTAGACAAAAGCCTGGAGTGATGCTGGGTGCTTGGAATCTGCTGGAGAGGTAGGGACAGGTGGATTCCTGGGACACGGTGACCAGCCAGCCTGGCCAGATCAGTAAGAATCGGTGCTTCAACAGCAACAAAGTGCTAGGAACTCCCTGAGCAAAGGATCAAAAAGGGGTCATGTTTGAAGTGCCATCCTCATGAGCCTGAGTCGAGTTGTATGGACCTGGCCAGCAGTGGGAATGGTAGCACTGTGCCTGCCTGTGTCCTTCCTGACTTTAGGAGAACTGGCTGTGATGAAAAGGAGGAAGGTGTTCAGGTGACACCAGCCCAAAGCTTCATAAAGTGGCTCACACCTCAAGTCCCCCTGAAGTTATGGCACTCGGATACCGAGGCAGAAGGGTTTTGAATTTGAGTCAGGTAGGGCTCAAACCAAAACAAACGAAAGCCTACCAAGTGAAAAGGAAGCTTCTCAGCTAGGTGGTAGTTGGCGCACGCCTTTAATCCCAGCACTCCAGAGGGAGAGGCAGGAGGATCTCTGAGTTCAAGGCCAGCCTTTTCTACAGAGTGAGTTCCAGGACAGCCAGGGCTACACAGAGAAACCCTGTCTCAAAAAACAAAACAAAAAGAAACTTCTCAGAGCTGAGCTGTTGCATGGTATCAGGAGCTCAGAGGATCCAAGCTCTGAAGGGAGCAGCTGGGGCACAAGGCACAGAAGGACGTGTGGAGGCTGCAGGAGGCAAGCAGGACCCACTTTGAGAGACGTGAGCACGTCTGTCCAGTGCCTGCTCTTCTAGATTCGAGTACACAGTATGCATTCGCTAGTTTTGTTTGTTTTTTAATTTCTTTGTACAGTAAAGATTTTTAAAGTTTGGGGGTTTTATTGGGTTTGTTTTAATTTCAGTTTTTTGTTTTTTTGAGAATTTCATACATGAGTACTGTTATCACATCATCTTTCCTCCTCTTCCACCCCCAGACCAACTTCTGTGGTCCCGTCCCGTCTGCCCCCCTTGCCCCCAGTTTTTTTTTAAACATATTTCGTGTGTGTGTGTGTGTGTGTGTGTGTGTGTGTGTGTATGTTTGGGCATGTGACGGTCAGGACAACTTTCAAGAGTTGATTCTTTTCTTCCACCGCACGGGTCCTGGGGATCGAACGCACCATCTTCGGCTTGTGCAGCAAGTCCTTTCCTTTGCTGACTCCTTTCCCTGTCCCTCCTCCCTTTTTATGAGCTGGAGGCTTAAAGATCCCTGTGTGGAACTTGCTATGTAGCCAGTGATGACCTTGAACTTGTGATTCTCCTCCTGAGTGCTAGGATTCGAGGTGATCACAACCATGCCTAGTTTTATGGGGTGTTGGGAATTGAACCTAGGGCTTTGCACATGCTAGACAAGCACTCTACCAACTGGGCTGTATCCCTGGTGAGATTTTCAATATTTTGATGAATATTTTTAAAAGGTTTTCAGACGATCATAATTTTGCCCATCAATTACTGATTGTATGGTTTCAGCTTGTATGACATTTTTCTAATTCCACATTATTGTACAAGGCTGAAGCCTGCTCGTGTTTCTAAGTTTAGGCACATAAGATTTTTTTTTTTTTAAAAAAAAAAAAAACAGCATTCCATACCTTCCATCGTGAAACAAGATTATCCTTTGGGAGTATCTTGTGGTTGCACATTCTATATTGGGTGTTCTCAGTGGGTTTTTCAAGCCCGTGTCATTCTGATGAAGGGAAGCTCATCTCTGATAAATGCTAAGGAAGTTCTGTTGCTGGCACAGGGCCATGTCTTCTCTAGCAGTACGACACTTTCCTGAATGACCCCAGCCTTCACATCAGTTTCCCAGTGGGTTGAAATCCCTGTGAGGAACATCTAACCACAGAGAAATAATGCACTGTCTTTCTGCCCTCTGCTCTCAGCTCTGAAAGAACCTGGGAAGTTTGATTTGGTCTATCACAATGAGAACGGAACCGAGGTGGTGGAGTACGCCGTGACGCAAGAGAGGAGGGTAGGCAAGCTGCTCTTAAGACTTTTGACAGAAGGGGTGGGGATATGAAAGGTGACACTGCAGCTTCCTGAACAGCTTGTGTTAAAACCCTGGAGGACCAGGGCTCTGGGGCAGTTCGTCTTCCTGTGGAATAGCAAACAAGTACAAGTTCCAAAGCAGGGTGCTACCGTGGACCTCCCAGAGCCCACGTGGCAACACACCCAAACACTGCTTTCCTGTAGGAAAGCATAGCACTGATTGAAAACTCGAGTTGTGTAGGTCCCCATAGGAGCGGGCATATGTCAGACTTCATATTACCAAATACCCCGAGAGCCACCGCTAGAGCTTGAGCTTAGCCACGTGACCAGGCTCAGCTCCAGAAGTGTGAACTCAGAAGCCTCCCTCATTACCAGTTGTTACTTACTGCCCCTCAGATTCTCTGGTCCCAACCTGTGTGGCATGGATGGCATGAAGAATGACATAACACGGTGATTCTGTCCCCTGATAATAGTCTGTTTTATTTTAATGTTTAAATTACGTTTATTTATTGTGTGTGTATGCCACCGCATGCATGTGGAGGTCAGAAGACAACTCGCAGTTAGCTGCTCTCGCCTTCCCCATGTGGATCCTGGGATTGAACTCGGGTCGTCAGGCTTGGTAGCAGGCACCTTTACCTGCTGAGCCACCTTGCCGGCCCTAACGTATGGAGAGCGCATGGTCTGTGTGTTTCCCTCCGTTCAGAGCCAGCAGTCAGGTGGTGGCAGGAGCCGTTTGGCAGCTTGATTATAGTTAAGACAGTGGTCCCTCTTTGTGCTCAGATGTCAAATCTTTTTCTTATTTTGCTGTTATATTTAAGTGCCGAACACTCTTGTCTTGTCTGAACTCTGAGCCTGTGGTGACCCAGCCAGACTGTGCTGCCTGTCTGTTAAGGCAGAAGCGCCCCTAGGATTTTTTTTTCTAGAAACACATTCTTAGAGTTTGTGGCAGTGCCACCTCCTATACTTCTATGTTTGCAACATTTAAACCATATCATTTTTTGTTGAAATACGTTCCTGGAAAAACTGCAAGAAAACCTGTCGTTTCCCTTTTTGACACCAGATGGCTCTCATCATTCACCCTCGCTGAGTGCTTGGGGCATCTCTATTGGAAAATTGTGTGAGAGCTCCAGTTCTGCACAGAAATTTACTTAACTAACCTGCAATGTTTACCTTAAAATCTGTGTGACGTCAAAGTGAGTTGATTAAATTGGATGTTTTGTGTTTTTCCTCAGATCAGTGTGCACTGGAAAGAGTTGATTGATCCGAGACTGATTATTGACTCTTCAAATAGCATCTCAAGTAAATAGCTTGTCTGCACATAAGCTCTGACCTCATCGCCTCGAAGTCTATAAGGATTGTTTGTGACCGTGACCATAGCCTGGAGTTGTAAGAAGAAGATTAAATGTCGTTTGGACTCTCTGTTATCTTCACTTTACCATATTAGAAAAAGAGATCTACCTCATCGTTTAGAGTGACATGGGTGTTAGTTTGTGGACCTTTATTTCCCTCAGGCTAAGTTCAGTAACCCAGTTGAAAGCGCGGTGTTCCCTGTGGGCGGACCAGTATGGCAGGGCGCTTGCCTCTCTTCCACCTGTCGGACCACAGTAGCAATCGTCAGTAGGAGTTTACAGTACCACACGCAAGATCGTGCTGTGCATCTTGTTTTTTAAGTCACATTTTCAAATACTAAGGCATGTTTCTTGACTTAATTTTTTACCATGTGAGTTGTTCTGTTAAGCATGGAGCATCTCACGCATTCTGAGTGTTTTATACTTGTCATCCTCAAGACTTAATGGAGTTGGATTTGTTGCAGGTGATGAGTTAAGGAATCCTTTCCCATTGTTCCAGCTGTAAAATACAGGGTTCTCAGGGCCTGTGTGTGTAGAGGGCAGTGGGAAGACAACCTCGTATTGCCTGGAGGACAATTGGCCTCCCACTGCCAGAGGGCTGGCCATGAACCTCAGACTAGGGGCAAGTGACCTTGCCACCAAGGATGCCAGGAGTCTTGGCTCAGTGTGCTGAAGTGAGGATCTTGAACAGAAACTTCCTTTTCTGCTATTATTCAGCAAAGCTAAAGGCTGAATATAAACTGTGCAAATTGCTTTAACAAAAACTTAGATCCCTCCTTCAGCTTTGCAAATTTTTAAATAAAATCATACTGAACTCAATTTCCATGCTGAGTTATCATGTTTGAGTCCTACAAATAGTCATCTTGGTTTTATAATCATTTTTATAACAAGGCAGCTTGCTTTGCACCTGGGAGGCCCAGACAGGAAGTTTAAAAGTTCAGGGACAGCCTGGGCTGCATAGTGGGATAGTATCTGAAAAAAGTTGTTGTTGTTATTATTATTATTATCATTATTATTATTGCTTTGACCCAGTCTGTTGTCAAAAAGTGTGGTTCAGTGGAGTTCTATACAATCTGGGAGCTGTTGGATCAATGAAGATTCTGTTTAATTAATCTGTATAATGGGAAAGTATGTCAAAGTGTGTATTTGCCGATTTGTAGTGATGAGTTTTACTCTAGGAGGGCAGCTCAGCCCTAAGTGGTAGGACTTTGGCAGTGAGCCTTTGTATAGCATGCTGTCTTTACACGGCTTGGAAAACAGATTGAGAAAAGTAGTCAGTATTGACTGGGCTCAGAAGTGTGGACCTCAGGGTGTGTTTTCAGATGTAATCAGCATATGAACTGCCCTTCCCTCTATGCTGAAAATAGAATGCACAGAAAGATGAAGTCAGTTAGGGTTCATAAGCTGCTTTCTGAAAAACACAGGAGTTTAGAAAAATAAGTATATCATGTCCAATGAATTAAAATTTGTTTTATGAAACCTTTGCTTTATTTGTATATACACAGCCATGTGAGGACTGGGTCCCCTGTAAAGTATTTGTGTGTTTCTTCATAAAGGGCTGGAAAGATGGCTCAGTGGTTAAGAACACATACTGCTTTTATGGAGGACCTGAGTTAATTCCCAGCATCTGATGCCTTGAGCACCCACTTATGAGTACACCCCCCCACACACACACACACATACACACAATTTAAAGTAAATCTTTAAAAAATAAAAAATAGCTAGGCGGTGGTGGCGTACACCTATAATCCCAGCACTCGAGAGGCAGGGCCAAGCAGATCTCTGAGTTCAAGGCCAGCCTGGTCTACAGAGTGAGATCCAGGACAGGCACCAAAACTACACAGAGAAACCCTGTCTTGAAAAACCAAAAATAAAATAAAATAAAAAGTAATTTTTGACACAGTCTAGCTATGTAGCCCCAGCTGGCCTAGAACTCTGGCTTTGTAAACCAAACTGGCCTCAAGTTTACTGAGATCTGCTTGCCTCTGCCTCCTAAACACTGGGATTAAGATGTGAGCCATCATGTCTGGCTGAAAATAAAGTCTTTAAAAATCAAAGTATGGTGGAGAGGAATAGGAGTGGTGACCTCTGACCTTTTTATGCACTCATGTGCGTGTGTGTGCACACACAGAATCACTTTTATGATAAATGAATTATTTCTCAGTTAAAAAAAAAGGCATGGTTGCAGCTGCATAGTGATATTGCATTAATATAAAGGAAATGAGCAAATTCCTCAGAAAACACATTAAAAGACACAAGAACAAATTAAAAATCTGAATTTTTTAATAAATACTTTATTTACTTTTATTTTATATGCAATGGTGTTTTTGCCTACTTTCATGTCTGTGAGGGGCCCCTGGAACTGGAGTTACAGACAATTGTGAGCTGCCATGTGGATGCTGGGAATTGAACCTGGATCCTCTGGAAGAGCAGTCAGTGCTCCTAACCACTGAGCCATATCACCAGCCTCTGGATTTTTTTTTTAATGTGTCTGGATGTTTTGTTTACATGTATGTCTGTGCATTGTGTGCATGTTTTGTGCCCACAGAGGCCAGAAGAGGGTGCTGTATCTTTTGGGACTGGAGTAACAAGCAGTGAGGGTGCTGAGAATTGAACTCCAGATTCTCTGCAAGAGCAACAAGCCCTCTTAACCTCTGAGCTAATTCTCCAGCTCCAAGTTCTGAATATCGTTACAGCGGCTGGAGAGTTTGCTTCACTGAGCTGGAGAGATGGATGTTTCAGATGTTAAGAGCATCTGTAACCCCAGTTCCAGGGGATCTGATGTCCTCTTCTGACCTCCACGAGCAATAGGTATACATGTGATACACATACACGCAGGCAGAAAAATCATATGCATAAGATAAATCTTAAAATTTAAAAAGAAATTGAATTCACAATTCAAAGCTTTATCTTGGAGAAAATTGAGACCAAGATCCCTTAACATTGAAGAAGCGAAGCACAAGCTCTTTCAGAATAAAGGGCATTCTCAGTCCTTTATGAAGGTGACATGACCCAGATGGCTCCACGTGACAGGTATTTTAATGGGTTTAGAGACCACCATCCCTCAGATTCACAGTAGCATTGTGTCCTTTGGGGGCTTAGCATCCAGCACCCGTGTGTTGAAGGCGGGACACCCTTGTGTCCATAAGGTGGTGCTGTTGAGAGGCGGGGCCTCTGAAGGCCTGGCGTCACCGAGGGAGGGTGCTCTATCTGACAGGCATACCTGCCTCTACTTGCTTCTGCACCACAGATTCAAAGCAAAGGGACCAATTGATCATAAAGTAGAACCCCAAAAAACAGAGTTGAGGTTCACCCTTTCCTGTTACTCCGTCATCTCTGGTTTCATCACCATGATAAGATGCTGACTCAAAAGGTCTGTAAACAATATTAGCAACCCCTGACTGTGGTTGTAGTTCAATCTAGTGCTTGCCTAAACTGAATGTGCTTGCACATGGCTATAATTAGTACTTTGGAGGTGGAGACAGGAGGACCAGATTGGGGGGGGGGGGAGGAAGAAAGAGGAGGAAGGAAAAAGAGAAGGAAGAGGAGGAAAAAGAGAAAGAGAGAGAGAAAGAAAGAAAGAAAGAAAGAAAGAAAGAAAGAAAGAAAGAAAGAAAGAAAGAAAGAAAGAAAGAAAGAAAGAAAAAGAAAGAAAGCAAAAGATGGGACCTGCAAGATGGTTCATCAGGTAAAGGCGATTGCAGCCAAGCCTAACAACTTGAGTTCTATCCCTGGAATCCACTTGGTGAATGAAGAGAACCATCTCTCTCAGGTTGTCCTCTGACCTTTGCATGCATGTTGACGCATGCTCATGTCATAACAAGCACACACCCCTGAGAGCACAAACACACACTAACACACTTTAAAATTTTAATGATAAAAATCAGCAAATCAAACCCAGCAATATATAAAATGGTAGTACTTCATGCCTTTTGGTTGTTCCAGGAGTGTGTTGACGTTCCATTGGTGCACCTCGTACCACTCACCAGATAAGGTAGAAAAGCCAGCTGATGGGTGTTGACTAAACAAATGAGAGTTCCTCTATCAAAGCATGATCACAGTTTGGGAATAAAAACTTTTGAACTTTGTTAGAACTCTTTACACTTAGTTTATGGTTGGGAATAACTTTGGCGGAAACAGGAGGAATTTGAGGCCAGCCTGGGCTACACAGTGAGAGTTTCTTTTTCAAAATCTGGGGAGGGTGGGAGTTTGTTTTTAAATGTTTTGGGGACATAGACATGACAGTACATTTAAAAAAAAAAACCAAACAAACAAACAAACAAAAAAAAAACCCAAAAAACTAAGCTAAGAGACCTAAGATTTTGGGACCTCCCTCTCACCCATTCTGTTACATGCCTATTTCACAATAGGTCTTTGTCATTTAGACATCTCTGGCTTTTTCCCTCTCTTAACCTTTGATCACGTTAACTATACATTCTAGCACTAAGTTACACCCCCAGCCTCTCTGGCTGTCTTTTAAAGGAGAATCAATGTCCTTTATAAGGGTTTGAGGATTCAAAGGTGCATGTTCAAACCACAGCTGAAGTTTCGTAAGGACCGCACTGGTGGGAATAATGATATCGTATTTGCAGGTGAATGAAGCTTCTTCACCTATTTTTCCCAACCTCCAGATACAGAACATGGTTGCTAGGCATTACCCGGATGGAGCCATATAGTTCCCTCTTGACCAGCTGGGTCCCATTTGACTTTGGAACATTGCCGGACTGAAGATACCAGTTACAGTGATAAACAAACACACCCTGCCAGCCAGGAGCAGTCCCTGGCCTCACGTCAGCCCATTGTAAAGGTTAACGATGATTCACGGTGCTCATTACCGCCTACATCTGATGTGTTTACACATAGGGTCTCCCAGCGTCACAGATGAGAAATCCATGCCCTCAAGAGGAGCTGGCCTCTCAAGGACACTCCCCTTCACTGCTACAGGCAGAACTGTTTGGCTCGTACCCCTTCAGCTCTCGCTCTGTGGCACGCCTGTTGTGTAGAAGGGCTTCCTGACTCTCTCCCCCTTGGAATCTGATAAACATGGAGTCATGGCTCTCCCAGTGATCTCCATTGTCCAATCAGCCTTTCTCAACCACTCAGCCTAGAGAGAGAATTCCACCTTCTGCCGTGAGGCAGCAGGCTCCTCCACCCATGATAATTAGGCTAGAGGTGGATTTTTAGAGTGTTTATTTCCTGGAAACTGCTTTGCTTCTCCCTTGGGAGGCAGCAATTTGTAGTAGGAAGTATTTGCCTCCTGGAACCAGATAGGCCCTGTGCCAGTGTCCATTGTCCTAGCTGGATTGCTCAGTTTCTCTAAGCCTGTTTTTTCTCTGTAACGTGGGATGATTTTGTCTCCTTCAAGGGTTACTGTAAGGAGGGTCTCAGCATCTCACCCTAGAATCCTTTTGTCTTCTTTTTCCGTGCAGACAACTACTACCAAAATATGAATGGGAACAGATGGGATGATAGGCCCCGGGGAAACAAGCCCATGGATGAAAACGAGAGCAGCCAGCACTTAGGACGTGGAGTTCATCAGTCCCGAGCTGGAATCCCAGCTCTGTTTGTGACAGTGTCTTGACCTTTACCACTAAAAATGGATGTAGGACACCGACTCCTAGGGCTTCGTAAGGAATTTTCCGATAATATACTCGACTTGTCTGGTACACAGTAGGTTCCTCATAAACAGTGGCTGTTAGATACCATGGGATATTTACCTTGTCTTCATGGCTGCCTAAACTTATCATCCAAGGTAAACTCCCATAATTCCTCCAAAAACTTTTCTTTGCCACCATCAGATTTCCCAATGAACACCTGTAGTCTCCTGTCCACCCATGTGTTCTGCACTTGGCCTGGAATGGGGGACCCACAGAACTGAAAACAAAATAAGCCTAATGAATGATTTTGAGGAAAAAAAAAAGTCTGAGGCTCCAATATTATCTGTGTGCACATAAGAGGGAAAACATTTGTTAAATTTGGGAGTCCCCAAATCCCAGGTAAGTAAAAATTGCTATTTTTTCCAGTACTGGAAATTGAACTTGGAGCCTCACACATGCTAGGCAAGGGACTCTACCACTATGCATATCCCCTTATTACTTAAAAAAAAAAGGGGGGGGGTGTCTTGCTATGTAGCCCAGGCTGGTCTTGAACTTGAGATCCTCCTGCTTCCGTCTCCCCAGAGAGAGTGGGATCATAGGTGTGCCCCACCTCACCCAGTTTAGAAATACTGTAACCAATCTACCATAAGTGAAGAGATTTAAAGAGGCAATTGTGTCTCTCAATCTATCAAATTATTGAAACAATGACCCCAAAGAAATGGGAATTTCCCCAGAATCCCCTGGGGAACACTTGCCTCCTGAAAAGAGATTTCCCACAGAAGACTGGACCAGAACCGTTTGGATATGCTTGTTTTTGCCTTGTCTTTTTTTTTTGGAGCTGAGGACCGAACCCAGGGCCTTGTGCTTGCTAGGCAAGCGCTCTACCACTGAGCTAAATCCCCAACCCTTTTTGCCTTAGTCTTTTAACATCGATCTCACTTCAGAACCTGGAAGATGGACTTGAGGAGTTTGCTGGGTCTTTTTGTGGCCACAGTGAACAAATCCTTTTCTGCTTTCCTCTTTTGTTTCTTTGAATTGTCTTGAGGACCGGTGCCTGGCACTGACTGAGGCACAGGTTGTGACACCCAACTTCTGTGATAATCGTATTTTTAAAAAAGATCGTGTACCATCGAAGGAGTGAAATTGCCGAATCTGAGTGTGTGACTGCGGACCCTGCCTTTAGAGCTTTGCATGGTGACACTTCAGAGCCCAGGCTGAGGGAAGAAGTGGGAACTGAACCGGAAGGGTGGGGTGCGGGGTGGGGGTGGGGGGCTGGAGGGAAGGAGAAAGGAAAGTGGGAAGAAAGGAAAGGGCAGTCCTTACTGTCCAGATAATTGTGTTTTCTTGTTTTTCTTTTCCTTACATTATTTATTATGTGTAAGGTGTGCGTGTGGCGGGGAGGTTGGTGGACAATTTTGTGGCGTCTTAAGCCGGGTTTCAGTAGCTGAATTTAGGCCCCGCGGCCTCTTATTACAAATTCTCCCGCCCAGACATCTGCTCAACCCTGTTTGAGATGTTGAGACAGTCACTCACTCTGTAGCCTAGGCTGGCGTCGAACTTGCGGCAATCCTCCTGCCTCAGTGACAGAATTACCGGCATGAGCCATTGTGCTCTGCGGCGTCCACAGTATTTTGTTCTGTTTTGCTTTGGTTTTAATGAGGATAAGAAGACTCATCTTGTTCTGGAGGGACGGTTGGGACGCCTAGAGAACGGATGAGTGTTCTCCAAAGCGGTGCTGCACTCCAGTAGGACATAGGCCCGGACTAGAGGGGGTAGGGATGCCCCAACTCCTGAGACAGTTCATCTGCAGAGTGGCCCTGAAACGGCACCGGGTGGTCTTGCTGAGCTCGCTCGAACCCGTGGTGGTGGTGGTGGGGGGGGATCATCAGGACTCTGCGTGTGGCCCCACCTTCAGCTCCCAACACCAGCCCAGAGGCTTCTCGCCCGCGCCCCTCCCGGGACCCACGTGACTTCCTGAAAGCCCAGGGCGCCGCCCCTCCTGTCCAGTTTCATTTCCTTCGCTGCTTCCCCAGCCCCGCGCGCGGTGGTGTCGACTGCTGTCCCCGCGCGTCCCGTCGGGTGCCCCCAGGAGCGCGATGGCCGAGCTCTTTCCTCTGGCCGAAGAGCTGTCGTGCTCCATCTGCCTGGAGCCCTTCAAGGAACCCGTCACCACCCCATGCGGCCACAACTTCTGCAGGTCGTGCCTGGATGAGACGTGGGTCGTCCAGGGCCCGCCGTACCGGTGCCCGCAATGCCGCACGGTGTACCAGGTGCGCCCGCAGCTGCACAAGAACACGGTGCTGTGCGCAGTGGTGGAGCAGTTCCTGCAAGCCGAGCAGGCACGGACGCCGGTGGACGACTGGATCCCCCCTGCACGCTCCGCCACTTCCAGCTCAGCCACCCAGGTGGCCTGTGACCACTGCCTGAAGGAGGTCGCGGTGAAGACGTGCCTCGTGTGCATGGCCTCTTTCTGCCAGGAGCACCTGAGACCGCACTTCGACAGTCCCGCCTTTCAGGACCACTCCCTGCAGCCACCCGTCCGCGACCTGCTGCGCCGCAAATGCCCCCAGCACAACCGTCTTCGGGAATTGTTTTGCCCCGAGCACGGCGAGTGCATCTGCCATGTCTGCCTGGTAGAGCACAAGACCTGCTCCCCGACACCCCTAAGCCAGGCCAGCGTCGACCTGGAGGTAGGGAATGGCCAGTGACGGTGTAGAGGGCAACCCGGGCCAGTTGAATTGTGGAGAGGGCCCGCCCTGGGTATCTAGTACAGTGAGTTGCCGGAGGAGATAGGTTTACTGGGCCACAGAGCCACCTCTTCACACGACCCATAAGCCCTAGGCTCCATAGGCCACCGTCTGAGTTGGGCAGTAGGGGGCCATCCCCACTGACCAAGCGAGGGTGGGGGACGGGGACACTAGATAGCCTCCCCCTTATCCATTGCCTGCTTTCCCCAATCCTCTCATGTCCATTTTACGGAGCAGACAATTGAAGGCGCAGGTAAGGGTGCCTGCCCCCAAGCCTGCAGGCGTTTGCCCAGCGGTGTTTAGTAGTTTTGAATATTGATTGTGTACCCTGGGGTGTTACCTCGCCTCTCCCTCCGGATCCTGGCTGCCTGTAAGAACTGTGTTCCTTTAGTTCCTTCCGCAGTTCAGAAAAACAGGCCCTGAGAAGTTAGCTTAGCAACGCTAATGCAGTAATTGTTCCCAGCAGCTGGGAACCAAGCCTCCTTGACTCACAGTGCGAGGAGTTTCTTGTTCTACTCCCGTAGACCACACTGGTGTCCACATCTGTTGAGTCCAGAGCGTGGAGCGTTCTTGGAGGCTTGTAAGCAGAAGCCTGTGTTGATCCGGAGAGTTCTAATAGACAGGGAGGGTGGACAGAGCCCCAAGGAATTTCTGCATGTGACCTTCAGGGAAAGCCAGTACTGTTGCACATGGTGTGGTTCATCTATTTATTTATTTATTTATTTATTTATTTATTTATTTATTTATTTATTTAGAGACAGGGTCTCGCCATGTAGTTAGTCCTGGGTGCCCTGGAACTCACTATGTAGACCAGGCTGGCTTCGAACTCACAGAAATCCCGCCTGCCCCTGGGTCCCAAATGCGGTGACTAAAGGCATGTTCCACCATGCCTGGCAAGTTAGTCCATCTTGCTGTGTGAAATTGAGCAGGGATTTAGCCTCTGGACCTGGGTCCACCTTGATAAAGACGGGGGTAGGGGAGTGGGGAGAGTGGAGGGAGGTAGAGGGAAGGGGGGTAGTCTTGACGGCCTTCCAGGGTTGCGATGATTTGGGGGCCTTTAGTTTTATCGGCTCCTATTTTCCCCCTGTGGACTCAGCAGAAGCTGCCCCTCTTTCCCACATTTGTCAAAGTGTGATCTGATCTCATTTCAATGTCAAATGTCTGGGAAGTTGAGGCCCGTCCCAATGTTGTGAAAGGAATCGTAAGCCTGGGTGAGGTTGGCAGGCTTTGTGGTGGTGCCAGGAAATGGGATTCCAGCTCTGCTCCCTCTTGCCACAGCCCTTGCCTGGCTCTCTGGGTCTTAGCCAGGTTCCTCAGGACGGTTTCCCCCTGAATCTTGGCAGTTGGACCTAAAGGTACATCTTTTGAGTTTACCCCCTGCGGGTATGGACACCTCCGATCCTACCTGTTCTAGAAGGAAGTCTGCCTGGCCTTCGGAGCCTGGGGTGTCTGCTGTGTCCCTCAGAGCTAGCTGTTCGGCTTAAGGCAAGTCCCTGCAGATCTCTGGGAAGGTTGGGCCTCCTGGGGAGCACTTCGGAGGCAGGACCCAGTGTCAGAAGGCCTGGTCCTTAGGAGGTTCCTACCAGATCCGCTGCCAAGGTCTGGGCTGAAATCCCAACCCCTCTGGTAGCTTCCAGATGCACAATGATAAAATGGGGGACACAGTGGTGCTGGTCTCGGGTTATAGTGAACAGGGGTGAAGCTCACGGTATGGTGGCTCATGCCTATAATTCCAGCACTTGGGAGGCTTAGGCGAGGAGAGCATCAGGAGTTTGAGGCCAGCCCGGGACTACATAGTTGCAGGTTAGTTCCGGGTTGAGACTGTCTCAAAACAACAACAAATGGCCATTGAGTTAGCTCGGCTAGTAAAGAAAGGCACTTGCCACCAAGGCTGTGACCTGAGTTTGGTCCCTGGGACCCATATGGTAGAAGGAGAACCAGCTCCATCCAGCAAGTTGTCCTTTGACTTGCCATCCATATGCACGTGATCATGAATAAATGTAATAAAAATTAAGAAAACAAAACCAATAAAACAAAGTAGACGAGGCAGTCTATAAAAAGCAACTTCCTGCAAAACCTCCATATAGGTTACTACGATTTTTGTTATTGGGCCTGAGTAGATGAGGCACCCCGTGCTCTGGGGCCGCCCCAGACGGGACACACTATCCTTACTGTCTCTGTCTCAGTCAAGAGGACTTCCCACTGATTCCTGCAGTAACCTGGCTTCCAGGAAGGGTGCTTTTAGAAGTCCCTATTCTCCGAGGCAGGAGGGGCCTGCCTGGCCAGGCCTGAGCCTCAGCTCTCGTTCTGCCTTTTTGCCTAGAGCTGGAGCCAGTGGCCATTCCTGCTGTCTTTTTAATCCTGATAGCAGGATTCCCCTGCCAACTTTGTGCCCGTGTCTTTTTCTTCTTTTTTTTTTTCTTTTCTTTTCTTTTCTTTTTTTTTTTGAGACAGGGTTTCTCTGTGTAGCTTTGGAGCCTGTCCTGGAACTCACTCTGTAGACCAGGCTGACCTGGAACTCACAGAGATCCGCCTGGCTCTGCCTCCCGAGTGCTGGGATTAAAGGCGTGCGCCACCACCGCCCCGCCCTTGTCTTTTTCAACCTGGCTGTTGCTTTTGCTGTTTCAAACGCCAACCCCAAACACGACTCAGTCTTGGGTATCTTGGCTGCTTGTTTTGGGCGTGCAGACTCAGGATTCCATTCTCTCCCATGTGGAGGATCCAGGTCCTTGGTCTGCAACAAGCTCCCCCAAACTTCGAACGGTTCTTTATCCTTGGTCAGTGGACTATTATCGGCACCCAAGTCCTTGAGCTGCTTCTCTTTGGTTTGGAGTGGGGAGGAGTGGACCCCCATCCACAATGAGGGGACTGGTACCTGGTTTGATTAATAGTGGATAAACCTTTCCGCGTGGAGGGCTCATAGTGCGGTTCCGGAAGAAGTGAGCCAGTTGCTAGCTCCCGTGTGTTCTCAAGTCTCTTCTAGCTCGGGGAGGCAGGCTCTGCCTGGGTTTGCCCTTTAACCCAAATCCGTCTCCGTCACCGTTGAAGGCCTGGGGGAAGGGCTGTGTCACAGAGTTTGAGTCAAACATCACTGACCTGGGCCCTTCTGGCTAGAGTTTGCGCAGCCTTGATCTCTGTATCCGGCCTTTACATGTGACAGTGGATGGTTGAAATCCAGCCTCCAGCAAAGTAGGAGAGAGGGCGACAGGGTGTTGGGCTAGTTGGTCAGGGGAAGAAAATGTTTTGTTTTGTTTTGTTTTTCCCCTCGAAATTCCTAACATACACAGTTTGGTCACTTGTCTATATAAGTTTAGTACCAGAACCTTGGCTGTGCCAATTACTAACAATGTGGTCTTGGGCGAGTCACCCAAGTCCTCTGTGCCTCGATGTCCCTTCTAGGCATTGCTCTTCGCTTTAAAAAGTTACTAGGTGTCAGGTGCTAGGAGAGTGCCCTCATGATGGCGGTGAGTGCTGCTTCTCAACGCTGTAGGCCACCATCCATCTTAGCAGGCACAGAGGAGACCGTTGCTTCTGGAGGTGGCTAAGAGCCAGATGGTTTTGAATCAGCTTAGCTGTTTCAAGTCCCGGTTACCAGCTTATCCTGATTCCTGGCCTTTGGGTGGCCCCAGCCTGGGGTGGCCAAGTACAGTTTGATATTTGTCCCTGCCTTGCTGGAGCTGACAAAGCCTCGCCTAGCTTCCTTCCACAGTTCGAAGGCCCCTCTGGGGATGGCAGCCTTGAGTGTCGGGCTCCTTCACTGGCCCCCTTCTCCTGGAAACTGCACTGCTTTGTTAGCTCTCCAGCATCTTGTAGCGTATCTTTACTTTGGTGTTTTGTCTGCTTTCGTGGGTGTTTGCTGGGATAGGGCGAGTGACCTCACCAGCCATTACAGAAGCAACTGTTCCAGATCGTTACGTCCCTGTGAGCTTGCCCGCGCACTGTTCGCTTTGCTTGGATTTCATGCGCGGTAAAATGAGTAGTAGGAAAGAAATGTGTTAGAATAGAAGCCGACATTTAGCATGGCCTTAGGCAGATCCAGACTGTGCTCAGAGCATGGACTGTGCATTGGTTAATCTTCCTGATAGCCCCTGGAGGTGGATACAGTGGTATCTGTTCACGGCCAAGGAAATAGGCGGAAGACACATAGTTGGGAACAGGGTTTCGAAAGGTCATTTTGGTTCCAAGTCTTAAACGTATCTGTTTTGTCTGCCTAAGGGATAAAGGGGGGCATCAAACACAAGAATCCCAGGGTAGGCAGAAGTACCAGTGGGGTGGATGGTGAGACTGGCCCCCAGTGGGGCGGGGGCTGGGAGGCTGGGTAAAGAGGGGATCTCTCACCCTGGGCATGTCCTCTACAGATCAAACTGAGGCATAAGCTCACCATCATGTACAGTCACATCAGCGGGGCATCCAAAGCGCTGGAGGATGTGAGAGCCAAGCAGCAGAGTGTGCAGGTGAGTGACTCCCCCACTCCAGCCTGGAAACCCCCAAACACCATCATCCTTCAGGGAGGAGGGGCACAGTTAGGACCTGGACGTGACTGGGAGTGTAGCTCTGTCGGTAGAGGGCTTGTGTAGCTCCTTGTAGCCTTGGGTTTCATCCTAGTACCGTAGAAACTGGTGCAGTGGGATCAGAAGTTCAAGGTCATCTTTGGTTACATAGTGAGTTCCAGACCAGCCTGGGTCCCTGAGACCCTGTCTTTTGTTTTGTTTTTGTATTTGAGATAGGGTCTCACTATGTAGTCCTGGCTGTCCTGGAACTCACTATGTGGACTAGTCTGGCCTTGAATTCACAGAGATCTGCCTGCCTCTGCCTCCTGAGTGCTGGAATTAGAGGCGTGCACCCCCATGCCCAGCATGAAACTCTGTCTTTAAAAAAAAAAAAAAAAAAGCCCCGAGTGGTGGTGATGCATGCCTTTAAATGCCAGCAATCCCAGCACTGGGGAGGCAGAGGCCAGCGGATCTCTATGAGTTCAAGGCCAGACTGGTGAGACTCACGCTACAGAGTGAGTCCCAGGACAGCCAGGGCAATACAGAGAAGCCCTGTCTCTGAAAAACCAACATGTCCGAGAAATAGCCTTTTACACACAAATTGAAAACTATCTGTAAGCCCAGCCTCGGGAGAATCATTAAAAATTAAGGGTAAGGGGCCGAGAACGATGGCTTAGTTCGTAAAGGTGATTGATGTGTAAGCCTGACACCCCAAGTTCAATCCCTGGAATCCAAGCAAAGGCAGAAGGAGAGAGCCGACCCCACAGAGTTGACCTCTGACCTCCAAACCCATGCCGTGGTACACGCCTCCACCCCAATGGTAAACAAAAATTTAAGAATAAATAAATAGGCCAGGCATGGTGGTACACGCCTTTAATTCCAGGAACTCAGGAATTGGAGACAGTTGGATCTCTGTGAGTTCTAGGCTAGCCAGGACTACGTAGTAAGACCTGCTCTTAGAAGAAGAGAAGGGCCAGGTGGTGATGGCGGCACATAACTTTAATCCCAGCACTATTAACATGTCCTGTAGGGTTTGGGATTTATGTTGGGGTCATCTGGCACTTATGACCAAGATGCTAAAATTCACGCCAAGCTGGGTCCTTACACTGGGTTACCTTTACCTGCTTGCCCTAGCCTTTGAAAAGGGGAACAAGATGGGAGATACCAGCCACAAGCAATTTCCATTTAAGCAATCAGTGTGGTGTTGCACATACCACTTCTAGCCTTGCCTTACTGGAAGGAACTTAGTCACCTAGCCATCCTGGCCAGGCCTAGCTGCAGGGGACTCTGGGAAATGTAGTCTGAGAAGCTGTATACCCACTTGACACCCTGGGGCGTTCTTTTCCTAAAGAGCGAAGGAGGAAATGAACACAGAAAGGTGTTGGTGTTCCCAAGAGGAAGTAGAGTGAAGGGTCGGAGAGAGTTGAGGGTCAGCAAGATGGCGGAGTGGGCAAAGGTGCTTGCTGCCCAGCCTGACAACCTGAGTGTGATCCCCAAGACCAGTGGAAGAGGAGAACCAACTCCTGAAAGTTGTCCTCTGACCTCTTGGGGTCCTGTGCACACAACAACAACAATAGTACTAATTAATAATAATAAATGTAACCGTTTTTAAAAAATTGAATTCCACTCTTTTGGTGCACAGTGTGTATTTTTGTTTGTCATGTTTGATTCTAAACTATTGATTCTAAACTATTACCCAAGAAATTTGTTCAAAAATACGACTGTTAAAGCAACACTGTCTACCAGAAATGTCCTAGGCAACTCTGATTTTTTTTTTTTTTTTTTTTTGTGTGTGTGTGTGTGTTTTTTTTTCTGAGACGGGGTTTCTCTGTATAGCCCTGGCTGTCCTAGAACTCATTCTGTAGACCATGTTGGCCTCAAACTCATAGAGATCTGCCCACTTCTGCCTCCCAAGTGCTGGGATTAAAGGCATGCGCCACCGCCACCACCCGGTTGTATCAAGTCTTTGACATCCAGTGTCTACTCACAAGTTATGACACATCTCTTCTTGGACTGGGCACATTTCAAATGCTCAGAAGCCACATGTAACACTCAAAGGGAGACCTCTAGAAAATGAACTTCTTTAGGAATTTTTTTGAAATTGTTTCATGCCTTCTTTTACAAATTTACTAGGAGCTGCCTCTGCCTTAAGAAATTAATACCCCATGGTGGTGGTGCATGCCTTTAATCCCAGCATTTGGGAGGCAGAGGCAGGTGGATCTCTGAGTTCGAGGCCAGCCTGGTCTACAGAGCGAGTTCCAGGACAGGCTCCAACGCTGCAAGAGAAACCTTGTCTCAAAAAACAACAACAACAAAACAAGCAAACAATCCCCCCTCCCCCTAATTAGTATCTCAGCCTGGCAGTAATGGTTGGTGCATGCCTTTGATCTCAGCACTTGGGAGGCAGATAGTCTTACTGTATTGCCCAGGCTAGCCACAGGCACTTGGGCTCAAGCGACCCTCCTGCCTGGGTCTCCAGAGGAACTGGAGTAATAAACATGTGCCCGTGTGACCAGTTCACTTACGTTGCTTGTGAACAGTTGTCTCCCCTCCTCCAGTTTGGAGACAAGGGTCACACGCAGCCCAAGCTGGCCTCAAGTATGCTATGTGGTCAAGGATGACCTTGAACTCCTGGTCCTCCTGTCGCAGCCTCCCAAAGGCTGGGATTACAGTTGTGAGTCACCATACCTGGCTCTGCTTGTTAACGTTCTTTTTGTTTTGTTTTGTTTTGTTTGCTTTCTGAGACTGGGTTTCTTGGTATATCCGTGGCCATCCTGGAACTCACTATGTAGACCAGGCTGGCCTCGAACTCAGAGATAGATCTACCTGCCTCTGCCTTCGGAGTGCTGGGACTAAAGGTGTGCGCTATTACTGCCCAGCACTTGTGAACATTCTTCTTCTTCTTCTTCTTCTTCTTCTTCTTCTTCTTCTTCTTCTTCTTCTTCTTCTTCTTCTTCTTCTTCTTCTTCTATTTTTTTTTATTTATTTATTTTTTTGGTTTTTTTGAGACAGGGGTGAACATTCTTTTAAGTGCTTCTGGGGCAGGTGCTTAGAGTGTTTTCCTAGGAATTGGGGTTGCTGGGTCTTGGGGATGTGATCACCTCCACATGGATGGGACATTGCCAAATGGCTGCCCAGAGTGGTGCCATAAAGTGTCATACAGTTCCTGGTGCTCCCCTCTCACCGACGCACGGGAGCATGGCCTTAGCCTTTTCAGCACTCTGACAGGAGCCCCTTCATCTTGGCCTCGTAGGACGCTATGAACAGGAAGATGGAACAGCTGAGACTAGAATATATGGAAATGAAAGCTGTCATTGATTCGGCGGAGACCAGCTCCACACGCAAGCTGAAGGAGGAGGAGAAGAGGGTCTTCGGAAAGCTGGAGACCATCTACCAGGTTCTTGTCAAGAAGAGGAATGAGATGCAGAAACTGAAGGCAGAGGTGGAACTCACCTTGGCCAAAGCGGACGAATTTGAGTTTCTGGAGGTGAGTCATGATGAGGCTGCTGCTGTGCGTGTTAGCATCCCAGGGTTGGTAGTAGCCTGGACCTCACGGAGTTGGGGCTGGATGTCCCAGAGACACGTTCTGTTTCTATGCTCTGCAATAGTTCACCTGAATTTCGGGGCTTTGGAGAACATCTGATTATTATCCTGTTGTTCCCTTGGCTCGGCATCTGGGTGTGGCTTCCTGGTTGTTGACGTGATATCAGCGGTCTAGCTGCAGGCTGGGCTGTAGTGATTTTGGACTGCAGGGTTGTTTTCCAAGTGCACTTGGCTTCTGGCAGAATTTTAGTTCCTGGGGCGATAGACCAAGTGCACACTTTCTTGCTGGCTCTCGGCTGAGGCTTTTTTTCAACTTGGCAGCATGTGCATCCTCAAGCCAGCAGAAACATTCCTCCTTCTAGGAAGGCCCGCCTTTCTCTATTAAGGTCTTTTACCCGGTTAAGTATCCTGGCTCACCCAGGCTAATCGCCCGTTTGATTACTTGTTTCGACTGGTTTGATGTCTTCATTGTCCCTGTGGTGTATCTCCTCTGTGGTTCCTTGTAAGTCTGTTGGGCAGGAACATCCTTCCCCATCTGCCCCGTACTTGAGGAGATGGTTATGGAGGGTGTGTTTAAGAGGAGACTCTTGGGACCATCTTAGTACGTCACTCATTGTACAGGTGTCTACCTTCTCTTCCCATCCTCCCTCACGTGGTCCCCGAAAATCTCTTTCTGAAGCGCTATTCCTGCTCCATCAGGCACTGTGCTTCTTAGCGTGGTCCGTGAGTGAGATCCACGCTGTCCAGACTTGGTCTTTGCAGTCCAGCTCATCTTTGTCCGTGCCTGTGTTCTGACTACAGCAGGCGCCACACTCTTTTTATTTCCACCGAGTGAGCACATGATGTTGACCTCCTCTGCCCAGTGGATTATGCCCTTTTTCCAGGGCCACCCCTTGGGTCCCGCTGTTACATATTATTAGTGGTGCAGTTACCACCTGGGGGACCAGCCTCCAGCCAGCTTGGGGCTGGAAAGGAATCCACAGCGTCAGTGTAAGCTAAGACTTTTCTTCTATCTGAGGGGCTCAGGGAAAAAAAACACTGGCCCTCTCTTGATGATTTTCTTCATTTTTCTGTTCTCATGTTTTTCTACAGCTTCCATACCCCCAACAAAATCTTTCAGGCAATACAGGAGTCACAAAGGGGTTACATTCCATTTTTCAAGTGAATGATTCTAAGTAGAAACATGTTTTTCATTTCCCTTGTATGATTAAAAACAGGGTCATCTCCATAACCCACATACTATATATCTAAGTGTGTAAGTGACTTGTCACACACAGATTAATAGATCATGAGTAAGCAAGGAACTTTTTTTTTCTCAACCAACTCTTTTGTCGACAGGCTGTAAATTGTAGTGACAAAGAAAGAATCAATCACTTAATTATCTATCTTGAAAGGTAATCTTATAAGGAATTTTAAAGGAATCATAAACCTTAACTTTTATACATAAAAAACAAGTCAGTTAGCTGAACTTTGAATCTTCAGGGTACATACCCATTCATCAGTAGTTTCTTATATCAGAAAATTGAGGTCATGGGGCTGGAGAGATGGCTAAGAGGTTAAGAACATTGACTGTTCTTCCAGAGGTCCTGAGTTCAATTCCTAGCACCCATATGGTGGTTCACAACCATCTGTAATGAGATCTGGCTCCCTCTTCTGGCCTGCAGTGATACATGCAAACAGAACACTGTATACATAATAAATAAATAAATCTTTTTAAAAAAAAAGAAAGAAAAGAAAGAAAGAAAGTTGAGGTCAGGCATGGATACAAGGAATCAATCATCACCTTTGATCATCAACCAGACCTAGCAACAGTCGGGCTGCTTTGTATTTTCAACTCTAGCCTAATGAACCAGACAGCTCAGCTATGTGTCCTTATGAACTTTGGATTGTTTTCTGGGGTTATTTATCTTAAAACTATTAGCAAAGCATCTGGTCTCATCTGAAGTTATTTTGAAGCTTTGTTTTAGCTAATGATGCACACTGAAACCTGTAACTGGGTCTTTTCAGCATTAAGAGAGTAAGAGCCAGACAGGCTCCTGGGAGACTTGATTGTTTTCCTTACTCACTAACCTGAGCTATGATCTATAGCGGCTTCTTAGGTGGCTCATTGGCCTTAGCTGTGAAACACTTCCTTGTATTTATTTTTATTCATCAAAACTCTGTATAAGCTATCATTATTATTATCAATTTGACAGCACAATCAAGGGAGGAATCATCTTCATGACAATCCACAGATAAAAAAATGCCCAGGAAATTTCCACGGGATGAACACATTACATCAGAGGCACTGGGGATCTCCCCACACCCACACCCGTGCACACCATGCCGGATACCAGAGAAAGATGGCAGCAGCAAACATGTGAAGGCACAGAAGAAGCAAAAGATATTCCGGGGTCTGTGGTCTGGTGGCCTTGCCCAAATGATTCACCCATCAGAGAGTTTCCTCCTGGTGGGCTGAGACCCCTTGACCTTCAGTTGCCACCTGCTGCTCCTCTGTGTCACACTCCACCGCCACCCCAGCACCAATGATGCCATTTCTAGATGTGTTTCTTTTTGTGCATCCTTTGGCAGCCTGCCACACATCACTCCCCCTTCTCCCTCACCCTTCGGGTGCAGGACCCAGATCTCTGTGGTCTACCTGGTGTGGTCCCCCAAGGACCCAGGTTCTCTGCTCAGTACAGGAGCGATGGAGCTTCCTCTGTGTGTGATGCCTACTGGTACCCTGGTGGAGGTTTGATGCTGCCCCTGGAAGCTCATTCCTGTGGCCAAGAACTGCTGAGTTCTCTGGGAAAGGATTCGAAGTCCTTGTCTGAGTCCCCTTCAGTGTGGAGAACTCAAGTTAGTGAAATAGCTTTCCAACTTCAGTGACACCCCCATCCCGACCCCCATCCCATAGAAGATGTCCTTGAATGCCATGAGACATTCCTGCCCATTATCAGACCTTCGGTCAGGGCTTCATTGGGGTGGGAGGGTCTTGTATCTCTTGGGAGGAGGAGGGGAGCTCCAGAGATGGGCCATCGTGTCTGTGCCTATCATTGGCACCGTTGCTGCCAAGTCACTTACTATGTCTAGACCTCTTTCCGGATTTGTAAGACAAGTGACCTCTGAGGTCCTTCCAGCTCCAGTTCTTCTTCTTCTTTTTTTTTTTTTTAATTTAATTTTTTTGTTTTTGTTTTTTTTCGAGACAGGGTTTCTCTGTGTAGCAGGGTTTCTCTCCGTAGCTTTTGGAGTCTATCCTGGAACTCGTTCTGTAGACCAAGCTGACCTCGAACTCACAGAGATTCACCTGCCTCTGCCTCCCTAGTGCTGGGATTAAAGGCCCTGGCTAATTTAATTTAACTTATAATGTATGAGTGCTCTGTTTACATGTATACCTGTGTGCCAGAAGAGGGCATCAGATCCCATTATAGATGGTTGTGAGCCACCATGTGGTTGTTGGGAATTGAACTCAGGACTTCTGGAAGATCAGCCAGTGCTCTTCACAGGCTGAGCCATCTCTCCAGCCCCCAACTCCAGTTCTTAAAGAAGCGCTTCAATCACTGGTGACCGTGGGCTTGTGATCGAAGCAGGCACCTTCATGGGTAATATAGGAAACGTCTTGTGGGGTTGATGAGGATAGAGCCCAGGCCCTGGTTTCCCTCAAATTGCCTATACTTAACAACTTGGCTTTCTTCCAGAAAGCTGCAAAATTGCAAGGGACGTCAACAAAACCAGTCTACATCCCCAAGGTAGACGCAGACCACGAGTTGATAAAGGGGGTCTACCAGAGCGCGCTGGACCTCAAGGGTGAGCTGAGGCGCTCCCTCAAGCAGCTACAGAAGAAGGTTGAGGAGTCCCCTGGCTCAGGTAACAGCAGTGACCCCACGCTGATGGTTCCTTTGGTGCCTTAGGGTGTGATCCGGAACGTTGGGACTTAAATTTCAGGGGTTTGGAAACCACGTTCTCCACTGGCTGTGGCTCCGCTTTGTCAGGAGGTAACAACTATCCTTCCAAAAAGAGGTGTGAGGCTCAGTGTTCTGATGGCCTCTGGAGGCCGGCTTAGACGGATTTGGGGTGACTCTGGATTGCCAGTGTGTTTGGTGGACCAATGGCTGGTTCCACACCTCTCCTTTTTCTTTCTTTCCTCCACGTCTCAGCCACCATCATGCTTCACTGCTTTACATACACCCCCCCCACCCCCCCACCCCCACCCCCACTCAATTCTGGGGACTGATCCCAGTGTATGCTGGGCAAGCACTCCACCACAGACCTGTATACCCAACCCTTGGTATTTTGAAACGAGGTCTCTCTGTGTAGCCCAGGCCATCCGCCACCTCCCAAGTCCTGGGATGACAGGTGTGTACTGCCACACCTGGCCATCCAATTTTCTTTCTCTTCTGCCTCTGCCCACTGAGCCCAGTGCAGACACCACCTGCCTGCTGTCTGACTCCATCACTTGTGCTCTATGACCATGCTAGCTAGCTTCCTCCAAGGTCCGGCTGCATCTGCTGCTGTATCCAGGAAGGATTTTTCAAGCTGTAGATATCATCTTGTTTTCATCCTAACCCTGGGGGCTTTCCATTGTCCTAAGGTGACAGACCAGATCCTTGACTTTGGCTGACAAGCCAGATTAGATACTGTCCCCCAACCCCTCACACACGTCTCTACAGTCAATCTCTCAGGGCCGTGCTTCTTGCCACAGGACCTTTGTACATATCCTCCCAACACACGTGGCTTGGAGCATCACCATTCTTCACCAGCTGATTCTTTTCCACTGTTTTATTGTACAATTGGGTTTGGCTGTCCTGCCAGCTGAACCTGCCTTCATATACTAGGCAAGTGCTCTACCACACGACCCTTTTGAACATTTTCATTTTGAGGCAGGATCATTTTTTGAAACTTGAGCAAACAGCTCAAGTTGCAGTCTATCATGGCAGGATGTAGCACGAATCCTAATTGTTCTTAATAAAAAACCCGGAGCCAGATATCGGGGTAAATGCTGGAAGATCAGGGAGACAAAGGAACAAGCCGCAGCCGGGTCTCACCTCACCAACTCCTCAGCTGAAAAGGACTGAGCTCCTTTCTCCTCGTGCCTTATATTCCTTTCTCTGCCCAGCCATATCACTTCCTGTCTCAACCTCCCAAGTGCTGGGATTAAAGGTGTGTGCCACTACTGCCTCGCCTCTGTGGCTACCTAGTGACTGGCTTTGCCCTCTGATCTTCAGGCAAGTTTTATTTGTGTTAGAGCATATACAAAATATCACCATATTTCCCCTTTTTGTCTAAAATAAAAAAGATTATAACTAATATAAGAAAACTATATATATAGGTAATAGTTACATCAGTAATGTCTAGTCCATTAACACTTGGCAAATTCAGAGAAAATACTCCATTATTTCTATTTTGGTGAATCCAAAGTGTTGTATCTAATTCACTTCCTTTCCTAACTTGTATTACCAACTGAAAACTATCTTCTGATGTCTCTAACTTATTCACTTCATATCTCTTTAGTGAGCTTCTTCTCTGGCCTCTATGGCTAACTAGTGGCTGGCTCTGCCCTCTGATCTTTGGGCAAGCTTTATTTGTTAGAGCATGCACAGAATACCACCACAGCAGGAAGTCAGGGTCACAGAGCTTGCGGCAGCTGGTCACGTGACACCTTCCGTCAGAAGAGCAATGAATGTATGCACATCGGAGCTCACCTTGATTTCTCCATGTTATGCAGTCCAGCACCCCACTCAGGGAGTAGGTACACCGACTGTGTGTGTCTTCCCACCTGAGTTCATGTGATCTTGATAATCCTCCACAGGCATGCGCAGAGGGCCATCTCCCAGGTGATTCTAGACTCTGTCAAGCTGACAGTTTAACTTGGACCGTCACATTGGGCTTCCTTCTCACTGTGTGAAAATCATTGAACCTCCTTTACATTTTATCTGCCAGGTTCCCATACCAACATTCTCACTCCTTTAAAAAGAAAACACGTTTATTTATTTTGTATGTGTACATATGTATGTTTTGTGTGTGTATGTATGTGAACATGCGCACCATGGCACAGGTTTTGAGGTCAGAGGACAACACATAGTTTTCTCTTTCCACTGTGTGGGTCCTGAGGATTGAACTCAGGTTTGGTGGCAAGCTCCTTTACCCACAGAGCCATCTTGCCAGCCCCATTTCCACTCCTTAGACTAGGATCCTTTTCCTTTGGGATCCTTTACAAAGGTGCCATGTTATTGTTCCTTGAGATTCCCATCCATCTCCCTCATGAGGCGGTGACTTCTGTGAAGGCTAGGACTGTGGCGATCTGTTGTTAAAAGCTGTCCCATAGTACTGAGGACAGAGCCTGACCCATTAGTAAAAGCCCTGTTGAGTAAGGCAGGTGATGGCCTTAAACCTCAGTGTGGCCGACCCAGTGCCCTTGCGGAAGGGCTTTTGAAACAGGTGAAGATGAGGTACCTCGTGGAAAGTTCTGGAAGCACTCCCATGGGGTAAATCTGTGAGTGACTAGCCTGCCGAGTGAGGGAAGAAAGAACCAGTGGACAAGAGATTGGCCTGGTCTCCACTCCACCCCAGACACCTTGACCTCCTCCGGGGGTTCCATCAGCCATCATCAAGTTGGCGTTCTCCTTCAGGGATGGCGAAAGAAACCAAGTCTCAGAGAAGTCCCAGAGCTGGGTGGGTGCTAAGGAGGACACTTTACCCCAGCTGCCTTTTTTAAGCAGAGAAGAGAAGGAGCAAACAAATTGGTCCTCCTAACATTTTATTTCTGCCTCTTGTTTTTTGTTTTTCGAGACAGGGTTTCTCTGTGTAGCTTTGCGCCTTTCCTGGAGCTCACTTGGTAGCCCAGGCTGGCCTCGAACTCACAGAGATCCACCTGGCTCTGCCTCTCGAGTGCTGGGATTAAAGGCGTGCGCCACCACCGCCCGGCTATTTCTGCCTCTTGTAAACGAGTGGCTGGTCAGTGGGAGGGCCGTCGGTGTGGGCGTTCGGCCCACAACCTTGACAAACCTAGCTCTTGGAGTGGGTGGGGAGGAGCTACCTACAGCCAGTCCATCCCTTTTCTCTGGCGCAGATGACCTGGGAGATCTGGGTGCAGAGTCCACACCCAAGGCCACACGCCCTGCGAAGAAGACCCCACGTGAGTAGTCTCCTCTAACCTCTCTGGTGTGGCTGTGGCTTACGGGTGCTTGGCTGAGACCATCCCAAGTGTTTTACCGGGGTGTCAACTGGAGAAACATTCTGCAACAGGCCCCATATGGCAAGTGTGTGTGGGGGGGCAGACAGGTTCTCCGCTGGGGTAGGAGAGGTGACTTTTCCACCCACACTGGCTGTGTGGGATAGCACAGTCACCAAAGCTGTCATGTGTTGGAGGGACATTTGATACTCCAGACCCCACCACTAAGTGTGCTTTCTACCCAGCTGGCTTTAATGCACACCGTGGTTACGGTATTTCTCTCTCTCTCTCTCTCTCTCTCTCTCTCTCTCTCTCTCTCAGCTTTCCCGTCTTTAGTGTGCATGTCTGTGTGTTTATGTTTGTGTGGAGGACTGTGGACGTGTGGTGCACGTGTAGAAGTCAGAATTCCACCTCGGGTGCCAGTCATTATCCTTCCACCTTGTTTGAGGCAGGGTCTCTTGTTTGCCATGGCATAAGCCAGGCTCACTGCACTGAGAGCTTCCGGGAGTCTCCTGTGTCCGGGTGCCATCTTGCCGTAAGAGTTCTGGGATTTCAGATGCGTGCTGCCCCATCTGGCATTATCTGGGCTCTGAAGATCGGAACTCGGGTCCCTCACGCTTGCATGGCCGGTGCTCTCTGCCCACTGAGCCGTCTCCCCAGCCTCGTGTGTCTCACTGTTTTCCCCTGTTGACCTCTCCCACTGAGCCATAGAAAATGGTTTCCTGGGGCTGGCGAGATGGCTCAGAGGTTAAGAGCACTGGCTGCTTGTGAGAACTCTTTACAGCCCTTAAATGAGCAAGCTGTGACTATTTCCCCGAGGTCAGTATGAAAAGGCATCGAGGTGCCCCGCTGTTAGTGGGGTGCGGGGGTATGAGAGGACTCTGGGCGCGCCTTACTGCTGCTTACTGTTTGTTGCTGGTTTCTAGTGTGTGAGGAGTGGTCTTCAGCAAACCACTGATGGGCATTCGTCTCTCTGTGGACTAGAACACCTGGCCACAGAGTGTGTGCTTGGAAGAGCTCTTGGGAAGGCAGGATGTTTTTAAAGCACGAGTGTAACACTTAACCAAGACTTTTTTTTTCCTGACTTCCTCTTTCTTGCTTTTTTTTTTTTGTCCTTTTTGTAGCGTTCTAATCTACCTGTAGTAAAATACACAGACCCTAAATGTACAGTTAAATACATTTTTGACAAATGGGTCCCATTTTACCATTATCCAAATCAGTGTAAACCCTTCCTATTTGCTAATAGTCTGTACCCCCATGACCCTGGTGGCAGTTCCTGTCCTTGTAGATGTGTGTTGCCAGCTCCCCACTTGTGTTTCCAGTTAAGTCAGCCTTTCTTAGTTTGCATGAGTCAAATGCATTCTGATGACTGTTCCTATGATCTTTTGGGTATAGCAATGTGCCTTAAACTTTGTTAATCCTCAAATCTTTTCTTTTTTAGAGGAAAAGAAGACCAAGAAAGCCTGTAAGTTGTGCATTTGTGTATCTTTTTGTTTTCATGACTTGTTTGAGTCTGGAGCTAAGGTTGAGAGCAACAGTTGACCTGCTTTAACAAGGGCTCTCTACAATGGACCCATCCTTACACATGTGTGCTGTGAAGGCAGGCAGGTCTGAGCAGGGAGAGGGGGCCCATCGTAAATGAATAAGACAGATAAAGAGCCTTATCTGGACTCCCTGTGTGGCCTTGGCTGGTCAGATGTGTTTGTGGAAGTCATCGTCATAGAAGGGAAGAGAGGTCGTCTAGTCCTCTGTGTCATCCTGCTGTTTCATGTTGTCTTTCGCTCACCTCTCAGCTGCTGCTACTGGCCCCAGCCAAAGCTCTTCCTCATCCAACAAGTTTCCCACCTTTGGAGCTCCTGGAGAGTCAATGGACTTTAAAACAACTGTCCCTGAGGGTGAGTTGTTGTGGCCAAGGGAAGTATCTACCATTTGTCCTGAGTTTGTCGTAAATACCACTCCCTGTTTCTCTTCTAGCCACACCCAAAACCAACACCCCACAGCCAAACTCTGCTGCGCTCAAAAATAAGATCCTAGAAAACTTCTTAGCCAAGTCCAGAGATGAGCTTCTGGAGTGTGAGTAGCTTGGCTATGTGGATGGAAGAGTGGGTGGGTGGATACATGCATCAATGGGTAGGTGAATGGGTGGCCAGGTAGATGGTTAGGTGGGTGGATGAATAGACAGATGAATGGGTGGGTGGTCAATGGACCAGTGAGTGGGTAGTTGCATGAGTTGATAGATGATGTGTGTGTATTTGAGTGGGTGTTTGGAGAGATGAATGGTTAGTTGAATGGATGGATGGGTGGGTGGGTGGGTATGAGTGGGTAGATGGATAGATAGGTGTATATGAGTGGGTAGATGGATAGATGGATAAGTGAGTGGGTGGGCGAGTGAATGGATGGGTGAATGGATGATGTGTGAATAGATAGATGGATGGGTATGTGGATGTGTGGATGGGTAGTTGAATAGGTAGATGGATAAAATAAATATATAGATAGGGAAAGTTTTAAAATTGAAAGTACCTTGGGCCTCTTGTCATTGATTCCCTGGGGGATGTTTTCTCAGATTTCGTTAAAGTTGTCTTCGACTACAATACTGCCCACAACAAAGTGGTCCTTTCAGACAACTACACCACCGCTTCTGTGGCTGACGGGCTCCAGCACTACCGGACGCATCCCCAGAGGTTCACCTACTGCTCTCAGGTTCTGGGGCTGCATTGCTATAAGAAAGGCATCCACTACTGGGAGGTGGAGCTGCAGAAGAACAACTTCTGTGGCGTGGGCATCTGCTACGGCAGCATGGAGCGGCAGGGCCGTGAGAGCCGCCTGGGCCGGAACGCCAACTCATGGTGTGTGGAGTGGTTTAACAACAAGATCTGTGCCTGGCACAACAACGTGGAGAAAACTCTGCCCCACACCAAGACCACGCGCGTCGGTGTGCTTCTCAACTGTGACCACGGCTTCGTCATTTTCTTCGCTGTCACAGAAAAGGTCTATCTGATGTACAAGTTCAAGGTGGACTTTACTGAAGCCCTGTACCCAGCCTTCTGGGTGTTCTCTGCGGGTACCACGCTTTCCATCTGCTCCTCCAAGTAGGCAGGCCACTGGGCCAGCCTCGGACACTTGGACTTGCTGGGGAACATCCAAGACCGGTAAAAACGCTGTAAGGGGGGGATTCTACTTGGAGAACTTCTGAGTCTCCAACACCTGAGATTGGGAGGGGAGCTGGGGAAGAGGCAGAGAGAATAAAAAGGGGAGATTTGGCTCAGAAAGGGGTGGGGTGACTGTCTTGTGGGTGGGGAAGCCTATCTACCTCCTGGTGCCCTGAGGGCAGGATGAGCTCCTCCCAGTGTTCTGGGAAATCTCAGGCTGCTAGCCACTCGGCCAAGCTTCAGAGAGTAAAATCATTAGTGCCTCTGTTGTCTGACAGAAAATCTGTAGCCATGTTTTTTCTCAGGTGATGGATGTCTACTCTGGGGTAGCCCTCAGACCTTTGGGTTTTGATTATGCTCTAGATTTAAAAAAAAAAAAAAAAGGCCAGGTGTAGTGGTACACACCTTTAATCCCAGCACTTGGGAGGCAGAGGCAGGCAGATCTTTATGAATTCAAGGCCAACCTGGTCTACATAGTGAGTTTCAGGACAGCCAAAGCTACATAGTGCAACCCTGTCTCAAAAAACAATAACAACAAATCCAGTTTTTGAGTTCAGTGTATATATTCTCTCTCTGGTGCTAGGTATTGAATCCTAGGGCCTTTCTGTGCTCTACTGCAGAGCTTCCTTCCTACTCTGAATTTCCACATAACCCTTCCTCCCAGGAACCTTCTGTAGATAAGGCTTCAAACTCTGATCTGAATCAGCCGGTGTCAATTTTTGTCAAGGTAACCCTGATCCAGGTGAGATGGAGCCTCTCCCTCTCCAAGGGGAGATCTCAGTAGGGACATGTTGACCATGGCCATGGAGTTGGAGGCCTTTCTTCCCATAGCCTGTGCTGGGAGTGGGGTAGGGAAGCAGAACCTTGGCTGGCTTAATGGGAGCCTGGTGGCTCTGCTCTTACTAATGTCTTGCCTTGACATTAGTAAGTCAGCAGTAATGTCCCCCCTCTTCTGGATTGTAGATACTGGGCTGTGGCTATAAAGGCCACCATTTGCCTTCCATGGCTACCACAGTTAAGTGGCCGGCCAGACCACATTCCCATTCCCTACCGTCATGTGGATGGGCTGTGTGTGGTTGCCGCAGGAGCCATGCTAGATCACCCGCTGAGGTGACGACCTGTTGCCTGAGAGACCTGTGGGAGAAAGCCGTATTCCTGGTTTTCCCTAGCCACAGACTGCGGGCCCAGTGATGAGTCCGAGACCCATCACCTAACCTGGTCCTTTCTGCTGTCTTCCTCATTTGAGCCAATTGCTGATGCTCATGTAGAACGAACTGTAGGTTAGGAGGACTTTTAAAGATAAGAAGAAAAAAAAACAAGGAAGGTCCAGCCAGTGGCTGTTTTTTCTGCAGTCTTTCATGCAGTGAAAATAGCCCAGGCCACTAAAGGGCAGGAATGGATGACTGGGATCTCCCCGCCCTCCTTCTGTACTGATTGATGTCAAATCCAGAAGATGTGAGGATTTGGCCTCAGGATGACAGGAGTCCAGCTCTCTTTCCTAAGTGGGGAGCTCCCTCCTGTCAGCTTTCCTATGAAGAAAGGTCACCATAGGGAAGGTAGGGCCCTTAGACCTTTCCCATGGATGGATATCCGAGAACATAACTCATCTCAGATCTTGTGATGGAATTCCAGGACTCTTAGCATTGGCATTCCTGACAGATGTGTGATCTGTGTCCTCTCCCAGAAGAATGATCTGTTCCCTGGGAGCATCTTTGCAGGGAACATGTCCCTGTAGATGATATGTGGGCTTTGAAAGGTTTTTTTTTCCTTTGCTGCACAAATTCTTGGCGATTCTTCTCTGAATTTGAAGATGCCCAAAAGCATCTTCGCTGAAATTCTGAAACAAAGCCTTGTTTGGAACCAAGTTAGACTTGGGAAACATATAGGTCTAGAGAAGTAGAATGCCGAGGGTTAACTGAGGGGTCCCCCTTGGGCTCTTCTGCAGAAATGAGACTGACAGCCAAGACTTCCTGCAGCTCAGGCTGGGAAGGCATGTGTCTCTCTGTTTATGAAAGAGCCAAGCAGACGACCAAAGCCCAGAGGTGTTTGGAGTTGTAAGTGGAGGAGTGTACCCTTGCTCTCTGATACCTTTCTGTTTGCAATGGTAAGACTTTACCTTAACCATAAGCGTTTCTGGAATCCGGTACCAGAGGGTCCTAGAATGGACAGAACCTGTGTATCCATCTCACTTCTTCTTTTGCACCATCAGGCAGGTGGGAAGATGGAGGATGGCTCTGTTCACCCCTCTTGTCCTTCCAGGGTGGAAGAGATGCCTAACACGGGTGACAGGAAAACCCTGGGGCCCTGTGGACATACAGAAATTTCCAGAAACGTTAATGTAAAATCCTATCCTAGACCCAGGTGCTGGGCACTGTCTCAGTCACTCTGGTGTGATAAGCTAAAGGTCAAGTCTTTGTATTATTCGAGACTGGCTGGCTAATCTTTTTAATTACTTGGAGATTGATTTTCAGTCTATTACTAATATCGATATGTTATCTTTTACACCATTTACCTCCCTCTCTTGATTTTAGTCAATTACTAATGTTTTAGCTAATGACTTCTTGGACTTTTTAGAGGTGATTCATTATCAAGATAATCATCATAAACAGGGCAAGGCTGGCTGTTGTACCTTACTTTGATTGCAGGGAAGCAGAATTCAGTATGCCCTCTGAATTGAGGTGTGGGTGGAAGATGTTGTCACTCAAGCTGAAATCCACTGATGAGGTACCCAACCCTTGAAAGCTACTGCTCAGGACCTCTGGGTGCTCAGGTTCCACTCCAGACTTACGATCCCTTGAAGTCTACCATAGTGTAGTGACTATTTCAGGGAACTTTGGGTAAAAAATGCTCAGAGAGAGGGTGTGTGGACTTAGCTTCAAAATAGTGCCAGGGCAGAACATTGATGAAAAGTAAGTCCCACTTGAGGATTGAGTAACCAGCAAGCAGAGGTGGGAACCCGGGGCTCATTTTCTTATTCTCCCTACCATTGCATAGGCTTGAACATTTCTATCATGAAAAGTTAAAAAGTGAAATGGAAAAATGGCCCAGACCAGAGATGGGCCCTGTTGATGATCTTTTCTACAAAGGAATAGGTGTCTCAGGAAACGTAGATACTTTGTTAGCTATTGAAGGATTTGGCTGGCCTTTGTTCCTGGTTTGGGGATGTGGAGGGGTGTTAAGTCCTTGGAATTTCCTGAGAGGATGGAGTGTCATTGTTATTTGTCTGCCTTGTGGGTCACAGTGGAATTTTTGTCAAGAGAAGAGATGACCCAGGATGGCAGCTGGCCACTCTAAAGCCCAGCTTGATGATTGATCGGAGGGTTGGGGCATTGAGCTCCAAGGACCCCTGTAAAGAAGAAGAGAGAACTGGGGTTTGAGGTCAGTCTGAGACCTCTGGGGATCCTGCCAGTAAACGATGGTTCAGTTCCAGCCCCGGTAGAGACCTGATGCAACTTCTCTACAGATGAACACATACGCGCCTGTGCTTCAGGCCGATGCACTCTTGTCCTGGACAGTGAAGGACAAGGAAGCTCTGTGCTTCAGACCCTTCCAGACCTTGCCCTGTTTGTATTTCTATGTGACTGTTTCTGATTCTTTTCATTTCAATAAAGTTCAAATCATAAATACAGTTCTGTCCTGCCTTCTGTGAATTCTAGCAAATGACCAAACTGTAGGCCGGTCACAGCCACTCCCAGGATTTACAGTTAGTCAACAGTGTGTGGAACCTGAGGCCACCAAAGTGATGCTGGTGTCTGAGGCCACGCAAGGGGCACGGGAGAACTGTGTCTCTTAACTTAGGGTACCACAGATAAAAGAGTGGCAATTCAGTCGAAGCAAGCCTTGTGTGTGAGTGTGGGAATGTGCCGTGTGAGTGCAGGTGCCCCTTAAAGTCCAGAAGAGAGCTGGGGTGATTGTGAGCCCCACCACCCAGGTGCTGGGAGGAGGAGGAGGAAGCTTAAGTGCTGAGCTAGCTCTCCAGCCCCAAAGTTGAGGCTCTGTTTGCAACAGAATTTCATTGAATCCAGGCTTAATTCGCATGAAGCTGAGAGTGACCTTAAATTCCTGATCCCCCAGCTTCCACCTCCCAAATGTGGGGAACAATTTTAAAGTTGTCTGTGGAATAACGTCTGGCTGCGATTGTGTGATGGTGGAAATAAATGTATGTTAAAATGAAGGTTGAAGTCAGCTTTACTCCATCTGGGAACAGAGAAGAAGGTGAGTGAGAAGGCTTGCAGCTAGCTGGGCATGAGACAGCCAAGCTGATCTGATAAAGAGGAAGGACAGGATTTGGGGGAAAAACAACAAGGCCGGTCTTGGCAGGCTCCAGCTGCCTGGGGAAGCCCCACAACATGCACAAGGCACTTTGACCTTTCGTGTATTCTTTTGAGAGATGGAATTGCAACAGACAGAACTGTGCATAAGAACACCTTCGAGGAAAGCCTCCACCTATTCCAGGAAGACCATTCCAGAGAGAAGAGAGATTAGAAAAAACTAAGGAAAACTACAGCTACTTCTTGGGACCTATGTCCCCTGGTGGGCGGAATGGCCCATGGTAGTTAAGCATCCTTGCAGCCACAGATAGGTTGTTCCTGCTATACTAGGGACTCAGCTTTGTTAGATCATTTACATTTGTGGTTCTGATACCCATTCCCTTCTGTAAAGATCATGGGAAGAAATACCCTTGAAAGGGAGACCTGGTTCACCATAATTTCATACAGAAAAAGGGCCATCCACTTCATGAATATTCAAAAACAACTTCTTTAAAGGGCTGGCAGAATGGCTCAGAGGATAAAGGTGTGCTTTCAAGCCTAAATGGCCTGAATCCAGTCCCTGGAACCCATGAGGCAGAAGGAGAGAACTGCCTCCTGCACGTTTGTCCTCTGACCTTTTACATGTGCAAGCACGTACAAACTGAATAAATAAATGTCACTGATGTCTTTAAAATCCTCAACACTAAGCAGACTAAGCTGCTTCTGTCTTTGGGCAGCTCACTCCAGTCTGTCCTTAAAGTATTCACTTAGCTTAGCTTTGCTTGTTCTGTTCACAGATTGAAAGAGTTTGCAGAAAACTGGAGTTCAATTCCAGCACTAACAGGGCCTCACAAACACCAATATCTCCAGTTTCAGGGATCCAAGGGTGTCCTGGCCCCCATGGACCTGTGTAAACACATGGTACACATACATACACTCAGGTGACCACACACACACACACACACACACACACACACACACACACAGTCTCTCTCTCTCTCTCTCTCTCTAATAAAAAAAACTTTTTAAAAACAAATAAGTCTTAAGAAGAAAAAAAACTTTTAAGTACAGGCATTAGTAGGGAGAAGGGTGCCTGGAAAAGAACAGGACACACCCAAGACATGGGTGTGAGTTTCTCAGAAGAGCTCTGGGCTTATGTGTCAACAATAGTCAAGTGCATGTTTTTGGTGGCTTCAGAAGCTAGATTGTTCAAAGTGTTTCTAAGGAACTTATTATTTGTTAGAGCATAGGGTAATCCTGAAGTGTGCTGGGCAGAATTATATCAGAGATAAGACAAAACAGTAAGTCACAGCAAGAAAAGAATCCTTACTATGGGTGTCACAAGGGATTGTAAATGAAGCTTATAGTCTTGTTTATGAGAATCTAAGGAAGTTACAGGGCAACTTTTTAGATCAAAACATGCTGGGGGTCAGGTGGTGGTGGCACTTGCCTTTAATCTAACACTTGGGAGGCCAAGGAAGGCAGATCTCTATGAGTTCAATGCCAGCCTGGTTTAAAGAGCAGATTCCAGAACAGTCAGGGCTACACAGAGAAACCCTGTCTCGAAAAAACCATTAAAAAAAGAAAAAAATGTGTTGGGAGGGCCAGTGAAATGGACCAGTAGATAAAGGTGCTTGCTGCAAGATTGCCGACCTCATTTGGGTCCCTGGGTCCCACATGGCTGGAGGAAACTGACTTCTGTAGTTGGAAGTTTTCCTGTGTTCCGCCTGGTCCCGCAACCACTTGGTCCCAAATAAATACACAGAGGCTTATATTAATTACAAACCGTATGGCCTATGGCTCAGGCTTCTTGCTAGCTAGCTTTTACAACTTAACTCAACCCATTCCTATTAACCTATGTTTTGCCATGTGGCTTCATGGCATTATCTGTTCTCTCACATCTTGCTGCTCTTCTTGGAGGCTCTCAGCAGCTGCCTGATTCCACTCTTCCTCATCTCTATCGTCAGTTTGAATGTACCACCTAACCTTATTTTGCCTCACCATTGGCCAAACAGCTTTATTTATCAACCAATGAGAGCAATACATATTCACAGTGTACAGAAAGATATCACACAGCACTTTTCTGTCTAATCAAAACAGAAGATTTTTAACTTTAACATAGTAAAATTATATGTAATAAAACAGTTATCAAGCAATAATTACATTTACAATATCTAGTCTATTTGCATTTAGTAAAATTAAATTATAACTATCTAGTCTTCAACTCCATCAAAGACACCAGAAGGATATATTACCTAAGTAAACAGGAAGTACATTGTAAGCAACTTCCAAAATTCTAGAAATGACAGAGACAACTGACTGCCTGGACAGTCACCCAAAATTCCTCTGCAATGTTGGGGCATCCATCTTCAGCCTATAGGACTAGAGTCTCTGGCAGACTTTTTAGTGAAGCAAGAAATTTGAAGGACTGTCTCACCTATTGGCAAAGTTCATGAGTCAATTTCCTTTGTGTCCTGCAGAATGTCTGGCAGTATCTTCTGTGAAGCAGAAGGACCATCTCTCTTTGTGTTGGCAAAGTTTAGTGGTCACTTTCCTCTGGGTCATGTATGTCTGGTTTCTTGCCCAAATGGCCAGTTTTGCCAAGAAAAAGAGAACCTCCAAATGGAGAGTCTTTGATGCCCATTGGTGCTGCCAGGAACAGACGTGTCTCATTGTCCAGAAAAGTCTTAAGTTTTTAAAACATTTTAAATGCCATATTCTGTAGGTCTTTGAAGTGTTTGAAGATTACCCACCTAACTGAAATATATCTTTGTATACCTAAAAAACTTAACTAACATGACTGTAAGTTTGATTATCATAGATGACTATTAATATGTATTTCTTAATTATATATTACACTTTTAAATGAGTTGCATAAACATAATATCTTAAACAAGAGTAGAAATACACATATAGTATTACAAAATTAACTTTAAATTTGTATCAATACACCAAAATCCATAGTAATGTAAAATATTTCAAACAAGTTGTTGCTTTTTAAAAGTAGATTCAATAATCTACCCTTTTATCCTATCATATCTATATCCTCTTTTCTTCTTTAGAAAGAGATTATATTTATAATCAACCCACTTTAAATAAAAATACATTTATAAACAATATTTTGGGAGTTTGGGCATAGCTTTTCATACTACTTCCTGTTGATTAGGGGCACTGGCAATCTTACGGGGATCTTGAGAAAATTCAAGATAATGGTCAAGTCCTAGGAAGACTGGCTGTAACCTTTGTTGATAGATACCATCTGTCAAGGTTTAGGAGGTCTTGCTTGATCAATCTGATCCATCTTAACTTGGAACAAATCCACAGCCTCTTGCTTCCTGTGGAAACAAAAGCAGAGCCTCCTTTCCAAAGCAACATATCCTTAGATCCAAATTTTGAAGTCAAGATATCTTTTTTTTTCCTTTTTTTTTTTTTTTTTTTTTTTTTTTTTTTTTTTTTTTTTTTTTTGTTTGAGATAGGGTTTCTCTGTGTAGCTTTGTGCCTTTCCTGGAACTCACTCTGTAGCCCAGCATGGCCTCGAGCTCACAGAGATCCACCTGGCTCTGCCTCCCAAGTGCTGGGATTAAAGGCGTGCGCCACCACCGCCCGGCACAATCAAACATCTTTCTGCAGCTAGCTCATTAACAGTCAAAAATTTTAAAGAAAACACAATATACATAATCCAGGCTCTCTGTATTTTCCATCTTTTTGTGGCTATTTCCTTTATATTACTTTTATTGTCTCTTTAAAGACTTTATTTTTTTTTAACTTTTTTTTAATATAACTTCCTATTCTCATTTCGTTCTCTCTTCCAAGCGTATATACATTTTTACACACACTCTAAACTATTTAGAGGTTTATTCCATCTGAATCTGTCTTATTGTGTATCTATAATCCTTTTCTGACCAGGAGAGATTTTAAACTGCTAAGCTTTGCGCTGGCTTTGGCTGTTGATTCTGTCCCATTCGGTTTCCCAACATGGCAGAGGTTCATTTACCACCAGCTCTGGGAGCCATGCTCATTGCCAACTCCGGGAAGCAATGGGTTGATGCCTCCATCAAGCAGAAACCCTTTTTTTTTTTTTTGTCTGTACTAGCAAAAGATAAATCCACCCCACAGCGTGCTGCCCAGATTGGAGATGCCTTTGTGTACAGTGACGGGAATCCACCATGCTGTGCTCAAGTTCAGATCCTCAGTGTCTCTGTGCTGTGGCCCACATGAGAGACACAAACTAGGAAGCTGCTCTTGGCTCTGTTTTAGGAACCTTTTTAAAAGCTTTCTCAGGTTTTAGGTGGAAATTCTTGCCCCATGTTGGGTGCCAGGTATAATGAGAACTCCAGGGGAATCTGCTTAAGGAGTAAAGGAATTTATTAGGAAAGAAAACTCACTAAACCAGAATAGGAGAGTTGCCGCAGAATCCTGGAAGGCTGAGGTGCCGTCCCATGCTGTTCTGCCGCTTGAGTCAGTCCCACCATCCAAGCTCACGAGGGAGAGAGCTCTCTGTGTGCCTCTCTGGTCTTAAGGGTAGCCTGAGGCCACAGTTATCTGCTACATCTCTAGGGGCTGTACTTCAAGGTCATAGGTAGAACAGATATCCACTACATTTTCCCCTTTTGTCTAAATAAGAAAATTCTAACCTAATATAAAACTATATACAATAGGAACAATTATCAAGTATTGTCCAGGAAAGGGGAATGGTAATAACATGAACAAAATAGAAATACAACCAAGGAGAATGACATCAAGCAAGAAATACATACTAAAATGTTCAGAAATGTCCAGTCTTCTGACTTCCAGGCATGTGTCCACGCCCTCCAACCCCCCCACCTCCCCACCCCTGCACTCATCTGTATACACACACAGCCTTGACTGCCAAGCAAGACCTATCAAAAAGAAGATGGGTGAGGGGTTGGGTGTGGGAGAGGGGAAGGGAGGAAGAGAGAGAGGAAGGAAAAAGGAAGAGAAGGAGAGAGAGCTCACATGCAGGCAGACAAGAAAAACAAAACAAGGGTGTGTGTAGCTCATTTAGCAGGAGTCTGCCCAGCTAGTAAGGGGACTAGGATTCAGTCACCAGAACTAATATGATGGTGCCTATATGCCAGGCTTGGGTGGAGCCAATACAATATCATCCTTGGCTACATAGTGAGTTAGAGGCCAGTCTGGGCAACTTAAACCCTGTCTCAAAAAAAAAAAAAAAAAAAAAAAAAAAAAAAAGACAGTATTGTTGGACTCCAAAGTTTAGGGTCTCCCCAAGAACCCAGACTCCAGTCCAGTTAATGCAATAGCAGGAGGATTTATTAAGCTTCTATATAGAAGTGCAAACCCTGCTCCTAAGAGCAAGAGCTGCATCTTACTGCAGCCACATGGGGGTTTTTAAAGGAAAAACCCACAAAAGCCATAAGATTATAATTCCCATACAATTTCGTTTCACAAGATCATGGTCTGGGTACAGAGTGATCACAGAGGGGGTACAGTTACGTCAACAGGTACATTCTTCCTGAAACCTCAAGGGGGGTATCAGGGCAGGAGTAAAGTTTACACACAGGTCACGGTGGTCCTTCCTGGAACACCTGCAACTATCCCAGTCACAGTTGAGCACATCTCTTAACAGAAATCTCTTTACATTGTTATATGGTTGCAGGAGAGATTGAACAATGGCTAAGTCAGGTTGCCCTTGGAACTAGATTTTTAGTTTCTCATTTCCTGGTGCTTGAAGTTTCTCCTTTCCTGAGGCTTGGGGGTGTAAGCCTGAAGGGCTAGGGTCTTTCACTATTTAATCTCAAGCTTAATTTTTACAAAATCTGGTTTGTACCTAGACATCAGAACTCTCTTATCAAAACAAAGCATGTAGACAGACCCCATACATACATGCACACACACAATACACAGGCACACAGTATTAGGGGTTAATGAAAAGCTTCTGCTATGGGAGTCATTGGTGACATTCATGTAGCCCATGAAAAGTATATATATATATTTTGGTTTTCGAGACAGGGTTTCTCTGTGTAGCTTTGCGCCTTTCCTGGGACTCACTTGGTAGCCCAGGCTGGCCTCGAACTCACAGAGATCCACCTGGCTCTGCCTCCCGAGTGCTGGGATTAAAGGCGTGTGCCACCACCGCCCGGCGAAAAGTATATTTAATTTTACAATAAACTTTTTACAATAACTTTTTTTTTAAAAGATGGGCTTTCATCTGGATGGTGGTGGCACATGCCTTTAATCCCAGCACTCAGGAGGCAGAGGTAGGTGGGTCTCCGAGCTCAAGGCCAACCTGGTCTACAGAGCAAGATCCAGGACAGTCAGGGCTCACAGTGAAACCCTAACTCGAAAAACAAAGCAACAACAAAAAAGCACAGAAACTAAATTCATAAAATACAAAAATTAATCAATGATTCTTTAACAGAAAAAAGAATGATCTTTTTGGGCAGCTCACAAAAGCCTATAACCCTCACACAGCTGTGTATACATAGATGTACAAACATTGCACATAAATAAAATAAAATCCCTCTAAATTTTTTTTTTTAAATATAAGATTGGGGCTGGATGGTGGTGGCACACGCCTTTAATTCCAGTACTTGGGAGGTAGAGCCAGGAGGATCTCTGTGAGTTTGAAGAAGTCAGCCTGGTCTACAGAGCAAGATCCAGGATAGGCACCAAAACTACACAGAGAAACCCTGTCTCGAAAAACCAGATAATAATAATAATAATAATAATAATAATAATAATAATAGCAATAATAACAATAATAAATTAATAAATAAATAAAACATAAGATTGACAGCAATTTCTGCTGTGTTTTCCCCTCGGGATATAAACATGCATGCGGAAGTAAGAAGTGTCAACTGTGCAGTCTTGCATTGAGTAACACTCCAAGAAATGTAAACAGAAAGTTGGCCTGGTCTTGGAGGGTTGTGACTGCTGTGTAACTTTGAACTTCGTCCTATGAATCCAATGGAAACCTGCCAGTTTCTAGTTCCCGATTTCTTTCCTGTTTCGTTTCTAGTGACTCATAATGACTCTGCTTCATAGACCTCATGACAGATTTCTTTAAGGCACACTCTAGCAGCGCAGGGTGGTGACCTCTCATCTGTCACCTGTCTGGAAGGCAGCCAACCACTCAGTAGGTCTGGATGCCACTGTTAGGAGCCAGCGGTCTATACTGGGGAAGAAAAGGGAATTTTAGAAGTGGGAGCTCCCAGCCTCTGGAGACTAAAAGTAGGTCAGAAGTCACTGCTAGCATTCCGTGTTCCATTTCATTGCTGTTTGTCGTCCCCCCCCCACCCCCTGCCTCTCCCCCACCCCCTTGGCTGTATTGAAAGACCCCCACTCCGTTATGAGGACATGGGGCATTGGGCCGATGAAATGCTCCCCCCCCCCCCGTCCCAATAACTTAGCCCAAGAAACGCCATTCTGAAGGAATCAGAAAAACAGGAGTTCACAGCTGTGGCCAGCCATCCGGCCTTGAGAGAGAGATAACTGTGGTCAGCTGCCTCGGGAGAAAGACAGTTGAGTCAAATCAGGATATTTTATGGCTGGCCCCTGGCCTTGAGGAATAAGTGGCTGGGCTGGAAAAACACCCACTATACCCTGGGCAAGGCCAAGTCAGCCACACATCAAATTTCTGAGAATTAAGAATACGACCCCAAGTTCACCCTGGCCTTCTTTGAAACAACCAATAGGAGCCCTGTAACTATGCTTCTCGCTTCTGTAACCGCGCCTCTGCCCCTGGGATCCTATAAAAAGTCCCCCTTGCCCTAGGAAGGGGTGCAAGTCCTCCGAGAGACTTCGCCCCAGGTACCTGTGTATCTAAATAAACCCTCTTGCTGTTTGCATCTGATCTGTGGTTTCGGCGTGTTCCTTGGGTTTGGGGTCTTCCTGAAGAAAGATCTCCCCTGGGGGTCTTTCAGTATTAGTGTTTGAAACTAGGGGCTTGAACAGGTCAGGCAAGCATGGTCTACTATTGAATGACATCCCCAGGGATATTTTATTTTTGAGACAGAGTCTCACTGATTTTTTTTTTTTTTTTTTTTTTTTTAGGCAGGACTTGAATCCACTCTGTAATCCAGGCAGGTCTTGGACTTGTGAACGTCCTGCCTCAGCTTCCAGGATAGCACCCATGACAGGCCTCTGCCATCAGACCTGATTCTTTTATATTTTTGATTTCTCCCTTCCCATCAGGTAACTCCTTCTCCCTGCTCTTAGTGATGGCTGTGGTGTTTGGAATAAGAATGGACCCCACAGGCTCATATATTTGAATGCTTAGTCGTCAGGGAGTGGCACTATTTGAGAGGATTAGAAAGATCAGGAGTTGTGTCCTGGCTGGATTAAGTGTGTCACTGGGGGTGGGCTTTGAGGTTTCAAAAAAGCCCACACTATTAGGCTCCCTGCCTCTCCCTCTCCCTTTCAATCTCTCCTTCTGCCCCCGCCCCCTGTGGTGGTAATCTAAATTGTACTGAAATGTGATTTTGATTGTATGTTAATAAATAAAGTTGCCCGGGGGTCAGAGCTATTAGAGTCATAGCAAGAGTGTGGCGGTGGTGGCACACGCCTTTGATCCTGGCATTCCAGAGATAGAAATCCCTCTGGATCTCTGTGAGTTCAAGGCCACATTGGAAATAGCCAAGCATGGTGGTGACACACTCCTTTAGTCCCAGAAAGCCAGCCTTTGATCCCAGGGAGTGGTGATAGAAGGCAGAGGGATATGTGGGGCATGAGGACCAGAAACTAGAAGCATTTGGCTGGTTAAGCTTTCAGGCTTTGGAGCAACACAGTTCAGCTGAGAGCTATTGGGATGAGGACACAGAAGCTTCCAGTCTGAGGAAACAGGACCAGCTGAGGAACTGGTGAGGTGAGATAGCTGTGGCTTGTTCTGTCTCTTTAAATAGACGAACAGACAGGAAATAGGGCTCTGATTCGGGAGGCTGGGACACTGCAGGCGGAAGGGTGAGATTTTGGCTCTGAGCTCTGACCTCTCGGCTTTCTCTTTTGCAAAATAAATAAATAAATAAATAAATAAATAAATAAAAAAATGCCACGGCCATACAGTTTGCAAGCAATATAAGTCTCTGTGTTTACTTGGTTGGGTCTGAGCGGCTGTGGGACTGGCGGGTGACAGAGATTTGTCCTGACTGTGGGCAAGGCAGGAAAACTCTAGCTACACCCCCCACTCTGTTTTCAGATCGGGATGTAGCTCTCAGCTACTATTCCAGCCCCATGCTTGGTACCATGCATGCCTCCAGGCTCCCTGCCATGATGATCATGGACTGACGCCGTGAAACTGTAAGCGAGCCCCCAATTAAATGCTTTCTTTGATAAGAGTTGCCATGGTCATGCTGTCTCTTCACAGCAAGAGAACAGAGACTAAGACAATGGCCCTCTCTTCCTTCTTACAGCAGCAACATCTCTCAGAGGAAACCCCAGCTCCCACAGCTGTCAGCTGCTCTGTTTAGAACAGCTGCTTCTCCATGTCACACTCCATGTCCTGCCTGCCCGGCCAGCCCTCGTGGGTCCCCGCTGTGAACTCTGCCTTCTCCTCTCTTCATACAATGCCGCTGCTGCTGCTGCTGCGGGACAGCATCAGAAGAGTGACTTTCTTAGCCAGCAAGTCTGTCTGTCTGGAGGATTGCCGTATGCCAGGCATTGTAACCATGCTCGGGATACAAGAGTGAAATAGCACCCCAAATAAATGCCTGGGGTGGGATGGGGGCTCTATATCCTATAGGGGAATGTAGGGAAAAGGGGGCTGTAAAAAAAAAAAAAAAAAAAAAAAAAAAAGCAGGCAGGGCTGGAGAGATGGCTCAGTGGTTAAGAGCACTGACTGCTCTTCCAGAGGTCCTGAGTTCAATTCCTAGCAACCACACAGGTGGCTCACAACCACCTGTAATGAGAGCTAGGTGCCCTCTTCTGGCCTGCAAAGACACATTCAGATAGAACACTGTATACTTACTAAATAAAAATAAATCTTAAAAAAAAAAAAAAAAAAAAAAAAAAAGGCAGGCAAGACTAGCATAACAGACATTGTGTGCTGCTCTAACTAAGGCACTAGGGAAGACTCCTTTGCTGGGGTGAGCCCTTTTGTCCCCAGCAGGCAAAGCTGGGGGAGAACATGAAGGCTTGTCAGTGAAGTGTGTGTGTGTGTGTGTGTGTGTGTGTGTGTGTGTGTGTGTGTGTGTGTTTGTGTTTAAAACCTGACTTGTGGGCTGGAGAGATGGTACATCTGTTAAGAGTGCTTCCTGTTCTTGCAGAGGACTGGATGTTTAGTTCCCAGTGCCCACGCTCTGCAGCTCACAACTGCCTGTGACCCCAGCTCCAGGGGATCCCTCCTCCTGACACTCTCTTCTGGCTTCCAGGATGACTGGACTCACATACACATACGCCCTCGTCCCCCTCCACTCCTGGGCAAACATAATAAAAATCATCATCATCATCTTTGAAACTTGAGCTGAGGATGATGCTCTATACCTGAAATCACAGCACCCTTCAGGGGAGGGGGGGTGGGGAGGGTGGGGGGGTGTCTTGAGCCAAGGCCAGCCTGAGTTACATGATGAGGTCCTGTTTCAAACACTAACAACCCCCGGATGCTAAATATGACTCTACCCAGAGTCCTAAGGAGAAAAGAGAAGTTAAGGTCCTCCCTGGAGTCGCCAGCCCACAGCCCAGGCTCTCTCTCTCCAGTGGCTCTGCTGGGAGAGCATTGCCTTCAGTCTCTTGTGGAGAAAACTCTTCCCTCTCCAGGTGTCTGCACTGCTTTAGCAACAGGGATCATTCTTGCGGAGGATTCACTGTCCTCCACACCATCAAGGCTTTTCCCAAGGCCTCTCAGAGTTCCTGGGAGCAAATTTTCCATTGTTTAGGGTTTTAGTGACTTCTGAACCACCACAGGGGCTGCAGAAGTGACTCCCTCTCCACCCACAGCACCCGCTGATGTCACAGTGTCTGAGAACATCATTTGTGTCTGAGCACATCAGATTCTGTAGTGTCACACATGGCTCCCCTGAGGTCTCTCTCTCTCTCTCTCTCTCTTTTTTTTTTTTTTTTTTTTTTGGTTTTTAGAGACAGGGTTTCTCTGTGTAGTTTTGGTGCCTTTACTGGGACTCACTTGGTAGCCCAGGCTGGCCTCGAACTCACAGAGATCCGTCTGGCTCTGCCTCCCAAGTGCTGGGATTAAAGGCGTGCGCCACCACCGCCTGGTGGTTTTGCTTTTTTTTTTTTTTTAAGATTTATGTATTTATTATATATACAGTATTCTGTCTGCATGTGTCCCTGCAGGCTAGAAGAGGGCACCAGATCTCATTACAGATGGTTGTGAGCTACCATGTGATTGCTGGAAATTGAACTCAGGACCTCTGGAAGAGCAGTCAGTGCTCTTAACCTCTGAGCCATCTCTCCAGTCCTGGTTTTGCTTTCTTTTATTGGTTGTCATTTTACCTCTGTCGACCTGACCTGTCACCTCCACTGTTTAGGGGGAGTCTTCTCCACGGCTGTTTACACTGTACCACTGTGATTCCCACCTGGTATAATAGCAGTACCTGATAATGCATTTTCTCTTCCTGCTTTTTTTTTTTTTGTGGTCTCAGTTACCACCTAGCTCTTTGCATAAACATGGCGCCAGGATGCTGCTAATATTATGCCCAGATCGCAGGGACCCCTCAAAAGACCACCACCATGTAAAAGCAAAGAACCTTTATTCAAGCTTGAGCTTGGACTCTACAAATGACTGGAGAGCAGAGAGCCCCAAACCTGGGTGGGGTAGGGTTTTTATCATAGCAGAGGTTGGGGTGATTTCCAGGGCTCAGGACCCTGATTGGCTGACATTTGTCTAGGAATATAGGTGTGTGCTGGGAATGTTTGGAATGTCAGGAACTTCCCCTTCGGTGTTGACCTTCCTCAGGTGGAGTCAGCTTATGGCTTTTCCAGGGGACTGGGTGGTATCTGACAGTAAGCCTGTCATGTCTGGGCCCCTGAGCATGTGGTTAAGATGTTTTGGTCCACCCCCCCACAGCTTATGGTAATGAAACTATACTTTTTAAGTTACATTTTCTGTGTATCTATGTTTTAGCTGCATGTCTGTGCACTTCCGTTGCCTGCAGAGACCAGAAGAGGGTTTTGGATCCCCAGAAACTGGAGTTATGGATGGTTGTGAGCCACCACGTAGGTGCTGGGAATCAAATCCAGGTCCTCTGCAAGAGCAGCCAGTGCTTTTGACTGTCATGTCAGCTCTCCAGCCTTTCCCTCCTTAAAAATGTTTGGACATTTCTTCTGTGTGGTGTGTGTATGTATATACACTGAGTATGTGTGAAGGTCAGAGGACAACTTATCCTATTTTTTGAAATTACATTAATATGTGTTGGAAGGGCGTGATGCCGGGGCACACATGTGGTCAGAGGACAACTTATGGAAAATAGTTCTCTCCTTCCACCTGATTGGTCCTGGGAATCAAACTCATGGTCCTGGGAATCAAACTCAGGTCATCAGGCTTAGTATCAAGGGCCCTTTCTAAGGATTCTGTAAATGTGCAGCTCCGGGCCTCGGCTGGCGTCGTATTACATCATCAGCGGGTGACTGCGTCCCAGCCTAAAAGCCCGCTGTGCACCCCCACGCTCTCTCTCTGCGCTTCTCTTTCTGTTTCCTCTCTGCCAGGCCTGACTTCTCCTGTCCTATCCCCTCTTCTCTCTAATAAAGCCCATTCTAACTCTGGTAACCATGGCTCGTGACTCTTCCGCCCCCGACCAAACCAGTGCCCCTTACCCACTGAGCCATTTTTGCCAATCTGGGTTTTGTTTTGTTTGTTTGGGGCCCAGAACAACTTGGCTACACTGCTGCTTGATAAAAACCAGCTAAAAAGTAGGCCTAAGTTTCGCCAGGCAACACCTGGTTCTGAAAGACCCCCGCTCCATTATGAGGACATGGGGTGTTGGGCCGATGAAATGTCCCCCCCCAATAACTTAGCCTAAGAAACGCCATTCTGAAGGAATCAGAAAAACAGGAGTTCACAGCCGTAGCCAGCCACCCGGCCTTGAGAGAGATAACTATGGCCAGCCATCCGGCCTTGAGAGAGATAATTGTGGTCAGCGGCCTTGAGAGAAAGACAGTTGAGTTAAATTAGGATATTTTATGGCGGGCCCCTGGCCTTGAGGAATAAGCAGCTGGCCTGGGCAAGGCCAGATCAGCCACACACATACGACCCCAAGTTCACCCTGGCCTTCTTTGAAACAACCAATAGGGACCCTGTAACTATGCTTCTTGCTTCTGTAACCGCGCCTCTGCCCTGGAATCCCATAAAAAGTCCCCTTTGCCCTAGGAAGGGGCGCAAGTCCTCCTAGAGACTTCGCCCCGGGTACCCGTGTATCTAATAAACCCTCTTGCTTTTGCATCTGATCGGTGGTTTCGGTGTGTTCCTTGGGTTTGGGGTCTCTCCTGAAGGAAGATCTCCTCTGGGGGTTCTTTCAGTTCCACAAAAAGCCATAAACTGGCCCCACTCAGGAATGGGCCAATCAGCATCCAAAGGCAAAATACCCAACATTCCAACCTAAGGGAAAGTACCTGACATTCCAAACATTTCCGACCTTATCACCAGATGTCTCTAAGCCCAGCATGACCTATCCCCCTTCACCAAGACACCTCTAGACAAATGTCAGTCAGTCAGGGGTCCTGAACCTCAGAAATCCCCTCACCCCAACCTCTGTTATGATAAAAACCCTATCCCAATCAGGCCCTCTCTGCTCTCACCACTGTGTCAGACAGATGGAGAGCCGAAGCTTGAATAAAGGCTCTTTGCTTTTGCATACAGCTTCAGTCTCTGTGGGGGATCTTTGAGGGGTCCCCAAGATCTTGGCATAACTGTTTGTTTGTTTGTTTTTCAAGACAGAGTTTTTTGTGTAGTTCTGGCTATCCTGGAACTCACTCTGTAGACCAGGCTGGCCTCAAACTCAAGAGATCTTCCTGCCTCTGCCTCTGCTTTCCCAGTGCTGGGATTAAAAGCGTTCGTCACCACTCCCCTTGAGATAGTGTTTTACCCAGTAGTCCTAGCTGGTTTTGAACTCTAATTTAAGACAACCCTCCTGCCTTTGTCTCCTGATTGCTGGAAAACTCAACTTTTAAAAATGAGGAAATGTTTCATCTCAAGAACTCTCAGTCTCGAGGCAGGGCGTTTCTGGGTTGATTCAGCCTGCATCAACTCTATGTAACAAACACAGCAAACCTTGGAGAATAAAAACAGGTGCATTCTGTTCCTGAATCTTCGATGTGTGCACAGTTTGGGAGGGACAGCTCATTTCTGTTCCGCTTGACATCTGTTGGGGTAGCTTGAAGGCTGGAGGCTTAACCTGCTCCCTTGCACCGGCCATTAACACGAACTGGGACTCGCCCAGGCATCTGTTTGCTCTCCTTGCAGCAGGGAGATTTTGTCTGAGTGAGACTAAAGAAAGGGGTGGGATCCAAGGGCAGCTGTCTCAGCAGAACCAGGCAGAAGCTGAGATGGAACCTCAGGAGCCTTTCTCTGTGCCACACTGGCTGCAGTCTCCTCATTAGAAGTAGCCAAGTAGGCATGAAGTCCTGGGTTCCATCCCCAGCACAGCATAAGACCGGCAAGGAAGTACAAACCTGTAACCCTAGTGATTTGGAGTAGAAGCAGGAGGATCGGAAGTTCAAATTCATTCTCAGCTACATGGCTAGTTTGAAACCAGCTTGGGTTGTGTGAGACCCTGCCAAGAAAGAAAGAAAAGGTAAGAAAGGTCAGCGTACCTATTCATAGAGAGGGGATTAGATTCACTTTTGATGGGAGTTGTGTCAACACCATGCGAGGTAGGTTCTGTTACCCCACTTTGTAGATAATGAAACAGGCTCAAGAGGTCTTTTGAAAATATTATGCCAGGTATGAAAGGACAGAAACTTGATGGTCCCTGTATTCATTATTTTTCTTCCTCCCTTCCTTCCTTCCTTCCTTCCTTCCTTCCTTCCTTCCTTCCTTCCTCCCTTCCTTCTTTCTATAGTTTAGTGAGACGAGGTTTCTCTGTATAACAGCCATAGTTGTCCTGGAACTCACTTTGTAGACCAGTCTGGCCTCGAACTCAGAGATTTCTCTGCCTCTGCCTCCCAAGAGCTGGGATTAACTGTGTGCGTCACTACCGCCCAGTGCTGTGGGATGTCTTTCTGTATGCTGTGAATATATGTTGCTCCCATTGGTTAATAAACAAAGCTGCTTTGGTCTATGGCAAGGCAGCTTAGAGGCAGGCAGGAAATCCGAGTGGAGATACAAGGAGGAGAGAGATAGTCAGGGCAGATGCTGCAAACTGCCATCCAAGGAGCAATACATAATGGGACGCAGGTAAAGCCACGGAACACATGGCGATACATAGATACATAGATTAATAGTGTTGTGCCCAGATCGTGACCCCCAGAGAGACCACCAAAGACGAGCATGCCGGAATGCAAAAGCAAGGTTTAATCGTGGATATCCAAAAGCAATACAAGCCTAGGCAGGGACTTCGTCCAATACATCCAACGCAGTGGAGGCTGGAGGAAGCGCCCACCTGTCTGCAAGCTCAGTTTTTAAAGGGAAAAGTCACAAGGTTACATCATTTAGGGGTGCTAGTACAGGTACAATTCTGATTGGCTCGCTTCTAGGGACTTCTAGAAATTACTTCTAAGGGAGTGGTTGCCCGCCACCATTTCTCATTGGCTGCCCTCAGGTGGGGCATTTTTATGGTCAGTTACCCTGGAAACCAGGGAGAGGACATTCCATAGTCTGGCAGGCATTACCTCGTGACTATCTTGTGGCTCTGTATTTTTACACTTCCTGGTTTCTGGAATCTGAACTGACTGGTCTCAGTAACTTCTGGCCTGTTCCAGTAACTTATGGCCTGTAGCTAAAAGGAGCAGTCTTAGGCCTTTAGTTTTGGGGTGAGAGCATTTTGGTCTTATTTTGGTTCCACATTTCCCCCTTCTCATGTGCCTAATGGAACCCAATCATGGGTTTTGGACAGTTAGCTCCTAAGTATCCCTCTCTAATAATGGCCATGTATAATTAGCCATCTTGTCTCTATGCCAGGGAGTTTTCTTTTGACCTAGCATTTCAGCCTTTTCTGAACAGGGATCATGGGTGACGTTCTCTTCTGGAACTGCTTCGAGCTGGCATTGGGGCGCCGATGTCAGGGGGCCCCAAAAGGCTGAAAAGCTAGTCAAAGACTGGGCAAGGGGCATTTGTCAGAAGCATGGAGCTGCCTGACCCCATAGGGACAGGGAAGAACCATGTTAGCTGGGCTGGTCCACGTCAGCTTTTAGCAAGTCTGGAGCTCACAGTCGTCTGGAGCAGTGGAGTCAGCAACTGAAACCTGGAGGTGACTGCCAGCCAAATGGAAATCTGTTGAGACAAATTTAAACTAGGAACAGAAGTTAAAATTTATGAACTTATTTGGAACCCTTAGGTCCATACCCTTAGTAATGGGAAAATCAGTAGTTCCAAGACCAGGAAAGAGGAAAAATACCATCTTTAGGAATACTTATCTGGGGTCCTTTCAACCTCTGTGAAATGGGTCTAGGTTTTTATGGCTCTTTTGATCCTTTGAGGCCTACTTACAAAATGACATAAAAGTTTTAGATACATTAGTATTACCAATCTGTACTGAAATCCATATTGTAGACAAAGCAGGTAATGGGTATCTTGTAAAACAGCAGAAGTGAACTCATACCTTTGAGTCCCAACAAGAACTACAGATTTGGGTTAAAAGCTTGTGCATTTTCCTTCTGTCCAGAAAGCCAGGTATAAATTGGACAGAGATTTTTGACCTGATGAGAAGCACTTTTAGGTTTACATTTAGACATATTTAGATGACATCTAAAACAAATCCAAAATGTTGAGCTTGTGACTGAATAGTAAGTAGTCATTGCTCTACCAGCTCATCAAGGCTCCTAAATGTTAAGCTCTGAACCACAGAACAGGAGAGTAATCTGAAACATATCTCATTTTAGACTCATATCTGAACCTTTATGACTTAGAACATTTTCCTAAAAGTGAGCTAACAAGATAGCTATAGCCTTGCACAAGGATCTGGTTGATGCTGCCATGCTGACAAAGTTAGAGATAGCCTGGCCATCAGTACTGTCAGAGATCTGAGAAGGATAAACTATATCTAAGTGCAGACCAAGAAGCTTCCAATCCTATAAATTACAGGGACCAATCCCTACCCAGGTCTCCACAGCGTTGGAGGCATCAGTCAGAACAGCACAAATCTTCTTCCGCCATCAGGTCCATAAGGCAGAGTATTTTTCCTGTGGAATAGGGACACGGAAGACTGACCTTGGTCATGCAAAAGGGTGCAATCAATTCCAGTGTCCTACTGCTTGTCCACAGTCTGGGCTGGGTCCTGGTGGCAGGCGTTGCACTGGGGCATCTTGCCCTGTGGTCAGCGTTGTCATATTTCAGGCAGAGACGTTGTGGTGCCTCGTACGTAATCTTCTTTGGAGACCTTGGGTCACTGCTAGGATCTGGAAGCCTGTCTGATATAGTAAGCTTTTAGATCAACATTTAAATGCCATATTCTGCAGATCTCTGAAGTATGAGGGCTGTCCAGGTATATCTGAATAGACAAACTTTGTTTCTAATTACTTGTTTCAAGCTCAACCCTAAAAACATATGCAAGAGACTGAGTAAATGAGTAAACTTACATCAGTACTTACTTACTCTGACTACAATTAAAAAACTTGATTACTTATGACTGACTATTTATGTTCTCTAACAGTCTACAAAAGTAGCCTAAAAACAATGCTTTTAAGTTGAAGGTCTTCTAGCAACAAATACAGGTTCAGTAAAAAAACCAAAACAAAATATCATTATACAACATTCTTAAGCCTGAACGTACCTTGGGTAAGAAGAAACATTTTTTAAGCCATTGGTTTTTAACTATAAAAACTGTTCTTAAAAGACTGAGATCTCTCAAATGTCTTCCACCACTGCAACTAGACTCTTTTTGGAACTCTAGTCCTGCCATACATTTGCAAACCTCAGCTGTTTCCTGTGATTCCTTTATGTTGCAAAGTTTGGCTGCCAGAGCAAGGTATATTTCTGTGAATAAAAGCATTGATGTGCAGCTTTAATATTAATCAAATAAACATATGTTGCCATCTATTTAAATTCTCTAGAAACTTGCTGTTGAACACTTGGTAAAGACATAAGTATTAGGTGTTAACCCGAGTAGATCTTTATAACCTTAGTAAAAAATGGTGCCAGCCACATGGCTGCCCATGAGATCACCAGCCAAGATGGAGGGAGCCACGTGGTTGCTGTTTAAAGCTCGGTTTTCTAAACAATAATTACTTGCACACATACACACAGTTGGATCCAAGTTACACACATACATACATACATACAGTTAAAGCTTGCTTACATTTTCAAGTCACATGCCTGTATACATACACACATTAGCAGTAGGCATTTTTAAGATGAACACCAATAAGAATTAACTTTCAAATTCAGTATTTGCAGGTATAAGAAACCATAACAAACAGTTTACATCACATCCTCTCTGACCTTCTACGACCTTCCATGTACCCTCAGTCCGTTCCTTTGATCGCTCAGACATTTACTCCAGACAAATTCCACCTTTTCTTTCCTTCAAAACAGAAACTCTTACCAAAGTCTTTCTTGTGATTTCCCTCAGTACTCTAGAATATATTGTAAAGTTACAATATTTTAAACAAGAACAGAAATACATGCACATACCATAAGAATAACTCAATTTGCATCAGCACTGTACCACAGACAAGAAACTGTTGGTGACATTCCATTCTTGGAGCCAGACCTTGATCAGGTTTTAGCCTCAGGGCAGGTCTTGGGAGCCCCACCCAACAGCATGGAAGAGAACGGGGAAAGTGTGCACCATGGAGACAAAAGATTGCTGTTAACCTCAGATTTTCAAGTACATGAGAACGGCAGACTGAAAGTGACTCCATGCCCTGGCTGGGCCCACAGACCTGTAGGCCACTCCTCAGCTGTGACCCTGGAGGGGCAGTTAGTTCTCCACCAGCCCCCACACTAAGCTCCTTGAGGCTCCTGCTGGCTCCCGCCAGCTCTGCCCCGTGTCCACACAGGAGCCCAGCCAGAACCTGCTGGCCACATCTGGGCCCCACCGTGCTCACAGCCCGCTCTAGCACAAAGCCATGCCTAGTTCCCATGCAGCCAAGCCTCTACTCCACAGCTTTTTGAGCGAGCTGGGGCCCGAACCCGCTGCATCTAGGCCCCGTGATGCCCACGGCCGCCTAGCCCTCTCAGCGGCGCCCTGGGTCCCCGAAGTAGCAGCTGTGCAGCCGCAAGCTTTCTGCTGCCTGCTGCCTGTGCTCTGGTCAGAGAGAGCAAGGAAGCAATGTTAGGTTAGTCTGTGCCAGTTCAACCACCGAAGGGGTCTCCATCCCTTCGGCTGGCAATCGGCCCACAAGTCCCAATGCACACACAAGCTCAGGCATAAAACACTCACACATGTGGCCACAGTTCTCACACATTTATACATTTATGAAGGTATAACAAATAACACTGACGAACAAGATAGGCAGACAAAAAGGAAGAACAAGGGCCCTACAGATGGTCCAGGCAGAGGAGAGTCCGGAGAGGGAGCCTCGATAATGCCAAAGACCTACAGATGGGACAGGGACAATCTCCCGATCCCCAGATGGATCCAAACAGACGGACCCCTCATGGGCATCTCCCGATCCCCAGACGGATCCAAACAGACGGACCCCTCACGGGCATCCTAACAGACGGACCCCTCTCGGGCGTCCTATGACGGGGGGACCTGTAAGGCCCCCTGCGTCCTGATGAGGGGTTGGAACGTCTTCCAACTCCTCCAGGTCACCTTACAGGCGCGTCCGCCAAGGTGAGCCTGTCAGATTCAACCGCCGGCTTCGGATAAGAAAATGAAAGTAAAAGGAAAGCAAAGACAAGAAAATTGAGCGCTCTTACCGATCGGTGCAGATGGACCTCCGGAGCTCTTAGGTGTCCCGGCGGGGGGTCTCTGGGGATCCCGGAGAGCCCCCAAATGTTGTGCCCAGATCGTGACCCCCAGAGAGACCACCAAAGACGAGCATGCCGGAATGCAAAAGCAAGGTTTAATCGTGGATATCCAAAAGCAATACAAGCCTAGGCAGGGACTTCGTCCAATACATCCAACGCAGTGGAGGCTGGAGGAAGCGCCCACCTGTCTGCAAGCTCAGTTTTTAAAGGGAAAAGTCACAAGGTTACATCATTTAGGGGTGCTAGTACAGGTACAATTCTGATTGGCTCGCTTCTAGGGACTTCTAGAAATTACTTCTAAGGGAGTGGTTGCCCGCCACCATTTCTCATTGGCTGCCCTCAGGTGGGGGCATTTTTATGGTCAGTTACCCTGGAAACCAGGGAGAGGACATTCCATAGTCTGGCAGGCATTACCTCGTGACTATCTTGTGGCTCTGTATTTTTACACTTCCTGGTTTCTGGAATCTGAACTGACTGGTCTCAGTAACTTCTGGCCTGTTCCAGTAACTTATGGCCTGTAGCTAAAAGGAGCAGTCTTAGGCCTTTAGTTTTGGGGTGAGAGCATTTTGGTCTTATTTTGGTTCCACAATAGTTATGGGTTGAGTTAAGTTATAAAGAGCTAGCTGGCAGGAGGCCTGCCACAGGCCATACAGTTGATAATTAATATTAAGCCTCTAAATGATTATCTTATAAGTGGCTGCGTGACCGAGGGGCTAGGCGGGACCTGAAAAAACTTACGGCTACAGCCTGGTTTCAGTATTTTTCTAATTGCTGTGACAAAATGGCAGACAGATGAAACTTCCAAGAAAAAGGGCTTATTTAGGCACATCATTCTAGAAGTTTACTTCATTATGGTGATATGAGGTTTGGCAGCTGCTCCAAACGGCAGGAGAGTATCACTGTAGCACCTCATACCTTTGTAGACAGAACTCTGGGAGCTCAGGTGTGAAGCAGGGCTGGGCTACCATGCTCTACAAAGTCCCTACCCACAGTGACCCACAGTGACCCACCACCACCAGCTACGCCATCTTCCCCAAAGGTGCCATAATCTCCAAGAACAGCCAGAAGTGGGGGGACAGGTCAAACACACGAGCCTACGGGGGACATTTCACATTCAAACCCTTTAGATGAGGTACCTGGAATAGCAAGTCATACAGCCGGAAAGCAGAATGGTAGATTCAGGGAAGAGTGGGACTGGGGAGGGGAGAGCCATTGTTTGATGGGTACTGGAGTCCTGATTGGGATGTTGGGAAAGTTCCGGAAATGGATGGTGGTGATATTTGCCCAACTTTGTGGACTTACTGCAAGCAAATGTTTCATACATCTTGAAATAATTAAAACAGCCAGTGAGAGGTAAAGGCACTGGCTGCCAACCCTGAGGACCTGAGTTCGATCCCCAGAACATATAAGGTGGAAGGAGAGAACTGACTCCTGCATGGTGTCTTCCCACCTCCACACGTGCCGGCACGCATGTGCAGGAACTAACCGCATTAACTAAACGTAAAGCCATGCTGCGGGCCGCAGGAATATATCATAAGAACTCAGCTGGTTATGGCAAAGTCACTACCTGGAGGAATCAGGGAATTCCTCCAGAGGAAGCCAAATCCCAAGGAGTTTTTGGTGTTACTTGGCTTGTTATATATCAGCTGTATTCTGTTATGAAAATCATGTGTGCCTTCATAGTTTTCCCAATTGACTTTCCCCTAAGAAGGACTAACAGTGTAGACTGATCACTCTCTGGACAAAGACATTCCAGGTATTTGGAGAACAGCCTCAGGAAAGGCTTTCTTTGGAATCAGATTATCTCCCTTGGCCACTTTCAAGGACTACAGGAAACACCACCCAGGTGGGCGCCCATTGTTAGTCCCAGGTGGACTAACAATGATAACAACCCACATGCAAGTCTCCTGACTTACGATAAATTCCACAAGGAGATGCCACCTAGGAGAGGTGGACGTTAAGTAATAGCTTTACACAATTTAGCTTGGACCCTCCCTTTTATATACCGGGACTTCCAGGGCACAAGAGAGAGAAGAGAAAAGAGAATGGAAGAACTAGATGGGTAAGAACTTGAGAGGGGGCTGGAGAGATGGCTCAGTGGTTAAGAGCACCAACTGCTCTTCCAGTGGTCCTGAGTTCAATTCCCAGCAACCACATGGTGGCTCACAACCACTTGTAATGAGATCTGGTGCCTTCTTCTGGCCTGCAGGGACACATGCAGGCAGAATACTGTATACATAATAAATAAATAAATCTTAAAAAAAAAAAAAAAACAAAACTTGAAAGGAACAAACTGAGATGGGGAAGAACTAGATTGAAGGGCTAAAAGAGAGTACTAGAGGAACGAGATGGAAGATGAGGAAGAGCCAGATGGGGAAGAACAAGATGAGGAAGAACCAGATGAGCGAGAAGGAGACGGGAGAGGAGCTGATAGGGGAAAGAACTAGATAGATGAGAACCTAGAAGGGACAGAACTAGATGAAGGAATTAAGATAGAACCTAGAGGGGGCAGTAGATAAATATAGAGAAATCAGGCAAGAAAGGAGCTAGACATGAGAACAGAACTGAAGCTGTGTATAAAGGATGTTATACCAGGGGAATTAAAGCAAGTGGACTATAGAACTCGGTGTGCTGAGATTCTATTTCCTGAAAATAGTCCTCACTGTTAGTAGTTCTCTCTCCTGAGCCCCTCGGATGTATAATATTGAGGCTGGTTCCTCTAATATTATACAAGAAAGCCAGTCTATTAAAATATCACTAAAATGACGTGTTTCCTTACGAATACTTTGTCACAACAACAACAACAATAAGAATGACAGATACTGTTCATAATGTTACACATGCATTTTTAAAAAAATGGCCAGTGCCTCTCTCTGGTCCCATGAGCTGAGCTTCTCACCTTTCCACATCTCCATGAAGAGGCTGAGGCTACCTCCTCCTTGGGGAGTCTGGGTGGGCCTTTTGTAATGATGCCACCATCATTTCTGAAGCTGTCACCTCAGGAGACAGGATTTCCCCTTGCAGCTTGCCTTCTCCAAATGTTTTCCTTGGAACTGGGATCCCATGCTATGAGGAAGCTAAAGCGGCCTGGCTGAGAGGTCAGAGGAGGTCGTATCACCTACCTGAACCCAGCCTTTGGGTGGAGCTGGGAGAGAAAGTGTCACCTGAAAAGCATCTTGCCTCCCTCCCCTAAGAAATATATAACTACTAAGTTTTCAGGTTATTAGTAACACAATCATTGCATCTGTTACTTTGGTGTCATTGTGACCGAAATACCCAGTTTCAGAGGGGCTCAGTTCAGGAAAGCCAGGAAGGCACGGTGGAATTCATCATGGATGGAGTCTGGGGGAGACACCTCCCATCATGGCGGAGAAGGAGGCAGAGTGAGCTGGACTTCAAAGCCTCACCTCTGGTGACTTTCTTTAACCAGCAAGGTCTCCTGTCCTTATGGTTTCACAGCTTCCCAAAATAGTGACAACAGCTAGAGAACAACCATTCAAAGCAGGAGCCTTATGGGGGACAATCTCAGACTGGAAACCACTACAGATGTGGTATAGAGGCAAGACCTCAGGACTCAGGGCAGATGGTTCTCCAACAGGCAGTCATCACCACCAACTGCTCAGGACACACAGGCCTACACTTTCAGTTCTGCCCAGCCCCAGGCACTTCCCCTTAAATGTCCCCATTATCTCTGGTCAGTCTCTCTATCTAAAACCAAGCTTATCTGCCGCTTCCAGCTCCCATGTGTGGGGAGAGCGTCACCATGGCTTCATGGTGACCTTGCACGTACTCAGGTGAACTGGAAAGGCAGCCTATCCGAGTCTTGGCAGAACATCCTGTGACCTTCCTGGATGTGGGAGGCTGGGAGGCCTTCAAGGAACTGCCAGGAGTCCTGCTAGGTGTCTGATCTGTCTGGAGAAGCTATCAAACAGGCTCTCATTTCTCAGGGCTGCTGGGGAGATGGGAGGAAGTGGGGGAGTTTCCTGCCCAGCCCCCTCACAGCAGAGCTTTTGAAGACCCAAAGCCCAGATGCAGCTTCTTAACCCACTGCTCAACCACATTCACTGTGGTCTTCAGGCCCCTTGAATTTCAGTGCTGCACTTTCTGGTGTGTGTGTGTGTGTGTGTGTGTGTGTGTGTGTGTGTGTGTGTGTGTGTGTGTGTGTGTCAGAAATGAAGGGAACCTGCCACCTCCGGTTTAGTTTTGTGCAGGTAGGGTCTCACACAAAGCCCAATCTGGCCTCAAACTCCGTAAGTAGGTGAGGATGACCTTGAACTTCTGATTCTCCCGCCTCCAGCCTTCACTGCTGGATTATAGGTGTGTGTCACCACAGCTGGCATACTCATCGACTAAGCTACACCCCAGTAGCAGTATATTTTTATCATTAAAATTTTTTATTGCATTGTTTTATTTACTGTGTATGTGTGAGTCTGTGCATTCATATGGAAGTCAGAGGACAACTTTTGGGAGCTGGTTCTCACCTTGTTTTGCTTTTGTTTTTAGAGACAGGGTTTCTGTGTGTACCCCTAGCCATCCTGGAACTCGATCTGTAGGCCAGGCTGACCTCAGACTCAATAGATCTGCCTGCCTCTGCCTCCCAAGTGCTGGGATTAAAGGTGTGCGCCACCACCGCTCAGTTTATGTGGGTCCTTGGGATCGAATTCAGGTCATTAGGCTTGGTGGCAAGCACCTTTACTTGCTGGGCTGTGTCACCAGCCCATCAGTGATGGTTTTAAACTCAGAGTGGCTCCTTGTAAGCCTACTGATTCCATCAGCCAGGCCTTGGCCTTGGCTGTGTTTGTGTGAGCTGGCATTCTGTGCTTCTGTTTCTACGACCCACCTAAGAGTGTGCACAAGAGTTATTGCATAGATTCATTCTTCCAAGGCTCAAGCCCCGCACTGACTCCCCCTTGGAGACGAGGTCTCCTAAAGCCAAAGGTCTTCAAAGTTACTATGTAGGTGAGGATAAAATTGAACTTCTGATGTTCTTGCCTCCATCTCCCCAGTGCTGAGATTACAGGCACTGTAGCATACATGTCCTCCTCAATGAATACATGGATGAATGATAAGTGACTGAATGAGTGATTGTGTCGGAGGCCATGCAAGGGGACCAACAGGCAGCATTGGAACTCATGGAACATGGCTTGGCTGACAGCAAAGCTTTGTCAAGTGAGCCTTGGAGAGGCAGAGCCCTGAGGACTACCTGTGGTGGCATTCCTGCTGAGCTGCTCCTAGCCTGGTTCCAGAGAGTAGCACCTAGCCCTAATCCACCTTTTGTTTAGCAGACACTTTTGGTTTCCCTTGTTGCCCTCCATCTGAATCCTGTTTCCCAAGGATACAAAGGCCTATGCACAACTTGATTCAGGAAACCTGGAAAACGGTGGTACCTGACAAATCGAGGAATTTGCACTTGGCATTGTATTGTTGGGAGCTCCTTTCTGGTTGTTTTGAGCATATGGAAATTAACTGGCTAAACTGTAATGGAGAGAAATTAAAATGCCTGAGGCCAAGGGAAGATGCTTCAGTCCTTCGAGGCTGGAACCCCCTGCAGCCATGAAAGTCTAGATTCATTCTTAAGATGCCTCTGAATCTTCATTCCACGGATCCACGTGAACCCATACACCTGTGTCGTGACCACACAGCTGCAACTACCTGTCCTGAGGACCTCATGCTGTTATTGAGCACAGCTTTGCTTACCGCCCTCACGGTCACGTCCCTCATAATCTATGGGTTGGATGAAAACTCTAAGGGGGTCCTAGCCCCTCATTGGGCGGTGTCATGGTCCTTACAGTAATAGAGATTGCCTTTTTCCAAGCATTGCTGCTGGAGCAGATGAATGATTCAACCCAAACCCTTAGAAAGAATTTAGACATGTAGGTTGTTAGCAAAGTTAGGTTAAGATGACTTTGAGGTAGAAAATCTTGGGGAAGAATTTAAAGTCTAGAAAGGCACACATTTGTTAGTTGAGCGAGGGACTCATTGAGGTCAAGGAACAAGAACAAAGGCGGCCTGGTTATTACTAGCTGACATGCTTTTCTTGCAAAAGATGGGTTTAGTGACCAAAGTCGATGATTAATTCCTTGTACCCATTTCTGCCCTCAACTTCTTGATATGATTTAATAAGAAACTGTTGATGAGTGGGTATGTACCCCGAGGATTAAAAGTAGAAATGACTGATTGTTTTTCATACATAAAGGTTTAGATTTGTGATTTTTTTAAAAAGACTTATTTATTATGTATACAGTGTTCTGCCTGCAAGTCAGAAGAGGGCACCAGATCTCATTGCAGATGGTTGTGAGCCACCACGTGGTTGCTGGGAATTAAACTCAGGACCTCTAGAAGAGCAATCAGGACTCTTAACCTCTGAGCCATCTCTCCAGCCCCTGATTTGCATTTTTTTTTTTTTTGTTTTTTGAGACAGGGTTTCTCCGTGTAGTTTTGATGCCTGTCCTGGATCTTGCTCTGCAGACCAGGCTGGCCTCGAACTCACAGACATCTGCCTGGTTCTGCCTCACGAGTGCTGGAATTAAAGGTGTGCGCCACCACTGCCCAGCTCTGATCTGTGATTTTTTTTGAAAGATTTTTTAAAATACCTTTTGGGCCGGGCGGTGGTGGCGCACACCTTTAATCCCAGCACTCGTGAGGCAGAACCAGGCGGATGTCTGTGAGTTCGAGGCCAGCCTGGGCTACCAAGTGAGTTCCAGGAAAGGCGCAAAGCTACACAGAGAAACCCTGTCTCGAAAAAACCAAAAAGATTACCTTTTGGGATAAATAAAATGATTGATCCTTTCTTTGTAACCACAAAATGCAGCCTGCCAGTATAAGAACTGGCTGAGAAAAATACCTTGCTTGCTTATACTTTGTTAACCTATAACAAGTTGCTTAGCCATGAATTTATGTGAGTCCTTAAGAATAATTTTTCACCTGTAATATAGAAAATGTTTAAGCATGTAAGAGAAATGAGAAACATGATGTTTTTTACTTGTATTCATTATAATCATTTACTTGAAAAATAGAATGTAACCACATTGTGATTTTTATAGTGCTTGAAAGATTCTGGTGGAATATATAAGCTGTAAAGGAAAAATAAAAATAGAAGATAGACTCCAAAGGGGTGTGTTGATAGGGATTCACAATGTGCCCCCATGGTTTCGTATACCCGGCGGACCTAGACACTTCCACCTAGCCATTTCCGGGTCAAAATAGCCATTTCCGGGTCAAAATAGCCATTTCCGGGTCAAAATAGCCATTTCCGGGTCAAACGTCTCATGTGACCAGGACCCCGTGGCTTTGTGTGGTTGCGTAAAGCGCACAGTGCAACCATGTGATCTACGCACATGCGTGGAATAGCCACATGGCCCTGTGTGTGCAGGCGTGGCCCAGCCTTTAAGCCGGCGCCATATTCCCAGCTCCATCTCTTTATTCATGTGTGTTTTCACAGGCCTGTCACGTTTGTCTCTCTTTCCTTTTTTTTTTTTTTTTTTTTTGGTTTTTCAAGACAGGGTTTCTCTGTGTAGCTTTGCGCCTTTTCCTGGAGCTCACTTGGTAGCCCAGGCTGGCCTCGAACTCACAGAGATCCGCCTGGCTCTGCCTCACGAGTGCTGGGATTAAAGGCGTGCGCCACCAACACCCGGCCCCTATCTTAATAAAACTCTTGTTAGTGGATTCTGTTGTGTTTCGTGACATTTCCTCGCAGGGTAAGAGCGCCACGAATAATTAACGTGTGTGTGTGTGTGTGTGTGTGTGTGTGTGTGTGTATGTTTCCCTTGTTGGCCGGCCCCAGAGAATTAAGTTTTACTCCCTCAGATAAAAAGTCAATTGAGTGATTAGTCCCCTGATTCCTCGTCTCTTCATTTCTTCAGCTGCCGAAAGCTGGTCTTTACAGCACCATGAATGTAAAAAAAAAATCACTTCCTTAGTTATTTGCCATGTCTCCAAATTCATCTCCTGTTGGTCCTCCGCTAGCACCCCTCTCTTTCTGCTGTCTTGTCCAGCAGGACATCTTTGAATTTATTAGGCTGTCATTTCCTTCTGTGCTCAGGTTAAGTATCACTTTCCTTTTCCTGCACTCTTGGGAACCTGTAGGTCAGCACGAGCTGTCTCTGTGAGCCTGTAGGTGAGTCAGAGCGAATGGCTGGAGGCAGCAGCAGCAGCAGCTGCCCAGTGCTGCCCAGTCAGAACAAGCTCTCTGCACTGCCAGCATATAGTGACGCGTGTGGCACCTCTACCAGGAACTGCTGGGGTTTTCTTGGTTATTTTTGAGACAGGGTTTCAAAATTATTTTGAGACAGAGTTCAGCTGCCTGTCGTGAACTTGCTATATAGACCAAGTGACCTCAAATTCACAGAGATTCATCTGCCTCTGGGTGTGGTGGGATTAAAGGTGTGCACTATCATCACTCCAAGCTATGAAAAATCTGTGTTTTGTTGTTTTGTTTTTCGAGACAGGGTTTCTCTGTGTAGCTTTTGGAGCCTGTCCTAGATCTTGCTCTGTAGACCAGGCTGGCCTCGAACTCACAGAGATCCACTTGCTTCTACCTTCCAAGTGCTGAGATTAAAGGCATACGCCACCACTGAATACAGGTGAAAATCTGTTTTTTACATTTATTTATCTAGCACTCGTGTGTGTGTGTGTGTGTGTGTGTGTGTGTGTGTGTGTGTGTGTGAGAACCACAGTATACATGTGGAAATTAGAGGACAATTTATGGGAGCTGCTTTCCTATTGCATCTTGGGCGCCCTGGGGATTAAACTCAGGCCATCAGGCTTGGCAGCAGGTGGCTTTCATCTGCTGAGTCATCATGCCAGGCCAGTTCCAATGGGGTTCCTACAAAACTTTGCTTTCTGTTCTGGGGAGATAATCCCAGTTGGTGAGGTGCCTGCCTTGTGAACCTGAAGATGTGAGTTCCATTCCATTCCCCAAAACCATCTAAATAAAAAAGTTGGGTGTGGTGGCGTAGTTATAACCCAGCAGCCGGGGAGTGGAGACAACAGATCTCTCCGGCTTGCTGGCTGCCCAGCCTAGCCTACCTGGAGAGTCCCCTGCCTTAGTGAGAAGCCCTGTCTCAAAAGACAAGTGGACTGCACCTGAGGAAGGATACCTGAGTCTGAGGTTACCCTTTGGCCTACACACACACACACACACACACACACACACACACACACACACACACACACACACAGAGTCACACACTGTCTTAGGGGTGTTATTTTGATTATTAATTGATGTAGGAGGGCCCAGCGGTTCCACCCCCAGACAGGTGATACTGAATAGAAATAGACTGCACAATGCTCTATTAACTTTGAATTTTCTCAATGCCAATGAGAAAGGAACAACAGCTGCATTACATTGGGTAATAGAAAAAACTACAGAATTAAATCAGCCTATATACTTTAAGGATGTGCTGACCTCAGAATGGAAACCAGGATATGTGTTACATTGAGGAAAAGGTTTTGCTTTTGTTTCTACAGGAGAAGATAAGCTGTGGGTACCATCAAAATTGATAAAGGTTCGATTTGAACAAGAGAGACCTCTTTTTTTTTTTTTTTTTTGGTTTTTCGAGACAGGGTTTCTCTTGTGTAGCTTTGCGCCTTTCCTGGAACTCACTTGGTAGCCCAGGCTGGCCTCGAACTCACAGAGATGCCTCTGCCTCCCGAGTGCTGGGATTAAAGGCGTGCGCCGCCACCGCCACCGCCACCGCCACCGCCACCGCCGCCGCCGCCGCCGCCCGGCGAGAGACCTCTTAATTAGAGGAGGTTCATCAACCAGAATGAACATCCAATTTAAACTAACTTATACCAGTAACACATGCCTTTTCATTTAATCAGATAATAACTTACCAAAAAGGAACATCCCAAAATTAGTCTTGGGGAAAGGTTTTTGTTTTTGTCTTTTAGGAGAATGAAGGTTAAGGAATCTGAAGAACACTGGACAAATGAGACAACTGAAGAAAAGGGACAAATCATCTATCCCAGGAAACAGTGAAATGGCGTATGGGTATATCATCTAAAAAATTTTATGTCTTCCTAAATGTTTGTTTCTGCTTTTCTCTAAAGATTTAACACTATTGGTCTTCTAATAGTCCCAGTTCAATTAAAATTTAAAGCTGACTTTGGAGTTGGAATGGCTCTCTCCTTCTTTAAACTCAAGCATGTTGTTAAAAGGAAAATGCAAACTCCCTGTATCATGCCAGAAGAAAAGAGCCATCTTCTGCTATGGGACAGGAGAAAAGCCAAATTAATTAAGGGACTATTCTATTACTAATCTCAACTCTTTGATTCTATTCTGATTCTTTAAACTTTTCTTAAAGTATAAATTTTATATCAAAATTTACAAGATTTATATATATATATATACACACAGATTTTAAACTTTGTTAAGATATGAATGGTCATATAGAGTACTAACTAATTCTAGAAAAAAGGCTTCAATTAGCTGCATATATATGTCTTTGTGTTCGAGTCTCTTATCAGTTTTCTGCAGGAAATCACAGCCAGGCCTAACATCAACTGAAGTCTCCAGAAAGAAGATGGGGCCCCACAACAACAATTTTACATGGGCAATAATAATATCACTAAGCTGACAAACATCATCTACAGATCAGCTTTGAACTACAAAGTGCTCAGAGCAATTTTGAGAGGGCTAGCTGAGATGATCCAGTCTCAAAGACTACTTGAATAAGGACCTGAGATAAACCCTGAACTTCGGCATTATACACAGACTGGATAACAAAGGATATAGTTACCTTTGACAATTAACCTAAAATTTTTCTTTCAGGATAAAGATAACTTCGCCCATACCCAGCAGGAAGCAATTTTAAGAATACGACGCCCACATTCCCAAAGAGGTGGTGTGGGGTGGGTGGTTTTTTGGTCTTTTTAATGGGTTTTGGGTCTGGGATAATTTTCATTGTTTAGGGGGGGTTGGTTACAAGTTGTTGTCAAGGGTTAGGAAAAAGGCTAAGCAAAGGAGATTAAATTTAAGGTTCTTGTTTTAAAAAACAAAAAAGAAAAGAAAAAGATAATTACTAGTTTTAAATACTTTACATTGGATTGGATTGTTTTATATTGTATACAAATTTGAATTGATATTGTTAGAAAATGCTATATGTATATTTCTAATTGTAATAAAACCGTTCATTTAACAATGTAATGCAATTTTCTGATCCTTGAATGTTATTATTACCAACTATTAGGATATAAAGAAATGAAAGTAGTTAGACATTACAATAGACTACTACAATAGTAGTCATATTAGATATGTTTTAAAAATTGAGCAGATATATTTTAGATAGACAGGTCATCTTCAAATCCTTCAGAGATCTACAGAATATGGCATTTAAAATATTTTAATAACTTAGAAATTTTTTCCTTTTTGTCATGACTATGAGACATGTCGGCTCCTGGCAGTACCAATCTACTTCAGAGAAAATATGGGCATTGAAGAAACTGCATATGGAGTTAACTTTCATTGTGGCAAAAGTTAGCCACTGGACAACAAAGTATCCTCGAATCAACTGTTGACAAACAGGACAGACAGGACACGAAACAAAGGACTACTGATTCTTGCCAAAACAAGTGTGGTTATGGCTTTATCAAAAGGCATCTTCTGAGGCCAGGACGATATGGCACCATCCCTGAAGTGGCCTTTGCAATCCAGAAAAGGTACAGTGCCCTTTTCTTCGAAGGCAGCCAAACAGGCAGTGGGCCAATGGCTTCTGATGTGCGATGGAACGGCAGCTGAAACAGTTATTCTTGAAGAGTAACTAAGCTCATGCCTCTCAATATAGACTGGCATTTAATAGAGGGATGTGGAGAAGAACGGGATGCTGAGATGAAGCCATATATACACAGCCAAGAAGAATGGACAGCTGAATTAAAAAACCATCAACAATTTCCAGAATTTAAAATCCTGAATCATGACAGGACACTAGTGGAATTCAGGTGTTTCTGGCACATGGACTGCTCTCACCCAATGTGAGGTTGAACTGTTGACCTTGTGTACATCCTACTTCACAAATGAGTCTGTCAGATATGCTAAGCCTATAGGCTGAAGATGATGCCCCAACACTGCGGAGAAACCTCCAGGCAGCTGGCTGTTTCTGTCAACTCATAAATTTTTGGAAGTTGTTTGCATGCACTTTCTGTTTTTATTTTTGTGAGGTAATATTTCCTTCTTGGGTCTCTGAGGGAGTTGAAGATTAGTTATAGTTGAAGACTAGTTAAGATAGAAAGTGAATTAGGTACATTTTGGACTTACCAAAATAGGATAGATAATGGAATTATTTTCTCTGATTTTGTCAAATACAAATGGATTAGACATTGTTTAGGTGTTTATTACTTGTATATATTGTATATAGTTATTGTACTTTTGTATACAGTTTTTCTTGTTAGTTATAACCTTTTTCCTTTTTCTTTTTATTAAAATAGAAAAGGGGAAATATGGTGACATTTTAATTGTACTGAAATGTGATTTTATTTTTATGTTAATAAATAAAGTTGCCTGGGGGTCAGAGCTGGGCGTTCATGGCGCACGCCTTTAATCCCAGCACTTGGTAGGCAGAGCTAGGTATATCTCTGTGTGGTCAAGACAACCAGCATACATCCTTTAATCTCAATACCATAGAAGACCTGGAGGGTTGTACATACAGGCAGTAACAAGGCAGTCATGTGGTTGGGTTTACAACCAATGAGAAGGCAGAACAGAAAGTCTATATAAAGACAAACAGACAGGAAGTAGCTCTCATTGAGAGGTCTCTTGGCTGAAGAGGCTAGCTGCAGCAGGTGGGTAAGGCTCTTAGCTCTGATCTCCTGGCTTTCTTCTTTGCATTGGTTCTGTGTTTCTTATTTAATAAGACGGTTGGTTACATCTACATAGGAAAGCTAAGATGGCCTGTGAGCAAGCTAGCAAGAACCTCTTCTCCCTTCCATGATCTCTGCTGTACTTGTTTGGCTGCGAAGTGAGTTCCTTGACTGGATGTGATGCTGTATAAAACAGCAAGTAGGCTACCTCCAAGTTCTTGCTAAGTTCTCTCTCTCTTTTTTTAAAAGATTTGTTTTTATTTTATGTACCTTGGTGTTTGTACATGTATGTCTGTGTGAGGATGTTGAAACCCTGGAACTGGAGTTACAGATAGTTGTGAGCTGCCATGTGGGTGCTGGGAATTGAACCTGGGTACATAGAAAAGCAGCCAGCACCCCGCCCCCTCAACCTGGTTTCTCTGTGTAGTTTTGGAGCCTGTCCTGGATCTCGCTCTGTAGACCAGACTGGGCTTGAACTCACAGAGATCTGCCTCGCTCTGCCTCCCAAGTGCTGGGATTAAAGGCGTGCACCACCACTGCCTGGCAGCAGCCAGCACTCTTAACCACTGAGCCATCTCCTAAATTCTTGCCCCTAATTCCACAATGAATTCCATTGGGTGAGTGGAAACAAACTCTGTCCTTGCTTCTGGTCACAACAAACAGAATGAAACTAAAAGCTACAATAGCCAACTGCATAGGGAAGTCTGCCTATGATCCAGTGAAAGCTAGAAACCCCTCACCGACCAGAAGATGGTCTAACTTAGTTGGGGAAAGGGAGGCCCAAACCCACTGGATTTCAGAGTCATAAGACTGTGGGTTGGGGTCCTTAATCTATGCAAAAAAAAAAAAACAAAACAAAACAAAAAAAAAAAAAAAACAAAAACAAAAAAAACCCACTGGCATTGAAACAAAGCCACATGAGAAAGATATGGACCACCACTTCAATCAAGCCAATAATCTCAAGACTGAGTCCTTTACATTTTTGGCCTGTGACTAAGAGCAGGCTAATACCTCAGTGTCTCTTGGTGTTGAAGCTCCAGGGCAGTGTTTTTAAAAGCAAGAAAGCACAATTACATCATCAATTACATCAATCTTAGATGAGGGTCAGAGTAACCCTGCAACATTTTTTTTGATAGAACCTAATTATTTCAGACACAACATGAAAATTTTGATTTATACCTTTTTCTGTTATTTTAGTTTGTTTTGTTTGTATAATCATTACTTATTTTGGTTAATACATCTGGACCATGGTCAGGGTCATGGAAATCATCAATGTGTTGCTAAGGGAGACCTGGCTGGCAGGGGGTAGGGAGTAGAGGGCCGAGAAGTGTCTAAAGCAGTCTCAAAAATGGAGTCAGGACAACTCAGCATGTCATTAACCTTTCTAAATGTCATGATTCAGGAAACAGAAATTTTATCTGTTCTGTTGATTTAATTGAATTTTTTGAAAGGAACAAATAACATACTTGATTGAAATTGCTTTATGAATGGCAGATGCTCTGTGCATATTATTGTGCCACTTAACTGGGACGTATGCTGTGTTTTATATACACCAGTTCATATAGTACCCTACTTACCTGGGTATAACAGGTTGTTGTTTTTTTTTGAGATAGGGTATCACTTTGTAGCCCTGGCTGGCCTGGAACACATAGAGACCCCTGCCTCTGCTTCCTAAATGCTAGGATTAAAGGCGTGCACCACCATTTGTGGCCCTGTGGTAGGTAGGCAGTCAACTCCAGGATCCCTCCGTCTCCTGAACACTGACCAAGGTTTCAAGAATTTGAGAGACCAGACCAAACTGTTATGTGGGTGCCAGGATTTGAACTCAGCTTCTCATGGTTGTGCAGTAAGTGCTCTTAAGAGCCATCTCTTTGATGCCACTTAATTACAATTCTAATGGAAGAGGGTGAGGGCATGGCAGCAGGAGCGACTGAGAGCTCACATCTCGACCCTAAGCGGGAGGCAGAGTGCACACTGGGATGTGGGAGGCTTTGGAAAGCTCAGAGCCCACTCCTGTGACACACCTCCTAGTCCTTCCCCACAGTTCCACCCACTGAGACTGAGTCCTAAAACACGAACCTGGTGGCGGTAGTACACGCCTTTAATCCCAGCACTCAGGAGGCAGAGCCAGGCGGATCTCTGTGAGTTCGAGGCCAGCCTGGTCTACAGAGTAAGACCCAAGACAGGCACCAAAACTACACAGAAAAACCCTGTCTTGAAAAAACCAAACAACAAAAACAAAACCCCTGAATCTATGCTGGCCATCCTCACTCAAACCACCACAAGATGTGTGTCACCATAACCACAGGCATTATGAATTTTCCATTTTCCTTCGCATTCAAAATACAGGACTTAGAACTTGCTCCAAAGTATGTCTGCCCTGCGGAAGAGCAATGACGATCTGCTGGAGACTCACAGCTTCTTTTATATTATTGTCTGACAATCACACACCCACCTCAAGATCAACTTTTAAGTGCTGAACTTTACATTTTATTTGAAAACAAGCGAACGTATTTTCAACATGTTGTATGCTCTCATTTATATTTCTGTTTGTAGGCAGTGACCACAGGGTGCAGACCCAACTCAACCAAAGCTGCAATGGACGCAGTAATTAACGGCGGCAGATGTTAGTACTGTGGTTAGCGTGGGGACAAGGTGAGAGAAGCCGGCTGGCTGCTCTGATGCAGGCACCTTATCCTCAGCGCCGAGGGTTCAGAGGGAAGTTCTCTCATGAGAGGGCACTGAGGACCTAGCTAGGCTGCTCTGAACTTGCACAGAACACACTCACAGAACAGAGGGCCAATCTATTCACAGGGATCATTCAAGCGGATCAAGTTGTGAAGAGTACTAGTGGAACCCTGAATTTACAAGAGAAGATGTACGAGGCAGTTGCCATCCAAGACATGCGGTGCCGTATCCAGCCCTGCATTTTTCTTAGTCTGTCAAATCCGTTCATCCAATCGGAGTGCTATCTTGTTTGGACAATGCCAGAAAAAACTAGGAAAACAATCTAACATCCCAGCTCTCCCTGTTTCAACATTCTATGTCAGTCACCAAAGAGATCAGGGCTCCTTTCCTGTTGAATGTGTTCTGTGCTGGCATCTCCTCTGACGGGAGTATCCTTAACATCCAGGTTATCTTTATGGAGACTGAGGAAATGCCCTTGGTCTAGTATTAGTACCACGATTACATACTTTCTGGGCAGACTATATTCTATATCTGAAGCGTGCTAAATCTTGCCGATGTTTGTATTAAAACTTGACTTTTTAACATGCTTTCCTTGGAATTTTGGGATAAACCCTTTTGAGACCAGTAAACCTCATCCTCACTACACAGCTCGGGGCATCGGAGTAAACGTGCGTGTACGTACATAGAGTAAGTGAATACACAGATAATTTCCACACTACGGTAACAACACAAGGAGCAGAGGCTGTTTGGATTTTATGTGCAACAAAAGTGCCACTGAAAGCTGGGACACAGCCAAGTGACTGTATCCCAAGTGGCAACTGAGTCCCCCAAAAGAGTATTTTCAGAAAAATATGAGGGTGTAAGTGCATAAAAAAATTAGAAAATCAACCATATGACCAAGTCTTCAAAGAAAGTACTTTCCAAATCCTAAAAAAAAATAAAATAAAAAAATAAAAATCTTGAGCTGGAGAGATGGCTCAGCGGTGAAGGGCACTGGCTGCTCTTCCAGAGGCCCTGGGTTCAACTCCTAGTGCTCACATTGCAGCTCATCACACACCCTCTTCTGGCCTCCCTGGCACTATCACTGTGTAGACATACATGCAGACAAAACATCTACACACACACACACACACACACACACACACACACACACACACACACACACACACCTGTTTAAAAAAAACACCTTGTTTTTTGAGGCAGGGTTTATGTAGCCTTGACTGGCTGGCTGGCCTTGAACCCAGAGATCTTCCTGCCTGTCTCTAAGATGACTGACACTGTTACCACGCCCAACTGAGAACTGTTTTGTAAACAGTGTAAATGCTTTCCATGCTGAAGTCCTATGAGTCACTCAATACAGTGTGGGGGTGGGGTGGGGGGGTGTCAGTGCAGGGAGGTCAGTGCAGGGGGGAGGTCAGTGCAGGGAGGTCAGTAGTCTCCTGCGCCGCACTGACTGAGTTGGAGAGCAGGCGCTCACTGCCCCACCAGCTCCCCCTCCTCCGAGACTCCACACAGCAGTCTCAAGACTGCACTCACAACAGGAACCACCAATTTTCATGTTAACAGCCAGGTCACCAACTGGATTAGAATGCAAACCATTATTTATTTATTTTTTTGAGATTCTACTTGAGGCCAGGCTGGGCTGGGTGTTGGGATTATAACAGTATACACTGCCTACCCAGTACAAACAAGGGTGGTGTTAACAAAAAGAGGCTCCTCTGTCCCATGAACATGCCTGGGCGGAGAATTTACCCCTCACCCCCACTCCTACCTGGCCTTCCTGGCCAGAGAATACCTGAGATAGAGCGGCTAGGTCTGAGGCTTCTAGAAATACAGGGCATGCTTTGTAAAGGTGAGCCAAAGCAAGAGCATGTACTGTTGCTGAACGTGACTTCACAAGGATTGGGATGAAACAACAAAACTATTTTTCTTTTAAAATATGACTAAAAAAACCCAAGTTAACCCAAACAAGAAAAAAATTCTAAATAATAAAAAATCTACTTAACATTCCCTATCCTAAACTGTACAGAAGTTAAAAAAAGAAAGTCACAAAAACCAAATTAGCCCCCCCAACACACACACACACACACACACACACACACACACACACACACACACACACACACACCCCAGCACAGCGTTTCTGAATACAAAGTGCATCAGTATTACCATTTTGAACAAAAGTAACACAAACCATCATCTAGTCTGTTGCCCTTTCTGGTCAGATTATATATTTAGGTCCACACTGATGTGCAAATTAATAACCTTTCAAGTTTTCTAGTCAGTGCAAATTGAAAATCCTACAGTGTACATTAGAAACATTTTACTTCCTATCACAGATGAAAATGACTCTTTCTGACATGCTGGTGGAAGTACTCAGTTTACAGCACAAATAAGAACTTTTCTGAGTCAGTCTACGTTACAACCAGGTACACAAAATGTTCAAAAGGCAACTATTACAGATTTTCATACCCTAAAAAAATAAAATAAATAGTTTCACTATCAAATTTTTATAAATACCAGTTACATTATAGGTTCACAGCTAAGAGTTACAGAAAATCTAAAACATAGAAATTCAGTTAGTTACTTTCCTCCTGGACAACTTCTATTCTAGACAGAAGTGCCTCTGACTCTATGAGCTGTAACAAGCACTGGAAGCTACCTGCCTAAGGACCTAGAGGAGCTGCCGGGTATTTGGTGTTTAAGCCACTAAACTCATGAGGTGTCAGGAATGTATTAGGGGAGAAAAAGACAAGCGATGTGAAAATAGATGTTCATAGTTTTTCCTGAGAACACGTAAGTTATGTTGCTACTGAGACAACTTTAAACGGAACAGAGGATCCGGTGGTGAACCAGTGTGTGAAGTACAGACCCCTGGTAAGGTAAGCTACCACTACCTAATATATAACTTGCAAACACCAAGTCTTACAAATTGTATTAAAACAAGGCACATGCCTATACATTTATCGGAATGCTGGGTGAACTAGTGCCTAAAAGTGTGAGCTGTAGTAAACCAGTACTGGTATGTGTTGTGACACGGTACTGGGAAAGCTACACAATGAAATCTGAGTGACTAAGGCTTCAGAAAAACAACACGGTGTGTCATGGGAAGGGGACACAAGGCTGCTCTAACTAGAGTTCCCTAATGATTTCGATTGATAGCCCCAAATTAACCATTTGTTTCCACTACAAATGAGCACTATGAATTACAGGTACATTCAAGAGTGCCTCCGAGGGAGGGTGACATCTTAACAGTCCTGACCATGAATCTAAGGATGAATTTCATTCCACTCCAAACAGGATCAGTTCACGGGGGAAGCTGCAAGCCCTCAGTCCACACCCATGACTGGCTGCAGTTAGCCAGTGTGAAGGAGGTGCCTGAGCAAGCGGGGACAGACTTGTGGAACATCTCTCAATGGTAGAATTTGGCATCACCTGGGAACAGGTGGAAGAGGTTAATTTAGTAGTGCAAAATTACCTTAGATAATGTACTCACTAATAGACATTACTAAGTTGTCCTTCCAAAAACATGGTCTAGGCCTAAGGTGACTCAGATCAAAGTTTATGGCAATTCACTGACTGTAGATCTATAATAAACCATTAAAAGGGAGATAGATGGTGGTTTTGGGAATAGATTCTAGTCTTTTAGAAATTAATTCATGCAGGACCACCAAGCGCAAGCATGCCATTTGTCAGAAACCCATGGGACTAGATGCTCACTGGGTGTGGCTAGCTGCAGACGCAGTTCACTGTCAACAGCAGAAGGGCACCCTCTAATGGGGAGCCCGGGGAGCTGCAATGAAACAAAGTTAAGTCACCTCAAGTTCTTCATCACGTGCCCTCCCTTTAACGGCTGAGGAATGAGCATGGTGAGTATATATGCCATGGAAACCAAGGGAGAGTTCTATGTGGCTGTGACCAGCACTTATGTGACCACACTACTAAATAAAGCTGTACAGTACAGTGTAAATGCTAAACACAAGGATCATGCCTCAAGGTTAATAATAAATTAAGTTAAAAATATATATATATCTTTCTCACTTGGAAATAAATATGATATAAGCATCTTAACAGAGCTTCCCTCTCCGAGGGCAATGCCGCTGAAGCCCTACAGTATTTCACAACACAAGACCACTCACTCAATGTGAAGGCAGTCAGTTTGGAATTTTTTTTTTTTTTTTTTTGACTAAGTAATCTAACTCAGAAGTTTCCCTTATACGTATTTTTTCCCCATTGTCAACACCATCTTTTAATCAATAGAGAAGCTGGTGAATGATAGAGCTTCCAATCCAAAGTGCTCTAAATCTTACCTTAGATTCATCCACCTAATATATGTATACGTGCTAGGAGTGTAGCTCCATGGTAAAGCATTTGTCTAGACTTCCTTCTAGAGGACCCAGCCAGGTTCAATCCCCAGTACTGTCCAAACAAAAACAATTAAAAAAAAAAAAAAGATTTTTTCATTTCAGCTCAGTATGGTCATTAAATACCCAGAAACCTAAAAGTGATGATAGAAAATACACTACTGTGAAAATTCTAAGTATCATCTCTCTTTCCCTTTTCTCCTCAGGGGCTCCTAGAGATCAGAAGGTAGGGTCCATTTGGTTTGGGGTGTGGGAAATCTCAGGAAGCACACTGCAGGAAAAGCCCAGTGTTAACCATGACAGTTCAAAAAGCGAGTTCATTTCTCCCAGGTTGTGTTGTCAGCGTATCAGAAACTAAGGGGGGAAGGATCTTTTCACCCACACCCTGTCTATCAAACATGTCACTCTGACAGAGCATCCTGCAGAGCAAGCCCCAGTCTTAAAACATCCAGTCAGGCAGAACATTTCATCTTCGTGAAACTTTGTGTTTTTCAGTTAGTAATAAACGACCAGAGTGTCTCGCAGATGAGTATGTATGTGACACTCAGGTCTAGCTGTGGAAATGCTCTTTACACACCCACTACACTAGGAAGGAAACGAAGACGGGAGTGCTGACAGTACTTCCTGTGGCCGACACGTGTCTCCTGGTTTGAGCAGATGCTGCTTCAGCTCCTCCTTCTACTCGGCTTCCTTTGCGTCCTCTTGATCGGAAGTGCTGGAGATGTCATCATCCGACTGCTCTCCAGAGAAGTAGAGCATCAAAGCATGTGTCTTATGTGTGATGGTGACAGTACAGGGTCCCTGGGCCCACGGCTCCCCATCTACCTGCATCGGCATCATTGAACACTTCAGAATCAGCTGAAACCAGGAAGTGATTAGAAAATGTCAGTCCTAGAGACTACATGCAAGTTTTCCCATCTCCCACTATCTCCTACAGGTCCTCAACCTTTGATTTAAACAAAAATTCATCTGAATCTCCCAAAATACTGTCTGGGGATTTGTTTCCAGTGGGCATTTTCTTTCTTTAGCTGGCCGGCTCCCGCACACCCCGCTACAGTCTCTAGAGGTTAGAGGAAGTGACAGATGCATGCTGTCTTCTCCACATCCGGGCTTGGAAACAGCGGTTACCTACCCGCACTGTATGTGCTTGTCCGATTCGAAAAGGGTTGGCCAGTTTCACTTGGATTTGAGCACAGTGGAAAGACCCGTACACTCCAACTACTTCCAGTAAACCATCATCATGCCTAACATTGGAATAAGAAGATATGGATGACAGAGTGCAATCAAATCAAATCATCCACAGAAAGCAGTTACTCTTTTAATAAGGTGGGCCATCAACTTATCTATTTATTTATCAGATTAAAGGCATGCGGCACCACCACACCCACTCCATCAACTTATTAATGTCTACATTAACATATACAGAAATGAAAGCCTGAGGAAAACGTAAAAGTTTACAAAACAAAACGAAAAACCCAAAAAAATCAACCAAACAAAAACCAGAAGGCTGGGTGTAGTGACCCACACCTTTAATCCCAGCACTTGGGATGCAGAGGCTGTGAGTTCAAGGCCAGCCTGGTCTACAGAGTGAGTGCTAGGACATCAGAGCTACACAGTGAGATCCTGTCTAGAAAAGGACAAAACTAAAACAAAAAACAACAAAAATCGGATCACTTCGAAGCAGAGTGAGGAACCCAGACTACAACTGGCTGTAGTACTTAACAACTGTAATCCAGCTCTAGGAGGCTGCCTCCGGAAGACTGAGTTCGAGAGTAACATGATTTACACAGGGAGACCTTGTCAAAACCAAACATTCCCAAACCAATCAAATGGACATACCTGGCTAGAGGGTAAGTCTCATCTCCCATTCCTTCCCACAGTCTGCAGCCACCGCCCCAGTATCCAATGTTCAGAACAATAATACCTTCCAAGTTAGGCAGTTCAACTCGCTCACCATCCAGTTCTAGCTTTAAAGAAATGTAAGTAGTTAGTTACTACAGGGCACCCTATTTCCACACCTGTCTACGTGGAACTTAATATGCATATTCACAGATGTGAGGCATGCCTGAGGGTAAGACAACCCCTCAAATTGAAGGCAACCTGGCTGTTCCTTCTCTTCATACAATGAAATGAATTTTTTTTTTTTTTTTTCCAGACAGGGTTTCTCTGTGTAGCTTTGTGCCTTTCCTGGAACTCGCTTTGTAGACCAGGCTGGCCTTGAACTCACAGAGATCCGCCTGCCTCTGCCTCCCAAGTGCTGGGATTAAAGGTGTGTGCCACCACTGCCCGGAGAAATGAATTCTTTTTAAAAAAGACTTATTTACTCATATATTTTATGTACTTGAGTGCTGTCTTTATATATACCAGAAGAGGGCATCAGATCTCATTACAGACAGTTGTTGTGAGCCACCATGTGGGTGCTAGGAACTGAATTCAAGACCTCTGCAAGATCAGTCAAGTGCTCTTAACTTCTCAGCAATCTCTCCAGCCCATGGAATCATTTCTTAATTAATTAGTTTATTCCTGGTGTGTGTGCACACACGTGTGTGGAGGTCAATCTCAGGTGTCACTCCCCAGGTGCTATCCACGTTGGTTTCTGGGAGTGTCACTGCCTGGCTCGTATTTAACTTGGGTTCTGGGGACAATTATGGTCCTCACTTGCACTACAAGGCCTTTACCAACTGAGCTATCCATTCAGTCCCAAGTGGAACAGTTTTTAATCATGTTATCAACAACGTTCTTTTTTTCCCAATCCCTACTACCCTGCCATTATTTTAAAGATTTATGCTGGGTAGTGGCGGCGCATGCCTTTAATCCCAGCACTCAGGAGGCAGAGGCAGATGGATCTCTGTGAGTTTGAGGCCAGCCTAATCTACAAAGTGAGTTCCAGGACAGGCTCCAAAAGCTACACAGAGAAACCCTGTCTTGAAAATGGAAAAAAAGATTTATATATTTAAACATTTTATGTGTAGTGTGAATACCTACAAATATGTCTGTGTTCCACCTGCATGCCTGGTGCCGAGGGAGGTCAGAAGAGGGCTTCCGATCCCCCTGGGATGAGTTACTTGGGCACCTTGCTCTGTACAAAACAGAGAAAGCAGTATGGCACCTTACATTCCTAAACCAGGAGCCTGGCACTATCTACGTGTGTTCTCCACTGCCAATCAGTAGGAACCAGATGACACTCCTCTGTCTTGCACTGACAGTATTCTGTGGAACCCACCACCTCCTCTGTAAATCTTTCTAACAGGCTGTGTACTCCGGCCTCATTCCCCTCTCACTACATCAGCTGGCACAAAGCAAGACATCACTCCCTCATTACAAGCCTTCACCGGCTTACCCTGGCACCCGAGGCAGAACTCAAGTTCCAAACAGGCTGGTATGACACCCCATGGCTGGCCTCTGTCAGTCTGTCTTTAGCCTTGGCTCTTGCTCTCTCCCTCCCTGCAAGCCATGTTCTGCATTGAAGCTCTCTTACAAGCATCTGGGCTCTGTAGGCTCTGGGTTTGACCCCCAGAACCATACTCAATAAAACTTTCATGGAGAATCTTGCAATTCCTTCCCTGCTGGGTAGCTTTTCGGAGGCTTTCAGCTAAGGGTTTGCTGGATGGCCGCAGCTTTCTGGGGCCAGTGTATTAGGCTCCCTACTGCATGCTCATGTGGTCCATTCTTTTTCCAAGATGTTTATCATTCCTCCCCTTATTTGACAATAGCTTTCGGTTTCTCTAATTAATGTCTTTGTTGTTGTTATTAACTATTACAGACTTTTTCTAGAAGCAAACAAGATACACAAGACTGCTATATGTGATATTAGGGGTGTGTAGCAATACACAATCAACAATGTTCTATTTTTACTGTTTATACATTTTTACTTGCTCTAATACGTAAGAAGTATCATTTAAAACATGAATTCATGTTGAGGAGGCCATCAAGAGATGGCTCATTGGTTAAGAGTACCTGCTACTCCCACAGAAGACCTAGGTTCAGTTCCCAGGCACCCACATGGCAGCTTACAACTGTCCTACCTCAGGGGATCTGGTGCCCTCTTTGAGCCACCAGGAACACAAGTGGTACACTTAAATATATGCAGGGGAAACACTCATATACATAACGAACAAACACAGACCTTAGCCAAGTGTCTGGCACTTGATATCCATGAACACTCAATATCCATGAACAAAGCATGTTTACAGAAAACAGCATTTGTTAAAGAACTTAAGAATCCAGACAACACCCAAGCCTCTAGAAAAGACATTAGTGGCTTACCTCAATTTTTTTATTCAGATCTTTACATTCTTGCACTAAACAATCTTTAGTTCCATAGAATAAATAAACAGCCTACGAAAATGGACAAAATACGGCATTAAAGCATCGAGAAGACACTGTAGCAAAGCTCCTGCTATGCCATGAGCCACTGTTTCCCATTCTGGCCTGGACACTGAGGGACAGAAAAACAGAGATGCCTCGGGCAGGCACCCCGATTTCACACCCTTTAACACCCATTCAACATTGCATTTTATCATGCAACTGTGGTAGGAGAATTCTAGGTGAACTGTGGTTTTGACACATGCAATGTTAATTGTCTCTCTCTTTGGAGATAGGGTCTCATGTAGCCCAGGCTGGCCTAGAATTTGATACTAAGTTTGAATCCTCCTGCCTCTGCCTCTTGGGGGCTGAGACTGCAGATGGTTGGTTGTCACCACACCGGGGCTCATGAGGTGCTGGGGGTTACACCCAGGGCTACACGCAAACCACATAAGGGCTCTTCCAACTGAGCAATGTGCCCAGGCCCTTTTTTCCTCTGGTAGGTCTTGCTATGTAGTCGACTGGCCTTCAACTTGTGATTCTCCTGCCTCAGGCCTCTTACTCTGTTAGAATTACAGAATCACCCTTCTCTTTAGAAGGTGACAATAAAGCCCATTATTTTTTGTTTAACTAGTCTGTTTTCAGAGGGAATGTGGGATATGGTTGGGATGCTTTGTGTTTAAACAGCATTGCCTCCTGAGTTATCCAAAAAGTGTATTTTATAAGATTATGTTGAAGTAAGAAAATTCTTTTTTTTCCTAGTTCTCCAAATTATTTAAGGAAAATGCATATAAATCTAGCAAACACTGTATAAACACTTTTGAACATAGAAGGGTTGATAGAAGATCTGAAGTTGCCAACTGTATAAAGAGCAACCTTTATTGTCTTAGTAACATTACTTTTAAAAAGATTTTATGTTCTGTGGATGGGTATGTTGCCTGAATTTATGTCTATGCACCACATGTGTGCTTAGTTCCTGTAGAAATCAAAAGAGGACACCTGATTCCCTGGAACTAGAGTTAGAGAGGGTTGTGAGCTGTCATGTGGGTGCTGGGAATCAATCCTTGGTCCTCTGCAAGAGCACCCAGTGCCCTTAACCACTGAACCATCTCTACTACCCCCTTGGTGGCAGGGCTTCTTCTCCTCCTCCTCCTCCTTATTATTATTATTAAAAGGGAACTAGTGTCTGTGAAAGAGAGCTCTCCTGGAAATTGTGATGATTTTTTGCATCTATTGGATCCTGTAAGGGCTGCTGCTACAATGTCTGTTTTTATTACCAGTCCCAGGAGTGATTACTGGAATACTAAGAGAGATTTCAAAAATGGCCTGTATGATTTATAAAACTATAATACAAGAGCAAAAATATTAGCAGAAGTTAATCAAGCAATGGGCAAATCGGGAACCAGTTTTACAAAATACAGCTGCCATAGATTATTTTTGCTCAAGTATAATCTTGGTGCCTGCCAATAATTTCCAGGCACGTGTTGCTTAATGTGTCAGATTTCTCTCATAATATCAATGGTCGAATTGATGACCTGTATAAACAATGATGGGTGGTGACACACGCTTTTGATCCCAGCCCTCAGGAGGCAGAGGCAGGCAAATCTCTAAGGATTTGAGGCCAGGATTGCCACTACACAGAAAAATCCTGTCTTGAAAAAACAAACGTCAAAGAGAGAGAGAGAAACAGAATCTCTCAAGTGACCTCTGAATGACCATCACGGTTAAGATGGCAGTTTTCCTTTTCTTGGTCCTCTGCTAGCTAATCTTACAGTTCTGTTATGCTTGTCTATAATAGCTAGACTAGCCAGGTACACACTACATTCAACCTTGACCTCTATTACAACCACAATTTATTCTCTTTAAAAAATAAAAAGAGAGGAGCTTTGGGGCATGGAGATCTTTGTGTTCACAGACATTCACACAGGGTTGTTCCTTCAGGGAACAACTGAATGCAAAACTTGTTCTTTGCCCAGAAGGCTAAAGCTTTCTAGCCCAGTGACCTTTGCACTACCGTGTGGCCAGAGATTTTTCTGGTACCAGACCCTCCCCCAGACCCTATCATAAGCTTGTTCTTCTCGGTCAATCTACAGAACCCATCTTTATGGACTTTACCAAGAGTTTTGATGGAGTCACATCTGGTGTGTGTTTAGCTTACTTTGTTCCTCAAGGAGATGTATGTATGCTTTGTTGTGCATGATGGATTGAGTTAATTATTAGCAGAATAGTTTGCACCAAATTGTCCTGTGCTTAAATATGTTTAAAATAAACCACTTGGGCTCAGACTCCTGAAGTTTGAACCAACACCAGCTACTGAGACATGCTGTGTAGAACTGCCTTCTTGTCTCCCGAAGCTCATCTCTCTGCTGTCCATGAAGGTCACAAAGACACCCCCACCCCCCAACCTAGTATGAAATTTCAACTATTTCTAAAACAGAAATAAGGAAACAACTAATTTGCATTATTTTTAACAGTCAAAAGTCACTTTAAAAACAGTGACCAGGTATGGTGGAGCACACCTTTAATCCCAGCAAAGGGCAGGTGGGTCCCTGTAAGTTTAAGGCCAGTCTAGACTACATAGTGAGTTCCAGAACTACACAGAGAGACTCTGTCTCAAAAAAAAAAAAAAAAAAAAAAAAAAAAAAGTAAAGTAAATAAATAAAAAATCCAGAATCAATAATAACAACAAACCAAACAAAAACAAAAACAGTCAAGCGTGGATGGCCAATACCTTTAATCCCAGCACTTGGGAGGCAGAGGCAGGTGGATCTCTGTGAGTTCGAGGCCAGCCTGGTCTACAGAGTGAGTTCTAGGACAGTCAGATCTGTTATACAGAGAAACCCTGTGCCCAGAAACCAAAGCAAACCAAATCAAAACAGAAAACCAAACCAAACCAAATCAAACCAAACCAAACAATACTATTATCAAAGGGATCAGCTATGATAGGAACTGGAGTGATGACTTTCGCTAAGAGCCATGGGAACAGATGCTCCTTTCCTTACCTCATCTGCCTCGTGGAGCTTTCCTAAGCCAACAGAATATATTTCTCTATTAGTGACTTAACCAAAAACTTATTTTCCCTAGAATTTCTTTTAGTTATTTAATATATACTTTAACATATTCCAATTAACTTCCATCTAAGTAAACTATCCCAACTTTTAATTTTAAAACTCTCGTTATAGTTAACAAAATATATTTATGGATCTTAATTAGAAATCCTATATAAAACAGAGCACGTAAATGTTTCCATGAGTCAGTCTGATCTGAGTCTAAGAGCTGAACTAAGGGTCTAAGAATTGAACTATTGATTTTTACTGTACCTTCGGTGATAAGCAGGAAATGCTATTTTATCCCACACACCTTGTTAAGAATTCTGCTGGAAAACAGAGACGGCGCCTTCTCACGATGAGCGTGAAAATTGAGAGCCATGAGGGCATCGGGTCCAATAGAGAAGTAGTTGTTCATTGTGAACTCCTGGGAGAGAGGAACCGACAGTGATGCTACCAGCTGTGCCACCCACAGTCAACCTTAGTCCCAACTCTTGTTGAAAATGGATACTTTCTGTAGTTACTTTTCAGACTATCATGAACTGCCAGTGAAGCTGTGGGCTAATAACTACAGATATGACTCCCACCTTCCATTTCTACTCAGCATGCCGTATCTCAGACCTCCCAATTTGGAATGGCTCTGCATTTTCTTTTTTGAGACAGGATTTCTCTGTATAACAGCCCTGGCTGTCCTGGAACTGATCTGTAGTCCAGGCTGGCCTTGAACTCACAGAGATCCGCCTGCCTCTTTCTCCGGAGTGCTGGGATTAACACATGTGCCACCACCGCCCAGCTGCTCTGCATTTTCTATGCAGGATGTTTTTAATAACGTGTTTTTACAGTACTTGTTCTGTACCTTCTCTGTAACTTTCAGATTCTGTGGGTTTTAACTGTTTATTCTCTTAGTTTGTATTTTCCCAATTCAGCCTGAATTCTTCAGTCTACATGTCTAGCTCTGATCTCACACCTGAGCAAAAATGCAAACCTCTAGTCTTTTACTCAATACTCCACAGTCATTTGAGTCACCATGACAAACAACTCATTTCATTTCACGCCAAGCCCCAGACTCCTTATTTTACTGGTTAACATCATTTCCACATATCTAATCATAAAAACTAGAAATCTAGAGCTATGTATCTGCTTTCTTCCTCTTGTGGCCATCAGTTGCCAAGTCTTACTAGGTTGGTCTGACTTTAAAATGCCTTTAAACTGAAAATAAAGTCTCTGAATTGTCCTCAAGGTTCTCCTTGTGTCTGTAAGCTTTGGTCACATCATCTCAGAATATTTTCTTAAAATACAGATTGGGTTTATGGGTACCTCAGTAGCAGAATGCTTGGGCAGCATGCATGAGATCCTGACTTTCATCCTCAGTAAATAAATACTTCTCTATTATTGCTGTAATGTTTGCTCTTTGCAGACATGCCTCACCTGTGTGTGGGAAATCCTGTGTGCCTTTGCTGATCTAAATTAACCTGATCTGCCAGGGCAGAACTAAGTGCACCTGGGCAATGTTCTTTTCCACAGCACATTTTCTAGTCCAGCTTGGGGGTGGGGATGTGGTTCAGTGGCAGAGTATTCATTTAGCACCTCCCAAATACAAGCCAGCAGAAACAAACCAAACCAAACAACCAGAACCAGCAGTTCAGTGAGTAAGGCAGGCACTGGGGGGTTCTGCTCTGAACCCAGCTCCCTTTAGATACCAGGTCTCTCCGTCCTACCCCGCCTGGAATCGTGGGCCACAGACACAATGTGCATTTGCCAAACTGCTCACAACCGAAGCACTAAAAACGTACCTTGGGTTTTCTTAAATTGTAGTATCCTTTGTTTGTTACCTGCACTTTCCATCTAAAAAACAGAAGTTAAAAAAAAAAAAGAGTACTTTTAACCAAAGCCTATATTCTAGATAAGTTGACATGAAAATTTCAATGCCATTTTAAAGCATCTGAGGACGTATCCACATCTAAGTGTGCAAATTTATAACTGAACTATTTACAATACCAAGAACAAGACATCAAAATCTGTTATAAGTAGTTAGTTCTTTCCACTTAAATTACATTTAACTTCTTTTTGGTTTCTTTCTTTTTTTTAAAGATTTATTTATTTATTAAACACAGAGTGTCTGTCTGCATGAATGCCTGCACGACAGAGGAGGGCATCAAATCCCATTATAGATGTCACCATGTGGGTGCTGGGAATTGAACTCAGGACCTATGGAAGAGCAGCCAGTGCTCTTAACCACTGAGCCATCTCTCCAGCCCATGTTTTTGGTTTCTTGAGACAGGTTCTTAACTGGATGGCCCAGGTTGGCCTCAAATTCATGGCAATTCTCTCCTGCTTCAATCTCCCAAATGCTGGTCTTACAGGTATGAGTTAGCATGCCTGACCAACATCAGTGAATTTTATAGCTACGCAAGTCTTCATTTCAACAAATCAAGTAACAGACTTGCCAGCACAATGTAACTTACCGGTCTAGTTTGACTCCGTCTGCTTCCATTACATTCCTCAAGACCTGTGCAACCGGGATTTCTCCAGCATAGCCTGTACCCCAGCCCAGGGTATTGGACAGATCGTTGCCTGTTCCCAGGGGTAAGACTGCAACCTGTGGAATGTACTTTTCTTGTCCCTAGAACAGAGAAGATGTACTGCAGATTTTTCTTGTTAGATTATTTGTAGCACAATAGTATTTTGTAAAATTTAAAGACTAAAGCAACAAAGACAAAAATAAAACAACTGTAGGTTGTGGTAACTCCTGAATCTCAGTGTTTCATTCCTAACTATCCGAACTGGCTTCATCTTCTAGTAGTCACCTGCTCCTTTCATTCTTTTTTGGGGTGGTGCTAGGAACTGAACCTACACATGCTAGGCAAGTGCTCTACTGCATCACCAGCCCCCATTAGAGTAGTTCTTAAAGACAGATACCTTAATCTTCATTTCATCAACTGCATCGAGGACCCAGCCCACAGTGCCGTCTCCTCCACAGACAAGGACGCGAACTGAGTGATAAGGAAGAAGAGTGCACAGCTGTAGGGCTTTGATCGGGGGTGTCTTAGTTACATCAAACACCTAAGAATAAGAGAACAAGAGAAAGACCATGTTCACTCACGCTGTCCTTCCTGCAGATGAACAGAGCAGCAGCTGAGCAGCAGTGCTGGCTACTAGGTATTCTCCTCTGACAGCTCCCCGAGACAGGCCAGATCCCCATAGGAATATTCCTATTCCCATCCAGTCCACTGACCTACAAAGGAGGAACTGGCCTCATTGTACTGACTAGGACACAGGCCCAGGAGGGTAAGTCAGCTGCCCGTGACTCTGCAGAGAGTCTAAGTCTACAATACCATTTGATTCCTTTCTATTCACACCAAACTAGAGCGCGGTAAGCTCACCTTTAGCTAGTATTCTGTACTTTATGCTTTAAAAACAAATCGAGTGCAAATTTCTAGAAACTAATTAATTTTGAAAAATACACTATGACCTGAAATGTAAGGATTCCAAATATCTGTAAATATTTACTGACACACGAAAATACTTAAGAGACTAATGCCCTCTGTACAGGTGACTTCTGTGGTATAGTTTAGAGTGATCCAAATGCAGGGACAATCTCTCAACTAGATAAATCACCATGTATCTGTTAAGCTACTTTCGTCCCCGGGTTTGGAATTATGAGGCTATATTCCAAAGGGAGAAAATATTTACATCTTTGAGGAAATGCAAATTTGTGCATCTTACTGTTAATGCTATTTTCCCTCTTTGATGCTAGGGACCAGATCTGGGGTCTTGCATGTTAGGCAGTTACTTTATCATTGGGTTACTACTTCAATATGAAAATGTTTTTTACATTTTACACTTACAGAAGGAAAAGCAATTACATTTCTGATCACTACAAAATGGATTGTTACCTGCTAGCATAGTCACACAATCTTTTTCTAAAAAAATGTGTTTTTGAGCCGGGCGATGGTGGTGTACTCTGTTAACCCCAGCACTCAGGAGGCAGAGGCAGGCAGATGTCTCTGAGTTTGATGCCAGCCTGGTCTACAGAGTGAGTTCCAGGACAGCCAGAGCTGTTACACAGAGAAACCCTGTCTCGAAAAAACAAAAAGTAAATAAATAAATAAATAAATGTTTTTGAGAGAGGATCTTACTGTGTAGACTGGACTGGCCTTGAAATTAGAGATCCACCTGCTTCTGCCTCCTGTGTACTGGGATTATAGGAACAGCCATTACCCCTGGATTATGTATATTCAGTTCTCATGGCATGCCTCCCCTCATTTTAAAAATCAAGATATAATTTACTTATCAAAAAAAAATTCCTCTGTAAAAATGAAAAAGTAGCTGATTTTAGTTTGTGCAACTACTACAATAATCCAGTTTATAACTTTTTTTTAAAAATAAGATGTCTCAAGGTCCCTTAATAGTCACTTCCCATTTCTGTCCCCAGGCAGTTAAAAGTTTACCCCCACTCTATTGATTTGTCCTTCTGGAAAGGTCACATGAATGCAATAATACAGTGTGACTGATCCCTACAGCCTTGATTGATTTAGCAGTGCCGTTTTAAAGTTCACCTGCTATCATGCACAGTTTGTTTCTCTCATTCACTGAAAAGTATTCCACTTTATGAATACACAAGTTGTTTATCCACTCACCAGTCGAGCGGTCGTGCTGTTCCATTTTTAGGCAATTATGAGTAACACTGCCATCTAACATTTGCACCCAAATCTCTGTGGGACGTAAGGTTTCATTTCCCTTGAATGGGATTGCTAGGTGATATGGTTTTTGTTTTATTATATATTTACTATATATAAAGGCTTGAGTCTTTTATAATTATTATTCTTTCCTGTGACTAGGTAGTGACTTCAGGCATCAATAACCATTGCATTTCAGGAAAAGTAACAGTTGAAAATAAGGAGACCCAGGAAGCAAGGTTTTCTCTGTAGTTACCTGGACTGGATTTAACAGGATCCTAAACTCTCCCAAAAGTCCTTCTCCCATGTTGGTTCCGCTCCGAGAGTTGGCCAGGATTATTAATGGGGTCCACTGCTTTCCAAACTTAGAAGCTAGCTAAAAAATGAACATGAACAAAACGGGGTTAGTGTCTGAGAGATGGCAAACAGAAAACTTTCCTTAGTAGCAATGCTGCTATAATTTGCTGAAATAAGAATTATACCAGTACTATCAACACAATAATGAAAAACAAGCCCAAGAATGGCAGAGGACCTTATAGCTTGACGTTTTACTCAATGTAGACTTCTTGTGTGCATACGTCTCCACGTAACGGTGAGACACCCCCCTCGGATATTTTCCTCAGGAGCCCCTCCTTTCCTTCCTCTCTTTTGAGAAAGTCTCACTACATAGCCTTGGTTGGCCTGGAACTCACAGAGATCAACCTACCCCTGCCTCCCAAGCGCTGGGATGAAAGGTGTTGGCCACATACCCACCAGGAGAGGCTATCTTCTTTCTTGAAATAAGGTACCTCGATGGGTCATGGGAATTGTCAGTTATGTAGGCTGGCTAGCCACCAAGCCCCAGGAGTACTGTGTTCCTCAGGCAGGGATTACAAAGAGATGCTGAGGACTGAGCTCAGGTCCCAGGCTTGCATGGCAAGTGTTTACCGACCGAGCCACTTTCCCAGGCTCCAGTAGTCTTTCCACATCATCATTCTGAAGAAATTAAATTAAATGTAATAAATCTGCCATGTATCCTCAGAAGCCATGTATCCTCAGAAGCCAGATAATCTGGAGCTGGAGTTACAGACAGGAGTGAGCTGCTATGTGGGTGCTGGGAATTGAACTCGGGTCCTCTGGAAAAGCAGCCAGTGGTCTTACTGCTGAGCCATCTCTCCAGCCCCTTTATCATTCTTTAAGCAATATTTTCATGAGTCTCTTGAAGAGGATTGGAGCGTGGTTCCCAGAACCCACTTCAGGTGGATCACAAGAGCCTAGCAGAGGTCCTTTTGAGTATGAATATCCAAGCATATCTAAATGACTTCCGACTAATACTCTGGGGGCTGGCAAGATGGCTTATCAGGTAGAAGCTTACCACCAAGCCTGACACCCCAGTTCAATTTCTGGGGCTCAATGGGAGAAAGAACCAACCAATTCCCAAAGTTATGGCACATGTACACCCCACCCCCATGAAATAAATAAATGTAATCAACATTTTAAAAACATATTTTATTTTCATTTTCAGGTGTGTGTGTGTGTGTGTGTGTGTGTGTGTGTGTGTGTGTGTGTGTGTAATGTGTATGTGTGAGTGCAGGTATCCATGGAGTCACACATGTGCTTATGGTACACGAATATACATGAAATAAATGAATAAAAAACTTTAAAAGAACTCATTAATAAAGCAGTCCATGCTACTGCTAAATCAGATTAGTATAAAATTAAGATGAAAATGGTGCTCTTAACCATTTCCATTGATTTTTCTAATTTTGCTTCTAAAACAATCACACTCATCACAATTTTCAACACAATTGCTACGTTCAAATACTTGAAACATTACATAGGTTGAGTGTCCTTTATCTGAAATGCTTGAACCAGAAGTGTCTGTCTGTCTTTTTTTTTTTTTTTTTTTTTTTTTTCTGAGACAGAGTTTCTGTGTGGCCTTGGATTTCCTGGAACTAGCTCTGTAGACCAGGCTGGCCTCAAACTCATAGATCCACCTGCCTCTGCCTCCTGAGTGATAGGACTAAAGAAAGGTAAGTGCCACCATGCCTCGCCAGAAGTCTTTCTTTCTTTTTCTTTTTTGGTTTTTTGAGACAGGGTTTCTTTGTGTAGCCTTGGCTGTCTTGGAACTCACTCTATATAACCCTGGTCCTATGAAAGAACAGCCAGTACTCTTAACTGCTGAACCATCTCTCCAGCCCCTGGTCCTTAGTTTCTGCTCTGCATTCCAGAACTTGTTATATAGACTAAGCTGACCATGAATTTTTGGTCCTACTGCCTTGACCTCCTGAGTGCTGCTATTAAAGTTGTTTGCAGTCATGATGGACTGTGGGTGAGGTTTTATGGCTTGCCGTAATGACCTTTTAAACTCCTTAACCTCATATTTACTTAATTCCCCTTTTTCCCCTCAAATACAAAGAATTAACTATCTTACATACCAACTTTAAGTGAATAAATTTGTAAGAAAATAAATTAATTACCGCTTCATAATCGGTCTTTTTGTCTTTACGCATCTGGTTAATGGAAGTTAAATAACCTGGTGGGATGATGAGATTCTTGAATTCTCCAAAATCACACTTTTCATTCTTTAAGCTGCTCTTCATGCACTCATCATGGACTGTTTTCTGGCACCAAACACATCTGAGGAAAGAAGAAACAGCTGTCAATTTATTTTAAACCAGCATTCCTAGTCCACAAACCACACTTGTGTCAAAAGTTAAAACAGTGTATCCACACACAAATAAATGTAGTAAAAACACTGCACAAACATATACTCCCTATGACCATACTTTTAAAAATGCACAAATAATTTCTCAGGGCAATTTTGTAACACGGTAGACACCTGCAGGTACAACCCCCTAACAAGGTCAATCTAAAACAACAGCTGTATATGTTAGAAATGTGTGTGCTTTAGTGTAAACCTGTTCATGACATCTGTAGTTCCTCAGGTGTGGTTTGCCAATTTTCTCCTTGTGTGTAGAAAGTAGAGCATCCTACTTCTTTTAGGAGCTGACAAACAGTTCCATGTCTGCCTCTGAAACAAAGATAGAACTCGTGTATCCAGATTTGCCTCTGTGTTGGGTACCAGTGCCAACGACAGGCAGGAACAGTGTTGGCAAGACTCAGGCTTTCTATTATTAATCTGCTAAGCTATTTAATCCACTCACAGATAAGACAGATCTGACTGAGCAAATGCAGGCCACCAGAGAAGGACAGAATTAACTCATTTAAAATGAGGGAATAAACATTTTTCTGTCAGATGTGTTTGATTTTAAAAATGTTTTTTTTTCCTTTTGGATGTTGAGATTTGTCAAGTAATTACTGTTTACTCAAGAGTTCTATTGATGGCTAAAAATAGATACCTGTACCATGTGTTGGAGACACTGACAACACAACTTGCTCATGCCATTTATAAATACCGGCTTTCAACGTCAGAAACTGTAATAGGCGGTTATACAGTTGATGTGAACACACCCATCTACCGGTGGCGTACAGCTAACTACTATTGTATATGGCATTATTGTTTTGAGATAAAATGCTGCTATTTGATTCTCTCTGGCCTTGAACTTTTAATTCTAATGCCTCAGGTTCCAGAGTGCTGGGATTATAGGCAAGTGCCACCAAGCCTAACTTGGGTAATTTTTTATTTTCCTCCAGTGCTGGGGATGGACCTCAGAACTTATTCACGATATTCAAATGTTCTATTACCTACCTACCTACATCTCCAGCTCAGCTAACTCTAACCTACTATATTTTATTTATTTTTCCTTGAACATCACATTTATTTATGGGGAAAAGGGTCAAATTTCACTACCAACTTTTTAAGCTAGGTAAGACTGAGACACTGATCTACTTAACTACTTAACTTCCCATTCAGGAGTGCTGTTCTGGTATAAGACGAACCCCCCCCCCCCCCCACATACACACACTCCAAAACAAAAACCTATAGTACTAAAAAAAAACAAGGGGCTGGGGAGATGGCTCAGCAATTAAGAGCATTTGTTACCAGGTGGTGGTGGTTTATGCCTTTAATCCCAGCACTTGGGGGGCAGAGACAGGCGGATCTCTGCGAGTTCGAGGCCAGCCTGGTCTACAAAGCGAGTTCCAGGACACCTAGGACTGTTACACAGAGAAAGCTTGGGGAGGGGGGAACCAAACCAAACCAAACAAATGAGGGGGGGGGGCATTTGTTACTCCTGCAGAGGACCTGGGTTAGATTCCCAGCAACTACATTATCAAACCTGGGGCTTCATACATGCTAGGAAGGCATTCTACCAACTAAGTTACATTCCCAGCCCCTAAACACATTTTTTTTTAAAGTACTATTCATTAGTGCCTAAAAACTTGCCTTGATGGTAAAAAAGAAACCCTACTGTTTTAATCTAGAGGTCTCTGATAATTAGGTCAACTGGTTTTGCTTTTTTTGTGAACTTAGTTATGGGCTATATCCATTTTTTTTCTTTTCTTTTGAGACAAGGTCTTACCATGTAGCCTTGGCCATATCCATCTTTCTTTAGTTTTTAGAGACTTCCATATATATTCATCTACCCACCTATCTATTTATCTTCTAATGCATCACTTATGTGTTAGAGAGGCATACGTGGAGGTCAGAGGAACACTTCTGGGAGTGTTTTTCTTTCCTCCATGTGAGCCCTGGAGACTGAACTCAGGTTGTAAGACTTGGTGGCAAGAGTCTACCCACTGAGCCAGCTGATGACCCTTCCATTAGGTTCTGATAACTGCATACACATTCATGGACCCAGAAATCTTCTTTGTCATAGTTATTAAAAATGTGTCAGTTTGTCTTTAATTAATTTATTTATTGAGACAGTCCCATGTATCCCAGGCTGGCCTTGAACTCTGTAGCCAAGGATGACCCTGAACTCCTGAGCCTCCCGACGTGGGAGCTTCGAACTGAACCTGGGTCCTCTGGAAAAACAACCAGTGCAATCACTGAGCACTACTCCAGCCCAAATATAAGGAATTCTTTTTTGTTTGCTTTGTCTTTTGAGACAGGGTCTCACTATGTAGCACTGGCTGTCCTGCAACTCACTATGTAGCCTAGGCTGGCCTTGAACTCACAGAGAGCCTCCGGTCTCTGCCTCCCAAGTGCTGGGACTGAAGGCATGCACCACCACGCCTGGCTAATGAATTTTTAAATGCAATCCAACCCATTACTTCCATGAGAAAAGAAGTGAGAAGAGCAAAAAGAAGGCTGGGGAAGGACAGACAGTGGTTGGGGTAGACACAGGACTCTACGAAAACTCAGAGAGCGGCTTCCAGAGGAGAGCGAGCAGGATGAAAGAGAAGTTACATGTATGCATGAAAATAACAGAGACACTATTTTGTATATTAATCCAACACATTTTTGAAAAGTTAAACGTGAGACTAGAGAGATGACTCAGTGGTTAAGAGCACTGGCTGCTCTTGAGGACCCAGGTTTGATCCCAGCACCCATCTGGCAGCTCACAACCCTCTGTAACTCTAGTTCCAGGAGATCAGATGCCTTCTTCTGGCCTCCCTGGGTACTAATCACAGTGTGATGCGCAGACATACACACAGGCAAAAGACTCACAACACACACAATTAAAAAAGAAATCTTTAAAAAATTAAGTCAGATTTAGGAATATGGTGACCATATGCTTGGCTTGGAATATCTTGATTTAAGCTTATTTTTTGGGCGTAATTATTAATATTGCTCTTTTCTGCTCTCAATGTGTTTTAGTGTGGACAATAAATTCACAGATAACAAGAATTTTAGCTAGGCAGTGATGACACATGCCTTTAATGCCAGCACTCAGAAGGCAGAGGCAGGTGGATCTCTGAGTTTGAGGCCAGTGTGGTCTACATAGCAAGTTCTAGGACAGCCAGGGCTACACAAAGAAACTCTGTCTTGAAGGTTTTTTTTTTTTTTTTTTTTAAGAGAGGATGGAGAGATGGATCAACAGTAAAGAGTGTGTACTGCTCTGGAAAAGGACCCGAGTTTGATTCCCAGTACCATGTTGGGACGCTTACAACCTACAACTTCAGCTCTGGTGTATGTGTTCGTGTGCCACCCTCTGTGGTCTCTGTATCTACACTCATGTGTACATACCCCCACACACAGACACACAGCAACTCCACAGCTAGGGTCACCTTTGTGCTTCAGCACCTCAAAATATGGGTGGGACTTTCTATGTGTTGGGAATAAAACCCCTTACATGGTGGGATCCAGACCAGGCTCTGACCCAGGGCTGGGTGTCAGAAGTCGTGGGAACCAGTCCCAGATTATCTTTAACTGTTCAACAAGCCAGAGGAAATGATCTGCAGGGCAGCACTGCTTTCCACCAACCCTGTTTAAGACAGCATTCCACACGCAAAATGCACTCTTCACTGTATATGCTGAAGCCATAAAAATATTCTCAGTTTAACTCAGGTGACTCATCTGAGACACTAGTCCTGGAAGATCCGACAAAAGAAACATTCCTTTCGGGGCTGGTGAGGCCCAACAGCCGGATGACTTGAGCTGGAGTCACAGGACTCAGTGGTGGAAAGGGAACTCCACAGAGTTGTTTTCTGATCTCCACATAATGCAACTCCATTGCCAATGTGCAACCCTCTCAGAAGCATTACTAATAGAAGATGTAGAAATATTCTTTCTTTTTTTTTTTTGCCTTGTGTCAAATTCTTCACTCTGACACCAAGAGCTGTGTTAGGAAAAAGAAATGTAAAGCGCTGCTTTGGGATGACCCTTGTTTTCACTGTTCCAAACCAAGAACCAGTTGGTTTGTGACGAGCAGAAAGTTACTTCGTGTGCCCTTCATTTTTCCCTGATATAAAATGGGGTGCTACTGAGTAGCCACAAGGCAGGCGGCAATGAAGAGGTCTCTGATGAAAATTAAGAGCCCTGGCAGGGGTGGGAAGATAGGGGTGGGATGGTGGTGGAGTCCAGCTGGCAGAGTGCATGAGTAACATGTTCAGGGCCTTTGAGTTGGGACCCCAGCCCCCCACGAACTGGCCTGTAATCTCAGCCCTGGAGAGGTGAAAGGCAGAAGGATCAAAAGTTCGAGGCCCTCCTCTGCTCTCCAGTGACTTTGAGGCCAGCCTGGGCTGTGGGAGACCCTGTCTCATAAACGAGGGGGTGGGGTGGGTGGGTGGTGCTGGGGAAGCAACATCTATCTAAATGGAACTGCCAGGAACGCCAGGGATGCTTGTGAGAGATTTAGGCCATTCGCTGCGTTGAATTTAGGTCTCTTGACCCAGTGTTTGCAAACCTGCCCCTCCTCCCTCCCCCTCACAATCCCCCCCCTACCCTCTCACAAAGGCCATACCTGTAATCGCAGAGCTTCGGCTGGCTGCCGCACTGCTGCTTGCAGACGACACAGGAAGAGCACAGGGGCACGTTGCCGCGGATCCAGTGGTGAGGCATGGCATCTGCGGCCCGGCTGTCGTTCTTGAGCATGATCTCCTTGCACTGGAAGCGCTTGTCCGCCTTCTTGAGACAGCCCTCGTCCACGCGGAGCCCACAGCAGTCGCAGAAGGCTCCCTGCAGGATGTGCTGCGCGCACACGCAGCAGTAGGTGGGGTGGCTGAACAGGTCGGTGTCACGCCAGCCGTGCTTGCTCTTGCGGAAGATGTCCCTGCGATGCAGCTGCCGGCGCGAGCGCTGAAGGCTACACCACAAGGTGATCAGCACCGGCAGCAGCACGGAGCACAGCGTCCACAGGACCAAGTGGCCGTCGGGAAGCAGGCCCCGGGTGGGCGGACTGGTCCGCTGGTCTCCCTCCATCTTCCCAGGCTGGGGCGTGGCCTAGAGGGAGCGGCCGGGTCCCGCGGGCTCGCCTTTAGGACTCGCAGCGTGGCGTGGCGGCTCGTCCTCGCGGCGCGCGGCCTCGGCCCCCGGGCCCGCACCCCGCGGGCTCGGTCCAGCGCAAGGCCAGGCCCGCAACACTGCGCTCACAACGGCCGTCCCGCGGGGTCTCGCCCGCGCCCCTCTCGCGAGGTCTCCGGAGAGCTGAGCCCGCTCGCGCGGCCCCGGGCTTCTACCTGCGGCCAAGCCCGCGGGCGCCGTCCCACCCGCACGCTGCGAGACCTGCGTGGGGGGGAGGAGGCCGCGCTTGTGGCGCGCACCTGCGCAGTCCGCACGCTGGCCCTCCGCGGCGATGGGTGGGCGGGGCCTGACGCTCCCAGAGCATGGGCGGGGTCGGATAGGACCCAGGCCTATGATGGCGCATTCCGCTGGTGGGGCGGGGTTAGAAGGAGGCGTGGCCTGCGCAAACGGAACCCGTTTATAGGCGGGACGAGATGTGGGGCGGGGCCCGCGGCGGTGCTCCCCTTGAGTGGGAGGGGTCCAGGTATGAGGGCGGGGCCAGATCTGGGGGCGAGGTGGGGGCTGGAGGTGGTCGGGAATGTGGAGAAAACTTGACTGATCTGGAGCCTAGGAAAGGATGGGCACCCTCATTAGTGTGGAATGAGGCGTGGTTTAGGGAAATAAGGGGCGGAGCAACATTGAGGATGTTAATGTACATGGTTGACCGGCTAAAGGAAGTTCTACTATAAACGACTTGGAGTATTTGATCTTCAGCCTGACCCACTTCCTCACCGGTGGAGGTGGGGTTGACATGGTTATGATTGTTGGAGTGGAGAAAACTGTCTCTTTTGAAAGTATAACGTCAAAGATTGCCAAAAGTCACCAGTGCTCTTGCTCTCTCTGTATTTACTTATTTATATATTGGTGCTGGGGATCGAGCTCAGAGGTATCACATGCTAGACAGCATTGTACTGAGCTACCCTAGACTTCTTACTGGTATTATTACACACATACTGGATGATTGCTAGGTGCCAATTACTATGTGGTAAATCCCAGCTCTCAGAGGGCATCAGGCTTGTAGAAACCTGTCTAGCAAGAATTATTAAAGGGGCCAAATGGTGGCGGCTCATGTCTTTAATCCATGCAGTGGAGAGGCAGAGGCAGACAGATCTCTGAGTTCGAGGCCAGCCTGCTCTACAGAGTGAGTTTCAGCATGGCCAGGACTACACAGAGAAACCCTATCTCGAAGAACCAAAAAAGAAAGAAAGAGAAAGAAAGAAAGCAAAAAAGAAAAAACAGGAAAAGGAGAAAAAAAAACCCCGATTATTAAAGGCTGGAGAGATGGTTCAGAGGTTAAGAGCTCTTCCAGATGAACTGGATTTGGTTCTCAGCACCGGTGTCTGTTAGCGGTACAACTCAAGCTCCAAAAGATCAGACACCCTCTTCTGGCCTCCTCTGGAACTTGCATGCACATGACACAAAATAAAATAGTACCTGTCTCAGGGAGAGTGCCATCAGACCTTAGCTGCAAGGGAGTCTAGGAAGTACAGGTATTATGATTGTCATTGGTGGCTTTTCTTTTGTTCCAGATGAACAGGCATTCTAGCTATAGTTCAGAACTCGATAAGTGAGTAAAAATTGGGAGTCGAAAATCCACTTGGTAATACTGTTAGTTTACCATTCAACTAGAAACAGAACATCAGATCCCCGTTTATTTTTTCATAGTGACAGCACAACTTTATCAAAATAAAATTGTTGTTCTTTTGAAAAAAAAAAATAGCTGGACATGGTGGCCTGCAGAGGAGGATGGATCTCTGTGAGTTCAGGGCCAGCCTGAACTACACAGCAAGGTCAACCCCATCCATAACAGCTTACCACATCCCAAATCACTCTCCATGAGCCCGTGACAGGGTTCAGCAGGCAGAGGTGCCTACTGCTTAGCCTAACAACCTCAGTTTGATTCTTGGGACCCACAGGTGGAAGAAGAGAACTGACTCCCAAGTTGTCTGTGGGGATCTGGAAAAAAAAATGGCCCCCAAAGGGTGTGGCATTGTTAGGAGGAGTGGCCTTATTGGAGTGAGTATGGTCTTGTTGGAGGAAGTGTGTCACTGTGGGGGTGGGCTTTGAAGTCTCATATATATATATATATATTCAAGCTCCACCCAGTGAGAGAGACCACTTCCTGTTGCCTGTGAGTCAAGATGTAAGAATTCTCGGCTCCTTCTCCAGCACCATGTCTGCCTGCATGCTGCCTTGCTTCCCGACATGACAATAATGGACTAAACCTCTGAAACTTTAAGCCAGCCACCACAATGTTTTTCCTTTATAAGAGTTGTCTACAGAGCGAGATCCAGGAAAGGCGCAAAGCTACACAGAGAAACCCTGTCTCGAAAATAAAAAAAAAAAAAGTTGTGGTCATGGTGTTTCTTCAGAGCAATAGAAACCCTAAGACATTGTCCTTTGACCTCCAGATACTCTCTGTGCCCTGTGAGGACCCACACACATACACACAAACATAGATAAGTAAATAAAAATAAAAATAAAAATAATTACTTTGGTCATCCCGGTCAGCTTCAGTCTAAGCCATGTAAGAGTTTCTGTAATTTGTTGTTGCTGTGGGAACCTTGCCCTGATTCCCCTTTTCTCGGGAAAAAGGCCTGAGATTCTTATCACTTTGAGACAGTTTCTCTATATAAGCCAGGCTCGCCTCAAATTTGTGTCAGTCATTGTTGTGGGATATTTGATTGTACAGTGAAACCTGAGACTGTGTTCATAAAATCAACCTTGGATCAGGGGGCAGAGCCAGCAGCTAGTTGACAGGAATTAGCCATAGAGAGCATGGAGGAGGCAGGAAGATGTTGTTTTTGCCAGTTGTTTGTTTGGGACAGCTGGAGAGATACTCTCTTGCTAGGTCTCCTACCAAAAAGGAAGGTCATCTGGTTGCTTCTTGGCTTCTCTGAGCTAGCAGGCTTTCACCCCAGCATCTGACTCCTGAGTCTTTATTGGTAGAATGATACTTAGTTAAAAACTACATTTGGGGGCTGGAGAGATGGCTCAGAGGTTAAGAGCACTGACTGCTCTTCCAGAGGTCCTGAGTTCAATTCCCAGCAACCACATGGTGGCTCACAACCATCTGTAATGAGATCTGGCGCCCTCTTCTGTATACATAATAAATAAATATATCTCTTAAAAAAAAAACAACCACATTTGGCAGCAGCAGAGTGCTGACCCGTGGGGCTGCAGGGCTGCAGACAGTAGTTAAAATATCAGTAGATTCAGGTGTAGCCGCGAAGCCAACGGTAAAACAAGTCATCCTGCCTCTGACTCTCGAGTGCTGGGAATACAGGCAAGCACCACTTTGCCTGGCTGTGGGAGTCAGCATTTACAATAGCTACCAGCTGATGAGCTAGCCCAGCACCACACCGTGAGTCTGAGTCTGGCATACCTAACAGTCTGGAATTGGAAGATGGAGGTGATACTGGTAAATGGGAAGATGATCAAGCGGCCGGCGAGTGCTGGGAATAGAGCCCTGCCCTGCACAGGTGGAAGTCCTGCCTCCCAGGCTCATCATTCCACCGCTGGGTCTTACATCCTCATCTGTAACAGGAGTGAGTGTGGGAAGACCTCTGCAGCGCTCCTTCTGCTCTGTCCACTGGCACTGTGTGTGTGCAAAGTCACCCTTTTCTATAAACCCTTCTGGGTGCAGAACCCTTACATTTTTGAAGAGGCAACAGAAGAACATACTCTTAGAAGAAAAATGACGGTTTCTCTCCATTTTTTCCATTGTCGAATATTTGGAAAACACACACACACACACACACACACACACACACACACACACACACACACACAAATGTGCCCAAGTGTCTTACCAGGGACAACTGGTGTTTAAACATTTTGACCTGTTTTCCTTCTGTTGTCTTCTTTTTTTTTCCTTTTGAAAGAGGCTCTCATTTATCCAGAGTTGTTCTAGAATTCACTATGTAGCTGAGGATGACCTTGAGCTTCTGACCCTCCTGCCTGGTGTTGGGGATGGAACTCAGGGCTGCAAAGTGGGCAAGACAAGCCCTCCACTCACCCAGCTCCAGTCCTCTTCTGTTGTTCTCTTTGGAAACAGTGGCTTTACCTTTTTCTGTACACACTTGGGGCATGTGGTAACAGTCTTTTTTTGGGGGGTGTGGTTTTTCGAGACAAGGTTTCTCTGTGTAGCTTTGCACCTTTCCTGGAACTCACTCTGTAGCCCAGGCTGGCCTCGAACTCACAGAGATCCACCTGCCTCTGCCTCCTGAGTGCTGGGATTAAAGGCGTGCACCACCACCGCCCAGCAGTGTGGTAAGTCTCTATGGTTGTGTTTCAAATTTAGATTTCAAGACTGTGTGTGTGTGTGTGTGTGTGTGTGTGTGTGTGTGTGTGTGTGTGACAGAGTCACTCTGTATAGCTCAAGTAAGCCTCTAACACGTGGTGACTGCCCTGCCTCATTCTCCCCGGTGTTCAGGTTACAAGTGTACATCACAATGCTTGGCAACAAAATAGCTTTTACATATTTTTAAAAGTCATGTTTACAGCCTAAACAAGGCCTGAACAATGGTACCTGATGACGTGCCAGCATGTCTCACAAGGGTGCACCCCTTGATGAAAAGCTGCAATCAATTAATGACTACTGAGAGGGAGGACCAGTCGTTCCCATGGAGAAGCTTCCTACTTGATTATCCAGTGTCAAGTGGTCAGCCCTAAACACACCTACATATGAAAGACACTACATGGACTCAGCAGATTGTATTTATACATTTCTGTATATATATATATATATATATATATATATATATATATATATATATATATATATATATACACACACATATATCTAATAATTAAAGGTCACATTTAGTGGCTGTATAATATTCCATTCTGTACTATTCTGTACTATAATATTCCATCTGATCCACACTTTATGTAACCCCACTTCCATAATTAGTGAAGTTGTTCCTAGTATATGCTATTACAAACAACTCACTTAGAGGAATTCCAACCACGCCCCACGGTTGCGCATGCCCGGCAGGACACTTAAGTCATTTCCCCCTAGCCATTTCCGGGTCATACATCCTACATGATCCCAGAATGCACATAAAAAACTGAGTGTGTTGGGGCTGGAGAGATAGCTCAGCTGTTAAAAACTGATTGCCCTTCCAGAGGACCAGTGTTCAATTCCTGGCACCCACAGGGCTACTCACAAGTCTGGAACTCTGGTTCCGGAGGAATCTGATGCCCTCTTTTGGCCTCTTTGGGCACTGCATGCACATGGTGCACAGACATGTATGCAGGCAAAACAGCCATGCACATTACATAAAATAATGGGTAAAGATGTTTTTAATGTAAAAAAGAAAAAAGAAAAGAAAAACTGAGTGTAGTGGACTGTGCTTGCAATCCCAGCTCTGGGGAGTTGGAAACGAGAAAATTCTTATGGCTATCCGGCTAGTTGGCTGCCTCACAAAAGAAGGTGGATAGGATGCTGTGGGGTGATGAGTATGTTCACGTGACCCAGGTAATAGGGTGAGGTGGTGGGGAGCAGGAGCCTCCAAAGCTCTGGGTGTCCAGGTGGATCGTGGTACCCAGCATACGAGGTATCCTGGCTTCAGCTGCTTTCTTTCACTTACTATTAAATTTCCTTTTTTCCCTTTGTTTTGTTTTGTTTTGTTTTCTCTCCAGATCATTTGTCCCTTTGCCTCTGGAAGGACATCTTGATGGTCGCCAGATTTTGGCCATGATGAATAAAGCCTCTATGAACATCTGGGCAGCTTTTCATGTGGACACGGTTTTCAACTCATTTTGGTAAATGCCTCCTCTTTAAAACATATTTTTCTTGTTTTCTTAAGCCTCCCTGTCACTCTTAATTTATTTTAAAAATATTTCTTCAGTTTTTCCCTTAAATCTTTTTTATTAAGTTTGCAATTTCTGCTCTTGTGTTAAAAAAAAAAAAAACTTTAGTTTATTAGTGTGTGTGTGTGTGTGTGTGTGTGTGTGTGTGTGTGTGTGTATACATGCTGCAGTGACTGCCTGCAGGTCCTGGGATGTCTCAGGACTTGGCTCTCCTCTTCCATCGTAGGCACAGAGACTGATATCACGTCAAAGCCTCTTCCCTGCTGAGCCATTTTACTAGTCCTCTTCTTCAATTTTAGAATGTTCCTTTATTTCTTTTTTCCTTCTCTCTCCCATTTTTTGAGATAGGGTCCCTCACTGTGTTGCTCAGGTTGGTCTCAAGCAATCCCCCTGCCTCGGCTGCTGAAGCCGCTGGGACTATGGCGTGTACTGTCACACCATGCTTAGAGTTTTGTCTCTTTGTTGACTTGTTGGCCAAATTTTTCTTTTTTTTCCAGCATCCTGTTCCTGCTGCTTTTGAGCAAAAATGTCCACTTACCTCTCAGAAGATTCTAATTTTACTTGTCCATGGTCTCTGTTTTTACAGTTGCTGATTGCCCCTGGGGGTTTGTTGGATTCATTAGTCAATTTAGACACAGTTTATTGCTGTGAAGCTGAGGCTGGCCTCGAACTCTGAATCCTACCGCTCCAGCTTCTTGACCGTTGAGATTACAGGTGTGTCAGCGTGCCTGACCCAGGTTCTTCTTTTTACCTTCCTCTTTTCTTTTTCTTTTTCCTGTCTTCTGCATCAGAACTCCTCAGAGACTGGAGACGTGCTGCTGGGGGGCCCTGGTCTGGGAAGTTTGGTCAGCCTGAGATAAGAGCAGTGTTTCCCTCAGAATGAGTGCTGTGTCTTGCAGTCCCAGGCCCTGCTCCGTTCCTGCATGCTACAGTAGAGACTGTCGTCCTCACCATGCACCCCCACGCCGCTGTCCTTTCCTGTCAGCGTCCTGCATTCTTGCCCCTCTGCCCGTGTGCCTCTCCTTCCTGTTTAGGTTGGACAGTCAGCTGGCTCTGGCCACCAGAACCGTTGCTGGCCTTGGCTGTGCTCACCTGCTGGGCAGACACAGATGGAGGCCAACATCCCTGGACCCAGAAGAGAAACTGAAGTCCATTTGTGGAAGCACTCAGCAGGCCGGAAGGCCGCTGTCCAAGGCCAAAACATCTCACCATTGTTTTGCAGCTCCAAACAGGAAGGGAAGGGTGAGCTTGTGCCAGCCCCAGAGGGACGGGAAGGGAAGCCAAGGTGGATGTGTGAGTGGGGCAAGCAATCTGACGTTAAAAAAGGGGCCACCGTCTCTCCTAATAAACAGTGTAGAGTATCAGTCTGTATCCTGGTATTCGTGACTAGCCTCGGCATCTTTGGCCTTCTGAAACTGTTTCACAGACTCATTTTTCCCCCTTCTGTTTTCAAAGACAGGGTCTCATGTTGTCCATGATGGCTTTGAACTTCCTATGTAGCCAAGGATGACCTCGACCTCTTGGTCTTCCTGCTTCCTCCTCCCAAGTGCTAGGATTACAAACATAGCATGCACGGACACTCTTGTCTTGGTACGCAGCATATTTTTAGCTGGGTGGTGGCGGCGGCGGCGGCAGCTCACGCCTTTAATCCCAGCACCCAGGGAGCAAAGGCAGGCCATCTCTGTGGTTTTGAGGCCAGCTTGGTCTTCAGAGAGAGTTCCAGGACAGCCAGGGCTACACAAAGAAAACAAAAATAAACAAAGAATTTACGAGGCTGACTCTGGGCCTATATATGTGGACACATGTTAGTTCTCTTGGTTGGGATAGATTCACTATCTTTCTGTACTAAAACAAACAAACAAACAGAAACAAACATGTAAATAGATTTCCTGTGTCTCTGAATTTTTTTTTTTTTTTTAGTTCCTGGGATTTTAAATCTCTTTTGCTGTTAAAACATCATGTAGTGAGAGGAGGCAGAGAACTCTATAGTGTTGTCTTTATCGAAGATCCTTAACTATCTGTGTTCTTTTGGAATCGCTCAAAAGAAAATGGGAACCACAAATGAAAACATCAGTTAGGTGAATGCCATGAGATTATGGGTGGAGGGCTGCAGCTATCACCTGTCTGCCTGTCTGTCTGTCTGTCTATGTATTTAGAGGCAGGGTCTCGCTTTCAGCTGGTCTGTAATTCGCAGTCCTCCCGTCTCAGCCCTGGAGTGTTGGGGTTCCAGGTGTGCCTCTCCAAGCTCTTGTGTTCTGGTCAAACAGGTAACTGAGCTCTCCTCGCACTGGGAGTCTGGTGAAGACCTGAGGTGGGGCTCAGAGGTAGAGCACTTCCCTATCACGCTCAAGGCCTTGGGTTTGAGCTCTAGGAATGAAGGACATAAAAAAATAAAGACGATCTAAGTAGTAGAGAAATAGTCTTGGGCACCGGAGCACCACCTCTTCCTAGGACCGGTGATTCCCTGGGAGCCTGGCCGCCTCCAGAATAGGAAAGTTTAGTGGCTTCATCTTCCCTGTGGTTTTAGTTGTGGGGTCCTGCTCTCTATTCTGCCACCTTGTGGACGTATTGGGAATTGCATCCTCTTCTGAGAGGCAAAACTGAATAGGCGCTTTCTTCCAAGCTTCAGCTCCTCTAGCTCCACACCTGTGGGGTCCTTTCCACCTGAGCATCCCAGGGTGGGATACAGGCTCTGACTCTCCGGTGTCACCTCTCCAGTCCATGAGAGAATACACACTAACTGAGTTTACAGCCCAGTGGAGGGGATGGCCTTTAAAAGGCCAATAACTAAATATGATATTAATAAATTATGGGACAGAAATGGGTGTGGGTGGAAGGGGAGTTTTACTGAGAAGGCTAAGAAGGGCAGGGAGGAACTTACCCAGATGGGAGAAGTTTCAAGCTGACACCTGAAAGATGAGAAGGAGGCGTCACATGCAGAGGTCCTGAGGTAGGCAAGAACTTGTTTAGTAGAAAAGAGTGATTGGGGAGGATTGGGGGGCTCGTGGGAACCGGGTTGGAAAGAGCTAAATGCATATAGCTCAGGGCCACGCAGCACACGGTTAAGGACCCCCTCCCCATTTTGTTTGGGAAGGTAGTGGGGTTTCACTCTGTAGACCAGGTTGGCCTGGAGCTCACAGAGATCCATCTGCCTCTGCCTTCCAAAGTTGTGTGTCCCCTTACCTGGGCGAGGTTTTATCAGTGCTGCTGCATGGAGGAAGGATTGACGTGGGCAGCAGGGATGATGGGAGACCAGCTGTGGCTGTAAATGGGAGAACAGCAAGAAAGATGGATGACGGTAGACCCCTGATGTCTAATTCAGTAGCCATTAGCCAGCCATATGCAGCTGTGGAGCACTTGAAACGTGAAAGTGTAAACTTACATGTCAGAGTCTGAAGGCCTGATTCGGCAACACTAGACAGTGTGAAATAGCCCAGGTTTATATTTTACGTTTCTTTTTTTGTTTTGTTTTTGTGTGGTTTTTTTTGAGACAGGGTCTCTCTATAATATCCCTGGAACTCAAAGAGATCTGCTTGCCTCTGCCACAAGAGTCCTGGAGGTAAAGGCATGTGACTATTCGCCGAGGATGGACTTGAGCTTCCGACCCTCCTGCCTCCCCGTTCTAGGTGCTGTGATTTCAGACTTATGTCACCATACTCAGTTATGAATGAGCTGCTGGGGCTCACACCCAGGGCTTCGTGCCTGCGCTAGGCAAGGATCTGACACCTGAGCTACATCCTCAGCTAAAAAAGTTTCCTTTTATTGTATCTATTTGTTTTGTTTGTTTGTTTGAATGAGGGTCTTACAGAGTATCTAAGGTCCACTTGGAAATCATGATTCTCCTTCCCCTGTCTCCCGAGTGCTGGGATTACAGCTGTGTGCCTATGCTTGGTTCATATTGTGTTTTCTGCATTTTTTTCCTCCTCAATACAGGGTTTCTCTGTGTAGCCCTGACTGTCTTGGAACTCCCTCTTTAGAGCAGGCTGGCCTTGAACTCAGAGATTCCCCCCTGCCTTTGCCTCCCAAATGCTGGAATTAAAGGCACGCGCCACCACTGCCCGGCCCACATTATGTTTTTTATTGGACAGAAATCACTAGATTAGAGAAATGCTTTCAGAGTGAATGTATGCTGAGAAATTTCTAGCTAGGTATAGATTTTTTTTTTCTAATTGATGGAAGAAGTTTACTTGATATAACAAAACAACAGTGTTCTATCCAACCACAAAGAGCAGAAAGGTAAAAAGCCCTGAGGCAAAACATAGATGAAGAGAAACAGGTTAAATTAAGTCAAAGAAAAAAAAATGAAAAAAATGAGTATGTGCAAAAAACAAAAAACAAGATCCCTGTATATTTTATTACATTTATTTATTTACTTGTGTGCTTCTGTAGATACATATGTGTTTGGCACAAGAATTCCCTGACACTTGTGTGAAGGTCAGTATTTCAGTTTATTTCATCCTGTGTGTCCTGGGGATTGAATTTAGGTTATCAGGCTTAGTATCCATTTTTACCATCCTAACCATCCTTCCCCACCTCCCCAAAAGAAAAACTAAAAACCAAAAACAACCTCAAAATACTTAATGTGACAAATATACATATTCCTGAAATAATACTCTAAAATTCCTTAGTTCTTTTTTTGAAACTTGTTTTTTATTTATTTTCATTTTATGTGTGTGGGTGTATTGCTTGTGTGTATATCTGTGTATCATGTCCATGCAGTGCCCATAAAAACTAGCCTCTCCTCTAGAGATGGAGTTACAGGTGTGGTTGTGAGCCACCATGTAGGTGCAGTGAGTCAAACCCCAGTTCTCTAGGAGAGGAGCCAGGGCTTGCTGTGGAATATTATTTTAACTGGACAAAGATGTGCTACATTTGTTTCTGCTGCCTTTGCTAGCAATGTAAAGATGTGTTACATTTGTGTATGCTGCATTTGCCTAACATGTAAGGATGTAAAGATGTGTTACATTTGTGTATGCTGCATTTGCCTAACATGTAAGGATGTGCGTTTGATTATGTAAAGATGTGTTGCATTGTTGCACCTTGCCTGCCTAAGGCACCTGATTGGTCTAATAAAAAGCTGAGTGGCCAATAGCTGGGCAGGAGAGGGATAGGCGGGGTTGTTGGTCAGAGAGAATAAGTAGAAGAGAAGAGGATGAGAGAGAAGAAAAGAATGAGAGAAAAACAGGGGACATGCCTGGGGCCAGAAGCCAGGCAGCCTCCGGCCAGTCAGACACTGGAGGAAGCAGGAAAGGAGGACATATAGACAGAAAGGTAAAAAGCCCTGAGGTGAAACGAAGATGAAGAGAAACAGGTTGAATTGAGTCAAAGAAAAAAAAAAAGCCAGAAACGAGCATAAGCTAAGGCCGAGCATTTATAACTAATGTTTCCATGTCCTGATTTGGGAGCTGGTTGGTGGCCCCAAAGAAAAAGCCTGATGCAGGGCTCTTAACCACTGAGCCATCTCCCAGGTTCTTGAGAACTATAAAAACAGAAGGTTGCTAGCCACAGCAGAGCTCCTAAAACCAAACCCTGTGTTTTTCAGAAATGAATGGACAACTGGATGTGGTGTCTCACGCCTTTAATCCCAGCACTCAAGAGGCAGAGACAGGTGGATCTCTGTGAATTCCAGGCCAGCCTGGTCTGCAGAGTGAGTTCCAGAACAGCCAGGACTATATAATGAGACCTTGTTTCAAAGAGAGAGAGAGAGAGAGAGAGAGAGGAGAGAGAGAGAGGGAGAGAGAGAGAGGAGGAGACGTGTGAGGTAACTTTTACTGACAGCACATGATTTCTTTTCCTGTTTGCTGTCTGCTCAAAATACCAACCCAGTGGCCAGGATATTTCAGTTTTATAATTTGTTTATTTTTCTTCTTTCTTTTCTTTTTGAGGACATTTTGGTTTAATATCAGTTACCTAGCATTAGCATAAACTCAGACAACTGCGGGTCAGGTTCTGTTTTCTTTGGAGCTGGCAAAGTGACCACAGGACAGCTGGTCATTATTCTGAATGGAGAGTTTATGCAAAGAAAAGCCACATTGGTTTTAGCTATAATTTGTTATGTATCTAATGATTTCTTCATATAATATTTATTGATGAATTTCAGAGAACTTCAGCAGCGTGTTGGATTCTCCTTCTCTTCAGTTGAAGACAGGGTCGTGAGATTCAGGCTTGCACGGAACTTCCTGTGTGGTGAAGAGGACCTTGAGCTGGCCCTCTTCTGGCAGTGAGAGCCACCCTACCCTGCAGATTCACTTATCTTTACGAAAATAACCTTACGTCTGGTTAAGGCTGCTTATGATCTTCCTGAGACTTCCCCAAGCCCTGTGCAGGAAGAAGTGTGTTATGGGTGTGTTAGTCAGGTTTATGTCCCCGTGATGGAATACCTGAGAGAATCAATTTTTAAAGACAAAAAGTTTCTTTAAACAATTATTTACAAATTTTTTGAGAGTATAATGTAATTATATTTCCCCCAACAAACCCTCCTGTGTGCCCTTTCACCTTGTTCCTCTTTCCAATTCATGGCTGCTTTTCCTTACAATTGTTTTAGGTTTATTTTATTTTATATATGAACGTTTTGCTTGAGTGCATGCATGTGTACCATGTGTGTGCTTGACTGGAGTTCTGAGTGTGGGTACCAGGAACTGAATCTGGGTCCTTCTGAAGAATAGCTAGTGCTCTTAACTACTGAGACATTGCTCCAGCCCTGCAAATAGGTTTTTTGTTTTTTTCCTCTTTTTGACTCACAGTTTAGGGCAGTCGGGGTCGAATGACTCTTTCCCAGGGGTCACATATCAGAGATCCTGCATATGGATACTTACATTGCGATTCATATCAGTAGCAAAATTACAGTGATGAAGCAGCAATGAAATAATTTTGTGGTTGGAGGTCACCACAATATGAGGACTGTATTAAGGGGTCTCAGCATTAGGAAGGTTGAGAACACTAGAAAGGTTTAGGGGGTTCTAGCACGTGACTGACTGCCCCTCTTTGGGCCTGTGCTGAGACAGCCTAGCATGGCAGGAGCACAGAATGGAACCCAGTAGATCATGTGATTCAGGAGCAAAAGAGAAAGAGGGACGGAGCCAGGTCCCACAGTCCCATCAGGGCATGTTCCCAGTGACCGTAGGACTTCCTAGGTGGGCGCCACAGTTTTCTTTTTTGCTGTTGTTCTTTGAGACAAGTTTTCTCTGTGTTCTCTGTGTTGCCCTGGCTGTCCTGGAACTCACTCTGCAGACCAGGCTGGTCTTGAACTCACAGAAATCTGCCCGTCTCTGCTCTCAGCATGCTGGGATTAAAGGTGTGCGCCACTGCTTGACTTTTTTTTTTTTTATTTTTTGAGACAGAGTTTGTCTGCACGGCCCTGGCTGTCTTAAGACTCTCTATGTAGATCAGGGCAGCTTCAAACTCACAGAGATCTGCCTGCCTGTACTTCCAGAGTGTTGGGATTAAAGTCATATACATCACTATATCTGGGCGAGGCTCCACATCTTAAAAGTTGTTTCCCCCGCAAATACTGGCATTTTGGAGGTCAAGCCTTTAACATGGGGGCCTTTTTGGATAAGCAGTCAGCATCTAAGCCATGGCATGGAGCATAGTGAGAACACACAGTGGAAGTGTGGAGACGGGTTTCAATTCTCCCCTGTGTGTGTGTGTGTGAACTTGGGGTTCTCCATCTCTGGATCTCACCTTCCTCAGTTTTGAGAAAGAGATGGCTGATGGTGAGGGGTCACAGCTACCGTGAGTTCACGCTTCTCCTCACTGCTTCACCACACCCAAAGGTGGGTTTTGTGGGGTCCTTCTCCAAGAAGAGAAGAAAGGAGTTAAATGACTTACCGACCCACCTAAAGGAGGAGAGAGAGAGAGAGAGAGAGAGAGGAGAGGAGAGAGATAGAGAGGTGAAGTCAAGATTTAAAGGCTGGTCTTTCTGGCTCCAAAGCCAGGGGGAGAATCTTTTTATTTCCTTCATCATGCTCCTTGCTTACCTACCTCTGAATTTCTCTCTCTCTCTCTCTCTCTGTGTGTGTGTGTGTGTGTGTGTGTGAGAGAGAGAGAGAGAGAGAGAGAGATGAACAGATATTTTTCCAAAATCCATAAATCAAATATGCAAATATAGGAGACAATTCCGGCTAGTGAGATGGTTATGTGGGTAAAGGCGCTTGCTGCCAAGCCTGACAACCTTTGATAACCTGGAGTTCAATCCCCAGGACCTACACAGTGGAAGGAGAGAACTGACTCCCACAAGTTGGCCCCTGACTTCACAAAATAACCAGATGTCGAGAGAGAGAGAGAGAGAGAGAGAGAGAGAGAGAGAGAGAGAGAGAGAGAGAGAGAGAAATGAGTGCTACCCAGTGAAACAGACTATAAGCCAAAGCTTTAGAAAAATACTCAGAAACGTTACGGAATGTGCTCGATAGACCTGTTTACACGAAATGGATATTCTCAAAACCACATTCAGGAGGTCACATTACAGAGGGATCATTTCCTGTCTCAGGATGAAAAGTCACAGGAATTTTGGGGGGGGAGGATATTTTAACAGTCATTATTACAAACTCAGAGTCAGATACGCTTAGCATCACGTGGCAAGCCGCGTTAGTGAGAGAGTACAGGGCATTGGGACTGACAGGGCCTCTTTCAAGTAGGTAGGATGGGTCCAGAGAGTTCAGTCGGGGGCTCGGGGCCTGGCACCATGGAGAAGCTGGTTGTGTTGGTCCTGGTCCTCACTCTGCTGGTCTTCTCCTCAGGTAGGTTCTCTCTCTACGGACATGGCCTGTTTTTGCACTGACGTGATCATATATCGTGTATATTGATATTCTGATACTCTTTCTTCTTGTAAGAGCGAGCTTCTAGAATTCCTACTCTTTAAAAGGGAGGTGGATTATTTTCTTTTGAAAAGTCTTAAGATGTGTTTGAGTACTATTTTCAAAAATGCTGACGAGCCTTCAGTGACATCATCTTTTAAAGAGCATATGCAATCATGGAAGCTTGGTATACTTTTATTATGCTAATATCTTTTAATGTTTGCATGTGATTACTTTCCCCGCCACGAACAATTTTGAGACCATATCTTCTGAGTGGAATGGGAAAGAATATATTTTTTAAAAACCATATTCAGGGCTGGAGTTGTAGCTCAGTGTTACAGTAGTTAGTCCCAGGACTGTGTTAACAGGGCATGGAGGCAAACAACTGTAATTCCAGCATTCGTGAGGATCAGAAATTCAAGGTCATCCCAACTGGACGTGGAGCTCAAGGCCAGCCAGCGAAGAGACCTTGTCTTAAAACAAATAAAAACAAACAAACAATAACCTCTATACATTACATAAATGTCCACTATAAATGAATGGGCCATTGCAAGAAGTAAGTAGATTTAAATTCTGAAGTATTTGCTCTGAGTTAACCATAGAAGAAACAATTTAAAATCCCCACGTCCTCAGAAATGCCACATCCTTTGGGACAGATTCCTCTTTGTGTTTTAACCAAGATTGAATTTGCAAATCCTCTCTGGAGTGCTGAGATGAAGTGTGGACTCCCAGGCCTGGGAACCTCTCAAGTCTTTCCCTGATTCTTTACAGAAAGCTCCCCGATTCTGACAGAAAAGCAAGCCAAACAGCTCCTGAGGTCCCGGCGACAGGACAGACCCAGCAAACCTGGATTCCCGGATGAGCCCATTCGGGTAAGTGCTTGGCCCTGGCAATTGCATAGCACACACTATTCATTCTGAAATTAACTGAGTGCTGGTCTCTGGGTGGGCTGTGAGATGGGGGTTTGATTACAGACACAGGAATAAGACATGAGTGGTCTTCACTCCTGGAGATGCTGGTTCTATTCATCTCCTGTGGGCAGGGTACTTAAAACAGAAACAGTAGGGTCTCTGGGGTGTGGTGTGTGTGTCCCTGCATCCTGAAGGGACTGCTCAGCATCTCCCTCCTCTGCTTTGCTTGCTTAGCAGCTGCTCCTTTTGGCTGATGCCAACCCAGTGTCTGCCTCTCGGACCCCGGCAGACTATACCAGCATCCTCAGCCAGCAACGGCCACTTTGGGTAGAATCTTGGTACCAGCTACCTCTGATGATGGCCTTGGCCCTCAGCTCCGCTCTGTGGGTCATGGTTTCCACTTGCCTAGTCTTTCTGAACCGAGGCACCTAGGACAGCTAATATTGATTGTCAGCTTAACAGGACTTAGAATCAGTTCCCAGACAAGCCTCTGGGTATGTCTGAGGGTTCCAAGACTAAGCTATTCGAGGTAGGGAAGACCTACCCTAAATGCAGGCAGTGCTGTTCTGTGGACTGGGTCCTAGACTGCATTCAAAAGGGAAAGCAAGCTGGGCATTAGCTTTCATTCCCCCCGCCCCGCAGACAGGGTTTCTCTGTATAGCTTTGGAACCTGTCTTGGAACTCACTCTGTAGACCAGGCTGGCCTCAACTCAGAGATCCACCTGCCTCTGCCTTCTGAGTGATGGGATTAAAGGTGTGCGCCACCACAGCTTGGCAGCTTTCATTTTTTTTTTAAAAAAAATAATCATTTTTTTGAAGTTATAATTACATCATTTCCTACTTCCTTTTCCTCTCACCGACTCCTCTCATGTAATGCCTTTCTCTCAAATTCATTGCCTCCTTTTAATTATTGTTACACACACACACACACACACACACACACACACACACACACCCTCCTAAATACATGAATACAACCTGCTCAGTCTGTGTAATGTTACCTGCATGTCTATGTTTTCAGGGTTGACAACTTGGTATTTATTAGATGACTCACGGGGGACTTTTCCCTAGGAAAGACCGTGTCTCTCCCTCTCGGAATTCCCCAGTGGCCCATAGTTCTTTGTCTAGGGTTGAAGCCTCACAAGCGTTCCTTCCTTCATGTTAGCATGTCCATTGGTTGTCCCTGTTCAAGTCTTGTTTAGGCAGCCATGTTGACTAGACTTCATGGATGCAGTCTCTCTGACATTTCAAGGAGACACAATTTCACAGCACACTTTCTGTTCCTCTGGCTCTTACAGTCCTCCAGGTCCCTCTTGTGTAATGATCCTTGATCCTTAGGTGCAGGAATTGTGCTGAAGAGGTATGAGTCGGGACTGGGCCATTTCTTCTTCCTTCCTTCCTTCCTTTGCTCTTTTTTTTTTTGAGACTGGGTTTCTCCGTGTAACAACCCTGGCTGTCCTGGAACTTGCCTTGTAGACCAGGCTGGTCTTGAACTCACAGAGATTCTCCTGCCTCTGCCTCCCAAGTACTGATATTAAAGGCATGCACCACCACCGCCTGGCTCAAGTTGTATATTTTATCACAACAAGGAACGTAATTCTACAGTTCCCTTTCTTGCCTTTATTTTGGGTGTTTAGTACATTCTTTGAGACCCTGGCAGGCTGTCCAGCTCCTGTTTTGTGGCCTAGCTTGGCTGTTCTGACATTCATGGTATTTCTGCCTCACCCAGGTGAAGGTTCATCACATTGTACCAGCAAGCTACGGCTGTCTGGAGATTATTGTCTGGTAGTGTCTCTCTGGTCCAGGTTGGTCTCTTTCCTGAACCCCCTCAACTGGACGTCAGTTCAGCCTCTCTGTCAGATTCTTCTTCTTCTTCTTTTTTTTTTTTTTTTCCGAGACAGGGTTTGTCTGTGTAGCTTTGGAGCCCATCTTGGAACTCGCTTTGTAGACCAGGCTGGCCTCTAACTCACAGAGATCTGCCTGCCTCTGCCTCCCGAGTGCTGGGATTAAAGGTGTGTGCCACCACCTCCTGGCCTCTGTCAGATTCTTAAGTGAGGTCCACAGGGACCTGGAACCATGTTTACCCTCTCTCTCTCTCTCTCTCTCTCTCTCTCTCTCTCTCTCTCTCTCTCTCTCTCTCTCTCAATGTGCATAATTTGATATTTAAAAGACTTGCATTGGTCTGGAAATGTAGCTCAGTGGTACAGTGCTCACCTGGAATGCACAAGGCCCTAGATTTGGTCCCCAGCACAGAAAAAAACAATTGATGGTAAGTGCTGCTGACTCAGGTAGGACTAGAGTTGAACCTTCCAGTTGACTTTGTTTCTTCTCTCATTCTTTCTTTGTTTTCCAGTTACTTATTTAGTGGTGTGTACATGTATGAGGAGGCCAGAGGACCACTTATGGAAGTTGCTTCTCTCCTTGTATCATGTGGGGCCCAGGGACTGAACTCAGAATGTCAGGGTTGGCAGCAAGCACCTTTATCCACTGAGCCCTCCAGCTAGCCTGAATCTCTACTTACTTTCTAACTGTGTATGGGGGAGGTTTCCTTACATTACTCTACATCATTGCTCTAGGCTTTCTTTCGGGCACGAAGGCTGAATCTAGGGCCTTGAGTATGCAGGGCAAACATTCTGTCATTCAGCTCATCCGGGCCTTTGAGGTTTTCTCTGACAGCACTTGCACCTGGCCGTCTTAAGCTCTGTGGGGCAACGGCCTTGGCCCTTACTGAAGACTCTGTAGGCCTCCTCCGTCTGCAGGTGTTTGGACCGTTGAAGCTCCATTTCCTGCCTCCTGCCACTGTGCTACACTTGGCTCTGAACTCTGCGTTGTGTGGTCCTCTCCCAGCTTAGGAACTTCCGAGTGTACTCCTTTGCTGACATTGTGCCTATTCCTGCTTTGGGGCCGTCGTCACCCCTGAGAACGCGCACAGCTCGATCTGAATGCAAAGCATGGTGGCCCTGTGCTTGCCAGCCTGTCTTGGGATGTCAGTGAGGTCCCACCTTTGGCCAGGCAGGGTCAGGAGCTTCACAGAGGGTGGACATCATCCAAGGGCCCTTGGCTTCTGAAGAGCCATGCTTCTTTCTTTCTTTCTCTCCCCTCCACTCTCTTTTCTTTTTTGAGTCAGGGTATTTCAATATAGTCTTGGCTATCCTGGAACTTACTATGTAGATCAGGCTGGTCTTGAACTCACAAAGATCCACCTACCTCTGCCTCCTGAGTGCTGGGATTAAAGGTGTGTGCCACCATGTCTGGCCTACATGTGTGTGTTTTGAAAAAGATTTGCAAAATATTATGTGTCAGACTATTCCTCCATATTCTTCTTTGGGCCTTGACTTGACCCCCTGGGTTACTTGGAATGATGCCTTTGGAAGGCTGTCTCAGGGTCAGGTAGGACATCCCCTGGACATCATTGCAACATGGTTGAGTTTTGTGCTGTGTACACCGTGGAAGCATCTAGGGATTTTAAGCAGGGCACTGATATAATTAGGCCTGCTCCCCAGGAACCATTTAGAGGTTCAGGGTACAAAGTCTCTCAGACGCTGGCCTTCAGACCCTGCTGTACATGGGAAATAGGCGATGACATTGTTGGACATGTTATCCATCTTCATCTCATGGTACCTGGGAGATGGACAGGTGGACTTTGGACAGTTGACAGCCTTTGGGGGGGGGAAGGCATGTGCCCCTGGGAACTAAGCCTGGAGACCCATGTGTTTACTGCCAACATAACTAACTGAGATGTTGACTAGTGGGATGGTTTTATTTCTCACTAAGTGACTGGAGGAAAGAAAACTGGTCCAGAGGATAGAGAAGCCATGGAAGAGGGTAACAGGTGGTGCTTTGGGGAAGTGTTAATTCGAAATGAAAACACACATGGAGACTTGCAGTCTCTCCTCATGAAGATCTGCTTTATGGTGTTTGTCATCTTGACTTAACCATCTCAGAGCCTGGCATCTGCAGAATCACCGGCTTGTTGGAAACAAGCACTGCTCATACATGGCGGGGAGGGGGAGCCTGACTGTTTGAAACAGCTCCTGTGTGTTTCCTGCACCTGACAACATGTTCATGATGAGCAGGCTGGCATCTGTCCTGGGGGAGCAGGGCGAACCAGGACCATTGATGGAGGAAGTTGGGACCTGGAGGGAAAAAGAAGAAGAGATGCTAAGAGGGAGACAGATGACTCTGGGTAAGAAGGGTGAGGGACTTTAAATGTAGGAGGCAGCCAGGAAGCAAGAGGGTGAGGCCTAATGTGTGTGGGAGATAGAAGGAGGAACCAGAGAAAGGAGCCTGGATGAAGACCAAGGAAGGCATATCGTTGGGATTCCCTGCTCTAGGAAACGGCTGATACACGTATCTGAACAGTTGATACTGGGCGTGCAGTTGGTTTTGCGGTATGCTGTTTTAGCCTCTGCAACCCCCAGCCACACATTGCCATCTGTGTTAGTGGTTTTCTGGAAGGAATAATGACTGGCAGATGGCACACAGTGGGGTGATCATGGCTGTCAGGAGGGGGAAGTCACCCCTAGACTCTAGAAGCTGCTCTGGCAGAGAAACGGGCCGTGACTGTCATTTATAATTAGCTTGGCCCCAGATCGTCAGAGGTTTTGGAGAGTAGGGTCTGGACTTCGTGGAAATGGGATGGGAGTTCCCCAAAGTTTGGCATTCATTTAGGGACATGCCTGGTGGAGACAGGTAGATTTCCCTGAGTTGTCAGAGGACTTGGAGGTCTAATGAAGCCTCAGCAAGCTCGCAGAGGCCAAGACCAACCAAATAACCCAACCTTGTTTGGAGACAACTGCATGAAGCTGGGCCTAGAGGAAGAGAGGCCAGAATGGAAAGCTGTCTGAAGCTGAGATGTCGCCACAGGCTCGTGTTTTGATATTTGTTCCTCAGCTGCACTGGGGCCTGCCTGGTGGAAGTGGGTCGGTAGGAGTACACCTTTGAAAGTTGTACCTGGCCCCCGGTTCTTACCCTGCTCTCTCTGTTCCTTGGTTCACCATGATGTGGACAGTCACACACTGGCTACCTTAGACTGAGATCTCTGCCATGTCTTCCCCACCACGATGGACTAAATTAACTCTCTAAAATTTTGAACCCAAACAAATCTTTCCTAGGTCTTTTTAAAAAAGATTATATAGCAGGGCAGTAGTGGTGCACACCTTTAATCCCAGCACTCAAGAGGCAGAGGTAGGTGGATCTCTGTGAGTTCGAGGTTGGAGAGAGTTCCAGGATAGCCAGAGCTGTGACACTGAGAAGCTCTTTTTGGAAAATCAAACAAACAAAACCCCCAAACAACAACAACAACAACAACAACAACAACAACAGCAACAACAACAACAGAATATCTGGTCTCCTTTCTCTCTATTTCTGTCTTGCCTCTGTCTCTCTCTCTCTGCTTCTCTGCCTCTATCTCTGTTTCTCTCTGTCTCTTTCTCTCTCTCTCTCTCTCATAGGGTTTCACTATGTAACTCTGGCTGGCTTGGAACTTGCTAAGTAGATCAGGCTGGTCTCAAACTCAGAAACACACATGCCTCTGTCTTCTGAGTACTGGGTTAAAGGTGTGCACCACCATGCCCAGCATCCTATTCTCCTTTAAAAATTATCTATTATTTTTTATACATGAGCATGATGAGTGTCTGTGGGTGCACATACCGCAGTGTCCATGAGTAGGTGAAAGGACAACTCTGTGGATTTGGCTGTCTTCTTCCACCTTTCTGTGGGTTCCAGGGATTGGACTCTGGTCACCAAGCTTATACGGCAAGCACCTTTCCCCTCTGTGGTGCCCTGGTAATCCAGTTTCCTATACTCTTGACAAAACTTTAAATAAGATTTTGCATGTACAACTTTAAAAATGGAGGGGAAGTTTTGAAGGCGAACTCGGCCTACCCATATTTATATGGGTACATGTACATGTGTGTATGGCGCCAAAGTGGTGATGTTCCTGAGTGATAAGATTTGGGGCAAAATTTTACTGTGCCCTCCGTCCTCTATGTGGTTTGTGTGTTTTCATTTCTTAGGGCCCCGTAATGGGCTGTAGTGTTTAGAACAGTAATACTTTATTATCTTACAACTCAGGAGGCTGGGGTTTGAGTCAAGGTCAAGCCTTGGTGGAGTTAGCTCCTCCTGGAAGCGCTGGAGAACTGTTGCCTGTCCCTCCAGTGCCTCCTAGTGGTGGCTGGTGGTCCTTACTGTTTCTTTTTTTTTTTTTTTTTTGGTTTTTCGAGACAGGGTTTCTCTGTGTAGCTTTGCGCCTTTCCTGGAACTCACTTGGTAGCCCAGGCTGGCCTCGAACTCACAGAGATCCGCCTGGCTCTGCCTCCCGAGTGCTGGGATTAAACTGTTTCTTAACCCATGACTGCGTTACTCCAACTTGCCGGGCTGTCGTGGCTTTCTTCCTTGTTCGATATAGTGTCTACATTAACCCCCTTTTCATTGCTGGAATGTTCTAGTTCTGTTTCTGGCTGATGTGCTGAAATACCCTGAAAAATGAAGCTTGTGGAGAAAGGGTGTATCTTAGCTCCCAGTTCCTGGTTGCAGCCTGTGACCGTGGAGAGATGACGGTAGCAGGAACCGGAAACAGTACATCATGTGGTGATTCCATATGTGCTAAGAAAGTGCCTAGCCACTGAGCGATCGCCCTAGTCTCTCACATTTCCCTCTCCAAAGGACACCAGCCACCAGATAGAACCTATCTGAACCCAGTATGATGTCATCTTTAACATCGATAAAGATCCAATTTCCAAAACAAAGGCGCACCCTCATGTGTTATAAGTAGAGATGAATTTAGAGGGCATACTATTTAAACAACCATTAAAAAAATGAATGACCCAATGTATGATTTCCACAAGATCATGTAATTTATATTAGCTTGTCTGTGTCTCCATTTCCTACTGACAGGCTGTCATGTCTTAGCCAAGTCATTTAAAGTCCCCGAGTCTCAGTTTTCACAGCTAGAAAACGAGGAAGTGGTAACTGCCTATTAGGCTCACTGTGAGGGTAAAATGAGAGAGCGTGTTATCTATGGGTGATTATTGAAAAAAAAATACACAAAACAGCCCAGTAAATAATCCTTAGAGCCGTTGTGCTGGCTAGTTTTATGTCAATTTGACACAAACGACAGTCATCTTAATGATTGGTGGGGGAGAGCCCAGCCTGTTGTGGGTGGTGCCATCCCTGGGCTGGTGGTCCTGGGTTCTCTAAGTAAGCAGACTGGGCAAAGCCATGAGACACAAACCTGTAAGCAGCACTCCTCCACGGCCTCTGCATCAGCTCCTGCCTCCAGGTTCCTGCCCTGCCTGAGTTCCTGCCCTGGCTGCTTTCGATGATGAACTGTTCTATGGAACTGTGAGTGAAATAAACCCTTTCCTCCCCAAGTTGCTTTTGGTCACTGTGTTCCATCACAGCAATAGTCACCCTAACTAAGACAGCCTTTTCTCTCCTTTCTGCTTATAGAAAAAAGTCAGTGTGCTCTGGCCTGGGGACATGCTAGCCCCAAGCCATCCCTGGGTTCCCTGCAACCCTTCCAAGGCAACTAATGTTCAATCACCCAGAATGTCTCATTGCTTTTCAAATGGAGCCTTGGCACATCCTCGCAAGTGTCTCCATCTGCCTGCAAGGCCCTTCTCCTTTGGCTCTCCCCGGCACCCTCCCCTTCTTTCTGAATGTCACAATGTTTCTTTCTTTCCTCTTTGCCCTTTCCTCCTCACCCTTCCTTATTTGCACATTTGCTTTCTTAAGTTTCTGGGGTTCGTGGTTACCTTGAGTCTACAGATATTAAATGGGAAATTCTAGCAAGGAACAACACATACAATTAAAATTGTGCAGCATTTTGGGGAGGGTGATGAGAGCTTGTGTTATTTTGCTTCATCTTGTCTGGGGTGGGGATGTCTAGTGTGGCCACGCTCTCTGCAAGTCACCTGTCCGTCACTTAGTCTCTGTGGTGGTTTGGATGGGAATGCCTCACATAGGCTCATATGTTTGCATGCTTAGTTCTCAGCCGGTGGACTGCTTGGAAGGATTAGGAGGTGTGGCCTCGTTGGATTAAGTGTGTCCTTGTTGGAGGAGGTGAATCAGGACATAAAGCTCTCAGCTGCTGCTCCAGCGCTCTGTCTGTCTGCTTCTCACCATGATGATCATGGACTGACCCTCTGAAACTGTAAGCAGGCTCCCAGTTAAGTGCTTTCGTTGATAAGGGTTGCCTTGCTCATTGAGTCTCTTCAGAGCAACAACCGTCTCCATCACTGGGTCCATTGCAGAATTGTTGTGCTTCTCCTTCAGCAAGCCTCACGCACAGCCTCTGCCCTTCCTCTCACTCCATCCCACCCGATAGGCATTACATCATCTCATGTCCTCACAGAAAGAAGGGAAAGTGCAGTCCAATAAGCTATATTGAGAGCCATGTGTGTGTGTGTGTGTGTGTGTGTGTGTGTGTGTGTGTGTGTGTGTGTGTGTGTACAGTTGTGCTTTTACGTGTGCACTTATGTATGTGGAGGCCAGAGGTTAACCTTGAGTATCGTTTTTTTCAGGAGCTATCTACCTTGTATTTTGAGACAGGGTCTCTCATGGGCCTGGAATTCCTCAAGCAGGATAGACAGGCTGGCCAGTGAGCACAGAGATCTGCCTGTCTTGTGTCCCTGGCACTGGGATTATACGTGCACACCATTAGGCCTGGGTGTTTTAACGTGGGTTCTGGGGATTGAACTCAAGATCTCATGCTTGCAAGGCAAGTGTTTTACTAATGGAGCTATCTGGTCTGTCAGCTTTCTTTTCCATTATTATGGATAAGCTCAGTAACTTTCTCCCTAGACAGACCCACCCAGCCTGCCCTGAGGCAGGCCCTACCCTGTGTGGGGGCAAGCACTTTACTGATGGAATTACCCTTCCAGCTCTGTAGGATAACATTTGGATTATTCTATTTTATAATTAATTATTATCATTGGTTTCTTACTTGGCCTAGTTTGTAAATTAAACATCATCATCATAGACCTGTGTGTGTAGGAAAAAGCCATAATATATGGAAGTTCAGTTCACCAGTTGCTTTTGCAGATATCCACTGGGGGGCTGAGAAGGTATCTCCTGTGGATAGAGAGACTGTCCTGCAAATTTACAAAACAATGTTGTACGTTGGGTAAACACACCATCTGAATGTGGGTTTCTAGAAAAAGGCCTAGAGAGATAATGGGTTGACTCTCAGCCCTACCATCTCACTGAGGATTGAAGGTGGTGCTTTGGTGAACTTTATGTTTAATACTTAAATTTTTATTTACTTAAAAAGATTCTTTTTTACTCTTAATTATGCATTGGTGTGTTTGTCTCTGTGTGGGTATGTATGTAGACATGTGTGTGCAGGGGCCTGTGGAGTCCAGAAGAGGGAGTTGGATTCCTTAGAGTAATGGTTACAGGCAGTTGTGAGCTGCCCAATATGAGCTCTGGGGACTGAACTTGGGCCTTTTGCAAGGACCGTGTGTGTTCTTACTTTTTGAGCCATCTCTCCAGCCCCCAATTTTGATATTTTTATGCCTCTCCCATTAGACTGTTCTAACTGGCTTTAGGAGATAAACAGTTTGTTTCACTTCTGGGTCTCCAGCACCAAACCAATGATTGGCGTTTACTAAATACTAGTTATGTCTCTGTGCTTCCTGGGATGGATGGGTGGGGTGTGTGGACCCAGCAGGATAGAACTCTGACATGGAGGCTGGAGTTTATTTCAAGGAAATATCTTCTATTGCCTCATGTAAACTCGTTAAGTCTCTCTTCATCTTTCCAAATTTTAGGGAAGAATACATTTGCCAATTGCCAGGGAGAATGATACAAACTCTTTAAGAAAGACAGATGACTTTCAGGCTTTGGTGATGTCTTTTGTGATCGTGTTCATAAGCACTCCCGAACCCTGGGAATTTGCCTTTCTAGGAAGCGAGGCCATTTTGGCTTGTGTTCTTTTCAGGCATGTTCTTAGTGGGTGCTGATAAATCATGCTAGCTTTATGCTAAGTGGCCTTTGTAAATCCGCTTTCATGGTTAGCCCTGCCACAAATGTCCTAGGAACTGCATTATCCTTTTGTCCCCTTGGTCTCAAAGACGGTTCAGAATTACTGAGGTCTCATTCGAGCTCAGCGCATATGGCTTTCCTGGGGCACGGAGCTTTTGGGGATCCAGGGCACATCACTTCTGAGCCAGCCTCTCCGCCTGTGTGATCACCTGGCTTTGACTATTGAGCAAAATAATTCTCCCAAATGTCAATGGATCTGTAATCCTGCCCGAATGTCATCGGAAAGGATGGTGACATGTTGGAAAAAGTTCCTGCCTTGATAGGCTTTTGCTGTCATTCTTGGGTTCAGGTCAGGCTCTGCTGGACATTTCACTTCATGATCACACCCCTCCAGTGAGGGTCTATGTGTAGTTTCCATTCCAATTACTAGGAAATGATTCACTTAAATCATTACAATGAGCACTTGACACGGAACACAAATACTGGTTTTTGTTTTTGTTTAATTTCTTCCCTCCCTGGAGAAGGAAATCTAAAGAAATGAAAACCTGTTTTCCATCTCCCTCTCCTCTCCCCGTCCAGGAACATTTGAGATGCTCATTAATGCTGGGTCATTCCGGACTCGGCCGATGCAATTGTTGAATTTGTGGTTTTTAGCAGATTTGTGCTTTGGCTTTTCGTCTTTGACTAATGACTGCCTGCAGGCCTTTGTGGCATATTCATTTCCCTAACATTTAAAATAAATACTGAAGTGTCATGGAAACCGGTGCTGGCTTCTCCCTTGTTCTCAGTGTGTGTCTCTTTTGATGGCTTCTCTTCAGTGATGACTTCAGCTGCTGTGAAATAGATACTGACTTTTGCTTTTATGTACATTTGGTGCTTCTAGCAAGACAGTTGACAGAGATGGCGAGGGACCTTCTGAGGAGGATTTAGCAGGCTAGAAGGCAACCTTTTCATATATTCATTTATATGTCCCTTCAGTGAGCTGTCCTGAGGTCCTCCTCTGCACCAGGCACTAAGTCACATACTCAGTGGACTGTGGCTGTTACCATAAAAAAATAAACCAATGAATAAAACTTACCTGGGCTGGGTCGCGTGTACCATAGTCCTAGCTATTTAGGTGGCTAAGAGAGAATCTCTTGAGCCCAGGATTTGTTTGTTTTTGAGACACTGTCTCTCTATGTAGCCCTCTCTTAAAAAATTTATTTTATAGGCTTATTTTTATTTTACGTGTAGGAGTGTTTTACTTGCATGGATGAATGTGCACCATGTGAGGGCCGTGCCCCTAGAGGCCAGAATTTGGATCTGCATATGAAATAGAACATGTGGTGTTTGTCTTTCTGAGCCCGAGTTACCTCACTCAGTGTAATTTTTTCCAGTTCCAAAGAGCAGTAGATGCCACTAAGTAGGTGGCCATGCTTTACCTGTATGTGTGTGTTAGGCCCTTGTCAAGGGGAATGGTAACCTTCCCTCTCTCCATATAACACTTCTTTTCTTTGGAGACAAGGTCTCACGCTAAGCCCAGGCTGGCCTGAAATTTGTTATGTTGCCTGGGCTGGCCTTGAATGTATGGGCTGCCTTCCTGCCTCAGCCTGCCACGTGCCGGGATTACAGCTATATAAACCACCATGTCTGGCTTTTCTGTGTGTGTGTGTGCACATGTATGGTGTATGTGGATGCATGTTTTCCTGTGCAGGCATGCAGGTACGGCTGTGTGTACTTGCAGGTGGAGGCCAGAGGTCCTCAGTTGCTCTCCACTTCTTCCGAGTCTGGCTACCCAGAGAGCCCTGGGATCCTTCTGTCTCTGCCTCGTGAGTGCCGGAATTATAGGCATATGTCACTACACCCATTTTTGTTTAATGTGGGTGCTGGGGATCCGAACTCAGGTCCTAATCTTGTATGACAAATCCTTTATTTAACTGAACTATTTCCCAGCTCCACTTCCTTTTTTATTTTTAATGACTGTATTTAGTACTGGCTATAGAGTTCCTAGAGGACATTCTCAAAACATAAAAACTTAAAGTTCAAACCAGGCCCTCTCTTAAAAGCTTTTCAATGCTGTAGGAAGGTTTATGTGCTTTAAGATATTTTTCAGCTGGGCAGTGGTGGCACACGCCTTTAATCCCAGCACTGGGGAGGTAGAGGCAGGTGGAACTCTGTGAGTTCAAGGCCAGCTGGGTCTACAAATTGAGTACCAGGACAGCCAGAGCTATTATACAGAGAAACCCTGTCTTAAAAAAATATAAATTTATATATATTATGATTATATATATTTATTATATATAACACATATAAGAATTTTGATGTATATGCATAATTTGATATAGATACATATCAAAAGAATTTAATCTTGTCACAAATACTGTATGACTGAATCTGTCCATTCTCTCTCAAGGTGAAATGCCACTTTTCTGGTCAATAGCCCCCCTGTTTTAGAGTTATATAAAAATATTTATGTGGTTCCGTTTCACACACACTTTGCAGTGATTCCCATCTCATGGATAGATAGAGAGCCCAGGGTTCTTTCGGAGCGAGGCTGGCCCCGCAGGATGTACCATCTGGCTCCCTCGCTGGCTGGCTTCCCACTGGGCTGTGTGAAAGACTGGGACTAAGAAGAAGGAAGACGTCCGGTGTGTGGCACACAACTTTGATCCCAGCACTCAGAAGGCAGAGTCAGGCTGCTCTCTGTGAGCGCAAGGCTAGCCTGGGAGTTCTGGGCACCTCCCATTGCTGTGGGTTTGTCTTTACAGGAATATGTGCATCACCTGCTGGCCCTGGAGCACCGTGCTGAGGAGCAGTTTCTGGAACACTGGCTCAATCCCCACTGCAAGCCTCACTGCGACAGGAACTTGGTCCACCCCGTGTAAAGGGCCCCCGGGCCCGCTCGGTAGGTCCCAGACCTCCTTCTGTTGGAGAGGGTAACTATGTTCATGGTGGGGAGACTTTCTGGGGCAGTGTGCTCAGGGGCCAGAGTGCCACCTGCTTGTTGTTTAAGGGGTGGCAAGGGAGCCAGCCAGGCAAGAAGGAAAGCAGGGGAGCCTACTGGTTACGGAGAGATCCCACGTGGGGAGGGGATGGTACCTTGCCATCCAGGAAAGACCTGTGTACCACATGCTTGCATTTTCTACAGAGGCCAGAAGAGGGCATCAGATCCTCTGGGACTGGAGTTACCCCCAGTTGTGACCCACCATGAAGGTGCTAGGAATTGAACCTGAGTTCTCTAGAAGAGCAGCTCTTAACACCGAGTTACTGAGTTATCACTCTGTGCAGGTTTTTTTTTTTTTTTTTTTTTTTTTTTTTTTTTTTTTTTTTTTTTTTTTTTTTTAAGCTTGGAGAGCTTGAAACTTGTGTTGATTAGGCTAACCCTGAACTCAAAGAGGTCCTCTAGCCTTTGTCTCCCGAGTGCTTAAACTAAAGGCACGCGCCACCATGCCTGGCCCTCTCTGAGGTTTTTACAGAGCAAGCAGGACAGAGCATAACTGGATGGTTTATTATGTGTGGTCACGAGCAATCTTCCCATCTTCGCTCTTGTGTATTTTGTGCTGCCGGAATGGCACAGGGACGCTCCCTTCAGAATGTCACCCGGCAGTTTGTAGCGTGCTCTCCCAGAAGTTCTGTCACTGACGGCCTTATTACCCTGGTGTCACTGATGGCATGCACTTCGACCCCGTTTTATGGAGGAGCTGACTGGGCGTTAATGGGGCTCCTCACTCAGACACAGAAGGGCTGGGCTGGCCATCTTCTGCTAACTCCCAATCCTGCAAGGATTACACAGTCTGTGGCTTGGTCCTGTCCAAGCCGTCCCTGGGAGGCAGCTTCACAGAGGGCAAGAGGATGCTCCCAGAGTGGAAGAGAAGTAAGGCGTGGGTTGATTTTCTCTTCTGCTTTTTCTGACCCCCGAGCCGGGTTCTGGGTCAGCTCTTTCGGTGTGCTTGATGTTACTAGAGTTATATTCAGAGATTGGTCGCTCCCACAGGCTGGTTTCAGCTGCTTGTTTTCAACAGGCCAATCAAAGACACGAGACTGGAGAAAATCAGAGAACAAATTTATTCCACAGGGCCACACGGGGAAGAGGAACAGAGGCCCAGTGAACCCTGGGCCCACTTTCAGGGTCCTGACGTGAGGTTTATTTAGGGTTAAGCAGAGGACCAGAGGCATGCATTACTACGTGGCCCTGGTCAATGTGTGTCCTGTAAATCATCATTGTCTAGGTTCCAGTCTCTGCCACAAGGGGGGTACATTGACAGAACCTTGTGAAATCTCTTTCCAGCAGACAGTTCCTTCTCTTACAGGCATTAGACTTCAGTCTTTTCCTTCTCCCAGCGTGAGACTCCTAGAGAAATTCTGATTTCTAAGGCTTTGTGTTAATAGTCTGATAGCCAAAGGGAGAGACAGCCCTCCCCAGTCTTAAAAAAATATGTAGACTAGGGCAACCTTGAACTTCTGATCCTTCCCCCCACAGCTCCCGAGTATTGGATTATGGGAGCGTGCGGCCACAGTTGGTTTTATGCAGTGCTGGGGGCCATACAGGCCGTCCTGCATGCTCGTCAGTGCTCTGACAGCTGAGTTGCCTCTTCAGCCCCACGAGTGTCTCCCGAGAATATCTTTATTTCTGTCAGGATGGTTACATTCGGACACGCTCCTGACTTCCAGGCTGCCCTCTCCTCCTGCACCAAGGGCCTTGTCTTCCATCACAGAAAGTTCTCCTTTGGTCTCTTCTAGAAGACAGAGCTGTGGGGGCAGGTGAGATGGCTCAGCCAGCAAAGACACTGGCCACTGAGCTTGATGACTGGAGTCTGAGTCCTGGGACCCACATGATGGAAGGAGAGAACCAATTCCCACAAGTTGTACTCTTGTGCTCTGATTTCTATACCCACACTGTGACACACACACACACACACACACACACACACACACACACACTAAAATTGAAAGGAAACAGAGTTGTGGAGTGGTTAGGGGCTCAGACTATGACCGGAGTGGGCTCTGTGTCTCACTCTGTGGCAAGCTACTTCTCCCTTCTTAGTTCCTGTTTCTGCATCTGTATATTGGGGTGATGTTGTCGTCTCTGGGCCTGGTACTCAGTGAATGACTTTCTAAGCAGAATCACGGGATTCCACCAAGGTCTCATTCCAGACAGCTCCCACACACATGGAGACAGGGAAGTGGTGGCTCAGCCTGGAATTTGGAGTCCAAACATCTTGCAGACCCCGAGTCTGCTAGTCACTGGCTGAATGGAAAAAGCTGGCCTGACTGGCCTCTTCTTTTATTGTCCCGAGGCCCCAAAAAGTCAGAGATGGCTCAGCAGTCAAGAGCGCTTGCTGTGTGGGGTGGTGGTGGCCTTTGCCTTTAACCCCAGCACTCAAGAGGCAGGGGTAGGCGGATCTCTGTGAGTTCGAGGCCAGCCTGGTCTACAGAGTGCATTCCAGGACAGCCAGGGCTACCCAGTGAAACCCTGTCTCAAAAAACTAAAGAAGAGTGCTTGAATTCAATCCCCAGCCCTCACAACCACCTATGTAACTCTAGCTCCAGGGAAATCTGACACCCTCTTCTGGCTTCCTGGCATACCTGTATCCGTACACATATATGCACACAGATACGTAAATAAATAAAATAAATTTTTCAAAATGATGCACGTAGAGGGAATTTTCAGGAAGTAACAGCCGGCAGGTCCTTCCTTTTCCTCTTATCACCACCATCATCATCACCACCCCCACCAGGACCCCACCAGCACCAGCACCAGCACCAGCACCAGCACCACCAGCACCCCACCACTACCACCACCTCCACCAGCACCAGCACCACCACCACGATTCTAAATTTTTTTTTTTCTTTTCCAGCAGGTTGACAGGCAGTGATCCAGAGGCTGCGGGAACAGAGAGAAGCTCATCTTCTATTTGCTCTGAAGCTGCAGAAGTGAGATCTTCCTGATCTCAGGAACTTGCGGTCCCTTGTGGGCAGGCCAGAAGTTGCCTTCAAGGGAAACGCCAAACATATATTCTGCTCCGTTTTACTAACTTGCCCATATCATGAAAACTAATAGCTTGAATCACAGGGCTCCTGAAGGCCTTCCTACCAGTTTGTGAGTCTAGGCAGAGCCCAAGTCCCCCCTCAAGGGATGGAGTTGGGGGCTGCAGAACAGGCATGGGGCGGGTGTCTGCACTGGGGACCTTGGGGATATCTTTCTCAGAAGGGGGAAGTGCATCACTTGGAGCTGCTGAGTTTTGAGTCATCTGCTTTTTTATTTCTCTGCTGCACTTATAAAGGCTGACGTTTAATCTTTCTGTGTGTCTCTTTTTCCTACGGGGAGAGTACTGGGGGTTTCCTTCCCTTATTCACCTTTGTAAATCCAGTTCCAGATAATGTACTGCCCTTTATTTTTTAAAGACTTATTTAATTTTAGTTTATATGTAGGAATGTTTGGCTGCATGTATGTATGTACACCATGTGCTAGGGGAGAGCAGAAAGAAGACATTGATCTCCTGGACCTGGAGTTAATAGAGAGTTGTGAGCCGCTGTATGCGTGTTGGGGGGGGGGGTTGAGAACTGAACCTGGGTCCTTTGCAAGAGCAGGGAGTGCTCTTAATTACTGAGCCATCTCTCCCACCCCATTCATGTATCTAACAAGCATATGTCACCTCATTTGACCTACTTCTGGTTGTAAGAGTCCCATCAAGCATACAGAATTAGTGACATATGTTTGTTAGATACATGAATGGGGCCTGGAGAGATGGATGGGTGGGTAAGTGTGCCTGCTGCCCAGTCTGGCGACTTGAGTTTGGTCTCCAGGACCTACAGGAGGGAAAAAGAGAACTGATTCCTCTAAGTTATCCTCTGACTTCCACAAGCATGCTGTGGCGTGCACACACCCACTCAGACGAATAGATAGAATGGATATGTACATGAAATAAATAAAAATGTAATACAGACTGAGAAATGAATGAAACATGAACACAACAGTTTTTTACAAGGGCTGATTTTTTTTTTTTCCAAAGAAGATACTTTCTCAAGATCAGCTCAACAAGACCATAACTCAACACTGAATACATACCTAGTCTTCTAGCAAAGGAGAAATTTCTTTCTTTTTTCTTTTCTTTTCTTTCTTTTTTTTAAGGAGAGATTTCTTGTGGAAAACAGGGTGCTTCCCTGTACCCCTTAGCCCTTACCTGTACCTCAGTCCCAGAATTAGAGATTAGACAGTCAAAGGTCAAGCAGGGCAGGGGAGTCACCGTGAGTGGTGACAGGGGTGGACCTGCCTGGGACCTGCCTAGGGAGGTTGGGCTGGCCTTGTTTAGGGAGAAAGTTACTGAACCTCTGCATAGCAATGGGAAAGCAAGCTGGCAGGAGAAATATGGAGTCCCTTGTGTCAACTCTACAAAACAGTAAATAAAGCTGTAGCTTGTGAGGCAGGTTCTTACACACGATTGCCAGATAACAGCTGTCACTGTAGACCTCAGACAAAGGCCGCTGAAGGCTTACACAGGAAGTACTGTAAGGATATCAACCTCACTCTGCTTAGCTTGGGGCTGACGCTCCTCTTGCTACTGATCATTGTGACCGAGAGCCATTGTTTCAATACGTCTAAATGTGATCTCCTTTTGTTTTGAAAGTTCTGTTTGCTTCTTCCTCTTTGAGTATTCCTAAGGCTTACGATGGCATGTGTATTCCCATTATGAAGTTGGTTCCATGTAAGTATTGCTACATTTTAGGACATCTCTGTTTGGTATGCAGGTTGATGGCCATCATACCAACTTTCAGAGATGAAATAAGAGGCCAACAAAAGCACATACTGGGAGGGTAAGGGAGATGTCCTGAGTGGTTCCAGGTAAAATCTGGCATCTTTTACCAGGGAGGGCACTAATTCTGTATGCTTGATGGGACTCTTACAACCAGAAGTAGGTCAAATGAGGTGACATATGCTTGTAATCCTGGTATGCAGGAGGTTGGGGCAGGAGCAGAGCAAGTTCAAGGATAGCCCCATCTACATAGAGAGTTTGAGGCCAGCCTGGACTATATGTCAAGACCCTTGCCCCATCTATATGAGTAACATTGACCTTTGACATATTTCTTATGTCAGAGGCATCCCTCCTAGGAAGGGTCTGTAGGAGTAGGTGGGGTAGAGAGGAACGGCAGCACTGAGGGTGTATACCATGGAAGGGAGCATGTAGCCTCTGAGCGCCTTGAATGAGAATGGTTTTGGTCCCTGACTTGCTGATCAACATGGTATGTACTTCCTGAAACAGGCAGAGACTCTTGGCTCATATGGCTTGGGTTTGTGGCCAGAAAGGATGCCCATGGGCCAGTAAGATGTCTCAGAGGGTAAAGGAACCTTGACGTCAGACCTGAAAACTTGAGCTCCATCCCTGGGACCCCCATGGTGGAAGGGGAGAACTCCCCTGGCCTCCACACATGCGCTGTGGTATGCTCAGAGTGGGCACAGAAACATGCGCATGCACACAGTGCATGCACGCGCACACTGAGATATAAGAAAAAAATGAAAATGGATGGGCATTGGGATTTCTGTGAGAAATTGCATTTCATATTTCATTTAGCCAGCTTTTAGATGCTCATAGATAAATATGGTCCCCGTTCAGATGGACTTAAGACACAGTGGGAGAGACACATACGTATGCAGAGGGCAGCACTATAGGTTAGGAGTGGGCAGGCATTTCTGGAAAGGACCCCAAATCTCTGGCACAGTGGGTAGAGGCACATAGTAAATACCTGTTGGTTCAAATTTGTGAATTTCCTCCCTGTCCTGTCCTATCCCAGTTCAGCCTTGAATTGCAAACCTTTACCCTGGTAACACAGAAGCATGCTATTATTGGATATGAGATGCTCCCAAAAGAATTCTGTACTGGGTTGGAGAAGTGACTCAAGAGGCGACTAGTAGAGTTGACTAGTGCTTGCCGGGATAGTAAGTACAAAGCCCTGGGTTTGACTGCTAGCATTCCATAATACGGTGTGGTGGCCCATGCCTGTAATCCTAGCATTCAGGAGGTAGAGGTGGGAGAGACCAGGTGTTTAAGGTCACATCCTCAGCTACCCAGCAAGCTTGAGGCTTAACTTGAGCCACATGAGACCCTCTCCCAGAACACCACCACCACCACCACCACGTTAGGCTTGATTCCCAGCTAATGGCACAGTTTCAGTTTCTGGATATTTTAGGAGGCAGCACCTATCTGGAGGAAGCAGGTCACGGGGTGGGGTGGAGTGGGAATGGGTCCTTGGAGTCTGCATCTCGTTATCTTGCCCCTCCCTGAGCCCATAACTCCCCTTTCCACACACAGAATTTGAGACCCTGCTTGAGATCTCTCACTATGAAATTGACTCAGTGCGGTTCAGTGTCCACCCCCCCCCAACCTTCCCCCCTATCTCCCCTCCCTGCTGAGGGTGTGTTTCTCAGGATGTGGGCCCTGCCCTTTCTCTGAGAACCTCTTCTTTTGTGGATGAATGGGAGGCATGCAGTCATGCAGCCATGTTCTTGAAGTGTGGCCCTTGGAAGACAGGCATTGAGTTACACATGCAAACTCCCAGGCCTCACCAGCCCAAGAAACCGGTGGGATTCTTGGGAGCCTTCGGAGTTTGGGACCCATGGATCCAGAACTTTCCTGGAGCTTTATGATGCTCTGAAAGAGCCTGAATGCACTGGGAGACATGCATGCTTGTCCCGTCTCTCACAACTTCAGGGAATTATTTATGATCTTATCATATGCCTGACACTAGTGGCCTTAGGTCCAGGGGTGTGAGAAACAAAATATGCAAAGCAGATTTTATGCTTGTATGTGTGTGTGTGTGTGTGTGTCCGCCGCGCGCGCGCACGCTCACAGGCACGTGCGAGTGCACATGTGTATACACACGTGTGTGCACATGGGGATCAGAATTCAGTTGTTTTCCACTCTCTTTTTTGAGGTAGGATCTCTCGCTGAACCTGCAGCTCATCTGGCTGGCCTTCGAGCCTGTAAATCTCTTCCTTCTAGAGTTGGGATTGCAGGTGCAAGCTGCCAGGTCTGGCTTATTTTTGCATGGCTGTTGGGGATCTGAACTCAGTCCTCATGTTTCTGTAACAAGGGATTGACCATTGAGTCATCTTCCCTGCATCCTAAGGCCAATCTATTTATTTATGATCTATTTATTTATTTAACATACGTGCCACACTGTGAGCCTGGAAGTCAGAGGTCGGCTTGCAGGAGCTGGCTCTCTCCTTCCACCACGTGGGTTCCACGGATTGAACTCAGGTTGTCCAGAGCTTTTCTCTGCTGAGGCATCTGTCTCGGTCTCTTGGAACCGCTTTAGACCCAGAGTTCAGTGGTGTTTCATACAGCCACAAGCTGTACGGCCAGCACCACTGTCTAGTGCCCCCCATTTCATCACCCTGAACGAGACCCTATGTTCCTTAAGCTGCCACTCTGTTTTTCCTTCGTTCTGGTCTTCAGCCGTGCCTATCTGCTTGTTATGTGTGAACTGGCCTATTCTGGATATTTCACATACATTGACTCCTATAATGTTTTTGTCTCTGTTTTCTTACACGTAGCATATGATTTCAATGATATCACCACTGTAGAATGCATCAACAGTCCTTTTTTTAGGGCCAACTAATATTTCACTGAGTGGATATATATATGGAATATATATATATATATATATATATATATATATATATATATTCCATCACCTTTTTATTAGTTGGTGGACAGTTGAGTCCCTTCCACTTTTCAGCCCCCTGAGTGGTGTAAACATTCAGGTACATGCTTTTTTTTTTTTTTTTGGTAACTGTTTTTCAATTCCTTTTGGTCTCTACCTAGAGTGGGAATTGCTGGGCCGTATGTGATTTCCATTGTATTTTCTTGTTATTGTGAGTATGCACATTTGTGTGAGGAGTGTGTGTTCACAATGGGTGGAGGTCATAGGACCACCTTTGGGGTGTAGTTCTTTAGGAACGCCACCCACCTTATTTTGAGTCAGGGTCTCTCATTTAGGCTAGACTGGCTGGCCAGGGAGCCCCAAGGACCCACCTGTTTCCACCTGCCTGCCTCTGTGATTACAAGGAGCGTGGCGCCGCATTGCAACCAACTTAAGACAGAACAAAACATTTTTATGGGTTTTAGGAATTGAACTCAGGTCCCCAGGCTTGCAGGGCAAACACCTTACTGACTGAGCCATCTCCCTAGTCCTGTGCTGAGCTTCTTGGAGAGCTTCTATTCCCTGCAGCAGCTGCCTTGTTTCTCCCTCCCACCAAAAAACACATGCGCATCAAGACTTCTCGATGTCTGTGCCAATAATGAATTACTTTCTACTTAAAACAGCTAAACGCTCCTAATGGGTGTGGAAGGGAGTTCATTGGGGGTTTTGATTTCCACTTCTCCAATGCCTCATAATAATTTGAGCATCTTTCCATTTACTTATTGGCCAATTCCGTATCTTTTGAGGGGAGGAATCTCCAAGTGGGTGCTTGTTTAAAATTTCAATTACCTTTTGCTGTTGGCAGCCTGATGTTCAGGCTAAGAGCAAGGCTTACTGAGGGTAGGATTTTGGACAAGCTGCAGAACGTTCTCTGCCTTGATCTCCTTTTCTCTTCATTGGGCATGATGATAGAACCTACCGTCATGGTCTTCCAGTGGGTGAAGCCTTAGGACCCTTGCATGGCCCATGACTGGCTTTTGCTGTGTAACAGATGCCCTTATTACACACGAGCTGAAACTCCCAAGGGTGACTGGACACCACACTGCAGAGATTAATAACTGCTGGGAAGCAGATACCACGGTGATGCAACCGAGAGTAACTGGAAGGCTATTTTCGGTTGGGAGCACAGGGAAGGCTTTTCGGAGGAGGCGACACTTGAGCTGATACCGGAATGACAGGAAGGAGCCAACCTCACGAAGAGCCATGTACAGGAAGGGCACTCCCGGCTGAGGGAACGGCTGGGGTAAAGGTCTGCAGACAGGGACGAGCCTTACCGAGCTGCTAGAGGGGAGACAGGGCACAGGTGGGGTTTCAGCCCGTGAGGGGCCTGGTGACAGCCACAGGGTGGGGAGACAGCTGCTTTGACTCAGGAGGACAGGGTGTGCGGGGTCTCTGCTTGGGTACCCAGGAAACCTGAGATAGTGATTGAGCCCGTTTAGCAGAGACCTCCATTTTCTCATGTCAAAAACAGGCTGGTGGGCTTGTGAGTTGACTCAGTGGGTCAGGGTACTTTTTGGTAAGGAGTATGACCCAATTCAATCCCTGGGGCCCACATGGTAGACAGGGAGAACAGACTTCCGGTAGGCTGTCTTCTGACCTCCAGATGTGGGCCGTGGCACACGCATGCCTCCCCCTACTCCACAGGGACACACAGTAAGTGATGAAAACATTGAAAAACATTGTGGTTATATTTCCTCCTATGTAGTAAGTCTTCTATGAAACACACATGAACTGAACTAAGGGGAGGGTCTTCCATTTTCAGAAGATGTGAATCACAGGGCTCAGTTGGGGTCTGCCTCACCCCCTCGTACTGGCTCCAGAATGAAGGAGCAATGAGGCTGTCCCTGAAAACTCCTCTTCTTAGGGTGGTCCTGGGGAGCGTGAGGTATGTTTCCACCTCAGCATCATGGTTCACAGAGTTCTTGCCCCCCCACCCCCGCTCTCCCATTGTCCTAGAACCGTCCCTCAAACTGTCCAGCTGAGGCTTAATTGAACACCCTGCATGCACGGGGCTCCAAAAATGAGCGATGTTCTGTGAAAGCAAGGAGCTCACAGCGCTGCCCTGCACACCACTTCCTCCTTTGGCTTCGTCTTGCATTGCTATGTCCCTTAAGCCTTAGGAATAAGGATGTCACACAGAGAAGAGCTTGGGGTCTAGAGCCTGCTACACTCCGACATCATCCTGGTCCCCTCTTTGCTGGTGCCTACAAAGCATAGAGCCCAGTGCTGTGGCTGAGAGACAGGCTGCATGGGTTTTCTGTTGGATTCGTCCTCTCTAACTATTCAAGCCTTTCTAGGTCTCAGTTTGTTCGTCTGTGAAGTGGTGGTAGAGTTCTAACTGCATATTGATCATACATGGATAATCAAAAAAGTGTGTGTGGGGCTGGAGAGGTGGCTCAGTGGTTAAGAGCACTGGCTGCTCTTCCAGAGGACCCAGGTTCAATTCTTAGCACCCACATGGCAGCTCACACAACTGTCTTTAACTCCAACCCTTGAGGATCTGATGCCCTCTTCAGGCATGCACATGATATACATACATGCAGGCAGGCAAAACACTAATGCACATATAATAAATTGAATTAAAAAAGTGTGTGTGTGTGTGTGTGTGTGTGTGTGTGTGTGTGTGTGTGTGTTTATCCATCTGTCCCCATGCCACTCCCCAACGCTGGGTTTACAGGTGTACCTGGATCTTTTTTTTTTGTTTGTTGTTTTTCGAGACAGGGTTTCTCTGTGTAGCTTTGCGCCTTTCCTGGATCTCACTCTATAGCCCAGGCTGGCCTCGAACTCACAGAGATCCGCCTGGCTCTGCCTCTCGAGTGCTGGGATTAAAGGCGTGTGCCACCATCGCCTGGCCCGGATCTTTTTTTTTTTTTAATCTTTTTAAATGCATATGTGTGTGTGTACATGGGTGTTGGGTGCATGTGTGGAGGCCTGAGGTCGGTGTTGGGGAACTTCCTTGGTTGCTCTCCACCATATTCCTTGAGGCAGGGTTTCTCACTTGAACTCAGAACTCACTCACAGGCTAGCCTGCCTAGCCAGCCTGCTCTGGAGATCACAGGCAGGCACCCACTTGGCATTTATGTCGGTTCTAGGTATCAAAACTCAAGCCCTCATGATTGCACAGCCAATGCTTTAAACATGGGGTCATTTCTCCAGCACCGTCCCAGCCTCCTGCTCTTTAGGTGGATGCTAAGAGATTGGAACGCTAATCCTTATGCCTGAGCAGCAAGTGCGGTTACTCACTGAACCATCTCCCTAGCCCCATGTTATATGGGGGCCACTATCTCTTTTTCCCACCAACTCCCCCCAAATTTAGAAACTTAGCTGAGCCCAGGAACCCAACCCTTCTTAAGGTTCCTAGGAAATTGTTCTCTGGAACGGACTAAAGGAGGAAAAATTGTTTCTATGGTTTGGAAGGGAAAAGAGGTATATGTGTACCCGAGTGCGTGAGTGTGCTGGGGCAGGCGGTGGAGGCGCCGCAGGGGTCACACCCACTCAGGCACACCCACCCGGGATTGCACTGTGACAAGGGATAGTTTAGTGAGCTAGGGTGGGCACAGGGCTTCAAGGGCTCGGCCGGCCACTAGGGGTCAGTGTGTCTCCGCTGCAGGCGCCGGCGGGCGGCTCACCTCATCGCTGCAGACACCAGCTGACAGTTCCCGCCCGGCTGTATTCAACACCTCTTGCCTTGTACTGGAGTGTGTGTGTGTGTGTGTGTGTGTGTGTGTGTGTGTGTGTGTGTGTGTGTAAAATCTTTCTCTGTAGTGAAGTAGAGGGCCTAGGCAGCCTAAATAACACGCTTTCTCTTTGCAGGAAAATGCAGAAAGTAGTCAAACTGTCCTGTCTTTCCATTCCTTGGCTAAGGGAGCAAAGATCCAATTGTGGTTTCTGCCCTGGTTATCTTGGTGCCACCGAGGATGGCACCGGGGTGGGGTGGTCTGCTGAATTCTTCCTTTTCTATTTTCTGCCTCGGCGAGGAGGAGGGTGTTAATGCCGGTTGGCAGTTACATGAAACCGAGGCGGATGGTGGCGGGGTGTGCTAACAAACAAGGGCAGGAAATAGTGTCATATTTTCTGGAGAGCGAGCCGCTCCCAGGAGACGGACTGCAGGATTCCACCCGGAGACTCTTGGAAGGGGTGGCGGGGCGGATAAGAAGTGCTACATAATCGCTCTCTCTCCTTTCGCTTTCTGGTGCCTCTGTGCAGTGACAGACTCCGTTTTATCCCCGGTCTGGCTAACTGGCCAAATGACTGGCCATAAAAAGAAAACAATCCACTTTGATCTGATGTCACTTCAGCGGTTAGTTATTCCTTTGTCGAGAGTGAACTCTGGAAATAAGACTTCAGGGACGGAGCTACCTGCTTGAAACCTAGACCAAATCTGATCTGTGCTGATTTTCATCCCCAAGTCCAACCACTGGGCAGGTGGGACAGGGATAAGTGGTCTCCTTGCCTTACCTTATCCAGTATCCTCTGTATCTTCCTCCACCAGGCCTTTTCTAGTTCCTACCATAAGGAGCCAACTTCCACCTGTCTGCCTTTCTGTGAACTTGAGTCAATACATTGAGCACCCTGAAGCCTGACCCAGCTTCCATATTCTTCTGGTACCTCAGGTACTGTGTGCCTGATACACTGTTAGTAAGTACTATATATAATATAATAACAATATAATATAGCACAATATAATATATTATATAGTAAATATATAAATTTATGTATAAATAAATAATAATTATATAGTAAATAAAGGACAATAGCCTTAACTCCTGTACTGGAAATAGCGGCTCATGGATACTGAATGAATTCCTCCTTGTCAGAAGGACTCACCCCACTTTCTCTTATTTCACACCGACACCAGGAGATCCGGCCAAGGATTCCATCATCACCATCACGCTCACTTTATAGATGGGGAAGTGGAGCCTGGGGGGAGTAGCTGAAGCACCCCCAGTTCTAGGATCTGGCAAGCGGAGGACAGGGCTTCGGACCTGGCCTCTCGTCATTCGGCAGGTCTCTCCCTTTTGGGACAACCAGCTCGGCTTGCACCTGCGTCCCTTGCCCTGCATAGACCACAAGCTGACTTCTGCGCCTGGAAGTCACAGATGCCTTTCCTCGCTCCCCTGTGAAGAGTCAACTCCGAGGGCCAGGGTGGCGGCTGCAGCTTTTCTGCAGCTCTCTGGAGAGAAAGGATAAATCAGAGGAGGGAACCAGGTCTCCAGGAAACAGGCTCTAGGTCTGACCTGAAAAAATGGCCACAGGGGCTGAGTCTTCAGAGACACTGGACGTGGAATCTGCAGTCTTCGCTTCTATTCTTGAATGGCTTGACCTTTTACATTTGTTAGACAATCGATCGAGGGCCTTACACCTCCCTCTTTTTCATTTGTAAAGGAGTTGTTTCTGTAAAAGTAGACCAGACCTGTAATTCTAGCTACTCAGGAGGCTGAGGCACGAGAGGATCCCAAGTTCAAGGCCAGGCTGGGCAACTTAACAAGACCTTGACTCAAAAATAAAAAAATTAAGAAAAGGGCTGGGGATCACTGGTACAGTGCTTGCCTAGTGTGTATGAGGCTCTAAACTCAAACCTCAAGACTGCAAATGAAACCAAACCCAAACAATATGCCAAGCCTCTCACTCCTCTGTGGGGACAGAGATGGCATGGGACACACCCCCTGGGCCCTTCACCGCATATGTCTTATTAAAACCTTCACAGCGGCTGAGAAGGCCCATCGAAGGCCTGGTACTGGACACATTCGGGGGTGTAGCTACTTTGGGTGGACACACACATTCACATTGACAAGGCAGGCCAGCCTCTCCGGATGGATATAAATACTCAGGGAGGGGAAAGCCAAGACCAAAGGCTCAGGCCGTCCTGCGCCGCCGGTGGCACCAGCTCGTGCTCTTCCTGTGTGTGTGAGAGGCAGTTTGACTGATACCTAGTCCTTCCTGAGAGCAGGGTGAACCCACTACAGCCACATTTTTGTCAGCGTTCCCAGGAGTGTCACCAGATACCACCGTCTCGGTGGCCAGAGCGCATGCCACTGCCTTCCTTGAGAAAGCGGGTGGGGAAGAGGCCTTGAGCTTGGGAATGGGAAGGAGATGCTTGGGGTGAGGGGGTGACGCTGGTCTCAGGGTTGGTAACTGCTTGAGAGCGGCTTTCATGGTTATTGCTTGGTCTCCCGATAGTCACGAGCTGCCTGCAGACCCTTAGGCAGTGCAGTGGGTGTGTGGATGTTGGTGGGCGTTTGTCTCCGTGGAGGTTGCAGCCTGAGTGAGCCCACCTAATGAAGCGAGGCCTCGTTATACTGAAGGTTGGGACGGGGAACACCAGGGCCTCAGGGTGCAGTGGGGTTCACATGGGGCCGAAGGGCTCTCTATCTTAGCATCCCAGAGGATGGTGAGGGATGGACAGGAGCTAGCTAGGCAGAGAGGAAGCAGCTTGTTCCAGGCTTGCCTTACTTGGTCCAGCACAGATTCCCTCCTTCTTTTTGTGCATAGATGTGTAAACACATGTGTGGGTGTGTATGCATATGTGTGTGAATGGAGGCCACAGATTAGTATCAAGTGTCTCGACTGTTCTCCACCATTTTTTTTGGGGTGGGGGCGGGCACAGGGTCTCACTATGCAGCTCTAGCTTACCTGGAACTCTCCATGTAGACCAGGCTGGCCTGTAACTCAAGAGACCTGCTTGCTTCTGCTTCTTGAGTGCTGGGATTAGATGCGAAGCCGCCATAGTGGGCGAGCTCTCTCTCTCTCTCTCTCTCTCTCTCTCTCTCTCTCTCTCTCTCTCTCTCCCTCTGTCCTCTTGAGTATTATAAAAGTTTATTTAGCAAAAAGTGTCATATGAAAGTGCGTTTGATCCAATTTTATGTGGTAGCAAAAAAGGCCCCTTGGGGAGGGTGATGGGCTGCTTTGCCGAACAGCCGTTGTTTAAGCTTGTCCCCAGGCTTCTAACACGACGAGTTGCTTCCTTGTTGTTGCTTCCTTCCATTCTGGTGTCACCTGGCTGTCCACTGGTAACCGTTCCCACACCCTCGTCAGTCACGAGGTCCGTCAAGGGCTCCAAGCCCGGCAGCGTTCCTTACTCTGCCACCATTTCGCTACAGTAACTTCTTGCCCATAAATCTCTTCAGTCAGGCATGCGGTCTTGCTCCTAGAAGTCTCCCTGGTGGGCTTGGCCCAGCTTCACATCAGTGGGGGGCTTCTCTCTCTCCTCCACCTTATGTTTTTGAGACTGGATCTCCAGCAGAACTTCAAGCTGGTCAGCTGTGATAGACTAGCTGGCCAGCAACCTCCAAGAATCATCTTGTCCCCACTTTCCTGATGCTGGGATTGCAATAAACTCCTCTGTGCTCAACTTCTTAACATAGACTCGGGGACGGGGGTGGGGGGGCTGGAACTCAGGCCTTTATGCTTGCACAGTAAGCGAGCAGTTTATTGACTGAGCCGTCTCCCCAACCTCTCTAGCTCTGTTTTATGGGGATATTTATTTCCTCAGCTGACTTGGCTTATGCTGACTGCTGACATGAAGATGTGAAAAGTCTTTGGAAACTGAGGTATTTGAGTCAAGAGTTCTGTACTAACTATGGCAAAAATCTACAGAGGTGGTAATGAATGCCAAAGTCTGGAAAACGATTTATAGAATCTTAAAAAGGGAGCTGACCACCAGGGTGGCCTGCCATCTTGATTTCCCTCCATTTGTATTCCTGGAATGTAGAGCTTCCAGTGAGAACTGGGAAAGCCCCGGCGTCTGGGATGAATTGGTCAGTCTGGACCTCAGCGAAACTGACCGGTCGTCTTCACCAGCTGTTCTTAAATCAAGCAGTCCAGCTGGGTATGCTTCTGAGTCTCTAGGGGCCACTGGGACGTACGAGGGAGGCAGCGGTCTCTGCCAAGTAGTGGTGACTAATAGGACTGAACTCCTTTACCCGACTGACGGAGAAGCCAACGATCGGGGAAGGCTGAGGAGGATCTAGTCAAGGGTGTGCGGAGAAAGTGGTAGAGATCATCTTCCCCCTGGACCCCCAGCTAGGGATCTGTGTACTCTTCCGTTCTGCTTCCCCAGCCTCCATTGCTTTCAGGGTATCCAGAATGATGCTAGAGTGCCTGGACAACTGACAGCTGAGCGACATTGATCAAGTCAGGACACGGTCCTGGGGCTTTGTGTGTATTAATCTCTGGCCTTTACAATAGTGGGTGCTATCATTATTTGATTCTGATCCTTGCGGAACTGAGGGGTCAAGGAGTTAAGTCCCTTGCCCAAGGCCATCCGTCTACTGCCACAGGTCAGACTTGTAACCCAAGCTGTCTGGCTCAGGAGCCTTTCTGGCCCTTCTCTCTCTGTGCCGAGTGCACCTAGCCACACTACCTGTGAGGCATCTTCTCCAGAGGGTGCTGTCCACCTGGGTCCGTGTGAACACTGGAGAGGGTTCAGAGAGAGGCGTCTCAGGATCTGGGGTTGAATTCCAGCTCCAGCCTCCATTCAAAATGCACGGGCCTCACCTCCGACAGGTGTGAAAAACGGGGATATCGCATTTGTGAGACTGCTCTTCTTTTTCCTGCTGGGTTGTCATAGCAACCACACATACGTTTGTATCCAAGAACTCTGTGGACCAGCAACTTCCAGACAGACCCACCAGCTTCTGTAAGCACACGGGGTGGGAGGAGAGGCTGGCTCAAGGCACGAAAATGAAGTGTGAGGTCCACCATGGGAAGACAACAGCTGACCATTGAAAAGGTCTTAATTAGAAGTCTAGATGCAGGGGAGGGGGGATGGAGAGGTGGCTCAGTGGTTAAGAGCACTGGCTGCTCTTCCAGAGGACCTGGGTTTGATTCCTAGTACTCACACAGTAGCCTACGGCTGTCAGTAGCTCCAGTTCCAGGGGAGGATCCTACGCCCTTTTCTGGGCACTGTATGCACATGGTATACACACACACACACACACACACACACACACACACACACAGAGAGAGAGAGAGAGAGAGAGAGAGAGAAGAGAGAGAGAGAGAGAGAGAGATACAATACAATACACTATTATAGAAAATGTCTAGATGGGGTTGAGATGTTGCCCAGTTGGTATAGCGCTGCCCCCGACCTATGAGGCCCTGGGTTCAACCTCCAGCATGGCATAAAAGGTGGATCGTGGATCGTGCCCGTAAAGAAGGTCGGAAGTTCAAGGCCATCTTGGGCTACAAGAGACTTGTCTTATGTAAGCCATCCACAGCAGAGATATAAACAGCAAAGGTTCAGTAACACTTGGTGGATGGGTAAATAAACGGCGGGAGTTGGAAACGCTGCTGTAAAACGGGCAGACCCAGGCCCAAACAAAACAAAGCAAGAAGCCCTCAAACCAACCAACCCACAAGGCTGCCGGTTTACCGGACCAGAGCTCAAGTGACTCACACCAGCCCCTGCTTGCCTGCCGCTGCGGCTCCCCACTCGGCCCTTCCCCGCAGCAGACTCGGGGTGAGGCTCTGGGCTCTTTGTGTGGAGCCTCACTTGCCACCGTTGGCATTCCAGATGGTGAAGACTGAGTGATGTATTTTCTCTAATGCATCAAGTGCCCAGGGTTGGGCTCTTGGGACTCGGCCAGCCACCATCAGGGCTAGAAAGACCTGGTTTAAAGGGAACCACTGGCAACTGCTGAGAACATGGTGATTTGTATTTCTCCAGGGCTGCTGAGTGAAAGCCTGGAACAGGGGCGGGGAGTGTGTGTGGCTCAGCGGGAGAGCACTTCTCTAGCACTCCCGAGGGCTTGGGTTCAACCTTGGGGCTGTCCTGGGGGGTGTGGGGGGGGCGGGGAGGAGTTGTTAAGTGTGGCTGTGAAATCTTCCTTTAGTTTCAAACCTCTCTGATCCATTCTGTAGGTAGAAGGATGCTATCCAGGACCTCCTGTCACTGGCCTGATTCAGCCCTTGCAGTGTGTGCGAGCCTCTCTTTCAGCCGGCCCTGTAAACTGTTACCGCTTTAGTAAAAAGGCCACCCCAATAGAGGAATTAACCCTCCTCTAGTCGTCATGTTGATCCCATCCCCAGCCAACAGATACTCATTGCTGACGGAGTTTTTCTTTCAGAAGCCCAGAGGCCAAGAATTTGGTTTCTGTTTTTCAGTGAAATCCCCCCCTCCCCCACCCCCGGTCTTGCATTTTATCCATGGGGACTAGAAATCTCTATCAAAATGAGTCTGCTGTTGAAGCTGTGGAATAATACTCGAGTGATGAATTCACGGGGTTACTGGGAGACCCTCTAATTTCTGGGAAATAATAAGGTGTGTGTGTGGCCACGGTGTGTAAAATGTCCTCTTTTATACCCCAGCTCCATGCCATGGACTGTTTACTTGGAGTCTGAGGGTATATTTACCATCCAGGCAACATCAGACTCTGTCAAAGAAATCTACTCAGAGGAGGATGTGTTGGGTGTCTCGCCTTTCTAAAAATGACAGTCACCTCTTTTTAATTTTTTTTTTTTTTTAAATAAATCTTTTTAGGTGCTATGTTCACAGAGCAAATAGCTCAGAAGGGATACTGGTACAGAGTCAAAGTTTAAGCCAGGGCAGATGTGTTGCCCGGAAACAAGACTCTGGTCTCCAGTTTTCCGGAGAAAGGAACTGCCTGTCTCCTGGGTCCCCACTGCTGGGAGTCCCTGGGGCTGAGGAGAAGGGGTCCGGAGCACCGATTTGCTGAGTCAGCACCCCTGGTGTTTGTGTGGCTCAGGGTGTCATTCCCAGCCAATGAAGGAAAGTCACATGATACAGAGCGGTGGCCTCCAAAGTCAGCGGCTGAAGGAAAGCTTTAGGGGCGAGACTGGGGAACATGCCTCCCCTCCCCCACTTTAGAAACCACTCCCATTTTGTGGCTCCTGACATTAATATTGAATCCGAACACAAAGTTCAGGCAAAATACAATTTCCTGATTCAAAACAAGGTGTTGCCCGTGTGTGTCTGTGGTGGTGGTGGTGGTGGGGAGGGTGTCTCGTTCTCTTACAAATAGCCCGCTTGAGGGGTCAAGGGGGAAGGAGCCAGGACCAGGTTTCCTTCTGAAATCTGTGATGCTTTTAGGTGATGCATCGCGGGGTGGGAGCTGAAGCTGGAGAGCTCGCTGCAGGGCTGGAGCACAGAGGTGCAGGTGGCCTCCTGCGCTCCACAGCCTCCCATCATTTTGCTGTTTTTTTTTTTCCCCCCCATTTCTCCGACTCTTCCCAGTGTCCATGCTACTAATATGGGACCCTCTCCATGGCACAGCCCTCTGGAGTGTGATCTCATCCTCACTCCCTAATGTGGCAAGTCCCCGCCATCTGGTGAATGTAATGTCCCTCCACAACTCTCCCTCTCGGTCATTTGCCAGACTGCGAGCCAAGACCTCCATAATCACAAACATGGGCACCTGGTAGGATTTCTGTTCATTCCCCAGTGTCTTCAGATCAGCAAAAACCTCGAGTGCGCTTTCCCCAGGATTTATTAGATTGTCTATGGAGCTGTCGCACTGGAGAGCCCAAAAGTTGCTCACCCTCGTCCCTGGCCTAGCACCCCCCACCCCTTTTCTTGAGACAGGGTCTTACTATGTAGCTCTGGCTTTCCTGGAACTTATTATATAGACCAAGCTAGCCTTGAACCCACAGAGCTCCACCTGCTTTCGCCTCCGAAGTACTGAGATTAAAGTCATGTGCCACCACTCCAGGGCCCTGGCCTATCACTTCTTGAAGCTCTTCGCCAGCCTTTATGTGGCTGCTTGTCGCCTCCCTCCTGTCCTAGCATGACCACATTTGTGTCTACTTTATATCGTATTCCTAGTGACTAGAAGGGGCTTGTCACAGGACGGGTGCCTGATAATATCTGGTAAGTGTATGAGCAAGCATAAGGTGTTGGGAGTGTTTGTGTGTGGCCATTCTCTCCAGCGTAGTGGAAAAAGCCTTTTTAGACTCAGGACTAGTCAATAATCCTGTCATGATAAACTTATTTGAAGGGCTCCTCACATGTGCCAGACCTGTGCTAAGTCCTGTGAATGTACCCACAGTTCATCTCTGTACATCTCTGGGGTGGGTCTGTGTTGTCATATATTGCATGGGGCAAGACAGAAAGCTCAGAGAGATTATATGCCCTCCCAAGGTCATAGACCTGAGAATAGGTCATCTGAACTTGAGTTCAGTTCTGGTCAGTTCAAAGTCCGGGCTTTTCATGGTGCTCTTTCCTCTCTTCCTACTGCTCTTGCTTTCACCAACCTGGATCCCTCCTCTCAAAACCACAGCAGCCTCTGGAGGCTCCAGAGTGCAAGCACCTGCCGTAAGGCTGTGACACAGTGGCTCAAATACTGAGCAAGAAGCTTAGCAGGCTCCAGGGCTGTTCCGGCCCTTTTCACCATGAACAAGCTGGGAATTCTTTGTTGGCCTCTGATTCAAGCTGGGAATTGAACCCTAATGTCTTAATTAGGGCTTTTTATTGCTGTGAAGAGACACCATGACCACGGCAACTCTTATAAAGAAAACACTTAATTGAGGTGGTTCACTTAAAGTTCCAGAGGGTCAGTCCATTATCATCATGGCAGGGAGCATGGCGGCGTGTGGGCAGATGTGATGCTGGAGCTGGGATTAAAGTCGTGTGCCACCACTCCAGGGCCCTGGCCTAGCACTTCTTGAAGCTCTTCGCTACATCTTGCAGGTAACAGGAAGTCGACTGACTGTCACACTGAGGGAAGCTTGAGAAAAAAAGACCTCAAAGCCCACGCCCACAGAGACATACTTCCTCCAACAAGACCACACCTACTCCAGCAAGGCCACACTTCCTAATAGTGCCACTGCCTTTGGGGGCCATTTTCTTTCAAACCACCACATCCAGGATCTGTACATTTCCACCCGGCATTAGTGCTGCGTTCAGTCATAGCTTGAGCTGCACGGCCCTTTACAGATCTGTGTTCCTGTGTCCTGGCTCTGTTGCCCTTCCTGCACCAAGATGCTTCCTGTCTCAGAGTTTTAGCAATTGCCAGGTCCTTGTCTGGAGGACCATCCCATGGTGGTAGGGACTGGGCTGGCTCCTGCTGATGCAGTACCAAGGAGGTTTCCCACTCATCTGAGACAATGCTGTACCCCACCTAGTCTATCTCTATTACTTGGCCCTGGTTTTGAAATTGTACACATGTGTATAATAATACATAGAATTAACACGGAAATTCTATATCTATCAATCAATCCATCCATCAATCATCTATCTATCGTCTCCATTACACCTCATTGTTCTTGTTTATGGGCCTCCTCCTCACTAGAAATTAGGCCTAAGCACAACTGGAATGGAGGCTGTTTTGTTTATTGCTGCAATTTCAGTTCTTGACAAGGCTTCAAGACTATTTTCTGGGCTGGTGAGATGGCCCAGCGGATAAAGGGTCTTGCTGCCAAGTCAGATGACCTGAGTTTGATCCTGAGGACCCGTGCTGACCTTCACACATGGTACAGTACCCGTGTGCCCCTTCCCCTAAATAAAAAATGTAATAGAAGTAAGAAAGAGCAATTACTGAATGTGCAGAACAAGTAACTCAATGAACAATTGAGTGAACGGATGGATGAACAGAAGGAGTGAGTTAATAAATTTGTGTTCTCTGTGGCATTAAGACAGGGAGGCTCAGGAGAGGTCAGAGGCCGTTGTCAGAGCCCAACCCAACCTTGCAGCTCACTTCCAGGAGCAACGTAAATGCCCAATAAATGTCCCTCAAATACACCAGCTCCTAACTCAGCAGACAGTGGAAGAGGCCTGGAGTGGCAATCTCTGCACTTGTGAGCCCAAGAATGATTCTAGAGAAAGACCACACACTCCAAAGAGCTGAGATGAAAGGCTTGCTCCTATCCCCACACTCACCCTCCCCACAGGGAATGCTCATGTCCAGCTGCTGGGAGTCATAGCCTGTCTGTACAGGACCAGGTCACCCAAGGAGCTTGCATTCAAATTTTAGGAGAATGTCTAAACCAAATCTTACAGGCATTCTGCTGCTATAAAACCTACGTTTCCTGGGGGATGCTGAGAGTTCAAATTTGGTACTTATTTTTAAAAATTATTCAAAATTTTCAGTTATGTGCATATGTGTGTGTTTGAGCGTGGGTTTGTACATGTGAGTGCAGTGACCAAGGAGGCCAGGAGAGGGTGTCTGATACCCTGTAGCTGGAGTTACAGGCAGTTGTGAGCCATTCCATGTGGGTGCTGGAAACTGAATTCCAATCCTTTATGGAGCTGTACATACTCTTAACTGCTGAGCCATCTCTCCATTCCTGACATTGTGTGTGTGTGTGTGTGTGTAGTGTGAATATGGGATTCAACATAAAGAAAACCACTATTGACTCCACCCTCATCTGCCTGCTCCCCTCCATAGCTTCCAGCCCTTGTCTCCACCACGCAGAGTCATCACTTGATACTTTAGAACGATGGATTCGATTTTATATCCCACAGCTGCCCCACAGAGTTGGAGAAGCCCCACAGAGTTAAGACGTTGAAATGGTTTCCAGGCTGAGACTGTTTCTGAAGCAGATCTGCCACCCTCTACGTACCCCATCCCTCTTTGAATAAAATAAAATCACAAAACATCAAAGCACCCCCATTACTCTCAAGTAGGCAGAACTGAGCAATTCATGCAATGAATGTTTACTGTGTATGTTGAATGAATGAATAAGTGAATGAATGAAGGAGTGGGTAAGTGGATAGTTCTGTGCTGTGTTAAAACAGTAAAGATAATGCCATTTTTCTGGACTCGATTTTCCGTTCAGAAAGGGGAAACCTGGGCTCTTAGGCTGAAATAGCTTCCTGGGGTGACAGGAGGGGACTTGAGAAGTCCTCATATCCCCCAACCTGCCCCTGGGCTGGCTGGGAAGCCACCGCCTCACATAAACAAGCATCTAAAGGCCCAAAAAGATGGTGATTTCGCAGTCTCCCTAGGAGTCCTCTTTCATGGTCCAATAAGCCCTCCGAGTCAGGAAGTTGTTTTTGGGTCTGACCTGCCTCTCTCATGCTGCATTATACCCTGCTGATCTCAAAGTATCCCTGCTTCCTGGATGGCACCTATCTGGGGCTTTCCTGAGGCACTTGAAGGTAAATGAGCTGCCTTTAAAGGCTGGTTTTAGAGGGAATCTGTCTTCCTTGTCTAATGACTGAGCATCCCTGCTGCAGAGCCTTTGATGATTTCCTTGCTTGCTAAGGATGCTCTGTCCCCAGCAGGGAGGCCGCCTGAGGGGCCACAGAGTCCTAGGGAAGGGCTCTTAGGTTAGGGCACGTTTTGAGGGGAGCCTTGTTGTGCTCTATCCGAAACCGTAACCCTCCTCAAGCTGCTGCCGAGCACCAGCCTAATTTTGTTCTGAAATTGCTTTACTGGTGGGCTGGCTGTGCAACATTCTTCACGCCACCCTTCGACATGCCTCTGCTAGAAAGGAGTCTCAAATTAGAGACCCCGCCTTCTTCTAAGGAATGGTGTCATGGCAGACAGAAGGCATTTTTCCTTATTCTGACCTCTGTGCCCACCACTATGAGTGGATCATTACCTCCTGAGAGCCCCTTTGCTTCAGGAGACAGGCAATGGGGAGATACATGAATGAACTGGAGAGCAAGAGCATCACCCAGGACTGGCCCAGGCATGCTGACATTTTGGGTTTAGCAGTGGGTTTTCTGTCTCCCACTAACTGAGATCACAATGCACATCTAGTAAGTGGGGAAAATGCTAGTCACTTGTGTAAGCATTCTGTACGTCATCAGCAGGCGACTGCATCCCAGCCTAAAAGCGGACATGCATTCCCATGCGTTCTCTCTCTGCACTCTTCCTCTGCGCCGTCTCTCTGTCTCTGTCTCTGTCTCTCTCCTTCTCTTAATAAAGCTCTAAAAGGTATCACTGGGTCCTGTTGTGACTGTGACCTTTCCACGCGGTAGCGCGGCCAGCCATCAGCACCACCGTATACCCTTACAACTTGGGGACAGAGAGACCCAGCTGGGAATCTGGAAAGAGTTTGGCCAAATTTTGGCTTCAGCACTGGGCCACCACAGCCATGAACCAGACAGGACGCTAGTGAGGAGACCCAAGTGCCTCTTGTGTCAGTGACATCAGCTCTAAGGGGCTTTTCCAATTCCAGCCTTCCGTCATCCTTCCTCTGAATTCTCACTTCCATATCAACCCAGCAGAGCTGGGCGGAAGTCAGGAGGGCTTTGGTCACCTATCTCTGACTGGAGAGGACCACCCACTTTCTTAGAATTCCTGAAGAGGGACACACACAGACGCACAGACATTCAGACACACACAGACACAGACACACGCCTTTTATTTATTGATCATATGTTGTGTGTGTATGTATATGTGCACATGGGACAACATATGTGTGGTTGCCAGAGGACATCTTACAGGAATCAGTTTTCTCTTTTCATCATATGGCTTCTGGGGATCAAACTCAGGTCATCAAGCTTGGCAGCAAGTGTCTTTTCTGATGAACCATCTCTCTGGCCCCCACTATCTATTATTAACCTCACACACACGCAGTACCCTTTCAGAACAAAGGGACCAAGTCAGCCTCCTGCTCAGAAGCGAACCACCCTTCTTCCGAAGCCTCTGTGGGAGCTTCCCACCGCCTTCAGACAAGAAGAACTACACTGGCCCTCAGTGATCAAAATGATCAGCATCTCCAGAGCGTAGAGAGCGAATCCAGCAAGTGGTGGGCTGAACAGAGCTCCTTCCTTTTCACCTCTGAAGTGAGCCCCAAGGCTTATTTATGCTCTCCTCAGCATTTTGCAACTTGGAAAACAAAATAAAACACAGCTGGCTCATCCTTGAGTTTCTTATCCTTGGATGTGGCTTTACACCTTTTCTTTTTCTTCACCCCAATTTCCTCTCTCTCCCAGGTAACAGGAAACTGCCTTTAGAATAGCATATCTTCTTGTTTGAGGTTCACATGAGCTGACAGGCTCTCCTGTTTAACCCCAAGGTCATTATTAAGTTTCCAGGTCTGTGAGAAGTTGTCTTCACTGCAAGAAGCTCCCCGCATCCCCCATCTGAATTTTACCCTGCTTACTGTATTTGAAGATCTCTAGGAAAAAGGAATTATTTTGTCTAACAAACTAGCACGGATCTTTTTATTGCTCACTGCATCAGCCACCAGGAAACTCACAGCAACCTTTTGTATTGATTTTCCTTAGTTAAGTCTTTTGGCTCAGATTCTCATTAAGTGGCGGCTCCTGGAGGCCAACCAGACTACGGTTACCCTTTCAGCTGGACACAAAGCCTCCTGGACAAAATGAAGGGTGTGATTCTGCAGGGAAAGAAAACGGTTTGTTTTCAAAAAGAATTGTGGACATGGCTTTTGTGCCTGGAGTCGACTGGAATGAACCTCACAGAATGCTAACAAAATATCAGAAAGAACTTCTACCAGATGATTCAAAAGAGAAATGGTGTGGTTGGAGATATAAACATATGTCTGGCTGGAAAGCAGACAGCGGGTTGTGATCCGCCTGCCCTCAGACATGCTCTTCCAAAGTGGCAGAGCCTCATAGGCAGGGAAGACACCACAGAAGGAAGAGCTGAGACCTCCAGTGAAAGAAAGGACCAGGTGGACAGAGAGTGAAGAACAGGGACTAGTTCAAAGAACTTCTCTAATCCATCCTTGGAAGACGCTGTGAGCATTCCCAGCTTGCTGTAGAGACTGTGGGGATGAATGAGGGCTGCAGACCTTCCATTCTTTCCCATCCTGAATGGGAGTACTTCTGCAATGGCTCCACTGTATGTTAGGTGTTTGAGGAAAAACAACATGTCTTGTTGATTCTCAGATCTTTCAGGTCTCAAACATGGGACAAATGTCTAACCAAGGTGCCCATTAACATATCAAAATGGACGCTAGCCATCAGGTTCTCCCAGCATCCTTCAGTCTCTACCTGTTACAGCGTCCTCCTGGCTGGCATAACCTGCTCCCTACCCAGAACTTTCCAGCCCAGGTACTGGGTGGGTTGGGCTTCCCTCCCCCCAAATCTTCTGGCCCCTATATAACTCAGCCACTTTGACTTTGCCAGCCTCTTGGTCCAGGCTGCTTCTCTTCCCTCTTCTCTCCTCCCTTTCCTCACATATCCCAGCTCAGGGTCACGTTCTCTCTGGATTCTCCCAGCTGTCCCTGCCTTGACTATACTCTCCTTTTTATTTACAATAAATCTTCTCTCCACCATACCTAGGAGCAGACATGCCTTTCCTTTTTTATTTTATTTCTTATTTTCATTCACTCATCAAATGAAGAAGAGCCTCAGTTAGCGTGGGTGTAGATTATAAGACTCTGGAATTTCGGATCTATGCCGGGTTTGGTGGTGTGTCTCAGGGATCTAGTGAGTGTGTTTTGCATGCGGGAAAGGAGCCGATATTTGCGACAAAAGGGCAGACAAGTGAGGAAAGTCTGTAGCTACTCCTCTTCTCCCTTCCCACCCAGCTCCAGAGACAAGCACATTCTCCTGCCTTTGACTCCCAGCTCCTCTATTTCACTTGATGACAATGGATGCAACATATACGCAGGGCACACACTTACTGTTGGATAGGTTTACGAACAGAAGTGAAGTGGCCCATGCTGTTGAACTTCCTCCTTACACACGCGTCATTGCTGTGAGATAACCAGGGCATGGGCTCTGTGGGATGGGAGCGGTGCAGGGCTATGCTGCCCAGGGTGACCCAGAGCCATGTATCCTGAAATCAAGGCACCCAACCCATGAGACGCTCAGAAATGTTCCTTGTCCCAGGCTACTGTGATGCATGTGTTTGCTTGTTATGTAGTATTAGCTGACGGAGACAACCCATGATAGTGACCTGGGGCCCCCGTGACTTCCTAAAACGTAGAAAATGAACAAATAAATTCCTTGGGAGTGGGCTGGTAGTAATAGGCAGGGAGGATGAACGTAGGCTCTAGGGGAAGTTCTAACTGCTTGGAGAACTCCCCGGAACTGGTGGATCCTGGAGCTGCTCAGAAGCGACTGAACCTCCAAGTCTCCCAGGCTGGTTAAAGCCAAGGCATAAAGAGTCAGTTGAGTGCCTGGGTGAGGTGAATAGGTTTGCAGACTGAGGTTGCTCAGGAATTCCCAGTGCATACATGCAGGGTACACACTTACTGTTTGATAGGTTTATTATACAGCAATTTTCTGATAATTAAACACCTCAATATAACTTGGTGGTCAGAATACTTCTCACACATTCCAGAGATTACCTTAAAAAAAAATCTTGCTGCATTGTATGTATTTTTAGAAGAGGGTAGAATGAACACAAATAGATTAACCAAGAGTGCTGGGAAAGGGGGTTGGGTGGGAAGGAAAAATGCCATTCAGAAATAGACCGTGAAACTAATGTACTTGGATAAACCAACATAAAAAAATTATTGTTTAAGATAACGGGCATAAACTCAAATTCCTTGGAGGGGGGGTCACATGGGTAATATAAATAAATAAAGCAGGCTGGGCAGAGAGTGTGGCGATTTGGAGTATGTGCTCAATCTAAGGAGGGTGTAGGGTTCGGTTTCTTCCCATCTTGCTCTAAGACAGTGGGGTCTAGTGTAGTCAAGTCTTATTCCAGAGAAACAGGCTTATGTGAATGTGTGCACAGGTCATACATTGCAGCCCAGGTGAGAGGGCAACCAGAAGCTGAAATAGAGCTCAAGCTGGGTTTCACAAGCCCTGGGCCAGGACACATGTGCTGGAAAGCGGAGGCAGCCTGATTCCAGCCTCTGTTCACCCGCTTCGGCCTGCCTTGATGTAGTTCAAGATCATCCCGTGTGGGCCCGGGAAGATTCTATCTCCTGTTCTAGAGACTGAAAAGACCATTCTTTTTCTTTCTTTCTTTCTTTCTTTCTTTCTTTCTTTCTTTCTTTCTTTCCTTCTTTTCTGTGGCTCTGGTGATTGAACCCAAGATCTCTCACAGCTAGGCAAGTGTTCTTGCCACCAAGCTCTACTCACGGCCGTCTTAGACTTTGAGACAAGGTCTCATTAAGTTGCCCAGGCTGGCTTTGAACTTACTTTTCAAACACACAAACATATAAAATAAAGACAAATCATTCCTTTAAAAAGAAAGGATTTAATTTAAAAATAAAAATAATATGAAAAAAATATTTTTTTTTTTCTATTTGGACCATAAGGACAAGGAAGTATCCTAGAACATAGGCCAAGAGACAGAAGTGACAAGGAAAAAAAACAAGAAACACAAAAGAGTCACCCAGGAGGCAGAGTTTCAGAGAGGTGATAAAGAAAACAGAAAGCAAGGATTTATAAACAAAATAATGTTTAAAGAGTCCCAGAGCTGAAGGACCTAAGTTTGTGACCGGAAAGATGAATCACTGTGAACTTTTTCTAAGTGAAAAAAAAAAAAATCCCAAAGAAAGGAAGCCTAGGACGAAAGGAAGACAGAAAGAGAGGAAGAGAGAGAAAGAAAACATCATCATCGATGATGGACTGTAAGTCAGAATCCATATTGGTGTCACCGGATGCTAAGACAGGAAACAAAGCAGGCGACTCCAGAGTTCTGAGGAAAAACGATTCTCAATCAACTTCTCCATTTAGAAAAATGACCAATTAGAACTGAGAGGCGCATTAAAAACTACAAGGGTTTATAAAAGCTGTGTACCACAGACTCTTCATTTAGTTATCTGGAAGTTAAGAAGTTAAGAATATATTCCGGTAAAATACTGGAGAAGGAACCAGGAAGACGAGTCAGTCGGTAAAGCGCTTGCCAGGCAGGTGCGTGGACCTGAGTTTAATCCCTAGCACCCATGGGAAAAACTGGGTGTGGTGGTCTTTGTAATCTCAGCACTGGGGAGGTGGGGCAGGTAGCTCCCTGGGGCTCACTGGCCAGCTAGCCTGGCTTTACCAGTAAGCTCCAGGTCCCAGAGAGACCCCAGCTCAAACAAACAACCCCCCCCCAAACACAGAACAAAATGAATGGCTAAGAACTGACGCCAGAGGGTGACTTATGGACATCATATACATACATGTGCATACACACATGCTTCTATACCTGTACTCCCATACACATACACACAAAACAATGAGGGAGGAAGCCAAGAGAAAAAAAGTTAACAGTTTGTGCTGGCCAGTTTTATGTCAACTCGACACAAGCTAGAGCCTTTTTGGGAGAGAGAGCCTCAGTTGAGAAAGTACCCCCACCAGACTGATCTGTTAGTAAGTCCTGTGGTGGGTTTTCTTAATTGAAGATAGATATGAGAAAGCCAGGTTCATTGTGAATAGTGCCATTCCCGGGCAGGTGATCCTAGCTAAGCAAGCCATGGGGAGCAAGCCAGTAAGCAGCACTCCTCCATGGCTTCTGCATCAGCTCCTGCTTCCAGGTTCTTGCCTTGAGTTCCTGTCCTGACTTCCCTGTGTGGTGGACTAGAAGCTGTAAGATGAAATAAACTCTTTGCTTCCCAAGTTGCTTTTGGTTATGGTATTTATCACAGCAAACAGAAACCCTAACTAAGACACCATTTTAAAATACTGTGGCTCTAACTGAAGAGAACACGTTACGAGAGTTTTTGGGGGCACTTGAAAGCAACCATGCTAGAAGATGCTGTGGACGTTAGTTAGTTAAGCAGCAGGGAGATCCAGAGAAAAACAGAGTCCTGTTAGAACACTTTGTATAATGGAAAGTTTACAGTAGACAGGGAAGGAGTTATAAGAAAGGTAAATACCACAAGGAAAACAAAAGTGATTGGAAACTCAAAGAAAATAATAATAATGTTTATGACAAGGGAGGAATTGTTATGCATTATTTTTAAGTATTACTAGACCAATATAAATGCTATGTATTTTCAGATTTTAGATAGATGGGGAATTGAAGACAATTATTTTGGCTAAAAAAACAGAATGTGAATGTTATTACCATTGGCACTACAGAGATGTCTGAAGTTGCTAGGTGGGTGTGGGGAGGTGAGCTAAGAAAAGAACTTAGAACTTTTATAAGTTAGTAGTTTAAGAAGGGTCAGTGATGCTGGGCGGTGGTGGCACCTTTAATCCCAGCACTTAGGAGGCAGAAAGGCAGGCATATCTCTGTGAGTTTGAGACCAGCCTGGTCTACGGAGGGAGTTCAGGATGCCAGGGCCACACAGAGAAACCCTGTCTTGGGGAAAAAACAAAATAAAAAGGCCAGTGATAGCTGAATGAATAATGCATTTTTACCACATTTCTTGAATTTATAAAGATAATTAGCAGTTATAGAATTTATTCAGGTCAAATAGCTACAGGAGATAGGAAGGGTCCAGAACAGCTAAATTCACTTCTCTTTTTTGTTCTTTATTTTTGAGATTGTACGTTTAGGTATACTATTTCTCCTTTTCCCTTCCTCCCTCCAAGTCCTGCCATATATTCCTCCCCACCTTCCTTCAAATCCATGGCCTCTTTTTTCATCAGTTGTTATTACATGCATATATGTATTTGTATGTATATTTATATTCCCAAACATAACCTGCTGAGTCCAAGCAATGTTCCTTGTGTGTGTGTTTGCAGGGCTGACTGTTGGGCACTGGACAACTAATTGGCGTGCTCTTCCCTGGGGAGGCCGCCTCGCCTGCTCTCAGCTTCCCTCAGCTGCCTGAAGTTCTTAGGGTTGAGGCCCTGAGGGCTTTTTCTTACGCGGTTTGGTATATTCACCTGCATCATCCTTATCCGCCTCATGCTTAGGCAGTCATGTTGGGTGTAGCTTCTGACACTCCTGGGAGACACAGTCTCCCAGTAAAGTCCTTGATCCTCTGGCTCTTACGTTCTTCCATTCCTCCCTTCCTCAAGCCTGGGCCTTAGGTATGGAAGGGTTTTGTAGGGTTATCCACCAGGCCTGGTCTCTTAGCTCTTCCTATTGATTGTCTGTGGTCTCCATCTACGGCAACGAGAAATTTCCTTGATGAAGTATGAAGAGGACGCTCATCAGGCTAGACCTGACAAGTGAGTAAATTTGCTTCTTGACGTCATCAGAAAGCACGAGGGTTGGCAAGCTGGCTCAGTGGGTAAAGGGGCTTGCGGCCAACGACGTAAGCCTGATGACCCGTGTTCAATTCCTGGAACCCATGTAGAAGTGGGAGGAGACCAATGACTCCATAATGGTGTCTTTCGACCACCATATGCATGTTTGTGTAATGGGCCCCTCCTCCACTAAAGAGAAAAGAAAAGAATAGTTGCCCTCTGACCTCTACACACACGAACATGTCACACAGGCTCACACACATGTATGCACACTTACATACAAGTAAATGCAGTAAAATTTTTGGAAAGAATTAAATAAGCAATGTAGAACATCAGTAAGTCAAGAAGCTGTTGTATATTTAGAGATCTGAAATAGTTTTCTAGGGAAAAATGGGTATGACTGAAAATGTAGTTAATTTTGAAGAATTGAAATAAAGATAGGGAGGGATGAGAGATTTCTGTGCTATTTTATTTTTAAATTATGTGTATTGATTTAAGGTTTGCTTATTTATTTATTTATTTATTTATTTATTTATTTATTTATTTATATTTAGTTTTAGTTTTTCATGACAGGGTTTCTCTGTGTAGCCCTAGCTGTCCTGGAACTCACTATGTAGACCAGGCCGGTCTCAAACTCACAGAGATCTGCCTTCCTCTGCTTCCTCTTGAGTGCTGGGACTAAAGGCGTGAATCACCTTGTCTAGCTCTAAGTTTTATCTTTAGTTACGTGTATGTTCATGTGTCTTTGTGTGGTTATGTTCATCTGCATGCTGTGCTCATGGAGACCTGAAGCGCTGTTGGATCCCCTGGAGCTGGAGTTATAGTTGGTTGTGAACTGCTTGATGTGTCTGCTAGGAACTGAACTCAGGTCTTCTGCAGGAGCAGGGCATGCTCTTAACTGCTGAGCCATCTCTCCAGCCCCAAATGGTGTGCCTTGCTACTTTTACTTGAAAACAAGGCACAAGCCATGGCTTTTAGAGAAATAATCCGTATGTTACTCTCATGTGCTTGAAATCGCTCCTTGATACTTGCTGGCTGTGTAGGTACCTAGTCCAGAAAGAAGCACGAGGTGGGATATATTAACTTCCTTTCCCTCATTCTGAGGGTTCCTTGCTGCTACCAGCAAGAATAACCTGAGTACTTTCATTCAGCCCCTGATCATGTCCATTGAACAAGACAGTAGACTATTCAAGTTTTGAACTCCATCTTGTAACAAGCAATCCTTTTATACATAGGACCCAGCTTGGGACGTATAGGAATACTCAGCAAATATTTTTAGATGGTGTGATGAGACTAAGTGTCCCCCACAGTCTGTCTGTGCACCTCTCTCTCCAGGTGGCAATATGTTCATTTAGTCAACATGCATCTGTGAAGCTCTGACTACATTACCGGTAAGCCAGTAAAACATGGCCTGCATTTTCATGGAGACAGATGTGAGCTGGTGTGTAATTACATACTGCAAACTATATTCTAAAAAGAAAGAGTTGGACGTTTTTGTTGGAGGATCAAGTGACCCCTCTCAGTGGAAATGACATATTAAGTTAAGGATGAGTAGGATGAAGGCTGGTTCAGATGAAAGAGGCATGCTCTGGATAAAGGTTGCTACCTGTACAAAGGTCCCAAGGTAGGAGCAGGTGAATGTGTAGTCACGGTGCTTCTCACACTTTACTCTGCACCCCCAGATCTTAGTAGAAGGCAGATTTTCACTTAGCAGTTCTGGAGTGGGGCGACCGTCTGGAGGTGCCCATCAGCTTCCTGGCGATGCTGGAGCAGCTACTGGGAGTCTCAGATTTACACATAGGTTAGCGCCCAGGTAGAGGAGCCAAGAGACTCTTGAAGGCATGGCTAAACATGCCCAGCAGGATTAAAGAGGAGATGGATGGCTGGGAGGAGTAGGGAGAGATCAGCTCCTGCAGGGAGGTTTGGGAGAACCGCATTGAACTGGCAGTTGATAGATGCTTCTTAAACACTCAGTAACTTCCCCGAGAATGACAGTTGTTGAATTAGATGCATCCTTGGGATAGTACAATCCTGGGCGTGTATCTTGATGCTGGAGCACCTTAAAGACCCGAAGCGTTGCCAGAGACAACCAGAGGCACGCAGAAGCTGGCAAGCCACAGGGCCAGAAACTCATCCAATTACCCCTTCCCCCGTTTGCTACCCTCACACCTGCTGCTGGGTCTATGAGTGTGGGATGCTGGGAGGAGGGACCTAAAGCTATGTGGTGAAGTCTTGTCTGCCTGCCTGGCCCACCCTCAGCCCTCCTAAGCCCCCCTTTCCTGCTTCTGTACCTGTGAAGAGGCAGGTGCGGGCAGACACGGTGGGAGAGGCATGACCATCGGGCCATTCAGCTAATTAGGCAGGCTTTTCACATTCTCACTCTCCAAGTTCTGAGTTCAGGAGCTGCTCATAAAACTGCAGCCTGAATTTTCAGGACTGATATAGTCTGGTAGAAATGCCAGTCAGTCCCGCAGAGTCTAAGTGGAGAAATTGTGCTTTTTTTCTGAAGCAAATTAATAGTATTTGGGGGTGAAACTGGCAAAACACATGTCAGAAGAAAAAAGGAAGGAATTACTTTTGAAAAAAAGGTAATTCTCTGTGGAGAGGGAAAATGAGTTCCGTTTCTCTGTTCAGGTCTCTGCTGACCTGTTCCCCATCTGTCTGTCTGTCTGTCTGTCTGTCTGTCTGCCCATTCTTCTTGGTTGACAACAGGATGTCCTCTTTCTCCCTCCTCTGGGCTGCAAACAAGTCTGGAGTCTTTCTGTGTGCACACCCTGCCTCTGTTTAAAGCAACAGACACCCATTTCTCACCAAGGAACTGTTAGGTAAACAATACTATATTTTCTTAAACCCAGAAAGTGGTTCAGTGTACTCAGCATGAAGTGAATGTTTCCAGCATTCCAGGGCTGGGCTCAGGACAACTGTCTCCAGAGGAAGGATGCTTCTTTCTTTTACAGGAGGAAAAAGGGACAAGAGGCAACTCTGGCCAGACGGGCCTGGAGCCCCGAGGCCACAGACAGGAGCCAGCTGTGATTCCGTCTGAAGAACTCTGGTGTGCCAAAGCTGGCAGGAGCCCACGGCTTTGGTTCTCTCAGTGCTGTGTCCCCTCCCCCACAAACACCTGACCTCAGGGTAACTTCCCAATGACACCAGGAGTTAGACTTCACAATGAGGAAACTGAGGCCTGGAAGATTGACTTCCTACTGTTGCATAGAGAAAGGTTTACCTCAGGGCTCAAACACCAGTCTAGATTACATCCAAGTTCATTTCTGAAGCACCGCAACATTAACTTCCTAGAGACCAGATTTCTGAGTAGTGTCCCAAGACCTTGCAGGGGAGCGCTGGGCCATCTTTTAGCTCGGAGGCCAGGATATGAGGGGGCTGCTTAGATTGGCAGCTAGCTTAGGGATAGCACTGGAGTTCCTAGGGGCCCCCTCTCAAGTCCCTGCTGCTGATAGTTTCAATAAAAGGACAAGATGCATTCAGCCGGTCCCCTTGCGTGGATGTGCACAATTAGATTTATCGCAGCTGATGTCTTCCTCCACCCTCCTTCTTTCCAAGCGATTCCTGTAGCTGCTGCCAAGGAAGCCACTGATCCCATACCCATGCACATCTGTCCCCAACAACTAAGCAACATCGTCAGGAAATAAGACTATAGGATGTGTTGTCTATGCTTCTTCAAAACACAGTGGAGGCTTCTGATGGGAGAGGTACAGAAGGATGGCCAGTGAGTGGGCTGTTACTGACTTTGCGCTGGGTTCAAAAGTCATCCCTGGGGGAGCCCCTAGGAAACCCCTTATCTCCTATGATCCCAATTTCTCCATCTGGTACACATTCCCTGCGCAATGATGGAATATCTCTGGGCCAGGCCCTCCCCATTGTCACCACGGAGCTTTATAGGCATCAAGCATTCCATGGATGGGGTAAACTGGGAATCAGAAAACCCCCAACAGTTTATCCAAGATTGGTCTGCTTCCAAGCTGAGGTTACCACGCCCCCTTTTCTAGTGGTGGGATGGATCCCAGGGCTTCATGCATGCCATGCAAGTGATCTACCATTGAACTCCACTTTAATCTCAAAGCAAATGCGTTTAACTGTCAAGCCACACTGGATATGATGTAGAATGGTGCTGGGTGCTGTAGGAGCTCAGCCGATGTCAATTTCCTGGATGCTTTGACTCCAAGGGGCATGTAGCATGAATCTTAAAAGTTCTTATTAATAAAAACAAACCTGAGGCCAGTTATTGGGGTGAGTGCTGAAAGATCAGAGAAGCAGAACAAGCCACAGCTACATCATCTCTCCAATTCCTCAGCTGATCCTGTTTCCTTAGACTGGAAGCTTCTGAGTCCTCATCCAGAATGAATCTCAGCTGAACTGCTGCTCCAAAGCCTGAAACCTTAACCAGCTAAAAGCTTCTAGTTCCTGGTCTTCACGCCTTATATATCTTTCTGTTTTGCCATCACTCCCTGGGATTAAAGGCTCACTTCTTGGGATTAAAGGTGTGTGTCACCCTGCCTGTTTCCAATGTGGCCTTGAACTCACAGAGATCCAGAGGGATTTCTACCTCTGGAATGCTAGGATTAAAGGTGTGAGTGCCACCATTTTCTAGCTCTTGTATCTAGTGGCTGTTCTGTCTCTGACCCCAGATAAGTTTATTAGGGTGCACAATATTTTGGGGATCACAATACCACCACAGGGGCAAATAGTGGAAGCCTCATGGGCCACTTTTGGTAGGCTGGACAAAGCTGATGAGGGAGGTGTGGTTGCTCCAGATCCCCCTTAGCACGCTAATATACTGGAATGTGAGATCCGCGGAAAAATGTGCTCACTAGAATGAAGCTGAATGCTGTCATCTTCATCAGTGGTTCCCTCCCTAACAAGATAAAAAATAACCCAGATCATTCCATAGAAGAGAAGACAAGGGTCCCTAAAGAGAAGAGCAGAGGCTGGGTTTAGGACAGACAAGTGATGCAACCGATAATGACCAGGATAAAACCTGTGTGTGCCGAGCATTCACTATGGCAGGCATCTGCTTCTTTCCACTAGGATGCTGGAGCAACATGAGAGAGCACAATGCTCTTTCCCTCGGGGGGCTGTGCTTGACCCTTCTCTCCATGTGGAGCCTATTCCCTGCAGACCACACACCCTCGCATTGCTCCCCTTCTTACTTCTTGTTGGGTTTGTCCAAGGGAAGACACTGTGAGGACATCATAGGGTAAGATGAGAGGCTGGGACAGACAAGGTCTCATGTAGCCCAACCAGACTAGCCAGACTTACTAAGGAGCTAAGAATTGACCTTAAATGCCCAATCCTCTTGCCTCGACTTTTCTATGATTAGTGGTATGCACCACCATGTCTGGCTTGGGTTGCGACACTTCTTCTTGCTCCATCTGTGCCATGTCTGCTCCTAGTGTTGGGCTCCCTCTCAGCCTCTGGCTCTTATCTAGCCTCTCAGCGCTGGGCAGGACATTGTTGGTAGTTTCTGGGGGCCTCACTATAGCCCTACTTGGAGAGATTGTCTGCTTCAATGAGTTCTTGTGAGGCCAACCATTAGCTTATGCTTTCTGTTTCTGCACTGTAGGGTAGATCTGGTCAAGGGTCTTTTTGTTTTGTTTTGTTTTGCTTTTTGTGTTTCTTTGTCACAGAGGAGGAGGCTCAGTTTGGAGTAACATACCTGTGTAGGGCTGGCACTCATGGGGACAGAGTGATTTCTCCTCCACTGCCCATAGAGGCTGGCAAGGGGCACGGATTTCACCTGGACCTGCAGGGCTGTCTGCCTTCTGCTTCCCAAGCAAACTCCTGTCTGCTTGGTTTTAGGGCTGCAGGGAGGCAGAAGTCAGGTGGTGGTGAGAGTCAGGGTGCCTAGCATGCTGGGGAAGATTTAGATCAGCTAACTTTGTCTCTCCCCTGTGACTTGCGTTGGGAACAGAGTGTGTCTGTGTTAGACTTTTCATCACACTGACAAATACTTGACAGGGCCAAGTTCAAAGGGGAAGACTGATTTGCCTCATGGCTCCTGACGGTCAGTGGTTCCATTGCTTTGGGCCCTAGGAGAGGCAGAATCACCATGGCGGTGAGTATGTGGCAGAGCAGGGATGTCACTTCATGGTGGCCAGGAAGGAGTGAGAGAGAGAGAGAGAGAGAGAGAGAGAGAGAGAGAGAGAGAGAGAGAGAGAGAGAGAGAGAGAGAGAACCCTGGGAAAAGATACAGCCCCCAAGCCCTCAGTAGTTCACTGCTGTGGATATCACTCTGTATAAATAAAATGCTGATTGGCCAGTAGCCAGGCAGGAAGTATAGGCAACAAGCAGAGAAGAAAAGCCTGGGAAGTGGAAGGCTGAGGCAGAGAGATGCTGCCAGCTGCCGCCATGACAAGCAAGATGTAAGGTACCTGAAGGCCACGAGCCATGTGACAACTTATAGACTAATAGACATGAGTTAATTTAAGATGTAAGAACTAGATAGCTAGAAGCCTGAGCCATTAGGCCAAACAGTTTAAATAATATAAGAGTCTGTGTGTTTATTTTATAAGTGGGATCCGGGACTGGTGGGACTTGGTGGGAGCTGGAGAAAAACTCCCCAGCTATAGTCCATTTCTTCCCACTGGTCCCTACCTTCCACATTGCCCTTCATCTCCTAGTAATGCCCTCACACGGTGCACCCATTGGTGGAATCATCCATTGACTAGGTCAAGGCCTCATTATCAAATCACCTCTCAATGATTGGATCTCCCTGGGGACCAAGTCTGCTCTCTATAAGCCTTTCTGTAATGATCTTGGTAGGGATGAAGATGTTATAAATATATACCTGTAACCTCCTTATCAGACTCAGACAATGGACCCCAAGAAATTGAAATTTCTCCAGGGATGTCATGCTGGGAGAAGGAGAAGACTAAATGAAGCCCAGAAAGAGGGAAAATTGTGTCCCCTGAAAGAGATTTCACACAGTTCTGACAACTTGTCAGACCACCTCACAGGAGGGATTGGAGCCAGAACAAGGATACATCAATGATTAGCAGGACCACACCTTGGCCAGAACTACTTAGTTATAGTACTTCTGCCCCCTATTTAAACCTTCATGTCAGGACACTGTAGATGAGCTTTGTTGGGATGGAAGTGTCACTGGAACTCATTGTTCCTCTTCCTGTTGTGGCCACATTGAACAAATCTCTCTGTCACCAGCACTTCTCTGTTTAACTGATCTATTGAGAAGTGGGTGCTTAATTGATCCATTAAAGATGGGTGGTTAATTGATCTATTGAGGATCGTGGGCCAAGTATAGCTTGTTAAGGCTGCCAGGGCCTGGACTCTGATCCTAGAAACTCCAGTAGCATTTTGGAGGGACCCTTTACTTTCAGACCATAACAATGTCACTCCATCTGACTTGGTTGGGTATGGATGGGCACAGCATCCGCTGAGTTTCTGAGTAGAACTCTAGGACCTCTGGGGCAGGGAGGGAGGGCAGACACTGGACATGGATACTGTCTTAGGGTTTCTATTGCTGTGAAGAGACACCGTGACCATGGCAACTCTTATAAAGGAAAACATTTAATTGGAGTGACTTACATTTTCAGAGGTTTAGTTCGTTATTATCACGGTGTGACATAGTGGTGTGCAGGTAGACATGGTTCTGGAGAAGTAGCTGCGATTCCTACATCTTTTTTTTTTTTTTTTTTTTTTTTTTTTTTTTTTTTTTTGGTTTTTCGAGACAGGGTTTCTCTTGTGTAGCTTTGCGCCTTTCCTGGAACTCACTTGGTAGCCCAGGCTGGCCTTGAACTCACAGAGATCCGCCTGCCTCTGCCTCCCAAGTGCTGGGATTAAAGGCGTGCGCCACCACCGCCCGGCGATTCCTACATCTTAACTTGCAGGCAACAGGAAGTGGTCTGTCTCACCGAGCATGGCTTTAGCATAAATGAGACCTCAAAGCCCGCCTCCACAGTGACCCACTTCCTCCAACAAAACCACACTTACTCCAACAGGGTTACACCTCCTAATAGTGCCACTCCCTTCAGGGGCCATTTTCTTTTAAACCACCACATTCCACTCCCTGGTCCTCAAAGGCTTGTAGCCATACCATAATGCAAAAATGCATTCAGTCCAACTTCAAAAATCCCCGTAATCTATTACAGTCTCAAACTTATTTAGAAGTCTAAAGATCAAAGTCTCTTCTGAGATTCATACAGCCTCTTAACTGTAATGCCCTATAAAATCAAAACCAAAAAGCACATCACATATTTCCAACATATAATGGCACAGGATATATATTACAGTTCCAAATCATAGGGAAGAGAGAATAGTGAGGAAATACTGGACAAAAGCAAGGTTGAAAATCAGTTGGGCAAACTCCAAACTCTGTAACTCCATGTCTGATGTGAAAATTATCTTTAGATCTCCAACTACCTTCAGCTTTGTTGACTGCAGCACACTTCTTTCTCTTGGGCTGGTTCCACTCCCTGTTATCAGCTTTCCTCGGCAGGTATTCCATGATTCTAGCATCTCCAACACCTTGGGGGGGTCTCCATGGCAATCCAGGCTTCAACTTCATAGCTTTATGCAATGGCCTCTCTAGGCCTCCATTCAGGGACACCCCTGACACATGCTTGGCCTCAGCAGCTTACCTTAGTCTTGGGGGAAATTCCATAACCCCTTTCTTCTAGCCTTGATTCTAAAGCCAGAACCATGTGGCTGAAGCTGCCAAGTTCTGTTGCTTACTGGGGCAGGAGCATGGCCACTTTGTTCAATTATATCTTCACCAACTTTCTATTCTCAATGGTTTCCTCCATTCCCTAAGCTTGGCTGTCCTGAAACTGGATCTGTAGACCAGGCTGGCTTCAAACTCAGAGATCTGCCAGCCTCTGCCTTTGGAGTGCTGGGACTAAACATGTGACCACCACACCTGGCTCTAAACTTTTCTTTAATTCCTTTTCACAAGTTGGAAACTTAGCTGGGTGGAGTCTTGCCCTGAGGTCACCTCTCCCCTTATTCCATTTCTTAAACTGTTTATCTCCTTGATTACAGGATTTAGCTCCATTCCACTTTCTGGTCTTCCTTTTCTCCTCAAATATTTTCCCTTGCTCAGCTTGCTCCTTTTCATTATATATCTTCATTAGAGTTAACACCAGTAACCACACACTAGGCTGTTTTGAGATTTCCTCTGCTGTGGATATCGCTCTATATAAATAAAACACTGATGGCCAGTGACCAGACAGGAAGTATAGGTGGGACAAGGAGAGAGGAGAATTGGGGAAACAGGAAGAAGGAGGGGGAGACACTGCAGCCACCGCCAGGACAAGCAGCATGTAAAGACGCCAGTAAGCCACAAGCGACATGGCAAGGTATAGATTTATAGAAATGGGTTAATTTAAGATATAAGAACAGTTAGCAAGAAGCCTGCCACGGCCATACAGTTTATAAGTAATATAAGTGTCTGAGTGATTATTTTATATGTGGATTGTGGGACAGCGGGACTTGGTGGAACCTGGAGAGAAGCTCTCCAACAACATTCCTCTGCCAATGGAATTAATTCTAATGGTTCACTTTAGTCTCAGGCAAACTTTTCAGACAAGGGGAAAAAGAAGCCACATTCTTCACCAAAATATCACAAGAATGATTTCTAGGCCACATATTAATATTCTACTCTCTGAAACCTCTTGAGCCAGCCCTTCCTCCCCCACCCCCCACAGTTCAAATCATCCTCAGCACCGCTGTCTTCCATGCTCCTACTAGGATGGCCCCTTAAGCAGCGCTTAAAGCATTCCACTGCTTTCCTAACCCAAAGTACCAAAGTCCATAATACTACAAATGAAAACATGGTCTGGCTTATCACAGCAATACCCCAGTCCCTGTTACCAACTTCTGTCTTGTTGGGCTTTCTATTGCTGTGAAAAGACACCATGACCATGGCAACTCTTATAAAAGGAAAAACATTTAATTGGAGTGACTTACATTTTCAGAGGTTTAGTCCATGGTTATCACGGTGTGACATAGTGGTGTGCAGGTAGACATGGTGCTGGAGAAGCAGCTGAGATTCCTACATCTTGACTGGCAGGCAACAGGAAGTGGTCTGTCTCGCCGAGCATGGCTTGAGCATACATGAGACCTCAAAGCCCGCCTCCACAGTGACTCACTTCCTCCAACAAGGCCACACCTCCTAATAGTGCCACTCCCTTTGGAGGCCATTTTCTTTCACACTACCCCAGATGCCTACAGCCAGCATGGGCGTTGCTTGCCCTATAGAATCCAAGTCGTCTCCTACTTCTAGAGTTCCCTTCTTGTTCCTTGCTCTCCCCCTACCCCCAGTTTCTTCCTCTTGCTTTTGTAGCCAGTTTGGTGACAATTGGGCACTGTTCCCTCAATCCACTATCCAGATGTGTCACTGAGGCTTTGACAAATGTGGAGGTGGCGTGGAAGACAGCGGGTGAATCAGCTGGGGTACTGCTGCAGTCGTCACCGGTGGCACTGACTCCAAGGACGGCAGTAGAAAGGAGCCTTGTCCCTGGAAAGCTTTGGTGGTGGTGAAAGAGCAGAAGACTCAGTGTACATATACATATGCATACACGCTTATACACATGCGCACAAATGTATGAAACAGCACCTCTCAGCCACCCCATTGTTAAACACTGTTCCCAAGGCTTTCCTTTTTCACTGATACCCATACAGGACACTGTCAACCCCTCTCCCTACCCCTCCACCCATTCCACTTGCTTCTAGGCCACTACCTCTCTACAGACCTTGTATCTTTATACCCATTTTCCAGGTGAGAGAACAGAGGTTCAGAGTAAAGGACGTCCCTATTAATTGGTAAGATGCCAAGGCTGATGCCTTCAGCCCAGTTTTATGTTGCTGCTGGCCACATTGTGGCTGCCGTAGCCAGATTCTCCACAGATCAGCATGGATGCTGATTTTGTCCTGGACCTTGTTCCAGGTGTTGTCTCAGAATGCTGTGGCACTGGTGGCCATGTGTGTGCCTGTGTGTGTGTGTGTGTGTGTGTGTGTGTGTGTGTGTGTGTGTGGTATTTGTGCCTTCCTTGGGTTGAGGAGGCGCTGAAGAGACTATGGCACACACCCCCTACAATAAGGGAAATACCAGATCTTACTTAGACTCTTTTGTCAGATAGCCGAGAACACCAGTCCCTGAGGTGGGTAGAGGGATGCTTGGGAAGGACTGGAGGTAGGGCAGGCTGGGTGGTGGCAGAGATACTCTCAGGTACAGGGAATTCTGGCCTGGAAGCAAATGGAAGGGGGATGTGGGGAGAGTGGTCAACAGAGTCCGTGTGGGAACTAGTGAAAAGGGAAAGCCATGAGAACGTGATGTAACTGGTCACTGGCTCTGGACCCTGGGGAGTCTTTGCACAGGAGGCCAGCCTGTCTCAGATGGTAGTGAATGAATCGCTTGCTCCTTGGGTAGCCAAGCTGGAAGGCCTGGTAGACTCAGGGACTGAAGCCACAAATGTGCTGATGAGGCCTAAGGAGGCTGATCAGTAGAGAACGAAGTAGTCATTCAGAAAAGAGTGGGGATGGGGGCCACTCAAGTGGGAAGAACAGTAAGGCCAGTACTTTGTCTGACAGGTCCTGGGCTCTCAGACTTGACTGCACTTTCTGTATTGAGCGATATCCTTCAATACTTGGCCAACTTGGCAGGGGGGCTCTGAGTGGCAAGCGGAACATCCCTTTTCTGTAGAGTAGTTCAATCAGTGATGATGAGTCCACACACCGGTCTGCAGGCAGCCATCACTGATGGTGTCTATTCACACTGGCTGCCATGAAAAGACACCACAACCCACCTGTGCTGAGAAAAGCAGGTTCCAGAGCCATCTGCCAACTCTGAGAGCCCATCTTTGTAGAGCATGACCAGGGTACCTGGGTCTGTGAGTGGCAGATGCCTGGGAACAAGCTGTATGGTAGCACACCAAACCTACTTGCTGAGGCAGGAGATATTTTGACTTTGATTTTATTTATCTTGCATTTTCTTCCCTTCCTTCCTTCCTTCCTCCCCCTCCTCATTTATTTATTATTTATTTATTATTTGAGACGGAGTTTCTCTGTGTAACAGCCTTGAATGTTCTGGAACTCACTCTGTTGACCAGGGTGGCCTCGAACTCACAGAAATCCACCTGCCTCTGCCTCCCGAGTGTTGGGATTAAAGGCATGTGCTACCACACCTGGCTTCAAATTTTCTTTGTATGGATTTTATTTATATGTGTGTATGTGCCACGGCATACATGTGGAGGTCACAGGGCAAATTTCTGGGGTGGGTTTTCTGGGTCAAACTGAAGTTCTCAGCCTTACACTGGGAGCTTTACCCACAGAGTCATCCTGCTGGCTGAATTTGTTTTTTCAAATGTTCTTGCATTGCTTGCCTCTTGTGAATCCACAATGAGCACCTGCCTTTTAACAGTAAGAAACTTTAGGATCAGGAAGTCAACTCGATAGAAAAAGGTACTGGCTGTACAAGCCTCACAATCTGAACTTGATCCCTGGAACCCACCTGAAAAAAAAAAAAAAAAAAGCTGGATTCGGGTTCAAGCATCTAGCATTCCTATGGGGGATGGAGACACAGGGTTTGTCGGAAGCTCAGGGGACAGACAGCTAGCCTAGAGTGCTTGGCACAGTAACATTGATGGGAGATGAAGCCTCAGCAAGGTGGAAGGTAAGAGCTGATGATTGTGCACGCGCGCGCGCACACACACACACACACACACACACACTCACTCACTCCCAAAAGATTTTCACTTTTGAAATAAATCTATAAGTGGCAGATGAGAAAGTCCCAGACCAGTGCCTCATTTCAAATGTCTGAGCCATGAAAGCAAGTGGGATATAAGTTACTTCGAAGGGCAGGGACTGAAATCTAGTTCTCCTTTTTCCAAAAGGAGAGATGCGATCATCCACACATGCCAAGAGAAAGGTACTCACGACCAGGGTAAAGGACACAGACAGATGGGGGCTGTCACTTCTGGCAGGACAAGGATTTAGGGAGGGGGGTGGGAAGGAATCTGGCCCAGGAGGCGGGATTGGCCCTGGCAGGGGGAGGAGTGTGGAGGGAGGCAGAGCAGGAAGGATGGTATGTAGGTGGGACGGCAGGAAGATGAGGGCGTCCTTTCCTGATCGCCTCTATTTTCTCTGCCACGGAGGAGGCGAGGTCATCCTGTGAGGGTGTGATGGGCAGCCTCCCAGCCTGGGAGATTGAAGGGGCTGGGCTGGGGGAGGTTGGGGAGGACCTTGGGGGAGAGAAGGGCTGTTAGGGACAGACAGGTGATGTCTGTCTAGGGTTAGCTGAGGCAAGGGGCCTTTCTGGCGTGGCACCTGTCTGTGTAGCTGGAGGATTGCTCTCTGTTTAATTCTGGTACCTTGCTGGGTTGATGCCAAGGCCCTGAGGTTGGGAAGGTTAAGTGGAACTCCGGAATGAGAGGTGGGCGTTTCCAGTGACAGCCAGAGAGGGAGGGAACCAAGAGAGAGATCTTGTAGGGATGAAGGGTGGGGATGGTAAGAGTCAGCAAGGGGATGTGGGGGTGATGGCTGCCCTGGCAAGTGGGGGAGCTGCTGGTGGGCAGGGCCCAGGGTTCCATTATGATCATGGGAGAGGGAGTGGAAATGGAGGTCATTCAAGGTCATTGAGGTTAGAACAGTAGATAACCTGGAATGGAGTGGGAAAAGTTTGACCAGCGAGACTCAGGAATATGCCATGTTGTTGGTGGCTGTTTTTGCTCTTTTTTTGGGGGGGGGGGTCCACCACCCAGCACTCAAATAAATCACACAGGGAGACTTATTCTTAATTATAAATGCCCAGCCTTAGCTTGGCTTATTTCTTGCCAGCTTTTCTTAACTTAACTTGTCTGTCTTTTGCCTCTCTCTATTGCTGTATCTCTTTCTTTCTTACTCTATTGCTGGTCGAGTAGTTGGGTGGCTGGCCCCTGATGTCCTCCTCCTTTTTTTGCTCCTTCTTCCTTCCAGATTTCTCCTTCTATCTACTCTCCCTGCCTGCCAGCCCCACCTATCCTTTCTCCTGCCTTGCTATTGGCTGGCTGTTCAGTTCTTTATTAGCCCATCAGGTGTTTAAGACAGGCACAGCAACACAGCTTCTCCGAGTTCAACAAATGCAACATAAACAAAAGCAACACACCTTAAAATAATATTCTACAACACCATGTGGGGTAGGCTGGGAATAGAGAGAGTAAACCATTGACAAGATGTGGAGGAGATGTTAGGTTTCAAACCCAGGACAAAAGGCTACTGAGGTGTCCATTAACATATCAAAGCGGACACTGGTCACCAGGTTCTCATGGCAGCCCCCAATCTTTACCTGTTACTGGGATCTTCTGGCTCTTTCCCCACCCCCACCCCCAACTTCTCCAGCCCAGGGGCTGGGCTGCCCTCCCCCAGCTGCCCTTTATGTAATCCAGACATTTTGGTTACCTGGCCCATTTGGCATTTTGTCTACCCTTCACCCTCTTGGTCTCTTGGCCCAGGCTGCCCCTCTTGGTGGGCAGCTCCTCTCCCCTCCCCCCTCCCCCCACATGGGCCATCTCAGTCTGGACATGTTCACTCTGGCCTCTGGCTATGCTCTCCCTTTTATCTACAGTAAGCCCTCTCCTCCACCATCCCTAGGAGCAGTCCTTCCGTTTTTATTTCTTTTTTTCATTCAGGAGGCTTAGGAGGACAAGGAGGAGACATTCTTGTTGAAGGAAAAAAAAAAGGGGGGGTGAACCTCAAGGAAGGCTGGAAGGAGACTAGACCGGATGAAGAGCAGATCTCACATTAGACTGTGCGAGGAAGCCTCGAGACTGCTAAGTACATTTCACAGCGGGGGAAATGGAGGCCAGGAGACGTGGCCAGCTAGCTGCTCACGGCTGAGCAACAGCAGACCCCTATGCAACTGTCATGCCAGACTGGGGCATCTTCGTGGGGCTGGGATGAAGGAGTGAGGCGTCCCGAGGGCTGAAAATCACGTTGGAAATCATCTTGAGTCTAGTCCTTTGACTTTCCATGGAACAAACAGAAAGCTTGGAGGAATGGCAATTAGTGGAGCTGCGACCAAGTCCAGGCTTCCTGACTCCTGGTGTTGCTGGGTAGTGGCGATGGAATAAGGAAAAGAGACTATCAGGAGGGAGTCCAGAAATAATGTGTGTGTGTGTGTGTGTGTGTGTGTGTGTGTGTGTGTGCATACCTGCATTTGTTTGCATTCACGGTGTTTATCTTTGCAGAGAAAGAGTGTTGTTGCTTTGTGGAGGATGAAGGATAACGCCTCCGCTGCGCGAGGTGGAGAAGGGAGCAGTGAGCTCCCATTTCCCGTCTTCTGCTTCTGGTGCACAAGGAGCAGGCAGCTGGCCTGTGCCAATGGTGTCCTTAGATTTTGCAGCACACTGGAAGCACCCAGGTTCTGTACCTGCTCTGACCTTGCAGGCCCAGACTGCTCGCTGCTTATATTAACACCAGGACACCTTGGCTGGGCACAGTGGCTCAGCCAGGGTTACCATTAACAAATTACCTCAGACTGGGAGATTTAAACAACAGAATTTTTTTCTCTCTCTCACGTAGTTTTGGAGCCTGAAGCCCAAACCCAAGGTGTTGGCCAGGCTGGCTTCCCCCGAGGCCTGTCTCCTTGTCTGGTAGATGACTGTCCTGGCTGCGTCTTCACGGGCTCTTCCTCTGTGCCTGTCTGTGTCCTGAGTCCCATCTCACAGAAGAACACCGTTCATATGGGATTAGGGCCCACCCTAATGACATCATTCTCGCTTAATTACCTCTTTAAGTATTTTGTCTCCAAATATAGTCACATTTTAAGGTGCATAAGGGTTAGGACTTCAACGTAACTTTTTCCCCCAGACACAATTCAGCTCATAACAGGGAGCAGAAACCCACATACAGGATCTAGTTTTTTTTTTTTTTTTTTTTAAACCACTGAGATAGCTCAGTGGCTAAGAGCACTGGCTACTCTTTCAGAGGATCCAGGTGTTACTCCTGGAACCCACACAGCAGCTCACAGCTGTCTGTAACTCCAGTTTCAGGGGATCTGACACCTCTTCCGGCTTCTGCAGGTCCCAGTCATGCACATGGTACATAGACACACATGCAAGCAAAACACACATAAACCTCACATGTTCAAAAGGAAGTGTTCTGAGGCTCTGGAGAGATGATTTAGTGGCGAAGTGTGTGTACTACTTTGTACCGAGTTTGGTTCCCATCACCCCCATTGGGCCTCTCACAGCTGCCTGTAACTTTAGCTCCAGGGGATTTGATGACCTCTTCTGGCCGTCACTGTACCTGGACTCATAGGTTCATACCCATACACAGACACACATGTATACGCACAATTAAAAAAAATCTTTAAAAATATGTTTCTCTTATTTTGTGAGGCTAAAAGTCAAACCTAGTTTCTTGTGTACACCAGCAAGTGCTACCCGGCCAGTCTATCAGATAGACTTCTGAGAATCTTGAACTAGAGAGCAGTCCTTCCCATCTCTCATGCATCGCTGGGATGGTGATTTGAAACTGTGGTCACAGATTGTTGGAGCCTCTTCTCATGCAGAGGCGAGGTCTGGATCCCTCCGTGCCCCCTTGAATCTGAGTTGGCTTGTGACTGCTTTGAGCAATATGATATGCCAGAAGGGTGCTGTGTCAGTTCCAGGCTAGGTCAGAAAAGACCACGGAACTTTTGCCTTGCTTTCTGAAACACTCCATCTGGGGAGCTGTGACTCACTCTAGTACAGAGTCTAGTTTCCCTGAGAGGGCAGGCAGGTTCTGTTGACAGCCCAGCTGAGCCCGATCTTTCGGCTGTCTCTGTCCAGGTGCTGGTGGTAAGGGAAACCATTCTGGATACTGTGCCAGTCGATCTGCCAGCAGATTACCATGGAGTGACTTCCCTCAATTCCATATTGACAGAAGAATCAGTCAGAAGAGCCTTGCCGTATCCCTAACTCGGAAACTTATGCCTTGTGACGAATCGGTTGCTGTTCTGAGCTGCTAACTTTTGCAGGCGTCTGAGAGGCAGAAGCAGAGCACAGGACATATATATACATACACACACACACACACACACACACACACACACACACACACACACACACACATATATATATATACACATTATATATATACACAAAACATTCCATTTTCTGCTGTGCTCTGACCTGCGCTGCCTTTTTGGCTTTCCTGTTTCCTCATATTTCCTGCTTTCCTGTAAACGTAACCTATGCCTACATGGCTTTCTCTACTCCCGGCCCCTCCCTGGCTCTCTGATTAGTGTCTGTATCACTAGAGGTGCATGAGAAGTGGACCGACCAAGGTCAGGGGCAGGGTGACATATTCTGTGGCATGGATCACACTGGGGACGTGAGCTCAGCTGATCAGGAACTCCCATCTGTGCAGGGTCCCTGTCAGGGTTGTTGTAGGCCATTCCACTCGGGAGTCCCTAGCTCACATATTAACCCCTTCCTAACCGTCCTGCTTCTATCCAGATGGAAAACATTCTTGCTCAGAATCAGCCTTCAACCTATTCCTCTACCACGGCAGCTTCTGTGATGATAGCAAAACAAAACAAGCCACCCCCCCAACAAAATCCCTCTCTCTGTTTAAAAAATTCTCGTGTGTGTGTGTGTGTGTGTGTGTGTGTGTGTGTGTGTGTGTATGTATATAATGTGTGTTTGTGGGTTTTTGTTCCATGGTGAGTGTGGAGGTCAGAGGACAACTTTGTGCACTCAGTTCTCTCATTCCACCTGTAAGTGGGTTCTGGGGATCAAACTCAGGTCACCGGGCTTGCCTGGCAAGTGCCTGTGTCCATCCAATCCTCTCTCCAGCTCTATTTCCTTTCTAATACTTCCCAGGTCAGTTTCTGCTGTGGATATCACTCTGTATAAATAAAACACTGATTGGCTAGTAGCCAGGCAGGAAGTATAGGCGGGACAAAGAGAGAGGAGAATTCTGGGAAGTAGAAGGTGAAGGCGGAGAGATGCTGCCAGCTGCCGCCATGACAAGCAACATGTAAAAGATACCGGTAAGCCACAAGCCACGTGGCAACTTATAGATTACCAGAAATGGGTTAATTTAAGATATAAGAACTAGATAACAAGAAGCCTGCTGTGGCCATACAGTTTGTAAACAATATAAGTCTCTGTGTGTTTACTTGGTTGGGTCTGAGCAGCTGTGGGACTGGCGGGTGAGAGAGATTTGTCCAGACCGTGGGCCAGGGAGGACTGGAAAACTCTAGCTACAAGTTTCCACTGGGCACCTGCCTCTGAGGTAGCTCATTTGCCACTTGCTTGTTCAAAAATTCCGTATACTAGTATATGCCTGCAATCTGAGAGAGAGGTAGAGGCAGGAGTGTCAGAAGTTCAAGGCCAAGCATGGCCACATCGCAAGTTCAAGGCCAGTCTGAGCTACTTGTAGCATCTTCAAAAGAACAACAACAAAATGCTGCCAGTAGAACTGGGCATGGTGGCATGCACCTATAATCCCAGCACAGAGGCAGTTGCCGTAGAAGGATCAAGAGTTTGAGGCTAGCTTGGGTCATACACCAGAATCTGTCTGGCAGCTGGTATCTTGGGTCAGCTTGTTCCACTGTGGGCCCAAGGCAGGGAAGAACATCACAGTGGCTGGAGCATGTTTTAGCTCAATCCCAGGGGCCAGGAAGCACAGAGCATGCTAGACCTGGTGGCCTCCCTCCTTCTTCCCCTCCAATTCTGCCAGGATCTCCAGGCTCTAGGATGGTACTGTCCCCTTTAGGGCTGTCCTTTCCTCCACTTAGGTAATTGTCTCTGGAGATGCCCTTGGATCACACCCAGAAGTGTATTTTACTAATCTCCTCTGCATCTCTCAGAGGTACACTGAAGGTGACAATCAAGATTAATCATAGGGGCTGGAAAGATGGTCCAGCAGTTAAGAGCACTGACTGCTCTTCTAGAGGACTGGGGTTTGGTTCTTAGTACTCACATGGTGGCTCAAAATCATCTGTAACTCCAATTCCCAGGGATCTGACTCCCTCTTCTGGTCTCTATGGGCATCAGGCATATATATGCCATACCTACATACAAGTGGGCAACACACAATAATAAACAAACCTAAAACATTTAATCGTAACAGTTTCTCTCTTTGTTTCTGGGGGTGGTAACTGGTATTCCTTGGTTTGTAGATACACAGCTCACTGTCTACTTCTATGTAGGTTTTTTTTTTATTATTATTCTTTGGGGGCCCACCACCCAGCTCCCCAATAAATATACAGAGATTTATTCGTACTTATGAATTCCCTGGCCTTAGCTTGGCTTGTTTCTAGCCAGCTTTTCTTAAATTATCCCATTTCTCTTTAAGTACATTTTGCCCCTGGGCTTTTTAACCTTTCTTTGTTCTATATATCTTTCTTTCCTTTTTACTCCATGGCTGGCTGGGTGTCTGGGTGGGTGGCCTCTGACATCCTCATCTCTGTCTCCTTTTCTCACTGCTAGCTCTTCTCTCGAACCTAGATTTCTCCTATTTATTCTCTCTGCCTGGCAGTCCTGCTTACCCCTCTCCTGCCTAGCTATTGGTCATTCAGCTCTTTAATAGACCAATCAGGTATTTTAGGCAGGCAAAATAACAGCTTTACAGAGCTAAAACAAATATACCATAAAAGAATGCAACATACTTTTCACCATTAAACAAATGTTTCACAGCACAAATGAATGTAGCACATCTAAAATTAGTATTTCATTGCACCTCTATCTTTTTAGTTATGTGTGCATGATTGTGGGGCAGAGTATGTGCACAAGAGTGCATGTGCCCTTGGAGGCCAGAAGAGGGAGACAGAGTTCATGAACTTGAAGTTACAGGTGATGATGAGCCTCCTGATATGGGGTGCTGGGAACAAAACTCAGGTCCTCTGTTAAGGGCAGTCCATGCTCTTAACCACTGAGTCATGTCTCCAGCAACCCCCTTCACTTTTTGGAGACAGGGTCTTAGGTAGTCCATATTAGTCTCAAACTCTGTATATAGCTGAGGATGACCTTGAACTTCTGATCTTTCCGGCATTATATGCCTGGGATTACAGGCATGTGCCACCATGCCCAGTTTATGGGGTCCTGGGGACTAAACCCAGGATTTCAAGCGTTCTAGGCAAGCACTCTACCAGTTGACCTACATCCCCAGCCCTGCCTCCACACCCATGATAATATTCTTGTCTGTGACTTCTGGGTGTCTGTATCTGTATTTCAATATTTGTCTCCTAAGAACAACAGTCTTTGGTTCAAGACTCACTTTAACCTGGTAAGAACAACAGTCATTGGTTCAAGACTCACTTTAACCTGGTGTGAACTTGTTCTAACTCACTAGGTGTTCAAAACTCCACTCCCAATCAATGTCACATTCGGGTGTTCTGGGAGGTGTGCCGAGCAAACCAGCACTTTCCTCCATTTTATCTTGCACTTCCCTTCCTCCTTCCTCACCTCCATTCTTCTGGTCTTCATTTTTTAAATCTTTCCTTCTGATGTCAGAGTTACTGGAGAGATCGTAGTTTTTGCACTCTGCTGACAGAGCGCCATGTAAGAACAGGTCTGAAACTCCCTGCAGGCAGGGAGCAAGTTGCTTCCTGTAGATCTGCAGGCCCCTCAGTACTAACACCTAGATGAGATGTTCCATCGGATGACACCCAAGAAGGAGGAGAAAGAAGAGGCGAAGACAGGAAGAGGAGGAGAGGGGATGTGGTTTGGGAATGGAAGTGATCTTTGTGTACTGACTGCATGACTGTAGGGAGCCCAAGTGAGGTGATTTCTTCTACATCAAGCAAGGATCTCCCTCCCTCTGTTTGAGGTGCCCTCAGCCCCATCCTCTCATCCTCACCACTAAAGTTGTTAAGTTCTTCCAGAGGGGTGCTGCCCATTAGTGTAGCCACAGGCATCACACACACACACACACACACACACACACACACACACACACACACACGCCTCAAGTTTGTGTGAAAGCAAATATTGTAAGATATTTCATTAGTACTTTCTGCATTTTGAAATTGAAGCAAGTTAGACAGGCATAGGAAAGTGAGTCAAGTCGTGTGGAGGCTGGAGGTTGATGCAATCACAGAGCCCAGAGCTTGTGTACTACAGCAAGACTACCTAGAATCTTCCAGGACTGACCTGGCTGGCTAAGATGACTGCTAACTGTCCTTTGCTTCATTATGAGGGTAGCCTGGCTTATTTTCCTGTGGCTGTGCCGTGATCAAACGCCACAACAAAAGCAACTAACAGGGCTGGAGAGATGTCTCAGCAGTTAAGAGCACTGGCTGCTCTTCCAGGGGACTAGGGTTCAGTTCCTACCAACCACAGTTTGGCTCCCAACCATCTGTAACTCCAGTTCCAGGGCACCCAGCAGCCTCTTCTGGTCTCCGGTGGATACAGCATTCATATGATGCACAGATTTACAAGTGGTCAGACCATGCATACACATTAAAATAAGTAATTAAATAAAAAAGGCCACTTAAGGGAGTAAGGGCTCGTTTGGGTTCGCAGTTAGAGGGCACAGCCTTCAAGGCAGGGAAGCCAAAGTGGCGGGAGCCTGAAGCAGCTGGTTACATTGTGCCTGTAATGAAGAGGCAGAGAGTGAAGAAGGCTTATGCTAAGTTCATGTTCTCCTTTTATGTAGTTCAGGATCCTGCTGTGGAATAATCCTTCTGTACCCTGTGAAAACGTGATGCTCTTGTTGTTAATAAAAGGCTGATTGGTTGATGACTAGGCAGGATTTTTGGGGCAGAGAGAATGCCGGGAGAAGAAGGGCAGAACTCTGAGGAGATGCCGTGAGACACAGAGCGAGCAGGGTAGGAAGTCCGTACTTGAGGTAAATGAGCCTCAGGGCAGCACATAGCTGAATAGAAAAGGGTTAATTTAATTTATAAGAGCTAGGTAAAAAAAATGAGCCTAAGCTATCGGCTGAGCATTTAGGATTAATGTGAAGTCTCTGTGTGATTATTTGGGAACTGATTGGTGGGACAGAAAAGTCTGCTTACAGGATTAGGGGATGGTGCCACCCAAATTTTGGCTCCATTCCTACCTCAACTAACCCAATAAACAATTCCTCACAGGTATGCCCAAAGTTAAAGAATTCCTCACAGATGTACTTAGAGGCCTGTCTCCTAGGCGATTTTAGATCCTTTCAAGTTCACAACACTAACCACCTGTATGCCACTAGTCTGGCAAAATGGCCTGTTCCCATCATGCGTCTGATACCATGCTACATCTCCAAACACAATACAAGTGATAGTTTGTATATCTTTCACTAGTCTTATAGCATCAAAATCAATTTCAAATATTAACTTAAAAAAAAAAAAAAAGGTGGCTACTAGAACAATTTAAAGGACACATGTGACTGACACTTTCTGTTGGAAAGTACCCAGGGCACATGGTATGAAGCTGACTTGTAGGATCGGTCTGAACATTAGTTTTGCCATGGATGAGCTGCATGTCCCTGGCCAGGACATGTTAGCCTCTGGGGCTTGTTTTCTGGTTTTCTGAGATGAGTGTGGTGTGATCACGGCACCAGGGACATCGAAGGAGATAACTATGCAGACAGGCTTCTCAGCTCCCAAACATAGCACAAGCACATATGTTTTTCTCTCCTCCCCTCCCTTCCCCTCCCTTCCCTTCCCCTTCTCTATCTTTCCCTTCTTCCCTCCCTCTCTTCTCTTCCTTTCTCTTCTCTCCCCTTCCCTACCCTCATCTCCTCTATTATCATCTTCTCCCTTCTCTCCTTTGTTCCCCTTTTCCCTTTCTTCTCTTCCCTTTCTCCCTTCCCTCTCCTCCCCTCCTTCTCCCTTCCCCTCTCCTCTACTCTCTCCTTCCCTCCCCTACCCTTCCTTTCCCTTCCCTTCCTCCTCCCCTCTCCTCCCCTCCCTTCCTCCTCTTCTCTCTACCCTTCCCCTCCCTTCTCCTCTCCTCCCCTCTCCTCTCCTCTCCCTTCCCCTCCCCTCTCCCCTTCCCTCATGTTTTGGGGCTCTTGTCACTTGAAGAGGAAAGGGTTTATTTTTATCTTACAACTCTCAGGTCACACTCCATTGCTAAGGGAAGTCAGGGCAGGAACTCAAACAGGGCAGGATCCTGGAGGCAGGAGCTGACCCAGAGGCCATGGAGGAGTGCTGCTTACTGGCTAGCTTCTCATGGCTTGCTCAATTTTCTTATAGCACCCAGGACCCACGGGTAGCATCACCCACAGTGAGCCAGGCCTTTTCACATCAATCATCAACCAAGAAAATGCACCACAGACTTGTCCACAAGCCTATCTGGTGAGCATTTTTTCTCAATTGAGAGTTCTCTCTCTCTCTCCTCTCTCTCTCTCTCTCTCTCTCTCTCTCTCTCTCTCTCTCTCTCTCTCTCTCTCTCGGTAGCTTTGAAGCCTGTCCTGGAACTCACTCTGTAGACCAGGCTGGCCTCGAATTCGGAGATTCCCCTGCCTCTGCCTCCCAAGTGCTGGGATTAAAGGCCTGTGCCACCACCCAGCTGAGATCCCTCTTTCAAAATGACTCTCGTTTGTGTCAAGTTGACATCAATCTAACCAGCACAGGCCCCTTCCCCCCTTTTCTCTTCTCCCCACCTCCTACATTAGTTACTCTCTGTTTCTGTAATAAAACATCATGACCTGAAGCAACTTAAGGAGGGAAGTTTATTTAGGTTTCTAGTTCCAGAAGGCTAGATCCCCATGATGTGTGGGGACGATGTGGTGACAGGATCAGGAAGCAGACAGATCACACTTCACCCCCCTCTCCCAAAAAAAGGAGAGAGCCAGCTGGAGGAGGGTGAGCCTATAAACTCTCAAAGCCCCACCCTGAGTGATAGACTTCTCCCAGCAAGGAGAGAAAGTTCCTAAAGTTCCATATCCTCCCCAAAGGGCGCCCCCAGCTGGGGACCAAGTGTTCACACACGAGCCTATGGGGGACATTTCCCACTCAAGCCAACACACCTCCGCTTTAAATCCCACCCCTCTCCATCGCCCCCTTGCCTGCTCTCTATTAGCACCATCCCCTCCAGCCTCGTAACCATCCTTGTCCCAACACCAGCAGCCCCGCCTCCTCTTTCAGTCAAGAGAATTAGGCCACCAGGGCAGGAGCCTCAAGCATAGCCCACAAAAATTCCGGCTTTCAGCTCTTCCCAAACTCTGTGGTCTGATTCTAAGTGACTTTCCCTCTGCCAGATGCCAACAGTGCTTTTGTCTGCTTGGAGGGGGGCGGGGCGGGGCAGGTCTCCCAGGAAAATGCCTTCCACCTAGCATATTCCAATCAACACAGTGTTTATGCATGTTCTTGGATTAGAATAAGACATCCAGCTTCCCGCCTCCCTCCCTCCTTCCCTCCCTCCCTCCTTCCATAAAAGCATTTCTATTGCATCAGACCACCAAAGCGTTTCCCCATTCTTTTTTTGGCCACCAAATATTTTTATGATTTTCCACATATACAGGGAGGGCAAATGCTAGCAGCCACTCCGGCGGCAGCAGCGGCGGCAGTGGCAGACACACCATGTCTCCCAAGAGAGTGAGGGATTAAAACAACAAAACATCAGGACAAAACCGAAACCCAAGGGGTGGGGGTGTCCAGGGAGTGATAATTAGCCTAAGATCCCGGGATTTCTATGAATTCTTCTTTGGGAATTCTGGGATAATGAACCGGAATTCAGTTGGCGGCTTGGGACAGTGAAGGCTCACCTGGGAACCATTCAAACATTTGCAGATGAAATTAGCCCCTGCTGAGGTTAGAGGGTAGGTGTGGAGAGGCCCCACCCATCTGAGGGTTAACCCAGGCCTACCGGACCTTCCGCCTCCTGGCCTGACTTTCTGTCCCCTCCCGATGTCCTAACAGTGTAAGAATCATGATGAAATTAGGGATCTGCTTCCTGTGGGATCCAAGGGGATACCACCCAGAGCTCTTGGTGACTATTGATTATTTGATCTCCTTTTTTTTTTCCCCCCTTTCTGATTTCCATCCCTAGCTGGCTTTCCCAGAGACAGAGCGGGGCCTCTCATAGCCAGCCAGCTGCTCTGTGCTGAGAGATTTAAAATCCTGCAATTGACTCTGACTGCGTCCAGAACAATGGGCGTCTACATCTGATTTATTAATCTGCTGGGGAGGGAGGGAGGCGGTTTTCGGGTCCAGGCTGTTTACTGGGATGACAATGGACAGAGCTTGGACTTACATTTCAGCAGGGTTTATTATGGCCTGAGGAACGGGAGTCACAGACACAGGACTCAGTGAGGACCCACCGGCAGGGCATGGGAAGCAGTAAGAGGGGTGTGAGGTTGATTTAGAGAAGATCCCCAAATGAGTGACCTCCCTTAGTGGGTGTGATATGTGTGTGTGTGTGTGGGGGGGGAGACGACGACTCATGCTCAGTGCAGTGGATTCCATTCTCACTCTTGTGGTTTAAAGAGTCTGAGTGGATCTTCCCGGGGCTTGTGTCGTCTGCCTGCTCACAGGCTGCGGGCCGGGTGGAATGACATTTTTGTGAATTGTCTATGGCAGATTGGAAGTGGTGGGGGGGAAAGGTTTGCACTCAGCTCTACAAGGTCCTGTCCAGGTGGGCAGGACAGGGAAGAGGTGGTTTGACCGCACTCTGGGGAGCTTGATGGAGTGGCTGGTAATGTGGCAGGTCCATGGTTAGGAAGCCAATGGGGTTTGGCCCAATTAAATTTCAGTATTTAAAATATCAAATTACATTTATTTATGTGTGTGTATGTGTGCGCGTTCGTGCATGCATGTGCGTGTGTGTGTGTGTGTGTGTGTGTGTGTGCGTGTGCGTGTGCGTGTGCGTGTGCGTGTGTGTGTGTGTGTGTGTGTGTTTGGGTGCATGTGTGTCACGGAGATCAGAGGGCAGCTTATGGCAGCTGGTCCTCTCATCCTACTGTCAAAGCTTGGAGGCAGGTACCTTGACCTGTTGTCATCCAAACATCTTGCTGACTCTGACTTCAGTATTTAAAGGTTTGCAAATGGAGGGCAAGAGGGGAGCCGGAACTTCTCAGTGAGTGGTTCTGGGACTGAGCTCTTGCATTAGATCGCCAGGGCCCAAGACTTTCTTTGTGGCACCTGTTGGCTGTGAAAGATGGGATAGTGACTGAATCCCCCCAAGGCTGGGATAAGGATAAATAACATACTGCATGAGAAGCATGTAGTACCTGTGAAACGTCACTCTCCCTCTCCTCTTCCTCCTCATCGCTGATGCTGGCACACATTTGGTACAGCCCTGAAAGGCAGAAGCAGAACAAATGATCAGAAATCATAGGGAGGCTGAGCATGGCTCAACCCAAGAAAGAATGCTGTAGAATTGTAGAAAAAAGGGATGGAGGGAAGAAAAGGGATACGGAGATAGGGAAGGAAAGAGGAAAGGTTTACATACACATATATATTAGTGGCTAAACCTGGGGACAGGCACAGCCAGCCTCCGACAGGGGCCCCCATGGGAGCTGAGCCCAGAGACCACAGTCTACTAATAAGAGAAGCAGTCAGGTGCCCATCTCCATCTCCTCTACCCAAGGTGCTTGGGGGCCCACTGCAGGACCGGCTGGGCAATGTTGGCGATGAAAGGATGGACTGACATCTCAGAGGTTCTCAGGAGTAGGTGGTCTTCAAGAGAGCTTCCATACCAGACCTCTTAGGGCACTGAGCCCCGCTCCAGCTCAAGGGGTCCGCGTATCCTCAGGGGTATCTTCTAATCAGGTCTCCTGGATGGCCTTTACCCCATTCTCTCTTGGAAAAGAACCCTGTAAACAGCTCCCATGCAGCCTTAGAGACATTCCTCATTTCCTCTTTGTGGCCCCCTCTCCAATGCCACCTGGGGGATGGTGATTCTCTGCCAGCTGCTGTCCTTCGTTTAGGTGTTAGGTCCTTGCTCTGTGTCGGCCTAACCCAACCCAGCTCCTGTGAGCCCGTGCTTTTAGCTCCGGGAGGCCCCTCCAGCGGTGCCAACTTCGTCCTCTTTAGTTTTGAACGCCTGCCTTTCTTCCTGCTTCAGGTCGTTACTTGTACTGTGGGAGACTCAAGCACTGGATGGAATTCTGGATACGAGAGCACCACGTTATGATTCTGTTGCTATCATTGTCAGACAGGGAGGCGGGAGCCAAACCTTTTGTGCCACAAAATATGAGTGGAAGACAAGGCAGGAGACCAGGGAGCTGGGAGGCAGGGCAGAGAAAGGACTGATGGGAACCAAGTTCATGCTAAAGATACTTGGCGGCAGCCAGGCCACAGGCCTGTGGCTGGGCGCCAGTCCCAACCGCGAGCCTCATTTCCATATGCAGGTCAGCCTGTGGCATGTTTATAGCCCGTCTCTGGGCAGGCATAGCTTTACCAGGAAGACTCAGCCCCTGAATCTGTGGGAGGGCAGCAGCCGTGGGCTGTGGGAGGTGGTGGGCTGCATGCCTTTGGCTGGCAGAGCACGGTTCCCATCAGAGTCAATTACAGGGCACACAGCTCCTGACGTGAGGTCAGGAAGCAGGCCCCGGGCACCTCGGGGATGTGTGAAGTGATGGAGGTGAGATCTATGTGTGGGGTTGTCCACACATGGCTGTGCGGTTATAAATACACACGGCCCACTCGTGGTGCACCGTGGTGCCCAAACAGCGTTGTGGGCAGCTGTATGTGATGTAAATACACACTGACAGAGCCAGTGAGGCTTGACTGGGACCTCACCAGCATCTCCTTCCATACTTTGAGGCAAATGCTGCACAGGGTAACCAGGGGCTGGGGCTCAAATACTAAGGGCCTGTTAAATTTGGAAGTCACAGTGAGAAGGTATGTGTGAGAAGAGCCAAGCTGAGCTGAGCCCAGCTGAGCTCGGAGTTTGAAGTATTCCTTTTAGTGTGTGTGTGTGTGTGTGTGTGTGTGTGTGTGTGTGTGTGTGTGTGTGTGTGTGTAGGCCAGAGGACACCTCAGGTTCTTCACCTGTTTTTAGAGGGTGTATAGGGGAGACAGGGTCTTTCTCTGGGCTGGAACTCACCAACTTAGATGAAGTTGTGAATCAGTGGGTGAAGGATCGGCCTGCTTCCACCTCCCCAGCGCTGAGACTACAAGCACACACCACCATGCCTGGTCTTTTTTTTTTTTTTTTTTTAAACAAAACGAACAAACAACCGAATGAATGAGTTCTAGGAAAGAAACTCAGATCCTCATGCTTGCGACACAAACACCTAACTGCCTGAGTTGTTTTCCAGCCCCCAAGTTTGCAGACGCACCCCCCACCCCCCCCGCATCTTCAAGCCATCCTTCCCCCTCTTTTCTCTCACCCTTCTAACACTACCTTGTGGACTGTGGCTCTGTTCCTTGCAAGTTGACCTCCACCCTTGCTATGAATCTCTATTTCCCACATAACCTTGACTCTATGCTCTCCAGACTCCGAAGGGGCTCTTTGCGGAGACTTCGTCCTTGACTTCTTCCTTCGTCTTCACCCGGCTGTGATAGTCATCCTTCAACACAGGGATCTGAAAACGGCCCACGGGTCTCATCTGGCCCACTCCCCAATTTTTTTTGGACCACAAACCAATACTACTTTAAAAATAGACATTTATTATTATTATTATTATTATTATTATTATTATTATTATTATGTGTATTTGACAGGGTGTGTGTGTGTGTGTGTGTGTGTGTTTGTGTGTGCCATGGCACATGTGTGGAGGCCAGAGGACAGCTTTGTGGAGCCAGTTCTCTCTACCTTTACATGGGTGCTAGGGACTGAATTCAGGTCATTAAGCCTTAGCAGCAAGTGCTTTTGCCTTCTGGGCTGGCTTGCAGGCCTGGTTTATTTTTTGAGACAGGCCTTTTCTTGTAGCACAGATTGGTTTTGAATGCAAAGTCCTCCTCTCTCAGTCTCTCCCTCTCTTTTGTTTTTTTTGAGACAGTGTTTCTCTGTGTAACAGCCCTGGCTCTCCTGAAACTCATTCTGGAGCTCATTGTGTAGACCAGGCTGGCTTCGAACTCACAGAGATCCACCTGCCTCTGCCTCCCTCTGCTGGGATTAAAGGAGTGCGCCACTACCGCCTGGCATCTCTCTCTCAGTCTCCTGAGTGCTAGGATTGCAGAAGTATACACTACCATACTTGGCCCCAAAACACACACACACACACACACACACACACACACACACACACACACACATTAAAGATAGAATCTCATTATGTAGCCTAAGCTAACTTTCATCTTGTGGACCCACTGCTGGGTAATCAGTGACACTATCTAATGACATCAGAGGGAGATGCCTTCAAAAGCATGGAGACTTTAGGCAAATGCAAGGTAAAGAGCATCTATAGTGGTCCATAGAGGATGGGGGGGGGGTCTATTCTGGGACATGGCTGTGTGAATGGACAGTGAGACAAGGAGACAGAAAATTCCCCAAAGCAGACACCAGTGTCCAGGAGTGGTTCTGTATATCAAGGAGGTGGGGGCTTTCGAGAGAGCATCCTTGTTTCTGGATCCTTCCTCTGGGTAATAGAGGTCAGATGGACTTCAGGATGAGGCTGAGTTCAGTTAGGACCTGACGAGGGTTGCACATGTGTTACAGGAGTGAGAGATCAGACCGAGACCACGCTTGGAGTTTTGTGATGAAAGGAGGAAGTACCTTTTGAAGACCCTTGCTGGCCTGCCCCAGCCTCTCAATGACTTGGATTAAACCAGACGATTTATAGCGACAGCTGCAAGCATGTCCCTTTGTCCAGCCGTGCAGGTGCCTGGAAGAACCAGAGGCTGTGGGGGAGGGCATCTGGCTTCCTGGAACCTAAAAAAATTTACTAGGATTATAACAAGTGTGGAAAAGCAGCACAAATCTCAGAGTTCAGCCTGAGGACTGTTCACAAAGTCCAAGAGTAAGAACGAGACCTTGTCAGCACCCTGGCACCTAGCTCTTTGGCATACATGGCCATTTTTTTTTTTTTTTGAAACAGGTGGCCAGGTGCTCTGCTAGTGGCCTGCCCTTGGCAAGGCGGGACTAAGGAAGGTCCACACTGCTGCCTAAGGTATCCAGGTATGGTTTGAAGTCATGAATGGAATAGGAAGCTCTCTTTGGACCAGGCTTACATCCTCTTTTGTCACTGCAAGAGCTAGATCCGCAGCCTGCCAATGAGTCATAGAACTGACAGGCTGTGGATGTCAAGCCAGGTCTTTGCACTACCAAGCCTGTGTTGAGTGGAGTCAGTCAAAGCCTTGGCCAAGTTTTCAAGTCTCTATGACCTGGGAAGTAGAGTCACTCACTGTAGGATCATTCTGATAGAGATCACAGAGGTTGCAGTTCCCTATTGAGCCTTTGCTCTGAGTCAAGAGCTGGTGTACACACCCCTTGCTCTCTTACAACTTGTCCTCCCACCCAAGCTGCTGCCTGGATATTTTCACAGGGATCATTTTATTCTTTAGATAATCATATATGTGAAATTCTAATTCAAAGACAATTCTTGTTCTCAAGGTCTTTTAGACTTATTTTATATGTACGGCTGTTCTACCTGCATGCGTGTATTTACACTATGTTGGTGGACTTTTCTGTCCCACCTGCTTGTTCCCAAGTAACCACATGGAGACTAATTAATTATGAAACCTCGGCTGGTAGCTTAGGCTTGTTGCTAACTAGCTCTTACAACTTAACCCATATCTTTTAATCTATGCTCTCTTCAGTGGCTCGGTTACCTTTACACTGTACCTCCCATTCCTGCTTCCTCTCCATCTGACTGGTGACCGCCTTTCTTCTTCCCAGCATTTTCTCTGCTCCAAAATCATGCCTACTATTGGCTGTTGAGCTTTTTATTAAACCAATCACTGTGATATATCTTCACACAGTGTCAAGGAATATTCCACAACATTTCCCCCCTTTTTGTCTAACTAAAAAGGAAATGTTTTAACTCTAACATTATAAAACTATAAACCATAAGAAAAATTATCAGGTAAGAATTACATTTACAATGTCCAGTTCATTTGTGTTTGGCATATTTGGAGCAAATACTCCATTATTTTTTTCTATCTTGATGAGTCCAAAGCTCTGTACCTAATTTATCTTCTATTGCTAAGGAAAACAGCTCCATCAAAGACCCCAGAAGAATATAATATTATCTTAGTAAACAGGAAGTCCAGTACAAACCACTTTGAAAATGACAGAGATATCTGACTGCCTGGATAGTCTCCCAAGGTTCCTCTTCAATGTTGGGGCATCATCTTCAGCCTACAGGCCAAGAATATCTGACAGACTTTTCTATAAAGCAGGAATTTTGAAGGACTATCCTACCTTGTCTTGGCAAAGTTCGGCAGTCACCTTTTTTGTGTGTCCTGCTTGTCCAGTTTGGACAGCATACTGTCAGCCATCAAGGCAAGGGAAGCCCCTTGCCCAAATGGCTAGTTTTGTCACATGGAAAGCAAATTCCATATGGAGTTTCTATGATGCCCATCATCTTCTCTGAAGTAAATTGATGCTGCCAGGAGCAGATGTGTCTCATTGTCATGAAAAGCCCTATATTAACAAAAAGGCTGCAGATCTAGCTCTTGCAGCTACAAAAGAGGATGTAAGCCTGATCCAAAGAGAGCTTCCTATTCCATTCATGACTTCAAACCATACCTGGATACCTTAGGCAGCAGTGTGGACCTTCCTTAGTCCTGCCTTGCCAAGGGCAGGCCACTAGCAGAGCACCTGGCCACCTGTTTCCAAAAAAAAAAAAAAAAAAAAAATGGCCATGTATGCCAAAGAGCTAGGTGCCAGGGTGCTGACGAGGTCTCGTTCTTACTCTTGGACTTTGTGAACAGTCCTCAGGCTGAACTCTGAGATTTGTGCTGCTTTTCCACACTTGTTATAATCCTAGATCTAAATGCCATATTCTGTAGGTCTTTGAAGAACCACCTATCTATCTAAAATATATCTCTGTTTGGCCTTGAAAACATACCTAACATGACTACAAGTTTGATTGTTATAGGTGGCTAACTACTAACCTGTATTTCTTTATTATCCTAAATAGTTTGTAGCAATAACTTTCAAGGACTAGAAATTTACATTATATTGTTAAATAAGCTGCATAGATAGGTGCAATACCTTAAACAAGAGTAAAAACATATGTACAGTATATTCTAATAAAAAATAACCTTAAATTTCTATCAATCTACAAAAACCCATACCAATGTGAAATATTTGAGACTAGTGGCTGTTTGAAAGTAGATTCAATAATCCACTCTTTTTATCTCTTCATTTCTATACTGTATCCCCCTTTTTATCTTCAGAAAGAGATCTTTGAATCTAACTCCTTTGTTTAGCTTTTTTTTTTTACCATGACCAATAACAACTTGTAACCAACCTCCCTAAATGATGACAAACATTTATAACCTGTTGAATGACCAAAAGCCATGTACCCTACCTATTGGGAAGATGGGTGTTGTGTTTTCTAGACTGCTCCCTGTTGTCTGGGGGCACTGGCATCTTTAAGAGGCCTTGGGAAAATTGGGATAATGGCCAAGTCCTGGGAGATTTAGCTGTATTATTTGTCATCTAGTTTCTGTGTAATGGGAAAGTGCAAGGCTTATCTGAAGTACTGGCTGGAGTAGTTTGTGAGGCTGGACCATCCCAGCCAGTAGCCTTGAAGCTGTTCTGGATGCAGAACTCTGAGGAAACTACAATAGAGGTGTTCTGAGATGCTGGGTCACCTGGGCCACCTGTTTTCATTGATGTCTGGTCCCCTTGCTCTGAAAACACACAAACTTTCAAAGGTAACACATATCTGCATTAACACAAGTATGGACTGTACATTGTACACCAATCAGCCAAAGATTATATTACCTGTCTTGTAGTTTTAAAAGTTTATTTCTTTATTCTTATTTATTCTTTATTTAAGTTTATTTCTGTAGCTAGGATTTTTAGGGGGTCTCCCCTGATCAAACCTGATCTAATTAACCTTGAATGAATCCACAGCCTTTCATTTTCTGTTGAAACCTCTTCTCCAATGCAACATATTTTTTGACTTCCATTTTGAAGTTAAGACATTTAAAAAATATACAGATTGGTTTAATTTAGCTGTTTCCATAATCCAATGTCTCTCAGCAGCTATCATTTATTCATCACCAATCAAAAAATTCAAAGACAACACAATAGCATACAGGATTCAGACTCCCTGTGTATTTCCCATTTCTATGTGGCTTATTTGTTTTTTTTTAAATTACTTTATTCTTTCTCTAAAGACTTTATTATTCTCTATCTATCTATCTATCTATCTATCTATCTATCTATCTCCATCTATCCATCTATTTATTTATTTTTATGACTGCCTATACCCCTTTTTCTTTAAGCATACACATATTGTTAAACACACTGTAACCCATTTAGAGGATTTTTTTTCCTGTCTAAATCTGCTTTACTGTGTATCTGTAATCTTTTATATCTGCATGAGCAAAATCTTAAACCACCAAGTAGCTTAGCTCATAGCACGCTGGTGGCTGGCTCTACCCACTTCTGTTCCCTGAGAGCCTAGCCTCATGGTGGAACCATGTGTGCTGTCCGAGCCATGTGTACTGCCCCAGATCTGGCATGTTTCTGGGTCCACGCTGCTGTAGGCATGTCTACCTACTCTCATGCCACTGAGTAGCATGCCACCTGCTGCTCATAAACCCCATTTAAATGCTCGGTAGCAGGGCCTCTTAAAAGAGCTGCACCTCTGTTTGCTGCTAGCACTGAGCCTACTGAGAAGCTGTGTTTGACTCCATGTTAAGCTTTTTAGGGTTTATGTGAAAATGAGTGCCTGGATGTTGGGTGCCATTTGTTGGCAGACTTTTTTGTCCCACCTGCCAGATCCCAAATAATCACATGAAGACTTCGTATTAATTATGAAGGCTCGGCCAGTATCTTAGGCTTGTTATTAACTAGCTCTTACAACTTAAATCAACCCATTTCTTTTAATCTACATTCTTTTATGTGTCTTGGTTACCTTTATTTTATAATGCACATGCTGCTTCCTATGCATCTGGCTGGCGACTTTCTGTGTCTCTGCCCTTCTTTTTCCCAGCATCCTCTCTGCCTAGCTATTGGCTGTTCTGCTTTTTATTAAACTAACCCAAGTGGCAAATCTTCACAGTGTACAAAAAAATTATTTCACAATTATTCCACAATATTGTGTGTGTGTCTGGTGCCTGCAGAGGCCAGAAGAGGGCATCATAGCTCCTGGAACTGGAGTTATACATGGTTGTGAGCCAACACGTGGGTGCTGGGAATTGAAACCTGGGTCCTTTGCAAAAGCAACAAATGCTTTAAACCACTGAGTCATCTCTTCAGCTCCAGTTCTTATTTTTAAATAGAATCTTATTTATTAGGCATTATTAGTGTGTATGTATGTGTGGGCATGCATGTATGCCATGCTGTATGTGCAGAGGTCTGAGGTCAGCCTTTGGAAGTTCTTCCCTTCTACTGAGGGATCCAGAAATGGAACTCAAGTCATCAGGCTTGGGTGGTAAGCACTTGTATCTGCAGACCTATCTCACTGGCCCCAAAGACAGTTCTTTAGAGTAGGTTTTATTTTCCTTTCATAAGCCCATCTTTCTCCAATAAGATCGGGGAGAGGAGCGAAACAAACCCTAGATTCTACTTAATCTAGGTAACCTTATCTTGAGCCAGCAAAGAATGGTGTCTTAGGGAAGTAATTTAAACTTGAATGATTGTGGTCCCTGTTCTATTTGTGGGGTGCTCCCTCATTTCTTGTTCTTTTCCAAGATGGTGACAGGTGAGGATCATGCAATGAAGGTGGTGGTCCAGGTGAATCTCAGCATCACTGGGTGTTTATGCCCTTGTGAGGGAATGGCTCTGCTTGTCACAGAGATGGGCTCCAGGACACATGTGATATGATTTTGGAGCAATGCTCTCTCTCTAACTCTGTTCCCATACAACACGTTTTTTTACTTCTTTTTTTTTTGACCCAGTAGCTAAGAGAAGGTATCCAGGAGAGGACAGCACTGAGGCAGAAGGTTGTGCTGTGGGATGTTGTCCTGTATGCTGTGAATATGTGTTGCTCTGATTGGTTGATAAATAAAATTTGCTGATTGGCCAGTAGCCAGGCAGGAAGTATAGGCGTGGCAAGCAGAGAGGAGAATTCTGGGAAGAGGAGGGTTGAGTCAGGAGTCACCAGCCAGACACAGAGGAAGCAAGGTGACAAGGCAGAACTGAGAAAAGGTACCAAGTCACACGGCTAAACATAGATGAGAATTACGGGTTAATTTAAGTTCAGAGCTAGTCATTAATAAGCCTGAGCTAATGGCCAAGTAGTTATAATTAATATAAGCCTCTGTGTGTTTGCTTAGGGGACGCGAGTGGGAGAGATTTGTGCCCCGGGACACAGGAAAACTTTGGGCTACAAGGTTGGGTCATGGTTGCTAGGCAAGATGAGCAGCAAAGACAGACAACACAGGCCACTGGCCACATTCCCCTCGTACTCTGTGGGGAGAACTCATACATCCCAGCTGCCCTTTCCCCAAGCTAGGAGTTCCTGCCATGAATGTCTATGTGTAGACATTGACCTTCAGGTAGAGGAGAGCTGATACCTTCCCTCTGAATCTGAATTTACTAATTAGCACCTTCCCACCCAGAACTCGGATGAACTGTGGGCCATTCTTTCCTGAAACTTGGGCCTGGTGTGTGAAACAAGTTGATGTCCTCATTGTCCTCGTGTCCTACATATGACCTCAACCTTCTCCCCAGGCACAGGAAGGAATCATACTCCCCCCATGATTGCTTCTACCAGATATAACGCCAAGAGGATGACATGCACTAGCCTGAGCCTCTGAGCCTACAGTTTCCTTGGTACTGTTCAACTGGTAAGGGGATGGTTGGTTCTCTAAGACACTGGGTAGCTTTTCAGGGATTGGTGGTGATGAGAGAAGATCTATGATGGGGCATTGAGGGAGTGTGAGTGTTCCAGGCTGGCAGCCCTGGTGTTGGAGAGCCAGCTTCGTCTAGACTCCTGTCTTGTTGGATGGTTGCTTTGGCCCCTAGGAAATTACAACTGACTTGAGCCCCAGACTCTGCTGGTGGCCAGTTTCTCCTTTCACATCTAACCACCACCAAATGAGGGCGACAGAGCCTCAGGCTGGACTTGCTCCTGGCGCTTGGGTAGGCAGAGCCCAGGGCACTTAGAGTTGTGTATGAAACAACCTCAGAACATGGCTGGAGTCTGGCCATGGAATGCCAAGACACACAGGACCCACTGTTCCAGCCCAGGTCTCCAGGGACTGGGGCCCCAGGGAACAAATACCTGGACACTACCTCCTCCCCAACAAGCTGAAAGCACTGTGCACAGGCTGGGGTTATGGAAGGTGGAATTGGGAATTGGGATGGAGCTGGTCCATGGGCTATGGAGTCCTAGTTGGGAGGACGCTGCACAGAGGTGAAGCCAGAGTCAATAGCTACCAGATAGTGGAACAATGTACCATTGTAAAGGAGCTCAGCAGAGAGGCCACAGTGAGGTGTCCTGTAAGATGAGCCTCAGGTTCCAGAGAGCGGAGGGGAGTCAAAGGCTGGAATGATCATCTGAGGGGCTAAAACAAATGCGGCCTGGGATGGTGTAGTAGGTTTCCCTTCACTGTGAGAAAATACCTGAGATAAACAGCGTAAGAGGAGGAAGGATTGGTTTAGGCTCATGGATTCAGAGGTTTTGGTTTAGAGCCACTGGGCTCTGTTGCCCTTGGTGAGGCAGGACAGCAGGGCGGGAGTACCGGGTGGTTGTAGAGACTGCTCAGCTTCTGGAGGCCAGAAGGGAGAAGAGAGCCGGGAAAGGGTGGGGACCAGCTCCAAGAGTCCCCAAAGTCAACAGCTCAAGCGCTGCCCGGAAGCTTAAGTCCAAAGTCTCTTCTGAGGCTCAAGGCAAGCTCACAGCGGGCGTTCCCGTAAAAATAAAAAGTTACGTACTTCCAAGACACAGTAACACAGAGTAAACATTCCCGTTCCAAAAGGACGGATGGGACCAAGGCAATGCCCAAATCCATCAGTGTAAAAGTGTGAACCGTTTGTAAATCATTTGTTTGAAGAAAAGATGCCCTCCCTTCGAGAGCGGCTCAGGAAGGACCCTCCCCCCCCCCCCCAGTGGATTGTTTCTCCAGGATTTGTTTCTTGTGTTCAGCTGTCTAGGGGCTCAAAGGCCATATGGCCACAAGTCAACAGGACACAGCTCCTGCACCTGCTGGTGAAGGAAGACCTTCTTGACAGTCTCACGATGATGGCTTTGCCTCCATATAGAAAGTGAGAGTCCTGGGCTCATGGAGGCGTCCATCAGGATTTCAAAAGAAAGTTTGGGAAACTAGGCATTGTGTGGCAGGGTTAGGATCCCTGCAGGCAGGCAGCTTCAGAGAGGGTGATTCGTGAAGGTTAACAGTAAAGGCAAAGATGCCATTGGAGACTCCAGGTAGTAAGACATGCCAGGGACATGGACCATCTGTTGAAGGAGGTCACAGGCAGTAAGTAGAAATAGCTTCCTCTCCCATTCCCAGACATAGCTACGTGAGCCGAACTCAGAAAGTTCCTAAAGGCAGGACTTCTCAAGCTCTTGGAAGGGTTTGAATATTGCCACCAAGTACATTGGATGCAAGATCTGGAGCTATAGGATTAAATATTGGCCCCCATGTGTTTCGGCCTCCCTTTGACCCAGTTCCTCCCAGCTGTTTTCCTAGCCTGCTCTTTGGAGTAGGAATGTATATGCTGTGCTCTGTATCTTGGGGATATATGACTACCCTTCTGTTTATTCTTACAGGGGTTCACAGCTAAATGTTTTCTTCAATCTCAGAGAAGACTTCAGACTTAGACTCATATGCAAGGGTTTTGAGCAAGGAACTGTGAAAGACTATGGGGCCTGGGGTATGGCAATGAACACCCGAAATTCTGGGACTCTGACAGGCCTCGCCCTACTCCCACCCCACCCACACCCCGTTCCCTCTCTCTTGTTAAAAACTGTTAGATTACATTCCTAAAACTAGCCACCAGGATCTATACCCTTATTTGGCTACTTCCTCTTCCCAAAGCTGACTACTAAAGTCCAGGTATCATAGTATTGGGGTCCAGCAACCAGAAGCCCCCTTTGGCTCACTTAATTAACATGCCCAATTAAACACCTCATCCTAACACGGGGGGTTCCTCGTGTACCTTTATAAACCGCCATTTTCCTATGTGCCACGTCTGCCTCCTTTCTATCCAGAGACACTCCTTTGTCCCCCTGGGACAAATACCCCTGCCCCCCCTCCCTTGTTCCCTCCTCCTTCTCCCTTGTCCTCTCTCTCCTGTCTTTGTCTCTTATTCCCTGCCCTTTGTTTCTCTGGGGCAAATAAATCTCCTTTGTGCTGAAAAGTTGGTCTTGGGCGTCCTGAGCTGATCCTGGTCCCTATACATCTTATGAAAACAGAATGCATTTTTTTGCACTGGAAACCATGATGGAATGCTATGGCTTTGATTTGGGATGTCCCCCAGAGGCTCCTGTGCTAAAGGACTCAATCCCAAGCTTGTAGCATTGTTGGGGATGGGTGGGAACTTGGAGGTGGGGTCCAGTTGGTAGAAGTTAGGTCACTGGGGACAAGCCCTTAAAGGGGATGTTAGGACCTCTCTTTCTCTTCCTTTTTCCTTTTTTACTCCCTGGCCACCAGGAGTTGAACAACCTCCTACACTACATGCTTCCAGCCATGATGTTCTGTCTCATGAGGCTCCCAAAGGCAACAGGGCTAAGTGGCCACAGACCGACAGCCATGCCCGATCCTACACCCCAGATAAATCTTTCTCCCTTGGAAGCTGCTTATCTCAGGTATTTTGTTGTTGTAACCAGAAAGCTCACTAGTAAAGATGTGGTGGAGGTTAATTTGGCCTCATCCATCTGTCCATCCACTCATCTGTTAATCTATCCATCTGATATGTCACTTAAAATTCAATAGCGCTTACAAAGCACCTGGACATGTACTTGAGCTGTGAGACAGTTTAAAGTAACGCAGGGCCAGTCTCTTTGATGGTCTCTATGTTCCAAATATAAGCAGTCTAAGGCTGAAGGTTTGAACAGTCACAATGGGAACACATGACCGTCTTGCATTAATATCCTTGTACCCATCTGAGTAACAGCAACAACCGCTGTGTTTAAAAAAAATTCTTTTATTTAAATTCCATTTTTATTATTTTCAAGTGTGTGTGTGTGTGTGTGTGTGTGTGTGTGTGTGTGTGTGTGTGTGTGTATGTGTGTATCTGTGTATAGGTATGTGCCTATCAGGGCAGGTGTTCAAGGAGGCAGAGGGGTTGGATCTCCTGGAGCTGGAGTTATAGGTGGTTGTAAGCCACCTGATGTAGGTTCGAGAAATCAAACTCAGATCTCTGGAAGAAGCGTGATGTGCTCTTAATTAATGAGTCATCTCTCCAGTCCTTCATTGTGTCTTTAAATATCTACTGTAGATGTACCAACTAAGTGTTGTACATGCATGATCTTATTTCATGTTCATGAAAGCATCATGAGAGAACCACGATCTGAAACATTTAAGAATTTTATTGAAGTGGTTAGGGAGAGGTAGGACAGGGACAAGAATGGGATCCAAACCTGGAATCTGTGTTCCTATACGCCTGGGATGCTGGAGGGGTCTTTTAAACTCCTGAAGACCTGCAATGGTGTCTGTTTAGTGGGGTCAGTTAGCTCTGGAGGTGTGGCTCAGTGGTAGAGCACTTGCTCAGCATGCGTAAGATCCTCACAGAAACAGTAACAAGCAAGTGGTTAAAAACATTCCAACACTGAGCAACTCCAGTTAGACCTATGGAGAAAATCAAAGCACCCTCTATTTACAAAAGGAGCTGTGCATTTGTCTGGTCACTTGTGAGGCTTTGAGCTCACACCATTGCTTTGTGCGTTTGTGTAATTGTACTGAATTCCTAAGCTATGAAGTTGTGATGGTGGAGAGAGTGGTCCAGATAAGACATTTGGACCCATACATGGTGTGTACTGAGTGCTTAGTAAATGCGGGCCATTTCATTACCCAAGGTGCTATTTCCCCAAAGATTCCCACATCTACATACTTGCAAAGCCGATGCTGCAGCCTCTTTTTATTGGACAAGAGACTATACACACAGAGAGTTTGACCTCCTAGGGTTGTTCAACGATGCTGCCATGTGCGGCAGTGGGCTGCAATTTTGGGGAGAAACGGAGAAACCAGGCTTGCTGAGCACGAGGGGCTTGAGACCTAATGGGTGCAGGGTTGGTGTGAGAGGCTGCTCCTCTGCTGCACTCTCTCCTCAGAGCTTACCTGCCACCATGGCCAACTTCCCCCATCTAGGAGTCAGTGTTCACTCCATGGCTGGTTCGTGGTCCCTGGTCAATCCCTCCTTCTGCTGGGCCCAAGTGCTCTCCTGCAGAGCAAAGGTGATGTCTCTGCATCTCGGGAGCCTGGAAACTGGTACCCACCAGCTATCCAGTAAGTCTGTCTTCAGGAAGAAGAGGGAATTGCTCTGGCCTTAAAATAATGACGGTGTGGCCCGTGTATATGTGATGTCACCAGTGGCAACTAGTTGAATCCATTCAGTGTTTGAGATCCTCCTTGAGAGCCATCAAAGAGTTGACCAGGAAGGATCAAGCTGCTCCTGGAAGGGATGGGTGGGGCAAGGGTGTGGAGACCCAACCAGGATCACAAGACTGATTGGGATTGCTTGTGCCTGTCATTCTTTTTTTTTTTTTTTTTAAGCTTTTGAGCTTTTTGAGGTAAGAGAGTATTATCAGTTTGTTTCTGTGTCCGAGTATCTGAGCACAAAGCCAGTAACAAAGATGGGCAAGTCCATGCGTTAACTGTGGCCTGGAAAATGGGTAAGGGATCTGCCACTGCAGACCTTTGGGGACAGCAAGCCTGTGGGGACAGCAAGCCTGTGGGGACGACAGCCTTGTTCTCCCTGAAGCCTCTTCCTTCCAAGCCTCCCCTGGCCGCTTATCTTCACCATCACCCTCCCCACCCCCATCCCGTTCCTTCCCCTCACCCCTCAAGAGAAGAAACCTGAGGGGACAGAGCGCTGAAGAGAGTCGCCTGCCCAGATCTGATCAAGACACAAGTGAGAGGCAATGATTTGTGAAGAAATCCTGGTCCTGGCGAATGGAATTTTCCCAAAATAAATTCATGTAAACAACTTCCCACAAAGAGGCAGTCAGGGGAGCTGGGTGTGTAAACAGTGGGAACAGTTGAAAGTACTATGGGCTCCAGGGGTGCCCTGTCGTCTGGAGGGGGGCTGTGGGGAGACTCCCTTTAGCAAAACACCTTTGGCTCCAGTCCTTCTGACATCATAATGTCAGCCAATTCATTAAAAAAAAAAAAAAAAAAAAAAAAAAAAAAAAAAAAAAAAAGGTCCTTATTTTAGTATCATCCCCCAAACATAGCAAGGCCACTTGGTAGCTAAAGATGGATTTTACTTAAAAATTTTTACTCCATTTCAAACCAAATCAACCGAGAAGATGGCGTGCATGTGTAGAGAAGGTGGGAACTGGGTTGGGGCCATTGGAGAAGATGGGTGGCTAGAGAAATGTCCTTTGGTGCCCTGGGACAAATCTGAGTGAACTCACCATTCCTAGAATTAAGACGAGATCTGCTCTTTTGTAGACACTCAGAAGGACACTGAATTCCTGTGGCCCGGATGTCTCTGGCTATGGCCCAATGGGGGCCTGTGGAAAGCTGGATGGCGTAGAGTTGAGCAGACCAAGTTTCCGGAGTGAAGTGTTTGCGGGGCATCTTCCTGGGACACGCCTTTCCCCCAGACATTTTTCCCAACCAAGGCTGACTTGCCCAAACCCGAGCTGTTTTCAGGGTCTGGGTTTGATGAGTTTTCCTTCCTCCCATAACCATGGGCCTAGAGACAGGAGACACACACTCGAGTTTGGCTGGGCCACTGTGACACCACTGTAAGACTTCCAGCAACTCATCTCATTTCCCAGAGCCTCAGATCGCTCATCCACACGGCAAGGATCCGGAAAAGCCATTCCAGCCCAGTGGACTTCACACAGCTGCAAAGCTCAGGCTGTGGGGGGTAGGGGGGAGCTTCGAGGTTCTAGGATTTTATTTGTCATCATGAGTATCACTCCAGTCTTGCTTAAGTTCTATCTTGGATCAGTTGGGCTTTGATGAGAATTCACCTCTGTATGTATGCACAGGACCAGGGAATCCGAAGTTGAGAGGAGGGTGCCTGAGCCACTGGAGCTAAGGGACAGAGGGAAGATGAGGCCGGTAGGAGATCAGGATTGCTCTGCTAGCCTTTTCTGGTAGCCAAGTTTCAATCTGTGTCTTCATTTTCTACCTCCTGGGCAGTAGGACCGTGTAGTTCCACTTTTCCATGTGACTTTACAGCATCCTCCCACTGTGGGTGGATGACATCTTCCCATCCCATCCACGTCGGCTTGGCTACCTGATTTGTTTGGCCCAATGAAATGCTAGAGGCCTGTTCAGAGGTTTGAAATATTCTTGTGCAACATTGCCTCTGGTGCTCCTGGGATCTGCTGTGAGAAGAACATTCCCTGGTCACTGCAGGTCCAAGAAGAATGTGTGGAGTCACGGATAGGTCTGAACCCAACCCAGAGCTCAGAGCCAAGCCAGCTGACCTGCAGCCAACTCATCTGAGAGTGACACACATAAGGGTTTGTTACTGTAGGTCACTGAGCCCTGGGAAGGGCTATGATGGTGCATTCTTGCCGTTTGATACTCTGATAATGGCCACGAGGCTAACACATGCATAATTCCGTGGCAACTGAGATTTGCAAAGGAAGATGGGATATGGATGTGCATTTGTTTCCATTAACGTGGTACCAGGAAAAGTGAGGAGGACTGCCCTAATTAGAAGCTGCCCCTATGGGAAATATCATGTCTCCTGCATAGGGAGAAGAGTATGTGTAAGACACTGTGAAGTTTCCTGAGGAGAAGAAGTTAGTTTCTCTGAAGTCGGATCATCTCTAGCTTAAATTCTGACTGGGCAGCACCAAAATGTGAATTTAGATAAGCAACTATTTTCCTGCATCTTAGGGGCTTTCTTTTTTCTTTCTTTCTTTCTTTCTTTCTTTCTTTCTTTCTTTCTTTCTTTCTTTCTTTCTTTCTTTCTCTCTCTCTCTCTCTCTCTCTCTCTCTCTCTCTCTCTCTCTCTCCCTCCCTCCCTCCCTCCCTCCCTCCCTCCCTCCCTCCCTCCTTCCCTCCCTCCTTCCCTCCCTCCCTCTCTCTCTCTCTTTCTTTCTTTTTGAGACAAGGTTTCTCTGTGTAGCCCTGGCTGTCCTAGAACTCACTCTGTAGACCACTCTGGCCTCGAACTCAGAGATCCACTTGCCTCTGCCTCCCGAGTGCATACATCATCATGCCTAGAGGTGCTTCATCTTTGAAATGAACATGTGACCATTTTTGTGAGAGGGACATGTTGTATGGGCATTTCTGGTATAGCACCTTCCACTTGGTGAGTACTTAATAAAGCTAATTGATTTTTTAGCTATTATTATTTCTCCTAATTTAAAAAGTTACTGTTATGTGTCTGTGTTTTGCCTCCATGTACATCTGTGTATCATATGTGCGCCTGGAGACTCTGGAGGCCAGAAGAGGACATTGGATCCCCTAGAAGTGGAGCTTCAGATGGTTGTGAGACACCATGTGGGTACTGGGAATTGAACTCCCGTCTTGCGGAACATTCAGTGTTTTTAACTGCTAAGCCATCTTTCCAGCTCCTGAGCTATTCTTCTTGATTTGAAGTAATATTGATACAAATTGAGCAGTGTCCCCATTAAGGATCAAACGTTGAAAGCTGTGACTTTAGGGATATGCTGGTCTCTGAGAGGAGAGTCATCATCATTCCCCTAGGTAAGGACCTCCAGGTAGCCTGGGCCAACTGATGTGATGATTCCCCCAGATATTCTCACACCCTGTGCTTGCTCCATCATGGGGCCTTTGTCTCCTTCATCTTCCCCAGCAGCGTGGACCACTAGGCAACATGGCTGCTTTGGCTTGGGGAAGGGGTGTGGCACCGGAGTAGAGACAGAACCATTTGTTTTAGGACTGAGATTTGTGAGTTGGGTTCTGTAGGCTTTGGCCATGGAGCGCATGCTTCATTTTCCTTGTGTTGGTGGAAGGACATGGCATCCATGCTCTAACTTTCTATTTGTTTGCACGTATGAGTGGTGCATGTGGGTGTGTCCATGTGCAGGCTGGGAAACAACCCTGGTGCTGTTCCACATCGTCTACTTTTTTTTTGTTTTTAAAGATAAGGTCTCTCACTGGCCTGGAGCATGCCAAGTAGGTTAGGCTGGTGGTCCAGTGAGCCCGAGGGATCAGCCTGTCTCTACTTTGCCAGTGCTGGGATGACAAGTGCTGGCCACCATGCCTGGCTTTTTTCAGGTGAGTTCTGGTGATCACACTCAGTTCCTTATGTTTGCAGGGCAAGCTCTTTACTAAGGGAGCTTCCTCCTTAGTCCTCCAAATGCTTTTGGGGCTGGCTGTCCTTCCCCATCCTCCCCAGCCGAAGCCTCCTCTGCTGCTTCTGACAATATTAAGGCAGAGGTCATAGCACCTGGATGTTTCCTCTGAGGCACGTGATTCGGTTTTGCTTCTCACAACTTCTACAGGGAAGCAGAACCGGCTTTTCAGCCCCCTTGTGGGAGAAGCTGCATCTTGGCCCATGAACTCAGATGTGCAGATACCCGGCAGGAATTAGAGTTCCAGTTTCTGCTCTGTTGTAGGATTAAACTTGACCACTGGTCAGTTCTCTTCCCCATGGGTCCTTCACTGCCCATGCTGCTTCTCTTGGAGATTTGCTAGAATTCAGTCACGTGCTCATGTTTGTCTGCAGAAGCATCTGGGGAATGGAGTCTACCTGTATGCCCAGAGTCAAGGAGACTGGTAAACAGCTAGGCTGTCTATGCCACTCTGTTGGGTTTTTTTGCATGCGTGTGCACCCACATGTCTGTGCACGCCAGAAGTTAATGTTGGGGTATCTTTTTTTTTTTTTTCAGAGCTGAGGACCGAACCCAGGGCCTTGCGCTTGCTAGGGCAAGCGCTCTACTACTGAGCTAAATCCCCAACCCCTGGGTTATCTTCTATCCTTCACCTGACGCAGTCTCTCACTGAGCCTGGAGTGTGCCCATTTGGCCACACTGGCTCCGTGCTGGGGCTCTAACTCAGGTCAGGGTTCATGAATGGCAAGCCCTTTACCAGCTGACCCGCCCCCTTTAACCCCACATTGTTACTTCTTTGTACGGAGATGCTAATCTTGGATCCAACAGGCAAAATTCTGACTCATCTTGCAGTTGTTATGACCTGAGACCTTGGCCCCCTCTTTGGTTTCCATGTAGTTTTCTTTCCTGAAGAGACGCGATGCAAAATTACCTAGTGAGTAAGGAGCCCGATAAACAGACAGCATTTTTAGGAAACAGGCTAGTGACTGTTTCTCACTCCTATACCGACACTTGTGTAGCCACTAAATCACGGAGATGGGGCCTGGTCTTGAATCCAGGGCTCCATAATACAAAAGGCCTCAGTCCTTCCCTTGAGCTATAAGAATTCAGGAGAACCTGAGCTCATCTATTCTCTGATGGGTGATGTCTGGATAGACTTTGGGATGTAGTAGGGATGAAACAGGCAAGCTCAAAAGACCTGAGAACTTGACCTGGCAATGGTGGGTGCATGCCTTTAATCCCAGCACTTGGAAGGCAGAGGCATTTTTGAGTTCAAGGCCAGCCTGGTCTACAGAGTCTTTAGCAGGAATCTGTTTCCCAGTCTATCTCCCTGTCCCGTTTCTGGTCTCAGCTCTTTTTCATCCTCCTTAAGCAGCACCCTCTGTACTAACCCTCTTGCTCCCCAGGGCTCCCTGCCCTGCTGCTGCTGCTGCTGCTGCTGCTGCTGTTGGGGTCCAGTAGCTACCAAGACTGATTGTCAGTCACTGGTGGCTTACAATCAACATTTCACTCGGCTAGAGCCTATTGCACACTCCTATATTCTATGCCATGTTTTGTGAACTTCCAGGGTGACACACTGAAGGGACATTGTGGGTATACGCCTTCACATTACTTCATAAATGTATCTATATGCGTTCTTACTCCCAAATGCATATTCCCTCAGGTGTTTGGTTTTTTTGATAGTCCAGATTCTCTCATGGAACTATGTGCCTGGCGTTGCCACAGTGGACTTTTGGTCTCCCTGTTCGTCTGGTTCTTCAGTCTTCATTCACCTGAGTTAAAGATCTTCATCATCCCCTCTCTGTCACCTCCCACATCCAGCCCACCATCAAGTAGGTTGTTTGTATTTGGGGGTGTATCATTACCATCCCAGCTGCCTCTCTGGTTACAGCCACAAACTGTGTTGGCATACTCTGTCCCCCTGGCCTTCCACTGATGGAGAGTGAAATGTTTGATCTCTCCTGTGGCCTCAGGGGGGTAGTCTCCAGCTTGCTTTTCCAACCCTCACTCAGGTCCTTTTTCTCCTGCTGGCCACATGGCAGCTACCCCGGGCTCTCCTCTCCTAGTTCCTGACGACGGCTCAGTGTTCTTGGCCACCTACAGGTTTTGGCATCCATCCCCATAGCTCATCACCTCGATCCTGCACATCCTTTTCGTCTCAGCTTAAATGTCACTGCTCCTCGCCTAATTCCGTTGCTTCCTCTTGGTCGTTCTAGTCTCCCTGTTAACACTACCCATTTCCCCCTCAAACTGCTCACAGTTGGCGATTACATAACCCTTCCTCTGCTGACTGTAAACTTTGTACGACAAGGACCGAAACTTGGGGGTTCACGATGGCAGTCCAGACTTGGCACATAGTAGATGCTTAAGAAACAGTGCTTGTTGCACGGTAGCTAATATTTAGCAAGCTCTCATGTGTGCCCGGCAGTCTTTCAAGTCTGACTGTGCTATTGCGTTTTATTTAATCCTTACCATAACCTTATCTTTTCTTCTGTAAGGAAGTGGAGGCCCCGAGAGTTTTAAGCAACCAGTGCAAACCCATCTGACTAGGAAGTTGTAAACTTGGATATGAATTCCAGGCCCACGTTTTTTATTGCCTTGCTCTCTGCTGAAGGGTGGATGTGCCCAGTAGGTGTGCAGGAAATGGAGCTTCCAGGGGCGGTGGGGGGAGGAGGGGGCACGGGTAGTTCCCTCTCACTTCCCTTGGAATTTATGAGGAGAGATCCTGGGAGTCTCTGGGTCTCCCCCCTGTAGTACCTCCAGGAGGCTGGCTGAGGTTTCAAGAGCAGAAGGTTGTCATTGAGAAGGTCGCAGTGGAGAGAAGCGTCCCTGCTGAGAGGATTGGGGCAGAGGGTGTCATCACCGCCTAACAATGTGAGCAGAGAGGGGCTGGCTGGGCATGTTCCGGGTGACCAGTGATTCTCCACTTTCCTAATGATGAGACCCTTTAATATAGTACCTCACGTTGTGGTGACCCCAACCATAAAATTATTCCGTTGCTACTTCATGACTAATTTTGCTGCTGTTATGAATTGTAATGTAAACATCTGCTGTGAGACCCCCCAAAGGGGTCGAGACCCACAGGTTGAGAACCACTGCTGTGGTCTCTACAGGAGAGTTTCTTTCTCTGGGACCCTTGGGGAAAGGGGACTGAAGGGGACAAATAAATCTTAAACATGCCATTGAATTAAAATGTGTTCCTGGAATCTACAAGCAGGGAGGCAGCTTAGAAGGAGCTGCGGGCAGGTGGGGAGGAACTTCTCGGCTGCTCTGCCCTGTTTCATCTTGGCCCCTCTCTGTCCAGTCTGCCTCTAAGGAATGTCTTCTGCAGTCCCAACCATATACCATGTGCTCTCAGCACCATCCTTGCCCAGGCTGATCACAGCCTCCTTGAGGCCAATGATAGGATTATTCACTCTTGGTTTTCCAGGTCCTTGCACTGTGCCTGGGATGCAGTAAGTTTTCATATGCTTGATGAACGGTTAAATCATTTCATCTTCCCCAGCTTGCATTAGGTATTTCTTGCTCTGTGTTGCTTTTCTAAACAGTGTATAACTCAACAAAGTACCTGGTCCTTGAAGTATGTGTTTATTCTTATCACTTGCTTTGTTGGGGTTGGGAACCACATTAAATCTTGGTATCTCAAATGCTGTAGGCTATGTGCAGGCATGGATGATCTCCTTCCTTTGCCTTTCTCAAAGAAGCCCAGCTCTGATAGGTTCTTCCTGAACTCACCTGGCTTTGGAACCATGTCTCTGGAAGGTGAGGAAAAGGAATATCATGTGACTCACAGGATGGATGGTTGGATGTCTTCTCAGGGCATATGGGACATGTTTCAGGTACCTCTTAGGGTCAAACACAATTTTAAAAATACTGTTAAATCTCTAACAAATGTCTGTCATTGGGATTATATTTTTCTCATTCTTTATATCTGCAAATAAAGTATTGTTTCCATTATACAGATTAAAAAGTAAGCTAGGGAGAGAATTGTCTTTTCTAAGATAGATGGAACCCAGTGTCCACCTTCATGGACAATATCAGCTGTTATTTCTTTAGAGGGAGCTACATAGGTCAGCTAATGTTCCCTGCCTAGCTTTGGGGTCTCTTTCAACCAATTCTCATTGGGGGAGCAGTCTTCATGTGATATGAGAGTTATATGTCCAGGCTGAGAAGTGGTCTTTGGTGACATGTGCCAGATCTCATGATGACCACCAGGTGGTGCTGTTGGCCCAACATTTAGTCATGCCAAAGCTTGGCCTTTTTCAAGGGGAACATTGGAACAGATCAAGAAAAACCTTACCCTGTTTTGCAAGAATTACCAGACCCTGACAGTTGTCATCTGCCTAAATTGTGTGTCCTGTAACTCACCCCATTTGAATCTCGAACCACCCAAGGGAGTTGTCATCTCCATTCCACAGAGGTCAGGAATTTAAGTAATTGGAAGTAAGCTCTCAGAACTGCTTGGGCCTCAAAGGGAGCAAGGCCTGATCTGAGAGGGGCAGAGCCTCTGACTGAGCTGCCCTCTGTGTTTCAGGGGACATGCCTCTTCCTCAGGCCCTTGGAGTACTGTGTTTTTAAGAGCCAGTATGCGCAAGGGGCCCCTGGGAGGATCTGGGCATCTTTGTGTATAGGTGGAACTCTGTACCCCTTTCCCCTTGAGAAATGATGTTATTTCCTTGCCTCAATGGGTCCCCTGGAGGGAAGGGCACATTCACTTTTTAGTTATAGAATATGGTCCCTCTGGAGGATGTCCCTGCATCTTCTTGCTTCTGGACTTACAAGTCAGCTAGCTCTCCCCCTCCCCTTCCCCCCTCCTCTCTCTTCCTCTCTCCTCCCTTCCCCTTCCCTTTTTCTTCATTTCTTCCCTTCACATTCTCATGTACCCCAGGCTGGCCTTGAACTTGCTATGTAGCTAAGGATGACCTTGATTTCCTAATCCTCCAGCTTCTACCTCTCATTTGCTCAAATTACATCCCATTCTGCTGCCCACACCATGCCACTACTCCCAATTTATGTGGTGCTGGGAATCAAACCTAGGGCTTTATGCACTCTAGGCAAGCACTCTGCCCGCTGAGATAAATCTCCAGTTCTCACTTTCTCTTTTTATGTCCTCATGTTTTCATGATGACAGATGCTGACCTCTGGCAGCAGTTGTAATAAAGCAGATGTGAAACTCAAATGAAGGCTCTCTGGGACAAAAGGACATATAAGAGAAGTAGATCTCTCATCCTTTTAATTTTTTTACATTTATTCATGTGCATGTATGTGCACATGTATGTAGACACCCACATGCCACTGTGCAGTATGTGGAGGTCATACTTGTGAAAATCAGTCTTCTTCTTTTCTCACACGATTTCTGAGGATCAAACAGGTTGTCAGTCTTGGCGGCAAGCACCCCTTACTTGCTGAGACACCTCACTGACTTACTGATACCAGAATAAATATCAAAGGGATTGTTCAGCTCCTGAGGTCTTGGGAGAACAGGAAGGTTGGAACGTGGTCCTGAACAGTCCCACTGGCCAGCATGAGGGGAGCATTCACAGATGATTTAGGGTGTGCAGGGGATGGTGAACAAGCTGTTCTGAACCCTCAAGGAGCCAGGGGGGAGGGAAGAGTGGTCCTGATGTTGTAGGTAAGGAGGGAAGAGTGGTCCTGATGTTGTAGGTAAGGAGGGAAGAGTGGTCCTGATGTTGTAGGTAAGGAGGGAATACACAGCAGCGTGGCTCAGAGCGTAGCCTCTGAAGTTAAATAACAGGTTCAAGTCAGCCTGGCACGTTGGCACATCGGTTCTAGGCATCCCATTCTGAAACCACCTGCCTTGAACCCACAGGAGCCCCAAGTGGGGGAGAGCCTACAAAATTCATTGAGCCAAATGGCTCGAGCTCCCCAGGGGTCTCCCTTGAGGAGACCTTAGGACTGTGGGATGTGCCTGTGTGCTCAGCATTTATCAGGGACTACGGGGATCCAGCCCCTTGATAGTCCTCTCCCAGGGTCTGGGAAGAATCTACAACCAGCTGATAATTCAATTGTTGATGAAATGAAATGAATCTACGTACACACTCCTTAGTCCATACGCTTTATTCTTCTGAGTCAGTTCTCTCTCTACACAGCTTCTATTCTGCTCTCATGCCTGATTTCTTTCTACATTTATCTGCTGTCCCCTCTAGGTTCTATCTTAATTCTCTCATTAATTCTGCCTCATCTAGGCCCTTCTCATCTCTTTCTTACCCAGCTAGTACTTTCCCATCTGGCTCTTCCTCATCTTCCATCTCGTTCCTCTAGTACTCTTTTCTAGCTCTTCAATCCAGTTCTTCCCCATCTCAGTTTGTTCCTCTCCAGTTCTTACCCGTCTAGTTCTTCTGTTCTCTTTTCTCCTCCTTATTCTCAGTCTCCTTATTCTCTCAGTTCTCCCCCAACTCTCCCAGGAATCCAGTTATAAACCCATGCAATAGCAATCCTCTGGCCGAGCAAGGTCACCAGGCTTGAATTCTTATAGGGTCATAAAGGCAGATAAGAGTTTTCCTCAGGCAGTGACCACCAGGCTTTCTTTTACAACCCAAAAGAAGAGTGGTAAAGGAGGAGGTCAACTGAGAGCTAATATTGGTTAGTATTTCAAAAAGGGAATTTATGTGCTCAATCTACATTCCTAGAAGTGGTTAGATAAGAAGTTAGGAGTCTATAATGTTAGTAAAACTGTATAAGAAAGGAGAATCTCAGCTTGAGTTGCACAAGAAATAAAGCTATCCGCCTGACCTAGGAGACATAGGGTATTCCATAGGGTTTCCATGAGGGTATTATCTTAGTTCAGGAGATCATTTGGCCTTGGATGCTTGATAGGTATTTTAGATAAATGCACTGTTAGTTCTTGGAAGCACACAAGAAAATCATTTTAGGAACCAGCTTTTATATATATATATATATATATATATATATATATATATATATATATATATATATATATATACATACATACACATATATCATATACATATATACATACATATATGTATATATATACACACACACAAAAGCTAAAATATCACCAAGACTTCTTAAGCCATGGCTTGACCTTTGGAAAAGTCCTTGGCCTTTGACCCTTGCTCTTCATGCTCTGCTCTAATGCCTCACTTTGGGTCATGGGGCCACCATCTGGGGACTCCCTACAGGTCAGATTGCTAGAACCTCTTCCTCTACAACCATCTTTTTTTTTTTTTTCTCTTCTGAATGATCACATAGAAAATATCTGCATAGAATCCAGTGTCTCCCTGGTCACCAAGAAAGCAGCAGACCCCAAGTTTCTGCCAGGTGGACTTTTATCTTCCAAATGCCAGGCTCCCAGTGGTCTGCTCTGGCTTGAGGATAAGGCTTCTGGGAAGCTGAGCAAGGAGCTGACGTTTCCCTGTGCAGTGGGCTGGCACCAGGCACGTCCCAATTATTGCTCCTATGCCACACAGCAAGCTGTCTCACAGTGAGTTGCAAGCAGAGAGACGGATGAACTTCAGTTTACTTAGATGCAAACTATCTGAACTCAAGTCGGAGCCTAGACCTTGAAGTTCCTCCCTCACTGCAGGCAGTCCTGGAGGCTGGGGTAGCACACTGAGAGCTCACAGTGTGTTCCTTTCCCATGGCAGAGATGACCAGTGTCCACAGACTGACCATGTTACAGACACCAAGTGTGTTCCCTCTGGCTCAGAAGGCCATGCGTCCAAAACCAAGGTTGCCTCCCTTTGATGGCTCCAGGGAAGAATTCCTCTTTGCCATTTTCTGATTCTGGCAGCTCAAGTGTCCCTTAGTATTGGGCTACATGTCTTGGCTTCCATCCTCACAAAGCCTTGTCTTCACGTGTCTCTCTGACACTTGTCATTAGCTCTAGAACATCTGTAGAGAAGCTGATGATCTCTTATGATGTGCTTTCTCCTCGTGTCCAGGGTCCCTTTTCCTAAATACACTAGCGTGCAGATGTTCTAGAATATGGGCATATTTTGTGGGGCACACCCTTAGATACTGGAAGCTCAAGGACATAAGTTTGTACCCACTGTGGAAAGCTTCTAGCCAGGAAGAGTTAACCAACACACAGGGGGGTTGTACCTCTGGGGAGAGGTAATGAATGGGGATTGGACTGAGGGTGACAGCCTTTGGGCACTGCAGACATAGTGCCAACCATATGTGTTGGTTACTTTTGTGTCTCTGGAGCCTAAACCCCCGACAGAAACATCTTAAAGAGGGAGTGGGTTATTTGGGTTCAATCGCAGGGAAAGCCTGATTGAGCATCTCGGGGATGGCAGCGGGAGCGTGTGACCGAGACTAGTCACATTCAGTCTGTCACCACAGGAAAGGCCTGGGCAAGAGTCTCCATGATGGCAGCGGGAATGTGTGACCCAGACCGGTCACATGGTGGCAGACCAGGAGGCAGAAGCAGGCACCAGACTCTGGCCCACCTTAGTTACCTGCTTCTCTAAGCCAAATGTCGACTCTCATCTCTCTCTCTGTTTCCCGAGCAGGGATGCAGTGTGGCCATCAGCGTCACACCCCCGCTGTCACAGACAGAGCCACCCGAGTGCCCCACCTTTCCCACCATTGTAGACTGACTTTACTTTTCAACAATGAGTGAAAACAAAATGTCCCTTTTTAAAAGGTTTGTGTGTGTGTGTGTGTGTGTGCGTGTGCGTGCGCGTGCGCGTGCGCGTGCGCGTGCGTGCGTGCGTGTGTGTGTGTGTGTGTGTGTGTGTGTGTGTGTGTCAGGCATTTTTAATAGGCTTTTGAAAAAAAAAGCAACGAGCTGTCACTTTTGTTTTAAAACATAATGAAGAGACTTAAATAGAGAAGTGTTTAGGACCTATTCAAGAGTCACACAAAGGTTGAGAAAGTCTTTGGTGATAATTACAGGTCGGCTCTGTGTCCTACTTTCGTTCCATGACTAATAGCAAGCCTTTTACCAGGAATTTTTTTTTTTGTTTGTTTGTTTTTTTGTTTTTTGTTTTTTGTTTTTTCGAGACAGGGTTTCTCTGCATAGCTTTGCGCCTTTCCTGGAACTCACTTGGTAGCCCAGGCTGGCCTCGAACTCACAGAGATCCGCCTGCCTCTGCCTCCCGAGTGCTGGGATTAAAGGCGTGCGCCACCATTGCCTGGCCTAACAGGAATTTTTAATCTTTACTTTTGATTTTGTATGTATGAATGTTTTGCCTACTGGTGCGTGTGTGTGTGTGTGTGTGTGTGTGTGTGTGTGTGTGTGTGTGTGTAGCACTTGCATGCAATGTCTGTGAAGGTCAGAAGAGGGCGCTGGATCCCTTGGAACTGGGGTTACAGATGGCGGTGGGCTACCAGGTAGGTGCTGGGCATCTAATCCAGGGCCTCTGGGAGAGTGTTCTTCACTGCTGAGCCAACTTTCCGGCTTCGAGGTCAGGTATTCTTGTCACAACAATGAGGAACATAACCAGTCCCAGGGCTGTTCTTTCCATTCCATTGTAATTGCTATTATTATTATTTGTTTTGAAGTTTTGAGGATTAATTCCAGGGCCTAATGCATACTATATAAATGCTCTAACATTGAGCTACACCTTTAGCCCATGAACCTGTTTTGAAGATAATGAAAGCGAGGTTTAGTGAGGATAAAATAGTGGTCCATATTTCTGGACTAACAGGCAATAGACACAGGTCTGTTGGAAGCTAGATATGTCTGATTCAAGGTTGAGGCCAGGCTGGCCTCAAATTAGTGATCCTCATGTCTTACCTCAGCCTCCCAAGAGCTAAGATAACTGATGTGTACTACCATGTCTAGCTTAGGAATAGGGATAGTATTTGTGGTGTGTGTGTGTGTGTGTGTGTGTGTGTGTGTGTATGTGAGAGAGAGAGAGGGGGAGAGAAAAAGAGGGAGAGAGAGAATGTATATGGGGTATATATGTGGAGTGTGTGTACGTGAGTGTGTATGTAAGAGCACATGCACATGTACTCCTGTGTGTGTGGTGGTCAGAGGCCAAACTTGGGTGTTGTTCCTTAGGAGCCTTCCATTGTGTTGATTTATTTAACATTTAAAATACTATATTTATTGTGTGTTTGTGTCTGCGCGTGCTCTTATGTGCATTGTGCATGTATGTGTAGAAGTCAGTGGATGGGAGATGGTTCTCTTTTTCCGCCATGTGGATCTCTCGGGGACTGAACTCAAGACCTCAGGCTGGGTGGCAAAGCTTTCCTGCCTTTCCCTGCTGAGCCATCTCACCAGTCCCATCTTGATTATGAGACAGAGTCATTCAGTTGGGCCTGGGGCTCATTGAGTAGTGAGGTTGCCAGGCTAGCAAGCCTCAGATCTGTCTCTTTCCACCTTTCTGGTGCTAGAATTGCAAGCACTTAAGATCTTTTTATCTGAGGCTAGGAATAGAACCCAGGTCTTCATGGGTGTGAGGCAAGCATTTCACTGCCTGAGTCGTCTACCCAAGTCCCAGGGCTGAATATCTTTAAACCACACTCTGTGTCCCTAAGTTCTGGAGGAAATGTCACAGAAGAGAGAAGAGCCTTGGGTGGGAATAGCATGTGTATGTGTGGTAGTGTTTGGACTACAACTGAATGACCCATTCTGCCCTGGGCTATTGTTTTATTTGTACTCTGGGGCTCAGGTGTTGTTGTGTTAACCCTACTGGGCACCGATCATGCCCAGAGACATTATTCAGGCTGCAGGCAGAGAGACTTCGGTCCAGGATCTTCTAGGTTTCCATGGCTGTCTCCTTTGAGAGGAGTTATTTTTGTACCTTGGGCTGTCTGTCCTCATTGGCCGAATGAGAAGAGGTGGCTGTGGTCTCAACAGTTCAGACAGGATTCATCTATGCCATGGCCCTTCCACAGCTCGTCTTCCCAGCTGGCTCAAGAGTCTGGAATACCCCTTTTATTTTACATCCCCATACTTAGTACATTTCAGTGTCGTGTTCATGATTTAGTATTTCAGTATGCACTCATGATCTGAGCCTCCCCGAGTGCCACTTGTGGTACTAGTTACTAAATATATTCCTTCAGATTCACTTACTTTTAGACAATGCTATTCCTTTCCTGAGCAAAAGTAAGTCTTGAAGTCATAGGCTCTTTCGTTCATCTATTCTCATGATAAATCTCAATTGTCTGCTTATGGAGTGGGAGGTCCTGTACTAGAAACGAGGAGGGGTGGGGGTGGGGGTGTCGGGGGTGAAAGCCACAGTCAAAATCTCTGCCATCTAGAGATTACATGCTTTTGGAAGGGGTGGGATGGAAATTTATACTCATATACACACATATGTATATGTATGTATGTATGTACGTATGTATACACGTATATGATTTCCAGGTGTTGTGAACTCGTGAAAATTTAACAGTGTAACCCATTAGAGTGATTATTTATTTATCTTTAAGGCAGGGTCTCTGTAGCCCTAGCTGTATTGGAACCTCTCATGTAGCTCAGATTGGCCTCCAATTCAGGTCACCCCTCTGGCCTCAGCCTCCAAAGCTCTGGGATTACAGGCAAGAGCCGTTATACTTGTTAAACAAGCAAACAAGTAAAAAACTCTGTGTGTGTGTGTGTGTGTGTGTGTGTGCATGTGTGCGATCATGTGCACACCTGTGCATCCATGTGTGAAGACCAGAGAGTGACACCAAGTGTCTTCCCCTGTCACTCTCTACACTATTGTTTGAGGCAGAGTCTCTCACTGAATCTCAGCGCTCATTTGCTAGTATGGCTGGCCAGTGGGCCCCCAAGACCTTCTTGTATTTACCTCTCTCCAGTGGGGTTCAGACACTCCCTGCTCTGTGTAGCCTTGTATGTGGGTGCTGGGGATCCAGCTGAGGGCCTCCTGCTAGCTCCATAAGCAGTTTACTAACTGAGGCATCTCCCCAGCTTCAGTTTGTGAAGACATTTTCTTTTACTCCAGCTTCATGTGTGTGCATATTGAATGTTGGACATATTCCTGTCATATCTCCCACTCTCCCTCTTCCACTTCCAATGGTCCTCTCTGTCCCCTAGGCAGCTTTATGTCAACTTTCATGTCTCATATATAAATGATTATGTATAGACACATAAATCTAGAAACCACAAATGAGAGAAAACATGACATTTGTTTTTCTGAGACTGACAATTATCTCCAGTTGCATCCATTTTCCATGGCATGACTTTGTTTTTATGGCTGAAAAAGTCACTGTGTATTTGTACCACATTTTTCTTACCCATTCTTCTGTTGTTGGACACGTAGGTTAGCTCCATGACTTAGCTGTTATGAGTAGTGAGTGCTGTACTAAACACTGATATGCAAGAGTTTCTGTGCTTTGGAGGCCTTGGGTAAACACCCAGGAGTGGGGTAGCTGGGTCATATGGGAGATCCACTGTTAGGTTTTTGAGACACTTCCATACTGGTTTCCATAGTGGCTGTACAAGTTTATATTCCTGCTAGCAGTGTGTGATGGCTCCCTTTTGTCTATATCTTGGCTAACCTTTGTTGTTATTTGTTTTCTTGAAAATGGTCTTTCTGATTGTAGTGAGATGAAATCTTAATGTAGTTTTCATTGGCATGTTCTGAGAGCCGGTGCTTTAATAAGTTACACATTTGTACTTCATCTTTAGAGAACTTTCTTTTTCACATTCTATTAGCCCACTTATTGATCGGATAGATTTCTTATTGTTTAAGTTTTTGTGTTCTTTGTGTATTATAGATTATTTTTTTTTTCCGAAACAGAGTTTCTCTGTAGCTTTGGAGTCTGTCCTGGAACTTGCTCTATAGACCAGGCTGGCCTTGAACTCACAGAGATCCACCCACCTTTGGCTCCCGAGTGCTGGGATTAAAGGCGTGTGCCACCACTGCACGGCTTGTATTCAAGATGTTAATCCTCTGTCAGATATATAGCTTGCAAAGATGATCTCTCTCCCACTGAAAAGGTTCTTGCCTATGTCTATGTCTTAAATAATTTTCCTCTAGCACGTTTGGAGTCTGAAGTCCTACACTAAGGTGTTTGATCCATTTGGATTTGATTTTTGTACAAGGTGAGAGACAGAGATCTAGTTTCATTCTACATATGGATATCTGGTTCTGAGAGCACCATTGTTGAAAGGGCTGTCTTTTCCTCCAGTATTGCATGAAGATGTGAAACAATTTGGGTCTATTGGAACAAAGTGATTTTACATTGCAGTCCAGCATACCCAGGCACACACATGTAGGAATCACACTAGAAAGATAAAACTGCTAAGTTATGACACCACATCTTAGTTTTGTGTTATTACTGCTGTGACAAAACACAGAACCAAAAGTAAGTTGTGGAAGAATTTATTTGGCTTACATGTCCACATCACTGCTCATCATTGAAGGAAGTTAGGACAGGAACCCAAAACAAGCCAGGAACCTGGAGGCAGGAACTGATGCAGAGGCCATGGAGGAGTGCTGCTTACTGGCTTGCTCCCCAGGGTTTGCTCAGCCTGCTCTCTTACAGAATCCAGGACTACCAATCCAGGGATAGCACCACCCACCATGGGCTGGGCCTTCCCCATCAATCAGTAATTAAGAAAATGCTCTACAGGCTTGCCTGCAGCCTGATCTTGATCTTATGGAGGCATTTTCTTCAACTGAGACTTCCTCCTCTCCGGTGACTCCAGCTTGTGTGAGGCTGACATAGGACCATCCAGCACACACACACACACACACACACACACACACACACACACACACACCGCTTACCTTCAGCATGTGGGGCAGACTCAAGAGTTTAACTGAGTCACCGAAGACTGATTTTATAATCTGCCAGTGGATTACAGTGACACTGGGACACTGGGGACTGGTGGACAAGGGGCATCCAGGGCATCCAGGGCATCCAGGGCATGCAGGGCATGCAGAGCATCCAGGGCTGCCAGGGCAGCCAGGGCAGGAGTGTCTGAGACAGATAACAGGGTGAAAAGGAGGCAGCAGGTGTGAAGATTCAGAAGAGAGCAGTCCTGAAGACTGGCCAGCATGTGAAGACCTAGAGGGGCTGAATTTGGGTTGGCATTCTCCCTCCCCCTCCCTCCTTCCCTCTCTCCCTTCCTTCTTCCTCCCTTCTCCCTCCCTCCTATAGGTGGAAGTTTCTGTCCCACCTGCTCCCAAATAACGGCAGCTACTTCCAACTGACTCAGAGACTTAATATAAATTATAAATGCTTGGCCAATAGCTCAGGCTTGTTATTAGTTAACTCTTACACTTAAACTAACCCATATTTCTATCTATGCTTTGCCACGTGACTCATGGCTTGTAACCTCATTTTCTACACATTTTGTTTCCTCAGAGGCTAGCTGGCATCACTTTTGACTCTGCTCTTCTTCATCCCAGCATTCTCTGGGATGAAGCCTCTCTGTCTCAGGCTGTCTCACCCAATCTCTTCCTGCTTAGCTATCGACCAATCAGCTTTTTATTAACAATGACAGGAATACATATTTACAGTGTACAGAAGGATTATTCCACAGCACCCTCCTCCCTCCCTCTCTCCCTCTCTCCTCCTCTCTCCCCCTCTCTCTTCCTCCTTCCCATTCTCCTCCTTCTTCCTCTTTCCCATCCCCCTTCTTTCTCCCTCCCCCCACCCCCATTGCGGCTGTAACATATCACCACCATCTATCTCAGTGGCTCACAACAGCACAGCTTTGTCATCTGATCATTCTGGAGGTCAGGAATCCAAATGGCTCGGCCGAGCTGCCTCCTTTTGGAGGCTTTAAGGGAGAACACATTTCCCTTCTCTTTCCAACCCTGAAGCTGAGCAGGTTGCATGGTTCACAGCCTGGTACCCATTGACCTTAGCTGCCATTAGCATACACACTCTGATTCTCTTGATCCCTTTTCCAAGTACCTACATTAGGTCACCTAGGAAACCCACTCTAAGTGACTATGACCCTTAGTCACAGCTAAGAAATGACTTTTTGCTAATGTAAAGCAGCATGGCCCCAGCCTCTGGAGACCAGGGTACGGACATATTTGGGCAGAGCTGGTGTTCATCTGACCTCCTAGCCAGTGTAATATCGTGTGTGTGGCTCATGGGTTCAGGAGGGTTTTTCCACATGGCACTGTGACCACACACTGCACGCATGGAGAGTGGATAAGGTTTGCTACTAAACAGTGTCACAACACAAAGCGCACCCTTCCCCACTGCTTGGTGGCACCTTCCCCTCTTCCTCTGCACAGAGCCAGGGCCAGGGCCTGTAGATGGGTGGGGGTGGAAACCTGGTGCCTGTGTCAGGACTGTGTGAAAGGCTGTTCAACCCCATTCTTTTGTCGGGGAGCGGGGAGCACCCCCCGGCCCCTCTTGTCTGTGGCTTCAGTTGTGTCCTTAAGGGAATTGTGCCTCACTTCTATAGAACTGTTTCGCCTTCAAAACAGATGGCTCTTCTTTGCTCATTTCATCTTCTCTGTATGGGAAAGCAAGGCACCTGCTTCTCCATCTGTAGATGAAGAAACCGAGGTCTAAAACACAGGTGCCTCTCTGTCTCCCAACTCCTTGCATGCAGCTCTCAAGTATTTCTTTCTTTCCTTGTTTTGATGGTGCTGGGGATCGAACTCAGAGCCTCATGCTAGGCAAGTGCTCAGCCAAAGCCACACACTTCCTATCTCAGGTCACTTTTTATTTTATTTTATTTTATTTTATTTTATTTTATTTTTAAGGACCCAGAGGGCTTCTAGAAGGACTTGCTGTGAGAAAGAAAGATCCATTATGTTTCTTGTAGGGTCGAAGAGCAAAAGCTTCTGTGGAGGTAGGTTTGCTTCAGCCTAATGGTTCCCAAGGACAGGAGGTAGGTTTGGTTCACCCTGGATCAAGTCCAACATCCAGGATAGGCTGCCTTAAGGAGGAACAAGGTTCCTCGTCACTGGGCTCCTCTGAGCAGAGGCAGGGCTCGGAAATTGCGAGCCTTATTTAGATGATCTCTGAGTTAAAGGTTTAGCCACGGGCTTTGTAACCAGACCGCCCCAACGGAACTCCTCAGCATCCTTCCCTCCATCTCCAGCCGCCAACCCCAGGGCTTTGGAGGAGGGGCCGGGAAAGGAAGGCAGGAGGGTCCTGTGGTGGGGAGGGGGCAGATGTAAGAGGAAACCTGGGCACAGAGTCCCCCACACCCCCTGGAGATAACAATCCAGTTATGTACATTTCAAATGGAGTTCTCTCAGTCTTAGTGATTTTCATATGAAAACTCAGCTCACGGTCCTTACCATCTGTTTCTCCTTTTAGGACAGAAACCAAGAGACTATTTACATATTCCTAGGGCTCTATCACCAATTAAATCTTTTAGGAACTTCAGCCCTCCTGGTCCTCCCTCCCGCCCCCTCCCAGATCCCTCCTTGTTTAGGATTAGGTTTCCTGGCAGAACACGGTTGCTACTCTCTTTGGTGATTGATTGATTTGGTTGGATTCTTTTTCCATCTCTGGCTTGGGCAGGTCAGGCCTTAGCATCCGACTTCTGTTCATCAAGAATTGATCCTGCTTGAGGATTCTCCTTCAACTCCGTGGTTTTGCTCTGGGACGATCTGAAACAGATTTCTCCAGGAGCCTCTCAGCTGCCCAGAGGCAGCCTGTCTGGGTGTCATCCTTCTGCATCCCCCATTCCGTCCCTCCCCCTTCCTGGCGGTGACAGAGCTCCCTCCTGGGAGATGAGGGAGCACAGCTGGGTGACGTCACCAGGAATGCAAGCGGGGCCTCTGCAGGGGCCCGGAAGTAGCCAAAATAAGATGTCACCGGAGCAACTGGCCTGTCCATTTTATCATTGTCGGGGAGACAGTCTGGTCCTGCAGGGGACTGAGGAATTTGCTGAGATAGCTGAGAAAATTGTATCTGCCCCCTGGCCACACCTCAGCGTCTGCAGCTCCTATTATCAAAGGCCACTCTGGTCTCTGTCATTGCTCCATCCCCTAAACACTGCGGTCACCTTGGGCATGTCACACAACCTTTCTGAGTCTCATCCAACCTGTGTGGCAAGCAATGGTCCCTGCCTTGTGAGCGCTACATAAACCACCGGCTGATCTCAGGCCCCCCAGCACCATTCCTGACAGGTAGTAAGCACAGGGTTGCCAGCTATCAGTTAGACTGTAAGCTTTGGTTCCTGCCTGATGATCTGGGAACTGAGACAGTCCTGTAAGTGAGACTTCCCATCTCTCTCTACACATCCTGCATGGAGCCTTGACCACTGATCTTGACTAAACTACGTACAGGGTTCTCAGGCCTTGAAGCTTACAGGACCTTACAGGACTCAGGGCTCGAGGTTAATGGGATGGTTGAGGTAGGCAGTGAAGGTGAGCCACTTCCCAACATGGAGAAGATAATAAACCATTCAGGTCACAAAGGGAAATCCTTCTTACGTCAGAGCCGGCTTTCTGTTAGTGTTAACCTACCACTCCTATGCTGCTGATAACACAGAATTCCAATCCTGAAGTAGCTCCTGGTTGAGTTGGAGAGATGGACCTAGACACAGAGGAACAGGATAAGAGAGCACAAAGTGGCCGTCCCTGTCTTGGTAGTTCCTAGGGATGATGGCCTGGCCTCAAGCCTCCCTGGTCACTCACTAGCTGTGTGATCTCTCTCAAGTTGTTTCTTGTCTCTTTGCCCTGGAGGGTGTGGAGGGTCCTGACACCAATTTTGAAGGGCTGTGGGGAGCGTTAAAATAATTTGTGTATCGAATTATTCTTTCCTTTTAATTAGGGTCAGGGTCTTACTATACAGCTGTGGCTGACCTTAAGCCCTTAATCTACCTGCCTCTGCCTCTCTAGTGCTGGGATTACATATGGCACTGTTGGGTCATAGCCGCAGGTCACGAGGAATTGAATCAGGCTCTATTGGGTGATAGTCCCTAGCCATAAAGACTGGCTTACGCACAGCCTCATCGCGACCCTTCTGCTCCACCTGCAGACACAATATGCCCAGGTAGGGAAAGCAATTCACCCTGCTCCTAGTCAAACCACAAAACCGGTGGTGACTTCTGACAGCTCTCTCTTTCTGCATAATATCTCTTCTTTGACTCACTTTTTCTTACAGGCAGAACCCTGTACATTGTATGGAAACATTTTTGGTCAGAACATTTTGTGGAAAATGACTCTCATGACTGGATGTGAGGGCACACACTTGTAATCCCAGTGGTTAGGAAGTCAAATCAGGAAGGGTGGGAGCTCCAGGCCAGCCTGGGCTACATAGTGAGACTCTATCTCAAAACCAAAACCAAAAACTCCCGAACAAAACCAAACAACAACAACAACCAAACCAAACTAACCAACCAACCAAACAAACAAACAAACCTAGGGCCAAGGATGGAGTTCAAAGGCAGATATTTGTCTACTGTGTGTAAGGGCCTTGGATCAAGTCCCTGTACCATAACAGGCAAACAAAAGGAAGATCATTGTGTCCAGCAATGATGCCAGCCATCTTCATCACACTGTTGGAGCATGGGCTCCTTGTCTCTACTATCCCAAGGAGGTAGTGACTTCTGTCTGCAGCCCGAGGAGAGTCTTCCTGTGAGGGCTGACATGGACTCTGTAAGCTTAAGGAAATGTCCTGGGTATGGGTGGGCACTTGGGTGGGTATCCCAGGCAGAGGGCACAGGCTGAAACACAGGTCTGCTCAGACAATGCAGCTCTGCGCAGATGGTCAGAGGTGCAAAGGGTGAATCGTGGTGCAAGAGAGGAATCGTGGGTGGATGGGGAGTCGGGGTTCTTGGCAACAGATCCTGTCTGAGAAAGAGCAGCAGGCCAGCAGTGGGAGGGATGGAGTGACTGCGGCAGGGATGGTCCAGCCTGGCTGCTCTGTCAGGTCTCCCAAGGTGCTTTAAAAACTCCCAGTGTGGTCATGTGATCAGCCTAGGGGCAGGCCATCAACAGATGATTGGATAAAGAAAACATCACACACACACACACACACACACACACACACACACACTCACTAAGAAGAGTAAAAGCATGTCATTTTCAGGAAAATGAGCAGAATTAGAAATTATTCTAAGCTGGGTGGTGGTGGTGCATGCCTTTAATCCCAGCACTCAGGAGGCAGGGGTAGGCAGATCTCTGTGAGTTCAAAGCCAGCCTGGTCTACAAAGCAAGTTCCAAGACAGCCAGAGCTATTATACAGAAAAAACAAGAAACAAATAAATAAAATTATTCTAAACTAAGCCAAACTTAGAAAGCCTAGTGGGGGGCTGGAGAGGTGGCTCAGCAGTTAAGAGCACTGACTGCTCTTCCAGAGGTCCTGAGTTCAATTCCCAGCAACCACATGGTGGCTCACAACCATCTGTAATGAGATCTGGTGCCCTCTTCTGGCCTGCAGGCATACATGCTGTATACATAATAAATGAATAAATAAATCTTAAAAAAAAAAAAAAAGAAAAGAAAGCCTAGTGGGGCATTCTTATGGGGGTCTCTAAAATACATGAGAGCAAGAAGAAGAACTACGAGGGTATAAGAAAAGTGTGTGTGTGTGTGTGTGTGTAAGTGTGGACAGAAGGGAGGGTGGATACAATCAAAGTACCTTACATACATGTGTGAAAATGTCATAACAAACTTCACTGTTTTGTCCAATTAATACACACTAATAAAGAAAGTAAACATTTCCTTGTGTTTAAAAAAAAAAAATCCTAGTGTTGGGGCTGGAGACATAGAGGTTAACAGAGGTTAAGAGCATTTGTTGCTCTTGCAGAGAATCCTGGTTCAATTCCCACTGCCACATGGCTGCTCACAATCACCACCTGACCCTAGGTTCAGAAGTTCAGATGCCCTCTTCTGGCCTCCAAGGGCACTGCATGCATATGGTATACATACCTACACGTGGGCAAAACTCTTACACACATAAAAAAATATTTACCACTACCACCACCACCACCACCACCACCACCATCACCACCACTACCACCACCACCACCACCACCACCACCACCATTACCACCACCATCACCACCACCACCATCACCACCACATACCCCACCCACCACCACCACCACCATCACCACCACCACCACCACCATCACCACCACCACCACACCACCACATACCCCACCCACCACCACCACCACCACCACCACCACCATCACCACCACCACCACCACCATCACTATCACCACCACCACCACCATCACCACCATCACCATTACCACCTCCATCACCACCTCCATCATCACCACCATCACCACCATCAGCACTACCACCTCCATCACCACCACCATCACTATCACCCCCACCCCCACCACCACTACCATCACCACCATCAGCACCAACACCAACACCACCATCACCACCACCACCACCACCACCAACAACAACAACAACAAGCTTCCTGTTTTAATATCCTGGGCCTGGGGGATTCCACTGGGGCAATGGAGACTACTCTGGATTGATAGGAGAGTAGCTTCAGGCCTTAGAAATTCCTCACTGCAGCCCAGAGATGAGATATGGTCTGAACATCAGGGAGAGAGAGGCAAGAAAAGGGAGAGAGGTTTGTGGATTATTTGGGGATATGCTGGGAATGTGGCTTCCTCTACAGGCCACTGGGACCAGGGACCCTTGGGCAAAGTGTAGGAGGGGAGGAGAGTTGCGTCATGAAGACCCGATAGTCCAGACGGGTGCATCCTGACAAGTGACGAGGAGCATGAGTTCATTCAGGGAGGATTCCTGAATGTTCTGCAGCCGAGGAGCTTGTAACTCCATCCTCCTCCTCTGTAGCTGGTGCTAATTTACCAGATGCTGTCCTCAGGGCAGGCTGATGTCACTGGTTCGTTGTCCTGGTGGGGTGGGCTAGGCCTGGGCGCGTAGGGATGCAGGGACAGGCTTGTCTGCCTTTGAAATCAGAGCTGATTGTTTTTAATAATGTCAGATTTAAAAAATTCATTTCTTCTGTTGCAGCTTTGGAAAACATCGCCCAGGCAGGGCAGGTGGGCTGCTTTTGGGGCCCCAGGTGGCTCAGCCCCAAAACATTGGCCTAATCCCCTTTCACTTTCAGGAGCAACAGATACCTGTGAGTCATGTGACTGCGTGGTTCTGTGACTCCCTTCCCTAAAGACTCCCAGTTTGTTCTTCTGGTGGCTAAGCTGGGGCCTGGTTATGTGGGGGGAGGCCACACTGGAGATCTGCTTCCCCTTTCCTTGCTGTCCCAGGGGCTGTCCCCTCTAGCTGGCCTCAGGGCCCAGTCTTTCTTTCCTCACAGGGCTGGTTCTGGGAGACACATAGGTGGAGGAGCAGGCAAGTGTATGTATGGTCAGTCTGTGACTGTGAGGAGGTGAGTCCCATGGCTGACTAAGCATGGCCCCCACACTGGACCAGGATGTCCAGAGGTGGAGTCTTGTTTTAGGGTTGACCCTTCTCTCACTTGGGCAGATCACTTCCTGTCTTTGGCCTCAGTTCCTCCCATCTGTGGACTGTGAGGACAGTTGGTCTACTCTAGCACATGCTGGATCTGATGAGGTTTCAGCCAACCCCTTAGTCCTAAGATCTAAGGGCAGGCGGGGTTCTTTAGAGGATGGTTCTGGGCCTACCTTGGATAGAGGGCTCTGGCTTTTCTGGAGGAGGAGCAGGCCACAAGGAATGAGCGAGAAGAGCTAGCATTTGTAACGTGTCGAATCTACTGAGCATTGCTTGAGAATTCTAGGTACCTGACACACAGACTGCATGAAGCGCTCTGAGATAAGGATCAGAAGCCTTTTGGTGCAGATGGGGAAACTGAGGCTTGAATTGGAAATAAAAGACAGGAGGGTGTCAATGGGAGGGATGTATGTGCCAATGAAGCTCAATCCTGAATTGTAATAGCTGCACGTGGGGCAATTATAATTTGTGGGCACCGGGTGTTTGCTATGGCCAACTCTCTGATCCGATGACCATCGTCACTTGGCATCACAATGGGGTGAAGTTGGCACTATTAGGCCACCATTTACAGATAAGGAGTCTTGAGAGTCTGATGGGACCCTTGCTTGAAAACGGAGCAGTGGACCTGTGGCAGAGCTGGAATTCAGGCTCTGGTCTCATTACGTCCGGAGCCTATGGGCAAAGTATGAGGCTAGCTGAACCGGGGAAGACCATTTGGAAAGTGCCAGAGTTTCCAGCACCCATCGGCCATGGGATCAGGCTTTAGGAGGATGCCATTGTGTCCTAGAGACTGCTCAAGGGACAGCTGAAGAGGTGGCTGATGTATTCTTTGTCCTATCCCCATCCCAACCTGAGAGTCCCAGGATTAAACCAGCGAGTAGGGGCCGAATCAAGAGTCTACCAGTGCCTAGGCTGCGGCATGGATAAAAAGGAGGAGCTGACCAGGAGGGTAGAAAGAAACCTTGGTAGGGTGGTGGTGGTGGCGGCGGCGGAGTTTTAGGAGGAAACATGGTAGGACACAGGTGCTACGAAGGGGAAAATGTGGGAAATGGGGCAACTTTGACTGAGGAGTGGGAAGGAAGGCAGTTCAGAGCAGGAGCGGGACAGGAGAGACAGTAACACGAGGATGATTTACAAAGCTATCTGGAAACATTATCTTATAGGCATATTTATGTATGTATGCATGCATATATGTGTTTCTTGAGACAGGGTCTCACTATATAGCTCCAGCTGACCTAAATCTAGCTATGTAGACCAGCCTGGCCTTGAACTCACAGAGATCTATCTGCCTCTGCTTCCTGAGTGCTGGGGTTAAAGGCTTATGCCACAATGCCCAGTTTTATAAGCTTATTTAAACACACATACTGATAGACACACAGACAACACATAGACACACAGACACAGACACATAGACACATACACACACACACACACACACACACACACACACACACGCAGATAGAGTTATGCCACATGGGGTGATAATGATCCTCCCAAGAGTCATAGACTATCTAACAAAAATCGCTCAGTGAAGCATGGGGAAAATTCCTTAGGTAGCCAAGGGGATTCAAGAGACTCCTAAAACAATAGAGGTTATCGCCATTGTCGTTGGTTTTCTTCTGGAACTTGAAGGTGGGGACCGGTTACTGAAAATACCACACACTTTAGACACAGGACCAGGGGGAACTGAACTGACAAGGACCTGGAAGCCACCCTGCAGATCAGATCTTATTGTATCTGAAGGGGCTACCCAAGGAGTCAGAGGAGAAAGCAGTCACTAGTCCTACTATTAAGAGTCCTACCTATAAAGCCCGTGAACCACAATGGCCAGGTTGACTAGACAGCCTCAATTGTGCAATAGTGGCAGTTTTTTTTTAAAAATTTAATTTAATTTTATTTTTTTTGTTTTTCAAGACAGGGTTTCTCTGTGTAGTTTTGGTGCCTGTCCTGGATCTCACTCTGTAGACCACACTGGCCTCAAACTCACAGAGATAGATCCACCTGCCTCTGCCTCTGCCTCCCGAGTGTTGGGATTAAAGGCGTGCGCCACTGCCGCCTGGCAATAGTGGCACTTTTATCTTGGGAGTAACCAACAAATGTCTAACTGGACTAAAGGCTCATTCAGGGTGGGAGTTCATGCCTGGTACTATAAACCTAGTCAATTTCATGCCTAATGAGGTCATGGACCCTAGAGAAAATCTACTACTGCCATTTCCCTAAACCAATATAATTTCTAACTATATTCTAAATACTTATCCTTGTATTCACAGAGAAGTGCAGCTTTCACACCCTCACCCAAAACGTGCCCCCCCCCCCCAGCAGATGGAGGCCATTACAGAAATCTACAACTGGTCCAAATGCAGAGGCTGTGGCGCACCTGGTCCCAATTGCTGCATCTACAAGACACACCCTGCACTGAAGACTCGGGAAGAGCTGCAGGAGATGGTGCAGCAGGAGGAGGAAGGGGGATCTTGCTGTGGGATTGTGTCTTCTGCTTATGATGGGGAAGCTGTGTCCACGAAATTTCAGCAATGTTCTTGCTTAATAAAACCTGCATAATGACACTATCATCTGACATCTCAACATGGATGGGCGTCATTGCAGAAGGCCTCACCCTTATAGGAAGAGCTGGAGGCTATAATCAGTGGCTACTGAGATGGAGAGAATCAGTTTTCTCCAGGGACAAGCCCCCTGATTATTCAGTCCCATGTAGTCAGTCCAAAAACACATGTACATATGAGCAACAGTAAATAGGATTAGTAAGTTCCTATACAATTATGTGTATGCATATATTTACATATATATATATATATATATATATATAAATGTAACAATAACAATGAGAGAAGAATTTGAGAGGAAGTGGGGGTTGGGAGGAGCTGGAGGGGGAGGGGAAAAGTGGGAGAGGGATGAATTGAATTTAAAAACAGGAAAAGAGTTGGGGGCTGATGAGGTGGCTTAGTGTGGATAAAGGTTTGTGATGCATAATCTTGGTCACATGACTTTGATCTCTGAAACCCACATGAAGGTGGATGGAAAGAACAGACCATACAAAGCCATCTTCTGACCCCCATAGGTGCTGTAGCATGTCCACACAAATGATGCATACTTGTCAAAATAATAAATAAAAAACTTTGAGTGAGGAGTTGGAGGTGCTGGTGACATGGCTCAGTTGGTAAAATATTTGTGTATCAATGTAAAAAGCAGGTCACATGAGTGCTAGCCTGTGACTCCCACACTGTGTGTGTGTGTGTGTGTGTGTGTAGGCAGGAGAATACCTGGGGCTCGTTGGCCAGCCAGTCATCAGGTTCAGTGAGAGACCCCCTGTCTCAAAAAATAGAGAGTAATAGAGGAAGATGCCTGATATTAACCTCTCGCCTGCACACTCACACATATATGCCCCCACACATGGGCATATGCACAGACATGTACCCACATGCACCATGTGTACATACATAAATATCAATAAAAAATAAAAAAATATTTGATGCCCCCAGATTTCTCTCTGGACTTTCTGATCTTGGAAATGATGGGAAAACAAGGAAGGTGGCTAAGGAAACTTAAGCCGAAAATTATTGAAGTGTGGAAGGGACAGCAGAGTCTGCTGGGTTCTCTTGCGTCCAAGCATCAGATGGAGAAGGAGCATCAGGATGAAGGAGAGGGCAGGCCAGCTGGGGCAGGAGGATATACAAGCTAGAGGAAAGATTCCTCCGAGATGACATGTCTGTAAGAGAAAGCTGGAGGAGCAAGATGCCTACCCTGGCGGTGTGGTTCTCGCCACGTCTCAGCCTTGGATCCCAGCTGGTGTCACGGTGGTGCCCGTTCTCTGTCCTCCACATCCTAATCTGCAATAACTTTCCCATCCTGCAGGCTATGCAGCTGGACTTGAGACGGCTGTGGAGTGTGGGGAGCAAATCAGACTTCTTGGTACTGCCTTAGTTTGGTTTATTTTGCCCTGTTCTGCTTCACAAAGAATGCAGGTAGGTTACCCATGCCACTCCCCCTTCCCATAGATAGGCTTCTAACTGTACTATCATAAAATGAAAAGCAGCAAGATAAAAGATTTCTGGGCAACAGAAAAAGATAGTCAAGGAAAAGTAAATCATAGGAAATTTAGTATACATCATGATAGGACACAGCTGAAAATAAGCAATAGTTTTGCTTTTTTTAATTTAAAACATTTATTTGTATGTGTGGTGGGGGTGGGCATGCACATGTCACAGTACATAGGTGGAGGTCAGAGGTCAACTTGTAGGAGTTAGTTCTCTCCTTCCACCATGTTGGTCCTAAGCATCAAACCCAGGTCCTCAGGTTTGGCGGCAAGCGACTTTTTACACACTGAGCAATCTTGACAGCCCTGATCATTGCAAGAATCAAGTTGCTACAATCTCGAATCAATTGAGAAGAGACTCTCAATGAAGGATTGTCTAGATTAAGTGGGGGATTATCTTGATTATATTGATTGAGGTGGAAAGACCTGCCCACTGTGGGTGGTACCATTCCCTCCTTTGGGTATCCTGAACTGGGTAAAATGGAGAAGGCAAGCTGAGCAATAGTGAGCTTGCATTAATTCATTGCTCTCTGCTCTTGACTGTGGACGTCACCTGACTATTTGCTTCAAGTTCCTGCAACCTTGACTTCCCCACAATGATAGCCTGCGACCTGGATGTGTGATAAGCTCTCTTCTCTCCCTTAAGTTGCTTTAGTCAGAGTGTTCTATCACAGCCACTGGAAATAAAGCTAAGACAATAGCAGAGACACCAGTTGTCATTTATGGGGCATCTATGATGTACCAGGCGCACGGGATCCTTGTTTCATATTCTCTCATCTCCTCTTGCCAACTCACCTCTACAAGCCTCGGTGAATCTCTATGAGCCAGGTGGCAACGGTGCCCATTTCACAGACCAGCTTCACAGGATTTCCTTGGACCTCTGTGTCTTTTCAATAGGTAAGTGTATTAGTTTTCTTTCTTTCTTTCTTTCTTTCTTTCTTTCTTTCTTTCTTTCTTTCTTTCTTTCTTTCTTTCTTTCTTTCTTTTCTTTTTTTTAAATCATTGCTGTGGGAAAACACCTGACCAAAGCTGCTTAAAGAAGGATTGTTTTTTAGTCTCACAGATCATGTGGGCAGTTCCTTGTGTGGCTGGTCACATCGCGCCCTCAATCAGAAAATGGAGAGAAGTGAAGGCTGGCACTCATCTCACTTTATCCTTTTTATGCAGTCTGAGATCCCAGCCCAAGAATTGACGCAGCCCAAATTTATGGCAGATGTCCAGAAACTTGTTTCCATGGTGATTGTAAATCCCATCTAGTTTACAGTCAAGACCACATGGGAAGCTTTCAACGGAACCAGCATTTAGCCACCAAGTCCTGCGTGGTTAGAAGGTAGGAGGCAGGACAGCCATTTTAGCGGTGAATGCGCACGGCCCATCAGGTCAAAGCAGACTACTTGCTCCCTGTATGAGTTAACTTTCTCACCGTGGTGACAATACACTGGACAGAAGTAACCTGAAGAAAGGAAGGAAGAAAGACTTATTTTGGCTCACAGTTCATAGGATACAGTCCACCCTGGTGGGGAAAGGCATGCTGGCTAGAGAGGCCCATCTTGGTGGATCAGGGAGGCAGAGACAGAACCCAAATCAGCACCAGGCTATATCCTTAAATGTAACATGAATTGTTAGAAGGTCTTATTAATAAAAACAAACCCAGAGCCAGGTACTGGGGTCAACGCTGGAAGATCAGAGAAGCAGAACAAGCCACAGCCACCTCACCTTGCCAATTCCTCAGCCGATCCTGTTTCCTCAGACTGGAAGCCTCTGTGTCCTCATCTGAATGGATCTCAGCTGAATGGCTGCTCAAAAGCCTAAAAGCTTAACAGGGTTTAGTTCTTGGTTTTCATGCCTTATATACCTTTCTGCCATCACTTCCTGGGATTAAAGGCTCTTGTTACAAGGCCTGGCTGTTTCCAGTGTGGCTTTGAACTCACAGAGATCCGGATCTCTGTCTCTGGAATGCTAGGATTAAAGGTGTGTGTGCCACCATTTTCTGGCCTCTATATCTAGTGGCTGTTCTGTTCTCTGACCCCAGATAAGTTTATTAGGGTGCACAATAGTTTGGGGAACACAATATCACCACACTTAAAGGCCCACCCCTAGTGACCTACATCTGCCAGCTAGGTCTCATGTCCCAGGGTGCCACAGCCTCTCCAAATGGCATAACCGCCTGGAGAGAAGTACACAGACCCACGAGCCAGCGGGGGTCATTAGAATCTCGACACTCCCTTTGACACCAGGGTCTCAGGAGATTCCATATAGATCTTCCAGAATGACATGGAATGAGGGAATGCAGCAGGGATGCTAGTTAAACCCCCCCCCATTCCTAGGATGGGTTTTGGGGGTGAATTCCCTGGAGGGAGGAGACAGTGGACCTGCTAGAAGTCGCACGGCTTTCAGTGGCTGATAGGACAATGTGTCCTTCTGCTGACACACGGAGGGTGATGTGAGAATCTGAGGCCTCTGGGAAGCTTCCTCTTTCCCTCTTCCCTCTGTCCCTTCCCTCTTCCCATGCTCACTTCCACTCTTCCTTAACCACTTTCCTTCCCTTTCTCTCTCCCCCTTTCATGTCTTCTGTCCTTCCAAATGGAGAAAATAACTGAACTCATGGGCCGCCTTTTATTTTTAGATGAAAACAAAATAGGTCTATCAAAGTCCCACAAGGGGACAAAAGCGAGTTAGTCAGACAGATTAACCTATTCAAGAGGGGGATGCTAGCAAGGTAAATGACATGGATTTTAGGACAAAAGCCACCCTCCTGGCATTTCTGAGAGGTACCACACACCAGTGGCCCCTGAGTAGTCATGGGAAAGTCATACTACGGGCCAAGCCATAGTCGGTAGGCCATGGGTGGACTGTCAGCTGGGTGGCTCATCATGGGCTTGCATTTTTTGTGGTAGAATTCATTCAGTGACTTGGTGCTGAGTCCCTGGGAGTGCTCACCCAAGCCAGCTGTTTGAAAAGTGAGAAGCCAGCCAGGGCCTGTTGGCTGCCTCAGTCTCTCTTCTCCCCAAGGGAGCAGGTTCTGACTTTAAAGAAGCCCTGCCCGCCCTGGCTGCCCACTGTTTGCTGTGGGGCCCGTGACAATGACGGTGGCCAGCTGCCAAGGGCCAGGCTCCAGCCCAGGCAAGGCCTTTGCTCCCACCTGCTGCTCCAGTCCACTCCCTGGCTCTGTGCCCAGTGATTCTCCAGCACGGAGACCCGAGATGTGGGCCTCAGAGTCAGGGAGAGCCCATTTGGTGCCAGTGCCTCAGAGGTTAGCCCTGCAACCCGAGGCAAGCCACACCACTTTTCCAGTGTCTTTGTCTGGGAGAAGGAGAGGTGACGTGACCTCCCAGAGCTACTGAGCAGCCCTAGGGCTCTGAGCACAGAGTGGCTTATAGGGAGCGCTCTCTTTGTAGTGAGAGATTTGGATTCCATCTCTGGGGTGACCTAGAAGACGTTCTTCATATCACTGTGTGCTCAGTACTTGGGTACGCATGTCGTGCACACATATGAGTGTGCAGGTACATGTGTGTATGTGCACACATGCAGAGGCCAGAACAGGACTTTGGGTGTCTTTTTCTATTGCTCTCTCATTTACCACCTTGAGATACAGTTTCTCACTGAACCTGAAGCCGATCCTTGCAGCTGGACTGGCTGGGCAGTGAACTCTCTGCTTGGAAAATCCATCTGCCTCTGCATCCTCTAATGTAGCGCTTCCAGGCACACAGAGCTATGCCCAACTTTTTACCTGCATGCTGGGGTTTCAAACTGAGGTCCTTATGTTTGTGGAGCAAGATTTCTTTCTCATATAACCATCTTCCCAGCCCCTCTATGCCTTTTCAAAGCTGCAGCCTCATCCCCACACCTTCTTGAGGCAGGATCACACTCCCTACATGTAGATAGGACGACTGAAGGAAGCTAGGAGGAATGAGGAGGCACCAAACCATACCAGCCAGGGAGCAGCAAAGGCTGGCTTCGAACCCAGTGCCCCCGGATTTTGAATCCCAGTTCCGGAAAACCACTGGGGCGGCCTCTTTGATCTCCCCAAGCTGCTGTCCAACAGTGTGCCAAGGGGAGGGCGGAGGAGCTGCTCCCTGGGCCAGCCCCTCCTCGCCAGCCCCTCCTCGCCTGCCCGCCCGCCCGCCTCCCAGGACCGGCTGGCGGCCAGCGGGAGGCATTCCAGAGGCTGCCTGCCTGTGCTCACGCCTGAGGAATGTCTTGCGAAGTCGCGCCTAAGCCTTTTGTATCTGACTCATCATCTCTCCGTCTCCAGGAGTGTCAGAGAAGAGCTCCCTTAATCCCTCCTGTCCTCGGTCCCAGGCTTTCATTTGTCAAACTAAAAATATTCCCTCCAGGAACCTCCTTTAGCCAGGGGCTGAAGGAGGTACAAGTGGATGGTATTTCAGCGTCACTTCCTGACAGCGCCTCCGTATTGTTCCCTGGGCCAGAGGCAGCGGCAGGCAGCGAGGGGGCCTCTGTCATGTTTGGGCCGCAGCCAGCAAGTCCACCTTCTCTCCTGTAAGCACCTTCCTTTTCCATCTGGGGAGGGAAGCTGAGATGGCCCATCAGCTTGACAGGCAGCCTTGTCCCTGGTCCCTTGGGGCTGCCTCGTGATTCGTGCCAGGTGAGGATTCTAGAATGCCAAGTTCATTTCCTTTGCCGCCGGAGGGGAGGGTGGGCTGGCACGGTTCGTACTTGTCTGTGAGGCTGGTTTAAGCACTGATAAAGAGGTGGAGAGTTTGGAGGTAGAGGGAAAAGGAGTAAACGCAGCCGGGCTGGAGTCTTAGGTGAGACAGACGGACATGGGCTCGCTGTGTGGGTGAGGCTGGCCGTCCTTTTCTTTCCTCACCCTGTTATAACTCCTGGCAGAACCACACTCCTCAGGGCCGATCCTGAGTGTCTAACACATTTAACCTGGTCAGAAATCTTGGCTCAGAGCGATGAAGTCACCTCCCTAGGACACCATGGGTTCCCCCTGGCTGTCACCTGCAGCTCAGATGTGCGGGTCCTGGTTCCACCATCACAAGCCATGTGAGTTCCAGTAAGGTACCTCATCTCTTAGCCTCAGTTTCTTTTTTTTCCCCCTTCACCAGTGGATATTACCTGCTCTCCCAGGCTCTCATGAATATATAAAGTGAATTACATGCTGCTTACATGTAATTACATGATTGGGGACCCGATCTAAACTGTCCCATTCACCACCCTCCCTCATCAACAAAGACAATCAAGACTGTGAAGACTCATCAGCAAAGACTACTACCCCCTTGGAACCAGGAGCCCTGGCTTCACATTCAGTAGCCTTTACAGCTATGTGGCTTGAGGCAAATCCCCTAACATGAGCAAGTCACATGAGCTGATTTGTGACCTGCAGAGTTTGGATCTGCTTTCCTCATCTTGGATCTAAAAATCTGTGACTGTGGACACACTTAGTACTAGATGTCAGCGGAAAGTTTCTTTCTTGTGTGTTATTTATTTATTTATCTTTTCTAAACAAAGAAAGGAGGTTTATTTGACTCACGGTTTTGGAGGTACAAGGTCAAGGGTGACATCTGGCGACAGCCTTCTCACAGGCAGAATCCCAAGGTGGCACACACTCTCACATGGCAAGGAACAGGGAGTACATGTGGGCCTCATTCTTCTAAAGGACACAACCGTGACTTGACTGCTTGCTATGGACTGAATTGCGCCTCCCACCACAAATTCACAGACTGAAGCCCTGACCCCCAGTCTGACTGAATCTGAACATAGGGGCTTCAGGAATTGACTGAGGTTATATAAGGTCATGAGGATGGGGCCCAACGGGGAAAATGAGTCAGAGGACTGTCTCCTCCCCAGGTGAGGACACAGTGAGGAGGCAGTCTGTACAAATTGGGAAGAAACTGAACTCTAATAGGCCCTGACCTTGGATCACCAACCTCCAGCTTGATGGCAAGTAGATGTGTGGTGTGTCAACTGCCCACTCTGCGGTGTTTTGTTATGGCAGCCAGTGCCGGACGAATACCTGCTGCAGGAAGCACACTGCCGACGCTTGACGACGATGCTCCCAGAGCTGAGGAGGAACGGCAGTTTCTGCAAGAGGAGGGAGAAGACACCCACACGGCACACTGTGCAACCAGGGACCATGAACTGAAGCAACTCCATTTTCTGTGGTGGGCAGAGGTTAACCCAGGATTTGGAGGAAAACAAGCTGAGTTTGAACGTGAGCCAGTGTGCGACTGTAGGTAAGTTACTGGACCTCACCTTTCAAACATGCCACTGCCGTCACTGTGAATTGATAGAGTGAGGTAACCTGTGGGACACATGCTGGGCAGTGCCCAGATAAGGCACTGGATAAATGCTAACAGCAGTAATGTATTTCCAACATCATTTATCCACATATCCATAGTTATTGCTTGTATTAATAATTTAACCCACACAACTCATTTCACCTAGTGGAGCTAAAAAAAGAAAAGTCGTGTTTATGCCGACTTTACCTTCGTCTCTCTCTCTCTCTTTTTTTCATCAGAAATTCCCCTCTGTCCCCAAATGCATGTTTACATGACTTCCAGTCTACTGGGGAGTCCTATTGATGCAGGTGTGCTTGCCACATTGGGTGCTAGAGCAAGGTGAGTCCAGAGACAACCTCCGTTCTGGAATTTGTGGTGGGTACAGCCTTCACTTCACTCCTATTGGAGAGTTCCTGCTGGGGAGGCCTGTCATGTCATTTGTGTTCAAGTGACCCCATTTCTCAGGTGTTTGAATGACTTAAATAAAGATTAGCCATCTGGGGTTGTGTAGATAATTTAGTGGTTAAGAGCACTTGCTGCTCTTCCAGAGGCTCCAGGTTCAATTCCTAACAGCATCCAGGAAACAAATGATTGTCTGTAACCTTAGTCCGAGAGGACCTGATACCCTCTACTGGCCTAGCGGGGTACTGCATACACATGGTACACAAACATACATACGTGTAGGCAAAGCATCTAGACACATTAAAAAAAAAAGAGTAGTCTAACAGTTTTCAACAAATGGTCTAAGAATAATTGGCTCCCTACATCAGCAAGGAATGTAAACATGGAATGTATGCTCTCCACACGCGTTAACTACCAAAGGGCCATAGATTTCATAATGGAACACAAAGCTACAAATTGTCTGAATGATAACATAGAAGAAAATCCTGCGACCTTGATGATTTTTCAAATACAGCACAAAGGCATTGTCTATGAAAGTTAAGGGGTAAGCTGGTTTCCATTAAATGAGAAACTTGTGATTTGTGAAAGACAATGTCCAGAGGAGGAGAAGACAAGTCACAGATGGCATGGAAATGTTTGCAAAAGCCACGTCATGAGACCGTCATCCAAAATACACAGAGACCTCTTAAACTCAGCAGTAAGAAAACAAACAACCTGATTCCAAAAAATGGGCCAAAGACTTTAACAAACACCTCAGCAAAGAAGTGCACAGATGGCTCACAGGGATGGGAAATGTTCTCCGTCAGCTGCTCTTAGGTAGGAAATGCCAATGAGTCTGGCAGTGAGCCACTACCACATACCTGTTAGAATGACCCACATTCAGAACACTGACACCACCAAATGGTAATTAGGAGGTGGAGCAACAGGAATGCCCATCCACGACTGGTGGGGACACAAAGTGGCAGAAGCCACATTGGACTAGAGCATGGCTTTTTTGGGGGGCGGGGCAGGAATCAAACAGATTTGTCAGGGTTCTCTATAGGGACAGAACTGATAAAAGCGGGGGGAAAAGAAGCTATTGAACCAGGCTATGTCAAAATAGTAACAACAGCTGTTTCACCCGTGAGGGGCTAAGAACCCAGTAGTTGCTAAGCCAGGTGCCTTAGCAGGCCCAGTGGGTGTTGAAGACCTAGAGGGTTCCTGGAGAGCCAATGGTCCTCAGTCAACTATGGAAGCCTGAAAACACTGGTTAATAGCACCAAAGGAAGATGCCCCAGGGTAAATTAGGTAGGAAGCCAAAGGGAAGGTCAAGCGAGCAAAGGTGAATACTTTTCCTTCTATGATCTTTTTTTGAGCTGGGCTACTATCAGGAGATGCCGCCACATTTAGGATGGGTATTCTCACATCAGTTAAGACAATCAAACAAATCCTCAAGTGAGGCTCCCTGCTCAGGTGATTCTAAATTGTGGTAAGTTGACCTGCAAAACCAACCATGTGATGCTTTTACCATGTGATCCAGAAATCACATTCTTTGGTATTTACCAAAGGAGTTGAAGATCTCTCTCTCTCTCTCTCTCTCTCTCTCTCTCTCTCTCTCTCTCTCTCTCTCTCTCGCGCGCGCGCGCGCGCGCGCGCTCTCTCTCTCTCTCACTGGCCACAACAAAATGCCTGAGCACAGTTGTAAGACATCAGCTTTATTTTTGATTTCTCAGACTTGGAAGTAACCAAATTTCCTTCAGAAGGTGAGAAGATAAATATACCATAGCCTGGGCACCTGAATAAATTATTTAGGACCTTCCAGAAATGCACAGTGGAGATATGGTAAGTCAAGGAGTCACCTAAAACACATATTCCTGAGATAAAAACAGATTCTGAGTGATTCTGGCCACATGGCATTCTGGGAAAAGCAAGACTGTAGAGATCTCAATAGTAAGGAAATAAGTGAATGGTAGGGTGGGCAGTGAGTGAAGGAGGAAGAGGTATCATAGAAAGGATTTTTTGTTTGTTTGTTTTTTGAGGAGGGTCTTGTTATGTAGCCCTGGCTGTCCTGGAATTATGTAGACCAGGCTCACCTCAGACTCACAGAGATCTGCCAGCCTCTGCTTCCCAAGTGCTGGGATCAAAGGTGTGTGGCACCATGCCCGGCCCACGGGAGATTCTTAAGGCAGGGAGACTGTTAATCTAGTGATGGATACAGGCTGTGACACACTGATCACATTCTTAGAACACACAGCATGGAGAACTAGGGCTGGACCCTGGGAGATGGTGGAGGGGTCACTGTGGGTCCTCTGACGGCCATGGAGGTTTCTACGGTGGTAGGGATGTTGGTGGGGAGGGAGGCTCTGCATGTGAAGGACAGGAAGATGCAAACATCTGCAGCTTCCTTTCAACTTTGTTGTGAACCTACAATGTCTCTGAAAAAGTAAAGTCTCTGAGAAAAACATTTATCTTTGTTCAGATCTGGTGACTCTTCGCACAAATTTGCCTAGGTTTCCCCAAGACCCTTTGAATTGTAAAAACAAAGACTTCTACTGGGAAGGGGGGCTGTTCTTAAGCTTTCACAACCCCATTCCCTGGCAAGAGAGGTGCCCACCCGTTTTGTGTACCTTGACTCCCTGGGGAACTATTCAAGCGATCTTCTGTCAGCAAGGAAGGCTGCTCCAGTAATAACTGCACATTGCACTGAATTTAAAAACAAAACAAAACAAAACAAAAAACTCACCAAAGACACGAAGCTTCTTTTTTTCTCTGACATATACAGTTCTCCGAAAGGCACTGTGATTTCAGAGATGTCAAAAACACCATGTATAAAAATGCCCTTTGCAACACAGTATCATGTGCAATGAATACAATGGGGGCTTTAAAAAGGATTAAAAACTTCATGAACATGTGAAAAGGAGAGGAGCGTCTCAGAATTACGAGCAGCATTCCTAAGGAATTTCTGTGTATCAGCTGTTATTTCTAAGACTCGGTTCTAAAGTTAAGCATGAACTCATTTAATCCTCAAAACAGCTCCTAGGAAGCAGGGGCTACCGCCGAGGATCAAAGCGGGGCTCAGGTAGGTTACATAACGTGGTGTCACATGGTGAGTGACTGGCTAAATTCAACTCCAGGAAGTTGAAGGCTTATTATTAGACATGAAGCAAGAGCAGCTTTTAAATAGCAACTCTCCCAGCTCTCCCTACACACACACACACACACACACACACACACACACACACACACACACACACACTATAAACACCATCTTCCCGGCCCCTCCAAATGTAATTCTAATATCAGCTTGCATCGAAGAGCAAGAAACTGTTGTGGGAATGATCTAGTAAGCTCTCCCCTGGGGCTGGGATCCTTGGTCACCTGTAGCTGGCTTTCACTGGACGACACCCACAGCATCAAAAGGGACGAACTGCAAGGGACAGGAAATTCCAGTACAAAGCAGTTTTTACCAATAGTATCCCTCTCATTGTTCTTTTCTCTCCGTTCTGGCCTCCCTTGGCCGGTGTCTGGAAGAAGCCCGTTCAGCTCTAGTGTGCTGGGTCAGTAGCGTTAAGCATGCAGTTCACGCTTCTCCAACTGGCATTTTGGACTCACAGGCGGTTTGCTTCACGATTGTAAAAGTGCCGCTATGTCTCCAGCCATTTTGCTTGTGTTCCACTTGCGTTCCAGAAGGGTAAAATGGCTTTGTCTTTTATGTAGCAAAGATGCTCTGGACAGGAGTGTTCTTATGGCTCTGTGGATGGAACAGGGTCGCGTGCTGATACCCTCAGGGCGGCTGCTGAACGGGGGTGGGTGGGGTGGGGGGGGCTGCGGGGGTGGGGGAGTGGTAGACATCCACTTTTAGACCTGCTATGACACAGTGCTGGGCATCAGGGAGGGTGTCCTTCCTCTCCAAGATCAAGGGATCCTTAATGCTACTTCATAAGAAGAGTGAGGGGGAGGGTGGGACTGGCAAAGAGGACACCAGGTCAGGCTACCTGACGCTGGCCCTCCTTCATTCCTGAGTTCTTCCCACCTCTGTCCTCTACTCCTCTCTGCTTATAGGCTCAGAAAAGAGGAACCACGAAGGGAGGGACCGCCTCTGCCGGGCTCCCCACGTTGTCCCCAGAGCTCACCATGGGTGCCAATGGATGAATGAATACAGGCAGAGAGCCCACATGCCTGGGCCACCCTTTTAGGAAGCAGCAAGGGGAGATGGGCCTCCTGTCACCACGGGTGGTGCTGGCTGAGTGTGAGTGTGTGTGTGTGTGTGTGTGTGTGTGCCTCCTACGCGCGGGTTAGAGTGCGCATATGCGTGCCCTTTGCAGTTCCTCCCGGCCGGCCTCAGATTGAATTACTTATAAACGGGCCCACATCAACCTGGCAGAGTCTGCATTTCAGCACAACGGCTCTCCCAGTTTCCCCGAATTCTTTTGATTTGGCGAAATCCAAAAATAAAACAAAGCCCCGCCATCTTCCGCCCAGCATGCTTTTGGAGCCCTATGGCCTGCGAGAGGGAGAGCAATGGGTTCCGGATGTTTGGGATGGATCCCCAGCGCCTGCCAACTTGTCTTCCTCTTTCCACATGCTCCTGCCCTAGATCTCCGCATTCTCTCTGGTGCTTAGTGAGCAGGGCTGGGGCTCAGGGATCCAGGGCTCCAGGGCTCCCGGGCTCTGGCTCTTCATGGGTCCTTCTCCCTCTGCATTCTGGGACAGCTGAAGATAGGTATGGCGGGACTTGAGAACAACGCTCCGCCTTCATTTATCCCACTGACTGCTGGATGGATGCTTTGGAAGTGTCTCTGTCCCCCAGTGTTCAGTAAGCAGCGTGTTGCTGGCAAACGCATTTAACCCGGTTCTTAGACACTGGGACATGCTAGTAAGTTTTCACAACTACTGCACCCCTGTCTAGGATCACACAGATGTGAATGTGAGTGCTGTCCATCAGGGAATTGGAAGGGCCTGTCTTTGAAGTTGAAAGAGAGGTGTTCTTTTTGTACCCGAGGAAATGGAGGCTCTAAGGGGGCCAGGGGAGGGACTCAGGGTCACATAGCAGGTGAGTGGCAGAACCAAGGCTTAAACTAATCTAAGGTCACGCTACCTTTCAAGCTCACTTCCCCATGAATACCTAAGGGAACCGGATACTGCATCTATTTTCTCTCTAGGGAGCTCCCACACATCTCTATGCCCTATTACTTTAGATAGACAGGGCATGTTCTCCAGCCTCTGCCGTGGTGACAGATCTCTTGAGGACAGGCCCTATGACAGAAAACATCTGGAACATGGAACCCAGAGCCTGATACAGTCAGTGGCCCGGAACTCTCGCTCAACCTCGACTCCTCCTAACACCCACAGCCATGGCTCTTCTGTACCAATTTTGATTAAAGCAATCCCTTTCTTAAAGTCTGTTTTATTTACACATTTTATTTTATTTTCAAGCGTGTGTGTGTGTGTGTGTGTGTGTGTGTGTGTGTGTGTGTGTGTGTATGTGTGCACCCACGTGTGTGCATTTGAATGCAGGTGTTCTCAGAGGCTGGGGGCGTTGGGTCCATCTGGAGCTGGAGTTACAGGTGGTTGTAAGCTGCCCAACATGGGTGTTGGAGACTGAACTCAGGACCTCTTCAGAGTAGTGTGTGCTCTTAATCACCGAGCCATCTCTCCAGCCCCTCAATGTCTGTACCCTCACCCCCACCCCGGACTCCAAATGTTTTGGGGGAATACCAATATCACTGGGAGGAGAGAATGAAAATCTAGGGGTTGAGAGACAGGGTTCAAGGCCAACTTGGCACGGCCACCCACTAGATGTGGGGCTTTCTCATATCCTTTAACTCTTCAAGATTTCAATCTTGTCCTCTTTAAAATTAACGAGTGGGAACTCAGTGGACTCTAAGCTCCCTACCAGCTCTAGCATGCTATAGGACGTGTCCATGGTGTTGCTTAATGTAGTCTGAAAACCTGGATACTCAAAAAAGAATGTGTCCTAGTTTACTTTTTATCACGATGGGGAAAACACCATTATCAGGAGCAACTTGATGAGGGAAAGGAATTTTTGGGCTTACACATTTAGATCACATTCTATCGTTGAGGGAGGCCAAGGCAGAAACTCAAGCAGAGCAGGTACCTTGAGGCGGGAACCTCAAGGCAGGAACCTCGAGGCAGGAGCTGGAGCAGAGACCTCAGAGGAATGCTACTTACTAGCTTGCTCCTCATGGCTTGTTCAGCTTGTTTTCTTATACACCCAAGGACCATCAGCCTAAAAGTGGCTCCATTATTGTGGTCTGGACCCTCCTACATCAGTTATTAATTGAGAAAATGCCCCTCAGACTTGCCTCCAGGCAATCTGATGGAAGCAACCTCTCAATTAAGGTTCCCTTTTCCTCCTAGATGGCTCTAGCTTGTATCAAGTTGACAAACAAACACACAACAGACTAATCAGCACTAATCAGAATGTTTGGTGCATCCTGGGTGTATGAATCTCAGAGAAACAGAATGAGAGTGCACACTGAGAAAACAAATAGTCCCAGTGGAGTGCTTTGTGTACTGCATAGGGCACATGCACAGCGTGTTCCTCCATCTTATGTAAGCCTGGGCACATGCACAGCGTGTTCCTCCATCTTATGTAAGCCTCACCATGAGCTCATATGGAGGTGCTTGGTCTTGGCTTCCTCTAGCTCCTTACTTTTTTACAATGCTGACTGTTACTATTATTATTTTTTGTGTGGTTATGCATGCATATGTGTATGTGTGTTTGCACATGTGGGGGTTCAGGTATGTATGTGTGGCATGCATGTGCACATGCATAGGCCAGAGGTTGATACTGGCTATCTTCCTTGACCACTCTCCACCCAATATATAATATATAGAGGCAGGGTTTCTCACTTGAATCAAGAACTTGTCAGTTCTGCCTGTCTAGCTAGGCAGCTCTCTCTAGACATCTCCTGTCTCTGCCTCCTAAGTGCTGGGATTACATGGGGACCACCACACCTGCTTTCGCTTTTATGTGGGTATTAGGGATCCAGGCTCTGGTCCTTGTGTTTGCAAAGTGATTACTTTATCTACTGAGCCATCTCCTCAGCCCCTTTACTGTATTTGTGGCCTCTTGTAGTTACTGAACATTGGTGGTATTTTAGATTCATTTTCAAAGTAACTCCAAACCCTATTTCATTATTCTTAATTCTTAATTCACATTCATAATTCTTACCAAGATCCTCAGGAGATGAGGATTATTCTTGTTATGAATGTGGAAATAGAGGTGCAGAGAAAGGAAGGGACTTGTCCAGGGTCACACCAAAGTCCAAGTCACTCCTTTATTTTGACTGTAATTCCAAAGTGATACACCATTCTCGGTGGAATGTGTTGTTCCCACTTTACCTTATTGAATGCTGCGGTGGTTTGATTGAGAATCATCCCCAACCCCCAGCCCCATGGGCTCATAGGTTTACATGCTTGGTTCCTACAGTTGGTGGAACTGTTTGGGAAGGATTAGGGGGTGTGGCCTTGTTGGAAGGGGGTGTGATGCATGAGTCCTAAATGGTTTTATAACCCCCGGAGCCAGATATCAGGGTGAAAGCTGAAAGATCAGAGAAACAGAGTAGGCCACAGCAACCACCTCTTTCCTTACCAACTCCTCAGCTTGAAGAGACCAAGTTCCTATTTTCTCCTGCTTTATATTCCTTTCTCTGCCCAGCCATATCACTTCCTGTCTAAACCTTCCTAGTGCTGGGATTAAAGGTGTGTGGTCCCAAGTGCTGGAATTAAAGGTGTGTGCCACCACTGCCCTTCTGTGTTTAATCTAGTGGCTTGCTCCACCCTCTGATCTTCAGGCAAATTTTATTTGTTCCCAATATTACCACAGGGGTGTGTCACTAGGCGTGGGCTTTGAGGTTTCAAAAGCCCATGTCATTCCCAGTTAGTTTTCTCTTTCTCTGCCTTGTGCTTGTGGACCAGACAGAAGTTCTCAGCTATTTCTCCAGCATCACACCTTCCTGCCATGTACCCTGCCGTGATGGTCACAGACTTATCCTCTGAAGTTGTAACTATGCCCTCAATTACATTTATTTTATCAGTTTCCTTGGTCATTATGCTTTGTCACAACAGTAGAAAGGTAACCAAGGCAGAAGTTAATGCCATCAGTAGAGCAGGCACTATATTTGCCCAGTGATTTTTCAAAGTATTACCTGAAGATCTGTGACATGAGAATCTCCTGGTGATCTTCTTAAAAATTGCAGGTTCCTAAGCTCTTCTTCAGGCTTCCTGAAGCTGCCTCTCTGGAGTTGGGAGTGTGGAAAATATTTTCAAACATTCTCATGAGTTTTTTCCTACTTATTTGAGAACCACTTATCTAGGAAATGATGGCTTTTCCTCTCATCCAACAGACTATTCTATACACATAGGAGAGTCAGGTTGTGGTGGACATTTCCAGCAGGAAGGGAGCCTAAGGTTATTGTTACTTCACTGAGACTCCTATGAAGTATAGGTCCTTCATTGTGGTTTCCTGGCTATGTTGCTCTGTGTGTGTGTGTGTGTGTGTGTGTGTGTGTGTGTGTGTGTGTGTGTGTGGTTTTTTGAGACAGGGTTTCTCTGTTAGCCATGGCTGTCCTAAAACTCACTCTGTAGACCGGACTGGCCTTGAACTCAGAGACCTTCCTGACTCTGCCTCCCTAGTGCTGGGACTAAAGATGTGCACCACCAATGCCCAGTTTTATTTGTGTGTGTGTGTGTGTGTGTGTGTGTGTGTGTGTATGTGTGTGTGTGTGTTAGCACCAAGTAAATCTAATTTTTTAATTAGTTAAGACTGGGTTAAATAGTTATAAGCAACCTCTAAGTAGGTATCAGTTGTTTAAAATTATGTTTTTATTTTTTTTCCTCTTATATCATAGCTAACGTGTGTCTCACATGGAAGAGATTGGGGCTGTCCTCATTTACTGTCTCACGGTACCTGTGGCCAAGGAGTTCAGAAGTGACAGAACTGGAGCAGTCTCTCTCCTGAGCATGTGCTCTGGGTATTGGATGGTGGTGAATTTCAAGGCTCCACTGATGCTGTACCTACTCTGAAGATAGAACACTGATGTGAGTGTAGGCAAGATGCCTCACTCCTATGGCACCTGCATCTCCACAGGCTGCCTGAGTGTCCTCATGACACAGTATCCAGAAGTGAGCAGGCGGGGGGGGGGGGAAGGGGGGGGCTGTGGTCGTCTCAGGACCTACTGTCCACAGTCACCCACCATGACTTCCACTTTAGTATCTTTGTTAAGATGAATCAATAAGTCTGAGGGGAAGAAGATTGAATGGAAGAGCACAAAAGACACATGGCTATTTCAAAACCATCACAATCCACTCTCTGGCAATAGATACAAAATAAAATCACAGTCTCCCAGAGGTGCCCAAGCATTGTTACCCCACAGTATTCACAGAACTTAATCTAAATCAGGAGTTGAGGAGGTGGGCAGGTGCCTCAAACTCAGCTCCTCATATGTAGTTGTGGAAATTATTTTAACTAGGCAAAGATGTGTTACATTTGTTTATCCTGCAAACTATCACTTTAACTGTGTAAAGGTGTGTTATGATGTATTTATTTAACAAGTGTGTGTTTAATTATGTAAAGATATGTTGCATCTGTTTCACCTTGCTTGCCTAAGGCACTGGATTGGTCTAATAAAGAGCTAAGTGGCCAATCGCTAGGCAGAGAAAGAATAGGCAGGGCTGGTGGACACAGAGAATAAATATAGGAGGAGAACTCTAGGCTAAAAAAAAAAAGGAAGAATGAGAGACACACCCAGGGAAAGAAGCCAGGCAGATGCCAGCCAGCCATAGAGAAGCCGTGAAATAAGAGATACAGAAGTAAGAAAGGTAAGAAGCCCTGAGGCAAGAGGTAGATAAAGAGAAACAGGTTAATTTAACTTAAAAGAGCTAGCCGGAAATGTGCCTAAGCCAGGTCAAGCCTTCACAACTAATAAGAAGTCTCTGTGTCATGATTTGGGAGCTGGTTGGTGGCCCAAAAGAAAAAGCCTGGCACATGTAGTTCTTCAGAAGTATGGAGGCACTCAAATGTTCTGATAGGATCCACATACACAGACATATATGCTTAAAGGTAAGAAAAATGGCCTTCAAAAAGGAATCGCTGGTTTGAGGCAACTCGAAGATTCTCCCAGAAAAATGCTGGAAGTTCTTTGAGTAAGAGTTGGTTTAAGGGCTGAGGTGATAATACTACTGATATCATACTTGTCATGTGAGCATAAGGACCCGAGTTCGATTCCCAGCACCTGCATAAAAGTCAAAGCTGGGCATGGTGGCACACACTATTATTTCACTGCTGGAGACAAGTAGATCTTTGGGGCTCACTGGCCAGTGGGCTTGGTGTATTGGCAAGCCTCGCGGTCCTAGTGAGAGCTCTTGTCTCAGAAAAAAAGAAACAGACTTTTTTTAAAGTATGAAAGCTTGGCCTTAGCTTAGGCTTGTTCTCAACTAGCTCTGATAATTTGAATTAACCCGTTTATATTAATCTATATTCTGCCACACGGCTCCGTTACCTGTCCTCCATACTGTACATCCAGCTTCTTCTGTGTCTGGCTGGCAAACCCCCTCTCTGAGTTCCTCTCCAGAAGTCCCACCTATCTTCTCCTGCCTACTATTGGCCATTCAGCTCTTTATTAAACCAATCAGAAGGTGCCTTAGGCAGGTGAGGTAAAACAGACACCTTCACACAGTGTGATCAAATATACTGCAACAGGGAGGTTTTCTCTGAACCCCAATGGATTCATTTCTTTGGACAAGAGTCGTGCTAGGCATCCCTTTGAGACAGATAACCTCATGAGGTTTTGCTGAAATGGCAGTGTGTGTGTATGTAACTTAGGATCTCTCGTTTAACTGATATTATTTGAAAGGCACACACACCTTTTTGCTTGTGGTACTAAGATTTGAACTCGGTCTCACACATGTAGGCAAATGCTCTGCCACTTACCTGTATCCCAAACCTACATACACTCTTTGTTTGTTTGAGACAGGGCCTCATCAATTGCAGGCTGTCCTCAAATTTACTGTGTAGGTGAGGATGGTCTGCTGCCTTAGCACTGGGATGAAAGACATATGTCACCATACTTGGCCCCATATTTTTTCAGAGAGCAAAGCTTTTTTTTTTTTTGTTCTCTCTCTCTCTCTGTTTGATAGAAAATATAGCCGTAGACTTGAAGATTTCTGAGAGTATAACCAAGGACTTTACTGAAAAGCCACTGGCCTCATCCTCTGAGCACATTTCTGTGGACCGTTCTAAAACTGACCATTGTATAAAAGCTGTTATGTCCTGTTGAGAGGACAGGAAAAAACCTCAAGGTTATCAAGCTCCAGCTTCCCTCGATTTCCCAGTCCTTTCTTTAGATGATCTGACTTCTTTTGCATTTTATTATAAGTAGCAAGAAGAAACCAGGCACCTTTAACATACGGCTTAGAGAGCGCAGGAGTGAAACCCAGGCCAGTAAATGCAGCATCTTTCCAAGTAACTGCAGGTGAAGGCATTGTGAATCATTCCACCACACTGACAAACAGCCCCCTCTGCTTTCTAAAAAGATGCCCCCCTCTCTTTCCTTCTCTCTCACCTGCAGCCTCCATCACACAGCCGCCTTTTCGGTTACGCTCTCTAAGCCTTCACTAACGGTGTCCTCAGAAGGCCCTGTCTTCAGCTTGGTTCCAAAGCCAACCTCACAATTTAAATGAAAGCATCTGGCTTCTAGTACCCAAACATGTGTCTATTATTCCATAACAAATCCATCCCCAAAATCTTACAGCTAAAATAATAGATTTTTTTCTATTGTATGCATGTTGTATATGTGTCCATGTGCACATGTATGTATTCACCCATGTATGCACGTGTGGAAGCCGGAGATCAATGTTGGGTGTCCTCCCCTAGTCTCTTCACTTTATTTTTTGAGACAGGATCTCTCGCTGAAATTGGAGCTCGCCATCTTGGCTAGAGCCCCTAGAATCTACCTTTGTTCACCTCTCTTCAGTTCTAAGGTTACAGAGGGCACCACTTGCTTGGCTTTTATGTGGGTTCCAGGGATCTGAACTCAGGTCTTCATGAATGCGTAAGTACTTTACCCATGGAGTCATCTCCCCGTTCCCTAAAACAATGTCTTTTTTTTTTTTTTTTTTTTTTTTTTTTTTGCATTTTATTATAAGTAGCTACCGAGAGCCAGTGTCTTAGGGTTTCTATTGCTGGATTAGCACCATGACCAAAAAGTAAGTTGGGGAGGAAAGGGTTTTTTTTTTTTTTTTAGCTTATACTTCCACATGAAGTATAGTCAGGGACAGAGTCCACTGAGGGAAGTCAGGACAGGAACTCAAGCAGGGCAGGAACCTGGAGGCAGGAGCTGATGCAGAGGCCATGGAGGGGTGCTGCTGACTGGCTTGCTTCCCATGGCTTACCCAGCCTGCTTTCTTAGATAACCCAGGACCACTAGCTCAGGGATGGCACCACCCACCATGGGCTGGGCCCTTCCTCATTGATCACTAATTGAGAAAAATGCCTTACACCTGGATCTCATGGAGGCGTTTCCTCAGCTGAGGCTCTTTCCTTTCTGATGACTCTAGCTTGTGTCAAGTTGACACACAAAACCAGCCAGGACAGCCAGTTGGAGGTCTCTGTTCTTCACCACAGGGACCTCTTTGCAAGGCTTCTGGTGTATTCTCCTAAGATGGAAGTGAGCCTCCTCAGACTGAGTGATTCAGAGACACACAAAAGAAGAAGCCACCATGCTGTTTAGACTTAGAAATGACATACTCGTACTTCCATTGACTCCTACAGGTCACATTGATTGACTCTGATACAAGGTAAGAGGGGACCGCTCAAAGATGTGAGGACATCTCACAATATAAGGGTCATTGAAAGCCATCTCAAGGTTGGCTACGGCGTACCTCAGTGGACTCATGCCTCTGAGTGCATAAAATCCTGTGATCTGCTGCAATACCAGTTGGGAGGGAGACCAAATTTTGTCATCCTCTGGGCCATGAGGCATAATTTCACACAGAATTTCAGCCACATTAATTGTGTTTAATTTTTACTCAAATCTGTCATTTCTTAAGACTCAGGCATGAGCCCACGAAGGAGGCTGGCCAGGAAACAAGTCCAAGGGAGCAGGCTCTGTGCTACACTCAGAACCACCCTTCCTGTGAGCATACGGATTTGTTTAGACCCCATTCTTCTGCCTAACTCCCTGTTCCTGTAGCTGAGTAATGTTTTGGAGTCCCTGTCAGCATCTCACAATGATAAATAACTCCTGGTGGGACCCAAGAGCATCCTGGATGCACGTCTGAATGCCTTGTAACAGACACAACTTAGATACAAACTTGGGCTTTGCTGAAATGTCCATGAGTTAGGGCCGTCTAAGAAGGTGACCTAAGGGAAAAGGAACAGACTGTCATTGAAATGTTCTCCATAGACCTACGGTCCATCGTGAGATAGTGGGCCTGGTCTACATTCCTTACATAAAGAAGCCATGCTAGTCACAGTTAACCAATTAGAATTCACTGTAGCTACAAACAGAGGCTTTGGTAAAGTACTCTGGGCCACCCAATGCTGGTCTCCTGTACCTGTATAAAAGCTTGGGCCTTCATTCCTCTATGACCTCCTTCAGATGTAAGACTCAGATGTAAGATTCTTGATTTATTTTCCAGTCTAACCATGTCTTTTTACTGACCTGGTAACACATCTTTGGTATTTTTTTGTTTTTTAAATTTTAACATGGTTTTATTCTGTACCATGATGAAATATGATTCTACCCTGAGTTTGGCTTTAGATTGCCTTTCTATCAACATCTGTTATCACACACACACACACACACACACACACACACACACACACACACACACACAGTATATATACATATGTATATACATATTATATATACATTATGTAAATAGTATGTTAATGACTTTTTTGTTATCGTGATCAAATGTCTGACACACACAGTTCAAGGAAGGAGCATTTATTTCTGGCTCACAGTTCCATCATGACATCAGCAGTATGGGGGCAAGAGTAGCTTCAGTTGTGGCACCAGGAGCAGGACTGGCTTAAGGATAGGACGAGACTTACTTTTGATCAATAAGATGTGAGGATCAGTCTGCGAGGGGTTCTGAAAACATATCTTTCTTTGTTTCTGAGCAGGGATACATGAAACCAGTAATCCTTTTATTGCTAGACATGGCTGGGTTTGCACAGCACAGCTGGAGCTGCAAACATCCTTTGAGACCATGGGGGGTAGTTAAATGGACAGCCTGAGGTTGAGAGCAAAAGGTTAGAGACATCCTCAAAGACATAATCTGCCCATTGAGGAAACCGATCCGGAACCCCCTGTACCTACCGCTTCTTGTTTTGTGAGTTTATCAGTTTTCTTGGCTGGTTAAGCTAGTTGAGCCGCCCAGTGGTCCACAATGCCTTGACTGGCTCACAGCTTAAGACAGATAAGATCAGATAGGGAGAGGGCAAGAACAAGGTGTGAGTGGGTCTGGGTAATTGAACTGATGAATCACAACTGGTGATGTGGAAAGAACTTTCCAGTGGGATTGGGAACTTGTATCTAATTGTAGAGAATAGAAACTGGTGCCAGAATCAGGCTCTGAGCACAGGTTATTATCTGATTTTCATACAAGGCAAATAAATAGTTCCTGGAAACTGCAGACAGTGATGTTTGAAGGTAGATTCTCGACAAGGAAAGAAGGGGGGATTAAGAAGCAGATGGTGAGTGAGCACTGAGGAAGGAATGCCGTGGTCAGTTGAAAACAAAATGACTTCACAGACTCACGTGATTCCAAACTAACCTCACTTCCTCGCTTGACAAAGTTGCCACGCTTGTGGATCAGGTGAATGCCATGAACACTGCAGGTCTTGATTTCAGCCTAGGGCTAACAGTTTCTTTCATGCTTTCCTTGTGGCTAAGATGGTGAAATGTGGGTTGGATGAGAGCAGGGTTTTGTGTATTTGCAGCTGGCTCAACAGCTGAATCCAGAGTGTTGAATACTGGATGGATGTCACAGCCCATGTGTTGAACCGGGGCAGAGTGGTGGGGAGGGAAGTCACACATTGGTCTGGGCCAAGGGCTTGGCTGGGAATGGGAGTCTGACACTCTGGGTGAACAAACACTGAGCCTGCTTCCCAGGGACACATGGAGAAGCAGAGGAGGGTCAGGTAGATACGGGAAGCGGGTGTAAATGAGAAGCGTGCTGGAAGACCCAGATAGGCAGGTGTAGACACAGGCAGGGGGAGGAAAAAGGAAGGTAGAAGCAGGTAGGGAGGCCGAGGGAAAGTCATAGGAAGTCTCCCGTGTGAGTTCCCAGTGATTCCTGCACCATGCTGTCCTCAGTTCCTAAAGAGGGCATGTCTGACACTTGACAAAGGATGCCCACCTTCAGGAAGGTTTCTTGTAGAGTGCTAATGGCTCCTTCTTTGGTTCTGCTTGATGTATCACTAGAAGAAAACTCAAGGGGGCAAAGTGATTAAAGGAGTAGATGTCCCAAAGCTTGGATGGGTAGTTCATAGCAGAGGTTGTAAAGAAACCATAGACAACCATATAAAGAAAACCACTGTAAACATTACAATAAGGGTCGCAACAGCAGGGATGCACCACTTGCAACTAACTTCCTTCCTCCCTCCCTCCCTCCCTCCCTCCCTCCCTTCCTCCCTCCCTCCCCCCTCTCTCTCTGTTTCTTTCTTTTCTTTCACATGTAGGAGATCTGCTCACAGAGAGGCTTGCAACTTTCAAACTCACGAGTTTGTTGGTGAGGTGAACCATATTCCACACCACAGTGAGGGAATTGTTTGAAATGATGGAGAAACTCAAGTATAGAGTATGGTGGCCTACTAGAGTATGTCTGGCATCTAGAGTCCCACCTGGCAATATTCATTGACTGAATAAGATGCCAGAGTGGCTGACTGTCTTTCCTAGTCATGCAGGTAGCTTCTTAGGGGGTCTGTCTTCATGTCTGCCACGTGCTCTGTATTCTGGAATACCCTGAGATGCTATAGACAGCCTTGGGAAGTCCAGGTGTGTTTGGATGCAGGTACCACATGGGCATCTATGTTCATATATGCATTCCATGTATGGGATGACAAAAAAGACCAGGAATGCTTAGAAGTCTTCCCAAATCACAGACCTTATGCAGAATATTCCCGTTCAAGGGCTAAATGCATGTAGAGTGTTGACCTATCTTCATGAAGACACAACCATGGCTAAAGTTGCTGGCACTCCCTGGAGAGCCCTATCTGGGCGTGGGTGTGGATATGGAGTGTTTCTACACAGGGACAAATTTTCACATACCAGTCCTCAGGACAGGAATCCAGCTCCTGGAATAGCCTGAGGTATGCCTTCATGTCTGTCTGGTCATTTCTGAACAAAGTGTTCAGAAAACTCTGCTTTGGTGAGGGAAGAAATTCCTTTTTTGAGGCACAGGCAGTCTGCTGTCTCAAGGGAATTTAAATATGGGCTCTTTCTACACCAACCTCCAGGAAGAAGTTGAAAGGTCACCTCCCTCCTCCTCTTTTTGGTAGAAATTAAGGTATACCTAGAATAGACGGCATCACAGGCCAAGGCATGGCGTTGGCATGATCAGCTTAGGTTTGCCTTACGTTCTTTCTTATGGCAGAAAAATGCAATAGACGTTGATGGAGGGCCCCAGGGACCACCTTGCATTTGGCCGCCCCATCCTCCACCCTGGGTGCGGCTAAGTGGTGTTCACAGTCTCCACTAGGTGGAGAAAAAGAGCGGTTATGGAACGTATAAAGCCCCAAATAAAAAAACACAGTCAAAGAGTAAAATCCAATTCTAAATGGAACTCGAAAACTTGAGAAGTAATTTAAGGGAACCACATTAAATACTAAAATGTTTAATGGGGCCCATGTGTCCCGAGCAGAGAAAGAGAGGGCGAGAAAGGGAACAGAGGAAATCAGGGAGACAATATGTCTGTGCGACTTGTTCTAATTAGGGGCACAGCGCTGCTGAGGATCATTCATTATAATTTGGTTAAATCTTCAACATGGCCCAGGCACCTCTGTTGAGGGGCGAAAAACCAAAGTTCCATCGCAAATGGGTGAGCGCTTCTCCGCTGGAGGTTAACGCCAGTCGCTCGCTCACCCTCTTGCCAGCTCTTCCTTATGACTCCAGCGCTGGGCTCCAGCTGCAGATGTCTGCAGATTTCGAGGAGGAGAGGGGAGCGGAGGCCAGGAGGTGGGGGTGGGGGTGGGAGGGGCCCCCCTGGCGCTCATTGTCTCCAACTTGTCTGTGGCTTAATTCAGTATCTCTGTCTGCCGCTGGAGCGGGATGGGAAGAGTTCAAAGGAGGAAATCAAAACAACCCATAGATCAGAGTGTGGGAGTGATTGGCTGGGCAACCAGAAAACACCAGCACTTCTCAGGCTCCGCTTTGAAAGGGGGGGGGGTGCAGCGGGGACAGGGACACATGCTTCAGAAGAAGATGGTCAGAGGCTTAAGGGCTGCAGGTGGTGTGGGGTCAGGGTCAGGTTAGAGCTAAATGTGATGGGTTTGTGATAAGAAGGAGCCAAGACGGTGTTGGTAGCCAGCACTCACGTGTGTTTGGGTTGGGACACTACAGCTCTGTCTATTGGGTTCCCAGCTAGCTCCACAGTGTGAGAGGGTACTGTTTATTCGCTTCATGCTACTGCCTTGTATTCTGCCCCTCAGCCATCCAGCTGTCCTGGGGTGGCAAGAACTGGCCTCTGCTAGTCTGTGGGCACCATTAAGGGCCAGATGCTGCCTGTGGAAATGTGAGCAGAGCTGGATAGACCTGTTAGTGCTTTCCTTGGACCTGGCAGAGTCTTGAGCCAGGCTTATGGGTTGTCAACCAAAACACCTTTTTTTTTTTTTTTTGGCTTTTCTTATCCTGTATCTTTATGCCAAACAGACTGTCCATCCTTAGGTCCCAGCATTCCAGGACATTCCAAGTCTGCTGTCCTAAGAAGTCCTACCCTGGAGTAAGTTTACAGACACTTCTGGGTGATACGTCCTATCTTGGTCGCTGGCTGGGCCAGTTTTGGTTTGGTCATGAGCAACTGTGTTTCCTGGCTTCATCGCCACACCTATGTGACCCTACCTGCCACTGGACTTGATTGGCTGGAGGGAGGACCAGGGAGGCAACAGATGCACCGGGTGACCTACACACCACCAAGGAGAAACTCCTGCAAGTTGAAGAAATGCTCTCTTCTGTGTTTCTTTGTATCCGTCATGGTGCCAGATGCTGCACATCTGTTCACTTGTCTGATGCCCCCTGCCCTGTTTAGGCTCTTAGCTGTGCCAGGAACTCCTGTTCACTTTTATATCCCTGTACCCTTCATGGCGCCAGGTTCAATAAATCCTTGCTTCTTCATATGCAAAAGAAAGCGCATTTTACTGCCTTGGCTCTGATTTATCTGAGCAATTGCAGTTTAATTCATTGATCGTTTATTGGGCATCTGCTACACTGGCACTGTGCTATGTGTTACAGATTTCAATACAAGAATCACCATTAATTGGTCCTAAAAGATTCTCACTCCAGGGCAGAGGGAAGAGAGAGCTGTCTGAGGGAAAAGACAGCTGCATTGTTAAGTTGCGATATGCTAAGTCTCAAGAGGCTGAGGCACTAGCTTCAGTGGGGTCCCAACCAAGGGGAAATCTGGTTTGAGACAGCTTATGGAAGCCCGAAAGGGGCTTGTCCCATACAGGGGTCAAGTATAGACAGGTGGCCTCCTTTGTAAGATGTGCTGGCTATCATGAATACTGAGACACTAAGTGGTATGTTAGGAGAGAACGTGCCCGCTTCCTCACAAGACTTTCCAAGGTCTTCCATGAGACAGAGCCAAGGAACCACCTGTGTCTTGGAAATAGGCCCCAGGACATAACCACGGGGTGCCCTACTATCTAGAAAAGAGCCACATATTTTTGGCAGGAACATGACAAGCACTTTCCTCCTCCCCCGGGAGAGAGTGTCAACATGAAGAACTTACATACTCCATCTTCTGCATCTTTGAGGTCTGCCTCTGGGCCAGTTCGTGCTTCTGAGGAACGCAATGAACATACGAATCAGGAGATGAGTGGGGCAGCACCCACTTCTGCAAACCCATGTGAGGAACAGCAGAGAGGGTAGGGAGCAGAGGACAAAAGTGAGGAGCCCGTGTTCAATCTCAGCCTTTGACCCTGGTTGTGGATGAGACATCTGGGGTCTTTGAATCTTTTCTCTTCTACAATGTCAAGGGGTTTAAAGGGACATTGGTGGGATGAATTAGAGAGGTTTATGTGGAAGAACTGTTTTTATTCAAATCCTGATTGTAGTGAGCCAGGGCAGTGTGTTGTGGAGTCTCACAAGCCCAAACTTTGTCTCCCACAGGTGCGTGTGTCCTGCTCACCCAGGACTCAGCATGGTCTGTTTGGAAAATGTGTCTGATACCAGGTATGTGTCAGTCATACCTCTGATGAGAATCTAAGTGGTAGATGGCTGATGGACAAGCTGGCCATAGCCCTCATTGATCTGATTTCTATATCTCGACTTATGTTGTAGGGATCCATGTTTATAGTCCTGTAACATTATTGATCACTTCTGACTGGTTGCTAGGCATACGGCTGGGCATGAGAAACGAAGAGAGAAATGTCCCTACACTGTACCAAACCACAGACCAGGGATGAGGATTACATTAACCAATAGTCAAGCATTCTCACACATTCACATTTGGTTTGCTGCGTTGAATTGCAAATTCCTCAAAGACAGATACTGCTTACAACTGATAAGAACTCTGGCTACAAGCTCAGCCTGTCTTGATTCCTATTCTGGCATCAGGTCTTGTTACTGAATGAGCTTGGGCCATGCATGGTTCTCTCCTGGAACTGGGCACTTTAACCATATGTTAAAGCTGATAGCAACATTCCCCTCCAAGGCTTGATATATGCATAGATGAAATTTGAGGTATGGAAGGTGGAGTGTAGTAATTGTCAGGAGGCTGTATGCTTTGTTTTCTTGGTACCTCATTTTTTTTCTCTATTTTCGTTGTTGTGAATCTAGCCTTTAGCTGCTGAGCCATCTCTTCAGCCTTCTATTTTTTTTAAGCACCTTATTGATCTCTGAAATTCTGTGTTAGAGAGATGATTAACTGATGATTTCAGAAGCAAAGGTTAACTTGTAAGGGCACTAAGATTCCTATAATTCTTGCAGCATGAAGAAATTATAGAGTTACATGTTATGTGCTTGGCATTTAGTCTCTAGACACTGTATACCTATTCAGTGCCAGGTCCTGGGCTAAACGATGGAGATGAGCAGTAGGGTACCTTAGCACATGTGTTCCTTTGCCTTGAAGGAACCTGGGGTTGAAGAGGTGAGCAGATAAGCAGAGATGGGATACTCTCAGAGCTGCAGTGATGGTATAGGCCTCAAGAAGCAATGACCCACAACAGGGGTAGACTGTATGGGGAATGCCGAGGCTAGGAGATATTGAACTACATCCTGAAGATGGAGAAGTTGGATTGTTTAATGCCCTAGTTTCTCAATAGACTTGAAATTCTTACCTTCTGCAGCTGTCTCTCAGCTGTGTTCTCCAGAAAGCATTAGCCCTTTTCTTAGTCACAGGAAAGCTGAATTCTACTTTGAGCTCTGCCAGTATCTGCTGTGTGACTTTGAGCAAACCACTTCCTGTCTCTGGACCTCAGATCACTTGTTGCCCTAGTTGGAAGGAGCCTTTCAGATTGGATTTATTTACTCTATACCCAAGAAAGATTTGATCAGCACCCACCATATGTCAGACATGGCTAAGTGCCAAGGAATCAGGAGTGGGTTGGGTATCATTATGTGTGGCTAGAGTCTAATACCACAGGAAAATCTTGGGAAACAGTATAAAATATAAGCTCTATGGTTGTATCCTGCAGCTGGGGTATTTATATACCAACTCCTGCCAATCATGGACTGAGAGTTGTTGGGTGGGTGTGGCAGGTACAGTAATCAATTCCCCGCCACACATACAGGCAGAATGTTGTCCCAAGGCCGGGGGTGTTGATGGAGGCATCTGCTACATCTAGACACCGTGATGAATGCAAAGTGAGGAACAATATGATACAAAGGAACAAACTTTGCAGAGCCAACTGTAAGGCACTGTTGGACTTGGCCTTCCTTGGGAGCTCTTTGATGTTAGTGGCCCATTTGTCTAGACATTTTGTCCCTCAGGGGACACGTCATCATTCTGGAGACATTGTGACTTCCACAATTTTCAGGTGTGTGTGTGTGTGTGTGTGTGTGTGTGTGTGTGTGTGTGTGTGTTTGCACACACTATATGTACACTCTGGCCCCTGATGTCTTTGGGTAGAGGTTAGTGATGTTACTAAAGGTTGCAAAGCACACAGGACAGAGGCTCCCAATAAAGAATGATCTGCTTTAGGGCTGAAGAGATGCAGCTATGGTAAAAGCACCCACTGGCAAGGCTGATAACTTGAGTTTCATCATTTCCAGAACCCATATGATGAAAAGGGAAAACCAATCAACTCCCACAAGTTGTCTTCTGACAATGCTGTGGCACATGGCTGCACGTGCGCGCGCGCGCACGCACACACACACACACACACACACACACCACAGAAAATAAATATTTAAAGAAGAACCATCAGCTTTTAATGTCTCTACTGATGACCAAGAGGGAGAAACCCTTCGCCCCCTCACTCTTCCATTTGTAGCTTAATCTTGTCAACTACTTAGAGATGACAAAGAAATGCTGTGAAGGAGAGTGGGGGGAGGGAGGGAGGGAGGGGGAGAGAGAGAGAGAGAGAGAGAGAGAGAGAGAGAGAGAGAGAGAGAGAAGTTTTCTGTCCCTGGGCAGAGCAGGAGGAGTCCCCAGCTTTTGTTCTTGATGGTACCTGTGGTTCACTAGGAGCTTGCTGTAAGAATAGAGAAGAGATGTCCATTTCTTCTTTATCACCGGGGATGTGTGATTCCTGACTGTGCTTATAATGTAAAATGACTCACATCCATGCCGTGGAACAATCTTTGTACACTGTAAATATGTATTACTCTCATTAATTAATAAAGAGCTGACTGGCCTATAGCTAGTCAGGAAGAGATTGGGTGGGAGAGCCAGACTAGGAGGACATTGGGAAGAAGAAGGGTAGCGTCTGAGGAGTCTTGAGGCAGATGCAGAGAAAGCAGGACATGTAGAAAGTGAGGTAACAAGCCATGAGCCATGTGGTAGAACTTAGATAAGAAATATGGGTTAATTTAAGTTGTAAGAACTAGTTAGTAACAAGCCTAAGCTATTGGACAAGCATTTATAATTAGTGTTTCTATGTGGTTATTTGGGAGCTAGCCAGTGGTCCTGACAAAAAACTCTGCCTACATATTCAAAGGAAAAGGCTACATATATTAGCTTGCCTACCATAGCAAACTCTACAAAATTGCCTGGGGTCCTGGGGTCTTTCACTGAATCTATGTGTCACCTTAAGCAAATTATTTAATTTTTTTTCTAAATCTAAATTTAGCTTTATCTGTAAAATGGTGAGAATTATGGAGCTAGTGTCCAGTATGTTCAAGGAAACAATATATAGGCCCAACATCTAGCATACATACATACATATTAGTTGTTAGCATTCTGGCAAAGTTGAGACTCAGTGTGAACATGCCACAAAAGAAATTTTTATCACATCTAGTCTTCAAGTAGGTACATCAAGGCCTCAGGGTTGTCAAGGAATCCAACACAACATGTGAAGGCAACATACTATCTGACTATCTGTGTGTTTGTGTGTGTGTGTGTGTGTATACATATTTCTGTGTGGGTGTGGTCCGTGTGTGGGTATGTGAATGCACATGTGTGAACATGCATTTGGAAGCTAGAAGTCAATCTTGGTACCTTCCTCAGTCATTTTTCCATCAGGATTTATTTTTTAAGTTTTGTTGTGGTTAATTGATTATTTTAAAATACAATATTTTTTATTAATTCTTCAAGAATTTCAGCTGGGCAGTGGTGGTGCATGTCTTTAATCCCAGCACTTGGGAGGCAGAGGAAGGTAGAGTTCAAGACTAGCCTGGTCTACAGAGCAGGTTCCAAGACAGCCATGGCTACATAGAGAAACACTGTCTTGAAAAAAGAAAGAAAGAAAGAAAGAAAGAATTTCATAGATACCTACAATATATTTTGATCATATCTACCACCCTCCCCTACTCCTCCTGGATCCACCTAATCTCTTACTCCCTTCTTTCTAATCTAATCTTAAAAAAAAAAAAACCAAAACAATAACAACAACAACAAAAATAAAAACAAAACAAAACAAAACAAAAAAACCCTACTGAGCCTAATTTTTGCTGCCAATATACTCATGGCATAGAGTCACCCATTGGAACTACCAGGGCCCACACCCTTAAAGAAAGCTTACTTTTCCACAGCAGCCATCAGCTGTCAATAGCTCCTGAGCTAGAGGTGAGGGTTTGTGAGCTTCTCTTTTACCCATGCTGGGATGCTGACTGGCTTGATCTTGTGCAGACAACCACAGCTGGGCAGATAACCATAGCTGCTGTGAGTTCATGTGTGAAGTGGTTCTATCAAATCTGGAAAACACTATTTTATCCTTGTCCTCCCTAACCTCTGGTTCTTACAATCTTTCTGCTCTGTTTTCAGCAACGTTACCTGAACTCACTCACTCTCTCTCTCTCTCTCTCTCTCTCTCTCTCTCTCTCTCTCTCTCTCTCTGTGTGTGTGTGTGTGTGCGCGCGCGCGCGCGCGCGCGCCATTTGTGGCTGAGCATCCTACAGACCCTTGAATTTTCTGCAGTTTGATACTATGTCTAGTAATCATAATAATGCTATTAGGTTCACCTCTAGCATCTGTGAGCTCCCAGTTATGGGTTATTGGCCTGATTTTTAGTACTAGGTTATGCATTTCCTGCTGTGGAATGGGCCTTAAGTTCAATCAGAAAGCACTTGGTTACCCCCATAATATTCATACCACTATTGCACCCATGGGTGGATCTTGCCAAAATAGTCAATATTGTAGCTTGGAGAGTTTATAGCTAGGTAAGACTGTCAATAACTGTTTTTCCCCCAGCAGCCTGTGTAGCTCCTTCTGGCACTGTAGAAGCTTGCCAGTGGCCAGGCTTGGTGGCGCACGTCTTTAATCCCAGCACTCAGGAGGCAGAGGCAGGCAGATCTCTGTGAGTTTGAGTCCAGCCTGGGCTACAGAGTGAGTTCCAGGAGGACAGGTGCCAACACTACCCAGAGAAACCCTGTCTCGAAAAAACAAACAAACAAACAAACAAACAAAAAACAAAAACAAAAACAAAAGAAAAAGCTTGCCAGCAAAGAAAAAGCTTCCTAGTCAGCTTTATTTTTCCATGCCTAGTGGTGTCCAATGTGTGTGGTGTCTTCAACAATAGGGTTTTACCATCAAGTTGTTATGGGCAACCAAGAGCAATGACAATACCTGTATCTTTTGAGGGGAGGTCTCCAAGACATGTTTGGCCAGCAACTCCTACCTAGCACTGTGATTTTTATTTACTAACCCCTGTCTTCTGGGATGAGACTTATCCATGCACAGAGGGCACCTTTGTTCAAAATTTTTATATTTTTAAATAAGCTTATACTAATAAGCAGCCTTCCATAGAGTTCCCCCCGCCCAGATATCCTTAGTTTGGGTTACCTCTCTCTCTTTCTCTCTCCTTTCCCCTATCTTCCCACTCTTTGTCTACTTAAATCTTTCCATCTCTGCTTCCCCTTTCCACTTTCATGTCTGATGTATTGCCCTACTCCACCTCCCTCAAGGCCTGCCTCTCCTCCCTCCCTCTAATGGCCTCTTTTTATCTTTTTGGTCTTTATCAGTACTCAGAGTTAAACATACCACTCTAGAAATGCATAGCCGAGATCCACTTATAAGGGAGAACATGCTGTGTTTGTCATTTTGGTTCTGGGTTACCTCATGTGGTGTATTTCCCAGGTCCATCCATTTTCCTGCAAATTTCATAATTTATTATTTTTTCATCACTGAGTAAAATTCCATTGTATATATGTACTACATTTTCAATCCATTTACCCGCTAATGGACATCTAGGCTGTTCTATTTCCTCACTATTGTGAATGGAGTAAAAATGAACGTGAAAATGCAGGTATCTCTGTTATTGGATATGGAGTTGATATTGATTTCCATGGTGGCTGCACCAGTTCACACTCCCACCGACAGTGAAGGAGGCACCCCTTTTCCATATCCTCATCACCAATTGTGGTCATTAATTTTCTTGATAATAGCCATTCTGACTGGAATAAGATGAAATCTCAAAGTAGTTTTGATTTGCATTTCTCTCATTGCAAAGGACGCTGAATACTTTTCAAAGCATTATTAGCCATTTCTATTCTTTTGAGAAGTCTGTTCAGTTCCATAGATTTTTGTTTGTTTGTTTGTTTGTTTTTGTTTTATTTCGTGACAAGGCTAACATGAAACTCATTACATAGGCCAGGCTGGCCTTAAGCTCATAGAGATTGACCTACCTATATCTCTGCTTTATAAGTACTAGAATTAAAGATCTGAGCTGCCATGCAGCCTCACGGATGATTTTTAATTAGATGTTTGTTTCCTTGATGTTTAGTTTTACAAAGATCTTTATATATTCTGGACACCAATTGCCTGTCAGATGTATAGCCAGCAAGGATTTTCTTCCATTCTGTGGACTGCCTCTTCGTTATCTTACCAGTACAAAGTTTTTTTGTATTGTTTTGTTTTTTTGTTTTAGTTTTGAGAGGTCCCACTTGTCAACTGTTCGCCTTGTTTCTTAAATGACCAGAGTCTTATTCAGAAAATTCTTACCTTTGCCTATATCTTGAGATATTTTCTATTTCATACTATCTCCTCTAGTATATATCTCTAGTATGTATCTCTTACTTTCAGAGTTTCAGATCTAACTGAAATATCCTCTAGTACTTTCAGAGTTTCAGATCTAACTGAAATATCCTCTAGCACTTTCAGAGTTTCAGATCTAACTGAAAGAAAGACCTTTGATCCATTTGAAATTGATTTTGTGAAGGGTCAGGGATGGGGACCATGCTTCATTCTTCTACCTATGGCTATTTAGCGTCCCCAGCACCATTTATGGAAGAGGCTGTCTTTTTTTCCAGTGTGTATTTTTAGCTTCTTTGTAAAAAACCCAGTGGCTGTCGTGTGAACTTATATTTGGGTCCTCTGTTATATTCTTGATCTTTGTGTCTAGTTTTGGAGTAGGGCTGTGCTGTTTTTATTGCTGGGTCCCTGTAGTTTAGCTTCAAGTCTGGCATGGTGATACCTTCGTCAGTGTTCTTGTTGTGAAAGATTGCTTTGGCTATCCAAAGTCTTTTGTGCATCTATATGAATTTGGAGATTTTTTTCTATTTCTGTGAAGAGTTGAATTGACATTTGGATTGGGATCTCATCATATTGGTAGGAGTTTTCACAATATTAATTCTACCACTCTACGAGCATGGAAGGCAGAAGGTCTTTCCATCTTTTAGTGTGTTCTTCGATTTCTTTCTGCTGTTTTCCAAACTTGTCATTGGAGAGGTCTTTAGCTTTGTTCTAAGGTATATTTTTGAGGCTCTTATGGTTGGATCATTTTCAAGATTTCTTTCTCAGTATGTGTGTTAATATATAGGAAGGTTACTGATTTTATATCTCAATTTTGTGACCTGACACTTTGCTGAAACTATTTTTTTAATTAATTAATTAATTAATTTTTTATTTCTAGGCGTTTCCTGGTGAAGTCTTTAGAGTCTCTCATGTATGGAGTCATGCCATCTACAAATAGAGATGTGACTTCTTCCTTTCATATTTGTATCCATTTTATTTCCTTCTCTTGTCTTATTGCTCTAGTTAAGACTTCAAGCAGCATGTTAAGTATGAGTGCAGAGAGACCCTTGTCTTCTTCCTGATCTTAGTGGAAATGCTTTGAGTTCTTCTCTAGTTAGTGTGATGTTGGCTGTAGACTTGTTGTCTATGGCCTTTATTAAGTTGAGATACCTTCCCTCCATGGTTAGTCTCTTCAAGGCTTTTATCATGAAAGAGTGCTAGATAGCTTCAGAGGTCTTTTCTGCATCTACTGAGATGATCATGTGACTTCTGTCCTGGAGAACATTTATTTGCTGAATTGTATTTGTTGCTTTATGTATACTGAAGCATCCTCAAATGTCTGAAATGGAGCTAACTTGATCATGGTTAACATGATCTCTTTGATGTGTTCCAATCTTGTTTATGATATCACAGTGCCCCTGTATTTGTTGAGATGTGCTTTTTTTGCCCCAATGTGTCACTTATTTGGTAGAAAGTTCCATGGGCTGCTGAGAGGATAAAGGGTATCCCGTGCTGCATAGGTGGGGTAGTCTGTAGATGTCTCTTGGTCCATTTGATCTGTGGTATCAATTAATTCCATTGTTTCCCTGTTATTATTGTTTTTTTGTCTAGCTGATCTGTCTAATGGCGAGAGTGGAGTATTTGAGTCACCAATTATTGCTGTGCTGTGATTAATCTATGACTTTATATCTAGCTAGCAACATCTTTTTGAAATGGGATGAGCCTGGGTTTGGTACAAATATATTTACAATTATAATTTCCTCTTAAAGGCTTGTTCCCTTAATCAGTATTAAGTGACCCTCTCTATCCCTTCCCACTAGAGTTTTGAAGTCTATTTTTTTCAGATATTAGAATAAAATGCCTGTTTTTTTGAAGACCCCTTTTTTTTTACACTAAGGTAGTGTCTATCTTTGATGGTGGAGTGTGCTTGCAAAAAGCAATAACTTGAAGAATCCTATTTTCCAATCCAATTGGCTAGCCTGTGTCTTTTGATCAAGGAATTGAGACCATTAATACTCAGTTATCATTGAGAAGTATGTATTGATTGCTGCCTTTTTGGTTTGTTTGTTTTGGAATTGTTGGTGCTTTTTTAGTCTTTATTTGTTTAATATCTGTCTTAGCATTGTTTATTTTATCCCTGTAGCCTCTTGGGCTTGCTTATTTTTCCTTCATTCTAAAGTATTCCTTCCAGGATCCACCATTGGGCTGGTGTGGTGTTCATAAATTCTGTCAGCCTGTTTTTATTACGGAAAATTTTCTTTCTTTTTTAATTATGACAGATAATTGTATTGGGCTGGATTGGTAGTTGTGATCTTTCAGAATTTGAAATACATCTTTCTAAATCCTTTTAGATTCTTAAGGTTTCCATTGAAAAGTCATCATTGTGGTAGGTCTGCCTCTATATATAACTTGCCTTTTCTCTTTCACAGCTTTCAAGAACACACTTTCCATGTTCTGTGTTTTTAATATTTTAACTATGGATGATGTAGGGAATTTCTTTTTTGGTCCTATCTATGTGGTTTTCTGTATGTCCCTTACACTTGAATGGGCATCTCTATCCCTAGACTTGGGGCAATTTTTTGTATGATTTTATTGAAACTGTTTCTATTCCTTTGGCATGAAGTTCTTGTACTATGCTCATAATTTGTACATTTTTTTCTTTTTGTGGTATCCCAAAGATTTTGCATGTTCCATTCACATGCCTTTAAAATTTATCATTGACCTTGATTTACTGATCACTTCCTTTACTTTGTCTTCAAGCTCTGAAGTTCTTTTCGCCACATGATCCAGTCTATTGGTGAGGCTTCCCACTCAACTTTTTACTTGACCTATTGTGTTTTTCATTCCCATCATCATTTCAGTTTGGGTTTTCTTCAGTATTTCTATCTCTTCATTGAATTATATTTTCATATCCTGACTTGTTTCCCTTACTTCACCAGCTGTTTATAGTTTCTTAAAATCTATTTGTGTCTTCTTTGAGTAACCTGAACATATTTATAATGATTTTTGACTTGTGCATCTGGAATTTTGCCTGTGTCATTTTCATTGGGGAATCCTTACTATGAGACTGGTTATTTTTAGAGGAAACAAATTGTGTGTGTGTGTGTGTGTGTGTGTGTGTGTGTGTGTGTGTGTGTGTGTGTGTTTAAATATTCCTGGTGTTCTTGGACCTTTCCACCTGTACTTATATCTTTGGTTAAGGTGTATGTGTGTGTGTGTACATGCGTGCATGAGCATGCATGTGCACATGTGTGTTTTAATTTAGGCCACCTTTCTGTTTTTAGTGGAGGTATTTGCATTATTCAGGATATATTAGGTTGTAGCCAAGTTGAAGTTATGTGTTCCCCTTTTAGACTATTGTTTGGGCACCAGGCTCTATCCATAGACCTCCAGTGCAAGATCAATACTCCATTGTAAGTATTGTGTACAACTACAGTCACCATCCAGCAGTAAATCCATTATGAAATACAGTGTCAGTGGACTACAAAATAGTCATTCCTTAAGTACTGATTGTTTGGATAAACAATGGTACTAGGTAGACTAGTATATTGGTTATTGTAGATATTAGTGGAGAAAATACGCAGAAAGAAGAAAGAAATTGCCATGGGACTAGTGATTAGGCTTTGGTTACTAGATAGGAATTAGAGAAGGGGGCATACATAGAAGGAGCAATGGTAGAATCAAAGAAAAAAGTGTTTAAGTGTGTAAGAGTGAGATGTGGAAATCTGCTTAAAAGGTATACTGAAAAGATAGGGGCAAAGATATAAACTCAAATAATTTAGAACAGTCTGTCTCTCAAAGGCCCAGTGCAGAGGCTGTGAACTAGGCAGCTTCTGTTCTTTGGGAGAGGTAAGATAAAGATAATTGGCTATTATATGGGGGTGAGGGAGCAAAACCAAACATGAACAGTGAGGGATCCAGGTGGCTTGCTACCTTGGCCTTGGATATTGTATGAGTAAGGAGAGCTATGGAGGGGAAGGAGTGGTGGATGGAGACTGGGTGTGGGGCTGGATTCTGAAAAGATCCCCTGGCCTCACAGGGAAACCTAGGAAAACAGGGATGAAGTGCCCGTGCACCCTCAAACCTCAAATGGTGGCTTGGAGTTGGGGCTGAAATATGGATGTGTTCTAGGAGTTGGGGCCCCGGTATGGGTGTACCCCTTACCTCAAATGGCAATCTGGAGCTGGGGCCACCTTGGATTTTGACACAGGGTCTCTACTGACCTTGGCTAGGCATGTTGTTCAGTACTCTAGGGATCTTCTTATCTCTATTTCCAGTGTCAGGATTACAAGCACACCACTATGTCCAGATTTTTTTTTTTTTGACATGGATTCCGGGAATTGCATTCAGGTTCTCATGGTTGCGTGGCAAGCACATTCCTGGTGGAGCCATCTCCCTAGGCCCTCATTCTGTCTCTTACAAATAGCTGACCCTCAAGATACCTCAGGGAGGACATTGGAGATTACTAGAATGTAGTAAAGGGGCTGTGATGCTGGCCAGGAAGGGCACTGCAGCTTTTCTTGGCTCTGTCTTGGTGTGCCCAATCCTAGAATCCTGTCACCTCCATGTTGAGAGGAACCACAGGCTTCGTCACAGGAATTTTCAGGCTTTTAAATCAAAGAATCCAAAGGCTCCTGCTTCAAGTGTAGGTTCCTTGGGAAGAGCTGATAGAGGGAGCAGAGCCGGTATCATACCATGAACTCAAACTGTCTTTCAAGAAAGTTTAAATTTTAAAATGGCATGCTATGTAAAGAAAGGTTCTAAAGAACCAAGAATAAGCATGGAGAGAGGTAGTGTCTTGACAACAATAATCAAACAAATAGATTATTGGTTTTCTACTGTTCCACACCACGCTCATTCTAATGTGAGACAGAATCTGTTGATTTTTTTCTTTTAACAACATGCTTGTGTTTAGAGAAGGAAAGAGCCATATTCCAACTCCAAAGCCAGCTTGGTTTATAATTAAGTTGGGACTACAACTTTTCTCAAAAGTAAAGAGATATGGATGTTAGGCAGTGATATTTTTTTACCCTGTAGAGTATATTAGTACTAAAAAGTTCGATTTTTCTCTGCTTATAAACTTTCTCTGGATTGTCTTCCTTTCTGCTTTAGATGTCTAGGTGTCCAAAATCTTTTTAACTTCTTGAAGATGGGTATTTCTGTTTTCTGGTAGATACAAAAACAGAACCCTGCCCTGACCTAGGTGAGTTTTCCTTACAGCTTGTAGAAATGTCACATGTGGTGACAATGATTTGGAGTCATCATTTCTCCTTATTGACAAATTTCTCCTGTTCGAATAGAATCTTTATTAATTTTGATGGTATCCATAGCTTTTCTTTTCTGGTGTAAACAATGGCGAAACCCCTTCCCCAATGTAACACATGTACTGGTTTCCATTCTGAGGTCAATGCATCTTTGAAGTACATAGGCTGATTTAGCTCAGTAGTTTTTTCTATTATCTAATGTCTCTCTGCAGCTGTTGTTCCTTTCTCATCAGCATTAAGAAAATTCAAGGTTAATAAGGCATTATGTGGCCGGGCGGTGGTGGCGCACGCCTTTAATCCCAGCACTCGGGAGGCAGAGGCAGGCAGATCTCTGTGAGTTCGAGGCCAGCCTGGGCTACCAAGTGAGTTCCAGGAAAGGCGCAAAGCTACACAGAGAAACCCTGTCTTGAAAAAACCAAAATAAATAAATAAATAAATAAATAAATAAATAAATAAATAATAAGGCATTATGCAATCTATCTTTGGAGATTTTTGTTCCCCTTTCTGTTTATAAAACATTTCCTTTAAAGCATGATGAGATCTTTCTACAACCATTTGTCCTGTAGGATTGTGTGGTATACCTGTAATATGCTTTATATTATAATATGCAAAAAATGGTTTCTTTTTACTGGAGACATATACTGGAGCATTGTCAGTCTTAATTTGTACAGATATACCCATTATGGCCATGACTTATAATAGGTGTGTAATTACAGAGTCAGCCTTTTCAGAACTCAAAGCAGTTGCCCATTGAAATCCTGAAAACTTATCTATTGTATGGTGTACATATTTTAATATTCCAAATTCTGCAAAATCGGCACAAGACTCTTGACTCTTAATCTCAGGGTCCTGGGTTCATGCCCCATGTTGGGTGCCAGATAATGCAGGAAATTCATGGACTACTGATAAAAGAACTATTTATTAAAGGATTATATAGGAGAACAATTCACTGTAACAGGATAAGGCAAAGTCAGTTACAAAGTCCCTGGAAGGCTAGGAGCTGGTCCCATGCTGCATCATGCTGCCTGGTTTGGTTTTTACCATCCAAGAGCATGAGTGAGATGGGGCCCTGCATATGTGCTCCCCAGATCTTAAGCTAGCAAAGAGGCCATACTCCAGGGGCTAGTACCCCAAGGCCATAGGTGGAATGAATACACACTTCAAAGGGATGAGTTCAGCCCCCTTTCTTTCTCGTTCCTTCTTGCTTGTATATTCTACTGCCATATAAGGAACAGTGTTCCTCTCCTCTGTAGGACACGACCTTCAAAGGGATATCAGGAAAATGGCAATCTCACCCTTACCAGATACCAAATGGACCAGCACCCTGATCTTATCTTCCCAAACTGTGAGAAACAAAACTCTCTTCTTTATAAATTACCCAGCCTTGGATATTTTGCTATAGTATCACAGAGTAAGACATTATCTTAATCTATTTTTTGTTGATGAGACTGTTGCAGACTACGACAGACCATGTAAATTAAAAAGAAAGGAGGTTTGTCATGGCTTGTGGGCTCTGGAGATGCAAAGCTGAGTTGCCATGTCTAGTGATAGCTCTCTTGTTGGTGGTGTGCCAAGTCTGTAAAGAATATCACATGATAAAAGACAGAACGTACATATATATTTTCCAGTCTCTCTCTTCTTGTAAAGCTTCCAGTATTCAAACATGGGGGTTGATGGTCTTAGCTAACCCTAATCCCTCCTGAAAGGCTCCCCCTCTAAATGGTATCATTAGATCAAGTCCTCACCCTCTTGATATCTCTCAAGAGGATCAGATTCCAACCTGAGCTTCAGAGGGAAGAAATGATCAAAGCCCAAGAGCCAGTCCCCGAGCCTGTTCTGGAAGGACAGCTCCCCCAGTCTCTTCATGATAAGCTTGAGGCTGTGCCTTCAGCACAGTCAGATGTATACATGGTCCCACCATTGCTGAGCTTGAAGAGGTGGAGGTGGGGGAGAAGACAGCCAGCCATTGACCACATAATTATAGCACCCCAAGCACTCTCAACCAATGGGAGTTAGGAGAAGGAAGTACGGAGTGTGAAGAAAGCATGAGGCAGAGTCAGCTCCTGTCACCTGGGAGTGGAGGGAAGCTTCCCTGGACACTACTTTTCAAGTTATGAGCTGAAGGCGGAAGAGGGAAGGGAAGGGAAGGGAAGGATGCCCTGGACCAGTTGTTCTCAACCTTCCTGAAGCTGCGACCCTTGAGTACAGTTCCCCCAACGATAAAATTATATGTTGCTACCTCATAGCTGTAATTTGCTACTGTTATGAATCATAATGTAAGCATCTGATATGCAGATGGTGTTAGGGGACCCCTGTGAAAGGACTGTTCAATCCCCAAAGGGCCGGCAGTTTGAGAACCACTGCACTAGGCAGAGGGAATAGTAGGAGCGAGGCCTGTGATAAGGACACAGGCCACTGAAGGAACCAGATGCCACTTGGGCTGTCTTTATGTAGAATGAAGAGTGTGAAGACATGAAGCTGGATCCCTAGGCAGCTCAGAATTCAGAGCTGGTCATCTCTCAGGATAAGAAATTTAAGTTTTTTCCTAAGTGATGAGAACTCAATGTGTATGTGTGGGTTAGGGTGTGCCCATGTGGGCAAATATGTTAGTGTGTGTTCACATGGGAGAGAGTGTGTGTGAGTGCTTGTGTGTGTGTGTGTGTGTGTGTGTGTGTGTGTGTGTGTGTGTGTGCAGGAGGGTGCTTCCTTGCATGCATAGGAGCGTGTATGCATGTGCTCTCTCGTTCTCTGTGTGTGTGTGTGTATTTGTGTGGGTGGGTGAGTGTTGGTGATGGCAGCACAGGCCAGAGAGTGGATTCTGTCCTCAGCTTTCTGTGGAGCCCTGTGGCGTCAGCTGGAACCCCCTTGACCAGCAACACCATAATAAAAAATAAAGAGGCTGACATTTCATCATTGCCACAGGATATAATTAAAGATTATACAGGCTTAGGAGTCAGAGAACAAACAGATGAATCAGAATGGGTGTGTGACAGACAGCATGGAGGAAGGTCGATGTTCTGGATGCTTCCTGCAGTGAAACCTGGTTTATTGAGAATTTGACAACTAAGTGACTCTGCACAATCGCTCAGGCCCTTCTACCAGTCTTTGGGAACAATCAGAGTGAAAAGCTGTGTTCTCAGGATGCTGGGTCTGTGAATGACTGATTCAGGACAGAAGGTGGGTGGGCTGGAGGGGTGCCCATCACCAACAGCTAAGCAGAGGTGAAGGGCAGGCCAGAGCGGGAAGGAGTAGATGGGGTAGGGAATAAGGACCTCACTTCTGTATAAGCCAGGTGACCCCATAAGCTGGGTGGCAAACAAAACAAAACAACAACAAAACCCTGAATGACTCACCAATTTCCCACCCCCAGACTGGACTCTGCTTGCTCCGAGTTCCCAGGTACATCTTTTGGATACCAGAACGGTAAAAGAGAATTTGCTTTCTACATCCTAAGAGGAGTCTGCACTTAAACCAGTGTTTAAAACCAATTCCTTCCTTGCAAAAGGCAGGACTGTGATAGACTGGTTCGGAGATGTAGGATATGACCGGGGAAAGGGGTAGAGGAGATCTTCAGTACGGGGCTGGACAGGGGAGCTTTGTAGCGGGAACCTTGCGCTATGCTGACCGGAAGTGCAGAAAGCTTCACTCACCCAACAAATGTGCTGGTACTGCTGCAAGCAGTCTTTTTCACGATGGCCACTGCCTTCTTTTTAGGTCCACATATTCTTCTAGAACTTTCAAATATCAGAGACGCCCTATCCTTCCCTTTGCAATTGCTTCATTATTAGAACATAATGCAAGAAATTCTGTAAACAGGCCCTAAAAGACAGCATGGCTGTCCCTAGATCTCTCCTTCTGTTGTGATCCATCTTGGAATCCCGTCACTGTATTAGGAAGCCCAAGCCGCATGGAGATTCCATATATGGTAGACCTGTAAGCAGACTTCCTGCATACCTGGATCCTCTCCTTGGAGCTTCTCCAGCACAAACTGAGTGGAGCAGAGGCATGTTTCTCTCCTTATTGTACATTAGTGAGCAAAATAAATCACATGATGTGTGTGTGTGGTGTGTGTGTGTGCGCGTGTGCGCGTGTGAATGTGTGTGTGTGTGTGTGTGTGTGCGTGTGAATGTGTGTGTGTGTGCATACACGCATGCACTGAGTGAACCCAAAGCTTATGCATGTTAAACACTGAGATACACCGGGAGGCACACTTAGCCCTCTGTGAATGCTTCAAAAGACAACTATGTCTTATTGCTCCCCAGCTTTTTGGCTAAGATCAAGTGAAGACAGTAAACTCTGAGGGTGATTTACTATGAAGCCATAGTAACTGGAAGTAGTGTGTTACAGAACAGATGGAACAGTGACACCCGCCGTTGGTAGGAGTTCTTTAGAGTTCACAGAAGGGTTTCCCACCGTGGTCTTAGCCAGGAGCCGAAGAACCCTGGGAGACTGGTGTGGTCATGCTAGGATCATACACAGGCTGCTGAGGCTTGGAGTGTTGGAATGGGTGGCTTAGAGGATACATACTTGGTAGCTATAGAGTTTTTTATTATTTTTATTTTATTTTTTTTTTATGACAGTGTGTCCTACGTAAGCTGACCAAGGACTAATCCCAGAGCCTGGGAAAGAGCTGTACTTGAAAGCATCTTCTAGATTCTGGGTTACAGAAGTTGCAGGGACACTCACGAACAACTGATGCAAAACCACAGGCTATAAAGAGATGTCAGTCCCAAGAGCTTCATTCATTCCTGCATTCAAAAAGAAGCACAGAACTCCACCATGTTCCAGGAACAGACACCTCCCCAGACTTCCTTTACAGTGGCGCATTTCCTGTAACTTCCTCTGCAGGCTTGTGAGCTGAGGTCCCCACCCCCAGGACCTTAGAATGTCACTATTTGGAGACAGAGGCTTTAAAGTACCAAGCAAGGCGAAATAAAGTCCTATCTTAGGCCTCGATTTAAGAGGACTAACGTCTTTGTAAGAAGAGGTTGGTTTGGGCCAGTGAGGTGGCTGAGCAGGTAAAGGGGCTTGCCCCCAAGCCTGACAAACTAAATTCAGTCCCCAGGACCCACATGATGGAAGGAGAGAATAAACTCCTGCAGGCTGTCCTCTGACCTCCATAGGTGTGCAGGGTGTGTGTGCACATCACATGTGTGTGCACATCACATGTGTGTGCACATACAGAAACATAGACACTAAAATAAATAGACACTAAAATCATGTCATGGAAAAGACATGATTAGGACACAGGCACACATGGAGAGACCACACAAGGACACAGAAAGAAAACAGTCATTTTCAAGCCAAGGAGAGAGGCCTCAGGAGACATCTAGACATCTAGATGTCTAGACATTGGCCGTTGGAACTGTGTAGCCTTTAGAACTTTGAGAAAATCCATTTCTGCTGTTGAAGCCACCTACTATGTGGCCCTGTGCTACAGAGCCCTGGTCAAGGCCAAGCTGCTGAGAGAGTCTGTGTTGGGTTAAGACCAATTTCTTCCAGGACAATTGGTGAGGGCGACATTTGACTTAGCTTTTAAGAGGGTGGATCTGGGGCTGTAGAGATGATTCAGTTGTTTGGAGCACAAATTGCTCTTGAGGAGGATGTGAGTTCAACCAGACAGCTCATGACCGTCTATAACTCTAGCTCTTGGGGGATCTGAAACCCTCTTTTGGCCTCCATCTATAACTCTAGCTCTGGGGGGATCTGAAACCCTCTTTTGGCCTCCATGAGTACTGCATTATGTGCACACGTAATTTTAAAATAAAAGTTAATCTTTGACAAAGAAATAATGAGATGGGTCTGGCAAACTGGATTGGCATAAGGGCAGGGCTACAGGAGGTGGCTGGGAGGAGTGGCTGGCAGGATTAGGGCACTGAGAATCTCAGTTCTTTTAAGGTAGAGTGTAAGAAATTAAAAATAATGTCAATTCTACAACCCGAAGATCATCTTGTCTTACCAATCCTATTCAGGTAATGGGCACTTGGAAGTCCCTCCCTAAATCCGTGTAAATATCAGCAAAGAGATATCTACTGTTCTAGACAAAGGAGATTGGAAGAACTGGCTCCTTTGTGTGCAAACCTGATTGCTGAATGAAGAAATCAATTTTCAAAGAGTCTACGGGCTTCTGAGAGGGAAAACAATAACCATGTCCTCCTCCTCTGTTCACTTTGGTTCAAAGTAAGTCCCAACCATGTTCCCACAACCAAACAGGTGACAAGTTCCCTAAAGCAGTTACTTTAAGGAAGCAGAGAGTTTATCCTGAGGCCCTGGTCACTGCGTGGCTTTAAGGCTCCTAGGGAAGGCTGGTTCAGCAGTGCTGTGGCTGGTACTTCTGGAGGCACATCTGACCAGCTGTTCCCCACCCAGTGACTGGTCCTTGGTAGCACTGGCTGTAGAAAAAATGAGAACCTTAACAAGCAGATTGTTTTGGTGACCATCCTGGGCATCTCAGTGATGTAAGCAGGGGGATGTGGGCCACCGAGGGCATCTCAGTAACCATGCACGACTTCTCCATCACACCACAGGGCAGTGAATTGTTACTGATGTACTGACCAAAGTCTAGGGTTTCTCTGCTTGCTGAGAGAGACGGAGACAGGCCCTCTGTGCTGAGAAAATTCTGTGTTCTTGGGCTGGAGTTGAGGTCTCCAGATAGTGATTCTGGACCTTTGTTGTCAAGATGTGTAATGGTTAATATTTGTTGTCTATTTGACAAGGTCTGGCGTCACTTAGGGGGACAAATGTCTGTGAAGGGGTTTCCAGACTGGGTTAATTGAGATGGGAGACCCGTGATTAATGTGGGCAGCACCATTCCACAGCTGGAGGCCTGAATTGCAAAACAAGGAGAAAGTGAGTGGAGCCCCGGTCTGCATCCCTCTTGGCTAACTAACAATCGATGCCATGTGACCAGCTGCCTCATGCACGCCACACCTTCCCTACCATCATGGACCACACCCTCGAACTGTGAGCTAAAAGAGACCAACCCTCCCTTAAGTCTCTTTTGCCACAGAATTGAGAAGAGTAACTAATGCAAGATATTTGGTTCTTCAAAAACAAAACAGTATGAAAGAGAAAAAAAATTAAATTGATATGAGCTATAGCCACGTGTATACTTTAAGTGGCACAGGACAGTTATTTACAGATTAGATCTAGGAGGGACCATTGGATCTCCTTGTCTGTACACACACACACACACACACACACACACACACACACACTCACTCACACACACTCACACTCACATGTGTGTGTATGTACATGTGAGTATGTGTGAATCTCACTATTTAGCCCAAGCTGGTATCCCACTCACCATGTAGCCCAGGCTGGTCTTGAACTTGTGATTCTCTGACCTCAGCCTCCTGCATGCTAGGACTACTGGAGTGTGCTACACTCAGAGTGGGCTCCCTAGTCCAAAGATTGCTGCCTTCCTTTGGTAGCTGAGGACACTGACCAGAGCCCTAATGAAGCCCCAGAGAGACCCTGAACCCCTTTTACCACATGAAGTACAGTGAGAACATGGTCTTCAGAGAGGAAGGGACTCTCGCTGGACTCTGGGTTTACCGGCACCTTTATTTTGAACTCCCCAGCTTCTAGAACTGTAAAAAGTATGTTTTTGTTGTTGAAAAGCCATCCAGTCTGTGACATTTTGTTATAGCAGCTTCAATGGACTAAGACAGCCTTTCTGGTTTTGCTTGTGGCTTCTCACTGGGCCTGGGGTGATCTCTGCTTTCCCACTGTGGATGACTGTATTACTGTGGTGGTATTGTGTTCCCCAAAATATTGTGTACCCTAATAAACTTATCTGGGGTCAGAGACAGAACAGCTACAATATTAAACATAGAAGTTAGGCAGTGGTAGCATACGCCTTTAATTCTAGCATCCAGAGGCAGAAATCCATGTGTTCAAGGATACAGCCAAGCTTGGTGACTCACGCCTTTAATCCCAGAAAGCAAGCCCTTAGTCCCAGGGAGTGGTGGTAGAAAGCAGAAAGGTATATAAGGCGTGAGGACCAGAAACTAGAAGCATTTGGCTGGTTAAGCATTTGGCTGGTTAAGCATTTGGCTGGTTAAGCTTTTAGGCTTTGGAGCAGCAGTTCAGCTGATACTCATTCTAGATGAGGACTCAGAGGCTTCCAGTCTGAGGAAACAAGATCAGCTGAAAAGATGGCCAGGTGAGGTTATCTGTGGCTTGTTCTGTCTCTCTGATCTTCCAACATTCACCCCAATAACTGGCCCCAGGTTTGATTTTATTAGTAAGAACTTTTAAGATTCCTGCTACAGTATTACCAGTATGTACAGGGGAGGGTCGAGCTGCTTCTGTCCTTCTGTTCGGAACTTAGGAACTTAGCATCCCTCGGCCAGTACATCTTTGGCCAGTTTCTCTTGATGCCTTCCCTCTGCAACTTCCCTTTACTCTGGTGCCCCCTGTCACCATCCTCATCTTTCTAGGGCAGGAAGAGACAGTTGGGTACAAAAGCCAAGACAGAGGATCGAACATTTGAAAACTCAAAATCAAGTCTCTCTTCTTCTTCTTTGGAAGTTGAAGTTTTTTTTTTTGGGGGTGGGGGTGGGGGCAGAGGGAAGCCAGGCTGGGTGAGAATTAGCCCTGAGAGTATGGTTTCTCCAGCGTGATGGCTGCAGAGAGGAAGAGCAGACAAAACTAGCCTGGAACGGATCAGCTTTGGAGAAGTGATAACCTGACCTTCTCTAGGAGACCTTTTCAGAAGTTTGGGGTGAGGGGGTTTACTCATTTTGCAAATCTCAGGCCAGGCCAGAGTCTGGAGGCTCGATTTTCCTTGGTCAGATAGGGTATCTGAGGGCCAGTGAGGGTAACAGCTTGCTGAGGTCACGCAACAGACACAAGTCTGGCCCCTTGGTACATGGCCCGGGAGCCTGCCTTCCGGGCTGTGTTACCTCTGGGGGCCCCAGCTAGGTGCACTTGGCTGTGAGAAGGACAGTGTGGGCTCCCATGTGTCCCTTGGCCTCCAGGCTAGTCTGGCAGGCCCCATGGAAGAATTCGGAAATGAGAGTGTCCCTGCCATTTGAGATGGCAGGGTCTGTGGGGGGTAGAAAATGACCACAAAGCATTTACCAAGTGATTACAATAGAGAAACACTGAATTAGGCCACCCCGACTCAGTGCCTGGAAGTCAGCTAAGGAGCAAAAGGTGTATTTACTTCAAGATCTTCCCTAACTTTATACCTGTGGAAACACTTGTCCAGAGGGTTGTTTAATATCCCTGTGACCCACTTCTGAGAGTCATGGGGCTCGTGAGGCTTTGGCCATGGTGGCTTGGCAAACCGTTGACCTCCCCAGGTCCGATTTGCCTCCTTGAGGATAGCCTGTGTAAGCATGTGCCTGGCAATCAGGTCTCCAGGTTTTGGTTGTGCGGCAGGATGGCAGAAATGGGAGCAAGCCTGTGTCTTGATGTTACACGGAACTCAGTAGTCATCCCCTTTCCTTTCTCCCCTCCCTTTGCAGCCCCCTCTTTCAGCTTTTGTACATCCTTAACCCCCCCCCCCCCACAGGCTACACCTCATCCTTCCAAGGAAGGAATCAGCCGCATGTGAAATCAATGCCACCCGGACAGGGTGCCCTGGAACAGAAAGATGAAAGCCTAAGAGCCTCCTACCCCAAGGACAGGATTGGTGACACATCAGTCACACAAATGAGGGGACTCTCTGCTCTGTAGGTCCTGCCTCTCAACCCCAGTGACTTTGACAGAGAGAGTTGTAGGTTCCATCTGAGGGTGACATTGTTTCCTTTACCCTAGGGGACATTTGCCCATGTCTAGGGACAGTTTGGGTGGTTGTGAATAGAGGAGTTCTGGACTGAGAATACAGCTAAACGGGCAAGCATGCTTGTTGTATAATCATGGAGACCCCATGTAAGCACAGCACCATGGGAGACGGGGAGCGGGGTTTGCTGGGGCTCCAGGTTCAGCGAGAGAAACTGTCTCAAGGAATAAGATAGAGAATGATGGAAAAGGCCAACTGGTTGTTCTCCTCTGGCCTCCAAGCACGCACATGAGCACATGCAGCGTGCACACACCACCACCCCTAAATGAAAGGAAATAATAATAGTAAAAACATCAAAAGCAAACGGTGAGTGGAGTATGGGGATGCTACTCTGCATCCAGGTGGCCCCTTGCCACAAAGTGTTACATGGCCCAGAATATCAGTAATGTGGAGGGTGAGAAACCCGAGAAAGAAGACACAGGGAGTCTCCCACACACACAGAAGCCGACACTGGGTAACACAGCTGGAGCTGCTCTAACATACATCACCCTGGGAAACTGTCATGCACTGTTTGGGATCACTGAGACGCTGGCTGGCTCTGGAAGCTGGGATGCCACCCGCCCCCCCCCCCCCAACTTCAGACTCAAGCATGTTTAAATCAAATGTCCTCCAAGACCCCATGTCTGGGGGTGGGCTGGCTCTTTGCCTCTGTGACAGGGAAAAATGAGAATGGTCTAAAAATGAAAACACCATGTCCTTGAGAACAGTTACAAGGTGAACTGCTTCCAACGGAGGTTTCAACAGTTTGTCCCATGGCATGGAAGTGCCTTCAGTGGAGTGAGAAGCCGGAAGGAAGTTCAGTTGAGAGAAGCTTCGCCATGGAGAGAAAGTTCTGCTGGCGGCCTCAGCAGAACTGCATTCCTCCACCCCTGCTAGGTGTTCTGAGCACCCAATTTAATGATGTTTCAGTACTTCTCTCCTGCTAGTTAGTCTCTTACTTTGGCTGGCTGTATAGTTAATAAACTCACTTATTCTAAACCAAAGGTGAGGATGCCACAGACCATTCTCCAAACTGTCTAGCACAGGTCCTGAGGAGGGTAGACTTTATAGACAGAGAAGCTGGGGGCAGAGAGTGCTCAGGTCTCATTTTTGTTTAGGCCACAATATCCAAGCCCCAGGTGACATTCCTGTTAATGGTAAGGACTGGCCCCAGACACCAAGGCCATCAGTCAGGACCCGGAAGTGGTGCTCTTCCACTTCGCTGTTAAGGGGCAGTTCAAGTTGGTGACAGGCCTCCTTGAATGGCATTGTTTTGGCATCAGGAACTGTGGACATAGTTGAAGGTCATCGATCATTGTTTGGTATGGGCATGATTCCATATGTGTGTCCTTTTTGTTGTTTATAAAAATCCACTAGAGGGCATATCAATGCTAAATCTTCTGGCAGGTGGGACAAATGACATTTTGTGGGAACATTAATTTTCTGTTCCTGGGTAGTAAGGGGGACAGGAAGGAGCGGATGGGGGCAAAAGTGAGGTTATTGATCCCTACCTCTCCCTGATTCATGCTCTGCCTGCCAAGTGGGGATAAGAGGGCGACTTGTGAATTCATGGAGACAGCCTGGTTTGAGTTTCCCAGAGGTGACAGGGACTTACTCTGGGTAAAGGATAGGGTTGGCTGGGCAGATTCTGGGGATGAAACTTCATGATGGTGGAATATTCTGAGAAGGGGCTTTCTCGAGTCTTCCATTCCCTTCTCTTCAGGAGTCACATCTCCAAGATCTGGACTGCCCTGCCCAGGTGGCCTCTACACTGAGCCCGGGAGGAAGAAGCACAGCTACTGAGCCTGTAAGGCAGTGGGTCTCAACATGTGGGTCTCAACTCTTTTGGGGGCTCAAATGACTCCTTCACAGGAATCACCTAAGACTGTTGGAAAGCAGACATTTGTATTACAATTCATACCAGTAGCAAAATTACAGTTATGAAGTAGCAATGAAAATAATTTTATGGTTGGGGGTCACCACAACATGAAGAACTGTACTAAAGGGTCATAGCATTAGGAAGGCTGAAAAACACTGCTCCAAGGTCTCCAAAGGTTCTTTCTCAGCATAGGAACTGAGATCCCTTCTGAAAAGCTGCTGTATTTTGCATCAGGCTCCCTGCCCCCACAGGGGTACCTTCTGTGCATACCAGCTCGGAAAGTTAGGGCCAAAGGGCATAGGGAGGACTGTCTAGGCTACAGACATGCTGGCATGCAAGGAAAAGGACTTTGGTTGCTTTGGTGCCTGCCTTGCCAGGGAGTAGAAGAGTGCTGCCATTTGATGGAGACAGGTGGGGAGAGTGAGAAGCAGTGGGCAGGAGGAAGCATGGGTGCCCTGAGCTCAGGCAAGAGAAACAAATGGTTTGCTGATGGCAGTAGGTCTGGGCTGAGCTGGGAACAAGACTTCTGTCATGCTTCAGTTTGAATCTGGGTCCTGGGTATGCTAAGTGTCTTAGGGTTTCCACGGCTGTGTTAAAACACCATGATCAAAAGCAACTCGGGGAGATAGGGTTTATTTCATCTCATAGCTTGTAGTCTGTCATCCTGGGGGTCAGGGTCAGGAGCTCAAGGCAGGCACCTGAAAGCAGGTGCTGATGCAGAGGCCTTGGAGGAAGGCTGCTTCCTGGCTTGCTCCTCAAGGTTTGCACAGCCTGCTTCCTTCTACACCCTGCCCAGGAGTGGTACCATCTCCATGGGCTGTGCCCTCCTGCACAAACCATTAGTTGAGAAAACATCTCCCCAGACTGCCTATAGGCCTATGGAGGCTTTTTTTTTTTTCAATTAAGATTTCCTTTTCACAGATATGTCTATGTTTGTGTCAAGTTGACAAAAAAACAAAAAACAAAAAACAACCGGCAGGCTAGGCAGGCAGCATGTTGGGTGGGTGCTTTAAGGGTAAACCCCATCCCCATCACCTTAAAGCTTGATGTTTTTAACTTGGATGCACAGCCAGGATGGGAATCAGAAGGAGCATTTGCCCTTGGAGGGTTGAGGGCAAGATCTATGTTCAGAAACAGGAGATAGTTTTTTTCTTTCCCTACTGACACTGCCCAGAGGAATGTCAATATATTCATACGCAAAGGGGACTGGGTCCAAAACCCAGCTCAGCCACTGGCATGCTCTGTGACTGGGGAAAAAAAAAATCTCTCTGTGATTTAGTTTTCTCATTCAAATCACACCAGTTTAACTGAGATAATGCTTGAGAGTACCCATCTCATAATATAATTCAGGACAGGTACCCCATAAATGCTTCTCATCTCCCCTTGACAGTCTTGAGTCAATAAAGTGACCCTTTGTAGGGCTGGGAGGATGGTTCAGCTGGTGGAGGGCTTGCTATGCAAGCAGGAAGCCCCGAGGACCTGCCATCAGTATCCATGTCAAAAACTGAATGCGGTAGCACATACTTATAATCCCAGAGCTGTGTGGAGACAGAGAGACAGGAGAGTCCCTGGACTAGGCAGCAAGTCCAGCTGAATTTATGGTTCAGTGAGAGGCCTTGTCTCAAAAACAAGGCAGAGAAGAGGCTGATGAAGACACCCAATGTCAACATCTGGTCAGAGTGCCCACTTGGTCACCAGGATAAAGTTCAAAGACCAAAGAGGCTGAGTATGAGAGAGTCAAAGTAGCCACCAGGGCTACCTTGATGTCTCTTACCTGACTGGCATTGATGCCAGGGCAGATGTTGGGGGTGATAGATGTTTATTAAAAACCTGCTGTTTAATGTTTTTTCTATTTCCTCTATGCTGGCAACTCAGAAATAATAAACATGAGTCTCTGAGTGCATGTGTGTGCTCTCTAAGAAAACCCTGACAGGGATTTATTTTATTCTTTCTTATGTGGATAGGTGTTTTGCCTGCATGTATGCTTATGTACCACATGTGTGCCTGGTACCTGTGCAGACAAGAAGAAGGTATCAGATACCTCCGGAACTGGAGTCACAGATGGTCATGAGCTGCCATGTGGGTGCTGGGAACTAAACATGGGCCTTCTAGAAGAGCAGCCAGTGCTCTTAACCATACAGCTATCTCCCCAACACTCTGGCAACAACTTTAAGGTGCCGGCATGTCTGAAAGTCTCCTAGAACTGCTTAGAATGATTGCTTATCTGGGCTATCATGGGTGGGGGAAAAAGGGAAAAGTCAGTAAGACCAATTTTGCCTCTTTTTGTTTGTTTTTGCACTGATTTTGACTTTAAAAAAATCAAAATCTGTATTTAATGTTTTTATCCTAATTCTCAAGTGTTTTAGATGCACCCTCATCTTCTTCCAGTGATCACCTCCTTCATCGTCCTATGGTTCCCCTGGGTACCACTGTGATTCTATGTCAACACTTCTGGGTGGTCTGGCCTGGGCATTATAATGCTCAAAGATGCAGAGGTCACTGTTCGTGAAAGGAACTAAGAAGCCCCTCTGTCAGTACTGGAAGAGGCTGGTTTCGAGGAGCCAGTTCTTCCTCTGCAGGGAAACAAGTGCATGAGGTTGCTCAGATCAAGTAGATGCCATGTGGTTACTAACATGAAATGGTTCAGTCTGCAAGCTTTCCACATTCCTTATCAGCAAAAAGAGAAGAAATCAGAGCGTTTACAGACTGTTGATACAGATGTAAGTTAGTATAACTCTTGGCCAGAAGTTTGGTCATGTTTACTTAATCTAAACATTATATATACCCTTTGACCCCAGAAGTTCCCTTGCAGGTATCCAATCCTTGAGGGGCATTTCAAACATGTTAATCACAGGTTCAAACACTGCTGTGTGACCACTAATAGAGAAATGATTGTATACATTCTGGTTCCTTCATACTGTGGAGAACACTACATAACAATGAAGAAGTGTTAAGCTGGCTGGATATGTGTTGAAATTACCAATAGACAATAATAGAAATATCTGACCATCAAAAAAGAAGGAACAAGAATCTGCAGTTTGGCTCCTTTGTGTCCCAAGAGTGAGTATTTATCAAACCCCCAGAGCAAAGCTAGGTAACTTTTTATGCATGCAAGTGAATGCTCCACCTCTAACCCTTCTATTAATCTCACCCAGGTTGGCGTCACTATGAAAGCCCCGAAATCCATGCTACAACATGCCATTGCTGTTAACATCACCATTTGCAGTGCAATTATTCCAGATTTTAGGTGAGAATGTTAGTATAGAAACATCCCCCTTGTCACAAACGAAACACCAATCCCCAGAGGGTAAGGCCTCCCATCCACGTGTCTTCATTTTGTTCATTTTGTAGCATCGTCATGGGATTCCAGCGACTCTTTCCAGCTCCTTTCTTCAGGTGATGACTCTGGGTCTTGTTCTTCATCTTGAGGATATACCACATTGCCATTCACGTCTGTGTTCCCTGAAACCTATGAAGAGAAAGCAGAGGACCACACAGGGCCCCACAGCACCAGGTTTGGAAACAGCCGGCATCACGTCACTTCCTCCCATGTTCCATTGGCCAGAGCTGGTCACATGGCTCCAATCTGACTGCAAGGGCATCTGGGAAAGGCAGGAAGGCCAATGGCTGTTTAGCGAGGAATTGACTGTCGCTGGCACCATAGGTGATGAAAAATATGGATTAGACCTTGTCTTGGTTACTGTTCTATTACTATGATAAGACATCATGACTAAGGCAACTTGCAAAAGAAAGTGTTTATTTGGGACTTACAGTTTCAGAGGGTCAGAGTGAATGGCCGTCATGGCAGAAGCACGGTAGCAGGCAGGCAGGCAGGCAGGCACAGTGATGGAGGAATAGCTGTGAGAGCACATCCTGAGATCCAACCACGAGGCAGAGTTAACTGGGTGTGGGTGGGCTTTTGACAACTCAACGCCCTCCCCCTGTGACATACCTCTTCCAACGAGGACACGCCTCTTAATCCTTTCCAAATAGTTCCAACAGCTGGAGACCAAGTGCTCAACTATATGAGCCCATGGGGACCCTTGTCATTCAAACACCACAGACCCATATGTTAATACCATCTTTTATTAGAGAAGCCAGACCTGGAGGCTGCTCTATTGTCTCAGGGTCACTTGAGAGCAGGGACTTTCTTGTTAATTTCTGTCTGCAGCTCAGACCTGTTGAGTGGAACAAAGCTTTCTAGTGGGTCTTTCTGGCAGCCAAACTGAGCTACTGGCTTTGCTCAAAGCCTTTATGTTTTTCTTTCTTTGCAATTTCCCTTTGGAAATTTTCTTTATTTTTATCATGATCATCATCATTATCACTATTTTGATTTTTTGAGACAGGGTCTCTCTATGTAATCCTGGCTGTCCTGGAACTCGCTCTGTAAACCAGGCTGGCTTTGAATTCATAGAGATCCCCCTGCCCCTCCTCCCAAGTGCTGAGATTAAATGCTTGTACCACCTTACCTTTATTTTGTGCATGTGAGTGTTTTGCCTACATATTTTTATGTGTATCACATATGTGCCTGGCATCCTCAGAAGCCAGAAGAGAATGTTAAATCCTCTGGAACTGGAGTTGCAGAGGGTTGTGGACCCCCACATAGGTGCTGGGTGTTGAATCTAGGTCTTTGTAAGAGTAGTATGCACTCTACTCCATGGAGCCATTTCCCCAGCCCCCCTTGGAATTTTTTTTTAGCCCATTTACAATTGCAGAAAGGGATTGCTAAGATCCTGCCATCCTCCAGCTGCATGACCGCACATGTGCAGTTCAGTAGCTAAGAAAGGGGTCTTACGATGTCATCCATGTGCTGCGTGATTATGTAACGCGTGCAGCGTGGTCAGGCAAGTAGCTCTGTAAGACTATCTGTGCATGTGCAGGGGACTCCTTAAAACGCTGGACACAGACTCCTCCTCTCTCTTCCTTCCCCCCCCTCCCTTCTCCACAGGCCTGGCCACACTCTCTTCTGCCCCGCGGCCCCCCCCCCCCCCCCCCCCGCCCCATAAAGCTCTGATACTGGGTTTTGTCGTACCTTATGCCTTGTGACCTTTCTCAAATGGTAACCAGCGCTATTGTTTAAAACCAACAGGGATCAGATACATTTTGCGTTTGTCCTTTCCTTCTTTTGTCTCCTACAAGTTAGATCTTTGAAAAGTTTTAAAAGTAAATTAAAGCAGAAATATTGGTTAAGATGGACTAAGAAAAGACTCAGTCAAATAACAATAACGAAGAACAGAATTTTCCCTAGAGTTGCTGCTAAGATGGAAAAAAAAAATGGAAGAAATTCTAAGCACCTTGTTGCAGTCTATTTGTTTTAGCATCTACCTGTTTGCGTGCATGCAACTCCAAGTACTGTTAATGAAATGAATCGACCACCTCTTTCTCTGTCTGAATTGGGAATGTTTCTTTAAAAAAAAAATCACATCACTAAAAGGAAGTATCTTTGGGTTTCTAAAGGGTTTACTACAGAGTCTGAAGGTACAGCGAAGTACCTGGAAAGTGTGAAGACTGAATCACTGCGTGTGTCATTAGAGTATGGTTTCTTCAGGGTCCAAGTTTGAATGATGACTCTGCTCCTAGATGCTTAAGGTCCCATTGGTTTAGATTGCTCAGTCCTATTAATTTTCAATGTTTACCTTGAATGACTTTAGATTTATACTCTCTGACTTCCTACCCCAACAAGACAGACTTTTAGGAGAAGGAAAAAGAATTGAAGACGTGCTTGAGATCCAAGATGGTTCTATAGAAATCAAGTATAGCCCCCTCCATGAAAGGCTCTAGAACCATCTTGTAAGAGTGGCAGAGAGTCTAAGAGCCAGAGGGTTGGAAAGACCAGATCAAAACAGTGTCTTCTAGACTCGACAGGATCACTGTACTCATAAACTTACAGCATCCATGGCTGCCTGCACAAGATCAAGCCAATAAAAATATTCTAGCATGGAGTGGGGTGGCATTTATGAGCCCCTACAGTCAACTGAAGAGCTGTTGACAATTGATGGCTTCTAGGGGAAGGAGAGTCAGGTTTCTTTAGGGGTAACCATGATAGGTTGACCATGCTCCAGTATATGACCCAACACTCATGAGTATATGGACAGCATAACTTGGACTCAGTGAATTATTAAAAAAAAAGAGAGAAGAATGAAAAGAAAGAAAAAGACATGATGTTGGGATGGGGTGAGAAATGGAATGTGTATCTGAGAAATGAATGTTATTAAAATACATTACAGGCATGTATGCAATTCTCAAGAAACAATCCCACTATAGTAAAGAAAAAAAATCAAATGAAGTGTAGATGTAGCATTGTTCCAAAGATAGGAAAACCTGAGCACAGTCTGGGCCCGATGAATGGAAGATCAGTTTCCTCCAGAGAGGAAATGTATGACATGGAGCCTTAGTTCTTTCTGCGCTGCCCTGTGGCGTCACGGCTGTGGCAGTCCTCTAGCTGCTGTCCTTGTCTCTATCCTGTCCTCAAATGCCTCTACCAAATTAATCTTCTTAAAACTCCTTTCTGATCGCAGAGAAAGCAGGCTTGGCTTTCAAAGCCTGCTCTCATGGCCCCACCCTACCTGGCCAGCTTAATTTGCTTCTGTTTCCTGACACACACCCTCTTCTCCAGGCATGTCTGTCTCCTCCTCATCCCGTAAGCATGCCATCCATGTCTTGTTGATTCAGTGCATTTGTTCACGTTACTCGGCAAGCCTGGAATGCAGTCTTGGGTCTGCATCGTAGGGATTCTTGACTTTCTGTAGTGAATGGGCTCCTGGCTTGTCATTTAAAGTGTTGTGTGCACGGAGCAAATCCCTTTTCCATAATGCTAGTGCTTAGCTTCAGAAGTTTGTCTTGGTTTGTGATTCATCCTGGACTGGCTGTGAGCCCAACCCTTCGCTTTATATTTTTCTGTCTCTTAGTTGCTGCCGATCTATAAGCCAACACTTAAATCCTTCAAGGAAGTCCCATTAATAAAAGGAGCATGTTTAATAGAAAGCAAGGAAGTCACCCCTGCATTTTTTTAAAAAATGTTTGTTGTTATAAGCTTGGATCATTGCCAACTGGGTTTTTTTACAATGGGTCCTGCTTGTATGCATCAAATAACTTCTTTCCAATTTGGGACTCTTAGGTGGTTTGTCCTAAAGCCATCCTCAGGGTTTTATCATCAGCAAACCTTCAGAGATATTTATCTTCTGCCACCTTTGCACGGGCCTGAGCATTAGTCAACTTCTGAATAGCTAGTGTACAAGAGGAGACTCTCCAGATACATCTACTAGAGACCTTGGGTTTATTTTGCTTGATCTTGATGAAAATGACTATTTTTTGGAGTTGATAACTAGTCCTTGGATCAAGGCTTTTTGCTGAAAGGGGGGAGGCAAAAAGGGTTGCTCGGAACCCCTGGGACTGCAGTTAGCACAGGGAAAGATCATGGTCTGGTGGGGCAGGATGTCCGAACTTGGTGTGTGGACACTTCTCAGGACCAGCTGCAAGTGCTACAGGTAGGTGGCTTTCTGGCTTGGTTCCCTTGGAGTAGATTCTAGAATCCTTTGTGGATGGAATTGCAGGAGGAAGAAAGGGGAAAGGAGTGCTTTACTCTTCCTAGTGAGTGGCGGCCTCAAGGTAGCCATGTCTTATGACAGGACATGAAGTGGGGGTGGTGGTGGTGACTGCAGCAGAAGCCGTGACTGCATGTGACTTTCAAGGCTGGGTTCTCAAAGGCTTTCTCTTGGGCCTGAGTCACTGTGATGGGGAGAAGCCCCAGCCACTGTGGAGAAAGATTGTGTGGAGTGGTCTTGATGGCCACTGCTGAGGCCCTAGCCTGCATCCGACATCACCTACCACACATACCTTCAGATGAGTCAGGATCTCAGTTGTCAGGTCAGCTCTGCCCAGATCTTCCTAGCTAAGGCCTCAGCCCTGCAGAACAGTGCTCTGTGTGACTCTTAGAAAGCTTTCGAGCCCTGCAGTCCACAGCTTCAATGAAATTATATGGAGATGTGTGTAGAAACTGCTGGATGTGTCTTAGTTTCCTTCCCTGTTGCTATGATAGAATACCCTGACCGAAGCACCCCCAGGAGAAAGGACTTATCCTGTCTCACAGTTCCATGGTGGGGATGTTAACCCAACACAGATAATCCCTAATAGCCATGCCTGGAGGCCCGTTGCCAAGGGGAGTCTAAATCCCATCAGGTTGTCAATCAGTATTAGTCATAATTTGTATACGTCTAATTTTATAATGACTTTCTTTCTCCCTCTCTCTTCCACTCCTTCCTTCCTCCCTCCCTCATCTGTGTTCATTCATCCCTCCCCATCTCCTTCACTCCCCTCTTGCCTTCATTCCTTCTTCCCCTCCCTCCTTCCCTTCCTTCCTCCCTCCATCCCCCCCCCCTTCTTCTCTAAGTCTGGGGAAGATTTGTTTTGCAGCAATGATAACTACTCTAGTGTGACAGAAACGACTTGTGGGTAGTGAATGAGTCCTCCGGAGAATGAGGCCGATATCACTCACAACAGTATCTGGTCTGTCTGAGAGCCCCTCCCCCAGTTCGGTTCTACAGATGCCTCTCGCGGGATCTATGAGCCCAGAAGTTCAATGGGAATAGAAGAAAATAGGGCGATTTTTGGGTTTCCATGGCTGTAATCTCTCAACACAGGGGCTTGGGTTGGGTCTGAGAGTCAGTGATTTCCCTCACGATGAAGTCGGGGGACAGAGGGGAGTTGCTTCCCTCCTCCTGCCCTCTCCATCATCCCAGGGGCTGTGGGAACACTGATGCCATGCGTCATGTTTAAGGGAGAGCCAAAGAGGCTTGTAAGACAACCAGGGGACAATCTTGTTAAATCACGGAAGACCTTGGTCGACACTTAAGATTCTGGAAAATTTGAATATATTGAGAAAAAAAAAAAAAAAAGAAATGTCCTCACCTTGGTGGTCTATGATGCTGATTTGGCTTTTAAAGGTAGACACTTCCCTACCCAGGAGGACTGTGGGACCCATGGCTTGCACCAGTTGTGGGCCTTAGCGGATGTCCATGAGTCTGTACTCTTAGCCTCTTCTGTCCTTCCCATTCCACATGTCAGCCAGTGTGAAGCAGGGAGGGTGTCATGCAGCTGAACACTCCCAAATGCATCAGCAACTCTCTCGTCAGGTAGGGAAATGCGTTAGACTTCAGGAGTCTGCTCAAGTAGCCTGAGAGACTGCTGTGCTGTCCAATGGGCCTCCCAAGCCACCTCACCTGGGGCTCCAGGGCAGGCCAGCTTATATCTCAGCAGCTCTAATACATGCTCCATTCTTAGCACATCCTACCCAAGAAACATTTGCAAAGAAAAAAAGATCAACATTTTGATAGTCTTCCTAAACCTTCATCCCTAGTATTTATTTTTTCCGTTTTGACAGACTTACTGAATATATAATTTTGTGTCCTGTTCTTTTTCTTATTGTGGTTTCAGTTGTACTTTCCCTGTAGAAACACAATTTTAGATTTGAGTAACAATGATAATATATGTTTTGGTTTTTCGAGACAGGGTTTCTCTGTGTAACAGCTCTGGCTGTCCTGGAACTCACTTTTGTAGACCAGGCTGGCCTTGAACCCTCAGAGATCCACCTGCCTCTGCCTCTCAAGTGCTGGGATTAAAGGCGTGTGCCACCACCGCCTGGCTTTGATAATAATATCTTATTACATAATTACATGCCATATTTTATTACATGCATAGGGCATGTTTTCTTACCTAATTCTTTCCATTTGAAAGGTGAGTGTCATGGCCCTTCTTTTACTGAGGCTTGTCAACAATAATCAAACAATGGAGATTAGCTTGGTCACTCTGATTCCAACATTCATAGCCTCTCTCTCTGTTTCTTGTGACACTTCTCATCATTTTAAGTGTCATCACACTACCTGTATGCATGCACTGTGTTTTACTATGTTTTTGGTTTTGGCCACTTAGGATATTTACCAGTGTTCGATACTGTAAACAAGGAGGCCATGGATATCACTGTGCGCTCAGACTTTCCCCTAGTTTTGGATTATCACCTTTGAATAGAGTCCCAGGAGTGGAATTACTGGGTTAAAGGGTAGGATTGTGTTTATGGCTTTTGATACTTATTGCCAAATTGCTTTCCCAGAGGACTGCGCTTAGCGTAGCAGGCACACTTTATAGGCCCAGGGGAGTCTCTTGGCTCCTCTAGCATGCTGGGCTCCCCTCTAACCACTAGAGGGTGTGAAAGGATGTTGTTGGAGAGTCGGCCCCCTCAAGGAAAGCCCCAAATTTGCTGGAGGAGCCTTTGCTGTTGCCTGGGAGGGAAAGGACTCTGCCTAGTTGATTGAAGTTTGGGGCTGGGATGGATGAAGTCTCCGGGTTTTCACTGAAGGCTGCACGGTTTGTGCTCTGAACTCAGGAGGGGAGAGCAGCAGTATCCAGGACCTTGGGCTCAGAGTGGGAGGTCTGAGTTGTTATCAGATGACATATGGAGACCCTGGACCTTGAATCTCAGCACAGGCTCACTGGAGCATTCTGACCCACAGTCCTACAGCCTTGCCACCTCCACAACAGCAGTACTTCGTGAGAGCACAGAACATGGTAGCTGGATGTAGGGAGGACATGAAGTCTGGAGCGGACACAGGGATGCAGGGCATGTTCCTGTTCTACATGGCTAACTTACTGAAAGGAGGGATGTCGAGATGCTTAACGAGGAGACACTGGAGATGGAGGAATACTTAGAGACCATGTAGCCCACAGTCTTAAGCCCAGACAGTTATGATTGCTTCCATTTTATTTTCTCATTTATCCAGAAGTTATGGAGCACCTAAGGTGTACTGAGGGTGCTCCGTGCTCTGCACTGGGGGTAGTAAGGTGATGTGTGAAGCCCCTGTCTTCAGGGACCTGATAGCTGTGCAGGGAGAAGAACCACCATGATGAATACTCAACACAGGCTGCACCTCAAACAGTGAGGAAGGCAGTCCAGTGGGGGCAGGGGCTTGCCTTGGATCTTTCTAAGCAGCTTCTTAAAATGTATTCCCTAGAAGCTGGGCAGTGGTGGGACATACCTTTAATCCCAGTACTGGGGAAGCAGAAGCAGGAGGGTCTCTGTGTGTTTGAAGCCAACCTGGTCTACATAGTGAGTTCTAGGAATGTCAGAGCTACGTAGAGAGATCCTGTCTCAAAACAAAGCAAAACAAAATGTATCCCTTAGGATATTAATCCAACCGAACATTTAATAGATGTTAAATGAAATATGCGTAGATAGTTTAATCAGTCAGCTATTGCTGCCTTAATGTTGTGTAACAAACCAACCCTACACTAGGTCAATAGCAGTCATATTTATTATTATTTTTAGGGTGATTATGGGTCTGGGTATCAGCTGGGATGCCTTTTATTCTTCTGAGACCAGAGCCTACTGAGGGCATTTCTCATGGAGCTGGGAGGACCAGGAGTGGACAAGCTTACTTGCATAAAGTATGTCCCTTCACTGTTAAGGCTTTTTTATTCTTTAAAGAAATTTTAACTTGCCAGGTGGTGGTGGCACATGCCTTTAATCCCAGCACTCAGGAGGCAGAGGCAGGTGGATCTCTGTGAGTTTGAGGCCAGCCTGGCCTACAGAGTGAGTTCCAGGACAACCAGGACTGTTACACAGAGAAACCCTGTCTGGAAAAACCAAAAAAAAATTTTTTTTTTAAACCTATATAGGCATGCCTTAGAAATAAATATACATTCAGCAGAAACAGTTCTTCAAATTTTGATACTTTAAACTTTTAAAGTATTTATCTTCTTATGTGTATGAGTGTTCTGTTTGCATCCATGTCTGTGTACCATGTTCATGCACAATAGAGGCTAAAAGAAGGCACTGGGACCCTGGAACTGAGGTACAGATGGTTGTGAGCTGCCACATGGGTGCTGGAAATTGAGTCCAGGTCCTCTGGACAAGCAACCAATACTCTTTTTATTAAAACAAAAACAAAAACAAAAACTTCTCTATTGACTCTTTGGGAGTTTCACATCATGCACCCCAATTCTGCTCAACTCCTAGTCTCCCCCTTATCCTCCCCTCATCCCTGCTGTGCCACCCTATAAAACAAAACAGAACAAGACAAAACAAAACAAGCAAGCAAAACAACCCCCCCAAACCAAAACAAAACAAAACCCACCACAGCAGAAAAATCTCTTCTCCTTCCTTCCTGCCTCTCCATCACCTCTTCATTTGTCCTGGTGGGGTTGGCGGCTTTGGTGTGTCACATAGTGTACCCCTTTGTCCCATCGGCTTTACTGGCAAATGTTTATTGCGATGAGTTACTGGTCTGGTTCAAGGCCTCTGGTTCCTGGTACACCATCATCACTGGATCCTCACTGGAACTCCTCTGGGATATCCTGTGGCTGGCCCGAGTCTTGGAGATCCTGCAGGTACTGTTCCAAAGGACCAGTCCTTTCATGAGCTCCAGCCAGTCCTAAATGAGGTAGTTGCTAAGGTGGGTCAACACAAAGCCCGGCTGTGGGCCTGGGTGGTGGTAGCTGAGGTGGTCAGTCTCAGCTACTGGGGCCACTCACCTCAGGTGTGGGGGTGGAGTCAGCTCCCTAACAAGGCATGCCCTGAGGGTAGGTTCACCCTAGCTTGTGGTGAGGGTTGGGGGCCATCTCTTTCAAGTGCAGGGGCCAGCTCCCTTGCTGTAGTGTCCAGTAAGGGGCAAGGCCAGCTTTCTCTGGGTGGTGAAGGGCGGGGCAGGCTCAACATGGCCCTCTGATTTCAATAGGCAAGGTTCCCATGGCCTCCTGAGGCAACACAGGCCACAGGCATCAATGCAGACTCCAGCTGCAGCTGGACCACGGACCCAGACATGACCCTCCGCAGCAGCTTGGGCCCAGACGACATCCTGGCTCTGGGTGGAAGGAATGGCCACTCGGGTGGGATTAGTTCTGGCAGCCATGTGGTCGCCTGATGCAGCCGATACTCTTTAACTACTGAGCCATCCCTCCAACTCTTGATCTTCTCAGTTTCATTTTGTGTTGTATGCATTTGTGTGCATGTATGTGTGGATGTGCAATCATGTGTGTGTATGAGGGAGATGGGGTGGGGAGACTCCAAGGGAGTTAGAGGGAGGTAGTGATGGACTGATAAGGTCAACATACATTATATGAAAATATGAGACTGTCAAACAATAAAATAGTATTTTAAAAAAGAAAAAAGCTGTAGGGCAATAGAAATGCCAAAAATAAATAAATAAATAAATAAAAAGTCAAGGTAGACAAAACTAAAGTTATTTATTTGTTTATTTATTTGTTTAGTGTACGTGTACGTGTGTGTGTGTGTGTGTGTGTGTGTGTATTTGTGTACAAGGTTATGCATGTGCCATGGCTCACATGTGCAGGTCAGAGGATAACCTTGAGGGCTAGTCCTTATTTCCACCTTCTATCTTATGTGAGACAGGGTCTTGCTTGCTGTTTGCCTTTGTGAGCTAACTCCAGTCTTGCTGTCCCAGCGCTTTGCAAGGGCTTTTCCTGTCTCAGACCCTGTCTTGCCGTAAGAGTATAGGATGGTGGGCATATGTCACCAGGTCCAACTTTTGCATGGGTTTTGGTGATCTGGACTCAGGTTGTCATAGCAAATGCTTTTTACCCACGGGTGCATTTCCCTAGCTCTCTACCTTATTTTTTGAGAGTCTCTCACTGAACCTAGAACTCTTGCCTGGGTAATGCTGTCTGGTTAGTGAGCCCCAGAAAGCCTTTGTCTGGCTTCCCAGGGCTAGGACCATTCCATGTCTGGTTTTTTTTAATGGATACTGGGGACCCAACTCAGGTCCTTATGCTTTCTCAGCAAGGAATTTACCGACAGAGCCATTTCCCCAGCCTAAAAGGTTTGATCTTTTCTTGGGCTAGTGATAAACAGCACAAGGCTTTCTTGGGATGTAGGGCAGTGACTGTAAGACATCACTCCTTGCAACCATGAGGACAAAAGGTGGATGTTATACTATGTACTGTTAGTGGGGTCTTTTGGGCTTAAAATGTTCATAGCGAGCCTATATCTCCAAATAACTTACTATACAATAATGCACTGTAAAATAGTCTTTGTGTGTCATGGCTTTGCCTGACTATGGGTGCATATTCTCAGCCTGTTTCAGGCAGAGCTGTGATGCTCAGGATTATATGTATTCAATATATTTATGTGTATTGAATATTATGTGTACTGAATATATATATATATATATATATATATATATATATATATATATATATGACAAAATACTTTTGATTAATAGTAGGTTTACAGGGATGTAACCCTCTAAGCTGATGGACACCTCCATTTCAAACTCAGTGTATGTGTGTGTGTTTGTGAATGGATTGGTTGTGTGCTTGCACATGTGTGTTCAGGTGTCTTCCTTTGTTCATCTGCATCTTACCTTTTGAGATGAAATCTCTTACTGACTCTGGTATTCACCAATCGGTTAGCTTGTCTGACTAGGGAGCTCCGAGTCTTCTATCTCTGTGCTCCTCTACCTCTCGAGTGCTGGGTTACAGACACATACCATGACACCAGTCTCGCTTACCTGGGTGCTGGGGATCTGAACTCAGGTACTCATGAGCAGGCCCTTTACCAAATGAGCCCCTCCCCAATCCTTAAGCCTTTTCTTACATCATCTCTACTAAGGTCAACCAAGTCACATGGCCAAAGTCAATGTTTGGAAAGGAGGGAATGTACTTTGTCCCCATAGACAGAAACCACAAAATCATGGTCAAGTGTGTGGGCACGGGGAAGGGCTAAGTACCAGGAGCAGCGAAGCAAAGTCATCTACCGCAGTGGGATGAGTTTAAGTGAACTGGGTGTAGGCGCTGGCCTTTTCAGAGCTTTTATCCATAAATCAAAACCAAACCTCTATGGTAAAAGAAGGAAGGGTAAGCCTGGAGGGGAGAAAGAAATCTGGCCAGGTCTTACAGCCATTTAGCACAGTCCTGCCGTGAGAGTCCAGACCCCATGGCTCTCCACGAGGGTTCTTTGCATTGCTCCACTCTGCTCATATACCTTCGCCCCACTGAGGACCAGGGTATATAGTGACCACAGGAAAGCTGAGCTGCTGAGCTCAGGACGCTGAAGTTCTTCTCCAGGGGCTTCCAGGAGCAGGACTCTCAGGGAGGCAGGTAGGGGAGACCACTCAGACAGTCAAGGGGCCCTGCCAAGAGGACAATGTGAAGGACGTGTGCTATGAGGTCGGGCTGTGGGTAACATAGCAAGGTATCTCACCTTGCTACTCTTCAGTTTCCTCATCTGAAGAATAAGGGAGGGAGATACTCCTGTCTTTTAGGGTAGGTGAGCTAATACTCATAACGTGTACAGAACGGGGCCAGGAGTGCAAACTGCACTTCAGACAGGCTAGCAGTCAGTAGTATCATTGCTCTTGTAGTTTATGTCTGCTCTACTGTCCCCTTCCACTTCGCTGGGCCTTTCTACTCTCCCAACCCCCTTCTCTATGCCCCGTTTGTCCTATGCTGGTACTCACTAATATGCATTGGAACCATTAGTATCATTGAATTATAAAACAGGGCCATTGGAAAAGTTCAAGGTCCAGAGGTGGAGTTGCATCTTTCAAGTGGGAGTCTCATCTATACCATATCAGATTTCCTCCCTCTGGCTGACCCTCTGTGCTTTCCGGCAGTGGGACAGAAGTGGGTTGAGTTGGGCTGGGATGAGTGATTCATCCAACACTGTGGTTCTTGAACTCTGGCTGGATACTCGAATCCTAGGGAAAAAATGCCTGGCTCCATCCAGACCAGCGAAATCAGAATCTCGGGGAACCTGGGGTATGGCATGACTTGCCGGCTCAACCGAGGATGCTCATCTCCAACCAGGGTCAGCAACACTGATGAATCTGCTGTGGACTGTGGAGGCAAATACAAGTAGGTTTGCATCCCTGTCCTGTTACTCGTTGCCCATATGAGTCCATCTTTCTGAGTGTCAGCTTTTTTTTCCTCCTGTAAAATGGGGGGTAACCATGAATATTTTGCTGGGATTTTGTAAGAAGCAAATGAAATCCAAAGCAGTGAGTTTTCTGCAGTTGGCCAATGGGATGGGCTCCCTAAGCCCTCGTTAACAAAATGAATGGTTACAATCAGTATCAGGAACCCTGGAGGCCCGTGTTGGTGTGATTTAATCCCAGGCTGGGGTCATCTGACCTCTTCGCTATCCGAGTTGTAGGCTTCTGCCCTCATTGGTTTACAGATGCCCTAAGAGGATGGACTAGGGACCAGGCAGACAGCTCAGGTGGTCAAGTGCTTGACAGGAAAGCTGAGTTTGGATCCCCAGAACTCCCGTAGAAAGCACGTGCCTATAACTCCAGCACTGTGGGGGCCAATACAGGAAGCTCCTGTGGTTTGCTGACCAGTTAATCCAGATGATCAGTTAGTCTGACTGAATCAGGTTCAGTGAGAGACCTATCTAAAAAAAGTCAGATGGAGAGCTATTGAGGAAGACGCCAACGTTGACCTCTGCCTCCACGTGCGTGCACACATGGAGTATGTGTGCATCAGCATTCTCTCTTTCTTTCTTTCCACATATATCTGTATACGTCTGCATACATACAAAGCATGCACACATATACACAAACACAAAACAACAACAAACAAGCAAAACACAGGAAAATAAGGATGGAGAACTTCGGGGTTTCTGAGGCTATCTACTGATCCCATTCTGGGGGTAAAGTGAGGGTTAACACCTAGTCCTTATGATTGCCAGGAACTGTCTTCAAGGAAAAGATCAGCTTGGCTGAGGGGGCTGCCTTCTCTATGTGACACAAAAGTCTATGTGAGCAAATAGAACAGGATCCTGAAGCCTTTGTTAACGGAGTGAATAACAATGATCTGTAACCAACACTGGAGACCCATGTTGGCAAAGTCTAATCCCAGATTGATGTTAAAGATGCTAGGAGGAGCCTATTCTGTCCCTGTGCCCAACGTGTCATTCTGGCCATGATCACATTGGCTGAGAGCCTACTGGGAAGAAGTCTGAGATGTGTTGAGCAAGACGGAGTAGCAATTTGGAGTAGAGGCACAAGGCCATGTTCAGATGGGCGCCTAATGGGGTTCTCTGGGTTGTAAAAAAGAAAAAACAACCTGATTCTGGCCAGGTTCACGCCAAACCCCTGATGGTGTTTACATTTTGTGCTGAAAAAAAAAATTGGTGTCAATATGTGATAAAGCAATTGGTTCTTGTAGCTTCCCACTGGGAAGGCTAGGAAATCGATGTTGGGATAAGCATGTCTAATCACTGAGATCTTGTCAGTTGAAAACTGCTTCAACAACAACAACAACAACAACAACAACAACAACAGCAACAACATCATGCACTTCCTGCAGCATTACAGTCTGCTCAGTCATTGCTTAGAGGATTCTGTATGCTTGATTCTTTTGTGGTTTGTCTACTATGGAAACAATGGATCTACTGAAAGTGTCCTGAGATGCTGATGTGTACCCCTGGGGCTCACGTGAGGAACCTGGTGTGACTCATAAAATCCTCTGGACTTCCCTTCAGGTGTCTAGACATAGAAGTCTCCAGAACGTAGCCCCACCCTTTGAACCCAGTCAGTGATCTGTCCACACAGATGATTAAACAAAGGAATTCACATCAACAAATGAGTTTTGAAAACAACAAATAGAACCTGATTTCTCGTAGTACAGTTTCCCAACAGAAGTAGGTGGAAATCAAGTCAAAATATATCCAGGTAAGCTGGGTTCACATTACAGACCTCTTTTTTTTTTTTCATTTTTTTTAATTAAGAAAATTTTTTCATTCATTTTATTGTTTTTCTTTTTTTGGTACCTACCCTATTAGTCATCAGATAAAACAAAGAGCCATACAATTATTAGCTGTTTAGATTAGGAACACACACGTCGTGTTTATAATCCCTGGGGTAACCCACAGATGAGCAATTCACCAAGGAAAATACCTATTTTTGCAAGTAATATTTTTACATGTGTGGACACCTGACTTTTTTCTGGAAGGGAGACAGTACATAGCTTTCAGCAGACTCTCAACAATGTGTCTCAAAATTGATTAAAAAGTGCTACTCCAGGCTGATCCTTTATGCCATTTGCTAGCAAAAAGAGCAAAGGTTCACAGAGTAAAGGGCTGCCTGTACTTTCTTTTTAAAAAGAATATTAACTTATGCCAACTTTTCTTTTTTGAGTATCTTAATATATTCTGAGACTATTTTTATTTTACATGTATGGGTGCTTTTCCTGCACGTATGTGACCATGTGCATGCAGTACCTGTAGAACCCAGAAGAGGGCGTTGGATTCCTTGGAACTAAAGTTACAGACACTTGTGAGCCACCTTGTGGGTGTTGGGAATCAAATCTCAGTCCTCCACAAGAGCAACGGGTGCTCTTAACTGTGGAGACACCTGCCTACCTCTCTCCATGTACTTTGCACAAAGGGAGTCAGAGAAGAGGTAGGAAAGAAAAGTTCCAGTGGAAGAACCATCAGCAAGGACCTGTCCTCCCATAGTGACAGGCTTGAGAATTTACCTCAGAGCTGACAGTGCCTGTGTGAGGCAGAGGGAGAGGGAAGGGCAGAGAGGAGGGGAAGGGAGAGGAGAGACTTGTTCGCCCGAAGCCACCACTGGTGAAGCAGATGGCAGAAACCCCATCTTCTGCAAAGCGGTGACGTGAGATGGCCCTGACAAATGCTTTCAAAGTCTTGAACCTGTGAGATTTTTTTGTTCTGAGTTCAGGAAACAACAGAATATAAATTTGCCCGAATCAACCCAGCTCACGAAAATTCAATGCTGGGCCACAGTGGCTCTGGCAACATCTTGTTCTTTTTGTTGTAATGACTTTTGATGCTGTGGATTTAGACGGATTAGGCCATTTAGGGGAAAGAGGAGAATATTAATATACAAAATTGTTAACTGTCAAATGAAATCCCTTAATAACGTGGGTGTTTAAGATGAGCATGCAGGCGCTTTGAAAACATCTGGAGCACTGGCCCAAACATTTAAGAAATCCATTTTGCAAGTTCAAACAAATAACCCTCCACCAATTACGCTGTACCCGTGTAAGTGTGAAGTGCGATCCTGCATAGCCTTGGTTGGGAGTGAAGACTCTTTCTCTTACTGTCGGGAGCCTCAGCACACCTAATTCTTCACGCAAGAGCAGAATGCTTACATCCCACAGAGGAACAGACAGCTTGCAGGCAAGACCTGGTTTTCATATTCACTACAAATGAATTACCCAAGTGGTTGATTTGATTTGTTTTAAAGGCTAATGTGTGTTAGAGGATCCAGGCAGTTCCCACCCTGAAGGTCCTTCCATTTTGGTCATTTAAATACTTGCCAAATAACTGCCTGGGATTTGAAATTCTTGGGGTGGGGGGCATCATTGAGAGGGGTCAGGCAGTAATGGTGGGAATGCTAGCTTATTTCACTATATGATATTATTTTTATAACTCCGGTGCATGCTGAACACATAACTATTTTTTTTTCATTTATCAAGTCAAGAATAATGTCTTGTCAGACAACTGGAAAAAGGCTTGTTTAAAACTGTCTGTGATACAAGATAAACTCTGTAACTCTTCTAATAGATGTTCCTGAAGGGGACTGTGGGCTATGCTGGGGAAGATCTTGTGTCTCTGGGGACAGGATGTGATATAAATAGGGACAGCATCTCAGAGTGGATACATTTGCACTGGACTGTGATAGAGAGGTAGGCTTTATAAACAACTCCAGCTTCATGCTGTTCCTGTTAGCTGATCTGTGCAATATCATTATAAACACGGCAAAACTGTATCAGCCACCATTCATACGAGAAAAGAATTAGCAGGTACCTCTTATGTCAAATTGGGTTGCCATCTTGCTACATTACTTGCTAGCTTGGGTATGGCTTCTCCCGAGCTATTGTTATTAATATTGTATGTTGCCATATTAAACATACATTATGACATTCGTTTTTTAAAAATATGAATCATGAATTGGAAGCCTTTTTCCATGTTGTCACAAGAGTGGGTGGGCTGAAACTAGGTGGAGATGCAGAGAGAGGACTCAAGAGAAAGAGAATGGAGGCCAAGGTTTGGTACGGTAAATTGGCACCCTGGCAGGACTTTCCTAAAGCTGTATTGGATTTCATGGAGGGCCTGTCATGCCCTTTGAAGAAGCTGAGATGCTAACACATGGATTATGGACAGCCATGGGAGTACTGTGTGAGAAAAGGACCCCAGTTAGAATTTGATCCTATTTAGGGCTGGCTTTGGCAATGCTGGGATTCACCGGGATGCTTGGGAATATCAAGGTTTCTTATGGAGATCCATAAGTAATTCAATAGTAAGTAGATAGAAGAAGTCCATTAACCAGCATGTAAATGAGGATGCTCATATATTCTGTAAGGACCTCTTAGTGTACTTTCAATAGGATAGGGTGTTTAAGACTGAGTCAGATGTGACACCAATCATTCGACCTCAGTGGTCTATTAGAACCCTATCTTGTCCAACCTGATCCTCTGGTTCATGAGAGCAAATGCTCTTCAACATCCTCCACACCTCCAGGGGTTGGCTACAAATGTCCTAAGAATTGTGTTGAGATGGATTCTGAGGGCTAGTCAGTTAATGCAATGGTTCCTGCACACGCACCCTATATTTGACTTGCTCATTCTTTTTAAACATTTTCTTTCAGCCAGGCCTGGTGGCACAGGTTTGTAATTCTAGCTAGTCTGGAGGCTGAAGGTAGGGATATGGCAAGTTCAAGGCCTGCTTGGGCTACAGATCGAGTTCAAGTCTGTATAACTTAACAAGACCTTGTCTCAAGATTTTAAAAAAAAAAAAAAAAGTAGTAAAAGGGCTAGAGATGTAGCTCAGGGGTAAGGCCCTGGGTTCAACCTCCAGCACTGTAAAGAATGGATCCACTTTAGATGTTTTATGTTTAATCTTAACATAGCTCAAATTGATAAAATGGACCCAAACCAAATGGATCCAAATAAAGGAGATGGAAGAAAACCCCTGGGTCAATATCTTCTTAAAGTAATGTACTTGATGCATCCATCTTCTTGTCCAACCACCTACCCATCATCTATCTACCTATCACCCACCTCTCCACCCACCAGCTACTCCCTACTATCTACCCATCCACCTACCAGCTACCCACCTACCATCTACCTATCCATTCACCAGCTACCCACCTACCCTCTACCTATCCATTCACCAGCTACCCACCTACCAGCTACCTATCCATTCACCAGCTACCCACCTACCAATCCACTCACTAGCTACCCACATACCATCTCCCTATCTACCCACCAGCTACCCACTTAGCATATACCCATCCACCTACCAGCTACTCACCTACCATCTACCCATCCACCTACCAGCTACCCACCTACCATCTGCCTATCCATTCACCAGCTACCCACCTACCATCTACCTATCCACTCACCAGCTACCCACCTACCATCTACTTATCCATTTACCAGCTACCCACCTGCATCTGTAGAGGCCCAAGCAACGCACCAAGCTCTGGAGCTATTAAAAAAATGTTTCTTATCTCTAGAATTCAAAATCCAGTGGGTGAGCTACTCAAGAGATACATAAGTTTACAACAGCATTCTAAGTGGGGTCAGAGGTGCAGACAACACATGCCCTAGAAGCAGAGCTTTCTGGCAGCCTGTGGCAAGAGTTGAGTTGGGGATAGAGGTGGTCTGTGGTTTACTCCTTGGCCAAAGGTTCCATGATCCCACAGGACTTAGCACAGTGCATGGCACACAATAGGTGTGAGCAGTGAATGGTTTTTGGTGAATGAATACAGCATCCCCAAGAAGAGGAAGGAGCCTCCATAGGCCATCTAGTCAACCCATCTGCCTCTGGATGGAGCCACACCTAAACCATTCCTATAGTGCTATTTTGGGTATGGTTATTCTTAGCTGGCAGCTGGAAAGAACCAAGGAGGCAGCTTCTCTCTGGAGCCTTCTGTTCTGTAGGCCACATTCAGGGGGACTCTGGTGGAGACAGAGCTGGGAGAAGAGGGACAGACAAGTGTCCTTCTCAGGCTTCCTTGGAGGGAGCTTGGAGAAGGCTTGGAGAACCTCTTCCTGGGGAGTCAGGAAGTGACATTGAGAAGTACCTCCCCAGGAAGGGCTTGGACACTTGGCAATAGAGATTCACAAGGGAGTAGGGTATTGATGGGACCTACATGGATAGGAGCAGGCTGCTAGATCCCCCCCATGAGCAGCCTGTGGGAGATGGCTCCCAGAGCGCACAGAGGACAGGACCTAGGAAGGATGACTTCCTTGTCCACTCAGTGGGGCCCCCTCCCCCATCTCTGCCAGTGACTTGGGAGAAACTATGGTGTGGGGCTATAGCTCCCTAAGGAGAGATTTTTCTTCCAGGATCTTTTTTTTTTTTTCTCTTCTTTTCAGGGTATTTCACAGTGGCTGGAGCATGTCGGGACCTAACACAGTCAGGCTGTACCAGGAGCCAGAGCCCAGAGTCTTATAATCTCATGGGAAGATAGGAAGCGATGATTAGTCCGCGCTGAATGGGCTCTGCTGTGAGCACTCTGAGCTGGACTGGACCCGGGACAGAATCAAGGGCAAGTTCTAATCTCATTTTCAGGTAGGGGAAGGGTAGAGAAGGCACTTTCTGGGGCAATCTTTTGAAAAATAGGCATAAACAGGGAACAATGGTACCATTCCTTCCAGACCTGCTCAACCTGGTGCTTGATACGAGAGGGGTGTGTGGGTGCACGGTGCCGGTGTCGGAGAGGGAGAGGGAGAGGGAGAGAGACTAAGTATAAACTTGTGAACCCTCTTAGGAGGCTAATGCTTGCTCCCCAACCCCCCTCTCCCCGCCCCCTGGACAGGGATGGATTTGCTCTTTGTTTGGAAAACTAGTGTTTTCTAAATGCAATGGAAAAAATGGCTTGGCTGGGCGGCCCCTGAACGGCAGGACCTTCCATGCCCTAACCCATCTCCTCTCCTGCTTCTCCTGCCACTCAAAGCTTGCCATGACTAAAAATAAGTTCGAGAACAAAATGAGGAAAACTTCTTCCGGGCCAGGGAGAGCAGGAGACATGGGGATGACTCTTGGCTGAAGCTCCAGAGCCAAAGAGGGCAGACATGAGGAGACAGCTGCCCGTGAGTTTGGCAAGCACAACAGCGCCGCGACCACGTACCTAGAAATGTGCTATGACTTGCAGACACGACAGAGAAGAATGAGATACTCTCTGCCTGCAAGGAACCTCTGAGACCTGTTCCTCTGGAAGCTGTCAGCGAGAGATCTTTAAAGACCAAGGCAGATATGCCCGCATTAATTAACCATGATGAGGTGGGATATAAAGCGCTTCCTTTACCAGGAGGTCTGTGGTGTGCGCATGGGGAAAACCCCCAAGGTTGGCGTTTTGGAAGCCCTGAGATTGCTCCTTGACAGCCTGTCCTTCTGTAAGCTACTGATAGGAGAAGCCTGACTGTGTGACACTCCCTCATCTGTTCTCTGAGTTATACTAGGCACGTTCCGGTTTTGCTACTCACCTCCTCTCTGAGCAAAGGTTGTCCTTGGGGCTCTATTTTCTTCTCTGGCATTAGGGTGAACCATACAAAATTGCTGTTTTCCAGGGTCAAAAGTGCCCCAATATTTGTATTTATTATTAGTGCGTGCGTGAGTGCGTGCGTGCGTGCGTGCGTGCGTGCGCGCGCGCGCCCCCATGAAGGTCAGAGGACAACATTGTAGAACCAGTTCAGTGTCTCCACATTTACACAGGTTCTGGGGATTGAACTCAACTTACCAGGTCTGTGCTGCAGACACCCTTATCCACGGAGCCTCCTTGTTGCCTCCCCCTCCCCGTTATTTCATTTAGCTCCACTTAACAAAATGAAGGGATTCTTCTGCTCCCTGAAGTCTCTTTTATCGCAAATGTTCTAGACCCCTCCAATAATCCTGCTTTCCTTCCTCCTCCGCCCTCACCATGGTACTCATCATCCTCTCCTGACTGAGGTATGCTCCTTGCATATGCAGCTGCTTCTGTCTTCTTCTGGATCTGAGATGGTCTTCGTGTGTTCTTTTCTCCAATGAAGGACGCCTTACCCTCCAGTTCCAGCTCCGTGTTCTTGCCCGGATCTCCCATTCAGAAAGAAGCCCTCTGTCCTTCTCAGTCCAGGGTCCCTTCCTACATGTTTAGTAGCATTGTTTTTCTTACATTAAGTATAAATGTGGGATGTTTGGAGACAGAGAAACATGAAGGAGCAAGGTTCACCTGCAGCCCCCCTGACCCAGTGTCAACATTGGACACACACTTTCAGTACCTGTTAAGTCAAGTGTTAAGTGTATGTCTGGTCTTTTTGGACCGAGACAGTCCCATAGAATAGATAGACTCCTTTCTGTCTCTGTTTCCTTCATGTAAGTTCACCTTTCCTCATGTGACTTCCTGGCTCCTCCCACTAAAAGGGAAGGGTAATTTTTCTGGCTCCTTCCACTTTGGAATTGGCCCTGTTACTTGCTTGGGCCAATACATTGTTATTGTTTATTCTGTTCATAGATAATGATATTATCATACTATCATAACAAAAATGTTATCAGAATATTTACATAAGAAAATAATAATAATAATAATCTATTTTTCTAGTAGACAGGGATGGAGACTGTAGAAGAGTTCGGGGTAAATGGTACCCAGTTCTTCCTTGGAACCATGGGAAAGAGCAGATAGATGTTCAGTAAGACGTCAGACTTGCTATTAGTGCTAGTTCTCTGATGGTATAAGAAGTTACCCCTGAACTTTGTGGTCAAAGCAAAAGGTATTTATTAACTCACAGTCTGGGTGGATCAGAGCTCAGGGATATCTTAGTGGAGTCCTCAGACCTGTCTGTGGTCCTCTGGGGAGCTCTCGTGTGAGGGCTTCAGCTGGATGATGTCATCCTAAAGTTCACCTGCTACCTGGGAGCTTCTAGGTTTGCCAGAAGAAAGCCATTAGGTGTAGCTTATACTCAGTGGGAAGGAACCGGGAATGGGCATGGATTCCTCGACCCTGGACCGTTAGAAGCTGTCATACTTGGAATATAAGTGTATGTACCTTGGTGGAAGTCAGCATTTGGCTTACTGCTTCATTCTTTCATAGTGATAAAGAGAGGCAAGATGGGGTGGAAGCTGTGTCTGATGATTCCCACACTAGATGCTCAGGCTCTGGAAAGCTGACATACCCCTAAGCAGTGGATACAAAACAACGAGTTTGGTCAGATGTGCGTTAGTGTGTGATGTCTGTGTATATATAACTTTTGTGTGTGTTTGTCTTTGGGGTGTGAGGTGGCTTTCAGATTCTCTTAGGAGTCCTTGACCTCTAAAAGGGCATGGCTGTCAAGGGTGGATAGGGAAGGGTGAGGGAGGTGCCAAATCTCACAGTACAAAGGAAGGATCGGGACAACAAACAGTTGGGTGGACAGATCATTAGGATGGTGAATTTGGACTGCCGTCAGAAGGACTTCTTGCCCTGGCTCAGCCCAACCAAGTCAGGGAAAAAAAAAATCCTTGTGGAAGCCATTTTCCAATCATCCCACCTGCTCAAATTACATAGCTCCTCTCTGGCGGGTCTGTGGGCAGTCACTCAGCTCGTGGGATCAGGCTATTGAGGAGGAACACTGGGTATCTTTAAAAGTGTGTTCTTACCTCTCTGTCAGCATCTGTCCATATTTTCTCCTTCTCCCTCTAGAAGCCCCATGGCAGGGTGGATAAAAATGGCTATATCACCTCATCCCTGAGGATGAACTCTTGGTTCCAGAAGGCACCATGCAAGCTGCCAAGGGAGGGAAGCAAGCAACAGCCCTATCCAGCTAGGACTCCTGGAAACAACAACAATGACCAACATGGCACCGTAACCCTAAGGGCGCAACCTTGGCACCACATACATGGTGGTAACCAACAGCTCTCTAATTAGACGTAAAGCAACAAGAGGGGAAACACCCTAGCAAGGAAACCTAGCCAGCTACCCAGAGCTAGTGACATCACGGATCTTGGAGGAAAATCTATCGCCATCACTTCATTAAACTAGCACAATTCCTAACTGTGTTCTAAACATGAACCACTAGACCCACAGGTAAGTACGAGTCTCGCCCCTCACCAAGGGAAACTGTTCTTCTGCAACAAACAGAGACCATTAGAGAAAACCATAACTGATCAAACTGCAGAGAACATGAGGCTGTGTGACGACCAGCCCCAGCTAACAGAACTGTGATGTAAATTCCTGTGCCTCATGGCTCAGGGATCAGAGCGGAAGAAGGGGCAGAAGAACTCCAAGAGCCAGAGGAACAGGAAGTGTGCCGTGAGACTGCATCTCCTAGAAATGTCAGAGAGGCTGCATCCATGAATTCTAATCAACATGGCTGCCTAAGCCAGGTCTGACACCAGTGGACATGGACATTCTAACACGGAAGAGGGGGAAACGCACAGAGCCTGAAACTAGACAAATAACTATGGCACCCAGAGCATGCTGAGACGGGGAGAAACGGTTTTCCCCAGGGAAGAGCCCTCCGATTGGTTATCCAGTACCGAGTGGTCATCTGTGAGATCACATAGATGCAGGTAAAATGATATGGTCTGAGCAGGTTGTGTCTATGTATTTAGGAATCTATATCTATAGCTCTGTGTATGTAGCAACAATTAAAGAAAAAGAGGCCATGAATCTGACAAGGGGTGGTGGTGGTGGTGCGTGGAAGGTGTTGGAGGGAGGAAAGGGGGAAATAATGTAATTATAATATCAGAAAAATAGTTATAAAAATTTTTAAAGAATGACTTTGGCATCACCTGGTTGTGAAAACGTTTTGACTTCTCAGTGTGACTAGGAAACCTTTTGGGCACTTCAGAGTGCCTGTCTCCTGCCTATTTCCCTGGACCACTCTGGGGGGGGGGTGAGATATAGAGATAACTGGCACTCAGCACACAGCAGGCCCCAGGCTGTCTGAGCTCCTAGAGCCTCACGTCCTCACCTGGAAAGAGGACAGACAAGCCTGAAAGGTGCACAGGAACCCCTGGATACATCATCACCCCTCCAGCCCAAGCCACAGCCCTGTCTCTGGCCTGCTGAGAGCTGTGCCCAGCAGGAGTCCTGGCATCTCTGAGGCTGTTGAAGCCCTTTGAGGTTTGAGTTACGTTTTTTTACTTGGCAGGGTCTAGTTCTCCAATTCAAAGAGAAAAGCTGTCAGAGGGGCAGAGACAGAGAGATGGGAGGATGGGGAGAGGAGGGGGCAAGGCTCCTGCAGCTCCCCGGGACTTGGAATGGCTTTGCAAAGAGCAGGCATGGTGCATGCAAATCAGAAACACATGCAGAGGCTGCGTTCTCATACACGCAGGCTTCAGAATGAAGGCTCCAAGGCCGTGATGTGCCTTCTTAGGACTGGCCTGCCTTGTACCAGAAAGGAGGGCATGTTGGGTACTAAGCCTGCACCTATGCCCCATCTTGGGTCAAAAGGGAGAAGATGGGAGCCATGACTAGTTCTGGGGTTCTACTTTTGGACTCGGGAAGGTCTTGAGACCTTGCAATACTGTGGATTAAGAGACCAGGGGAGGGCTGGAGAGATGGCTCAGCCGTTAAAGGCTAGGCTCACAACCAAAAATATAAGAGACCAGGGGAACCTCTGCAATGCAGGACACTTAACCAGGCTTGGTGGCTCACACCCATAACTCCAGGACCCAGGAAGTTGAGGCAGAAGGAATTTTGAAAGCGGAAAGGCTTTCAAAGGAAAGAGGGAAGAGAAGAGAAAGCTTGGGTGTTTGTGTTAGCACCAGACTATGTCCCCCACTAGCTGCGTGACTTTAGGCATGTTATTTAGGCTCTCTGCACTTGAATCTGCTTCTTTTAAGCACAAGGCTCACGGTCATGATCCACCAGCTTTTGTGCGGATGAAGAAGCCAGCGTTCACACTTCGTTTGATGGGGACTTGTTAAGGTTTCCGATCCTTTTTTTTTTCTTCCCTGAAAGGAGATAAAAGAGCTGTGCAAAAGAGAGGTAGTACATTAAAAGAAACCCAGAAAATAAAGTCAGAGGCATATAAATCCAGAGCAGGGTAGGGTGCAGGCAAACATAACTTAGAATCTTGCATGATTATTAAAGCTGGTTTGTAGGCTGGTCTCCCTCACAAGATTTGTGCTGCCTGTTTTTTCGGTTTGTTTGTTTGTTTGTTTGCAGCCAGGAGGAGACATGGAGAGAGCAGTTTCTTTGCCACAGGTCCCAGTTCCTGTCTCTCTCAGGACTCCTCCTCAGGGTTGTAACAGGAATAAACATTCAGTGACTCTTTTCGCATGGGATTGTGTGTTCTGCCTCGGTCCTCATGGAAGGGGCTTGGGGAGAGACATGATACACCTGCATAGTAGTCACTGTCTCTGAGGGACTGCATATCATGTGGGGTGGGGTGGGGGACTGTGCTTGTCGAAGAAGGCAGCCTGAGTGGTGGTGGCTTCAACCTTTTAGTGTGGCCCATGACTTGTTCATAGCTTTCATAATGGAGACCCGCCATCTGAAACTCTTAGGGGTAGGGGTAGGGGTGAACACCTGTCTGTGGCTCAGAGCTGAAGGCCACGAAGACCAGTTAGGCCACTCTGAGGAAAGCCAGGCTTCCTCCTGGGAAATGCATCCTCAGCTCAGTGACACCTCTCTGGGGCTGTCCCAAGGGAAAACACGGGCAGTGCTCTCTAATAACTTGAACCTCGCTCCCTCCCGCCTTCCTCTCTTTGTCTTTCCTTCCTGGATGAATGAAAGGCAGAATGAATGAAAGTTTCCATTCTGATGGGAAAAACTCACCCCGGTCTTGTAACGAGCTAGAATAATTGATTTGTCAATGAAAACCCGGGGCTGTGGCATTGATGCTTCGTGTCAAAACAGCCCGGCTCACTTTGGTACCCATTCATTGTGGCTGGAGGGAGGCAGCTAGCCGCTGGGAGCTCGGTGAGAAAAGGAGCAAGCTGAGCAGAAAGGTGAAAAGATGTGATTGTGTCGCGGCTCCCCGGCGTGGCATGACCATGTCCACTTCTGAGTTCACGGCCTAGATCCAAGGCCCTAGTATTCTGTCCCTTTTCTTCCTCACAGGGTAGAAACAACATAGCAATTGCTTCATTTCAGCTACTGTGTGAACATGGATATTAATTTAAGCTGGAGCTCTCTCATTCTTTAAGTGTTTAGGGTTTTGGTAGAGGCCTTCATGTTCTTCTGATTCGACGGGCAGTGAAAAATGGGATTGAGTGGTTTTAAGTGGCGTCTCCATTGGTCTCTTTCCTATTTCCCTCCCCAAGCCCTGCTCTTATTTCCTCGGTTTCTCACCGTAGTGGATGATGGTAATGAAGTTCTGGATATATATGGATAGAGGCCACAGGGAGACAAAGAAAGAAAATGCACTCGAGCATCAGACAGATGTTCAAGTTCTGGCTCCCCTCTCTAAGAGCTGTACAACCCGAGGGAGCATTTAAAGAGCTCTGTCTCCTTGACAGTGAGCTGAGGCTGTAGCACCCATCCTGTGAGCTGGTACAAGGGTCAAAGAACTAACACACCTGTGAAGAGAACACTATAATACCATGCATACTCGGCGATGATGCCATTGGCTTAAAAGCATCACCTCCCAAAACCTGCCTGCAGAACTTTCAGAGAGGGGCTGGTAGTGGCAAAAGTGTCCACCGCCAAGCCTGACAACCTGAGTTCAGTTCTGGGAACCCACCTAGTAGAAGTAGAGAACCAGTCCTTGCATGTTGTCATGCATGGTGGCACGTGTGTGCCCATTTCACTGCAGATAAATAAATGGATGATTAAAAATTAAAAATAAAATCCCCAGTGGAGGGTTGGGTGTCGTAGTGCATGCCTTTAATCACCGTACTCAGGAAGCAGAGGCAGGCAGATCTCTGTGAGTTTGGGGACAACCTGGTCTGCAGAACAAGTTCCAGGACAGCCAGAACTGTTATACAGACAAACCCTGTCTGAAAAAACACAAAAAACAAAAGACAAAGCCACAGAGGGACTCTTTCTTGTAGAAGGAAGTTTGCTTCTCCCTGGTACCTGGGAGCTCTTTTTTCCCCCCATAAGTTTCTTGCAAACTAGAGAAGACCATGTTTGACGGGGATGGTGGTGGTGATGTTGGGCTGTTTTATTGCTACCAGAAATAGGGCATTGAAGAGAGTAAATCTTGAGCTGTTCCCAAACCACGTGCCAAGATCCAACTCTCCTTCCTCTAGCAACCCAGGGAAGCAGGGGGCAGAATCCCAACTGGGAGACCCATGGGAGTGGGGGGATGTAATCTGATTGTTGAATTACTTTCAAGATATTGGTTAAGCATCTAGTTTGTGTGATGCCAAGTGCTACGGGCAACAAAAGCCTCCATCTTTGAGGCTCTGACTTTTTTTTTTTAGAAAGAAGCAAAAAGTTTGAGGAGGTGCATGGAGTATTTTCTTGTACCCCTCTGTTTGCAATGACACAGCCAAATACATGAGAGCATGAGTGCATGCAATGATGTCATAAATACATGATGAGAGCGTGAGTGCATGCAATGATGTCATAAATACACGATGAGAGCGTGAGAGCAAGCGATGATGTCATAAATACATGATGAGAGCATGAGAACATACAATGATGTCATAAATACACGATGAGATCATGAGAACATACAATGATGTCATAAGTACATGATGAGAACATGAGAACATGCAATGATATCATAAATACATGATGAGAGCATGAGAACATGCAATGTTGTCATAAATGCATGGTGAGAGCATGTGATGATGTCATAAATACATGGTGAGAGCATGTGATGATGTCATCAGCCTGGGTACACTCCTCTCCCATGGCCAATCCCCAATGCTGGAAGCCTCATCTTTGGTTTCCCTGGACTTTAAGCGAGAAGTCTTCCTTCATGTTAGATTGATGCTTCGGGAATGTTGCTTCTTAACAGCCAGGATCAAGTGAGCCTGAGGGAGTGGCTTTGGCTATGTGCCATTAAGAACAATGGTATCTGCACATCCGTCTGATTCTCAGAAATACTAATGAGATGATTTGGCTCTAGACGAGTGGTTCTCAACCGTCCTCACGCTGCCACTCTTTAAGACATCCTCATGTTGTGGTGACCCCCAAACCATTAGATTATTTCTTTTATAATTTATTTATTTTTCTGTGCATTAGTGTTTTGCCTACATGTATGTCTGTGTGAGGGTGTCAGATCCTGGAGTTACAGACAGTTGTGAGCTGCCATGTGGGTGCTGGGAATTGAACCCGGGGCCTCTGGAAGAGCAGTCAGTGCTCTTTAACCACTGAGCCACCTCTCCAGCCCCCATAAGATTATTTCGTTACTACTTCATAACTGTAATTTTGCTATGACTATGAGTCACAATGCAAATATCTGTGTTTTCCAATGGTCTTCAACCATTGTAAAGGTCCTTCAACCAGAAAGGGGTCTCGACCCAAAGGTTGAGAAATTCTGCTATAGACTGTTTATGAATTCCCCACCTTCACATGTGGAAACTTAACCTGCAGTGTGCTGGCCTCAGGAGGCAGTATCTTTGGGAGGTGACTTGGTTATGAGGTAGAGTGCTTATGAGTGGGATTAGTGCTCTTATAGAAGAGATTCTGGCCACTTACTGATGACAATCTGAGGCCATGACAGAAACTGTGGCTTTCTGTGAACCAGGAAGCTGTCCTCACCAAACAGTTGAGCCTGGAACTGTGAGAGATAAATTTCTGGTGTCTATAAAGTCTGTGGCGTCCTAGCATAGCAGGGCAGTTTGCTTCCTAGCCAAGTCTACAGATGGGAAACCAGGAATGGGGAAATTGCCAGTCTACCTCTCTAGGGACTCAAGTGTCTTGGGGAAGGCCAAGTGCGGGCCAGGCCCCAGGGAGGACCTGATAACAAGTGGACACCTGGACATGAGGTACCTGGAGGGTACCCTGACCAGCTCCATGGAAAAGGGAAGGGAATTCCAGCCTGCATAGGGCTAGGCCTGGTGTACTTCCCCTTGCATCAGCCATCACTATGACAGGGATAGCTCTGATGAGCTTCTGGGGCCAAATCCACATTTCTTGGACCCAAGGAACATTCTTAGAACTTCTGGCAAGCTAATGGCCTTGAAGCGATGCCATGATTCATGCTGGGGAGAGACATATTTCTGTTTTTTGCTTTCTCCATGTTTGTTGAATTTTCACCCCTTTCTTCTTTTGGATCCTCTGGCATTCCATCCCTTTTTTCTTCTCTTCCTTTCTTACATCCATTCTTCTTCCTTTTAGGGTTTTTTCCTTCTTATCTTTTCATGGATTTCAAGGATGGTCTTACACATATGCATATATTTAAATGCATACATGTAGACCTATTCATTTGCTGTGAGATAACTGCATAGCTTATATGTGTAGTCCTTGTACACATGCATATATTATAATGTATAATTATTACATATAACAATGTACACATATACAAATGTGCACATGCATAAATACACATACATATAGTCATGTAATACAGTTTAGACAACCATGCACTACTTCTATGACGATGGTCATATAAAATGTTATCTCCTGGTGACATTGCCATCTTAGTTTGGGTAGGTACGCTCCCTGATGCTCACACATGACAGAATTGCCTAGTGACATATTTTCATCATAAACACCAAACACCAAGTCTGTATATAAAATGAGGGTAATTATGCTTCTAGATGTATCTTGTTAAAAATACAGCCACTAGAGAGTCTGGGATGAAGTCTGCTAAGGTCCCCAGTGGGAAACTCAAGTGGACAGGAAATGAGCAGGGGGAATTATAGCCCGCCAGAGGTACAGGCTTGCAGTATTAGAGACCACTTGGGTTAGAATTTTCTTTCTGGTACTAACCCATTGTGTAATGCTGGGGACAAAACATCTCTCTCTCTCTCTCTCTCTCTCTCTCTCTCTCTCTCTCTCTCCCTCTCCCTCTCCCCCCCCCCCATCTGACAGCACTTATATGCTTTACCAAAGTCCCCCTGCTGAAAATGAGTCTCTTCCCCAACAAGGACTTGATCCTAATTTGTTGTATGAAACCAGGTTTTTCAGGCTTGAGAAGGTCCCAAGCACCCACAGGTCTCTGCTGTGAGACAGTTCAGGGCCCTCATTGCCTGCCTTTTCCAAAGCGGCTTCCCACCAGGGCATTCAGGTTAGACCATCAGAGGCCAGGCAGGGGTCCTTGGGTAAGACCTGCTTCTCTCTGGAGACTGTCTCCTGAAGATTTAGTGTGATATTTTTTCTCACCCTCAGGAATCTGGCCACACTCCAGGGCCGCCTATCATGAGCAGTCTTGTTTGCTTGCAATTTGCAGAGTCGCAAGGGGTAAAGGACAGGCTTTGACTATTCAGTCTCTCCTGTGGGGGCGGGGGGCTGCCTTAGGCAGGAGGTGTGGACATTTCTCTTTTTTAGGATCCAGGGCATTCACACACTCCATTCAGGGGAAGTGTGTGTGTGTGTGTGTGTGTGTGTGTGTGTGTGTGTGTGTGTGAGAGAGAGAGAGAGAGAGAGAGAGAGAGAGAGAGAGAGAGAGAGAGAGAGAGAGATAAAGGAACAGTAGTAATTTTGGGGTGGGGTACTGCTTGGTGTCAGCACCATTTTCTAGATGTCCTCTGAGTTAATAGGAATCATGCTAATTGGAGGTGTGACTCTCCCCGCTGAGGTTCAGAGAGAAAATCTAACTGTTTGAGTTGCACGTTGCCAGCATCTGCTCCTAGGTCTGTGGCCTCCAGGGCACAGGTAGGAGCACAGAAGGAAGTAATTTTCCTGCGGGCAGCTAGTCACACTTCTGGAGCGGGGACTCTAAGCCTTCTGCCTTCTTGCCAGCCTACCTGAGCAGGGGAATCCCAGGGGCGGATGACAATAGTGGCTGACACCAGAATGTGCCGTCTAGGGTCCTGGAGTTTGAGGGTTTGCTATCTAGGGAAATGCTCATTCGGAATGGGCTCCCCACTCCCCAGAACCAAGAGCTGTGACTATGATTCAGTCCCTGCCAGCAGATCTACCTTCCCAGTGGTCTCTGACTGGGCTCCTTGTCCCAGGAACCTTGCACAGTGGCCACCAAAGAAGGTCTCAGGATACAGGAAGAGGAGAGAATAAAGCAGTGTGGACTTGCAGAGTCTGAAGACACTAGGCTCAAGCTTTGTTTTGCCATCTTCCAGCTGCATGGCTTCGGGAAAACCTCAGTCTACCTACCTGTAAAGTGGAGCAAGAGCCCTGTACTTTGGAAGGGCAAACCATTTGGTGTGGCATGAAACCTGGCTCAGGGTAGGAGTGAAGGGGATGTCAGACAACTTTCCTCTGAGGGACAGAAGTGTCCTCTGGAGACCACTGGACGAAGTGAGGTCCCACTCTCCCTGGGCCAGCTGTTCAGAGGCAGCTGAAGGGGAAGTATTTCTCTAGCACTGGTCCTTATTTGGAAAGAAAAGCCAAGATGGAAGGGAAAGGGAGGCCCGGATGCTCTGGGTCGGAAGAGCCTTTGCTATCACCAGAGTGACGTCCAGAGCCCTCCTCATCAGCTATGAGGGTGGGATGAGCTTGCTGCGCTGGAGGCTCCCCGCCTGGCTGTCTGGAGTTGAGGGGCAGAGCCTGCTGGGGTTCCAGAGCCAAAGAAACAAAACCCTTCCAACTTCACAAGAGCAGAGAGACGCTTCTCCTGTTTGTTTTTAATCAAGCTCTCCATGCTGACACTTGGGCTCCATTCAACCATTTAAATAGTTCCACTAGCAAATAAACGCTTGGCCAAATATTTGCCCTTATGTGCTTTCAATAGTAAATACCAGCTATATTGCTCACCTCCTTATATCACCCCGACTGGGCCACCCCTGGCTGCTCTGAGGCTGAGTGGCCTTTTTAAAGATGGGTGGGAACTCCTTCCTGACCTCCCACCATGACAGCCCAGAGCAAAGGCCTTCCTCCCTAGTGACAAAGAATCCCCTCCCACCCTGTAAGGGCAGACTAGCACAAGGTCTCTTGTGGGATTTCTGTGGACATACAGCAGGTCCCTGGGTCTCGGAAATAGATACCTGTCCTCTGTCCTTCTCAGCCCTGCGCCCGTCTTTCCTGCATTCAACAGTTTCTCTGTGGTTACCAGGGCACTTTGGAGGGAAGGGCCAGAGCTCACAGCGGCCTCATATCCCAGTGGACTTTAGGGACAGCTGGAGATTGGGAGACTCAGAGAGGGAGAGGGTGAAAGAATGTTTCGGTTTTCATGAGTACAAGGGGGTCCTTGGGACCTTATGCTACACACAGTACGAAGAAGAAATCAACATACCTTCACACATGCGCACACATGAACAGAACCTCTTTCCACACAGCAGCATGGCGGTGGTGATCAGCCTTTGGCTGCAAGCATGAAATCCTGACGGGTCACCTTAAGATCTGAAAAGAGGGTCCCTCGGAAGAACTAAAAGGCAGCCTACGCTCCCTGGCTTCCTATCTCACTCTGTGACCCTTCCCTCTGTCCCCTCCACTCCAGTTTCTTTCTTCTGCCTCAAGGCCCGAACCAGACACCAAATCCATGTGCTTGGCCCAATTTTGAACTTGCAGCCCTTAAAACACCAAAACTAAATAAACCCATTTTCTATACAAAGTTAAAACACAGCAGGGAATACTCATATGTGAAAAGGTTGATGACCTGGGTTTGTAAAAGAGAAAGCCAGGCTAACGTGTTGGGAGGTAGCAGTCGTGGGTTCTGCTCAGGGGCCTCACTCGTGTGAGGCCGAGAGGAGGAACACCCTCTTACCTGCTTTAATCTTGGACACTCTGCTCCTGAATGGAGTTCTAAGGTGGGGAGAATTAGCCTTGACACAGTAAATTCAATTACTGTGGCTGGTATGTTCTGACAAAATTCTCACCCTATTGACAGGAGAAGGCAGGCCCCCTTGGTGAATAGTTTCGGGGGGCTTGGTACTGTTGTTTCTCTATGACTCCCTGGCATACACAGACCATTACATTTGTAAGATGTTAGAAGGATGAGGTTTTTTCCTGACTATAACAGTGTTTCTCAACTTGTGGGTCTTGACCCCTTTGGGAGGGTAGGGTGGGGTGGTCAAAGGACCTTTTCACAGGGGTCACCTGAGACCCCTGGAAAACACAGATATTTACATTATGATTCATAACAGTAGCAAAATTAGAGTTATGAAGTAGTGACAAAAGTGATTTTATGGTTGGGGGTCACCACAACTTGAGAAACTGTATTGAAGGATGGTGTCATCGGAAAGGTTGGGGACCACTGGGCTATAAAATACTGTTGCATCTGCCTCTCTCACCAGGGCCAAGTCCCTTACTCAACTGCATCCTTCCTTGACAACCACTGGGAGGATCAACTGTTAACTGTTTCTAAGGAGAGTGTGGACATATAACCAGGATGCTACCAGCAAAAGTAAGTGGAATGGATGCTGTATGCTCCACCCCAACAGGCTCTAACACCTCCATCATCAATAGAGCAACCAGGCTACTCTCCTGCTTCATCCCCTTCCTCCTTATCTCATTCTAGCTGCGATATACTGACCCCCAATTCTTTTCTTAGCAAAGGAACAGCAGACAAATGCATTTATATCTCTGTTCACACATCGTAAATCTCCCCTTCTAAGACCAAGTGCACTCGATAGTCTATGCTCACTGGTATTTTCATTGGCTGCTAGACCAGTGATCCGTACATTCATGTCAGTCTGGAAAGCAGACCCCAAACTTAGCCAAAACTTTTGCCAGCTATGCCAAGGACTTATCCTCAAACCTGCCCTGCTGTGTGCAGGTTTGTGTGGGATCTACTTCAAAAGTGAGGATGTGTTCAAAGGGGAGTCTTGATGGAAGTCTCTCTTCAAATAGTACCAAGGTCAAAGAATCAGAAAATTCAAAGGCATTCTGTTGATTTTGCTTGTTGAAGGTTGGCATCTGGAATCTCTTAGGAGAATCTTGTTCCATTGTGCTATCTTCTGCTATATTCTTAGTCTGGCTGAACTGTAATATCAAGGGCTTCTACCAACCTATAAGCCATGAGAAGTAAAGTTAGAACTGCTCGGAGATGACCAGTGCATATCGATGGAGAAATGGAGTGGTGTATAAAACATTTTGATAAGAGGCTCAGCAAAGAAAAGACTCATTTCTGGTACAGTTAGTCTGTGCTAGGCAATCACACTCGCATTGTTTCCCTGAGTCTTTCCAGTAAGCCTCTGAGGCAATCACATTTTGTAAATGACTTGCGTGCATGCTGCATTTATTCATAGAGAATGGGTATGAGCAAGCCTGGAGCTCAAGATCAGGGTTTCTACCCCTGCTCCAGAGAACATTCCACCCCACTTACGCCCTTTTACTTGCTCTCTCATTATCATGCATCTTTAGTGTGTATGTGTGTGTGTGTGGGGATCGGGGATTAATTTGATTCTGTCCAAGCTTGTATTACAATTGCTTGACATGTCACCTCACGAAGGCACAAGTGGCTGGTCTACCATGGCTGATCTTTCCCTGTACTGTATGCACACACACACACATGTAAGCATGGTCAAACAAGAGATGAGCACGCATGTTACTGACGTTCTCTGCCAGTTGCTGGAGGGGCATCGGAGGCAGACACACCTGGATGGAAAGTCATCCTAACCATGTGACAATTGTGCAATCAGGAAGAGTCATTTGACCTTTTATCTCAGTTCATCTGTGCAGGGGACCAAACATCTCCTTGAGTGGCTGTGAGCTGGGCAAACACACAGGCACATTGACCAGTCCAGTTCCTTATCTGCCTGTTATCTTTACACCTCTCTTTCTTTCCTAATAGAATCTTTAGGATGTTCAGGTAATAATAAGTCTTGCAGTGTAGCAGTCTCTTGATAATTAAGCATGGTTTCATAAGCCATTCTAGAAAGTCACTAGGTAAATGTAGGTAAATGTTCTAGGACAGGGTTTTTAAAAGTGCAGTAACAGCTGACATCAACATGTCTGCCTTTCCTTTCCTTTCCCATTTAGGTGAAATGCTAGAAGGCAGAGGCTCATTCTAGTGGCCATGAGCTCAAGAGGCACGTGCTGGAAATAGAACAAAACAAAGAGGCCTTGGTCTCTGCTGTATTTTGGGTGCTGAATGTCCCTAGAAGGACCATGTGTTGTTGAAGGCTTAGCTTCCAGGATGGTAAGAGTTGGTAGAACCTTTAAGAGGGGGCCTGATGAGAGGTCCTTAGATCACTGGGGGTGCACCTTCCATGGGGATGGTGGGATGCCAGCTTTTTCCTTTTTTTTCTTTACTTCGTTGCCAGAGAGTGAGCGGTAAGCTGTGTCCCAATGGCCTTCCTTGCCACAGGCCCTGAAGCACAGCGTCAGTTGATTCTAAACCAAGAGCCCAATAACTTCTTCCACTGAACATGGTGACCTCAGGCATTTGTTAGAGGGTTGGAAAAAGGACTAGTTGAAATTATTCATTGAAAACATTCACAATACCATCCCACAGGATCTGTAACTCAACTCAAGACTCCCTCTAGCTGAAAAAGACCACCTCCTAGGAGTGACCATTTCCTTGGGCAGTGGAAGGGCATTAGAAGTGACATGTGATCTGCTTGGGAAGAAGTCTGGTGCCATTCCACGAGAGAGGAGGAAGAGCAACTTCTGTTGGGCCGAACCAGAACTGACAGGTGACTATAGTATTGCTATCCAAAATCCTGACAGCCCCAGATCCTCACTTCCCCTTGTCACATCTTAGTGTTTCTCTTCGGAGACAATCTGTGTCAGTCCCAAACATTTTTCCTATAGAGAAGCCCTGGGACCAGGGTAAGGCAAACAAAACATCATGGGTATAAGATTTAAAGAATTGCTCACTTTCAGGTTTATGTAGTTCAGAGCTGACACTTCCATGAACCTGAGACTGCCAGCCTCCTTAAAGTATGTGCTCTCTGGCCACCTGGCTTTGCCTCACCCTAGATCTGGTCCTATTCTAGGTGTGTGTGTGTGTGTGTGTGTGTGTGTGTGTGTGTGTGTGTGTACACTAATAAAACCATTTTCCCAACTTGTATGTAGTTGCTTGTAACTAAGACTTTTAAAAAACTCAACAATGATTCAGAACCATTTTGTCAACTCCCACAAATCCATCTCAAATGTCACCCCCCCCCCCATGTGTGTGTCTCTGTGTACATGTGGAGGCCAGAGGCCAACACTGGATGTCTTCCTTTATCTCTGTTCATCTTTTTCCACCTTACATTTTGAGACAGGCTCTCTTACTGAACCTGGAGCTGACTGGCCAGTGGACTCTAGGGATCCTCCTGCCTCTGCATTCCCAGCACTGGAGTTACAGGTGCTTGCTGCTGCTGAACCTGTCTTTTTACATGGTTGCTAGGGTTGGAACCCAGGCAGATAATCTAGGACATGCATACTTACAGCTCGAGGGTGGAGTACTAGATGCGAGAGTGTTGGTGAAGGAGTGTGTTAAGTTTTCGCCAGCAGTAATCAAAGCACCCTTCAAAAGTTCTGCCCCAATTCTTCTTCCCACCAGCAAAGCACAGGGATAAAATAGTAGACAATTTTACACCAGAATGAGCCTCAGGATTTCTTTAAATAGCCAGCTTTCTCGGTACTTGTGATCTTCCCAAATTAGATTCACATGCTGCTTTCCAGCAGGCTGTTGCTGCACAAATGCAACAGTCTGGCTGCAGCATGTGGGCTGCCTTCGGGTCAGTTCTTTCCTTGCTGGGTGGCGCAGCTGGGTGGGGCTTGCACTGGCTTTTCCTCCAGGTCTGCAGGGAGCTTGTGTTGGACACGGGATCCAGGCCATCTGTAAGCTTATACTGTGGGTCAATATCTCCTAATTGCTCTGTGTTCCCTCCAAAGACTGGAGCAGGATCATGGGTGTTCCAGGACTCCGGGAACAGCAGCTTCTCCAGTGTGATAGAGTTCGCCCATGTTCTGGTTCTTTCTGTTTTTCTTTTGTGGTTTTAGGACATGGAACCCAGGGCCTTGCACATGCTAGAATAAATAAATGCTTTACCATTGAACTGCACCCCAGACTTCAGTTTCTATGTTTTTGAAGGAAGTGACTTGAAGGGGACAGTGTTAGACTAGCAGGCAAGCAGGCAGAGTGATGGCCCTGGGGACCTCTTGAGCTCCTCCTCCTCCTCCTCCTCCTCCTCCTCCTCCTCCTCCTCCTCCTCCTCCTCCGTTTTCCCTGTCAATACTGGATAGATGTCAATTACTATTCACCCACCTTACATATCAGGAGCTGGCCAGCCCTGGCCCCTGGGTCAAACTTGCCTGCAGCCTCTCTTTCATCACTATGACTGTCTGCAAATTGTCTTGGTTGCTCTGCACCTGCCGAGTAGCTGTAGTAGAGTGCAACCCTCCCAGCCTGAAATAGTTCTTGTCTGGCCTTTTGTAGAGCAGGTATGCCGAAGCATCTTTTAAGCTTTTTCACTCTTGTTTCCCTATCTCTGTTTGCCACCTCTTGCCTGGACTAGTACAGTAGTCACCAGCTGGCTCTGAAATGTGCATGGAAGGATGACAGGTCCTGGAAAAGCTCCCCTTCTCTCCCTGCCTGTGAAGGGAGCAGCGTGCTCTGTGGCTCCGGACAGTCTTATTTACCTACATGCTTCAAAACGCTCAGTGCTCCGGTTGCTACGAACTTGGGAGTTTATTAAATATGTCACTTAGCTCCTCCTCACCTGCCCCCTTTGTCCTTGCCACTCTCCGGGGCCTGGGGTCTGTCACTTACAGCAACACATGTTCGCATACCTTCATGAACAGGAACTTCTTCCTCCCCTTTGTTCCTAGTAGCCACTCTGGGAAGGTCTCCACTGTGACATTTGCATAGCTCTAATTCCTATTATATGCTTCTTTCCCCTCCCCCCCTACTGCTTTGAGAACACTGGGGAGCACGAAGCTTGTCTAACCCACTTCAGCATCAACAGTACTCGGTCCTCAAGGGCACTAGAGATATGTTTGTTGAATGACAAAACATCAATATTCATGAAATTCTTTTTTTTTTTTTTTTTAATCTATTGATAGTTCCTCTCAATTCGCTCTCTAGTTCTGTGTCATGGGCACTGTTAAACCCGTACTTTGCAGATGTAGTCATTAAGGGCACAAAGCAGTTAAATTACCTGCCAAGGCTCTCTGAGATTGCCAAGATTTGAACCCTGGTCATGAGGCAGTATGGTGGATCACAAGAGCTAACTCCCAGGTTAAGAGTGAGCAGCTGGGTGTTTGAAAGAATGAATGAGCGAAGAAAGCCAGCGAGTCTACGAACCGAGGAGAGGAAAGGTAAATGCTGCATGACCTTATGAAACCCATCAGCGGAGTTTATAAAAGAAAAACACAAAGATTCCAGGAGACCTGGCAGGGATGGAGACTATGGGGGATCGGCAGGCCACAGAGTTCAGGGAGAGTTTAAAGTGAGTGGAAAATCAGACTGTCCCGGGAATTGCCGGGAAAACTCAGAGAAGCTGCAGGTCACAGTTAATCAAATAAGGCCTGCCCCTGGAGTGAAAATGTCGCCAGCTTTAACATTTATGGCATGCCTCCTGTATACCCAGAGCTATGCTGGAGCGATGCACACATGCTGGCTCACTGAATGAGAACTGTCCCCTCCCGCTAAAGCCCTGATTCACCAAGTTTTTACTGTGCATCTATTAAATGCCAAGGTCTTAACCTAGACGTCAAGAGAACAAAATGGATAGAATTTTAAGAGTTCCAGCATCACAGGAGGAGAGGATAATTCTAACAGCGCATTTGGTATTGTCACACAGACACTGTTGGAAGTATGGACAGGACCTAACTCTGTCTGGAGATGGGTAGGAAGGCCATGACTGACTTTTTTTTTTTTTTTTTTTCATGTATGTGTGTGGGTGGTGCATGTGTATACATATATACATATGGGCGTTTTTGTGTGTGTGGGCACACGAGTCTATGTGGGTGAGTGCACATATGTATTTATGTGCCTGTGTGGGTCAAGGCCAGAGGCTGGTTTCAAGTGTCTTCCTCCATCACTCTTTACCATATGTACCATAGGTCATTGAACTTGGAGTCTGCTAGCCAGCTTACTCTAAGGACCCCCGACCCTGCCTCTTGAGTCCTGGCATTACAGAGGGCCTGGTCCTTATGCTTGAGTGACCTCCAAAGTCCTCCTCCTCAGAAGATCCCTTGGTGCCTGGCTAAGATCCAGAAGACCATTGGTACCAAGGCCATCTGCTTTTCTACAGTATGGAGATGCTGTAACTGTTGAGTTACTTCTGCAAAATACTTCAAACATACTTAGTATATTCGTGCCCGGAGATACTTTTGTTCTTTACCCCCCAAATTAACTTTTACTTTTTTATTTTTATTTTTATTTTATGTGTGCATATCTGAATGCAGGTATGTGTACTTAAGCACAGGTGCCCACTGAGGCCAGAGGCATCAGATCTGCTGGCAGTTGAGATACAGGCAATTGTGAGCTACTTGATGTGGGTGCTGGGAACTGAACTCAGGTCCTCTGGAAGAGAAGCAAGTGCTCATAACTGTTGAGCTACCTCTGCAGCCCTAATTTTTAATTTTTTTTTAAACAAAATTTCCAGAAATTATTACTGGGGGTTCAATCATGCTTGTCCATCCAATTTTATAAAACCTCATGGAATAATGTTAAGAATTTTAAATCTAACCCAGCTTGATAGCACAAGATTATAACCCCTCCCCCCAGTTTGGGAGGGTGTGGCAGGAGGGTGGCAAGTTCAAGGCCTGCCTAGGTAATTTAGTCATATTCTATTAAAAAAAAAAAAAAAAAAACGGAAAAAGAGGGTTTGAGATGTAACTCAGTGGTAGATGCCTAACATGGGCCAAGCCCTAGCTTCAATCTTCAGTGCCATTGTACTTTAAAGAGAGAACTTGAACAAGAGCTCTATACAGACAAGGCTATGAGTCAGGAGGACAGTATTATAGGCCTTGGGGCAAGGCAGGCAAGCCTTGTAGCCCGGGATGAAGGAAGGCAAGTAGGATTTGGAGCCAGAGACTGACTATTAGTCTGTTAGCTGTGTTACCCATATAACCTCTGCCTCCTTATCTGCACAGTGATGCTCGCAATCCAGACCCTCAAGGATCAGATGGGGCCGGCTTGTAAAGTGCTTTGGGGAGCCACACAGCTCCGGAGTACTGTGCTGTCTCCTGACTGAGTAAATGGAAAGGGTCATTACAAAATTCCGAATTTCATCTGGGTGGGAAGTTTCACCTTGAGTCAGGAGCTCTTCCTTGAAGGCAATCCATCCTCCTCTCTTGAGGCTGGAGACTTTAACAGCATCGATCCTCTGCTTCCTCAGAGGAGTGGCACCAACAATCACCGTGTTTACTCTCGCCATGCTGCTGAGAAACGGAATCTATAAGAGGAACGTTCCAAGTAGAGAAACCAGAGCTTCAGGGAGGTGAAATACGGCTGTGGGTACAGACTCAAGATCACCTCATCTTCACACATGACATTGAGGCAAGTGGGCTCAGTGAGACCCAAGCAGGGCCCCTCTTGCTTCTGTGTGGGGCTTAGGGCATCCTTAGAGGCAAGGGTTTTGCAGGTCTATGGGAAGGGGAGGGTGAATGGTGCCCTGGCCTTGAGCTGATGAAGGGTCTTGTGTGTGTCCACACAACAGCTGCTATCCAAAAGCTAGGAATTAAGGTGATGAGTCCTCCAGGGGCCTCTGGAGCTGGACACAGGCCAGGGTGCAGGAGGCCGAGGGCTCCTGGGAGTCCGGCTCCCAAGCCGTTCTCGGAAAAGCATTTGCAGCACGGCCAGTCCAGGTGCCAGGCCAGACCATCAATCCCTCACTCTTCGGGGCAGCGAGTTTATAAAGTAGCAATTAAATAAGAGCTCTGTAAGTGCTTCTGGGAACTGCCCCGAATGCATTTTCCAAACATAAATAACGGGGACCTCCACTCCGAGCAAAGCACATGGCGCGCCTGGAAGCAGCCTGAGAAGAAGGGAGCCCTGTTGCGCTAACGAGTTGGGCTACGTGCCCCTGGTGTGCATGCGTGTTCTGGGTAGGTGGCAGGTCCATTTGTCTTCCCGTCCTGGGTGGTATGTTAGCCTGCCCGGACAGGTTGTGGTCAGGAGCCAGTGGTGGTAGCTCCCACGCCACCAGGAAAGCGGGGTGTCATTTCAGGGACAGGGACAGGGATATTTAAACAACAGCACTCTGAACTTCTTTTTGTTGAGGGAGCACCTACTAGGTGCCACCTGCCCAGAGACTGACACTCATCAAGAGGCTTAGACACTTGTCCAAGGTGACAGAGCCTGTCAGATGGAGGACTCCCAGCGAGGACTTTTGGGCACCTCACATTTATTAGGCTTTTTCCACATGCCAGGCTCTAATCTAAGAGTTCTGTATGAATAAGCTATGGGATGTGTGCAACCTCGTGCGTGCGTGCATGCATGCATGCATGCATGTGTGTGTGTGTGTGTGATTACAAGTGTGCGCCACCATGCCTAGTTTTTTGTTTGTTTTTTAAAATCATGGGTGCTGGGGATCTAACTCAAGTCCGTGTGTTTGCAAGGCAAACCCTCTACCCACTGAGATCTCTCCCCAGCCTTTTATTACCCTATCTTGCAGGGGAGACGCTGAAACATGGAGAAGTTAAGTCTGACCCAGAGTCATAGGAATCTAGCAGGTGGACCCCGGCAGCGGGCTGTCCAGCCCTTGTCCCTCCCCCTTACTGTGTTGCAGCAGGGCACCAGGGCCACTGCTGCTCCTCCACCGAGGCTTGGCTGTTGTCAACTGTCTGACTCGGTAAGCGCGCACAGTGTGGTTCAGAGAACAGTGTCCGCCTGCCTCTTCCCACCTGCCCTTCTCTCCTCAAGTCCCCCCTCCCCGGGCACATCCCACATCTCAAGCCTTGGCTGAGTGCAGCCCCACCATGCTGGTTTCTCCAGTCTGTCTTGAGCCCTGTGGACCACACAGCTTCTGCTCTCACACCTACTGCCTTTGCTCCTGCTGGCCCATCACCTGGATGCTCTTTCTCCTGTGTGTAAAGGCTGCTCACTCCGGGAAGTGTATTCTAACGCCCATCTTTCTACTCTTCCATCCTTATAGTCCTGCTGAGTTCAATGCCCTTCTGCTGTGAGCACCTCTCCCAGAATGTGTTCATTGTGGCTCTTCACGATACTGCTGCATTTCCCAGGATCCACGGCCCCTCCTGTTACAAAGCACATAGTAGGGGTTCAACAGATATTGACAGGCAGGTGGAGCCATTTTCCAGCAAGGGTGGATGCATCAGATCATGCCCCATGCTCAGCTCCTGAGAGTTCTGGCTTGTACCATATCTGCTCTGCCCAGAGTAGTGTACAGTAACAGGACTAGCTGGACGGAACCTTGACCTTGGCCTTGCCACTAGTTTGCTGAATGACTTGAACGAAAATCACATCCCTTCCCTGTCCTCAATGTTCTCATCTGTGAATCAGGAACAATTACGTCTTGCAGGCAGTTTGCTGGAGGAGATAAAGGATAGAGAGCCAAGGCAATTAGCACATAATGGGAGGTTAATAAGTATTCCTTCTACTTTCTCTTCTCCTTTCCTGTGAATTGGGCTTTCAGGATAGTGGGGGGTGGGGACAAGGGGTGGCCCTATGAAAACCCCCTTGGAAACACACACACAAACAATGTAAACAAATAAACAAAGGAGTAGGATATTGCTGTTGACAGTACCTTGGGATGAGCATGTGTGCGTGCACACACTTTATTATGTTTCCTCACTACACTAAGGCACGGTCTCACTGCTTTCTGCAGAAAACTGCCACCACAAAGGCTCTCCCTGTCTTCTGGGCCCTGGAACAGATGTGGTCATCAGCTCTGACTTTTCACTGCCACATGCTGTCTTCTGAGCATTCTTCCCAGAGGATGCCATCGTCAAAACCCCATCAAGAGTCTGGCCCCTGTTCATTCCCTAGTCAGGAGATTTCCCTGTCTCAGACAGACTCCGTCCAAGTTGCCAGCGATTAAGAAACTCATATATTTTCACACTCATTAAAAGAAACATGATGTTCACTCTTCCAAGAAAAGCCATCCTTGTTTGTAGACTGTAATATATTGGGAACGCCTCTTAATTGGCTTCTAGGAGTCCGTGTCAGAAGTCAGACCCAAGTTTGTTTATTGACACAAGGAAAAAAATAAAACGTCGTATAATTAGTTGAGTGACTGACTCTAAATTCAGTAACTCCCATCGGTATGTGGCCTTGTCAGGGTTTAAGATTCCATTTTGGGTTATGAAAGAGGCCGGGTCCAGGTAAGCCAGACGAGGGCCACACTGCATCATAGCTATTGTACAAATGGGCTCAGTGTCCTGTTTGTGTTAAGATGGAAAACTTTTACATGTTTGATTTTTATGCAAGTCAATTAACTTGTTTTTTATAACTGTAAGGGCTTGCTTTGCAAATAAGATTACTTACCACTATAAATTATGGGAACATAGGAGCCTATTCAGACAAAATGTTACACACCCCTAACCTGTGCACCAGGCTTCGTGCTGGCCTTCTGCAGCAGGGGACAGCGAGGCAAATGGAACCGAAGCTCCAAGGTGAGGGAGGAGGGAGGGGGTCATTTGGGCACATTCTAAAGAGCCTTTCCAAGATGGATGCAAGGGGGTGTGGGAGAGCTGGAGGGTGGGGACCAAGGAGTGACCTAGAACACCTTCCTCTGGGCTCATCCCATCCCATCCCAAGTCTCTCCCAGGTGGCACAGAGCTTGGCAAGATCTTTCCTTACAGGGCAACCCAGGGATCTCATCTGAGGCTTTGGTCTCTCCCTGCCCCTTACCCTCACTCCCCATCCGTTGTTTCTTAGCAACAGTGCAGTGAATGCATCATCCTGAAATGTGACAAATGGAGCAGGGCTGAGCCTGTCACAGCGCCACTCTTCTTGCAAGGGTTGTCTTATTTCTGTCTGAGCATCCCAGGGGTGACCTCTCCCCCTGCACAGAGAGAGTGTCGGAGGATGAGGCAGAAGACGGGGAGAGGAGCTGGTACCCTAGTGGGTTGTGCTCATGGAGGTCAGAGGCCCGGAGGGGGGCAGGCAAGGCCTAGTTTTGGGTATCTGTGACTCCCTCCCTCTGGACTTATAATTCTAGAAAATGATCCTGGGATTCTTTTTTTTTCTCAGACCCCTTGTGAACTCAGACAGGTTCCTTCTTCCTCTGGGTCTGAGGTGTTTTTCTCCTCTGTGATGTGACATAAGCCCCAGGGATGCATTGTCATGGGTCATCTCAGCAGGTCATTTTTATTGTTGTTTTTCAGCCAGGGTCCAGAGACTTTGTGATCTGAAAGCCGAAGGATGATCACTGGCAGCCGGGAGTTGGAGGGTCAGCTAGGAGGCGTGGCGTCCCCAAGGTGCAGGTGAGCCGGCTTCTGTTCCTACTGAGAATGATCTGGCCTGGCATGCCAATCACAGTAAGTTTCAGAAGCTCGCCTTGGGGGTTTGGGGAGAACCCCTGGAGGATGATTCATACCAGGGGTGGGGTTTGGTTTGTTAAGAAGTCACACGAAGTTTTTGGCGATTTGGAAGACATCTTCAATAGCAGCTACAGCATCAATAATAACATCCTTCACAAATAAGCAGGCCCAGGGCCATCAAGATGGCTCAGAGGGTAAAGGTGCTTGGTGCTGAGCCTGATGGTGGCCTGAGTCCAATCCCTGGGACCCACATGGTGGAAAGAGAGAACTGACTCCTGACAGTCTCTTTTCGGCCTCCATATATGTGGCCTCTATAGCATGTGCGCCTCCCCCCCAATGTAAATTGAAAAAATAAACAAGATATTGCTGCTGACAGAACTTTGGTATGATTGGTGCCCCACAGCACCTTTGTGGTGAGAGCCGTGGTGACAACAGAAATTACAGCAATCCCAGTAAGAACCAGGACTGTGTGTTTCTCTTCTGCTGATGAAATAACTGAGGCTTAGACTATGGAGCCGATGGTCAAGAATCAGAGCAAAGCTTGGGACCCTGGGCCTCTTCACATGCATGGTAGAGGGGTCTGGGTGCAAATTCTCTTACTGTGAAGCCACTGATTTGAGCCAAAGTCAAATGGTTGGAGTCAGGCGTGCCGGTACAGACCTGCCATTCTAGCATCCTGGGAAGGTGAAACAGGAAGACCGCAAGTTCAGTGCCTGCTTGGGAGCCAGAGCGAGATCCAGGCCAGCCTGTGTAACTGGGTGAGACCCTTTCTCAAAAGAAAACATACTCAAGAGTTGGGTGAGGGGGCTCAGTGGCCGGCGTTTGCCTGGAATCAGGGAAGGGAACAAGACACTGTCGGCCGAGCGGTCCAGCCTTTGCAGACACCTTCCCGGTGGAGGCCAACCTTCCAGAGACAATTACACTTCCTCTACACACCTTGAGACTTTGTCCTCAGCTCTCTGCGCTATCAGTGATGGCCTTTGTGTCTGTCACCTCTGTTGAATTATGGGCTCCTTGAGGGGAGGGGCCATGTCTTAATCGTCTTGACAAGCCTCCTGAAGCTGTAGTTTCCTCTTCCAGAAAATGGGATAATGGCTCTGACCTCACCTGGCAGACTTTCCTTAAATGCTGAGGGGTCTTGGGTGAACTAAGAACTTACTGCCTCCCTTTGCTCTCCACTTTAGGGTGCCACGTGTCAGAAAAGGCAAAAGTTTTGTGGAGAGTGCTAGAAGAGCCTTTGGTGAGGATTCCATTCTGCGATATTCAATCATTTCCATAACATGGCTTATGGAAAATGAGATTATGGGTGTCAAGGGCAATTGGTCTCTGAGAAGCCTGTTTTCATGAGTACTAGCAGCTAATGGTAAGGTTTCAACTTGAAAATGACTTCTCTGCTTGCTCCTGAGATTATCAAAGGATCAAATGTCCCCAAAGAGATGAAACTTCAAGCTGCCACTTGGCAGACCCAGAACTCACTGAAATGTTAGCATTTGGTCCCAACACTTGGAAATAGCAAGATTCAAAACTGCCCTGGTATGTTCTATCCCTTATTGCTTAGGATGTGTCCATTGGACAGAGACCTCTGGAAAGTTATCTGATGCCTTGGCCATAGCTTTCACCAAGTTTGAGTTGGACATTATTATGCAATGGATTTCGTTCTAGATGCTTTGGGGGAAGGGCATAAGGCCAAAAGCTTGGTTCTTAACTTCATCGACAGGTTTGTGAACATACTTTACTCATTCATCTATCCTATACCCACTTGCCCCTCCAAAGAACCACCCCATCCACATTTCAAGTATTTTCTACGCCAAGAGCTGTGTGGTATCTGGCAAAATACCATCTATGGAGTCTTGGTTTTCTCTTCTATAAACAAATGATAAATCTTGTTTATGGGGTTAAGTGTCTAGTTTCAGGCATGTGGTAGTATTCAAGAAATGATGGTTGTTGTTATTGGGTTCTAATGAGCTGTAGATCTCCTAGTAGGAGCCAAGGTGCAAAAGGTTTAAATACATTGATTCAGGACTGACTATGTAGCTCAGCTGGTAGAGCGCTCGCTGAGCACACATGATGCTCTGATTTGATTCCCCACACTGAATGAAACTGGACAGGGTGGCAGGTCCGGGGAGGTGGAGGCCAGAGGATTAGTGGTTTAACACCATCAACTACATAGTGAGTTCAAAGCCAGCCTGGGATACATGAGACCCTGTTGGTTCAATAACAGTAGAAACAAGCATTAACTTTACCCCCGTGCCTATCAAAGACTTAAAACATCTGATGTTAATGACCTTGGAGAGCTCTCCAGAGGAGATGAGGCAGTTTCAAGTAAAGAGGACCTTAGATCTCAACTAGAATCACAATCAAGTTCTACCCTTGGTGCCAATGATGCCTCCTCCAACCTTTTCCCTCCTCTCTTTTGAGATAGGGTCTTGCTATATAGCTTTGTCTAGTCTGATAATGTCTATGTAGCCTAGGTTGGCCTCAAACTTGTAGTAATCCTCTTGCTTGACCCTCTAGGGTGCTTAGATTTTAGACATACACTATTATGCCTGGCTTAATTCTTCTAATTTTTGAGTTGGAGAAACTGGAAGTGAATGAGCCTTATAAAGCATGAACCAACACTAGTGCTGCTTTCTTCTCATAAGCAAAGGAACCAAGGAACAGAAAGATCCTTAAGTCTCCCCTAGTAACATGCCAGGAGTCAGTAAGTAAATGAGACACAGGTATCTTGGCTCTAGAAGTTGGGCTTGTAGCCTCCAGATCCAATGGGATCAGAGACCCGAGTGGGAAGAATATGGGATTTGGAGTTAGACCAACCTGGCTTCTAATCCTTCAGCTCCAGCCCAGACTATCTTGTGAATCTGGAAAAGGCACTTAACCTCTTTAGCTCTGGTGTCTCTTATCTGGAGCTGGAAATGATGGAGATACCCTCCCGGTAGGACACTTGGGAGAGTGAGAAATGGGGAGTGTGATTCCTTTGATAGTGTTAAGTTTACCTTGGGTCATCTTCAACTTGTGAACATCACAAGAACTTCTGCAAGCACAATAGAACACAAGGGAGAGACTTTTATCTCAAATCTACAGATGAGAAAGGAGGGTGAGGGAACAAGGGAAGAGTAAGGGAACTCTCCCAAAACTCCTTCATGTATTCAATAATTAGTCTCCTATTAGTCAAATGTAAGTGTAAGCCTTTGCTATATATATGTGAACTGGTGTTCATCCAGCTAATGCCAGTTAGGCAGCATCATGCTGGTGCGGGGGATGATGACCAACTCCATTCTTTTTTCTTTGAATAAGGAATTTCTTAGAGAAGCTATATAACTCTGCAAACAGTCCTAATGCCAATGATGAGCATTGTTACAATTCAAATAAGATGTAAGTCCTCCCAGACACACCCATGGGAAAAGGTTTGTCTCTGAGATGGTGAAAGGTGAAGCCAAGGAAGACTCCCATTCTAGTCTTCTGAGTCCTAACCCTGCTCTCCTTTGTCCTACCTCATGGATTAGACCTTTAAAGGAGTTGGATTCTAAAAACTTAGCTAACATTGGCTAAGGCAGAAAGAAAAAAGGCTTCACAGCATCAGGGACAGGAATGCGTTTCCTTGATTAAACTTGGGCAATCTGCTCATTTTGGGTAAGATTTCTCTGCCTGTGGGACAGATACCCACCTCCCCAACACAGACTGATCCTATCCTCTAGCCAAAGTGATTGATATGGCTTAAATAATGGTTTAACTTCAAGTTACAAGATAATCCATGAAAAGCCCTTCTAACTGTGGACAGAGTGGTCCTAGAGTCCATGAGAAGGGCGTATATGGTCTCATGATTCCCACAGTCACAGGTCTACATGGGTCTGGAAAAAAGTAAATGACCTGGAGCCAGAGAGAAGGGACTTAAATATCGTTTTTTTTTTTTTTCCCTGCCAGCCAATCATTTTGTTTCACCATATTTATCTAGAAAATGGTAATGATGCCTCTTTTGTCTTTTGCTCTTGCTGTACATAATTGATTGAGACTCAAAAGGCATAATGAATGATTCAAAAAATAAGGAGTAAAAACAGTTCTCTGTGTCTCCATCACAAACCAAAAAATGGAAATACAGGATTCAACAGACTCAAACAATGTGGTCATTGGGAACATACAGCATGCCCTGCTCAGGGTGTGATCTTGCCAGGCTGCACCTTATAATCATAATGGCAATAATAAAAAAAATACATACTGTGGTGTTTACAATCCCACATGCTTTTTGTATAATCATTTTTAATCTTTGAAATGACAATATGATTACATTGTTTTCTTCCTTTCCTTTCCTTCCTTTAAGTCCTTCTGTGGACCCCTTTTGCCCTCTCTCAAGTTCATGGATTCTTTTTCTTTAATTGTTGTTACATATGTTTATGTGTATATGTATATATATATATATATACATTATTTCTAAATAAATACAACTTTCTTAGACTATATAATATTACCTGCATCTATATGATCTCATGACCACTTGGTATTGGATAACCAACTGAAGGACTCTTCCCTGGGGAAGACCATTTCTCCCTCTCGGAATTCCCCAGCTGCCCATAGTTCTTTGTCTAGGGTTGAAGCCTCACAAGCGTTCCCTTTTCCATATCAGCGTGTTGTTCAGATTTTGTTTAGTCAGCCATGTTGATAAGAACTCATGGATGCAGCCTCTCTGACATTTCTAGGAGACACAATCTCACAGCACACTCCCTGTTCCTCAGGCTCTTAAAGCCTTTCTGCCCCTTCCTCCCCAGTGATCTCTGAGCCTTAGAATTGTGCTATAGATGTATCCGTTGGAACTGGGCACCACGTGCTTTCTTGTTCTCTGCCTTTTGGTCAGTTGTGGTTTTCTGTAATGGTCTCTATTGAAAAGAGAAATTTCTTTGATGATGGGGAGAAATACACTTATCTGTGGGTTTATGGATTCATATTTAGAATATAGTTAGGAATTTTGCTAGTTTGGTAAAGTGATGGTTTAAATTGTCCTCCAAGATACATAGTTTCACTAGCCCTGGGTAGCTGGCTAGGTTTCAATACCAGGAATGGTTTCCCTCTTGTTGATCTGGCCTTCAGTCCAATTAAGGAGCTGTTGGTTACTGTCATGATATGGGTACCACTGTTGTGTCCTTAGGGTTATAGTGTCATACTGATTGTTGTTGTGGTTTATGGCTGGATAGGACTATTATTTGCTTCCTTCTCTCGGAAGCTTGCATGGTGTCTTCTGGCACTGTGAAAGCTAGTCCTCAGAGAGGAGGCTTTTAGGTCTGATCTAGTTCAGATTCTCTGGGTTGTGTGTTCTAAGTGCATGGAGTCTTTGGCAGTAGGTACTTACCTTCCCTCTCTGGGGGGAAACAAGGGGAAACAGCAGTAGCCTGTAATGTTTGTGGTGTCTCTTGGACAGCCCTAGCCAACAACTCAGAAGAAGCTTCTCCAAAAGGGAAGGGAGCTCCTCATGTGTTTTTGTTTGTTTGTTTTTGAAAGTCTATGGCTCTTAGGGATGGGGGCATTATCAACCCAGATGGGAAAATTTCATTTAAACTGTATGACACATGCAGTTCTTATTTTCAGTTCCCCAAGTTGATCCTGTCTCCTGTTTTCAGAATTTTGCTCAATGTTGTGATAGCAGCCTGGAATATCTTGCCCCTTTCTTTGCCAGACTAACTATTCACCCTTCATTATCAAACGATCCATCCATCCATCTACCTACCCATCTACCTACCTACCTACCTACCTACCTACCTACCTACCTACCTATCTATCTATCTATGGCATTCTTAATGAAATAATTCCTGATCTACTTCATTGCCAACCTGGGCAAAAGAGTCCTCTTCTTGAATGCCTGCTGATCCCACAGCCCATGTGACAATGGCCCTGTTATTTTTGTGTATTTTTGCATCCCATCCTTTTTCCTTGAGAGCTAGGGTTAGCTTTTTTCACCTTTGGATTCCCAGGGTTAGGCACAGAGAAGGTGCTCAGTGGATAATTCTGTATGAATGAATGGATTAATTAGTGGATTTTACTTTCATAAAAATTGTTTGAAGAAGTTAGATAGGGCTAGAAGACACCGGAGAATGGTTCCAGATACTCCCAACCTCAGAAGAGGAGCCAAGGTAAAAAATTAAATAACAATACTGAAGGAATCTTGCTTATTGGAAGCAGAACTAGATGCAGCCCTATGATTGGCCCATGAATGTTCTTTCTGTCCAAGTCTGAGGTCTTCGGGAAGCCTCAGGATGATGAATATGCACATAGCTTTGTATTGGGATGGGAATATATTGAAGCTAATCAAGGTTATTGACAGAAAGAACACAGATTTTCCCTGACAAGATTTCCCTCCATTTACCATCCATAACAACCACCAAATCTCATCAGTTTTACTCTTGAGAAATTCCTTTGTTTATTTCCATCCCTGTCTCCAATCTTTCTATTATTGAAGGGATCCTCCAATCTAAATACTTTTAAATGAGGTAGTTGACCTTGACCATAAAGAGGGGGTGTGAAGAGACTGAAACCATGTTATCTTTCAGTTGTTGCTATGAACACAGAATGCAGAGATGCTGGAAAGCAGAACAAAAGCGATGGTGTTTGTATATTGTGTGTGGGGGGAGGCCTGACTTTTAACAATCAGAAGGACATTGTCAAAGGTGGACGGGTACTTCCATACATGGTCTTCAATGACTGCCACTACATGAGAACACTTGATCAGAATAAGCCCTGAAGCCTGACCCTGTCTCATTATGTATTACTTGTCTGTTTTTTCGGCCCCCATAGGTGACAGGGAATCCATTGCCTTCTGGCCCATATGTCACAGACATTGTATCAGGCTCTTCCATTCTTATGTGTCTTTGTCCATGCGTCTAACCCTGTGGAGGGGACAGTATAACCCCTATTGCATGGAGGAGAGGGCAGGGAGGTGAAGCTAGAATACCCAGGAGAATCCAGCATCTGCCCTCTTCTCACTATGTTCTGTTCTGTCACTGCTGTGTGCCTCAGTTTCTTCATCTGTAGGCAGCAGTGCCCCTTTCTTGCCTTATGAGGAGTCAGTTGAAGTACACTTAGTGATTCATACATGGTACCTGTTGAGCTAATGGCAGCTCTGTTATTGAGTTTGCCTGTGTACGCAGCTGGGAAAGAAAAGAATTTTGAATTTGCGGACACTATGTACCTCCTGCCTTGGCCCAAGGGCTCAGCAGATGACGAGGTAGCATGACATGGGTTCTGCCACTGTTGGGATAGAAGGACTGATGAGATTATGGCTGTTCTCCAAATGGACTGCCTCTCTCATTCTAAACTTGGGCTCATTCTGCCTGCTGTGTTGACCTTATTCAGATGCAGGACTGACCTCTTAGCCTTAGGAAGGCCACATCTCAAAGTGTCTAAGTAAGCAATGATAGCAAGCCCTGGAGAGCCAGCTTATAGTCTGTCTTGGCAAGGAGGAGGTAGCTGAACCTGTGGGCATGAAAGAGATTGGGTTGTACAATACCACAGATGGCTTTAATGTTTCTCTTGGGGTGTCTAAGACCATAGAAGGGCCTCTCTGGCATTTGTAGGATAGTGGAGTCTGATGGACACCTTATTTGAAGAAACATAGCACTTAGGGACAAAGGAAGAAGATATTCATATCAAACTGTTCATTTACTGTATGTATTATGTGTTCATGTGTGTATGGATGCAAGTGCTCTTATGCATGTGCATACACATATGTGTAGGCCAGAGGTCAACTCCGGATCCTATTCTTCAGGATACCATCCATCTTTGTTATTTGGAGACAGGGACTCCCACTAGAACCTGGAACTTGATTATTCAGCAAGGCTGGCTGGCCCATGAGCTCCAGAGACCCTCCTGTATCTGCTTCTGCAGTTCTTGTGTTACAAACAAGCACCGCCACACCTGACATTTTCACATGGCTGCTGAGGCTCGAACTCACGTCCTTGTGCTTGCACAGAAACACTTTACCAAGTGTGGTGGTATTGTGTTCCCTGAAATACTGTGCACCCTAATAAACTTATCTGGTGTCAGAGAACAGAAGAGCCACTAGACACAGAGGCTAGAAAATGGTGGCACTCATGCCTTTAATCCTAGTATTCCAGAGGCAGAGATCCATCTGAATTTCTGTGAGTTCAAGGCCACATTGGAAACAGCCAGGCATGGTGACACCTGCTTTTAATCACAAGAAGTGAGCCTTTAATCCCAGGGAGTGATGGCAGAAAGCAGAAAGATATATAAGGCGTGAAGACCAGAAACTAGAAGCATTTGGCTGGCTAAGCTTTCAGGCTTCTAGCAGCAGTTCAGCTGAGATCCATTCAGATATGAGGTCTCAGAGGCTTCCAGTCTGAGGAAACATGATCAGCTGAGGAAATGGCAAGGTGAGAAAAGCTGTGGCTTGTTCTGCTTCTCTGATCTTCCAGCATTCATCCTAATAACTGGCTTGGGTTTGTTTTTATTAATAAGACATTTTAAGATTCATGCTACAACCAAGTAACTTATCTCCTCTGCTCCATCTCAAACTTTTTTTTTTTTAAAGTGATTTTAGGGAAGCACAGTGGCACATGCCTGTCACCCAGTAGTTGGGTAGGGGGGTGAGGCAGGAGGTTGATGAGTTTAAGGCCAGCCTGGGCTGCATAGCAAAACTCTTTGTCCAATTATACCCCTCCCTACAAAATAACAAAAGGAAGTGATTGTACTGTTGGGATGACAGTGATGATCCTGAATGTCACTAGAACCTGGCTCCAGCTTTCATGCCAACCAGTTTGTTTCTACCCTTGTCTAGATCTTGGGTTCTTCACCTCGAATGAAATCAGGGCTGCAACGCATGCCTCTAATGCCCTTCAACTCTTCTCTATGTTTTCTTACTATAAATATACGTGGTTCCTGATGGTTGGGCCCTTTGTGGAACCTGCTCCTCTCAGGAGTGTCTCCTGGAAGAACCTCCTTGCCTGGTGCCCACAGGCTTCCCAAGAGATGCTCCAGTGATCTCTGGGTTATAGTTGTTGTTTCCTCCCCCTCTGGGTGGGGACAGCTTGAGTGCTCTTCAGAGAAGCACATATTATTAATAACAGATTTGTGTTTGCTCAGGGTTTTAGAGCTTAGGATGTCATTAATATTATCAGTCAGTCACACAGCTGGGGCGAGGCAGAACAAAGCTAGTTCGGACTTCAAAGTCTATGTATTTAACAGCTCCATGGTACCTATGTCTTCAAAAGGTCTCCTCAGGTTGAAATTGGGATTAACCAATGTTCGTTAAACAACCCAACAAATGGTATTTGGGTTTGATGTAAGGAGAAAAAAACACAGCTCCCTTCCATAGTTAGTCATTCAATTACCCTTTCATCACATGTATGTTAAACATGACTTTGGATATATGGTTGGAAATTAGAATCAAACATAGCAGATACTCTCAAAGGGCTTTGAAACACAGAGGCAGCCAGACATGTACAGCTTGTTGATGGCTGGTGTTGGTTGCCAACCTGACTGGATTAAGAGATGCCTAGGATGGGTAAGACACCTCCCTATGTGTCTGTGGGGGTGCTTCCAGAGAAAACCAACATGTAGGACATGTTTTCTGTTATCTCTGGTTCTCCAGAGAACTCTAATACAAGGATTCTTTTTTCTTTGGTATAATTTGTTGAATTTGGTGGGATGTAGTAGGCAACAATGGACTGATTCTGAATTGGTTCTGAATGCTGATTTTGAGTCTTGATTTTGCTGATATTTAGAAGTCCTTGGATATGTTACTAAATGGCCTTGAACTATCTCACAGTAATAGTAATACATGCAGGTTCCCCGATGAAGTTTAAATAATAGGATGCAAATAAAGAACATTTAGAACAGATGGGCAATTAATACCTATCATCATCATCATCATCATCACCAGTACCAGTCACTAGCACAGATGTCTAACTATTTTTTTTGTTTACTTGAAACAGGATCTCACTTTGTAGTATATAAACAAGAACACACATATAAGAATATATATATATATATATATATATATATATATATATATATAATGTAATATATAAAATAAGGACAATTTGATTCCAGCCTGGCCAAGGGCTGAGGAGATGCCATGTGAACTTGGCCTTAAAAGGTCTTCCTTGGCTTAGGGTGTTAGGGTAGGGCTGAGCAATAGGCAATATATAGGAGAAGCAAATTGTGTAAGGAAAATTCAGAACTATCAAAGGGTTGGCAGTTTGGTTGGCTGCTGCTGAGGGCCAGCAGAGCAGAAAAATGAAGGTGGATTGTAGTTGAAGGTGAATTGGGGATGGGAATTACAAAAGACTTTGGGTACCATGCTGAGACATTCAGTGATAGTTCTATAGGAAGGCGGGGGTGGGGTGGGGTCCTGTAAGTTTGAAGGGTGTGCTGAGAAGTGATGATTCCATTGGCAATGTTGGAGGTGAAGAATGGGGCTATCAGGCCATGGTGAAGGTGAAGGCCATGACAAAGGTTGTAGTCACATAGTAGGACAGGGCTAAACAAATAAATTGAGGGGAGATTCAGGAGGTGTTGGAGGATACTTTGTGAAGGAATGATGCTAATGAGGGGTAGACCAGATATACATATTTGAACTATTTACCAGTGTCCATGGCAGAGCAGATAATTAAGAAAGAGGAAAAAAATCTAAAACTAGTCAGATTAGGAGGTTTAGGAAGAGAGTTAGAACCAGATGCAGTGGTGCATGCCTGGACCCAGCACCCAGGAGGCTGAAGCAAGAGGATCACCATGAGTGAATTTGAGGCTCTAAGTACATAGGGAGTTCAAGGCCAGTTTAGGCTACAAAGTGAGATCCTGTCTCAACAAACAAACAAACAAACAAACAAACAAACAAACAAACAGAATGAGGTTGGATTCCAACTCTGGACATGTAGTTGATGTGAAGTTCTCAAGGCAGTTGGTTTTGCAGTGTGAAACTCAGAAGTGATGTCTGACCTGAGGCAGAGATTTGGGTACTAAGTATCCCAAGGTGATACTTCTCTCTATGGGGGACTCAGAACTTTGAGGAGTATCTATCTCCAGCCAGGGAGAAGGGGAGCCAGCACTGAGCATGCCCCAAACTGCCTCTGGGCTCCAGCATCTGGCACACTGTCATCTACATCGTTTGCTTTTCTAGGGCAGGAGTAAGACAACAGCAGAGCCCTGGACCCTTGGACAACCTGTCTTGAAATGTGGCATTTCAGAGGGTCATCCAACCTAGAGAGTGTGAGATGCTCAAGTCCACACATCAGTTCCCAGCAGTCCCCGGTCCCCACTGACATTCCTCCACAGCCTCCTTTCTGATGTGAAGCTTGTGTCACCTTCCTGTCGTCATTCTAACAAATCATCAACTTGGAAAGGAAAAATTAGTTACTCTGGCTCACAGTTCGGGAGGATTCCATTGCTTTGGGCCCACGGGGAAGCAGAATATCATGTCAGGGAGTCTACATGGAGCAAAGCCACTCACTCATCTCATACCTGAGGCATGAGAAAGAGGAGGTGCCGGAGTCCCACAATTCCCTTGACTTGAAGACTTCCCAGTAGGCTCCATCTGTTAAATACCCTTCAATAGATGGTCTTTAGGAGTCTTTTAAGATCTCAGCTGTAGTGGTTGGACATAGATCGGGTCATTTCCCCTCTCTGGACCCCATTTTTTCTCTTTTTTGTAGGGGTTGTAAGTAGACAGATGCCATTTAGGTCTTCCTGTGGGCGACACTGTGTGGTGACTGTTGGGGACATTGTCCATACCTGGCTGTGAGTCTGTCATAACTAGGGCTTGGTAGTCACTTCTGGGACAGCCTGCTAACTATCATCACTGGTGGAGGGTCAATAAGCAGAAAAGGGGAATTTCTAAAATGAAAACCAATCAGGGCTGATTTGCTCGAATGGAATTCATTCCTTTGTTCATGTGAAACAAATTCCTTGGTTTTTTCAGTTTCCTGTATCCTGATTAAATCTTTCCTCTCTCTCAGCTTTGTCTTTGGTCATTGATTTCCTACCTTCAACCATCTTTTAGTTTATAATTTTTATTATTATTATTTTTTGAGTCATGTAGCACAGGCTGGCCTTGAATTCCCCTGTGGAGCTTAGGATAATCTTAGACTTGAGACACTTTGGCCTCCTCTACCTCCTGAGAGATGGATTACAGATGTGTCACCATGCCTGGTTTTTAATGCATTTCTGGGCATCAAACCCAGAGTTTTGCACACGGTAGGCAAGCCTTTAACCAACTTAGCAACATCCCTTGCCTTGGCTTATAGTTTAAAATCACCATCATCACCAACAAAGAAACAAGAGTAAAAACTGGCATTAAATCCAAAGTCTTTGTGTCAGCTGAGGAAAGGAAGAATCCACTGGGTTTGGCTTCCAGCAGTAGACCTTAGGAAATGAATACCCATGCATATAGTTAGTTACTGCCTTTAGAAGTGGGACACTCAGCTTCGATCCTGTCAAGAGAGATACAGTGTAGCCCCAGAGTTGGGGAGAGGCTACAAATAGGCAACCCATTGGACCTCCCACCACTTTTGGGGAAGTCAGTGGACCACAGCTAAAAGCTAACCATGGATCCCAGGTCCAATTCCTCCAGGCCAAGTGGCTTTTTAGTGTCAGCTCCCTTATCTTTAAAATGATTATCAAATTCTGGCCATGAGCTGTCATGTGGATTTGAAAGAGATCACGGATATGAACGAGGCTTGTAAACGGCCAAGCCATAGATGTGAGTTAGTCATTGCTTAATTTTATTATTCCCTGAGCATGAAAGATTAGGTTTTAACTCTGTGGCAGATAAGCTAATCTCTCCCATTTTTTAGGATTTCAGATGTGGGGAAAGGGGATTCTTCCTCCTGCCCCTGCAAATTGTCTCTGAATTCTCTCCATAAATCACTCAGCCCTTTGAACTTCTTCTGATGGGACATGACCTCCAGGCAGTAATCTCTCATTGACCAAGAAGCCCATCATTTGCTGGAAGGAGTTATCAGGCCATGGCTATCCTTCCCTCCCTACACTGTCAGACAGGACTTTCAGATTCAGTAACCCAGGAGTCACTATTATCTTCAGTACTGATAGGGTCACCTTAGGGTCGTCTACTCCCTGCCCTGTATTACACGTTTCAGTATGTTCTTCAATTTGCCCTGCATCACTATTTAACAGGAGCTGAACTCTGGTATGCTCAGAGGCCTAGATGGAATCTGGCTTAGACCAGGAAGGGGGTCTAATAATGTTTCTTCTTCTTTTTTTTTTTCTTCAGTGTATGCAGTCCTCTGAATATAGAATGATGTCTATAAGGGCTTCAAACTTCACTAGTGACCAGGGATCTCATGATGAAGAAAATAGATAATTAAATTATAAATGGAGGCCACGTACTGCTTGGAAACCCTTTGGTTCACAATAGACTGCGTATATGGAAGTGGTCCTATGTGAATATGATGTAGTGCAAACATTTCTGTCTCCTAGTGACATCATAGTCCTGGTCCTGTCAGTGCCAAGCATCCCTCATGTGTTTGTGGGGATGCTGATGTAAGTACATATGCTGTGCTGCTAGCCGAGCATGCAAACAGAGACGGTGTGTGATGCTTGGTCATGGGCATAAGTGACTACATGCCTGGTTCATGTATTTGCTATGCTATTTCCTCAATCAGTATTTTAGATAGGACTGCTGGAGTACACTCGGGCTGGAGAGATGGCGCAGCAGGCAAGTGTGCTTGCTCTGCTCTTGCAGAGGACCTGAGTTCAGTTCCCAGCACCCACCTCAGGTCCCTTACACTGCCTGTGACTCTAGCCCTGAGGAGATTCAATGCTTCTGGTTTCTGCAACATACACTCACATGCACACACACACACACACACAAAAAAAGAAAAACCAAAAAAAAACAACAACTCTGTAACAGACTCATCTGTCTCATGTTTATTCCCTCAATAGTATCAAGAGGCTATGTGGAGTGATTGACCTAACAGGTGTGTCCAACATGCAGCCTGTGGGCCACATGTGTTCCAGGATAGCTGTCAGCAAAGCTCAACACAATAATCACAAATTTATTCAGAACATTATGAGAATATTTTTTAACTCAATTATGTTCTTCACCTCCTTTCTTCTTCTTCTTCTTCTTCTTCTTCTTCTTCTTCTTCTTCTTCTTCTTCTTCTTCTTCTTCCTCTTCTTCTTCCTCTTCCTCTTCCTCTTCCTCCTCCTCCTCTTCCTCCTCCTTCTTTTAGAGAGATATTATGGCTTCAGCCTTTGTTTTTAGCCAAGGATGACCTTGAATTTTTTAGGACTTTTTTTTTTTTTTTTTATTTTTTGTGTATGGGTGTAATGCCTGCATTCGTATCTATGCACCATGTGCATGCAGTAACTATGGAATCCTGCATGAGGGTGTTGGATCTCCTGGAATCCTAGTTATAGACTATCGTTAGTCACCATGTGGGTGCTGGGAACTGAACCCTGATCCCTGGTCCTCTGCAAGAGCAACACCTATTCTTAACTTCTGAGCCATCTCTTCTGCCCCCAATCTTGATCTTTTGACCCTCCTACCTCTACCTCCCAAGTGTTGGAATTACAGGAATGTACCACTCTGCATGGTTTATGGGACTTCTGACTTCTTACATGCTAGGTAAACACTCTACTAACTGAGACAAACCAGCTCCTCCCAGCCCCACAACTTGGTTTTTTATTTTTTATTTATTTTATTTTATTTTTTACTGTATAGTTCTTGAGTATAAACTTTGCATATGGCAATGTTGTGTCATAATGTCAAAAGATTATGTACACAGTTGAACCTGGATTTGTGTAAGTACATTCTATGATGGTCACACAATAGCAAAAAAATAAATAAATAAATAAATAACAGTCATATAACAAGACAGTTCTCATAATGTGTCCCATTTAAACAATGTATGACAGTACCAGCCACAGAGTCTGTGTCTGGTGTGTCTTATGAAGAAAAAGCAGACAGTTTAGACAGCATGGAGTAGAAGAAACCTGATCTGCACCACCCCCAGGAATGAGGTCTGAAGGATAGTGGTATTTAGGGATTCTGGTGGCATAGGAAGGCACCCCAGAAAAAGACTATGGCATGTGCAAAGGCCCTGGAACCTGTGGGGATAGGGAGATTCCTATATAGATTGAATCCGGAGGCAGGGAGGAGAGGCCTCAGTCTGGGATGAATTCTGCCCTTTATCCTACAGCAATGGGAAACCTTTGAGAGGTTTCAAGCAGGGGAGTGACAAGACCACATGTGTGTCTTAAGGTCACTCAGCCTCTAGCGTGGAGAATGGATTGGAGCTGGGGTGAATATGGAAGGAGAGAGCACAGTTAGAATTAGAAACTCGGGAGCTCTGAGCCCCCTGCCTCTGCAGCAGCCCGCTCAGAGCCCGTGCACCACTGGACTCCTGCCTCCTCCCTCAACTGGCAGCTGGATCTTGGGAGTCTCTTAGGCTTCCCGTTGCTGTAGGTTTTGAAATCTGTAAAATGGGGAAGACTATTTCCCTTGCCTGACTCATTTTGTTTCCTTCACTGAATATATTCAGTGACAGTTGGGAGTCCTTTGCAGCACTGGCTGGAAGCAGTGGTCAAAGCTAGTGACTGCGGGGCCTTTGTTGCAAGCAGGGGTCCACTCCCACTGTCTTCACCTTGCACAGATTCACCGAGTGTCTGCTGATGTAGGGTTGGCTTCTGGGCCTCGGCTCCAGGGAATAGCAGCAGCTAGATATTCCAGAGCAGAGGACACAAGTCCAACAGCCTCCACCACTCAGGGAAGACTTCAGTAATTGCCCTGTCTGCTGCCCACATGCTCTGGCATCTACCCTGGTTCCCATGAACTGGGGATTTGCATGGTCACCCCTGTTCATATTCGCTGCTGCGGGCCAGGCTCTGAGCTAGGGCAGACCCGTTTCCTGGACTTAGGAGTCCTTCTATCTCATTCCACCTAAAACGGTGCATTTGAAATTCTAACCCTGTGGGACTGGAGAGCTGGCTTGGTGATCGAGAGCACTGGCTGTTCTTGAAGCAGACTGGTTCAGTTCCCAGCATCTACATGGGACTTCTCATCATTGCCTGTGACTCCAGTTCTAGGGGATCTGATGTCTCCTACTGGCCTCCTCAGGCACTGCAGTCACATGGCACATGCACATGCACATGCACATAAATTGAAGAATTAATTGAAGAAGCCTGATGCCATGTACATTGATAATGACTTCAAAAAGAGGGTTGACTTGGAAATCTGGAAATGTTGCCTCTACTGCCAGTTCTGATCCCAAGTGTCTAGAAGTAAGACCCTTCCACTGACCTTGATAAGCCTTAGTTTCTACATCAGATGAAGGGTAGAGAGAAGTTTCAGGACCTTCACAAAGAAATTCTGTAATTTTATAATGTTTCCCCAAAACCTGGATCCCCTTTCCAAGTCCTATGTATGGTCTCTATTCCCCCCTCATTTCAAAAGAATCAAAATACTTTTGACTTTAAGTCCCTTTTAATAAAAAGGTCCCAACTTCAGATGCTTATAATAGTCTCAGTAGGCACTAAAATGATTGACACACCCAATAGAGAGAGGTGGGCTCTATAGCCAGGCAAAGGGCTTGTGTTATTTAAAGGAGACAATTTGTTCCTAATGCCAGCAAATCAGTACTTTATCAAACATGTAGGCTGGAGCCAACTTTTGCTTCCCTTCCAGGGGTGTCTAGCCTCCTGATGTTGTGATGCAATGTTGTCATATGTAAAGTCCGTGCTTGAGAACTATGTACCACGGTTCCAAAAAAGACTCAACATGTTTAAGTAACTTCACAATTTTCTGTTGGGTGGCACTAACAGTCTCCTTGGCAGCCACACTAGCCACACATCTTGGCTCGGATGGGCACCCTTTTCTTTCTAATCACGGGGCTGTCTCTCTGTCTTCCACTCAGCACTTTTCCCGTTTTCTTTGTTATATGCAAATTTAAATTTAGAAGATACTTCCTACCTCATCTCTTGCTGAACATCTCACCACGGCATCCCACGGACCCCGACTCATTTCCTTTCTGCCTGGTGTTTACTGAACAACTTCCCAGGGCAGAAGAGGGCCAGAGTGCAAGCCTCTGAGATCCCCTCTTGTGCCTGGTCCCTTGCAGGCTGAAACATCAGCAGCCACCCAGACACCGCCATCAACTCCTCAATCATCTGTCACCAAGTCCTCTCCAGCCTTCTGGCCAACAGGGTCTAGGTTCGTTGACCCTGGTGTTCCTCAAGCACGGGCCTCAGCAAGGTCCTCCATAGCCAGTCTTCCCAGCAGCCACTGTCACCATCTCCCATCCCTCTTGGCAAATGGCGCCAGACTTCAATTAGAAATGACTCTTTTTGTGTTTGGGTCTGGGGAAACTCAACAGCTCTTGCCCAGGGCAGTGCTTAACGAAAGTGGCTTACCACAACCACAATTTGTCCCTGCTCTGCCATGGAGAGGTGGCGGTTGGTGTCCTTCCCCTTGCGTCTGGGCTGGCCCGAGAGACTTGCTTAACCAGTAGACTAAGCTGGAAATGGTGTCACAAGACTTTCCTGACTGTTAGAAGATGCCTTGCCGTCACCGTCTGAGCCTCTGGAGACACTTTCTCTCAGAGCCATGAGCTGCCAAGTGTGTCCAGCTGTCCTGAAGCCATTATGCTGTGAGACAACCCAAATCACATGGAGAAGCCGGTGTGGGGGCTCTGGTCAGCATGCTGGTTGAGCTGGCTCACAGCCGGGTGCTAAATTGCCCTTTTGAGAGTCAATCTGCCAGTGCTCAGCTGACATCCTGAGTATCATGGGTAAACTCCCTTAACTTATAGAACCATGAGCAAAGCTAAATGGTTATTTTAAGACTTGATTTTGAGGTTGCTTGTTGTATATACTAACACATAACCAGAATAGTGCTCTCCAAATGTTGACTGAATGAATAAATGGTTCCTCTTGTTGTGAGGTTCAAGTGGTATCTCTGCCCTATTTAAGGGCTTGTAGCTGGCATTCACAGTCCTCCCTCATCTGGCTTCAGCCTGCTTTTCTGACTTTATTGTCTGCTCTCTCGGCATGAATCCAGCCTATGCTAAAGTTTGAGCTATTTCCCAAACACACAAATACTTCTCCAACACTGTTCCTTCACTTATGTATTCTGCTTTCTCAGTCCAAATGCCCTTTTCTCTCCCGATCTCGTTCAGTAAACTTGCTTACCGAGACTTTGGTCAAACACCTTTCCTGGCTGTGTTGGTCACCCGTGAAGCTTCCCCTCCGGCCTTTCCCCTTGACGGTGCAAATCCTCTTCCACTGCACCGGGTCTCACTCATTTCTCATCCCCTATTGCATTGCGTGGGATGGGTAAGCGGCATGTAAAAGGATGCACACACTGCCTGCATTGAGGCTGACCTGTACGTAGAGTGGCACATACAGTTTCTCAAGGCGGGTACTCAAGTCCTTGGAAGAAAGAACTCTCAAGGAGAGGCATAGGCTTTGGTGATGACTTGGGTTTTGAACCCTAACTGTATCACTGTGTGTTTTTGGGCAAGATGTTTAAATTCTCCGAGCTTCCCTTTCCTTATTTGGAAATGAGAGGGCTCAGGTGAGAACAGGCCCAAAGGGTCTATCTAGCTCAGTGCTTGGTCTAAGACAAGCTCTTAATGTATGCCTGCCGAATGGGTACAACAGATCAGGCAGCCAGCTTGAGGAGCCTCTGGGATGGTGTCAACTGGGAACCCTTTCCCACCAATACATTTTCTTAAAGAACAAGGAAAAAGGAAGGGGGGAGAGAGAGAGAGAGAGAGAGAGAGAGAGAGAGAGAGAGAGAGAGAGAGAGAGAGAGAGAGACTAGTCAAAGCCAAGGGTATTAGTCTATGTGATGTCAGCAAGCGGCTGCTGAGGACTCTTCTCATCAGCAAATTGAACGATGGGTAATGGAATCTAAGCTCCCCTCCAGCCCTGACATTCCAAGAGCATTAAAGAAAAAGGATGAATCACCCCCTTCAAAATACCAATATGGGCTGGGCCCTCCCCCTGCTGTCCCCTTCTAGCACAGCTAAGAGCTCTTAATACACAGCCAGCTTCCTCCTGCAGCTGCCACCAAGCTTCAACCCCCTTTCCCAGGAGTCTCAAGCAAGACTGATAATGGACCTCCGGCTTCTCTGTCTCAACAGGGAGCCAGATCCCGTTCCCAGACTCTGGGGGCCGTGGGGCCTTCCGTGGACATTTGACCTCAGTTTCCTTGAGTATGGAGGGTGGCTGGGTGTTGAAAGGGTGGCAGGAAATAAGGGAAGCAATTAAGAAAGAGAAGGAACCCGCATAATATTGATGGGAGTGCTGGGTTACTGGGACCCTCTGTACTCTGGTGGGTACTGGGTTTGTCCAAGGCAATGCGTCTGTGATAGTTATAAATCTCCATGAAGGAAGACACTGTCCCTCAGCAGCTGCATCAGTTCATAGACACAGACTTCCACAGCCTAAGAGGACTCCTAGATCAGTTTTCCTCCTCCTAGGAGACAGGCAGTGGGTGACCGCGGGGACATTGCCTCTTTGCGTACAGCTCTCTCCCTTAGTATTATAGTATCCATACTAATCATAATAGGAGAGAGCGGCCAGGGCCGTGCATCTTCAGGCACACACGTTCCTTCCAGGACCAGCGCCTCCTGCCTTCTTCTTCTGGGACCGCCTGCGGCCTGCAGGGTTCTCTGTGCGCGCGCCGCCGGAGCCTCCTCGCTCCAGCCCTCCGGGTCTGTCAGTGCGGTGGTCTGTGGCCCGTCACGTCTGCAGCGCGGGTCCTCCCAGCTCACCCTGGCTCCTGGCTCTGAAAGCCGAGAAGCTCGCCGGCTGCGAGCGGGTTTTCCAAGTGGGCAGGGGTGGGGAGGAGGGGTGCGGGCGGGCGGGCCCGCGGCGGGAGGAGGGGGCGTCGTGGAGGGAAGACCTCGCATTGTAATCCAATGACATTACCAACGTGGGGGTGGGGGCGCTGGCCTCCGCGCGCTCTCCGAGTTTTGGCTGCCCGCCCAGCTGGGAATAACTCTCTTCGCATAATTCGCGTGTTTACCAGGCATGAAAATTCTTGCTTTGGCCCCCCCCACCCCCGCCCCATCCCCGACCCAAGCCCCCTCCTCGTCCCTCCTCCCTACCTCCTCCGCCCCTCGCAAGTGAAACTCTGTCTACAAAAATATTGGCCCGGGGCACAGAAAGTTTTGCATAAATTCATAAGTGATGAATGGCTGATTTTTAACGTTATTTGGGTATTTGTCAGAACTTAACAAATATACATGGGGAAGGCGGTTCATAAACTTAAACATCTCAATATCCTCTTTCTTCTGGAAATAAATTACGTTTGTTTGCCCGGCTTGGAGTCTTAAGGTAGCCGACATTAGGAATATTTTAAAAGCCATCATCCATCGAGCATGTCTCCCAGGCGCCAGAAAGATTAAATGAAAGAATCATAAGATGGAGGTCTTTAACTTTTAATCCTTTTACAATGAAGCCTCAGATAGTCGCAGGGGCAGGGTGCCCTCTCTGGGGGGAATAATGCCGTTATTCCTCGGCTCCCAGTTAATGAATACCCTAACGTCTGTCCCACGACTGACGGAGGCAGCGCCGGGGAGGGGGCTCCGGCTCCCGGGCCAGGCTATTGAAATGAGGAGCCACCGAGGCTGCGTCGGGAGGGAAGAAAGCGCCGGGCTGGAGGGACGGGGAGGGCGGGGCCCGGGGCTTTGAGTCTGAGCTGGGGACCCGGGCGCAGGTTTGAAATAATTAGCATAGATTCGCTGCGACTCTGGACTGGGGCGTGGGCGGGGGGGGGGGGGGGGGGAGGAGGGACGGAGGACCCGAGGCCCGGAGGGAGGCGCGACGAGGTGGCAAGGGGGTGGGGAAGGGAGCAAAGGAGAGCGACTGTGGAGTCCAAGATAAATAAAAGGAGCGGGGAGCGGTGTCAGGAAGCCGGCCCACGTGGAGCTGTGTGCATGGGCGCCACTGGGGACTGAGGCGGAGGGATGCACGCAAGAGTCTAGAGTCGGTCCGAGAAGTTGGATTTATAAGGGGTGGGGTGCAGTGATATTTGCCCGAATCTTTAAGGGGTAAATTTGCCTCTCTCTAATCCTAAAGCGCAAAGATCCCCATTCTGATTTCTCTTCCCTTCTCAACCCCCAAATGGAGTAAGTGCCAGGGAGGGGTCGTGTGTCCCCCCCCCCACCCCCAACTGCAGATCCCAGAGGTAATGACTCATACCCAAATTCACACCCCTCTGAAATTCGGGACCTCAGTCTTCCTTAGGTCCTGGAGAAGGCCCAGGTGAGTGTCAAATATCCAAATTATCTCGCCCACGTCAGCTGTGGGCCTGAGATGTGGGGGCTCCAGACCTGCAGGATCCCTGAGGTTCTATGTAGTTGAAATCAAGGGGTCGCTTGAGCACCAACCACCGTGGTTTCCGGGCATGCAAAGGGTTAACAAGGGCTGGATATTGTGGTGGGGGTGCAAGGAGGGAGGGGTGGCGGGATCTGGGTGGGCCTGCTCTAACCCCCCCCCCCATTCCTCGGGGGTCAAGTTTCAGCGGTACTCCGCCCCCAGGGAAGGTGTGAAAGACACGTGTCCCCATTGTGAAGGGCCTGTCAGCCTGGACAAAGCAGCCGCCCCCCTCCCTCCCTCCCTCATCGGCCCAGCCCGGGGTCAGCTCCAGGGGGCCGGCTGGGTGTCGAGGTCACTACAGGCCTGAGCTTTGGTGTCACGGGGGAGGGTACCCAGGGAGACTCGGTGGAGGCCACATGATACTTAAAAGATAGGGTTTGAGAATAACACCCACCCCCACTGAAAATTTTACAGTCACCTTCATCACCCCATAGGAGGGGAGTCCTGAACGATGAGCTTGTCTCCCAATAGGAATAGTAAGCACGGCGGCACCCCCCCCCCCCATCAATCACCAACACAGTGAATCACAGTGTCGAGCCCAGTCGGTTTTAGTGGTTTTCTTTAATCCTGTTCTGCACTTCTTTCTTATTTACTACACGGGATATTATAAAGAATAAATAGCAGATACTCTTAATTTACAATGATTAGTCATTCCATTTGTTCTCTATATTTACAATAACTGTAAAATAACATTGAACTCTATAGCTTCTTCGAGGTCTAAGGAAAATCAAAACACTTTCCGAAGAATGGAAAATAGCTTTTTTAAAAAGTCCTTCTACAAAAGTTCCCCCTCTCTTTGTACTTTTAAGAAAAAATAACTTTCCCCCCCTGCTTCGCCATGCGAAGGGCACTGGGATATAAATAGCAGGTTAACATTATTACCAACAACCAGAATAAGTCTCTATTTTCTCTGCTCTTTTTTTTCCTTTTGCTTGCTTTTTTTAAAATACAGTAGAAGCCGGTAACTTTTGACGTATAATACTGACCTTTTAATAAGTAAATTAAAACTGGGACCGTATATACACACACATATACATTCCTACACAGTTAAACAGTGCATTACATGAACCAGAAAGCCGGGTCTCTGTAGCCAAGAAGAAAAAAAAAAAGTTCATTGAAAACCCTCGCTAGAGGGTGGTGAAACTGGTTGGAGACAGTGTGGGGGCGTTGGTAGGGATCCATCAAGTGTCTGAGCGCGGGCAGGGGGCCCCCGAGTTCTAGCAGGAACACTTACACTCGGAAATGATGGGGTACTGGATGGGAATCCAGCCACAGCGCTGACCCCCGCGCCGCTGACAGCGCCACCGCAGCACCGTGAGGTGCACAGACTTGGACGGCTTACACACCATGCCCTCGGGCACAGAGCACGAGCGCTTGCTGAAGCAGCTGCCCACCTTCACGTAGCGCGGCCAAAAGCGGCTGCCCAGGTCGTTCCACGCGTACAGCACCGGGCAGAAGGTCTGTGACCATAGCCACATCTGTAACTTCCTCCTCAGCTTCTTGCTCAGGCGCTGCTTCTTGCCTTGGGCCAAGCCCTCGGAGAACTCCAGCCCTTTGATCTCGCTCGGCATGGCCCCCGACGGCCTCTGCCGCAGCAGCTGGTCCAGCTCCGCCAGGTCCTCGGCACCCCCAGCCGGTCCCCCGCCCCCTCCAGGCCGATCCTCGGGGGGCGAAGTGGCCATGAAACCCGGGTCGTAGTGGCCCCCGAGCAGCGAGCGCAGCAGCGTCTCGTTCAGATCCTTCTCCTTAGGGTCAAAGATAGGGTCTGGGTGTTCGATGAGGTCCACCAGGGGCAGGTTGTCGCTGGGCGCCGGGCGGATGTGCAGATAGTGCTGGCCGCCGGCCGGTGCTGCCCTCAGTCCCAGGACCACCACCAGGGCGTAGAGGGTGACCCCCAGGCTGGGGCAGCGCTCCATGCCTCCCGCGCGCGCCCCGGGGCTGCCTCTTCGTCCCGCGTCCCCGGAGGAGAGCACGCCGAGCCCGCGGCGCTGCCGCGCTCCCCGGTCCCTCCGGAGGCGGCTCACCCGAGGCTGGGCAGGCGCAAGGCGGGCAGCATGAGCCGCGAGGAGAGCGGGTCGCGCAGCGCCGGCTCCGGCCGCGGCGCAGAAGACGCGCACGAGTTGGTCGCAACTCCCCCCCGCCGCTCTACTTGGGAAGGCGACCGCGGCCGGGCATCCGAGATTACTCCAGCGCGACCGTGGGGCGCTGGGGGCGCCGGCTCCTCGCTGCTCTCCCGGGCGGCCGGCGGCGCAGGGCGCGTGGACGAGCCTCTTCCCTCCTCCTCCTCCTCCGGCCGCTCGGCGTCCTGCCTCTCTGTGCGGCGCCGCGGGTCGAGCGGGTCCTGGGCCACTTCCCTCCGCCTGCTACGGGCTGCGCAGCCGGCTCTGCCCGGCGGACTCCAGCGGCGGTGGCGGCGGCGGCGGCGGCGGCGTCCGCGCACGTTGGCACCGGTTTGTCTGTCTCGCAGGGTCCAAGCCTTTAAATTTCCTGCACTTTCAGCTCCATCACCATGGAAACCACTGACTCTCTCCGCGTTGCCCCCTCCCCCTTCTTCCCCCCAAACAACAACCCCACCCCCCACTCCTCCACCCGCGAGGAGCCGGAGCCGCACGGGCTCGTGGGGGGGGGGGGGAGCGACTGCACTGGCCGCGAAGGCGGCGGCGGCGGCGGCGGCTCCGGCAGCGCCCAGGGCTGTGCCCCGCCGGACCCAGATGCCCCGGGAAGCCGACAGTCGGGCTGCCCGCCGGAGCTCACAGGCGGCGGCGGCGGCGCGGCAGCGGCGGTGGCGGCGGCGGCGGTGGCGCTTGGCAGGTCTCCGCGCAATTTTCTCCCCCCCCCACCCCGGTTCTCCTCCTCCTGCAAAATGCACCGCCCCCCTCCTTTCTCCTGGAGCAATGCAATGGGGCTCTAGGCGCCCCGCCAGGGCCAGTCCCGGGGAAAGCTCTCGGCGGCGCTGGAGCCAGGCTGGAGGGTGCAGGGCTGGAGTTAAGGGGTGTGGGGTTGTCGAGGTGAGGCTGGGGGACTCTCACTAGCTGAGTGCTTTGCACCGGGAGGGAGGTAGCGGGGAGATGCCTGGGTTCCTTTCTCAATGCAGTTCTCAGCAAGACATTTCTCCATGTGCATGGAACGTTTTCCCTAGTGCGTCTCTTTTTTCCCCTCTCTCTCGGCTGGGGCTTGGTTTAAATCCCCTCCCCCCCAATACACACACACACACACACACACACACACACACACACACACACACACACACACACACACAGTGAGTCCAAGAGCCGCAGTATTGCACAGCGTGATGCAATTCCTAGGCAGCATTCCTGCTCCTCTGCTCCTCAGGCCCACGTAGAGGGGGTGGTGGTCTTCTCATCCTCCTCCTTGGCCCGGTCCCGCACTATGAGTGGCGGAGAGATAGGGGTGCATCCTCCTAGCATGCTGCTCCCCTAACCCTCACAGCTCGGTACAACTAGCTCTCGCCTCCCTGGGGGGGGCGCGCCCTCTGCTGGTCCTTTGTGATCCCTGCACCTGGTGCTGGCTTGGGGGGTGGTGTGTAGGCTGGGTGGGTTTGTAGGCAGCCCACTCTGCCTGCCTCAATTTCAAATTCTGTGTCTGTGCCGTTTTTGTGTGTATTGAGTGGTACTGTATGATTCTGGATGTTTTCTCTAAGATGTCCAGGCCGTTAGTGTGAACAAACGTCCTGAGATTTTTCTCCAAGGCACTCAGATTCCACAAGAACGTAGGTTTGCACCATCTGGCTGGGCTAACTGGCCTCATTGGGCCGAGTGGTGCTAGAAAAGCAAAGATGTACTAGAAGAAAGGAACCCGAGTTTTGGATGTCGTCTACCTTGGTACATCTATGATGACCTTGGAAGCAAGCCACTTGTGTGGACTGTTAGCTTTAGTCTTCGGATTAATGACCTGATAGCATGCCATTTTGAGCTCTACCGTCTTGTAGTTAGTTCTAAGACACTGACTTAGGTCACTAATCCAAATTCACCTCCCCTTTCCCATCCAAGGGTCACTACCTATTGAAAAGAAAGTATTATTCCTTTGATGGGAAATGGGAGCTGAAGTGACACCTCCCACCAATTTTTCTTTGGATGAAGAGCTGGATCAAGACCCAACTCAGTTCCTTTATGGTGATGGGTTTGTAGTCTGGAAGGACGTGGAGGAGACAGACAGAATGAGTGGCTCCGGAATTTGCCAGGAGTGGGAGTTAGGATGTCTCGGCATCATGCCTCAAGAACCCCCAAAGACACAGTTTTCCTTTGAACCCTCTAAGGAGGATTCAAACATACTTTGTCGTATGACCTTTCTGTAAGACGTTAGCGGTAGAGAGGGCTGGCCAGTTTCAGGTGCAAACACTTCCCTCAATTGTGACGTCTAGATTAGTAGAATTAGAACCCCTGGGTTCTGTCTACAATGAGGTCTTGCTTTGATAACTGCTGGAAACAAAAATAACCTCTTGGGACTGGTGTGATCCCAGCACTTGTGGGGCTGAGGAAAGAGGACCATGAGTTTGAGGCCAGCCTGGGCTATACAGCGAGTTCTGGACCAACCTGTCTCAATACAAACAAAAATGGTGAACAATCATTGGTTTTTAAAAACTGGTCTAGTTCTTAGGGTTGGAGAGATGGCTTAGTGGCTAAGAGCATTGACTACTTTTGCAGAGGACCCCAGTTCTGGTCCCAGCATCCACATGGTAGCTCACAGACATCCCTAACTCCAGTTCCAGGGGATCTGACACCCTTTTCTGACCTCTGTGGGCACCAAACATGCATGTGGTGCACAGACATATATGCAGGCAAACACTCATACATAAAACAAAATGAATAAATCTAATTAAAAAAAAGAATGGTCTAGTTTGCAAATAATTTGTGGCTGTCTTGCAGACTTTTTGATAAGCTTTTTGTTGCTGTTGTTTTATTTTTTGTTTTTGTTTTTTGAGACAGGGTTTTTCTGTGTAGTTTTGGTACCTGTCCTGGAACTTGGCTCTGTAGACCAGGCTGGCCTTGAACTCACAGAGATCCACCTGGCTTTGCCTCCTAAGTGCTGGGATTAAAGGCGTGCACCACTACCGCCTGGCTTGATAAGTTTTATGGTGGTTTGGCATTGGTTTGTTGTCTGATGAGATTAAATGTTCCAGAGCAATTTTGTCACTGCTATGAATTAACTAAGAAAGTAATTTTTCAGTAAAGACTTGAGATGATAAACTCCAGTCCAATCCTCCTGAGACAGGGTAAGTTCCAACTAGCCACCATTTACTGTGCTGTTTTCTCTTTCAGATTATCTGTGTGTGTGTGTTTTATTTTAATGTCAAATCACCTGTGTTTTTAAATTTATTATTATTTTGTTTTGTGTGTATAAGAGTTTTGCCTGCATGCATGTCTATATACCATGGGTGCCCACACGGAATTTGAAGTACAGACAGTTGTGAGCCAGCAGGTGGGTGCTGGGAATTGAACCCAGGTTTTCCGGAAGGACAACCAATGTTCTTAACCACTCAGCCATCTCTTCAGCCACAAATCACCTGTTTTTGCTTACAAACCAACCCAGAGCCTTCTGTCCTTTATTAATGCTGAATAGGTTTGGCTGAACAGCAAAGAAAGGGGCAGGAACCCAAACACACTTGCTGATGGATTGGAAGACTTATTAATGGAGAACCCACCACATGAAGATCAGAAGGAGAGACAAATGGAAGGCGACTAAGCAGGGACCCCACCCCGCAGCCAAGACTTCTGCAGTCCCCAGAGGGGAGAAATGACAAGCATGGGAAGGAAGTACTTAAAGGACATTGAAAAGATCCATAGATCACCATAAAATTGTCAACTAGTGTTGTTGCACACCAGTTTCTTTAGCCTGTGCTTTCTTTTGATACATATAATAATTCCTGATCCTTTTCAAGGGTTGCCTGGAATTTAATAATGCATTAGGATGAACTAAAAAAGTATCAGAGCAATTATCATACGAGCTATTGGGTTCTCAAACTACACTTGCGGAGTTGGGAAATGTCACACACACTTGGGGGGGGGCTGCAGCCCCGCTTTGCACTACACTGGAGAGCAGCCATATACTCAGGTACCAAATAACTCCGGGTCATTGCTCTTAGAGACTAGCATGACCAATATCTTAATGGTAGAACTGAATTTTAGCTAGTCTGGATAAAGGATAGTGATGTAGCCATCTGATGAGAGAGAAGAGGATACTTCAGACGTAGGCTACAAGTCTGAAAGAAAAAGGAGCCACACTAGATGAGGGAGAGCCAAAGGATCTTGGGACATGCTGAGTAGAGGAAGAACTGCTACTACACCTATGGAGGTTCAACACAAACATAACTTCTGCACCGAGTGGAGCAAGGTTGGAATCCTGGCCCTGCCACTCATCAGCCGTGTGACCCTTACCCCAGCCAGCTTCCTTCTCATCTGTGAAGTGAGGATACTGCACATCTGTCAGAATGGCCCTGTCTAAAGCAGATCAAGGATCTCTCAATAAGCAGGGTGCTTAGGGCTGAGTAGGTACTGAGTGGTATTTCAGTGAATGTTCATTTGGAGAGTCCCACTGCCCCTCCATTGATCAGCACCCTCTGGTTGGAACAAGAGAGGGCTGGAAGGGTTGGAAGGCTGCTGGAAGTCAAGGCCAACACCCATGCTCTGAGTGTGTATGGTTGAGCTGCCCCTTCAGGGTCGCCAGTCTTCAGCAGTAAAGGCAATAGAATTTCTTGTGGGTACTTCCATAGCTGACCCATTTAGTTGATTCCGTGGCACTTGAAGATGGAGCTTGACCAGCCCATAGAAAGGGGGAGGGACTTCTCTGAAAGGAAGCTGTGAGTGGGATGTGTACCCAGGGAGGAGAGGCTGCCAGCTGAGCTCCTGACCAGGCGGTCATTGCATTCGGACTGGCTGGAGCTGTGGGCTTCACTAGCTTTTATAGGAAGGCCAATCAACAACTACAATGTGGGTCTGCCTTGGCCAGTCCCCATGGCAGCTGCATGTCTTGCAACGCATTCCTGACAAAGAACTGAAGGATTCTTTCAAACCATTGCTTGGACAGGTCCATGTCACAGAAGGAGGATCTGGGGAAACTGTATGCATGTTTTCTTACTTCCATGTGGTCCTGAAAGAGAAGGCCTGAGGCGGCTGTGGAAGATGACCAAGGGACCCAGGATTTGACGTCTGAAAATCTGCTGTGTGACCTTCAGTGAATCACTTTACTTCTCCAGGGCAATCTATGACATCAGAAATCGAGAGGACCGTGAGACACTGTAAAGGGGAAGGCATGAGAACGACCACCTTTTGTGTCTGGCACCATCCCAGACACACGACAATCATCCCCCTTTGGATTCTGCTCCACTAAGTGATATCTGACACATTTTCACAGAGAGAGAGGGTTAAGATGCTTGCCGTTTTCTTCTCTTGATTAACAGGAGGTACCGATATCCCTTGACTGATTGAAGGGACAGGTATCATAAGCCACCTCTCATTGCCCAAGCAGATGGAGCTGGTGTGTTCCTGTGGTCTTCAGGGAGCTGAGGCAGTCGTGGCTACATCTACATCAGCCCTCCAGCCCCGGTGAAGGCGACGCAGCTTAACTTCTCAGTGTGTTATAATCATGGATGTCCGACTGCAGACGGGAATCTAGTTAGAGGAGTGAAGTTGTAAAGCAGGGGAGGAAGAGGAGCAGGAAGGAGGGGCATGGCATTGAAGTGTGGGCTGGCCTGAGAAAGCAGGCCAATACGTTTGAGATACACTTCCCAAAATAGAGAAAATGTCTAAGACCAAAGGAGGAGAGGAACACTGACTGGCTTGCTCCAGCCTGACAGCCCCTTGGCTCCCTCCGTCAGTGGCCCCCCCTCCTCATCTGGCTCCACGCTGGTGAAGGGGAGACGTCTCTGGAGCCCGGTGGCTCATTCATCTCCTGATAAACTGTTTATCTGAGTTTTAACGAGGGCGCCTCTCTCCACCCTGGAGACAGGAGCCTCTGCATGTTTAGCCTGCCCTGATGTGGGGGGCCTAGGGGGGTGGGGGGGTGGGGGGGGTGGGGGTGATGCCTGCCGGCATATCTCTCCCCTTTGCTTTGCTGCCTCTGAGCTTTGGGCTGACTCTCCTGGGTGGGCAGGCTTGGCCCTGGGTTTCTTTCTTACGCTGAGGTCTGAAGTGAGGAGAAACTCAACGTTTTTCTGTGGAAAGGAAACCCAGCAACCCCTGTTACATACTTTTTAAAACAAGCAGTATTTGGTTCTGGGCTCTGGACTTTTTTTTTTTTTTAAATATCATAGATGACCTAGTATTTCAAAAGGAAAATGGATGTAATGCTACGGTCTTATTGCTAGGCCAGCAAGTAGCCTGTAAAAGACAGCTGTAGTCCAATTAATATAGATTTAAGCTCCAAATGTTCGAGGACTTACTTTCCACTCCCCACTGAAGACCCATGTGGATTCTCACAGGTACATACTCCTGGACACACACATTTGCAGGAGGGCGATAGGATGTCCCAATGCATATGACAATAGTAAGTGTAAATATGCTAGAGCAATCACCTGCCCCATGTGCATGGACACACAACACACACTATGTAGGAACCCTCCTTCCAGACACACACGCGTGAATGCACACTGCTGCCTTTCTGCCCTCCTTCCCCACCCAGGCTCTTCAGGCTTCTGAAAACAGCTCCTGGCATGAGCTGCCCCAGGAGGTCCCACACATCTTCTCAAACAGATGCACAGATACCTACGTCAACCTGGGCTCACCCCCCCCCCCCCCCCCCCCGCCAGCAGCCACTCCAGTACTCTCCTCCTGTTGCCTTGGATGGGTGTTTATTGTGATAATGTCTAGTCTTCCCTATCCTCTCAAAGTTCAAGATAACAAGGAGACGGGAGCTCAATAGAGTAAAACATAAGCTGGAAACTGACCCCATTTCAGGTGGGTGTAGTGGTTCCAGCTACCGAATCCACCCAGCCCTGCATTTTTATCTCTCTGAGTTTTCCCTTCATTTGGACTCCAAATCCCAGGTCAGTTTTGAGAAGACACTCTGTGACCACTCATTGTCACTCCCTCTTCTGTTCACCTGGCAGGTGACCTGCTGGCAGATGCATTGCCTGATGAAGAGTAAGACTGAATCCCTTCTGAGGAGTTCAGAGACTGTAGGAGAACATGGAAAAGTCAACAGAAAACTATAATTTGTGTATTACCGCCATGATGACGTCTATTGGTATGGGGGTCCAAAGGGCTCCCCAGAAGATTCAGTGCTCAAGATGAAAGACCTGATAGGTCATTAGGAGGTCACACACCAAAGGAGTGAGGACTGCTCCCTGGCTTGGTGACATTTTGGGCGGTGGAAGAAGGGGATAGAACATGACCAAAAGGCTGGAGGTGAGTTGTCGTTTGAGAACTAGATGCTGGAAGACAAGGAGATTCTAAATACATTAGAAACAACAACAACAAACAAAACAAGCAAATCTCCAAAGCCCCACAGCATGATGGTTTTAGGTTCTCGGGCCAAGCAGGAGGCTAGGGAAAAGGTTCAATCAGTAAATGCTTGGTACACCAACATGGAGGCCTGGGCTAGGATCCTTAGCAGCCGTGAAAAAGCCAAGCACAGTGCCATACATGTATATTGCCAGCACTGGGGTTTGGTGGAATGGACACTGGCAGATTCCTGGAGCTTACTGACCAGTTGGTTTGGTGGAATCAGCAAGTACCAAGTTCAATGAGAGACTTGTCCTCAAAAACTGGTGGGGAGCCATTGAGAAAGACACTTGATGTCAACTTGGAGTCCGCAGGCATGGGCACATGCATGTATCTACACACATACACACCACATACACATACCACACACATACATATAACACACACACACACACACACACAGACAAACACACCATACTGCACACACCACACATCAAAGAAAAAAAGACTCCAGCATGGCAAAATCAAAATCAAAGTTACATCAAGAGGTCTAGGCCATCAGACCCAGAACCCCTGCTTTAAGTCTCTGGGTAGGGATCATTTTGTGAGCAAGGAAGAACTTCCGGGCAATTCCTAAAACTACCGTGAGAATTCATTTGCGGTGACGGCTATTTTAAAGAATAGGATTAGAACGTGGGGGCAAGGAAAGAATGAGCCTCACTTTGTAACTTTACATTTTCTTTTTCTAAGTCTCCTCTAAAAATAAAAGAGGAGAGAGCAATCAATGTTTTTCTACTCCAGGAGAAAATCAATACAAGATTTACATCAGTGAATTCAGAAGAAATAACTTCCCCCAAAGTAACTACGGAGCATTAATAAAGCTGGAGATGGTGTTGAAAAGATTTCTGAAGCCAGCCAGCGGGCTTTGTTTCCGGTTTGGTTAAATGGTTCATTGCTCAAGCACGGTGGAAACGTGAGGGACATGCACATTTGACGAGCCCCCGAGTGCAGGGGGTGTGTACGTGTGCGCGTGTGTATGAATATGTGACAGACGCTGTTTCATGATGCTTTAATCTCCTGTCTCAGACGTCTACAGAGCAACGAGATTGCTTTCAACATAAAATGATACCCACGTCAAAACCCACCACTGGGTTGAGAAACAAAGCAAAACAAAATGTGAAGGCAGTCTGAACCAACCTCATGCTTGGTCACAGCTCTTCAGTCTGGAATGAGTTTGAAATGAAAGTTGGGGACTGGAAATAAGTGACCTAAGTGGATGGTCTGAAGGACAGGGCTGTCAAGGGAGCACAATTTATTCATTCTGTTTCAGGTCTCAGAAACTAGATCCAATGTTAATACAGATTGCATTTTATCACCTGCCTTGCAGACAGGGGCTTCCGGGGATCTTACCAGAGCTTCTGGAGGGGAAAGAGGGGGTATAATCACCTCCCTATTTTATAGGTGGACATGTTGAGGACCCAAGAGGTAAGAGGGCTTCTTAAAGACATAGTCAAGATTCTGGGGCCATGTGGGAAGAGTGGGGTGGGAGTAGGGGCTTTTAGCTCCGAGATGTGACCGGTGTGGGGCTCTGGGGTTTTTCCATGTACCTGCTTTCTGGCTTTGAATAACACTGGCTTCAGGGGCCTTCAGTACCTGCAGGCCTAGAGGCTTCTTTGTGGAGAGTAACATGTGGTAACTGGTCAAGTACAACAGAGGGGTTGTGTCATCTCCCCAAACAATGTCCCCACCTCCTGCCCTGGAATTCAAGCACAATAAAATGAAGCTTTTGATCCCCCATCATGCTTAAGAAATTTTGTCTCTTAAAACCCATACCTTTTATAACTTTTTGCTCCCTTTCTGTTTTAATCCAACTTCATTAAAAACGTTTGCAATGAAAAAAAAAGTATTATGTTTCTTTATTTGAATTCATGAAATACACCTGTTGAAAATGGAAAAGAGCTATCAAGTTATTACAGAGCATCCCTAAAGTTCCACAATGGCTTCCTGCCTTCTCCCTCGCCCACTTGGGTAAAGAACTTCCAGTTTGTTCTTTGGCATTGCTGATGCATCACAAACAGGACCACTGAGATGGCTGCACAAACCCAGGGACCTGAACCGAGGCCCAGATCCCACTGTGGAAGGAGAGAACTGTCCGTGAAAGTGTCGAGCATCTTCTGCCGTTCCACTACTGCGCGAGCAAGCCCATGCTCTCACTACACATCTACCCACCCACCCTAAAAAAAAAAAAAAATAATAACGAAAAAATTTAAACTGCAGAAACATTTATTAATTAATTTATCAGCACTTATGAGTAAATCATTGTTTACTCCTTCACTGTCATGGTTAGTGGACATGTGCTCATTTCAATGGGATTTTCTAGGAAATACTCAACTTTAGTCATAGGAATTTTAGAAAAAATTAGAAATTATTTTTTTTTTGTAGTCAGAGGAAGTTTTTAATCAGTATGTAAGTTTCTAACTTGTAAGTTAGAAATCAGTTTCTTCATACATTTCAGAAAGAATTGAAGAGCGTAGCCCAATACATAGGCCTTTTTTGTCCTCTGCCTACAAAATCAATCAGGAACACTACAATTTCTTTTCTCCCATGAAAGCTTACCCATGTTAACTAGTTAAGTAAAGCTTGATTAAACCCACACAGCTAATCCCCAAAAAGCTAAGAGAAGGGCCCTTGAAGTGCCTGGAGGAAGCAGGGAGGGGGTAGACCAAGTGACGAGGAGAGAGGGCTCCTCCTTCCTTTTCCTTCCTTGTTTCAGAAATCATTTACTACATTTATCCGGCAAAGTGCATTGAGAAGAGCGCCAGGCGCCTCTGCCGCTTCTTCCAGGGATGAGCCTTTAAAGGTCTAATAAGCGGCATCTTAATTACCTTGCTACGGGTGTAAGAAAATCCAGGCATATCGCATTTTATAGAACTCTGCTTTCCTTTCAAGCCCTCTTGGCCCCAAAGGAGAAGCAGCTACAGTTTAGACTAAATGTTTATGGTTTGGCCTTTTTCGGCCGCGTGAACGTTTACTTCTGAGCTAGTTCCATTGTTCCGTCCGTGACTTAAATATGCTGCTTCTAAATATTTTGACAGCAAAGCGAGTCGTGGAGCACTTGTCCCTTTTTGGGGACTTCAGGGCCATCACCGCTGGTTTGCAGTGGGTGTCTGGTGAGGACTCCGGTTTGCTATTCTTTACCTCACAGGTATGAGGTCCATGGCTCTCTCCAGAGAAGCTCTAACTTCACAGTGAAAAGTAAGGCTCGGATATAACCTTGGCCTGTCCCTGCGCACCCTCCCATTTCTTGAAAGGTTTTAGTATTTCACAAGGAGACATGGACTAAAACAAATCAGTTTATAGAAAATGAATGGCGTGTGACAGTTCAAAAAATGTCTAACGGTTCCCTTGTTTGCTCTGAAGCTAAAGTTAGACTGTCCCGTGACTTTCCTAATATGACCACAACCTGCCTTTCCCTCTCACCTCTTTGTCCTGTGCGCTGCTTGAGCTCTGGGGAGCCCCGCAGTCCTCCTGGGAGGTCTGTGCACACAGTCTGTTCTTCCTCACTGTTATACATTCCATCTATTCACTGTCTCCCTTTGGCAAAATCATTTGCAACCTCTAGGCCCTGCTTAAACATTGCCCCCTCCCTCCTTGATCCGCTCTGGGGAGAGTTCATCACCCGCCCCTCTCTCATTGCACACCACCGGCTCCCTCCTGCTGCTCATCCGTTACTGGACCACACTGCAAGCTGCCGTCAGCCTTGACTTCTGGAGGACAAGTTCCTTCGGAGAACAAAGTCCTCTCCATATCCCCCGTGCCTAGCATTGGTTTGTTGTTCAGTAACCAGCTTGTACATGAATGAGTCTCTGGACTTGTTTTCTTGGTTTTGGTGACCAGAGTGCATCCTAGGAAGAAGGAATGGTAAAAACCATGCTGATTTCTTAAGGAATGTAGCCGATCCAGATCCAGGTTGCTTACTGATGTCTGCTCTCTTAGAAGCCAGATTCCTCACAGGTATCTAGAAAAGAAAAAGATCCATCTGACTCAAATAGATGTTTAGCTATTCAGCTAACACGCATCAGCGTCTTGCCTATGCTGGGCTGCGATGTCTTGATGGCTGCACCAGGCCCTGACAGCCCGAGTCCTCGAGAATTAGCAGCTATTTGAGGGCAGCTGACTTTGGCGGCAGAGTCAGGGCAGGGCAGGACCAGGCATGGTTGGCTCTTTCCTAGGAGACTGAAGCTTGGGATCTTGGGGTAGAAGGGGGTGGGACAGGGGGTCGTTGACTAATCCTAGCTCATTCTGCAGAACCAGTGACTGCTGTGACAGGGGAGGGTAAATTCATGCCATGCCCTCAGAAAGGAGCTGGTCCTGTCCCCTCTCCAACCCTTGAGACCTCAGGACCTGCAACTCTCTGGGGGCTGTTTTCCTCTGTGTCTGCTTCCCTGTCCTCAGTCTCTCCTGTCTTCTTGGGGAAGTGGCCTCGGAAGCTACTTCCAAAAGGACAGGCAATACTAATCTCCAAGACCGCTCTCTTTGGTGTCCGATTCCTCTTTGTATGGCCAAAGAGCCTTGTGCACCATCTGGCATGGTCAGTGTGCTCTGGGGTGGCTGGATCAATGGCTGGGTTCACTGTCAACACCGACTGGGTGCTATTCTTTAAACATCCCTCAGGTACTCTAAGCTGTCAGTTCTCAGTCACAGTTGTCCAGATAACCAGGTCAAAGGTGCCCCCTCTGCGTATTCTTTTCTCAGCCTGAATGACGCAGCCCAATGCAAGAGCTTCTCAGGGCAGCTCCCTGTCACTCGGGCCCTGTGCACCTGGCACAAAGGGCAGTGCTTTGAAGAAGAAATAGATTAAGGTATTGAGTTACAGTTTCTGTGGCCAGGCTCTAGCCCGAGCTGAATGTCCTTCCCCAAGAAGGGTGACTTGGCAGAGTGGTTCAGGCTTCACTCCCTCTTTTTACTTTCTTTCCTACTCTGAGGAAAGAGGGGGACAGTCGTTCCCTGTGACATGGGCACATTTCGGTAAAAGGCAACCGGGACAGCTGCTCTTGTACTTGGGCACATCGTCTTGTGTCAGAGCAAAGTGGAGATGGAGACGAGCGCGTGCGCGCGTGTGTAAGCTGTGTTAGCCCAGCCAGTACAGGGATGTCAACCCTGTTCCTTCTTTCGTTTCCTGGTTACTGAGTTCTTACTGTGTGCGGAGTGCAAGGCATTCTGTTTATTTCGTCTAGCCTTGCAGACAGTTCAGTTTCTAAGTGAGGACACAGGAACTCAGAGAAGTTGTGACCTGACCAAGGTCGCCTAACTAGGAAGGGGTACAACAGCAGAACTCTCTGCCTAACTCTGAAGCCAGGGTCTATTCCATGCAGCTTCTTTTTGCTCCATCCCCCACCTGAGGGAGGTGGGGGTGAGGGTGGGGGTAAGAGTATAGAAGGGCATGCAAGTGGACTCTAATGTGACCCATAAAATTGTAGTTTAGTACATGAAAGACGCCATTTAAGATTACTTATTCAATGTGTAAGATGTTTCGTCTGCATGTATGTCTGTGCACTATGCGCATGCCTGGCACCTACAGAGGCCAGAAGAGGGTGTCAGATCTCTGGGACTGGAGTTACAGACAGCTGTGAGCTGCCATGTGGGTGCTGTGAATCAAATCGAGGACTTCTGGAAGGAACAGCAGCAGCCAGTGCTCTTAACCGCTGAGCCATGTCTCCAGCCCATGAACAGATGTTTCTATACAAAAGTGGGGGTATACCAGTATGGAGATGGTGGTAACAGCTGGGGGAAGCAGAAAGATAAAACACTTGGGAGATGCTGATGCATATTCTTTCCTTTTCTGTCTTTTCTTCCTCACATCTCCCTTCCTTCCTTCCCTTCTTTTCTCTCTCCCGCTTCATTTCTTTTATTTGAAACAGGACCTTACCTTGTAGCCCAGGCTAACCTCGAACTCTTGCATTTCCTGCCTTAACCTCTCAAGGCCTGTACTGCAGTGCTTGGCTATTTATTTGGCATAGTGGAGTGGGGGAAGTAGAAATGAAAATCTTCAGCATTCAAAACCACAGTGAGATATCAGACTGAGTAGGGTGGTTGTCATCATAAAACCAAAAAAGGAAAACCAAGGACAATGAGAAGGTGTTCCGCGGAGTATGTTGGAGAAATGGGAAGACTCACATAATGCGGTGGGAATGTAAATCAATGCAGTCACAACTGAATGGAGCACCTCCCCCCAAGTTAAAACTAGAATTAGCGTAGTAGGTAGCTGTTGTGCTCCTGGGCATGCACCTCAACACAGACAAGCAGATCTGCACAGCTTTGTTTATCACCATTGCCCAAAGGTAGAGATAACTCTCCACTTATCTGAGGGAGGAGCTGATGAGGAAGTGGTACATACGCACAGTAGAACTCATCCTTTAAAAGCAAAGAGGGGCTGGGGAGAAGGCACAGTGGATGAAACGCTTTCTGCACAAGCATGAGGCCTGGAGTTTGGATCCCCAGAGGTGGGTGTAGTTACATGCCTAAGGCAAGATGGAAGGTCCATAGGATCATTTCAGGGATTTTGAGATGGTCTTCTAGCCTCTGCGCTTGCAAAAACCACACACACACACACACACACACACACACACACACACACACACACACACTCATACACACACACAGCATACACATAACATTTTTTTAAAAAAAAGGAAGGAAAGAAATTCTGACATGGCCTCTACTATGGTAAACCTTGAGGATACTTAACTGCACAAATCAAAATAAGGAGGGTTCACTCATATGAGGTGTAGAGACAGAATGCTGGTTGCCAGGGGCCGGAGGGATGAGAGAATGGAGAGTTCCGTGGGTGTGGTTTCAGTGGAGAATGCTGGGAAAGTTCTGTAGATGGACCGTAAGACTGTTGCACAATGGGAGTGTGTGCAATGTCCAAGGAACCGCACACTTCCAAATGACTGAAATGGTGCGTGCTATATATATCTTACTACCGTGAAAACAAAACCTTGATGTTCAGTGAGGGAGAGCCAGAACAGCATTATCGACGGTCCCTCCACATCCCCATCGTGTCTGGAGACAGTAGACCTAGAACCAGGGCAGACATCACTTACCCTTGGGCCTCTCAGTAGGCAGCTTCCCTGTCTCAGGTGGCCTGGCAGCCGAGTCAAATTGACTTTCTCTGTTCTTCCTGCTATGGTTGGACCAAGCGCTGGACACTTTCAGGGTGGGAGGAAGGTCATCTGGAAACAAAAGCAGTCCTTCAAGGGTCCATTTGGATTGAGCTCCTCCCTTCCTGGTAGCCGGAGGGTGACTCCAGCCAGCCTCCTGGGTATAGTAATAGCCCTGTCAGCCAAGGCAAATTGGGCCGGACCTCAGAATCCCAAATTAGTCCCTGGCCCTTCGATAGGGCAACTTTGGTTTAAAGCTTAAGTGACACCTTGACAGTCATCCTGACTTGAGGGGAGGCCTCGGGCTGACTCTCATAGGATGCTCTTTCTTCCCAGGAATGCGGCCGTGTGTACAGTGTGGCGTCTGCAAACAGCCAGCCCTACAACTGCAATTAGGGCCTTTCAATGGAGGTGTTAGCCACACTCCAAAGTCTCACTGCTCTCACCCATGACATCCATAATGGGATGGAAGTTCCATTCCGGGACTGACAGCTTCAATTGGAATTTGGTACAATCTTATATTTATTTACAGGTTTGTGGAGTCCGGGGATGGGGGTGACGAAAATCCCCCCTCTCTCTCCTCTCATCAGGCCTGGGCCCCCAGCTCCCAAGGATAAAAATGAAGGTTGGGATTACATTTCTAGGGAAGCAAGGCTATATTTAAATATGCTTTGGAAAGTGTGGCTGCATGTCTGAAGCCAGGGAGACAGCTTCATCCAGCCTGGCCTGTGACATTCCTAAGAATCATATTGAGACGTTGTGTTAATTGGTTCCAATTTATCAGTTCCAATTTCTCCTGTACCAGGGCCAGGCTGAGGGCTCCATGCTTTCTGAGCTAAGCCACAGGCTGAATTTTATTCTAGGAGTCAAAGATGCCACAGCTTTATCTCTATACCTTCCTGTCACCAACGATGGTGGCTTTTAATTACTTCTTGAATGCCTCCCTTTTTTGTTAACTGAAGCCTACCGAAATCATGACTCCATTAGGTGCCTCTTGGTAGAACTTTCTTGATAACTTGAGTTCATCGTATTTGCACAAAAGCAGTGGCTTTTTGCCATGTTAAGCGAGCCAGGGGAGCCGGAGGTGGGGGTGGGGCTGGGGCTGGGTGGTGGATTTATTTGTAATTACAGTAGAGGCCTTGCTCTCATCCCCAGCATTCTGCCCATTCACAGGCTCCGGACAGGGCTGGCGCCAAGATCTCCAAGTTGCCCTGTGTTTATGTCATTGAGACGAGGACAATATTTCAGTGTGGAGCCAAGCCACAGGGATCCACTCTATAAAACCCTCACTAAAAATAGATGCTCCAACCCCTGCCCAGCCCCCCTCCCCGCCTCTGAGACTCCCCCACGCCTGCCCCCAGCACTAGCAGCACCCAGCTTCAATTCTCAGGGAGACAACCGTGCCAAATCAGCAGAGCCGGCAGCTCTGGGGGCCCAGGGAGCTCCTGTCTTCCTGAGGAGTTTTAACCCAGAATAAAAGGTGTCAATTAGCAGCTGACAGGGCAATTAAAGTGAAATGGTAAGACTGAGGAGTCCTGGAAGAAGGAAGGAAAGGAGAGAGAGAGAGAGAGAGAGAGAGAGAGAGAGAGAGAGAGAGAGAGAGATTTCAAATGTATTCTTGGTGACAGCTGCATTTTTGAGGAGGGCTAGTCTCTACAACTGGCTGTTTGGATTTATTTTTCACTTCTGAAGTGCTATTTCCAGTGAACACTGATACTCTCACTTTATTACACTTTTCATATTAGAACTGAGCTGCCTGGGAAAATTCAAACAACCCGGGAGCACAAGGCTGCCGTCTTCCCAGGCCCTCCAGACTGGCTGGCTTCCACTCTGTCCATTTCTGTGTCTGCTAAGTTAGGTGCAGCCCAGGACTGTGAGGGTAGGTGTGCAAGGAGCAAGAGTAGAGCTGTGACAAGCAGAGATCGAGTGTGAGGCTCCCAGAGCCCAGGGCTGACCACTTGGTCTTTTGACATCTCTTGGGTCTATGTTTAGCCCAGGCAGGACCTCAAGCCAGGTTACCGAAGTCTTGGAAAACAAAATTTGGGGAGTGTATTCCTAGGTGATGCTCCATATTGACAGGCTTTGGGTTGGGACCTGGGAGGGTCTGAGACTCTTATGCTGGAATTGGTAGCACAAAGTTCCTTTTGTTATCTCCTGTTCTCTCTCCCCACCCCCTTCTCTGATCTTGTTTGTTTGAGACTGGATCTAGCCACATAGCCTCAGCTAGCTGGAGTTTCTGATTTTCCTGCTTTGACCTTTTGAGTGCTGAGATTACAGGTGTTGTCACCACGCCTGCTCATCTGGTTTTGGGTTCCTTCTAACATCTCCGTTTGGAGGGGTGGATTTAGGAAAGCCCAGTGCTGCCGGGTGGTGGTGGTGTGTACACCTTTAATCCCAGCATTTAGAAGATAGAGGTAGACAGAGCTCCGAGGCCAGCCTGGTCTACAGAACAAGTTTCAGAGCCACACAGAGAAACCCTGTTTCTAAAAACAAATGAGAGAGAGAGAGAGAGAGAGAGAGAGAGAGAGAGAGAGAGAGAGAGAGAGAACCCAGGGCTGAGCAGGATTCAGGAGAGGAATGGAATATTAATAGAGGGAGAAAAAGCTGGGGAAGCCATAGCTCCATCGGCATCCTTACTTCCCAGCATCCCATCCCAATCCACCCCAGCCCAAGGAGGAAGGCAGCCACTGAGGGCGCTTCCTTGGACTCAGCTTTTAGAGTCCCACTCTGTGACTTCAGGTGTTTTCTTTTATCCAGCTGGCCACGCCTAGGCTGCTAGTCCTGTGTTGGGAGTTCTCAGGCAAGGGTGTACAGTAGGTCCTGTTACCAAGCCTAAGTCATGTAGGTAGAAACCGAGGCCAAGACAGTTTCAGTCTCTTCCCAAGATGAGTGGTCAGGCTGGGTCTGGAGTGAGGTCTAATTGTAAAGTCTGGGGTCTTGATGCTCGAACTGTGTACTTCTAGGGAGGATGTCAACCATCAGGACACACATCAGCTTGGGATCAGTGTACACTTGGATGCAGCTGAGCTTAGACGTCCTCAGCAAAGGGGACTTGGTCGTCCTCAGATCCTGCTGCTGTCATAAGAACCAAGTTCACCACGCTGAGGGCCAGCACTTCTGAGTTGAAGGGCCCTTTCCAGCAAGGCTCAGTACAGGGTTTCTCAGGCAGGCCTTAGAAAGCCTAGGTTTCTGAGAACCTATTCTTAGGAGCATAATGAGATTAAGATCTTATGGACAATTTGGCTCAACCTGCCACTGTGACATTTCCGCAAGGTGAGAGGTCAAAGGTCACATAGTCAGTTAGGCCGAGGAAGTCTGCCTGGGACTTTTTTTTTGCAAACGGTGGCCTATAGATCTACTTGCATGGTTTGACTGTAGCATCATTATTAAGGGCAAGGGTTGATTCTAGGGGCTGTAGTAGTAGCTGTACAGTTAAGGGTATATGTAAAAGTCATCTGGGGTGCCTGAAATAGGAAAAGCTTCCAGGTGCTAATGCCTGAACAGGGCTCCTTCCTCTTAGGGATGTGCTCCTTCAGCCACAGTTCAACCAGTCTCCTAATCTCAGCTGCTCTAAATCAAGCAAACGGACCTTTCCTTGTAGACCCAGGGCTCTTTCCACCCATATATCCACCCAGTAATGTTAGATGGAGCTCTTGATAGAGGCCAGGCACCATGTGGAGATAGAATGTACCCCATCAGTTCATGTGTTTGGATGCTTGGGTCCTGACTATCCGTGCTGTGTGTGGAGGCTGTGGAAACACTGGAAAGAGGGACCAGTGGAGGTGGGTTGCTGGGGGTGGGGGCAGACCCCTTGAGGGTTTAATCCTGCCCTGCTTCTGGCCCACGGCTTTTCTGTTTTCTGCTCTGTGGAGATGTAAGGAGTTCCAGGTGACTGTTATGAATTCTGTCATGCTTTTCCTACAACTACAAACTGTCCACTCTCAAACTGTGAGCCAACTAAGTCCTTCATCCCTTAACTTGCTTCTGTCAGAGACCAGCCGAGGAAAGCAACTAAGACTTTGTTCCTGGTTCTAAACAGAGCAGGTGAACTGCCCACTTATCTCCCCACAGCTCTGCTTGATAACCCATTGATATGCTATCCTTTAGAAATGTTTTTTATTGTTTATTTTCATATCATGTGTATGAGTATTTTGCTGGCATGCATGTGGGCCACTGGTGTGCCTCAGGTCTGTGGAGGCCAGATGAACCTATTGGATTTCTCAGAATTGGAGTTACAGGTGGTTATAAACTGCCATGTGTGTGCTGGGAATCGAACTGAATCCTCTGAAAGAATAGTCAGGACTCTTTTAACAGATGAGCCACCTGAATAGCCCAGATATGCCATTCTTTTATTATATATAATAGCATAGAATACGGATTTGGTCTGATTAGGAGGATTAGAAAGAAAGAGGCCTAGATTGCCTTTCCAACTTCTTGTTGGTTTTTAAAAATTTAGTCTCTTCTATTATGCATAAGTGTATATTTCTTAGCTTTTAAAGTTTGATAGCTTAAAAATGATAGCATATAGCCAGGCAGTGGTGGTGCATGCCTTTAATCCCAGCACTCGGGAGGCAAAGGCAGGCGGATCTCTGTGAGTTCGAGGCCAGCCTGGTTTACAGAGCAAGATCCAGGACAGGCTACACAGAAAACTACACAGAAAAACCCTGTCTTGAAAAAAACAAAACAAAACAAAACAAACAAACAAACAAATAAAAAGATAGCCTAGGGCAGTATTAAAACATAAAGCAGTAAATATGAAAGCCGGAATGTCTTCCTCATCTCTCCCTAGAGTAGCCAGGGTTCATGGTTAGGTGTTGTATGTTTCTTCCCCTGTGGTATGTGTATGTGGTTGTCATATAACGTGTAACATATTAACGAGTACTCAGGGCAGGGCTCTCCCTTGAGGGCACAGGGCTGGGTGGCTTTGCGGCTGTGTCTGCATCAGTGGCATTTTTCATATGCCTCTTGAGATCATTACAGAGATTTCAAAATTGAATTTTAATATTTTCCCCAAAAGAAGATTCAAGGGTGGTACCCCTTTTTGTTGACTGTAGACTCTTCCATAACGTGGTAGCCTCACCATTTTTTAAAAAAAGTATCTTACTGATACTAAGCATTTTGATTCTCTTCTACTTTTTAAAGATTTATTTATTTTGTGTATGTGAGCGCTTGCCTGTTGTGGGATATGTGCACACTATGCGAAGATGTGTTGCTGTGATTGGTGTAATAAAAAGCTGAATGGCTAATAGCCAGGCAGGAGGTACAGGCGGGACTTCCGGGCAGAGAGAGAGAAACTGGGAGGAAGAATCTAGGTGCTTGACTTTGACAGCAGACTTGGAGCAAATCAGATGTGCCGTACTAAGAAGAGGTAAGCGAGCTACATGATAGAACATAGGTTAAAAGAAACAGGTTAATTAAGCTATTAGAGCTAGTTGGGAAAAAGTCAAAGCTAAGGCCAAGCTTTCATAATTAATAGTAAGTTTCTGGATCATTATTTGTGGGCAGTTGAAAGATAGTCTGACAAAGCTTACTACATTTTGTTGCTAGAGTTTTCTGCCTTACCCACAGTCAGGACAAATCTTTGTCACCCGCCAGTCCCACAGCCGCTCAGACCCAACCAAGTAAACACAGACTTATATTGCTTACAAACTGTATGGCCGTGGCAGGCTTCTTGCTAACTGTTCTTATAGCTTAAATTAATCCATTTCCATAAATCTATACCTTGCCACGTGGCTGGTAGCTTACTGGCGTCTTCACATGCTGCTGGTCATGGCTGCGGCTGGCAGTGTCTTCCTCCCTCAGCCTTCCACTTCCCAGAATTCTCCTCTCTCCTTGTCCCACCTACTTCCTGCCTGGCCACTGGCCAATCAGTATTTTATTTGACATACAGACCATCCCACAGCAACATTTGCCTGCATTTTACTCCTGTGTGCGGTGCCCATGAAGGCCGGATCCCCTAGCACTACAGTTATAGTCACCCCCTAAATGTGGGTGTTGAGAACTGAACTCCTGTCTGCAGGTGTAGCAAAAATGCTTCTAACCACTGAGCAATCTTTCCAGCCCCCATTTTGTCTCTTTCTATTTCCCTCCTCATAAAGCTGTAGTGGGCCAACTTTGACATGTGTCTTCTGCTTGCAATTTATTTATTTGTTTTTATTTATTTAAAATAGAACCTCGGAAGTACTGTTGGAGCTGAGAGTATGTACATTGGTAATTTTCTTACCACCAATTTTCTTTTTAAGGTGTTCCAAATTGCACACCAACCGTAAGCACGGGTTTTACTTACTCTGTTAGAATGGGTAGTTTATTCTGTTTAAACTCCCTCCAGGAGATCAGCAGTGGATGGTGAGTGCTAGATCTGCCAGTCATGGGAAAGACAGGACCTCCCTGAGAATTCTAATTCCATTCACTTTCCTTTCTAATAGTCATTTCCAGTAGGAGCAGGGCTGACCCAATAAGGTTGCCCAATACAATTTTTTAACCCTTAATGAGGGGCTTCAAGGATCGATGAGGTGGTACAGTGGGTAAAGGTGCTTGCCGCCAAGGACGACTATCTGAGTTTGATTCCCGGGATCCATACGGTGGAAGGAAAAGGGAGAACCAACTCTGTCTAGTTCTCTGACTTCCACACACATGCTGAGGCATGTGTGCAAACATACAAAAACAAAATGTATTTTTAAAAAGAGGTGCTTAAAAAAAAAAAAGAGGTGCTTCAATAAAAGATGCACTGGCCTTTCATAGGTAGCCCACTTAAGGGCACAGAGGTCTGTACCGAGGAGGATGAACTGGAAGAATACTCTTCCCTGAGTATGGCCACTGTCCTCTGTGCCACCCTCGGTGGGTCACAAAGTACAAGTCCAAGAACCTCCGGTTTCTTACCTGCTGAACAGACTTGCATAATATAATCTTCAGACATTCTGGGCTTGCTATGGAAAGTAAAATGCTTCCCTGTCCCACGAGGCTAAGAAAGGGTTTTTGTAAAAGCTTTGTCTTCAGCTGGGTATTTTGGTTCATGCCTGTAAGCCTAGTCCATTAGAAGAGGAGGCAAAAGAAGCAGGTGTTCAAGGTTATCCTTGGCTACATATCAAGTTATTGAGTTTAAGGTTAGCTCGGGCTACAGGAAATGCTTTCTTCACTCATCCCCCGATACAACTCTTGTTATTGTTATCAAGACAGGGTCTCATATAAGCTGTGGAGATGGCCTCACACTGGCTACAGAGCTAAGGATGACCTCCTAGCGCGAACTCCCCCACCTCACTGCTAAGATTACGGATGTGCACCATCACACCTGGTTTATGGAATGCTGGGGATCGAACTCAGTGAGTTCGAGTCTGAGCTGGGTTTTCGATAAAGCTTTGAGAAGCATGCTGAGGAGTGCAGTACTAACAGGCACACTTCTGAAGGACTGTGCCGCAGCTGGGGGAGAAGGAGAATTCAGTGACAGTGTCCTGCAACCTTAGGGTCACTTCTGTATGTTAGAGGGAAGTTTATCGTGGTGTGTGTACCTGGTGCCCATGGAGGGTCAGAAGAGAGCCTTGAGTCCCATGAAACTGGAGTTACAGGTGCTGGGAGCTTCCATGTGCTGGTGGGAATCAAACCCTGGTCCTCTGCAAGAGCAGCCAGTACTCTTAACCACTGAGCCCCCTCTCTAGTCCCATGACAAGGCATTTTAGACGGCCATCTTTCATATTATTTTAGTGGACGGCATCAACAATCATCAGTTTGGCATGGGATGGCTTACAAGCCCTGGTAACTACTTTCTCTGATTCCATTCTTAGAAGACATAATGTAATTGTGTCTCCGAGAGGTGGTGTGGTCCCCCCAACACCCTATCACTCAAAGAGAGGAGCTACATTTCTGTACCAGGCCTAGTCCTCAAGCCTAAATCACCTTGCTTTCCTGCCTCTGCTCCTGTTACCGCCCCAGAGGCCCATGAATACTTGACAGTTTCTGGAGGAAATGAAAGCTATCACCTGAGCAGGTACAGAAGATCCATTTTCCTGCCGAGCTCCACCTGTGGCCCTTCCTTGGCGTTAGGACGCCTAGAGGGGGCTGGAAGGGTGGGTCCCTTAGGTTAACCATTCTCAAAAGAGTGAGGGCTGATCCTGGAGTGAGCCTCTCTTTTTGAAGTCTGTGGTGGGAGGTGATCTCATGGGGGAGCAGGTCTCCAGAGGAGAGTGAGGTTAAAGAAAGCCAGACTGGGAATGACCTCGCCACACTGGCCTCTCCCTTCTGACCTCCATCCATCACTCCTCTCTCTCCCAGTGTCTCCAGTCTCCCGGGGGATGGCTGTCTCCTCCTTTCTTTTCTCTTCAGCATCAGGGAAGATGACTCAAACGCAGCCTCAGGGCACCAAAGGCATCCACAAATTGGTCCCAATCCCAGCTAATGAGGAAGGCAAGAGAGGAGACTGGCAGGCTGGGTCCTGTGGCTTTGGGCTGCCAGAGGAGAGGAGGAGGCAGCCAGTTAGGCCCTCCTCTGACCCCACACAGCTCCGAGGCCCCAGGCCTAAGCCTCAGATCAGTTTTTCTAACTTGTCTTCGGTTCCAAACCAGTAAATAAACAGCTCTTGCTCCAACCGCCCCCCCCCCCCTTCTTCCCATGCACACACTTTCCCACGCATGCTCAGGCAGCACTGGTTGGGCTGGCACAGAGCTCCAGAGCATATCTCTTAGCAGCCAGAAGTTCTTACTTTCCACTCTACCTTATCTGCTCAGAGTTCTGGGCCCGAGGGCAAGGCTCTCAACCTCCCTAGGCTTCAGTGTTCTCATCTTTGATATTGATTCCTAAAGTTTAATAAGGTCCATTTGAAAGGGCTGTGAAGAGGAAGTGAGGTCACAAATGGAAATCGCAGGCCTATATTGTGGTACACACTCAAAATCCCAGCACTTGAGAGACGGAACCAGGAGGATCAGGAGTTCAAGGCCATCCTTGGCTACATAGGGAGTTTGAGGCCAGCCTGGGCTACTTGTCTCAAAAACCTAAACTAAACAAATAAACAAACTACTTGAAAACGAATGTTTAGCTGAGCAGAGTGGCCCATGCCTATAATCTCAGCATTTTGGGAGCTAATATTGGAGGATCACTGTGAGTTCCAGGCTGTCCTAAGCCACCTAGCAAGTTTCGGGTCAGCTGTGGCTGCAGAGTGAAATTCTGTCTTTCAAAAAAAAAAAAAAAAAAAAAAAAATGGATCCTCCTCCAAGACATGTGAATTGCCTGGAACCAAACCCTTCAGGAAGTGGTAGCTTTTATTATTTCAAACAATCTCCTCCCTCTAATTCCACCCCATCCAACACTCACACACACACACACACACACACACACACACACACACACACGTATGCTTAACGGAGTGGGCAACAATAACCACACAAACCCAAGACACATTTTCCAGTTCACTCCCATTCCATTAAAATTGATCCTTCTGTGGTGGCTTGTAGCGTGAGGACCCCGCCCTCCCGGAGCAAACTGCAGCATCAGCATCACTGAGGACAGGCTCCTGAGGTCACATGGGCTCAGCCCACTCCTTCAAGTGATGTGGGGGAGGGGAGGAGGGCAATACTAACCAAATAATGGCTCAAGGGTCTTCTGAAGTCTTTCAGGCTAATTCTCTCCTCTCCCCATCCCCACATAATCTCCTCTAATTTAAGGTGGTCTTCTCGGTTGATAAACCCGGCTAACTCCCCCCCCCCCCTTTTTTTTTCACGCCCGGCTTGAAGTCGGAAATTATATTGGTAAGTCTCACTGTGGATGTTATTAATGTGCTTAATGGGCACTCAAGGCAGTTTAAAGATCTTAGCCTTTGCACCGTGCCTTTATCCCACCCTGGGGGTAAATAATGGAGATGCTAACACAGTCTGTAAAGGGGAAGGAGCAGAGGAGGCCTGCCTGCTTCACAGGGGCAGGATGCTTTGATGGCCTGTCTGCAGGCAGGGGATGAAATCAGAGTTTCTATACCCCTTTCAAAAGACCAATTCTCCCAACACAATGCACATTTCCAAGTCGTTTTTAATTTGGCATGAAAATGTCTTCTTTAGCTTAGACTCGAGCCAGTAGAGTTAATGGAAAACACACATCTGGACAGCTGTGTTCTTCCAAGTGAGGAGGTGAGCAATGGGGAGGGGCCAGAAGTGTGGCGAGAGATTAAAGATAAATGTTCTCGAAGGGTCTCATCAACCTACTCAGACTGAACGCATCAAACTATGATTGTAAGTTCTCAGGGCTATCTGTGGCTCCCTTGCATGACCATGGGTTCTTTTCATTTTCCTCTTTGGATGTCAAGTATAAGGTGGTAGGGTACTTCCACCATCTGTGTCTCAGGGATCAAACTCTAGCTATTGGGCTTAAAGGCAAGTTTCTTTACCCTCCGAGTCAGCCCATCAGTCCCCAAGACAGTTAACTTTCCAGGGATCTGTAGTACTTGGTTTCAGGCTATGGGAAGCAATCTCTTTATACTCTCTACTGAGTCCAGATGATTTTTCTGCCTTGTCCCTCTTCTGTTGCAGATGTTCCTCATGCCTGACTTCTGACAGGAGTATGAGGACAGGGCATCTGGCAGAGGTCAGTAGAGTTGGCTTTGGACACACCCTGCCAAGCTTTCAAGATCATCCCCCCCCAGTCTGTTTTCACCCCCCCCCCTTTCTGGTCAGCTTCTTAGTGAACTCAATTTTAGCACGAGTTTGTATCTAAGACAAAGTCATAGTAGCTCTGGTAGACAAATGTGTGCCACTAGTGATCTTGCTGTGAATGCCAAGGGTCCCACTAGAGGGTTCTCTGTGTAAACTCACCCCGTCATTGCATTGGCCTCAAGTTTTAGTCATACTTTTATCCTGCTGTAGTTTGTATATTATTCTTTTTAATTGCTCTTTCAGGCTGACATGTGTAATCTGAGGAACCCTAGGGTCTCTGAATTCCTTGAGATTGTCTGTAAAAAATGTGTGTGCTATGGATTTCATCAAAGGGATCTCAAAGGCTAAAACTGGAGCGCTCATGTATCCAGATGTCCTTGAGACAGTTCCAGTTGACACCACCAGTTGCCTTGGTATCGTCAATAGCAACTCTTTGTATTCCTAAGGGTCTTGGGGGCTGGTGAGATGACTCAGCACATCAAGGCCATTGCCTCTAAGCCTGATGGCAGAGTTTGATCCCTGGGACCTACATCTCCTTCCAGAGAATCAGTTCCTGTAAGTTGTCCACTGATCTTCACGTATATGCTGAGCTATTCGAATGTCCATCCACATAAAAAATTATATATATATAATGCAATATATAATATAAATGTAATACTTATTAAAAGAGTCCTGGTGTGGGGTTGGTGATGCAGCTCAGTTAACAGAGTGCTAGCTTAGCGTACACAACGCTCTGGGTTTGACCCCTAAAATCACATAAACTGGTGTAGCAATCCATGTCTGAAGTTCTAGAACTTAAAAGGTGAAGGCATGAGGATCAGAAGCGGAAGGTTATTCTTAGATACACAAAGAATTCAAGGCCAGCGGGGCTGCTTGAGATCTTGTCTCACAGGAATGGGGGAGAGAATCGATCCCTCAACAGATAGATAGATAGATAGAAAGAGAGATAGACAGATAGATAGACAGACTGTTGGTATGGATGATAAATTAATTTCCATTATTTGTAGATTCCCTAGTTATGAGTTGGCCATTGCTAAGCTTATATGTGAGCCCCAGTGAACTCTGCGGCTACTCTCATGGCCATTCAAACTGTGGTGCAGCAAAGGATTGGCTTTCAATTGCTCATCAGGTGCATTTCGGCAGAAGTCAAGTCTGGTGATTCTCTGCTCTCTTGTCTCAGCTCTTGCACTGTAGACAGGCATCCTTTTCATGGTCTGTGCAGTACCTTTCTTTCTTTCTTTCTTTTTTTGCATTTGTGTCTTTGATGGTGGTTTTACTATTTGCAATGGACTCCACATGTAGTGCTGTCTAGAGTTCCCAATCATAAGCATGCTGTGACATGCTCACAGGGAAAATACACGTGTTAGATGAGTTTTGATGAGTTATGGTGCTGTTAACCATGAGTGCAACATTAATAAACTCACGAGTTAACAGCATAGTGAATAAGATGCCATCTACATGTATCGAAATATCACAATGTACCCCATAAATATATATAAGTATTATATATCACTGAAAAATACATAAGTGAAGAGGTTTATTATGGGAGTTGGCTCATGTACTTGTGGAGGTCAAGATGTCTTGTGATTTGATGTCTACAGACTGGAGATGGAAAAAACAAACAAACCAGTAGTGAGATTCAATGAATCTGAAGGCCAAGAGGGTTGATGACCTAGACTAAGGCATGCTGGGTGTTAGTTCAAGAGAGCAATCAAGTTCACCCTTCCTCAAGACTGTGTCCTGTTCTGGTCCTCAATGGAGTGGATGATTCCAGCCTGCAAAGTGATTGTGTTCATCGCTTAGGCTTTCAATTCAGTGGCTCCTGCCGATTGTGGGGATCATTTCAGGGTGTCTACATAGACATAGAAAGGATCACATGGCACTCTGTAAATAAGTCAGACATTTTCTGTTTGTTAGTTAAGCTTCAGTAAGACTGGAAAAAAAAGTAGAAGCAAACAACAAACAAAGTGCTAATCTTTTCTGGAAATCCCTTCTCTGACACACCCGGAGCTGACGTTTCACTGGAAACCTGGGTGTTTCTTAGCTTAGTGAAGTTGACAGATATAATTAAACATGAACAGTTCACTCTCTGTCACTGTGCCACTAAGACACAGCTCCTTAAACCATAATCTCTCATTACAGACAACAGGGTCATAGTCCCACCTGACATCTATCCTCATACCACAAAAAAAAGTAAAATAAAATTACCAATCCCTTCCCTAGAAGGGAGTGTAGTCCTTGAGTGACATTTACTTTTCTTCTAATATCCTATAACTTACACGCTATGCTATGAGATTAATAGTGTTCAAATACTGATGAAAAGTCATCACATGCTATGTTACATGGTAGAGGGATAAGAAAGGAAAGCAAACCAATGTTTGCATATGATGTATACACAAAAATGTATGAATAGGAAAATGAGAAAACCTGTGTAATGGTTAAAGTTCTCATTTCTGAAACTGGGCATGCTTTTGTAGTTGACATGTTTTCCTACTACTCAGCCTGTATTCCCTTTATGCTCAGCAAGCCCCTCAGGTAGACACAGTTTTAATTCACAAGGGTAACCCCAATCTTTATTTCTAAAGAGTATAGATGGGCTGATGTTTTCCATTGATTTTCTCCCCTATAGGGCACACAGATACAAAGATCTACCTGAAGGATTTTCTGTATTCCACAATTTTTTAAATCTCTATTGTGTAATAATAATGCATTTTCCTCTTGCTAGTCCCGGTGAACAACCCCAGGCAAAACACCATAACCACCCCTTGCCCACCTCTTTTTCCTTCCTTCCTTCCTTCCTTCCTTCCTTCCTTCCTTCCTTCCTTCCTTTCTTTCTTTCTTCCTTTTTCTTTTCTCCCTGTTGACTGGCAGGCATGAGGAACCCAAACTGTCTGGGTGGTGGCAGTCTTAACTTCTAGGTCAACAGAACCGAGATTGTGTCTCTGGTGGGAACATTCCTTTCTCTGCGCTAAGCTCTTGAAGCTCGTGTAATGGAGGAATGCAAAGCCAACGTTTCGACCTTGTGTTACTAGGAGCAGTGATGTGTGGAGCGGTCTTTGTTCCCACCCCTCAGTGGTTGGACTCATGTGTTATAGTTTTGATCTGAAGTGTCTCCTGAAGGCGTGTGTGTTGAAGGCTTGGTTGTCAGCCTGTGACAACCACTGACAGGGATTGGAACATTTAGGAGGTAGGGCCTTGTGGAAGTGTGTGTGTGTGTGTGTGTGTGTGTGTGTGTGTGTGTGTGTGTGTGTGCATGTATGAAGCCTGAGATGGACACCAGCTGACTTTCTCTATTGCTTTCCACCTTACTTTTCTGAGACAGGGATATGAGCCCAGATCTGGCTATTTTGGTTAAACTGGTTGGTTAGTCAGCCCTAAGAATCTTCCTGTGTCCATCTCCCCTGAGTGCTAGGGTTACAGGGATATACCACCACACATGGCTTTTATGTTAGTTCAGGAGAATCCAAACTCAGGCACTGAACTGTCTCCCCAGCCTTTATTTCCTATTTTCTAATGCACGAATGTTTTAACAATAAGTCTAGAATAGTTTCTACTTGTTCACTAGGTCTAGTCAGTAGGATGTCCTCAATGTAAGGGACTAGGGTGATATCTTATACTAGGGAAAGGATATCAAAATCACTGAGAACTAAATCTTAGCACAGGTCTGCTGGACTGATTCACCCCTGAGGCTCAAACAGTGAAGGCATATTGCTTGCCCTTGCCAGCTGAAATCAATCAGTAGACTTTATGAACAGGAATGGATTAAAATGTGTTTGCCAGATTCCCAGCTGCATGCAAGGTCCTATGCGGTGTGTTAATTTGCTCAATTTATAATACCACATCTGAAACACCAGGAGCAATTGGAGCCACCGCTTGACTACGTTTACAGCAATCCACTGCCATTTTCTCAGACCCGTCTGTCTTCTTCATAAGCTGTGTAAGTGTTGAATGAGAATGTGATGGAAATCAGCAGCTGGACTCTTCCAAGCCCTTGGTAGTGGTACTAATGCCTGCCATTCTTCTGGAAGGTAAAATTGCTTTTGATGGACCATTTTCTTAAGCAGAGGCAGTTTTAATGGCCTCCATTGGCCCTTCCTACCTTAATAGCCCTCATCTATCACAGGTCATGGAATGAATTTAGAGATTCTGTTGGCAGCTAAGTGTGACTATTTCTTTCTTTTTCTTTCTTAAAAAGATTTATTTATTTTTTTATGTGCATCAGTGTTTTGCCTGCGTGTGTGTGGGTACCAGATCCTCTGGAACTGGAGTGACAGACAGTCATAAGCTGCCGTGTGGGTGCTGGGGATTGAACCAGGGACCTCTAAGGAGGAGCTCTAAGGAGGAGCAGTCAGTGCTCTTAACCACTGAGCCATCTCTCCAGCTCAAGTGTGATGATTTCAATTATGCTTTTCAGAACCTGGGAAACAACCACAGGGAGGGCTTGGGTACTTCCTGAGCTCATGGTAACATGGATCTGTAAATCTCCACTGACCCCCTTTGTAGCAGGAATCTCAAAGAGTCTTATTAATAAAATCAAACCTGAGCCAGGTATTGGGGTCAACTAGAAGATCAGAGATCCAGAAAAAGCCACAGCTACCTCACCTCGCCGGATCCTCAGCTGGTCTTGTTTCCCCAGACTGGAGGCCTCTGAGTCCTCATCCAGAATGGGTCTCAGCTGAACTGTGTTGCTCGAAAGTCTGAAAGCTTAACCAGCCAAAATGCTTCTAATTTCTGATCCTCACGCCTTATATACCGTTCTGCTTTCTACTACCACTCCCTGGGATTAAAGGCGTGTGTCACCATGCCTGGCCGTTTCCAATGTGGCCTTGAACTCACAGAGATCCAGAGGGATTTCTACCTCTGGAGTGTTAGGATTATAGGTGTGAGTGCCGCCATTTTCTAGCCTTTGTATCTGTCTCTGACCCCAGGTAAGTTTATTAGGGTGCACAATATTTTGGTGAACGCAGTACCACCACACCCCTTCATTCCATAAGCCCCAGCTCTGACTGGGGGGTTACAGTGATGTTTTTAGCTTTCTGGACTGGGTGTCAGTTTAGAGCCAGTGTTTAGTATTTCTCTCATAGGTCTGCTTATTTTCTTGATCTCAATGCATGATTGCCTTGATGAAAAGACACAGGCACCTTGGTTAAGGACTAGGAGGAAAATTAATAAAATAAAATTTCAATACTATACCAGGGTCCTTTTTTTTTTTTTTTTTCCTAAGTGTATACTGGTTCAAGTTTGGAAATTGAAGGGTGATGATGTTCTGAATTTTCCTTTTGTTTTTTTTGTTAAGACAGGGTCTCATGTAGTCCAAGCCAGACTCAAACTTGCCATGTAGCTGAAGTTAGCCTTGAATTATTCCTGCCTTTACCTCCCAAATGCTGGGAGTACAGGTGGGTACCTCCACACCTAGCTTGAATTTTTATGTGATAAGTTAGGCTTGACTTAGAACTTCTCTGTACACAGAACTAATGGGAATACAATGAGCTTCTAGAAGTATTGGGATTAACCAGGTCACACAGTAGGTCTGCAGGAGCCACCCTCTTTGGATTGCCACTTAGATTCTGTTGTCTATTAAAGTAATATCTTGCCTTCAGCAGAGGGCTTACACCACTTGACCTCTGCCACACTGAGATCTGCCTACTCCAAATGTAGTCAGATTTTTTTCAACTGAATGGCTACAGTTCCCACTGTAAGTTCCTCTGGCAGAGAAGGACAGTCCCAGAGCTCTTGAAGGATGCTGCATTTCCTTTCACAAATGTACTTCTTCAAGCATTGGTGAAAGATCTTCTGAATCTTCCTAGTGTGTAAGTATATCTTAAATGACAAATCTGCTCTGAGTCTAACCTCCCTAACCTTCAAATCTTTTCTTCTAGATTAAACAAAGGGGTGGGAGCTAAACATTTCATGTTTAGTCATGGTGGCCCCATCTTTTGATCTAGGGTTCAGCCTGCCAGACAATCAAGCTATGAGAACCCTCTGTAACTTCCTGAGATGGACATCATATGCATACTCTTGGCTTAGTATATCCATAGTAATAAATTAATAAATTCAACCTGATCCAACTTTATATTCCCTTCACAATTATCACACATGTTTAACATTCTGCACTGGTTTGAATGAGAATGCCCCCCATAGGCTCGAATATTTGAATGTTTGGTTTCCAGTTGGTGGACTGCTTAGGAAGGATTAGGAGGTGTGGCCTTGTGGGAGGAGGTGTGGCACTGGGGATGGGCTTTGAGTTTCCAAAACCTAAGCCTGGCCCAGTTTCGCTCTTTCTCTGCTGTGTGCTTGGGGCTCAGATGTAAGATCTCAGCTACTACTATTCCAGCTCCAACTACTAATACTCCTCCTGCCTGCTTGCCACTGTGCTTCCTGTTATGATGATGACGGACCTTCTGAAACTGTAAGCAAGTCCCCAATTAAATGCTTTCTTTTATAAGTTGCCATGGTCATGGTGTCTCTTCACAGCAACAGAACAGTAACTAGACACACTCACTCTTGAACATTCTCCCCAAGTTTCTACTTTATAAATTAGAAAACTCAGGACCAGGAAGGTAGCTCAGTTGGTAGAATGCTTGCCTAGCATGTATGAGGCCCTGGGTTACATCCCTAGCACCATGTAAACCAGGTATGGTGCATGCCTTTAATCCCAGATCTTAGGACATGAAGGCAGAAGGATCAGAGACTCAAGGGCATCGTTGGCTATGTATTAGGTTAGAGACTAGCCTGGGATATATTCAAAGATCTTTTAATATGTTTCAGAAAGAAAAGTTTAGAAAACTGAAATAGTTCTTTTGGAGTGGAGTTTCCCTTATGGGCCACAATTTGTGAGACTTGAGTGGAATTATAGGACCGGAAAAAAAAAAAAAAAAAAAAAAAAAGAAGGCTGGAAGAGAAGGGAGGCTGAAGAGAGTCAGCATTGTCTTGCCTGGTAGCTAGTCCAGAGGAGGCCATGACAGGAAAGCAGAGTTAATGCCTCAGATAGAGGTGGATAGAAAAGCTGACGGCACCAGGAGCAGAGGGAACTACCCATATAGACGAAGAAGACCCATCAGAATTTAGGAGCCAAGTGCCCCCAGCCACCCTCTTCAGGGTCTCTCCAAGCTTGAGTCTCTTCTTTCCCTGAGTGTCCTTAACAACAGATGCTGTTCCAAGGCTGGAAGCCTGGGTGTTCAGGTGCAACGTAACTGCTGGTCTGGCAGGCTGGTGAAAGACAAGGCTTTCTCTCAGGGCATACCTAACACCTTGAAGTCATTTGTACAGTATTCCAAATGCCTGGAATTGGAATCCCTAAGTTCATGTGTTTCTTTTACCCCTTTGTCCAATAATGTTAAGAGACCAGTCAGTATGTTATATTTCTTAGTTGTCTGAAACATGTTGAAATGATCATAATATAGAGTCATTTAGAGCAGTGGTTCTCAAACTGTAAGTCATGACCCCTTTGGCAAACCTCTGTCTCCAAAAATATTTACATTATGATTCGTAACAGTAGCAAAATTACAGTTATGAAGTAGCAACGAAAATAATTTTATGGTTGGGGGTCACCACAACATGAGGAACTGTGTTAAAGGGTTGCAGTATTAGGAAGGTTGAGAACCACTGATTTAGAGCCTTGCTTCTTATGAATGGCTGATGGGAACTATTAGGAACATCTGGAGTAATACTTCTTTGTAACTACAAGCAGTTCTGCCCATGGATCATCAGTGATCGCTTCACTATTGGCAATAAGGCATTAACTATGATCATATATTGGAGAGGCAATTCCAGGAACCCCAGGATCCATTTGGAAAATGTAAATGGTTCTGCATACCAAATCTTATATTAGTCAAGGTATTCCTGAGAAACAGAATCAATAGGGAATATATATTTGTGTGTACTATGACTTGGCCTGTGTAGTTACAGAGACCAAGAAGTCCTGCAACTTACCATCTGCAAGATGCAGAATGTAGAAAAATGATGGTGTAATTCAGCCTGAGTCCAAAGGCTCAAGAACTAGGGAGTGCATGATGACATGAGTCTCAGTCTGGAAGTTTGTGAGTCCGAAGTGCTTGGGACCAAGGCCAGAGAAGATGGATATCTCAGCTCAAGCAGAGAGTGCAAATTTGACCTTTCTCTGCCTTTTTTTTTAATGGGCAGGGTGTATATTTATGTCCTTAATGAACTGGATGATGTCCACCCACAATCATTAAGGCAGTGCTTGTTACTTAGTCTACTAATTCAAATGTTAGTCTTTTCCAGAAAAAGTGGTACAGTTATTGTGGTGGTATTGTGTTCCCCAAAATATTGTGTACTCTAATAAATTTATCTGGGGTCAGAGAAAAGACAGCCACTAGATACAAAGGCTAGAAAATGGTGGCACTCACTCCTTTAATCCTAGCATTCCAGAGATAGAAATCCCTCTGGATCTCTGTGAGTTCAAGGCCACATTGGAAATAGCCAAGCATGGTGACACATGCCTTTAATCCCAGAAAGCCAGCCTTTAATCCCAGGGAGTGGTGGTAGAAAACAGAAAGATATATAAGGCGTGAGGACCAGAAACTAGAAGATTTTGGCTAGTTAAGCATTCAGGCTTTAGAGCAGTAACTCAGCTGAGACCCATTCCGGATGAGGACTCAGAAGCTTCCAGTCTGAGGAAACAGGACCAGCTGAGGAATTGGCAAGGTGAGATAGCTGTGTCTTGTTCTGTCTCTCTGATCTACCAGCATTGACCCCAATAACTGGCCTCGGGTTTGATTTTATTAATAAGAACTTTTAAGATTCATGCTACAAGTTATACCTAGAAAAGGTGATTTGCCAGACTATATGGGCATTTTCTGGCTTAGTCAGATTGACTTACAGATTCGCCTGTATTGGTTTCTTTAAACAGAAACATCAGGTCCATTGTGGTTGGATGGGATGATGGAAATGTGGCAAAACCAGACACTGTGCTTGGCATCTCAGTAGCTGTAATCTTGAGCTCTTACTTTCCCTGGGCAGCTACCAGTTCTCTGTTCAGCAGGAGAAGGATATAACTGGGGTCCTTCCTCATGTGCCCAAGTTGAGGTGTCCGTTTTGGGGGAGTAAGCTCTAGGTGGCAGTGGAGACCGGCCATGGACTGTCGTTGCCGGTACCATCTTGTATCTGGACTAGGCTGACCTCTCTGTTGAGTCCTCTTGGGATCCTCCCGATGGAGGCCTTCCTTTCTTCTCCATTACTTGCCTTCCTTCATGGAGCCCCTTCAAATTGGAGAAGTCCTCAGCCTTGAGGAACCCAACACCCAGGCCTCTGGAGGAAGACAATAGGGCCAAACATCAGTCAGTGACTTTGATGAACTCTGGGTCCCAGCAACCTAGAAAGATTGTCACTTCGACTGCCCTCCCCACCCCCAATTGTATACAACCTCCATCCAGCAAACAAAATCAATCACTTGCAACAACAGGCAATGATGTACCTACCCTTTCGGGTACCCTCCCCTTCTTCTTTATAAAGAAAAGTCCTAGGAGCAGGGGGCAGGATGCCTTTTGAGCCCTGTGTTTTTGCTGGAGCCCATTCCCACCGGTAGAGGGTAGGTAGCCCACGGTTTTACTTTCACCATTAGCAAAGCTACGGTTTTATTGCTGTTGCTCCATTTCTTACTCAGACACAAAGGACATGGACATTGTGCCACAGGGGAACACCAAGTTCCTCTCTGGTAGCACCACCACTGGGGGAGCACCTGGTGCTGTTCTACAGGTACCCCTGAAGTCCTCATGGGAAATATGGGAATGTGCCAATAAGAAGAGCCAGAAAGACAGAGCAATTGGGGATCCCCATACTAAGTGCCAAAGGGAGTTGGGCATTGGACCATGCACTTCAGTGAATTCCCCATTTCTAATGACGGACGGATGGACGGACGGCTTTGCCAGTTAGATACTATTTCTGTTGAGGAACAGTTGTGGAGCCAGGTGTAATAACACACACTGGAAATTTCAGCACTCGGAGGGGGAAGCAGGAGGATTAAGTGTCTCAACAAAGGCCAGCCTGGGCTCCATGAGACGTTATCTTAAAAACCCAAACCAAACCACAACCATGGCACAATGACAATACATGACGTTGAGGCAGGGGAGAGGACTCACTGGGCAAGAACGCTGCTGCCTGAGCAGGAGGTCCTGACTTCCCATTCCCGGCATCCTGCCCCTTCCCCCATGTTCCGTGAGGGACCCCGCCTCAAGGGAATAATGCCAAGAATGATAGAGCAGGACACCACCCCATTGTCTTCTGGTCTCACTATAGATGTGCATCTCCATACACGTGTGCACATGTACAAACACACACACATACCCACACCCCACTTAAAAAAGTAAAATAAAACAAAATAATCAAAAGACATGGACACTGAAGCGGAGAGAGGTCAGACTTTTGTCAATGGTCACTCTGTAAGTCAACAGTTGTGGGAAAAAATTCAGCATTTTCTCACTCCATAGTGTATCATTTTTACCTCTCTGCAGCCATTGCAAATAAAAGTTGTTTTGGGGTGGTGGGAGTGTGTGTGTGTGTGTGTGTGTGTGTGTGTGTGTGTGTCCGTGTGTCTCATGTGCTCTGATTCCCCAGGGAATTTTGAGAAGCAAAACAGATCTTGTAGCAACAGGGAAATTCTAGGAGGCCAGGGTTCCAGTGGCCTCTCTGCAGAGCGTTACAGAAGCAATAGTGGACCTCCAAATGAGTTGTTTCCCCTGCTGGCCCCGACTGGCCTGCAGGCCGCGGAGTGCGGCAGGCCATCCTCTTAGCCCTCCTGGCTCTTTACTGCTTTCGAACCCTCTCTGCAGAACAGGAGCACAGTTGCAACACTCTTTTGCTTGGCCTCAGGACAACTTTTCCACTGTCACCGCCCTGTAGCCTCAGCTGGCACAGAAATTCCAAAATAAATGAACGTGTTGTAAATCGGGAGAAAATATTGTGTCCTTGTGGGGTTGATGTTGATTGCAGCTCAGAGGCGCAGGCGGCCATGACCACAGCTCAGCCTGCATATTTCTTTACCCAAACACGCAGAGGGCCTGCCCAGGCCAGGATTTCTGCAGACGTCTCCATTCAGGCTTCTTAAAGGTGTGCGGGAGCTGACAAAGTGCCGTTGATCAGAAGCCCCCAGGCAGGCCAGGGGCCCGGGGTGTCAGAGCCAGGCTAAGACAAGACGCATCAGTCTTCACCGAGTGAAGCGTCTGGGCGCTGAGGCCTGACGATAACACTTTGGCAAGAGGTAGCCCTGGAGCGGCACGCCGCTGGCCTCAGGACTGGCCCTCAGGCCCCGGTTTAATTGAGGCTGGCATGATCCAGCCAAAGCCCAATGAAGAGAGGCTTCAGGGAGGGGTGGGGCCCGGGCTGGCTTGTCAAAGAACCTGGCTGGAGGCTCTGAGGGGCTTGAGAGTTTGACCACCCAGCGTCATGTTGGTAGGGGGCATGAATAAGAAAAAACAATTTATTTTTAAATTAGAAATTATTTTTCTAAAATTAAAAAAATTATTTAGACAGGGTTTTTGTTCTCTAGCTCAGGTTGTCCTTGAACTCACAGTTTTTTCCAGGTCCCAAGCACTGGCATTACAGCCTTGTGACAATTATGTTTCACCAAAATATCCTTTGAAGTACCGGGAGCCGGAGGGAGAGGAAGGGAGATATTGGTTTGTCACAAGGCGGTCCCTGTTCCTCCAGCTTGAGTACCGGACCTGACTTTTCTAGTCAGCACGCAGATGCCAGTGCCGGCTACCTTCCCAGTGTTCTGAAGAAGACAGTTATTATTATTATTATTATCATTAGCTATTGTTACTGTTATTAATAGTAACCCACACCTTCTGTTTTAAAATAGTGGCTTACCAACTAAGGAATGCTGAGAGCAGGGAGAAATAATTTTCCCAAGGAAAAGCCCACTGATTGGTTACCCAGTACCAACCGGTCAGCCCTAAAAACCTGTACACACAAGCGGGATACAGATACTGTTGTTATACACATAGACATACATAACAACTATATGTAAAGATACATATATATGTAACAACAATTAAAGAAAAGGGGCCATGAATTTGAGAGAGATCAAGGGGGTACATGGGAAGGGTTGGAGGAAGGAAAGGGAGGGGGGAAATGATATAATTGTATTATAATCTTAAAAAGTAAAAAAAAAATAGAAAAAAAAACCCCATTGGCTTCTTTTCCAATCATGTGACTTCCAATATACCTCGTCATGATCTCTCATGACTTTGGCAGCAGTGGGTGGGACATACTCTTGACCTACCAATCATAGGACTGCATTCTGCTTTTGACCCCCAGGTAGATCTGTCAGAACTCTGCCCTGAGGCTGTTGCCTCCCCTTCCCCGACACCTGCCTTGGGACTTTGGATTTAGAGGAGAAAGTAGGTTAGAGAGCTCAAAGGATGTAAATTGGGAGTTAATAGGTGACCATCTTTTTTATTGTTCAGGGGAAGGTCTATTGGCAAAATAGGAAAGAAGGAAGCTAACACACAGGAAATGTTGGGAAGACAGCAAGAAAAGGTCACAAGGTCAAGCTTAGAGCATGGCAGGGCAGGGTTTATCCCTAGGTCTTCTGGGTGAATGGTCCTCCCTGCCTGTGTCCTCTCTGGAGATAACCCTGACTGTTGTAGAACTCACCATGTAGACCAGGCTGACCTCAGACTCACAGAGATCCACCTGCCTCTGCCTCCTGAGTACTGGAATGAAAGGTGTGCACCACTACATCAGGCCTCCTCTCTTCTTTTTTATTTTCCTTTCTTTTTTTCTTTTCTTTTTTTTTCTTTTTCGAGATAGGGTTTCTCTGTGTAGCTTTGCGCCTTTCCTGGAACTCGCTTTGGAGACCAGGCTGGCCTCGAACTCACAGAAATCCGCCTGCCTCTGCCTCCCGAGTGCTGGGATTAAAGGCGTGTGCCACCACCGCCCGGCCCTTTCTTCTTTTTTCAACCCTAGTTAAACTAGTTTAAGCTGGTTACTGGATGAGTCCTGTCTACAGCAAAGGCACAGTCCGTCAGTCTTCACGAGGGATTGGTTCCAGGCTCTCTACAGATTCCTGGATCTGAGGATGCTCAAGTCCCTTTTGTAAAGCGGCGCAGCAGCATCTGCTTTTAACCTACACAATCCTTTCACGCACTTTAAGCTGGCTCTAGATGACATGTGTCAGGCAATACAATGCAAATGCCATGCAAATATCTGCTGTATGTCCTGTTTAGGGAACAATGGAAAAGGGAAAAATCCGAGTGTGTTCAGAACAGATGCGTTTGTTTTCTGAATATTTTCTCTGGTTGGTTGGTTGAATCTGTGGATGTGGACAATGCAGGCAGAAAGGATTTGCCATACTGGCTGGGGCGGGGGGGGGGGGGAGAAAGGAGGCCGTGGGAAGGGAATTATGAAAGTCAGCACAGGAAAACCATGCATGAAACCTTCTGTGGTCCTACCTCTATACGTGGTGTGTGTGTGTGTGTGTGTGTGTGTGTGTGTGTGTGTGTGTGTGTGTGTGAAATGTCTATTCTATTCCAGGCTGGAGCCATGAAAATGAATAAGGTGAAATCTTTACCCCAAGGAGCTCTAATTCTAGTCTGAGAACCAGACAAATCGGGGGCTGAGGAGATGGCTTGGTCAGTAAGGCCTGGCCTTGCAAGCGTGAGACCTGAGTTTGGATCCCCGGAACTCACTTCAAAAGGCAGGCAGAGTGCTTGGTGCTTGAAATTCTAGTGAATAGAGATGGGAGGCAGAGACAGGCAGATCCCTGGAGTTCCCTGAACAACTAACTAATCTAGCCCTGCTGTTGAAAACCTAGGCAAGTGAAAAACTATGTCTCAAACAAAAGATTGAGAAACAACATCTAAGATTGGCCTCTGCCTTACTGTACACACACATACACACACATGCATGTGCACACACACACACACACACACACACACACACGGTGGGGGACAATGATAATACATTATAATTGCAGGTTAGGATTAGAATACAACGCTATGACGAACACAACACCCTGGAAACATGGACGAAGCCCGCTCACTCAGGAGCAATGGGAAATGAGAGGCTTCTGAGAAGCAGCAGCAGCTCAGCCGGGTCCTAAGGAGCAGTGGTCCCTGGGGTGTGTGGAGACGTGGCTGTGTGTTTGACAACTCTCCACGACAAGCAAATATGTGAGTGTCATGCAGAGCACCAGAGGGGAGCTGAGGGATGCTGGGCTCAGATGAGCAAGGTAAAGACGGAATTTAGTCCCTCTCCAAGTGAAAGCCCTGCAACAGACAAATTTAGAAAAGAGGTAACACCAGTGAGCATACAGGTCTAGTGTTAAGGCTGCCTAACACGCCCTGTGGTTTTTTTTTTTTTTTTTTTTTTTTTTTTTAGGCCATCTCTGGTGTGTTCTGAAGTGGCTGAATGACAAGATCTAAGTCATTGGGAGTGAAGGGAGGGAGCCTCATGCTTCTTTAAGGGTGGAAGTCAGTGGCTGGGGAGACGGCTTGGTGAGCTATGTGCTTACTGGGCAGCATGGGCAGCTGATTCAGACTCCCAGCATCTGCATAAAAGCTGGATGTGATGGTGTGCTTCTGTGACCCCCCCCCCCCCAGTACTGGGCAGAGGGGACAGGTATGTTCCAAGGTCTCACTGGCACATCAGCCTCAGGCTCATTGAGAGACCTGTCTCAAACAACAAGGTGGAGAAATGATTGAGGAAGACACCCTGATGTCAACCTCTGGCCTCTGCATGGGTGAACGTACCTGCACACATGTGCACACTTGCATATAACACTCCAACACATAAAGAGTAGAAATAACATAGGCTGAGTTTTAAAAGTAGTTTAATGGTGTCCTTAAAATACTTATTTTGAGTTGTGGGTGGGACACATACTCCAAATTATTCTAGATACTGTTACCCATAGTTGTCTACTAATAACATTTTGGTGTACTTCACTATTTTAGGTATTTTTAAAGGCTATATTTGTGTGAGATATATATTTTTTCATATATATATGTATATATATGTATATATATATATACATATATATTTGGAGCTACATGACTGTAGCATCATGACAATGAGACCATTCTAAGTGCACCCTATCAATAGAGTCTGCATTTTTTTTTTTTTTTTTTTTTTTTTTTTTTTTTTTTTGGTTTTTCAAGACAGGGTTTCTCTGTGTAGCTTTGTGCCTTTCCTGGAACTCGCTTTGGAGACCAAGCTGGCCTTGAACTCACAGAGATCTGCCTGCCTCTGCCTCCTGAGTGCTGGGATTAAAGGCATGCGCCACCACCACCCGGCTAGAGTCTGCATTTTTAAATCACTTTATGATATTTTGTGTTACTCTTTACATTTTAACAAATAATATATTTTAGTGGCCATTTAATGTTCTCTCGAATGAAAGTACCTCACTTCAATGAGTGCTGTTGATCTGAGGTCACTTTGAGAGGTCAAAAGATATACATCTTTATAACCAGCTTGCTCTGGCTCAGACTCACTGGGTAGAAGTGTTTAGGACACGCACTCACTGCTTACAATGACTCCTGTTGCAGTCAGAGGCCACTAAATGAACATGAGTTAAATGTTTGCATAACAGAATCTGTGTTACCTACTGTGTATCATTTTTTCCCTCTTTTTCAGGGAAGAAATTCCCAGAAGAACCAACACTCTGGAGCGTTTCCATGCTAATTGTACTGCCTGAAACCCTCCAGGAATGTGGCACCAATATGGTGGCATCGTCAATCTCAGAGACACAAAACTGTGATCTCTGCTTAGGATATTGCTTGATTGATTGACCTAACTTTTAAAACTTGACTTGACTTTAGAAAACTCATGTTAGACAAGAGGGGCAGAGCTTCTTTGCTGGAAAGGGATCTTGCCAGTGGTGCTGAGGATGAAGAGATGGGCAGTGGCCAGTCCCTGGTTGAGTTTTATTCTGAGCCTGGAGTTGGAAGGGATTAAGGACAGGGATGACTGCATTAAGAAACACCTAGGGGGTTGCTAAGGTACCACTTTTAGATATGTTTGGGAGGGCATTTCCAGGGGTTGAAGACCTTTCCTGAATGTTGGTGGCACCATCCCATGAGTTAGAATCCTGGGCTGAATTGAAAAGGGGAAAAGAAGAAAAGCATCAGAGTTCACACATTCCAATTTCTCTGCTTCTTGGCTTACTGCTTCGTGAGGAAACTCAGCCACATGTACCCACTGACATGGACCCGGGGAGCATCTTCCTTCTGTGGTGGACATTTCCCTCTTACGCCATGAGCCAAAATAAATCCTTCCCCTGTTAAGTTGCTTCTGGTCAGGTGTTTGGTCATAGCAATAAGAAATGTAACTAATACAGAAGGGGACCAGCAGAGGGTCCAGTTAACATATGTCTGGGTGGTGAGGCATTGGGGCCATGAATGATTGGCCCACTAGGAGCTGTGGACACTTACATATTCCAGTCCCTCCAGGCTGTCATCATTGCCTGCTCTGCCCCTCTTTTCTCCCTCTGTGTTTTTTCTATACCTTTTGGCCACCATCTTTGTTATATGTCTGATTTTTTTAATAGTGATTTTCAAGTATATTTTTAGATTGTGTCTCCTATTGGCAAAATAATTTTAATGAGGCATAATATTTATGTATTTATAAATTATGTATGCAATAACTGCTGTAAAATGCATTGTGCATATCAAATATTTCAAAGGCAAAAATATGTAAATGGATGAGATAAAAGTGAAATGTTTTAAATGGCTCAGTAACTGACTAGCTGATCCCCAGTGGACAGTGCCTTACGGGTGAGGTTGGTTTGAGTGAAGGCGGACTTACACGCATCTGTTCTTCAAATTATTGCCTCTTCCTCCTCTGAAGGAGAGTTAGAGGGACATAGGTAGCTTGGGAAATCAAGGGTGGGCATCTTGCTCTTAGAGACATTTCTAGGAGAGATGGAGAGACGGTGGGATGGAGGGGGTACCTAAACAGGACCAGTAGGGAAAGGTGAGGTCTTTCTCTGAGGTTCTTTTGTCTTTCTTGGACATTCTTTGTTCTTTGCAAGGAATGACCTTGGTGATTCCCTAAATGAACATCAGTACCTCATTACTACTCCTCCTCCTCTTTCTTTTTGAGTCAGAGTTTCATGTGGCTCAGACTGGCCTTGAACTCACTATGTAGCCAAGGATGGCCCTAAACTCCTGATCCTTCTTCCTCCAGTTTCCTTATGTGGTAGCCGGTGGAGGACTCACTAGAGGTGGCCAGGCCAGGCCAGGCCAGTGTCATTTTCTCTTCTCTTTATGCCGCCTGTGTTTGCACAGTCTGTCTTGTTACCCATCCACACTTTGTTCGCAAGAATTCTTCTAAAGGCCACTCATCCTTTTTTGGTGAAGATGAATTCTGAAATCAGAGAGTTATGACAACTTAATTTACATATAGGCTGCGATACACAGAAATGCTCTGAGATCAAGTGAAGCGCATGGTGTCTCTGCCAATGGTCTCTGCCCTGAAGTGTAGCTCCCAACACACCGTGAGAGTTGTGTGGGTTGGTTATATCTGACAAATAAATAAACCAAGGAAGAGTGGGAGTATTAACATAGGCATGAAATTGCATAAAACAGGATCAATTTATTTAAAGAGGAAGTAAATAGGCATCGCAATGCTAATGTCCCTTTGTGTCTTGGAGCTTGTTCTGTTCTTTCTCTGGAATCTTAAGATCAACTATGGAAAATAACCATCTCTTTTGGAAGATGTATTCAGTTTGGTGATTTTGAGATGAAAATTACTATTTTTTTGTTATTTATTCATTTTATGTATGTGGATGTTTTGCCTGCATGTATTTATGTGCACTATGTGCATGCCTGATGCCCATGGAGGTTAGAAGAGGCTATTGGGTCCTTTGGAGCTAGAGTTACTGAAGGTTGTGAGCTGCCATGTGGGAAATGAACCCAGGTCCTCTGGAAGAGCAGCCAGTGCTCTTAACTGCGGAGTCATCCCTTCAGCCTGAAAAATAACTAAAACCAAAGGGATACATGATCTGAAAACAGAAATACCATAATATGTTACATGGTGCATGAAAATTGTAGAGGAAAGTCCAGGACCTCTTCAGAGTACTGGAAGACTACTATTCTGCTTTCAGTGTTCAGATCCAGTGCACAAAGTTCCTTCACTAAGTATTATATCCATTACTTGAGATGCATTTTTTTTTTTTTTAGTTTCAGAAGATTTATTTGTGTGTGTGTGTGTGTGTGTGTGTGTGTGTGTGTGTGTGAATGTGCACATGTGAGTACAGGTGCCCATGGAGTTCAGAAGAGAGTGTGGAAGCTAGAGTTATGAACAGTTGTGATCTATATACAGTTGTAAGCCATCCAATGCAGGTGTTAGGAATAAAACTCAGGTCTTCCACAAGAGCAGTCCATGCTCTTAACTGAGTCCCTGCTTGATTTTTCAAATGTGCCGCTGTTTTTTTCTTTAGGAATTGAGTGTCCTAAAATTTAGGAATTGTGTGAGAGTAAGTTGCAAGACACTGGCTACATGAAAACTTGAATGTGGTAATGTCTCTGTTCAGTAAGTGACATATTGAGGTCATGCAGACAACTTTACACACTTTAGAGTTCCCAGACTAGAATTTTGAAATATCCTGAGACTAGCGATACTAATCAGAGGTCCCTGTTGCCTTAGTGAGATCTAATGGAAGTCATAAGCTATGGATAGGATGAGATGGAATGGTCCAAGATGAAGGGAGGGAAGTACAAGGTCAACTTTCTAAGTCTCCATTATTCCATTATCCCATTCTTAGACTATGCCAAGAGGGTTATTCAGGTGATGTAACACCTTGGAGACTATTTAGGCCACAGTGAAGTGAGTTAGCATTCTTTGCATTTCCTCCCATGGAGCAGCAGAGTTCCTTTGCCCATCCTCTGAACCTGAGCTGATCTAGGTGACTTGTTTTGCACAAAGGTTGGTGGTGGCAATGGTATTCTGGGTTTCAAAAGCAGTATCATAGAAAGTCTTGGAGCTTTGGGATGGGCTTCTTGGGGCACTCCTCTGGGGTCCCCACGCTACTGGAGGAGAAGTTTGATTATCTGCACGTGAAGCACTGAGCCTAGCCTTTTGGCGATCCCAGCACAGGGTACAGTGTAGGAGTAGCTGACTTGTGTCCTTTGGCTCAAGTGGCCTTTGTTGATCCTACATGGAATGGAATGATCAGCCAGCTGTGCTTGGGAACAGGGCAATCACTCAGCTGTGCCCGCCTAAATGCTGACCCATGCATGCATGCCTCAAATGTAATGTCATGGTATTGTTGAAGACTACATTTTGAGGTTTGTTACGAAACAAGAGAACTTGATATGTGGTTACCTTCCAGCTAAGATGCCCACGTATTCTCTCTTGACTTTTAGTGGGGATTTCCTTTCTGACCCCGTGTTTATCTTGGCATATACTTCTCAGTGATGTTTTAGTCTGCGATTGCCATCTCTAGGAGGGAAAGCAGCCCCAGAAAAACCCAGAGTTTTGTGTTTGTTTGATTTCACTTTTTTTTTTTGAGGCAGTATTTCATATAATCCAGACTAAGCTCAAACTTACTATGTTACAAAGGATGACCTTGAACTCCTGGCCTTCCTATCTTTACCTGCTGGGATGTTGTGATATATTATTTTAACTGGGCAAAGATGTGTTACATTTGTTTCTGCTGCCTTCGTTAATGATGTAAATATGTGTTAACATTTGTTTACTGATGCATTGGTTTAATTATGAAAAGATGTGTTGCTGTTGCACCTTGCCTGCCTAAGGCAACTGATTGGGCTAATAAAATTCTGAATAGTCAATAGCTAGGCAGAAGAGGGATAGGTGGGGCTGGTGGGCAGAGAGAATAAAAAGGAGGAGAAAGCTAGGCTCAAAAAGAACAAGAAGAAGAGAGGAGAGATGCCCAGGGTCAGCCAGGCAGCCACCAGACACAGAAGAAGCAGAAAAAGTAGGACATACAGAAAGAAAAGGTTAAAAAGTCCCAAGGCAGAAGGTAGAAAAAGAGAAACTGGTTAATTTAAGTTAAACAAGCTAGCCAGAAATGAGCTTAAGCTAGGCCGAGGATTCATAACTAATAAGTCTCAATGTCATGATTTAGGAGCTGGTTGGCGCCCTCCACCTGCTCCCAAAAAGCCTGGTACACTGGGATTACAGGTATGTACCACCATGCTCTGCAAACCCCCCATATCTTCTCAGCTCCCTAGAGATATGTGGCCATTTCTGTCTTTTCCATGTCTCTGGCTAGATCTGAATTGTAGCCCTTTCTCTGGATCCATTCTGCCTGGAGATTCCCAGTTCTGGGTTGCTGAGCATGTGGGAAGGTTGGTCTGGGATGCTCTGCTGATGGGATGTGAGGTACTCACTGCTCTCCCTTTGTAAGTCCCCTGGAGCTTGCACTTGCGTCACTGAGATTCTCAGTACAAGTTTACTGCAATTGGACCTGCCACTGATCTTTTCCCAGCAACCTAGAAGTTGTATTTTTCCCCGAGGAAGACCATCTCAGGCTCCTAATGCTTGACTCAGGCCTAGGTTGGGCCAAGGAAATTCAGGCAACATAAAGTCTTTGGATTGCTAGCTCTTCACAAGGGAGTGGCATTGGTCCCTTGGTCCCACAATACAGTAGAAGTCCTTGTCTTTACCTCCTTCCTCAGGGACCATCTTCTTTACCACAGAGCCAGCTTGACTGGGCAGAATTTACTTCCTCCCTGAGATGATGCATCTTATCATTGTTTTACAGCCACAGTCATGTTAGCAACAAGCCATTCCCAACTCGGTGGCTTAACGAATCTTTGTATGGCTTGTGGATCAAGGCTTTAGCAGATAGCTCTTATGGCCTCAGCCAGCTCACTAGGATTCTATAGCCTGGTGAAGTTCTGGTAGGTGGCTCTGCTGGCTTTGGTTGAGGACTTAGCATGAGTCGGCTGACTGATAGTTGTTGCAAAAAGCCTTGTTTGGGAGACTGGACTCCCCTTGCAACCTTCAGAAAGACTGTCCTGGTTGTGGTGTGAGTTTCTCACCGTATCATGGTTGGATATAAAAACATTTGAGGGTTTTGTTTGTTGTTTCCTTAAGTCATTTGCTTTCCTGTGTCTCATCACTCCTGACTCTCCCATTGGCTGAAGAAAATCCAATAGTAAGGCCAGAATCTAAGTGGCAGGGGACTGTGAGGGTACAAGGGGGGCCACTTGTACAAAGTGACTAAGGGGGGGGGCGCTAACACAGTCACCAAAACAATAAGCTCAACTTGCTCTATTTTAATAAATGTTTTTATTGGCATATTTTAATTATACATCATAATGAGTTATTATGAGGCATTCATATATTTACTTAATCATGACTTGTTTCAATTATATTCATCTCCTCAATTAAACCCATTCCCTTTCTTCTGTTGTCCCCATTGTACTTCCCCTAGCACCCCTTCTCTTCCCAGCTAGCCTCCTTCTACTTTCATGTATTTTATTTTATTTTTTGGTGACCCAGTGATTCCTTCAGCTCCTACATCCTTTCCCCTTTATTCATTCTACTCTTAACCATCTTCCACGACATTCCCTCAGCCTTGGAGTGGGTAATACAGATGTCCCATTTATGGACAAGCATTCAACCATCATTTATTCTCCGTATTTTGATCATCAGTGTTCTCTTCTGTGGGATGGTTACTAGAATCTCAGTTGGGACAGTAGACTGGCAGCCATTTGGTAGGAGCTATGCATGAGAGAACACAGGTATTGGGAGACACATAGCAGCAACGAAGGGAGAGGCGATAAAGAAGTGACCTGGGGGTGGGTCATCACCCCTTGGTCTCCAGCCATCAGATGCTTATTACTTCTCAATCTCTTCCTGAAGTCAGAGCCCAGAAGATACGATCTATAGCAGGACAGAGGAGGGAAGAGCATTCATGAGAGAGAGAGAGAGAGAGAGAGAGAGAGAGAGAGAGAGAGAGAGAGAGAGAGAGAGAGCCTGATTGTAGTCATAGTGCTGGGACAGAATTGAAGAGCCCAGCTCTCTAAGCCTAAGGACTTGGAGGCCAGCTCTCCCCTCCTTCTCTTAAATCTTCTTCTCTCATAGTGGCTGAGTTCTCCAAAACATGGGTGGGAAGATAGCTTTAGCTTTTAAATTTAATTTTGAAATTACATGTGTTCATTGTATTTTATGTGAGTGCTTTTGCCTGCATAGGTATGCATGTGTACCATGTGCATTCTTGGTGGCCTTGAAGGTCGGAAGAGGACACCAGATCCCCTGGGACTGGCATTATAGATGTTTGTAAACTTGTGGGTGCTGGGGATTGAACCCTGGTCTTCTGCAAGAGCAACATGTTCTCTTAACCACTTAACTCTCTCTCTAGCTTCATGAAGACAGCTTTGTGAGAAATGACGGTAAAGGGGAAAAGAAACCGTGGGTGAGGATAGATGAGGGTGATTGAGAGAGCTACGGATGCAGGCTTGACACCAGATAAAGAGAGGAAGGCAGGCCGAGTCTCCGACTGCAATACGATTCTCAAATGTTTAGGTCAGGTTATCAGGAAGTCCTTGGACCAAAGTCCATGTTAGCTGAATGACACCCTTTGCCGGAACTGTGTGCGTCTTTGGTAAGGGTGGGATGTGGGTCTCGGTGGCACACCGGGAACTAGGCAGCTGCAGCCATTAGTCACATAATAACAGGAGATCTGAGAGGCACATTTTATATGCTTCTATCCTTCTCCATACTCTTCCCTCCCTCCCTTTCTTCCTCCCTTCTCTTTCTCTCTTCCTCTTACCATTTTTTCCCTTTCTTCTTTCAGGTTTATTGTTAAACACAGTGTCATTATGAACTTAGGATCCCTCTGCCTAACCCGCTGTGGGTTGGGACTATAGGTATGGACCACACCTGGACTGTTAGTATTTGGGGACAGTTATTTAGGTTACATTCTTGGTGGCAGGTACTGGTGAGATATAACCAATGGGACACACACACTGTCTCTGCTCATGGAGTTCATATTCATTCTACTTGATTTTTTTTTTGTAAGTCTTCTACTGAATGATGTTAATCGGGGCATTTATGAGCAGAGGAAAAGAGACTGTCTAGCTCCATGTCCTCCATCCCCATCGTTTTTTACTCCAGAGAGCCTAAGCAATGTCCTAAAACATCGTTACAATGACCCCATGACCCCATGTCCCAAACCATAAGCCAGGCCATCCCTACAGGTATGAGAAAAGTCATGGGACATGTGAAAGCTAAATCATACCTCTTTTGGAATCTCTTTAAGAACTGGGGAAAACCCACAGCATTGGTTGATCCCAGGAAATCCAGAGTATGCATTAAATATAGCAAACATTGACTTAATCAGCCTCATCTGGATGTGAAAGATTCATCTGTGTTATTCATAGGTGTGTCATAGGATTACATGTGTGGGAACTCGGGAAAAGCCATCCAGCTACCCTTGGGAAGAATGGGGGCCACACAGAGACTAGGGTGGTATGTAACATCACATCAGATGGAGTTCTGAGTGGTTGGGGATGCTGGCCTCAGCAGTGTAGGGATCTTGATTCTAGAGTCCCATAATTTCTGACTCACTGTGTCTCCATGGTCTGCACAATTCTCTAAATCTTCCTACTGATGGCTCTCCTTCATCTCTCTTTTTGGACCTCATCGTTTCTGATTTTTGTGACTCATCTTGTTCATGATGGTTCCTCTGGTTTTGTTCTGTCTCAAGATTTTCCACTTACTGTTGCGATATGCTTTGCTCTCCTAATCCTTCATGGGTCAAATTTGCAAGAGAAAATATATAATCGTCTCAGGGCTGGTTGGGGACTCTTACTTAGACTCCAGCTGCAATCCAATCAGCTGGAAGGGAAAAGAGAGAGCTCCTCATATACTACCCAAAAGCTTCCCCTCCTCCTGGGGCAATTGGGTTTCCCTTAGGACAGAAAGACGAATTTGTTGTTGAAGACAACATTTTAAAAGTCTTACTTGGCTCTGTACCACATCATGCTGAATGAAATACGGTTCTTGCATGCCTGCTGTCTCCTGGGATTTTTCATATGAGTGAATCCATTCTTTCTGTTTCTCAGACTGACTGAGGTGTGAGGATGCCAATATAAGGTTTATGAAACCCACACGCTGTGTGAGAATTCTGCTAGGCGTTCTGTATATACAGTTTTATTTGATGATGGCAATAGCCTTGTGAGGGGCATGCTGTCCACATTTTATAGATGATGAAGCTGAGACCCAGAGTGGGGTGAATAACTGGCTGCATTTCATAGAACTAGCAAGTGGCTAGCCTAGAATTTAAGCCTACACTCTTCATTCCAAATCTGTACATTTTCCTTTTTCTCCCTCCTGGACATGGCCAGTGTGAGACAAGCACTGTACTGCTTAGCCACTTTCTAGCTTCTCGTGCCTGTAGTATTTCTTCTTTGATACCTCATCCTCCAAGACATTGAAGAAAAATCACGCATGAACCCTGCAGAGACAGTATTCAATACATACCCATCTCTGTCCTCCCTGGCCTGTGAGACTAGACAGGGGTCTCTCAGGGCCCAGTGAACATGCATCTGTGTTCTTCCCTTGTCTCTTACTTACCTCAGAATTTCAGTGACTGACTATTCTTGGGAATGGTGGCCAAGTGCCACCTGCTTCCTTTTGCATACTGTGTTGACCTTCATCTACCAGACAGCTTTCTCTGAGGTAGGCTAGGAGATGTCAGGAGACCTAACTCTGAACCTTGTCTCTGTTACTAATGAGCTGGGTGACCATAGCCCAGTTGTTTCAGTTACAAAGGGAAGGGATTTCAAGCTTCCTTGAGTCTGGATAGGCTATGTCCCGATGGAAAGGTAGTTTCTCTGTTTACCTCCATTTCTGTCAACTCCTTGGCTGTGGTCCAGAGTCTTGAACTTTTGAAGATTAAGACCTTGACGGTGAATCAGGGCTCTTTTGCAGCCTACTGATAACTGCTGGAGCCACCAGATGCCACAAAGGGTGTGGCTGCTGAATGAATGCTACTTTCCATCTGATTCAGGGCCTTTCACGTAGGAGGGATGAACTCTAGCTGAGTGGGAGGGTACAATGCTCCATGTCTGAATTCATTTTCTCCAGCTCTTCCCCAGACCATGGTTTTGGTTTACTAAGGCTCCTGGATGTCGCCCACACCATGCCTGGCCTTGTATCCCAGTCTGCCTGTCAATGCAGACCCTTACATGTGACCTCTTTGCCATCACCTTCATTCTTTGTCACTGAATACTTTATATAGTTTTTTGTTTTGTTTTTAAGATAGGGTCTTAGTATAGCCCAGGCTGTATCTGAACTTGCTATGTAGTCAAGGATGACCCTGAACTTCTGATTCTCCTTCCTCTACTTCCTAAGTGCTAGGATCACAGCTCTCTTGGTTTATGCAATGCATGTTTCATGCATGTCAAGCAAGCACTCTTCCAATTGAACTACATAGCCAGAACCCTGTTATTTTTTATTTTTATTTTTTTGGGTGGTTCATGTACTCCAGTTAGGCTTCAAATTCGCTATGTATCCAAGGATGACCTTGAACTCCTGATGTTCCTGCCTCCACTTTTTGAGTGTTGGGATTATAGATGTGCACCACCATACCTGGCCTACGCATAGTTTTTGGTACTAGGATTATGCCAGTGAGCAAAGCAAATGTGATCACTTCTCTCCAACTGTTCACAGTCTAAAGGAGGAGGTCAGCTACTACAGCAGCAATAAATCGGGCAAGTCTCCTTCAGAAAGCTCAAAGTCAGTGCTGGCCCCTTTCATAAAACTGCCTCTTGGTGTTGTGTGTTCCAAGTCAGATCTCACTGTGAATAATTCCCCCAACTCTTCCCCTGGTTTTGTCACAGAAAATCCAATTAGAGCGAATCTGGAGGGTCACCATTTCCTTTCCGGAACCTGGCCTCTACTGAAGCTAACACACACTGTCTCCTGGGATTCAGCAGGGCAGAGTGGCGTTTATTTCTCTGGAGTCAGGCAGGCCTGTGTTTGAATGACAACTCTGTACTTACTATGTGCTACCAGAAGCAAGCCGTTCAGCCTCTCAGCACATATATGTATATGTGTATATATGTATGTCTATGCATTTCTGTGTGTTTAATATATATGCATTGCACATATATGGAATCTATCTATCTATCTATATCTGTATCTCAGGATTATCATGGAACTTGTTTGAGATAACAAGCTGGAACACTTAGCACATGATAGCCATTCATTCAGATGAATTTTCGGTCCTCTCCCTGAGAGAGTAAAATTAGTAAAATTAGTGAGTACCTAAAGAGACTGCACAAACAGTGAAGAAGGAGATACTCAGACATTTCAAACTGAGTCTACTGTTCCAGTCAACCATTACGTAATTTAGAATCATCCCAGTTACTCATTGAATAACTCCATGCAGGATCACTGGGTCAGCTAGGTCATGAAGATTATGTGGAAAACAGGGCGGAGTTGTTGCCCTGTGACGTTGCTTTCAATTTTTTTCTTTGTCTTTGATGGATTCCCTTCCCCCTCCACCCCATCCCTCCGCCCCCTTTTCCCTCTCCCTTCCCCTCCTTTTCCCTTTCCCCACTAGTGGACTTTCCGTTGAGATCCAGCTTCAGATAGCATGATTAAAGGGACATTTGAAATCATATAGGGAGTAGCAGACAGAGAACAGAAAATAATAGGGAGGCTGTATTACTGTGCCTTTTTTTTTTTTTTTTTAAACCAGTGTTGATTAGAGTCCTCTTGCCAGGGAGGATGGCTCTCACATGGGGAGGATCTTGAGAGTGTATCTACTCCATAGGAGTATTAATTATGGCCATGTGGGCTAGCAGCCTGCCATGGGAACTCGGCTTTTATTTGTGTAGCTCTTTACGTTGTAGGAAGTGCTGGAGACTGACCTGTGCTGCTCTCTATGGGGATGCAGGCCAGGGAGGACTTAATGAATGTGGTCTCTGACTGCCAGCAACAACTGGTAGCTGAGGTGATGCAGGGGTAGGGGCTTTGCATAAATAGAAAAGCAAATGTATATCCGTTGGCATCGCTTTCTCCTCCTTTGTCTTTCCAAAAATAAAGTGTATTCTTCCCAGGGAGTGGAATTTGCAGCAGCAGCTGCCTGCCCGCCTTCCTCCTGAAGAAGCCACCAGGGTTGACCTGCGTTTGTTCTGTCCTCCACGGACCGCGACGCTGGGATCCCAGCAGCCAAAACAGATGCATTGGTGAGCCATAGCAGGCTGACCCCTGTGTTCACTGCCCACTCGTTCATTAATAATGCACATGCTTTGTGTGCACCTGAGTCCTGGGGCTCTGCACAGAGCTCCTTAGAGAGCCTGCTCTAAAAAACAGCCACACTTAAGAATTGCAGGGCACCTCTGCCCTTCTCTGTCTCCTCTGGAACCACCTCTCTTGCTTTGGTCCGGCTTTCAGTGTTCTGTGGTGGTATTGTGTTCCCCAAAATGTTTTGTACTCTAATAAATTTATCTGGGGTCAGAGAACAGACAGCCACTAAATACAAAGGCTAGAAAATGGTGGCACTCACACCTTTAATCCTAACATTCCAGAGATAGAAATCCCTCTGGATCTCTGTGAGTTCAAGGCCACATTGGAAATAGCCAAGCATGGTGACACACGCCTTTAATCCCAGGGAATGGTGGTAGCAAAAAGATATATAAGGCGTGAGGACCAGAAACTAGATGCATTTTGGCTGGTTAAGCATTTTGGCTGGTTAAGCTTTCAGGCTTTTGAGCAGCAGTTCAGCTGAGAGCCATTGGGATGATGACCCAGAGGCCCCTCCAGTCTCAAGAAACAAGACCAACTGAGGAATTGGCAAGGTCAGACAGCTGTGGCTTGTACTGTCTCTCTGACCTTCCAGTGTTCACCCCAATACCTGGCTCTCGGGTTTGATTTTATCAATAAGAACTTTTAAGATTCCTGCTACATCTGGCGCCCAACGTTCGTGTTACAAATTCATGAAAAAGCTGTTTGCCTGTGGCCTTGTGAGCCCCAGCTCAGGCCCAAGCTACACTCAGGCGGTTGTGGTGGTACGCTGGTAGATTTACTAAAGGAGGCAGAGGCAGGAGGATCCCAAGTTTGAGGCCGGCCTAGGAGGTTTGGTAGAAGCTTTGGCCCAGACTGAGCCACAAACAGTGGTGGGACCATGGAAGCAGTGGCTACTTCTCCACGTTGCCAGCTCCTTCTCATCATGTTGGTGACTGCGGTGATGCTGCTACCTGGGACAAAGGGTTTACTGGTGCTGGTTCAGAGAAGAATTGCCAGGACCATCGTGTTACAAGAAAGCATCGGCAAAGGTCAGTTTGGAAAAGTTTGGCAAGACAAATGGTGGGGAAACATTGCTGTGAAGATTTTCTGTTCTAGGGAAGAATGTTCATGGTTCTGAGAGACAGACATTTATCAGACTATGATTGCTCCAAACCACAGAGGAGGCAAAAAAAAAAAAAAAAAAAATCTGCAGGAAACCATGACCACGCCTAACAGTGACTTTGAAATCTTCAAAAAGATGACAGGATCCTACAACGATGATTCCACATGGACTATGATAAAGCCATTAAGCTGATTAACACCATGGAAAAATCGACTTTGGACTACAAACTGGTCAGGACAATTTCGAGAGGACTAGCTGAGATGATCCAGCCTGACAGACTACTTGAACAAGGACTTGAAACAAGCCCTGAACTTTCCTATTATGCAGAGACTGGACAAACGATACAGGACTTGACAATTAACCCAAAAATTTTCTTTTCAAGAGTCCCTAAAGATATCTTCACCCCTAGAAACAAAAAGAAAGAGAGAAAATAGATATGAGATAGATCATCGAATCTACTCTGAGAAAAAAGATAAAGAAATAATAGGATAAATAGGTAGATCATTGAATCTACACTGAAGAAAAAGGGGAAGATATAAAAATGACAAAAGGTAGACTACTGAATCTATTATGAAAAGAAAAAAGAAAGAATATGGATATGATAAGATAAAAAGGGAGATTATAGAATCTACTTTTAAAAAGGAACTACTTGTTTTAAATAAGATAAGTAATGAAAATTTTTTGATCTGAGTCTATCAGATGTTACTGGACTGGACATTGTTAATATATATAATGGAGGTTTTATCTGAATCTGTCAAATGTTAATGGACTAGACATCATTAATGTAATTTTTTTGGTTTTTCGAGATTAATGTAATTTTTGGCTGTATATATTGTATATACTTATTGGATAGTTTTTCTTGTATTAGTTATAAGCTTTTTTAATTTTAGACAAAAAGATTCCTGCTACAGTGTTCTGAGAATGTCATCTGTTCACCTGAGGGGCTGGGCACAATTAGGAAGCCAGACATGGACACGTTGCTATGTTGTCAGCTGGCTTTGCAAACTTGTTACCTTTGAGGATGTAATAGAGTACAGCACAGGGCGTCTGACGGGAGGTTATTTGTCCTGGAGAAGGAATGTACATTTATGTGCCGGCATAATATGCTAGCACATGGCAGGCAAGTGCTCTGAGTTATATGACTGAGCTGTATCTCTAGCCCTCATCTCACACCTTTTTGTGAGTCACAGCGTTATCTAACCCAGGCTGGCCACAAATTGGCTATGTATCCAAGCCTGGCCTTAAACTCCTGATCCTCCAGCTTCATCCTTCTGAATGGTAAATGACATGCTTGTGGTACATCAGTATGACTGGACACAACCCTTAAATTCTTAAAATTTCTTCGATGACAGGGTCTCAGTAAGTTGCTTAGGCTGCCTTTGAACTTGCCACCATCCTTTCTCAGCCTCAAAAGTAGCTTGAATTAGAGGGCAAATCCATCAGGCTCAGCTTAAGTGGGGGGGGCATTTTATTCAGGGAAATGTAGGTAAGCTTTGGGTGAAAAATCAAGGTTCTTGGCACTGAGTTAAACTGATTTGATTGCATTCAACCCACATTGATTACACCCCTTAAAGCATTTGGTATAGCAAGGTAGCTGTATGAAATAGCCTCTTCTTTTTTTAGATGGCGTCTCTGGTATAGAGACAGCTAATGGGAAAATGATGGAGGGCCTGAATGTGATGCCGGAAACATCAGTCTTAGGAGATGGGAGAATACGGCAAAGATATGGCAGCAAAGCTGGAGTGTAAAATAGCTCTCCTAAGCTGGAGAGGCAGCTCAGTGGTCACGGCACTTGTTTTTACAGAGGACCTGGGTTTGATTCCCAGCACACACACAATGCTCTCAACCATTCATAACTCCAGTTTCAGGAGATCTGATGCCCATTGTTGACCTCAAAGGGTGCCAGGCATGCATGTGGTGCACAGATAATACATGCAAACAAACCACTCATGCATATAAAATAGTTTTCAGCTGTTTTATCAGCAGGTATTGTCATCAAATGTGCTGAGGATGATGACCAGTGACAGACTCATCACAACTCTCCATCCACTCATTTCGTTGATAACAAGGGCTCTCTGTTCAATGCTAGGTTTCATGACAATATGTTGTGATCTCTATAGTAAAAAAGGTACTTACTGCACTGCATTGTACATTGGTTAGTTTTTTTTTTTAATCTACTTGACACAAGCTAGGCTCATCACCTGGGAAAAAGAAACCTCAATTGAGAAACTGACCTCATCTTACTAGCCTGTTGGCAAGTCTGTGGGGTATTTTCTTGATTAATGATTGATGTCAGAGGGTCCACTGTGCATGATGCCGCTCCAGGGCAGGTGGTCCAGAATTGCATAATAAACTGAGGCAAGAATCACAAGCGACTAATTAGCATTCCTCCATGGTCTCTGCCATAGTCTCTGCTTCAGGTCTTGCCTCTGGGTTCCTGTCTTGAATTTCTGCCCTGACTTCCCTCAGTGATGAACTGTAACCTAGAAGTAGAAGATGAAATAAGCCATTGCCTCCCTATGTTGCTTTTGGTCATGGTATTCTTAATCACACCAATAGAAAGCAAACTATGACACACTGTAACTCAGCCATCTTTCCCCAAATACATTCTGATCCCTAGGACCTGGGAGTAGGAGGTGGTTTTTTTTTGTTTTTTTGTTTTTTTGTTTTTTTCTTCTTCCAAGACAGGGTTTCTCTGTGTAGCCTTGGCTGTCTTGGAACTCACTCTGTAGACTAGGCTGGCCTCAGAGGTTTGTTTGTTTGTCTGTTTCATTTTGAGATAAGTTCTTTGCAAATATAATCAAGCTAAGAATCTCAAGATGAGCTCATTCTGGATTATTCTGGTGAGTCCTAAATCCAATGGTAATGCAGAGAGAAGAGGAAGATGCCATGGGAGGACAGGAGGGATGCAGCCACAAGTCAAGGAATGTCTGCAGTCCCCCAAAGCTGGAAGAAGCAGGACGTCTCTTTCATTTTAGACTCCTAGCCTCTAGAACTATGAGAATTGTTGTTTTAGGCCACCAAATTTGTGGCAATTGTTGCATTAACCATAGGAAGCTGATGTAAGGCAGAAGCTAGTACTATCTGGAAACTGATCACTGGAAGCTAGCAGGGCGTGAGCATAGGAAGGTGTTTTTTTTTTTTTTTTTTTTTTCCCCCCCTTGGGGAATCATTCACTCCCTCAGTTTAGGGCCCAGTTGGTTCTTGGGGTTGAGCAGACAAAGAAGGAGGACCAGCTCTGTCCTGGGAGAGAATTACCCCTCAGAAAGAGAAGAGTACCGGGAGGCAGGTGCTGGGGACTGCAGAGGAGCATGTCTCAGCCTCTGGACGGGGACACAGTCATTTTCTAAAACAGCCACATACCTCATGGCATGTGTACACTCAATCCAGGGCCAACCTCTGCTTCCACAGAGAGCACTTGTTGGGTGAGCTAAGATCTCTCTATTCCAACCTCAGTCTCAGGCTGGGCTGAGCTCATAATTTATGGGGTCCCCCATGGGGAAGGAGACAAAAAGAGTCCTTTTTGGGTAGGCTGGTGTGTGTGCAGGGTTCCTTGGTGAGTGGTCCTAGTCTGGCTTGGAACCCTTACTGACTGAGATGGTAAGGTTGACATGGGTGAGTGGGATGGCGGGGAGGAGCTGAGAGAGGGGCTGCTCCTTCAGAGCAAAGGCCCTTCTAGGGAGAGCTGGGCCGAGCTAGACACAGAGACATCTCTCAGATGCTGTTTTGTCTCTGAGCTGGTCCAAATATTCATCAATCAATCCATCTGTTTCTCTACTTCCCATGTGTCCATCCACTCATTCATGGAATACGAGTTGGTTGCATGACATCACCGTGATGGCAAGGGGCTGGAGTCAGGGAGTGATGGTCTGGGAAAGACAAACTCCATCAGGAGCTAATTGTCCCACGGGGGAGGTGCCACATACCTTGACCCCGTAGAGCACTGTCAGGCCAGGTGTGCTTGACACACCATGCGTGTTATGCAGACAGACATGGTGCTGCTTGCAAATGGAGAGGAAGTGAAGGGAAGTGGGGGGCCAGCACAACCTGTGGGTGACCAGAGGAGGGTGGGGAATGATGGGTAGGATTAGGATGACAGAGGGAGGTTGGTCATCTTCCTTCTCTTGAACTTCTTTCATCATGGAGGAGAAAAGCAGAGAGGAGAGCACGCTCAAGTGTCTGTTGTCACTGGGACACACACACACACACACACACACACACACACACACACTCACTCACTACACACTTAAGTAGAAAATACTGTGGCCAGATTGTGGAGGTCTTGAGTGCCTGCCTAGATGTCTGTCTGTCCTAAAGGAGGCAGGCAACCTGGGCTGCTGATGCTGTTTTATTTTTCTTTGAAAAAGAGTGAAATGCCCCAGTTGACTCAACTTTTTACAACCAGGTATGGTGGTGGCACATGCCTTTAATCTCAGTGCCAGGGAGCAGAAGCAGGTGGATCTCTGTGAGTTCCAGGCCAGGCTGATCTAATGGGCCAGCTAGGACTATGTAGTCAAACTGTGTTGGGGGAAAAAAGAAACTCATATTTTCTACCTTAAAAGTAATAATGCTCGTTATAGGAAGTCGAAGGATCACGAGGAAAAAGGAAAGTAAGTCACTTGCAATTTCTTTCTAAAAATGATGACTGTGTTTTCCCTGCATGCCAGTTTTTAAAATGGTTGCAGAAGTCACATCTAGACTATTGTGCAGCTTCAGTCTTTAATCTTACCACAATAAGGCAAGCATTTCCTGATGCTATTTCCATCTCTAGGAACTGGGATTTTAGTGCCATGTCTAGGAGATGCATTCTAACTTATTTAATTTGCCCATATGGCTGAATATTGGATTTATTAGGTCTTTCTCATCCTTGTGGATCATGCTGGCATGAGCTCTGTTGTGTGATAAAGCTTTTTCTGTATCTGTGATCAATACCTTGGGCTGGACCCCTCGACGGGGATTCACCAAATCAAAGGGTGCGGGCATCTTTAAGGTTCTTTGAACATTCTGCCAAATCGCTTCCTTGGGGTTTGTTGAGCTGTAGGAAGTACATGATGACAGGCGAGTCTCATTGCTGAGGACAGGCAGAGCCAGGCCAGAGGGAAAGAGCATTCCGGACATTCTACTGAGGAGAGGCATTCCGGAGTCGTCGAAGCTGCAGCCCTGGCGATGTGCTGTCCTGATAGGAAAGTCTTGCTGGCATGCTTGCTGTTTATAGAAAGCTGGTTCCAAAGTCTTCCCTGCAAAGACGACAGTGCTCTGGGCATGCTGACTTCTTTTTTGAACCCTTCTTCCCAGAGCACGCTAAGCTTACGTCCACCACAGGGCTTTTGCATTAGCTGTGGTCCTTTACTGAGATCTCTCTTCCCTCTGAACTTGCCACACTGGGTGCCATCTTATCATCTATCTCCAGGCTCTCCCACCACACTGATTTGAATCACAGCACGTATGACTTCTGATACATGTCAATGTCCAAATGGTATTTGTAGAATGACTGAATGTAGTCATGCATTCCTTTAATCTTCAACTATTTCCCAAGTACCACTTTAAAGTATTTCTATTAAGATAAAGAAAAAAAAATAGCCAGTAGCACATTTTTCAGACCTGGTACCTACCCAGGCTCTCATTTCTTAATCACATTTTGCCTTAGTTTCTGCACATCTGAGATCTGTGCTGCCTTTTTGTATTTGAATATACCATGCTTCTTGCTATTCCGGGGCCTTTGCTCATGCATTGACCTCTGACCTCCACCTGCACACACATATGCATGCATACACAAACATGCATACAGGTACACACCACACACAGAATAGTCTAGAACTTCTTTATTAACTCTTACTCCTCTCTCAGGCAGGCCTTGGACCAATGATGTTTTCTTGGAAATCTTCCTCGGCCCCTCACAGAGGAGCAGCTTCCTCTCTTGTACTTCCTTTGTGACAGCTTAGCTTATCCCAGGGGAGCAGGGAGTCTACTCTCCCTCTGATGAAATCTTGACCCCTGGAAGATGCTGAGAGGCACTGAGTGGCTTCTGAGACGAGGTTAGAAGTCTTGTCTTCCACCTGGGGTTCTTGACATGCTTGCTCTTGGGAGTCAATCATCTCGGTTTCATTGAGAGGTCTCCTCTAGCTGAGGAACCCCAGCTAGGGGCCTGGATCACATTCAGCCTTAGCTGACAGTGGTGGTTGGTGGTTCTGCCTCCACTGGGCACCCAAGCCCGAATCAGAGCCACTTAGTCTGTTAAAGCCGCCAGGGACTGTTTGTTAACTTGGCTCTGGAGACATCATTTTAGAGTACTAAGAACATGCTATCTTCTTCACTGTGCCCCTTCTAGCTGTGAGAGGTGTTTTCCCCTTAGTTATCCAGTTAATAATGCTCCTTTCCCCAGCCTATAGCTTTGTGAGGGTAAAGACTATGTTGATCATGTTATTTCCTTTAATTTATTCTAACATTTGTTTTTCAACACTGACAACTGTCACTTCATGAACACCAAGAAATGTTCAGGGACTCTGCCACGGGGTGAGTATCAAGAGAGTCAGGCTGTGTACCCTTTCAGCACTCTGTCTAGGGAGTCAAGCAATTCTGGTCACTCCCTGATACTCAGGACACTGAGCTCAGCCAGTGCAGGCCCCTGTCTGAGTCTTGGAACTTGGGCTAGTGAAGCAGGAAGGCCTGAGAACTGACCTGGCACTGGCCTCTGCCATGCAGCATCAACACGTGACCCAGTGCTCCCAAGAGCGATCTGGGTGGAGTCTCGAGGCACAGCTTCTCCTGCACCTGCCTATTTCTCTCACTAATTGCATCTCCAGTCTTGCGGAGGGTCCTCTGGGTGCTTCCTTCCGGAAATCTCACTTCCATGTAAGCCAGCCTGCCGTGCTTTCGGTTAGGAGAGCCCAGGGTGCTGACGTTACACGGACCCAGCATGGTAGCAAGGGCAAGGAAGGCGTTTCACAACGACGTGTATAATAGTCACTTTTGTTATTGTGGCTGCTGTCACCAAATATATGACAAAAAGCGACTTACAGGAGGAAGGGTTTGTTTTGGTTTATGGTCTGATGTCAGAGTCCGTCATGATAGTGAAAAGATGGTACCAAGAGCGACTCTAGGTGCTACATCAGATGTGCAAGCAGCCGGTCTTTCTGCAGTCAGGAGGGGAGATGAATGCTCATACCCAGTTCACTGTCTCCTGTTTCTTCAGTCTGAAACCCCAGTCTTAGGAATAATGCCACCCACATTCAAGGTGGGTCTTTCCTTGGATGACTCTGGGACCATCCTCATAGACATGTCTGGAAGTAGTCTCCTAGGTAATTTTAAATTCTTCCCAGTTAACTCCAAAGATGAATCATCATCATCATCATATACATGGACATCTGGGTTTGGGGATAAATAAATCTCTAATTCAGAGGAGCCCATGGTCTGCTGTTATGTATAAGCAAATGCCATCACTACAGGTACATATTACAAGACTGTTAGAAATGAGATTATGGGAACTAGACTCAGAAAAGGGTAGGAGGAGAGGGATGCCCTTGGTTTATGTCTGTGCCTGTGTTCAGATGAACAGCAAATGCTTATTGTTGATTGAATGGATACGACATTGAAGTAAATGTACGGAAGACTTTGTCCATTGTGGAGTGCCACCTAAATGGAAAGTATTGCTCTTGCATGAATACTTAGTTTCTGCATTAAGACCATTTTTAAGGCAAATAAGGAAAACCCAAGTCTAATCGGCTTCCATAGAATGAGAAATGGTTAGCTCGTAAGAGACAATTTCAGGGGCTCGAGTGTTGTCAAGATCTCTTCAGCTTGGTCTTATCTGTAGTGGTTCCATTCTTAGGTTCTCTCTAATTGCTGGTTCTCTAACACTCAAGACATCCTTGTCTCAGGTGCAAGCTCAGAAGACTCAGACAAGAGGCTATTTCTGGTCGTTCAGCACACATTCCTGGGTTTGCATTGCTTGTTCAAGTTGGTTCTAGCTTGGGTGGTATGTCCATCTGAGGCAAGTGTGAATGCAGAATGGTATCCAATGATATCCTAAGAATGATCTTAGGATAGGCTTGGACCTAGTTCATGGTCTTATTCCCGGAGGTGGGGCTGAGGGCAGGATGGCTGCAGTTGCTAGTGGTTAGGATCATGGTTGCAGGCTGGAATCTTGGTTCTTCCATTTAAGAGAACATATGTAGTAGTCTAGCTGAGACATTTTTCAAAAGGGTATTTTGGTAGCATCCATGTTACAGAGGCTCTAGAAGGATTGAATGAGTTTGTGTGTGTGAAGTGCTTGAAGCAATGTCTGCCAAAAGCTCAGTACACTTGAATTAGCTTAGCTGTTGTTGCCTGACTAAGGATAGGGAAGGGATGGTTCCAGAGAAACTCCGGTAACCTGTTACCAGAAAAGGGTATGAATGCATGCTCAAAAGGCCAGGATAAAGGTTCATCCTCTGCACTTCATCCCCCAAATCTCACCCACCACCAGTCTCTGGAGGAAAGCAGGCAGAAAGGTCTTCTTGGAGGCAGCCACCTGGGGCTCAGATTCGCTTCTTGGTGTCAAGCTCTGTCCTCCCAGGAGAAGTTCCAAAGTACAGTCATGTGCTACTCATCAAGTCTCCTGCAGAGCTGAATGTCGCCTTGGAAATTGGTCCTCAATTTTCCAGCCTTCACCTGTGGGGTAGTCTTAGACTAGACATGCTCTGGCCAGCCTGAGTCCATATGAAACCATTTCAGAATGTTAGGGGAGGAAGTCTGCATGCTTAATGTGCAATTTAGCTGGAAAAGCTACAACAACTTGCATTTTGGTATGTTCCTCATTTTGCAAATGAATGCGATTTTCATAATGGACCCTAATGGCTCCCTCAGAGTAATTCTGTACTGTCATATTAATATGGATTACGATGCTTTAATAAGAGTTGACTTCAGATTCCTTGGGCTGCTCATCAGGGTCTCTTGGAATGCTCATGTACACAATCAGCAGTCATTACTCTCCTTGTGAACTGATATTTATTCCTCATTCATTATTTCTATGGGGTGAGTGAGGTCATGAATAATCAAGGAGCCCCAAGCTCCATCAATGGCTTGATGTGACAAAGGACTGGCTTTTAAGGATTGTCTAAGGAGACATTCCCAATGCCAGAAGCACGGTACCCACACCACTGGAGTAGGCCTGGAGTTTCCATGTCTCCATCATTCTTTTGTTCTCTCTAAAGAGAGACTACAGGACCCAGTGTCCTCCACAGACAAACCTTTAGATGGGAGTGCTCACAACATAAAGCAGGAGGGATATTCACAGATAAGCAGCCATTTGGACAGAGAAATGGTTTTGATCTAGGTGCCTGGAAAGAAGCATAATCTCTTTGAAATTTTTCTTAAGGGGGTGTTGAATATCACCACACTTCGTGTACTGGAAGTCCAATCCTACTGCTCATGGACATTGGCAGTGACTGTGATAACCTATGGCCCTTAGGATCCTATGACTCACTGTTACCTCTGTCCAGCATGTAGCAAGAACCAAGGCTTTCTTCGATTTCTTTGAATGGTGACCCAGAGTTCCAGACTCCCAGCTCCAGGGTCGTCATCATCCTCATCTGTCCCCAGGACTCTAGAGTGGATCCTGCTTCCCAAGTTCATTCGGAATGACCCAGCTGCTCACTATCTTCTAGTCTGGCTGGCCTTGGCCTTATCCCACAGGACAATCTCTTAGTCTACCACCCATTCAAGGCAGGAGCAATATAAAATAGCACCTGGCTTTGTCACACTATGTGTGTGGCTCTGTACCCATTCTTGGTTTGGAATATATGATCACATAATGTGCTTCTCATGTCTGACATACATGATCTGTTACTAATCAGGATACCAGCTAGCACCTGGCCAGTACATCAGAGAAACTGGTTCTCATCCACGAACATACTGGCTGTGCTCTGTAGGGCAGGCAGCTCCACTTGTCTGGTTCTCACTGTAAGATGGGTGCCGTTGCAGCGCTCTGTGAAAACGAAGCGAGACAGCACCAGTAAATCAGCACACTGTCTGCTGTGCCCCAGACTTTCTCCATGGTCATTTCTGACACTACCCAGGAAGACAGACACAGATTGGGTTTGTCTGTGGAGGACACTGGGTCCTAGTCTCCTCTTCCTTTCAGTACCCCCAACTCTTTCTGGCCTCTTTACCTTTCTTCTTCCTCAGATTCTAGTGTCTTCCAGCTTTCTCAATTCCACACACAACTTTTGGAAGACAGAAGGACACGGGGCTGTTTATTTTGAAAGTCAACTCAGCGTTGACCCTCTGAGCAAACACCCCCTGCAATACTCTCTGTTACCACATAGGCGTCCCATTAAAACAAAGCCTTTTGGCTGGAAATGAAAATTACTGTCCCACTGGGAGACATAAACTGGGGGTGGGGGGCAGAGGGGGGGCTGGCTGTGTGAAGGAGGGGCACACAGCGTCTGGCAGGCCATGTCCCTTGAAGGAGGAGCTGGGCTCTTTACGGTCAGCATTCATCTGACTTGGACAGCTGTGTTCCCCTGTCCCCTTCACATGCAGGGGCAATGACAGCAATCTGTTCAAAGGTTGGGGGCAGGAAAGCAACAACAACAACACCAACCAGCATATACTGAAATCAGTAAGAGTTCCATTCAGCTATGAGCTAGATAGAATTCTGTTGACCACAAACTAGTCAGGTGGTAATGTCTCAAATTGGTATATGACTGTGACTTCATACACACACACACACACACACACACACACACTAAAAACCTGGTTAGCGAAGCCAAGGAACTTCCTTTTTTTCTGTCTAATAATGGCATTACTATTGATAAAAGCTGACATTTATTGGGTACATTTTATGATCTGGGCACTGAGCATGATAGATGGTGGAAAATTCGATACATGAATTTAATTCTCAGAATCCCTTTAAGAGGAAGGCATTACTTTTATTCTCATTTCTACAAACAGGGAAACTGAGGCAGGGAGTTCATTTACTTACCCAAAGCCATAGAATTGGTGATTTGGGCCTGAACATTCTGACCCCAGAACCCAAGTTCTTCAGCTCCTCCTTGTTTGATCTTATTGTGTGAGCAGCCAATGAGTTTGCATACACTGTAGGAATGCCCAGGACATCCAAGAGACATAGACAAGGCAGAACCTCGCTTGTAGGCTGTGTATTGGGGCCCCGGGGTAACACTCAGTTCTCTACAGCTGTTCTTGTCACCTTGGAGGTGACTTCAAATGCTCCTACCAGCCTGAACCATATATATGACAGCCACAGGGGCTTAGGAAGTGCTTGTTGAATTGAACAGGTAGGTGCTAATCCAGGAGGTGCTGATAGTGAAGTGAACTCAGTACTCCAGAGGAGATGGAGATGGGCAAGGGTCAGGGAGGCTGGAGAAAGGTGTGGAAAGAGATGAGTGGTGAAGGTGACCTTGAGAACTGTGGTAGATCTAGGATAGAAGAAAGAGGGCTGGGTTCAGGACAGCACCCAGGCAAAGGACAGAAGGAGGAGGAAGATGCTGCAGCAGGTACCACCAGGGTCAACCACAGTCAGCACTTGAACTAGGAGCAGCTGGTCACTGCTTGGTGTGGAAGGTCATGAAGCAAGCCATTTTCAAGATGGGGTGGTCCTTATACAATGTTGTGGCTAAGGGCATGAAGTCTTGGGGCCAAATCTCAACTCAGCCATTGTTCGATTGTAGGCTCTTGAGGAATCACAAGGCAAACACACCTCTCATAGGACTGAGAGGATTAAATGAGATAATGTGTGGGTGGTGCCTAACACTGCCCCGTTTTAAAACAGGTCAAGAGCCATTGGTTTATCTGCACCTATGAGGAGGAGAATGACCTGGAGATGAGAGAGCCTGAGCAGGAGGCAGGTTTGATGGCAATCATAGGACAGTCCCAGAAATAATTAAAGAGGACATCTACCTTAGGCTCCTGTTCCTCATCCCATTATGACCCAGGGAGATGAGTGTCTGAGGACGTACAGGATTGAAAGACTGTTTTGGTTCATATGTACCTGCTGATTCCCGGGATGACAAGCTTTCTCTGCTGATCTCAGTGCTATGATTCAGTGTATGATGGTAGAAAAAAATGTTAGTAGTGAAGGTAATTCTAGGCTGCAAATTGGAAGGGGCATTAGGTTAGTGTCCAAACCTTTGGGAAGCATCTTTCCATTCCCACTTCTCAGAAACACACAAGCCTCATTGCTCCAAGCCCCTAGAGATTCTGGACCCTCACTCTTTCGCTTGTGCAGACCCTCCGTCTACGCCTTCCATTCACTGAGTAGCTTTGGGTCAACTTGAACATTGTTTAGTTTGTTTTATATTTTGCTGCCACTACCAAGTTCACAGTGTTGAGTTTTTCAAGCTTTAGGACTGCCAGCAGGTCAGCTATCAGAGGGCAAGGCATTCATTTGTCTAGTTGGCTGCTTCAGCTCTTCTCCCTAGAACAGTGCCGGGCACATGGCAGGGGTTCCAGAAGCCTTTGTCCAATGAGTAACTGTCTTTCTTCCAAGGACACACACCTTCCTGGACATTCTGCTGGGTTTCAGCTGCACATCCGGAAATTGGGACTAGTGTTATTGTTTTGGTAACAAGCTAGCTTACTTCTCTAAGCTTGCTCCTTGCAGCCCTGCCCGTCAACAGCTAGCTGATCTTTGAGGTCTTTTGCATCCTGTGGAATGCGATGTCACGTGCCTTCCATCCCATCACTGGGAGACAGAGGTATAGGCTTTGCCGCATTCTGTTTTTCAACATGGCTCAGGTACCAAGGAGTTATGCTTACCTCCCCAATTCTGGGAAGCAGTATTAAGTAGTATGCCTGTGTTTTTAAGCCTGAGGCCATGATGCCAACCCCTCAGGAGAAGCCTCTTTGTATCTCGGCCTGTGAGAGATTGCAGGAACCCACCATGTTGCTGCCGTGACCAGGGACGTGTCTCTGTACCTCAGCCGGTAATGAGAGACACGAACTAGAATCTCTCTTTAAGTTCTCTCAGCTTTTAGGTGGAAACTCTTGTCCTATATTGGGCGCCAATGGTAAGTGGAAGTTTCTCTTCCCAGCCCCACAGACTGGACAAATATCTCCCACCCGTGGACCTGTAGCTGCTTATTCAATAATTACACAGAGGCTTATATTAATTACAAACTGTATGGCCTATGGCTCCTGCTTATATTAGGTAGCCCTTTAACTTAATTCAACCCATTCCTATTAACCTATATCTTGCCATGTAGCTTCTTGGCTTACCGGTACTGTCACATCTTCCTTCTTGGGTGGCTGGATCACATCTCCTTGACTCCACCTTTCTTCTCTCTCTGTCTCTCTGTCTCTCTCTCTCGGATTTCCCGCTTAACTGTAAGCTTTCTTGCCATAGGCCAAAACAGCTTTATTTATTAGCCAATGGTAACAACACATATTCACAGCATACAGAAAGACAACCCTTACAGCACAGAGGCAAGAGGATCACTATGAGTTTGAGGCCAGCTTGGTCTACACAGAAAGTTTCAGGTCAGCTAGGGTTACATAGTGAGATCCTTTCTCTAAACAAAACAAAGATTTATATCTTCTTTCTGAGTTTCATAAGAAACATTGCATGCTCTGTTGGTGTGGGGAAATGGATTTTCCGGCATAGAGTTGAGCACTTCTGTGTGTGTGTGTGTGTGTGTGTGTGTGTGTGTGTGTGTGTGTACAGGTGTGTGTGTGTGGGCAGGTGGACTTGGTTATGGTTTGCACAGCCCATGTGTTTGGAGGATGTTTGCTGCTGTTACTCAGGGTGGCTGCCTCTCAGGACTCTTGGTCTTCTCCTATGATTCATGGACATTCTAGGGCTGTCTGTGAAGCCCATGAGCTGTAGTGAGAGCTGGGGATTTTAAGGAGGATGACTCTCCTCCTCATTCCCCTCTGTACATTTTTCCACTGGCCTCCAGGCAACTTTAGATTTTTAATCATCTTGAGTGCAAGTCATTTTGGTGTTAGTGTTTGTTTTGCTATTGCTTTTCACCTTTTTATTTTACTTTCCTTCTTTTTTTTTCATGCGCTGTCTATGAGGCATTTGCTTGCACGGTTTTATTTATTGATTTGACACTCACCTTCTCTGTTCCTGGATGGCGGCATTGAAACAAGGCATGTCTTTGCCCTTGGGGAGCTTCTGGGTGGGGTTTGGGTGGTCGGGAGGTGTATGAGTGTATGACAGGGGGAGCGGCAGGTGTCACGGATAGCTTCCAGAGGTGGTGAACTCTGTCAGTGAGAGCTAAGGATGGTGCAGACATTATCTCATCCACTCCTCACTCTAAGGAGAGTGCTTTTATCCCCGGGTGTGACGTCACCTCTCAAGGTCTTGGTTTCCTCATCTGTGAAATGCGCTTGGTGAGAGTTCAGAGGAGAGTGATGAGGGTATTGTGGTTAAAATACACACAGGGTGCTTTGTATTTGTGCCATGCTAGGTTGGGTGTTCTGGGTGGCTCTGGAATGCTGCCTCGGAGGAGATGAGACAGTGGAGGGAGGGTGGGTGGCAGAAGGAAGGAACTTACAGTAGAATTTGGATCCTGAGCTCTGTGACCTTGCATATCTGCTTGGAAGTACAGAAAGTCTGTGGGGCCAAAGTATACTACTGAAGGATTCTCAGCAGGGGTGGGTGGTGGCCATCTTACATGACTCACCCTGTACAGGTCACAGCATCTACAATGGGCCACCTCCTTCCCGGGTTTCCTGGCTTTGACCCTTGCCTCTTTACCCTCAGCTTAGACAAGAGTTGGCATTTTAAAAAATGAGGACGACTTGGTTCAAACAGCCAGCTCATGTTTCATGCTGCTTTGGATGGTCAGGGAGTTCTCTGCTGTGGAAAGGATGAAGCCAATTGAAGAACCAAAGGTTCTCACCATGGAGCCGTTGGGTGGCCCAAAACAAACATTCATTCTTATGGAGTCAGGGGGTGGCGGTAAGGGAAAGCAAAGAACGGGCGCAGGGGTGGAGCGGGAGGTGGGGGGTGGGGAGAAATAAAAGCCATCCATCCCTGTCTCTTGGTGCTGCCGAAATCATTTTTTAATCCTCTGTACAGTCACCACCGGGCTCTTCTTGGAGCCATCTCCCAGGGCAGTTGTAAGGAGCCCGGATAAAGATTGATGTGGTTTGTTTGCTTCCCCAGGTCTTTGAAGGCCTCCGGAGGCGGCGGCATTTATGGCTGGTTGGTTAACCCTACAGCTCTCTGGGGTCTCCTTCTGCGACCCCTGGGCAGGAGGCAGCAGGCCTTGGCTGCCCCATCTGGAGAGCTGGCTGTCTAGGGAGGAGAGCGGTTCAGGCCCACCAACTCTGCAAGCTTGCTCGCCACAATGGCGTCATCCCAGCACAACGCCCCCACCATCTTCAAAATAGAACGAGTTCATATTCCCCAGGAGACTGAACGCTTGAAAATTCGCCTCAAAGGTTGGGGGTGACGCGTATAAGGTTGAGTGAAGCAAGACCTCAAGTCGACTTGGCTTGGAAATGGCTAATCCAGGTCAGGCGAGAGGAACTGCCCAGTGTTCTTTGGTGTGAAAGATGTTCTAGAAAGATAGGCACATATTTAAAAATAAACGAATCTCGGCTGTATTTTTTTTTTTAAACGTTAATATTTTCCTGGCACTGCTGGTTAGAATTGCTTGTCTGGGTGTCCTGAACTTGGGTTTTGAGACCCAGCTGAGAAGCCGGCACAGCTGGAGGGATGGAGACACCTTGGGGAAGCGAAATATTTGGTGTGCCTTTCCGACCTTATTAAAAAAACGAATCCGTTTGTTTTGTTCACATGCTCCTCCACATCCCAGGATAGCCACTGAAAGAACATTGGAAAAATATGTCTTACGGGGGTTAGGTTGGCCCACTGCTTCAGAGAAGCAGGGGCCTCGTAGGATTTTATTTTTTACCTCATGCCGGGACCTCTGAGAACTTAAAGCTCCCAGCTTGCATTTCTGTTCAGGAACCCCGGCAGGGGTGGGTGTGTGGGTGTGTGGGTGGGTGTGGGTGTGGCAAGCAGTGGGACGTTTGGAGTTCTTCCTCTGAGCAATGGTAGTGAGATGCCAATACTGGTAAAGGCAGCTCACCCGTGAATGATGTTTCATTGTTTCAGTCAACAAACTGGCCACTCGAACCTGACGGAAGTCTCAGTTGACCCACAGTGGTCCCGAGAAGGCAGTAGCCACCTGGTCTCCGATGCTATCTCCTCACCTCAGGGAGTCTCCTGGTGGGAACATCATGTTCACCTTATAGCAGAGGGGATAATTCATGCCACCCTTCTGGCAGACAACCCTGGAGTCTTCTGGATTCTGACCTACAAGTCAGCTTCCCCTGGTTCTCCCCTTCCAAAGGGTCTCTTGTACTCCAGGCAGGCCAGGAACTTGCTATGTACATGAAGATGGCCTTGGGCTCCTGCTGCCACATTCCGAGTGCTGGGATTACGGATGCACACCACAATACCTGGTTTATGGGCTTGGTGGGGATCATCAAATCCAGTCTTTGTGTATGTTAGACGAGCGCTCTACCAGCTGGGCTATATTCTTTCCTTCACCACCCACTTTTTAGAGTAGGGTAAACTGAGGCACGGTTATGTGAGACCATAGACTGCACAGCATGCCTGATGCTTTTCATCTTCTAGGCTATTTTTTTTTTTTTCCAGAACCCATAGTGGGACCATCTAAAATTCTGGAACCAGAAAAACCCAGATTCAGTTCAGCGGCTTCTATTTCCTTTGGTTTCTCTGAGCCTCAGTTTATTTACCTCTAGAATGGAGAGCGAAGCTGCACATCAGCCTGACCAGGGTTGTGGTGAGAATAAAACCAGACGTGGTGTTCAGAGCCCTGTATGAAAAAGCTGGATAGAGAGTTGTAACTATTGGCATTTGTAGGCCAGGGGCTCTGAAGGAGTCTACCAGTTCCTGGGGGAGCCTAAGCGGCCTCTCAGAGGGGCAGCTGCTACCTTGGGGGTTGTGCTGTCTGGGCTGGGTGGTGGTGGTGGTCTCCAGAGCTGGCAGCTCTGGGTTCTCTACCAGGAGGCAGACATATTTAACATAACACAGTGACGTCACCAGGGCTGCGGCAGATGCTATCATCCATAAACAGCCGTCTGTTCAAGCCAAGCAGGCCTCACATGCCACAGGTAGACCAAGGAAAGAGAGATTGAATTGTTCAGTCCAGCAGGGGTGGAAATCTGACAGAAAGGCCACACAGCCTTCACTTATAACTTTCAAAAGCAGGTTAAACAGGTTTTACATCGGAAAGGTGTGGAACAGACTGAAAGCAGGATAATAAGGCAGTTTTCTTTTCCATGAGGAATCATCCTATTGATCTTCCCCCATTCTTCCTTTTCTCCAACCACCCCTCCCCCACCCCCATTTCAACAGCCATCACTCTCCTGTTTCCCACCCCCCAAAGAAATGTGTCAGGCTCCAATTAGGCAGACCCAGTTCCATAAAGGCACACTCTCCCCAAATGAGCAGAAATATTCCAACTTAAAAATGTATATAAAATGTTTATGAAATGAGGAGGGCGGAGACTCAAAAGTTATTGTAGGAGCTGGCAAAAGGTAGGCATGAGAACACACATCTGATGGTTTTCTTTGTGATCGCCATGTAAAATGTGCGGACTTGTTCCTGTTCCCTCCCTGGAAGGCCTTCCATTCCCTGCCCCTAGCCCCAGCACCCCCCCCCCACACACACACAGAGGAAGCCGTGTCTGTGTGCACACACGCGCTGACTGAGAAATCTAGCAGAACCTGAAGCTGTTCTTTCCAGGCCCGGGAGCTTGTTGTTTTAGTCTGTTTTCATTTCTGCGCACCTGTACCTCTTGCCTGGGACCCCCACCATATTGCCCCTGTCTCAGTTCTCAACACGGAGATGTGTGTTTCTGAATAAATCACACATTATGCAATTTGGTTTCCTCAGGAATTTGAGAGGAAAAACTCTGGATCCCTGTCAATTGGGCTTAATTGCAGCCTTTAGGTCCTGGACGTATTTCACCTGCCATGGATTTGTTCTGTGGGACCCCAGAATCTCCATCCATTCCTTCCTCCTCTCTCGACCTCAGAAGCTACATGCATGGTGAATGTGAGGTCTTTGCCCTTAGCAGAACAAGGTAGTGAGGTGGGTATGTGGGTGGGAAGTTCAGCCTGGGCTACTCGACATTCTGGTGGCTAAAGGGTGGGTGGAGGGTGGGCTCAGACTCTCGGTGGATGACGAGCTATTTCATGGATTTGACGTTTAGTTGCTATGGAATCCTATTTGCAAATGTTAAGTAACCTAGTCAATGTGGTCCAAATTATCAACAGCAGCAGGGGGAATGTTGACTGCCACAAGTTAGGCTTTGAAGAGATTTCTGGGTTCTTGGTGCAATGTCTTAAATCCAATTTCCATTTGCTGGGTTTCTAAATTGTGGAAGGAAGAGAATTGCAAAAACAGAATAGTGGCTTCTCTCTGGTGGGGGGAAGCCAATCTGAATCCAAAGAAGACCCGGACCTTGCCCAAACATGAGAGTAACCGTACTTAGCTAACTGTGAATGGTGGCTTCTTGGAAAATGAAGACTGTGTTGATAAAAAAGAATATGGGTTCTAAGTTCATCTAAGTCAACAGATGACACCTTATAAGGATCCCTGAAAGGCAGTGGACCTGTTTTTGAACACAGGAAGTCAGTACTTAAGCCTTGCAACTGTTCCATTTCACTATTACACAAAGGTGATTATGTGCATTTCCCCCATTTAATTGGCCTTCTCCCAGATCCATCTTATGGTTTCTATTTGACTTATCCACTGTGGCATAATGAATTACTTCAGTCTAGCAGCACATAAGATCAGGGGCAGCTTATCTGGGTGGTTTTGGTCTAAAATACCTCATGAAAGTACCATCAATATGTTGGTAAGGGCTGAAGGTAACTGAGACTTGAAAGAGCTTTGGGAGATCTGCTTTTGGGATTGCTTCATTGCTGGTTCTTGGCAGGGGCCTCAGCTTCTCACCAGATGGGCTTCTCCATAGAACTGTTTGAGCTCCTCTGTGTGTGTGTGTGTGTGTGTGTGTGTGTGTGTGTGTGTGTGTGCATATAAGTATGGAAGTCAGAGGATGACATCTTTCCCTATCATTTCCTACCTTTATCTATCTATCTATCTATCTATCTATCTATCTATCTATCTATCTATCTATCTATCTATCTATCTATGAGACAGGGCCTCTCACTAAATTTGGAGGTCCCAATTGGCTAGGCTAAGTGGTCAGCAAGCTTGGGAATCTGCTTGTCTCTGCCCCTCCACCTCCTAGTCCTGGGGTTATAAATGCACTAGGCAGGGTCCAGCTATTATGTGAGTGCAGGGGATCTGAACCTGGGTCTTCATGCTTTATAGTAAGCACCCTCTCAGCCATCTCCATCGCCCCTTGAGCTTCTTGACATGACAGCCATCTTCCTGTAGAGCAAAGGATTCAAATAAGTGAGCAAGGTAGAATCCATAATCTATGACCTAGTCACATCTGCCATGTTCTAGTCAATACACGGATATTAAGTGCAGCCAACTTGCAATGGGAGGAGATTAAACTATTTTTTTCCTTCCAGACCTAGTACCTCATACATCTAAGGATGTTCTATGATAGAGCTATATCCCAGACCTTGACTCCATCTTTTAAAGGGAGGAGTATCAAAGAATTTATGGACTGACTTTTCAGTGACCACCATCATAGCCTTCCTACATGGTACTAAATATAGAAATCCATTTAACAACCATCAAAGGAGTCTTTCTGAAATTTCACTACAGCTATCATAACACCTCTAGCCAAATATTTTTAATTCCCTGGATTATTCTGTGCATATCTTGGTATATACATCTTTGGTTTCTGTTTAGAGTCTGACAACAAAGCTAAAACATGTTATCTTGGCTGAGACAATGGAGAAGACAGAATTCAGTATAATTGCTAGAGCTTATTAATGCATGCTAAGCACAGTGCTTGGCCTCGAGTAGGTATTCAATTAATCTTTTCTATTGAAATCGTGAACACATTAAAGGTCTTTTGAATGGACTTCCTTCTACATTGGGACTTTAAAAAGCAGCTTTTTAGCTGGGTAGCAGTGGCACATGCCTTTAATCACAGCACTTGGGAGGCAGAGGCAGACAGATTTCTCAGTGAGTTCTAGCCAGTCTGGTCTACAAAGCGAGTTCCAGGACAGTCAGGACTGTTACACAGAGAGACTCTGTCTTGAAAAACATCATCATCATCATCAACAACAACAAAAACAAAATAAACACAAAGCAGCTTTTTATACTTCTGCTTACCTCAAAATGTCCCAAACTGATCCCACTTCATCCCTCAAATACTTCGTCCAGCTAAGAATCTCCATCCTGTTAGATTATTTAGTAATTTTTCTTTTTTAATATATTTATGAGTTTGTTTATTCACTTCATCTAGATTTAATTTTGGTAGTTGTATGCACCTAGAAATTTATATATTTCTTTTAGATTTTTGAGTTTAGTAGAATATAAATTTTTAGAGTATGTCCTTATGGTTCTCTGAATTTCCTCGGTGTCTGTTGTAATGTCTCCCTTTTCATCTCTAGTTTTTATTAAGTTTTGGATCTTCCTTCTCTTTTGACCAATTTGGGTAAAGATTTGCCAATCTTGCTAATCTTTTCAAAGAAAAATTGATTATTTGTGGTGGTTTTTCTTTGCTTGCCTCTGTTTCATAATTTTGATGATCTCTTCCTATCGCCTGTTTGCAGGTGTTGCTTTCTCTCGTTTTTCCAAGCCTTTCAGGTACATCATTAAGTTACTAATTTGAGTCCCCTCCTTCCCCCTCTTCTTGTCTCCCTCTCTCCTCTCCATTTCCCTCTTTTGCCCTCCCTCTCCTCTTTCTCCATCGTCCTTTCTGCCCCCCCCAACTTCATTAAGACCTTTAGAAATGGAGATTCCATTGCCTCCCACAGCCACCTGTTTCCAGAGCCCAGCATCTGGATGTTTGGGAGAGAAGAGCAGGGAAGGTGACGGGCTGGCAGAGCAGCTGGGTTGGAAAGAATTTATTCTTGGCCTTTTTAGCAGAAACCAGATTTTTTTTTCTTGGTGTTTGGTGGTGGGAAGTGTGGGATGGGAAAGGTGGGTCACAACCTCAGCCTTTGCATCCAGTAGAGGTGACCACTCTGAAAACTAACTTAGTGACAAAGGGACATGCCTGCACAAATGTTGATGTCTGGGGTCAATTAAAAGAGGCCCTTTGGATGGACTTGAAGATATGAAAGGAGGGCTCTGAGATTTCCTTGCTCAAATTAGACATGGCCAAATTCTGGGCTTAGTTTATTTTCATCTCAAGCTACTTTCCGGTTGTTTTTAAATTACAGAAATATTGTTTCCCTTAAGTCAAATAATTCATTGTGTGTGAAAAATGCTAATAATTCTGGCTTCTCCTCCTTAGTCTAAACTATGAGGGTAACAGCCCATGTTTCTTTCTGAATTTACTTCTGGGTGTAGACACACAACCCACATATGCTGCAATAGAATTTAAAACAACTGGCCATAGTAGACTGGATCATAAACTACATTTCATCTTCCCATCTTCCTTCTTGTGTCTTCTCAATACATCACGGTATCATTCGAGGTCAAGAGAAACAGATGGCTTTTCAAAAAGATGTTTTTATTTATTACTGTGTGTACATATGAGTATGTATATGAGATATGATCTCTATATACATACATACATACATACATACATACATACATACATAGAGATATGACTGTTGTGGTCAAAAGACACCTTTTAGAGTTGGTTCTCTCCAACTTCTGTGGGTTCTGGGGGTTGAGTTCAGGTGGTCAGGCTTGGACAGACAGTACTTTCACCCTCTGAGCCCAAAGAAAATGAAGTGATATTTATTCATCATTTATTACAGTACCATGGAGGAAACATAACTGCCTGATCCTCAGGTGGTTTGCAGATTGTTTTGTCACAACCAGCAACTGTAATGAAGTGCAGCTCGATCACTCCTAGCTCCTTGGGATGTTATCTCTCCGTCATAGGTTTCCCAAGGCAAGAATCTGGTGTGCTTGAGTACTCCCTTTTATATTAATTTACACTAGTTACTGCTGCGGTAACCAATGTCTTCTCCCCTTTACACCAACCCTCTAAGCCACTGTTCTGTTTTGTTCATATCACGGCTATTTTCCCAAAGTGCTGATTTGGTTGAAGAAAAACCCAGGAAAATGTATCTGCTTTCTGTTTGGACTGGCTTTGGGGTGGATTTATTGAGATGGGTCCAGTGTTGAGATTAGCTATGTGTGTTGTTGAGTATGTTAATGCATGCTATTTTTTGTTTTTTAAAGAAAAAAATTATTTATTTTTATGTTATATGTATGAAATTTTGCCTGCATTGTATAAGTGTACCATATGCATGCCTGGTGCCCAGGAGGCCAGAACAGGGTGTTGGATCCCCTGGAACTGGCGTTATAGAAGTTTGTGAGCCATTGCATGCATGCTCACATGGAATCAAATCTGGGTTCTCTGGAAGAGCATCCAGTGACCTTAACTATTGAGCCATCTCTCCAGCACCACCTCATGTCTATATAGTTTAATTCAACAGAAGTAAATGTAAGGACTAACCATATTCAAATATCATTCTAAAGCAAATAAGTGGATTTTAGTAGGGAGGTGTGCTATAATAAAGAATGCATAAGATTTAAAGTTGGAAGACCAGATACCACCTATTTCTTACCGTGTTGGTGATGATCTTGTAAAGTTGATAACTTTGTAAGAGTGCAAATGCAACTGTGGTACTGACCTTACAGGTTCTGAGAGTTATGAGAGAGAGAGAGAGAGAGAGAGAGAGAGAGAGAGAGAGAGATCACACTCATTGTAAACTGTACAGACCTCACAAGTGCTTTAAATGTATTGAATGAAAGTGAAACCCTTCAGAAGAAGGTGATGTTCTTAACACACACACACACACACACACACACACACACAAAAAAAAAAAAAAAAAAAAAAAAGCAAAACAAAAAACTAAGTCAGAAAGAGGCCACTGAGGTATTTACTATCCTGGAGAGGTCTTCAAAACACCCAGGAAAGCAAACCCTAGTGGCACCTCAGAGTGGCAGGCCAGGTCTAATGGAAGAGGGCGGAGGTTCAAGACTCCTGTCACACACAACAGGTGAATCCAGCCTTTTCCCGCTTGAGGATCCAGATACCCCCTACCAGTTAGGATCACCCTGTTTGGGGTGCTGTTTGGTTTGGGCATGCATTTACATGATCTTTTTGATGGATCTGGGGCTGTTTGTTGTAGCCTTGTGCTGAAGAACCTTGGCATGACAATTCCCCCGCCTCCTTTAGATTTATTTATTTTATTTTATGTGTATGAGTGTTTTGCCTGCATGTGTGTGTGTGCCTGGTGCCTGGGGCAGTCAGAAGAGGGCCTCAGACCCCCTAGAACTGGAGTTACCATTGTGGACCACCATGGAGGTACTGAGACCCAAAAATGGGTCAGCTACAAGAACAATAATTGCTCTTAATCACTGACTCATCCCTCCAGGCCTGGTTTCTTCTCTTACTAAAGCATGTAAATTCATTAGTTTGTTGCCCTGGCTTCAAAGCTACAGGGTCAATGTCTTTTAGGCTAAGCAGCGAGTGGTTTGGGTCATCATAGATTCTGATCTTCCGAATTTGAGTAGCTAAAACTATCCAAATATGTTATGTCATGAAAATTGTTTTCCATCTCTCACCTCCTGGGAGTTAGTCTCAATTCCTTGACTTCGGTTCTGTGGAAAATGAGTGTCCTTATGAGCTGGAAGAAAGGGTTTTCACATTAAAATTAAATAACTATTTTCCCCAGTGAACAGAAAGCGGGGAGAAAGGGTGGCAGACAGAACTCTCTTGATTTTCCACCCATTACCCCATACACTCATTTATAATCTTACAATTTTAAAATATATCATGTTATTATATGTTAAGTAACATTTTTATGAAATCGCATGGTATACCACGGAAAGCTACATCTTCAAATGAGCTCTGTGCTTTGGGCTATCCATACATAGGCGTGCGCGCACGCACGCACGCACGCACGCACGCACGCACGCACTCACGCACGCACGCACGCACGCACACTGCAGGGCCTAGTAGAGGGGATTTGTTTGCTTAGCTAAATTATGCTAGTTACATGGCAGGCAGTGGTCTGTCACTTTTTACATTTTTCTCATCTGTCCTTAAAGACCATGGGTAGGTTCTGTTTTAAAGATAAAGGGACTGGCTTCCCTGAAAGATAAAGTGACTTTATTAAAAGGCTGTGTTAAGTGGCAATGTCAAGATTAGAACTCATGCTGAGCCAATTCTCGAAGCTCCACTCGTAGCTGGTACATTCTTGTCTTCATCCTTTTGCCCTAGTGAGTGGTGTGAGATGCAGGACTCAAGCCCCAGCTGCCTGAAATCCTCAAGAATTCCAGGGAAGCAGCTGTAACCTGAAGGGGCCAGTGGGGCTTCCTTCTGGGCGAAGCTGTGTGCCTTGGGTCGAGAAAATGAAGGGTTTGTACTCTTTGGAGCAGTTTGATGCTCTCGGGGACGCCCTGGAAGCCTTGTCTGTACTTCTTCACTAGGGCTGTCTGTTTAACAGCCGAACCCACCCCCCTCCAATTAAAGTATAATGAATCTGCTAAGACCTGTGGTCCCACACAGCCCTGCCAATTGGGTGTTTGGGGTGTGTGTGTGTGGATGAAATGAAGAAGTGTGAGCCCAGGAGTCTGCCCTGGGGTGAGAAGAGAAAAGAGCCCGATCTGTATGCGTCCCAGCAGCCGGCAGCGCTCCCTGAGCTGTGGCCTGTACTGGCACTGTGGGCCAAAGGAGCGCTGGAATTGCTTAGTCCTGCCTCTGTGCCTTTAGCTGTCCGGGGTAAAAACATCACATCTCGAGAGGCCTGCGCTGGAGCACAAACCCATGTATTGTCTGGCCCCTGGCAGGCTGGTCTGTGGAGGGGACACTCTAAGAGCTCTATTTTAATCTTTTGGAGCTGGGCCAGGGTAGGAATTCAGCTGCCAGCACCAGGCTCCCCACCCCCACACTCTTACCCCACCCCCAGCTCCTCTCCTGGTTTCATTCCTTCTGACCTCCCATCATGAGAGGTGCTGGTGTTCTTGCTTTCTCCCTTTCTCTTTTTAAAAAAACTAGCAGGGCTCTTTCATGGGTTTGACCTCCCAAAGTGTTGCAGACCAGGGCTCCTCAGTGGGCTACTTGGGGCTCCGAGCTGGCAAGAGGCCAACCCTTGAATCCCGAGATTTACCTCCAGATGTGTGTGCCTCTGTGCTTGGGTGGATGTGCGTGAGAGTGTGTGTGTGTGTGTGTGTGTGTGTGTGTGTGTGTGTGTGTGTGTGTTACATGTGTGAGCAGGGGATTCTCTGTGTGTGTTTGCATCTTTCTGGCGTTTTTCCTTCTTGTGGAGAAAATGTATGGGTTGGTAAAAAACGCAAGGGAGTGAGAACAGAGGGAAGTTGAGTGCCCGAGTCTATAAACTTCTTCTCCTCTGCCCATACCTTCCCTGCCTGTCCTCACATAGGTGAGCTCTGGTAGCTCTTCACACCCTTCCAAGCCAAGCCTACAGAGTCTGTTTCTCTGGGAAGGAATGAATCCTGTGGAGAGACCTCACGAAAGAGCTAGACTTCTGCCTTCAGCTTCAACTCCTCTTACTCTCTCACTTGTGTGACTGATGTCAGGTGTGCGATTTCCCTGCTCAAGCCTCAGTCTCCCATTTATAAAGCATGGGCGATGCTACCCACTGTCCCAGAAAGCAGCAAGTGAAAAGATTGAATGGCACCCAGGAGGCACCCCATCTGCTGCTGGCTCCTTCCCACCTGCCTATCCTATCCCACCTTCTATGAACAAGCTCTCAGGAGACAGCTAGGCCTGGCTCCTGACCTTGGTGAAGAGGCCCTCAACTTGTTGGGAAAGGCTCCGTTCTTCCTGAAAGGGCGGAAGGGTGCAGAGGGTGTGGTCCTTTCTCTCCCACCCAGCATCTCCCATCTCCTCTCACCCCCATCCTTCTGGCCTCAGCCAGTGATGTGCATTTTCCCCTCTGTACCGACCTCCCATACTGACTCACTACCTCGACAGGGTAGCAACTTCCAAAACAAAACTTTTTCAACCAAGGAAAATATAACCATGGGGAAGGAAACATTTCAATATCAGGCCTCCCGGGAGCCGAGGAAATGGGCTAAATGTTTGTCAGAAAATGATGCCGTTTTGACTTCACACACTCGGTTGGGGTCAGAGAGAGAACAATGCCTGGCATTGGGCTTCAGCCAAGTTAGAAGCGCTGCCGAAGCAAGATCTAAGCTGGTGCTCAAGTTGGTTCAACCTTGGAAGAGTCAGATGTTCGTCCAACATTGTGTCTCAAAGCAGTCCTACTGTGAGGTGATAAATGCCCTACCGAGAGGACCCTGTGCTGTGTGCCATGACTTCCACCTCAAAGGAGATGCCTACTCCAGCCTTGCTGTCTGGCAAAGGGGCCTGCTTGCTTCATGACTGGCTTCTGGGAAGTGGCTAATGGGAACACATTCCACACTTAATAATAGTGCCCCCTGGAGTTGGGCAATGCTTTGACCCTGGCTGGGACACTCCAGGGAAGGGATCTTATAGCAGTGATCAGGCAAGATCTAAGAGAACAGCTGGTGGGGGGTGCTGGTGCCAAGTTAGATGTCAGGGAAGGTCCAAGAGATGTTCCAGACCACACCTACTGTGACTGCGCGGTGACTGGCTCGCCAAGGCCCGGGAAACTGAAACAGGTGGAATTGTCTTGTGAGAGAGACTGGGGCCAGAGGCAGGGTACTGACTTAAGTCCTTCCACAACAAAGGGCACTTCATGGAAGTGGAAGAGGCTCCCAGGATGCCCAGCATGGGTTTCCCACGGGTTCTCTCTCTCTCTGATAGAATCAGTGTCATTTCCTCATCTTCTCAGACATGTGCTTTCCTACCCAGAACAACAGCACAAAAAGTGTAATCAAATAAGAAATAGTCTGAGAACCTTTGCTCATCCTTGATGGTTACTCAACATGAGCATCTTACATTCATGGAGTTTCAGAGCTGAGGAAGAGCTTTTTTTCACATTTTCATAAGCATTTTCAGCTGTGAGTCCAGAGAGGCGGAGTGTGTTTCCTGTGGTCACAGAAAGCCTTGATCCTGAGCTCCCTGGGTGTTGTGGGAAAGAGGATGTCTATGTGCTGTGTTATTCCAGTTCCCTTCATCTCTGATCATGGTGTGTGTGTGTGTGTGTGTGTGTGTGTGTGTGTGTGTGTGTGTGTGAGAGAGAGAGAGAGAGAGAGAGAGAGAGAGAGAGAGAGAGAGAGAAATTTATATGTATGTGCTCAGATGCTCCCTGTGTCTGTCTGTGTGGGGTGTCTGGAGGGAGCAGCCAATGACCCTTTTATTTTGCTTTTCAAAGGATGCAATTCATTGGCACATGGTTGGTACACTGGAAAGTCAGAGAGTGTGGGTTTCACTCTCTGTGCCCTACTCTTTTTACCTATGAGATAGAGAGAAAAGCTCTTGGCATGGGGCTAGAGAGGTGGCTCTGTTGCCTTTCCAGTATGAGGAACTGAATGTGGATTCCAAGAAGCCACATAAAAAAAGCCAGGCATGGTAGCAAGTACTTGTAATCCCAGTGATGGTGAGATTGGAGATAGAGACAGGTGGATCTTTGGAGCTTGCTGGGCAGCTAGCCTAGCCTACTTGGTAAAGTTCCAGGCTAACAGGAGACCTTGATGTTGAAAAAATAAGATGGAAGGTGACAGATGAGTGACATCTGAGGTTGTCTTCTGGTTTCCAGAAGTGTACATATACATACAACACACACACAGACACACACACATACACACACATACACACACATACACACACTCTCTCACACACACAGACACACAGACACACACACATACACACACTCTCTCACACACACAGACACACACTCACATACACACAGACACACAGACACACACAGACACACACACATACACACACACATACACAGACACACATACACACATACACAGACACAGACACACACAGACACACACAGACACACAGACACACACACATACACACACACATACACACACAGAGACACACACACATACAACACACACACACACACACACACATACACACTCACACATACACTTCTTGTCTTGATCACCTCCCAGTGTTGTATGACCAGCTCAAACCTGATGGCCCTTCACAGAGTATTTTATGAATGTGTCAGAGATTGCAGTTCTCAAGAGCTGAGTAAGAAAAAGACTTAAAGGCTTTCTCAGATCTCAGAGATCTTAGCTGGGGTAGGGGATGTACCACATCAAACCATGGCGACACTTGAATAATTCCTGAGGAGCAAGAGCCTACATGCTCTGTCACAAAGGGTATGGTTCTGCTTCTTCCCAGGGGGGCCCACCCCAATCACAATGCTCTGGATGTGTGTGGGATGCATTGTGGTACTTTTAGAGCAAAATTAAAGACATAATTTCAAGGCATCCTGAGGAGATGAGCTGAACTTCATCAGAACCACTTTTGTGAGCTCAAGCCTGGCTGCATTTGGAAAGGTCCTGAATCCATTCTCTACAGCAAAAAAAAAAACTTGATTTTAAAGTGTGCTCTCTCTAACTTCTTGTGGTTATCAGTCTGTCTCCCAGTTAGTAGGTATTAGTGGCAGGAGCTGTGATGTGTGACTGGGGAGAGTGATGACTGACATAACAGGACTCCCACTTCTGACTAAGAGCCTCTGATCTAGTGTAGTACCCGCTTGGTACCTCCGTCCCTCTAGCTGATGCCCAACACCAGTGTCTTCTCTGGCAAAATGACTGAAAGCAATGGCTGACAAGACAGGCCACTCTAAAGTGAGGATGCCATACACTACTTGAAGAGGCATGCACAATGTATCTTTGCAATAAAAAACAACATTGTTGCAAAGTTCTAACTTCTTTGACATCATGATAACATGGGTGTCTTAGGGTTTCTGTTGCTGGGAAGAGACACGGTAACCTTGACCACTCTTATAAAGGAAAAACATTTAATTGGGGTGGCTTGCAGTTTCAGAGGTTTGGTCTGTTATCATGGTGTGACATGGTGGCGTGAAGGCAGACATGGTGCTGGAGAAGCAGCTGAGAGTCCTTACATCTTGACTCACAGGCAACAGGAAGTGGTCTGTCTCACTGGGTGTAGCTTGAGCATAGGAGACCTCAAAGCCCGGCCCTACAATGACACACTTCCTCCAACATAACAAGGCCATACCTCCCATTAGTGCCACTCCCTTTGTGGGCCATTTTCTTTTAAACCACCACATTCCATTCCCTGCCCCCAAAAGGCTTGTAGCCATATCATAATGCAAAAATGCATTCAGTCCAACTTTAGAAGTTCCCATAGTCTATAACAGTCTCAAACTTACTTAAAAAGTCTAAAGTTCAAAGTCTCTTCTGAGATTCATGTAATCTTTTAACTATAATAACTGGTAAAATTAAAATAAAAAAGCAGATCACATACTTCCAACATATAATGGCACAGGATCTACATTACCATTCTAAAACATAGGGAAGGGAGCATAGTGAGGAAATACTTGACCAAAGCAAGACCAAAAACCAGCTGGGCAAAATCCAAACTCTCCATCTCTACTTCTAATGTCAAAGTGCTCTTCAGATTTTCAATTCCTTTCAGCTTTGATGACTGCAACATACTACTTTCTCTTGGAATGGTTCTACTCTCTATTAGCTGCTTTTCTCCACAGATATTCCACAACTCTAGCATCTGTAACATCTTGGGGTCTCTAAGGCAATCCAGGCTTTAACTTCACAGCTTCACACAATGGCCTTTCTAGGCCTCCATTCAGGGATACCCTGACACGTGCCTGGCCTCAGTGGGTTTCCTTAGTGACAGAGACAAATTCCATAGCCCTATTCTTCTATCCTTAATTCCAGAACCACTTGGCCAAAGTTGCCAAGTTCTGCTGCTTACTGGGGCTGGAACATGGCCCCCTCATTCAATTACACCTTCACCAACTTTCTGTTTTTGATGGCTACCTTCAGTACCTAAGCTTGGCTGTTCTTGAACTTGTTCTGTAGACCAGGCTGACCTCAAACTCAGAAATCTGCCAGACTCTGCCAGCTGGGATTAAAGGTGTGCACCACCATACCTAGCTCTAAGCTTTTAATTCCTTTTCACAATTTAGCTGGGTAGGATCTTGCCCTGAAGTCACCTCTCCCTTTATTCCATTTCTTAATCTGTTTATCTCCTTGAACACAGGACTTAGATCCATCCCCACTTCCTGGTGCTCCTTTTCTTCTCAAATTTTACATTTTGTAATTTACCTTGCTCAGCTTGCTCCTTTTCATTATAAATCTTCATTAGAGTTACCACTAATAACCACATGACAGAGTCTATACTAGGCTGTTTGGAGAGTTCCTCTGCCAATGGAATTAATCTAAAACTCTTTACTTTTAGCCTCAGGCAGACTGTTCTGACAAGGGCAAAAAGCAGCCACAGTCTTCACCAAAATATCACAAGAATGATCTCTAGGCCACATATTAATATTTTCCTTTGAAACCTCTTGAGCCAGCCCTTCCTCCCCCAACCCCCACAGTTCAAATAACCCTCAGCACCACTGTCTTCCATTCTCCTATTAGGATGGCCCCTTAAGCAGTGCTTAAAGCATTCAACTGCTTGTCTAATCCACAGTGCCAAGATCCATATTCTTTCAAACAAAAACATGGTCTGGCCTAACACAGCAATACCCCAGTCCCTGGTACCAACTTCCATCTTAGTAGGGTTTCTATTGCTATGAAGAGACACCATGACCACACAACTCTTATTAAGGAAAACATTTAATTGTGGTGGCTCACTTGAAGTTCAGAGGTTCAGTCAGTTATCATCATGGTGGGGCATGGCAGCATGCAAGCAGACATGGTGCTGGAGAGGTAGCTGAGAATTCTACATCTTGCAGTCAACAGGAAGTAAACTGAGACACTGGGTGGTATCTTATGCATATAGGAGACCTCAAAGCCCACCTCCACAGAGACACACTTCCTTCAACAAAGCCACGCCTCTCAATAGTGCCACTCCTTTTGGGGGCCATTTTCTTTCATACTAACCACAGTGGGTAAGATAACTTAGGAATTTTCTCCTTTTGTCTTTATCGTCTCCCTAAATAGATAACAAACATTCAGTTTTAACTTGCCTAATTCTTAAGAGGTTTTATTAATTAATTAATTTTATTTTTGAGACAGGGTTTCTCTGTGTAGTTTTGGTGCCTGTCCTGGATCTTGCTCTGTAGACCAGGCTGGCCTCGAACTCACAGAGATCCGCCATCACTGCCCAGTGAGTTTTTTTTTTTTTTTTAAATTATGGGGGAGAGTGAATTATTTTTTGTTGACAGGTGCAAATACTGAATACTAAATTGGCACGATATTATCAAAAAGGTTAAACATCCAGTGGAAGCATGTTTCTTACTTAACCAGTAAAATTTGGAAGGCATCCTATTGTAGTGGTATTTGCTCCACCCGTGACCTTGGGCTCTAGGGCCCGAAGGAGGCGGTGCTTCCTGCCCATTGTACCAACCTCTTAAGAGGAGCAGGGAGAAGGGACATGTGTAGTTACAGTTACAATCTTCTTGTATCTTAGCTAGAACATATTACTAGAGTCAGAACCTCCAAGACAGGACAGCTATTGGAGTAATCTTGGTTATTTGCCGTTTACCTATGTTCTAAACATTTCTGGACATTTAGCATGTCTTTCTTATTTGATGATGTTCTTGTTGGTTGTAGTTCCATTTTTGTTGATGCTTTTACCCTTGGTTTTTCCTGGACAATACTTGATAATCATTCTTATTGTATATAGTTTGTATTAAGTTTAGAACCTTCTTACTTAGACAAAAAGGGGAACTGTAGTGGCATTTGCTCTGCCCATGACCTTGGGCTGAAGGAGGACATGCTCCCTGCCATTGCATGTGACCTCTTAATCCTATTACCCTTCATTCTGGCCTATCCCTCCCCACAGTATCTCCTCAAGAGTGAGCACAGAAGAAAGGGTATATTAAAGAGCAGTGTCTTCTATTTGGTTTGAAAAAGAAGGCAAACTTTTATTTAAAGGCAGAATTAAGAAAAGAAAGTAGTGGTTTACTTAGAACGATGACAATTTACACAGGAAAAACAGCATATTTGACCAGAATAACAAAACCAGCCTTCTGAAGGATGTTAGGAAAGCCAACCACAAACATGCCAATAAAAGGTGTATGTGTGTGTGTGTGTGTGTGTGTGTGTGTGTGTGTGTACATACACATGTGCATATGTGTTGAAAAGATTTCAGTAAAGCAGCCTAAAACAAATATGATCTAGACCAGTAGGTTTTTCTTTTCTTGGAGATTCAGGAGAAGCTTTATGCAGGGTCCTGGGATTGAAGTAATCTCTATAGGCTTTTAGATACAATAAAAATGTCAACTCTCTGCTATAAGGCATAGGGGAAGAGGAGCCCTGCAGGTATGGAAATAGAAGGGACAGACAGAGTGTTGGAGATAGAACAGTCATGCAGAATGCACCGGGGATGGTAAACATGCATACAGAGGAGGGAGCACTGAGGTTCCAATAGCCAAGCTGTATCCCCATGGGAGTATTTACCATGGTAATCTGATGCTGTATTTTCAATACTTGGCAATAACAAATTAGGAAAGAGAAGTGTCCTGATGCTATCAATTAATCTAGAGCCAATTGAGTAGACTTTGCTGACATTTGTCAAAACAGTGTCCCAAATAATAGCTCCAAATTTTTAGTGAGAGATTTTTAACACCTCAGGTTGAAGGTATTTTGATTTTGATTTTTTTGGTTTTCATTGAGAAATGGAAAAAGCATTAGGTAAGCCAACTACAGAGAATTCTATTAGTTTATTATTGAATGGACATTTCTCCACACTGAAGACAAAGGGTTCACAAACTGCCCTTAAAACATGAAAAAAAATCATGTGAAGAATCAAAAATGCTTTTGAGTTCTTTATGCTTAACATAATCTCAACAATATTGTGGTAAGACATCAAGTATATTTAATGCTTATGAAACAAAGTCATTCCCTTGGGTAGCTAACATTTCTTATGTTTACTTTTTTTCCTTGAAAATACAGTGAAGCAGGTAGGAAATTATCAAAAATACTTGCCATTAAAAAATTATCTTAATTCTTGTTAATTCCTGACTTCTTCCTGAAGAGGCATGCGCTTCACCAGTGCTGTGAAGTACTTGACTGAGAGTACTGGCCATTCACAGTATCCATTTGAAAGGTTCAAATAGTTTCCAAATGTACATACTACAAAATATTATTGTTTCGAGATTGGAGGTCACATTGAACACGTCACACAGGATTCATTTGTATATTTACATAGGTCTAAAGCACACAAAGTTGTGCAGATAATGTACTGAAGCCTACATTTTAACATATACTTAGTTTCATACAGAGGAACAGGATACAATAAGTTCTGAACAAATAACAACCAATTATCAGCCAGATTAGTATGTACACATCAGGCAGGAAGCAATCAAATACTGCCTAATAGAATGCCAATCACTATTTTTATGAAACATCTCACACATTGTTACACACACACACACACACACACACACACACACTCACACTTTAATTCTTTTTTCATCACAAACATCAAACAATGCTTACAATCATATGCATGGACTATCCCCACACATCTGATTTGTCACAAGGCAAGAAGCCACACAGAAACTCAGATGACAGTAAGTTGCCAGACTTGGCTTTGTAAATTAATTGTTAGATAATGGTTACTATGAGGATCTAATCAGACTTTCATGTGGATTGAAGAGAGGCAAAGAGCATTAGCTAGCATCTTTATAACACTTGCCACTAAGTTAGATATTGGCTTTTGTTGAAATTACAAGTGTTTACAATTGGGAAAGAAAGACCTCAGGGTAATATTTAAAACAACAACAACAACAACAACAACAACAAGCTTTCTACTTCCTTTATCAAAATAGAACATTTAAAAAAAATCTGCTTACCCAATTGTTAGGTAAAACCAATTATCTTGATGAATAACCATCTGACAAATTCATCACCAATAAGAGCAAAAGATACAGTTGAACACAAATGTAACTACTGTGTGCAGATGCTGTGGAAAAACCAGAGACCTGAAATATGGCAAAAATCAGTGCTTCATAAACAGTCAATGGATTTTTCTCTAAAAATACTTTTTGCTAATGGCAAAGTCCAACACCTCAGAAAAACTCTGAATTAAGATCTTAGAATTGGTTTCCAAGCTATACAACATCGTTTTATACACTACCCTTGTTGTTTGTAAGGCTGCATGGAAGTTTAGCTTAACAGTCATGAGCCATGTGTTTGGACATCTTACGAGAAGTGACCAGCAATGAAAGACATTTTTTTCCATATCTACCAAACTACTTATGAAGAGATACCATTGCTTTCCAAACAGTTTCTTTAAATGTTTCCTTAAAGGTATACAAGGAAGCCTCAATTTGCTTCATTGAATCATCTGGAAAACTATTTAGACTTTATGAAATGATACATTTGCTGAGAGTGTTCTCATTAATCCACAACTACCCCCTTTAATCTGTATTTTATAGTTTAAATAAGCAGATATGCAAAGATGCACATTGTTGGATGCAGCTTTTACCTAGTAAACTAAGAAACTGTAGATAATAGTGTCCTCTCACTACTGTGGACATTTTCTGAAATTAGTGACTTCCGTGTGCTAGTCACATAATCATGGTTCTGAAATGCACTGCAGACCCCTTGACAGCTTGAAGTGACAGCTGTCTGAGACAACAAGTACATTTTGGGTAGAGAGTGAAGAACAAGAAGATGCCAAGGAGTTGGGTTTCCGGCTACACTTTCTTGTCCTAAAGTTGTCTTCCAGGGGAGGGCAGAGTACACCTTCTTCAGGGCACACGTTTGTATGTCAGGATGACAATGAATGAGAGGTCAGTCTCCTTTCCCACTTGTCTGGCATGATCTCCTGGCAAGGATGGGGTAGGTGCTTGCCAGGTGGCTCCCAGACAAGGTCTCTTTAGGGGAATACAACAAGGCTTCAGTCATTGCTGTTCATAAAGTGCTTTGGGATCCTTCAGGAAAGGGGGCTGGCAGGATATTATTTGTAACTGGCTTCAGTTTTTGAACCAAATGGAACCATTTTCTTCAGTATAATTATTGCTTTGAGCATTAATGAATGTTCTTAAAACCCAATGGAGCTCATCTTTAAGTGCCCACTTCTCAAAATACCCCTTCCCTGGAGTTAATGGTTTTAATTACTGTGCCCCAGGTACCCTCACCATTTAGAGGATGTGATAGCCTTGCTTTGTAAGTGGTTGCATTTACATTTTCACAAAATGAGGTTCATTTTCTAGGATGTACTCTCTCTCATGAATAGACAGCAGGAGGGCAGCTAAAAGACCTCTAGCCAGGGATGTCTGTCTGTCTGTCTGTCTGTCTGTTTGCAACAGGCTGCTGCCTTTTCAATATATTCATGGGATGATGTATGGTAGATTGTGAGCTCTCTGAGGCCTGTTTTGCTGTTGATTCTTTGGTTCCCTGTCCAGCTTAGAACATAAAAAGACATGGCAGGGCCACATTTTTTATTTTTAAGGATCTTCACAAAGGCTAGGAGAAGGATGTTTCAGGTCTGAGTAAAGCAGTGTGAAAAACTGGGAAAGAGACTTGGGATAGGGAAGTTTCCTCAAGAGCCTCTTAGATTGTATTTGAAAAGAATAAAAGGTACATTTATCATATCCAAAATAAAATGAAGGTAATAAAATGAAACATCATGGCTAGTCTGAGTTTCTGATATATATATAAAATCAAAATGAATGAATACAAAACTGAATTAGAAAACATCCATTTTTCCCACAATGCATTAATTTCAACTGGGTCCACAAGTTTTTCAAAGTGGGGTTGGGGTGAACTAGGTTATTTGAATAAATAGGTGATTATTAGGGCTATAACCTAACTATTTTATGTGGGAATGTTGTTAGCAAAATACATTTTCAGTGGAACTAAGCATATCCATGGAAATCTACTGCACATTATCCATTCCATGGACATTCTTTTTCTCATGGCAAATGAAAATAGAAGCAAGTAATGTCAATATAAATTAGTGGGTTGAAGTTTCATGCAGTTGGCTTTAGTAAGCCAGAACTTGCTGAACAAAGGATTAGCAGAGTGGGTGAGCCTCAGCTCTGACTCCTTGTTGAAGATCCTTCACCTAATTCAGTCCCAAACTCCCCCTTCTATCAGGATCATAATTGCCTGACTTTTCTGTCCTCGACAGTTCTAGCACTCCTCTCACAAATGCATCGAGGCTGCCCAATTTCTCTTCTAATTAGAAATAAGTAAAAACTAAGTGTAGCAATTCTGTCAGTCCTGTTACTAACGAGGAACTATAATTTGAACGGACATTTCTCCTCAACTTGGGTTTTGATTAGTTGATTTATCTTCTATGTATATTGATAAGATTTGTGTTCTCTAGCAATAAGGAGCTTTGTGATGTTGGACACCTGTTAGGTAAAGGTTGAACACATAATCAAATTTGGAAGAAGTAGATGACTTTATGAAATAAAGAAAGCAGACTAGATGATCACTAGTTGACAAAGTATGTCCCGATTTCTAGTGGTATATCTTTATAAAGGAGGTGTTTTTGAGTTTTAATTCTGACATGAAGTCAGTTCTTGCAACCTTCAGTAAATCATTTAACATCTCTGGCCTTAATTGGCCTACTTGTAAGGCCAAGGACTTAAGCCTTCCATATACATAAGTCCATATACATAAGTCACTGAGATATGGCAGAGAAATTCTAGCCGTTTTATATTTATTTATTTATTTTGGTTTTCTAAGACAGGGTTTCTCTGTGTAACAGCCCTGACTGTCCTGGAACTCACTTTGTAGACCAGCCTTGAACTCACAGAGATCCACCTGCTTCTGCCTTCCAAGTGCTGGGATTAAAGGCAGGTGCCACTCTGCCCAGGAGACATTTTAATCAAGATTCTTTGATGGTTCACTGAGCATAAAAATCTCTTAAAAGAAAGAAAGAAAAAAATAGACTGAGGTCATGGCTTTAGTTTTCTAATGACCATAGGCCAAGGCCAAAGCTGTGCCTTTTGGATGGGGTAATTAATTATATTTAAATCCTTTTTTTTTTTTAAACAGAGGGGATCAAAACACCATGGTGAACATGGGGTTTGTATGAATTTTCAGGAGGAGTTAGGTCTGAGGACATGATAACAAAGAATGGTAGTTAACCGAGAGGCCTGTTATGTAGAAAAGGACCATTAAGAACGCTGGTGAACTGAATGGGTCTTGGCTCTAGGAGAACTGTGCCTTACTTGAAGGCACAGTGTGGCTTCTGTTTGCATTTCTCACCTATGAAAAATTCAGGTAGAGATGATGTGACTAAAGCAGCGTTTCCAGGTGGTATCGTGCACATGCTTGGCATGAACTACTGGCTGAGGCTACTAAGGAAAGATATCCCATGTGGCCAATGGGCCAGATGATCTTCGGTGTGGTGGTGGGGGCGAACACGACATTCAGGTTATGAGGAGCCGGGGTCAAAGTGGAGGGTAGCCACCCCAGCCCTGAACAGTCTTAACCAGTGATGAGGGGGTGAAGGATGTGCCTGTGGTTCTTAGAGGAACCCATCACTACCTGACCATATCTAGTGGACACAATCTTGTTCAATAACTGTTGGGTCAGTTTAAAACATGGTGCCTGTCCACGGCCGTTCCAAATGGTGCAGCTGCCATGGACCCATTTGGTTTATGGTAAAGGAAAAGGTTCTTAGTTCTTTCCCCTTTTTGCTGCTGTAATGTAGGCTTTCACGTAACGCAGCCATCTCCTTGCACTCTGGAGTAATTTACTGTTCATTGTCACGACTGAATGGGATCTGAGCGTGCCCGAAGGGCTGCTTCCTGCCCTGTTTTATTGGGCAGAACAGGGCTAGCAAAGAAGTGCCCTCTACTTCTGTTTCTGGAGTTCTCCACATAACACTAAGTGAAGGAAAAAAAAAAGGTCTATCCAAGGCCCACTTAACCAGGTGAGTGCTGGTGAATAAATTGGACTTGGGGAGTCCCAAGAACCCTGCACTTCAGAATGTCTTGGTTTGGTGGAGGGAAACCCCAGCACAAGTCTACATGACCCCTTGCTCTCCAGATACCACACGGGCTTCTTTTCCCCAAAATCTTCTGAAAGTTTGGATTTGCGGGAAAAGCTATGCCGTTGTACTTTTCACTTACTGAACTTCGTCGTCAACCACAAACTCACAAAAAGAACTCCAGGCCCAGGGTTGAGATTACAGAGACAACTGCAGAATTAAGTGTCCTCCTTGGACTGGCCTATCTTAGCCACAGGTGCCACCAAAAGAATTCTATATTTGCATCGTGGGTCTCAGACACCATGCGTTTCCTAGGGTGAGGAGGAAATGGCTGCTGACATCTCTAGCTTCCCAATTCCCCCATCCTGTGTCCACTTTGGGAAACATAAAAGAGCCTTGTACATGTAACCCTTGAACAGGGGGGCACAGTGGGGCAGGATAGGTGATGGAAATGCAAGGAATATCGGGTGGGGAGGTGGGTGGGTGGGGGGCACAGTAGAGAGCCGGCCTGGGCCACTCTAAAGCATACTGCTTAGGATTTCTGAAACCGGGGATGTGGGGTCTGGGCTCATCTCTGAACTAGTGGGGCTTGACAGGCTGGTACGGCCCGCAGGGGTAGGACTCAACCCAGCCCACAGTTTTGTGTCCTGGCCCATGAGTGTATCGGGGTAGGCTTCCACATAGACTCTGTGCACTGAGCGCCTGGGGTCCTGGAGGCAGCTCCTCCGCTCCTCTGGGAGGCTGGCCGCGTGGGCCAGAGGCAGGCCCCGGGGCCCATCCACCACAGCTCCAGGCCCCTCGGCTTCCCCAGGATCTCCAGGCAGGCCACCGGCCCTAGACTGGTGCTGCGTGTAGACGCCTTCGGAGAGCGACAGCGACTGTGTCTCGCTGTGCATGCGCAGCCAGCGGTGGTGGCGGCTGAAGCCACCGTAGTGCTGGTGCTTGCCTGGCTTCCTCTTCCCCAGGAAGCCCAGCGGGGGCCGTGTGCCTGGCACCATCTTGGTGTGGTTCTTGGGTGCCAAGCCTGTGAGGGTCAGGCTGTGGAGAAACTCTGCACACGAGTGGTCGGTGTCTGGGCCCTGCACTGGGCCCGGAGGGTCCTGACCGGGCCCCAGGGAGGCCTTCATGTCGTGCACCTGTAGGACGTCTGGGGCGCTGCCACTGAGGCCACTGAGGGCCTGCTGGGAGATGTCATGTGATGACAGGTAAACCAGGTCCAGGTCTCGTGGGCTCAGGGCATCACTGGAGTCATAGTCACTGTCGGTGGGGAGGAAGACTTCTGAGCAGCCTTCTTCATCGGAGCAGGGCTGTGACTCTGCAAAGCCAGGGACAGATGTTAGAAAGAAGACAGACTCTTAGTGAGGGTCTGATTTGTTGGCTTAAATGGGTTCAACTCTCGATTAGAAGGGCATCCGACTTTGCTCTTCTGTCACATTTTGAAATTCTTAAGACTTGGACCAAGAGCCACACATTTCCATTTTTCACAGGGCCATGCAGATTATATAGTAGGCTGTGGTCTTCATTTAAGGGTAAAACAGTGGTTCTCCACCCTTTCACAGGGGTCTCCTATGACCATTGGATGACACAGATATCTACATTATGATTCATAACAGTAGCAAAATTAGTTATGAAGGAGCAATGAAAATAATTTTCTGGTTGGGGTCAACACAGCATGAGGAACTGTACTAAAGGGTCACAGCATTAGGAAGGTTGAATCCTGCTTTCAAATCCTAGCTGCCTGTGCCTCTTTCAGTGATCTTGGAAAAATTATTTTCTTGCACTTTAGTTTCCTTCTCTGTAAGTGACGATACTGGAACTTAGTTGGGGAGACTAAAACCTATTGATTATAAATATAACCATTCAGTACATTGACATTTATTAAATAATAATCATACAGGCCAAAAGAAGAAACAAAAAATGAATGAGGCAGAAATCCATCTCAAGGTATATGCAATGGGCTTGAGTGAGCTAAGAATTGGTTCTGTATCTGTCATTTCATGCAATAGTTGTTTATATCTTTTCCCGCAATGATGTCATACATTTTTGATGGAAAACACTGTCTAAAATTCTTTGGCTTTCCCATTACTACTTAAACCCATAATAGTTACATAGTGAATAATGTACATATTAATTTTGAAAACATTTTGCAAAACATTTATGCCAAATTTATCAACCACTTCTTTAGAGTTCTAGGTATATGCCTTGTTTAAAAAGGCCTTCCCACACAAAATTACAAATACATTGTTTTCTAATATTCTGGGATTTCTTTCTTATATTTAACCATATGGAATTTATTTCTGTATGTAGGACTCTTATTTATTTTACTAAAAGGATAGCCAATTGTTACAGCACTATATATTGAATAATCTATTTCTTAAAAACCACTGGAAATTTAAAGCAATTCTAATACAAAGTTTTCATAGTATTTTAAAATAGAATTCAATAAATTGTTTTGAAAATTTGTCTAGAAGAGATTTATGACAATAGTCAACTTAAAAAGATACAATAGGGAATGATGGCTTTCCACATAAAACAGACTACAGAGCTTTGGTCATTTAAAGTTTATAGCATCAGTATAGAAACGGATGGACAGAGCTGTAGAATATAAAAAGCCTGAAAGCAGCTATAATTTTATGATAACATGATAAAGATAACATTTCAAATTAGAGAGTGAAAGAGATCCTTCTATATATAGTGTTGTAACAGTTGATTGTCCCTTTAGTAAAATAAAGAAGTCCTACCACATTCCATATCTAGAAATAAATTCCATATGGTTAAATATAATAATAAAATCCCAGAATATTAGAAAACAATGTATTTGTAATGTTTGTGTGGGAAGGTATTTTGAAATAAGACACACTCTAGAACTCTAGAGAAGTGGTTGATAAATTTGACATAAATGCTTCATAAAACAAATGATACCCTAAGTAAAGAAAGCAATTAGTAGATTGTAAGAAGAGAATAATAGCATTATAATAAAAGGTTAAAACCCAGGGTAAACAAAGAATTGTAAACCAGAAGACAATGAAAATGGGTAGAAGGCAAGGACCAGCCCTTGGGAAGAATAACTGATACAAACGGTGAATTAATTCATTATTATGCTATCTTTAGTTCAGATGGTAATTAGAAGAGGAGTGTTGAACAAAGAGGCAGTTTTACCCATAAGTCTTACAAAAAGTAAGAGTGACAATATTGTGTGTTATTGATGTGCAGGAAATCAAGAACTCTCATGTAATGATGAGGAATCTAAATTGGTTCAGCTCATTGGGATTCAATTTGGCAGAGTCTGTTAAAAATGTGTATATTGTTTGTCCTCACTTTTTTGGATATCTGTTTGAGAAATTGTCACCAAGTGCACATGGAGGCATTTTACAAGTTGTTTACTGCAGTGTGATTTATAGTAGTGAAAAACTAGACATCATTTTGTGGTTGAGGATGCTATGAAAGGAAGACTTACAGCCACAGAAGCCCTAAGAAAAGGAAAATAGTTTACTTGTAGAGTTCTGCAAGGGAGTCCATATTCAGGAGTGACTTACTGATTACAAAATATAACAGGTATCAACAAAATAAAACCACATGGTCACCGTGTTCTCGTTCATTTGTTCATGGTGGAAAGTTAGATATATAATATATAAGAATATAAGAATATTGAAAACTACAAGGATAAAGTTTATTTTGTTAGAATATTGAAAACTACAAGGATAAAGTTTATTTTGTTAGAATATTGAAAACTACAAGGATAAAGTTTATTTTGTTAGAATATTGAAAACTACAAGGATAAAGTTTATTTTGTTAGAATATTGAAAACTACAAGGATAAAGTTTATTTTGTTAGGAAGTCAGTATCAGGTTTTTTTTTTTTTGTATTAGAGGCTCTTCAGCTAGAATGTTTCCCCTTCCCAACCTCCTTATTTGTTTCATGCCCATGGTATTAAGTGTGTGTGTGTGTGTGTGTGTGTGTGTGTGTGTGTGTGTTTTGTCTTTTGATTCCCATCCTGACTATAGGTGACTTGTACATCTGCTAGTAAGTTAGATGTAGTAAATGCTTATTTCAGTTATTTTATTTTTAGCTTGTGATGGACTTATTGGAACATAACTCCATTGAAGGTTGTGGAACATTTGTATTTGGTACACAGTGGATCTAAAATTTCTAAGAAGTCAGAACATCTGTTTTTAGGGAGTTTACTGTTTTAGTGGAAGTATGAGGTAAATATGCATTCATAGGACTGTGGCCGAAATAGGTTTTATTAGAGACATGTAGTAAATAAGATGTGGGTTTAAAGGAAAGAGAGATAACATCTTACTGGGACAAAGTTAATAAACCATCTTTTACTTATTTTTCTCCTCTCATTGTCTATCCTTTTTCTATGTTAATTTATTTCTTTATCCAGTTTCTAAAAGTGATTCAAGGCAGGTTTTTAAAAATAAATATACCCATAAGGACAACAGGATTATAAATGGGAAAAGTGAAAATAGTACAAGTAAGTTCATTTGATTAGAGTATTAGGAGCAGGAATGGAGTTTGGGAGATCTGAGGCTACAATGGAAGGCTAGATCTGAGGCTACAATGCATACTTATAAGGTTTAAAAAAATTTTTTTAAATTAAGGCTTGTTTGTACTCAAATATTCATAGCAGTTTTATTGGTAGTAAAAACTGTAAGCTGCCAGTATGTCCTTCAGTGAATGAATGGCTAAATTGTGGCACACCATAATATGGAATACTTTGCATCAATAAAAAGAAAGAATTCCATATGCATAATAATTGTGCTAGAATGCAAAGATGAAGAACAGATTGTGGGTTGCCAAGGGGAGGGAGGGAAGTGGGTAAGGCTGTATGAAAGGGTAACAGAGGGAATTTTGTGGTAAGGTTATAGTTGAGTACCATGATCATGGTGATAGTTACCCAGTGCCCAATATGTGATAGAACTGTGTCAAGCTGCACATGTGAGGCCATGTCATGTGTGGATACATAGACATCCACAGTGAGCATTTATGTAACTGGTGAAATCTAGACTTGCTGTGCGGGTTCCACCAGTTTTCTTCTTCTGATAATGTACAAGTGTTGCGTAAACTGTTCGTGTGTGTGTGTGTGTGTGTGTGTGTGTGTGTGTGTGTGTGTGTGTGTGTGTAGGTTGAGGGAGGAGATACAGGAACTTTCTGTGATCCTGTGTCTAATTATTCCAAAACAAATTTGTAAGAGAATCTAATCTAAAAGGAAAGTGGAACCAGAGAAGATGAAATGCTTAGATAAGAACCTTGCTCCAAGTTTTATGGCCATTGGATAGTTATTGAAGGGTGTTGAGGAATGGAGGAGACAGAAGTGTGATGTAGGATAGTTAGGTGTCAGGTAAAGCAGGAAACAGCAGTGAGGCAGGCGGAGCACAGAGGACAGCTAGGAAGCCAGGACTGGGCCGATGATCCCTCAGTGCTTTTCTTGCTCAGGCTGTGGTCCTGAGCAGCAGTGGTTGGATGGAGGAAGGAGAAGTGTAGGAAAACTGTTCATTCTAAGATGTTTATGGAGCGTGAATTTATGCCAGACAGCTAAGGACTGTTTTTAAGCATCTAATAGTGTGTGACTCAGACAACCAATGAGTCAGAAAACATGAACTCCAGAGAAGACAAAGAACAAAATGATATTGGATTTTAGCTGGAGGGTGACTTGGGAGAGGGGTTCTTTTGATTAGAAGGCCAGCATCTCTGCATCTGTCTGTGAATCTGCATGAGATCTTGGTGACCAGGGGAGTTCAAGGAGAACATTCACGATGCCTCAGAATTACTAGAAGATTTTGAACCACAGTGTCTGGGAGAGCAGAAGTGGTAATCAGGAAGAGGTGTACTGCAGCCCTAGCTTAGATTGGGCAATGGAGAAGATGGTGAATTTGATTTGGGACAAGTTGCATTTTGAAGAGATGGCCGGAGTATCCAGGAGACTACATGGGAAGGTTGAGGGATGGTGCCTGTGGGTGTGTGGAAGAAAGCACCACTGGAGAGGGGATGGTTGAGGATAGGATTGGGGAGACCGATGATTATAAAAAGGAGGGTGGGTCAGGGTTGTGAGAATCACTGTTGGCATTGGTGCTTTTAGAGATGGAAGAATATGTTGTTTTCAGAGACAAATGATTAGGAAAGAAAATAGGTAAATATAAAGAGATTTGTATGTGTGTATTAAAAAAAGAGAAAAAATAAAGGCTTAGACTGAATGAGTTTCATATTTGTCCCCCCCCCCTGGTGCTGGGTATTGAACACAGGGCCTTGTACATATTAGGCAAGTGCTCTACTGCTGGGCTGTTTTAAAGCCACGATGTTTTAAAAAACAGTTTAGACAGTCCTTTCTCTGATCTTTAATGGGGGAAACCAGGCACTGGAAGTAACAGGAACCCCTAATTGTTGCTTCTTTCTGACGATGGCCAGGATAGGTGCCTTAGGAGTAACCAAGAGAAGTTAACTGAAGATCTGAAACTGAATTTGAAATAAGATCCATGCAGAGAATTAGTAATTGACTTTAGCTCAATTTTCCTCCCCTCCTCTATGGCTAGTGAAGCTGCCTTGAAGTGTGTGTTTGTATCCCAATAGTAATAACGCTATCTGGTATTTACTTAGTACTTACTGTGAGTCATCTATAATGCCAAGTCACCTAAAAGCTTTAATAATGCTTGCTTTTCTCATTTTGCCAATGAAAATGCTGAAGCATAAGCATATGAAATTTTGCAACTTATGTAGCTGATAAGTGGCAGGATAGGCACCCAAATAGAGATTCGTGCCTTCCCAGAGACTGCCATCTACTGAAGAATTTCCCTGGGTTTGCTTTGGAGGTGTCCTGATATCAGGGATCTTGCGATCATCTAAGTGACTGACCCAGAATTGTATAGGTAAGTTCCTGGCAAGGGAGTCTTTGCACTGCTGCTGTTCAGTCTCACGTGGGTTTTCCTGATGCTGCTCTAGCAATCGCACAGCACTGGATGGCTTTAGAGAATACAATGTATCTCTCGTAGCTCTGGAAGTCCAAGTTCAAACTCAGGGTGTTAGCAGGACCACATTCCCTCTGGCAGATCTTAAAGGGGAAAAGAACGGTTTCTTGCTTCTTCTGGCTTCTGGTAACATTCTTTATGCTTTTAGTATTTCATAGCCTTTCCTCCATGTTCATGCCTTCTGTTTCTTATGAGGACTCTTGTTATTGGATTAAGAGACCAGATAATTCAGAATGATCTCATCTCAAGATTATTAGTTATATCTGCAAGATCTTTTTTTTTTTCCCCTGAATATGGCCACACTACCAGGATGCTAAGGTTAACACATGAATATAGCTTTTTTTGGGGTGGTGGTGGTGGGGGGGTGGAGGGAGTGGTATTATGATTCAATTCAGCAGAAACAGATAATAAAATGACTGTAACAAGAAGTGATCCCTGGCTGGGCGGTGGTGGCACACACCTTTAATCCCAGCACACGGGAGGCAGAGCTAGGAGGATCTCTATGAGTTCCGGGCCAGCCTGGGCTACAGAGTGAGTTCCAGGAAAGGCTCCAAAACTACACAGAGAAACCCTGTCTCAAAAAACAAAACAAAACAAACAAACAAACAAACAAACAAACAAACCAAAAGAAGTGATCCCCAAAGAGCTTGACAATGTCTTTCTATTTCTAGGTAATATGTCAAGTACTTGGCAAAAGTAATTTGTACTTAAAAAGGATTTCTTTCTTTCTTATATGTGTGTATATGTGCATGTGCATGCAAGTAGCCAGATGAGGCCAGCAGAGGGCTTTGGATCCCTGGAGCTAGAGGTTTAGGCTGTTGTGAGCCGACTTATATGGGTGCTAGGAACTGAATTCTGGCTCTCTGCCAGAGCACCACGTGCTACGGAGCTACCTCGCCAGCCTCCTGGTTTGTATTTTTATCTTTCGGTGTGCAAATAGAAGACTAAGGAGTTACAGAATGTACTCTAGAGAAGCTGGCATTTTAAATGGTCAGAGGTGGGTCATATTTGAAGATCTAGTCTCTAGGAAGGGCCCAGCTCTCTCAGGTGGCATTAGTTGCTCAGCTCTCTTAGTTTTCAGAGCATTTTATTTATATCTGTGTTACTACACTTATCAAGTTTTATTATAAACAATCCACTCTCACATTTCTCTCAATTCTTTGGACTATACACCCTAAAAAGAGCATGAACCCCACCTTACTTATCTCTGGTTAGTAAAATTTTTACTTCAGTCAATGAAGGAACAGCCTAAGGAATAAGGTGAGCAAAAGGAAATGTAGAGTCTTCTGTATTTCCCATGCCATCTAATTGGAACATGGGCACTGAGCAGAGCATATGAGGCCCTTCCATTAGACCAGTGGTTCTCAACCTAGGGGTCACAACCCCCAAAGATACCCTTCATATCAGATTTCATATCATATTTATATTATAATTCATAAGAGTAGCAAAATTACAGTTATGAAGTGGCAATGAAATAATGTTATGGTTGGGGGTCAGCACAACACGAGGAACTATATTAAAGAGTCACAGCGTTAGGAAGGTTGAGAGCCCTTGTAGTAGGTTGTGTCTTAACCATTCTTACATTGGCCTCTTGTGTGGGAAGTACATGGAGGTGTGGTGAAACTAGGATGCATATTGAAATCCAGGGGCATGAAGAGTAGTTAGACTGAGCGAGACTGATTGTCTCTGAAAAGCAGCTCCTTTGAAAGCATCCTGGGAAAGACCTAATTTATCTGGTTTGCCATAGGACTTTGTGAAGACGACCACTCACACCATTTCTTTATCTTTGGTGATATTTGAACCAAGAGTCCATCCACCTAAGGCAGAAAGAACAACTGATTAAAAAATGAGACAAATCTTGGCTGAAGGCTTGCCTTGATTCTTATTGTGTATATAATTTTGAGCAAATGACTTAGCTTGTTTGAACCTTGTCTGTAGCATGGAGGTTGTTAGGCTGCTTATCTTCCACAAGTGTTATATAGATTTAAAAAATGTGTTAAATATACTTAAAGTGCCATATAGACAGAAATATTAGTACTATTGAGGTATGAAGATTATTAATTAAAATTATAAGTGAGTATTCAAATATACTTCAAGATTTTGCTGTGAGAATTCTTTGGATGATCAGGAGAACAATGCTTTCCTGCATGGTATTCGATACTGTATTTCCTAACTATATTAAATAGTGAATTAGTAAATGATATAACTTACTATATGGCTCCAATAGCATGGGAGATAAGAGGTAAATCAAGAGAAGATTGAGTTATTTCTGTAGTAACCCAGGAAGGAGATGTAAAAGAGACAGAATGGAGTGTTAAACATCCTGTAGGTCCATGAACCTGCCCTTAGGAAATGCTATTCTAGTAGGATTGGATCTTAGTATTTGACTTGCATGACAGTTGGGTTATTTATTAGAAGACTTAGTGGAACTTCTTGCTTGGAGTGGCATAGCCCTCCCAGAACAGGCTGGGGGAGTCTCCAGGATGCATCCAGGGCACGCAGGAGCATCGCTAAGGACTTAGGCCACTCCTGCGTCCTCCCTTCCTGGAAAAGAATGCAGAGTGCAGCTTCCCTCTCTAGACCCAGGCCATATGCTCCATTAATCATGGTAGGCACTTTGGCCCGCCTGTATTAGCCAAGCTGGTGGTGCTCCCCACTTTTCCTTGGAGGGCATTGGGCAGGCCAGCATTGGTAGAAGCTGAGCTTCCTCTCTGCTTGACCTGGGAGCTGCTAGATAAAAGTCGACGTATACTACTAGTGCTGGCTTAGGAAGCTTGGTTTGCTTGCCATTGTGATGGCTGTTGGAACTCCTGGTCTCTGGGTCAGGCCAACAAGAGCACAGTGGAGTTGTTGTGGGTCTTGACAGTGTTGTAGGTAGATGGCATTTCTGGAAAGAATAGTTGAATAAAGTTATTGTTTTTTTTTTCTTTAAAGGTGGGAGGTAGTAGTGTTAATGGCAAGGTGGAAATAAAGGAACATTAGATCATAGTTCCCTAAAATCTATATCTACTTGTAATATATCACTATCTATAGATGTGAATATTGCCTCACTGGTTCCATTTCCATGTGTTTAATAAAACTCAAGTAATTTATAAGTAAAAAAAAAATGTATTGGCTCTTTAAGCCCTAGGTAGTTTTGTTCATATTTTGATTTTCCAAGAGAAATAGTACCTCAGGATTCTAATAGTACCAACAGGATTCAAATCCTGTTGAATTTCTGGGCCATTTGGTTTATGCCAGATTGTTCCTGACCTCTTCTATGGAAAGGCTATCAGGAAGTTTTACATTTGGGAGGCTGGGATGATCTTCAAACACATCTGAGAAAACAACGCACACAGCCTTCCCTCTGTTGCTCACCCATGTATCACCAGGAGGAACATCAGTGCTGGGGGGGCGGGGGTTGTTGCTTCCTGTGACACTCTACCCACAGAAAAGGAGGGGGAGAAAAATGCCCATTCGATGGATCAAATCTTCCTACCCCCTGCCTTGGGCTGCCTTTTCTTGGAGCCAGATTTCCCCTTTGGGTCCTTGGGAGATGCTTAATTTTAATTGACTCAGAGGAGTTCTTTCTGTTTTGAAAAACCACACAGAATTGGGAAGTTAGAATTCGACTCCCTCTTCTCATGCTAAACAGATCTTCATAAACACATCCGACACACTCAACAACTCTAGGACAGAAGCTTGGGCTGGCACCAGGGGTAAGATTTGTGATAGGTTCTGTATTTCCAGCAGGCTCCTTAGAAGCTGAGTAAGCTCTACCCACAGAGAAAGAATTGGGCTGCGAGTAAAACCCAGTGTGTGTGTGTGTGTGTGTGTGTGTGTGTGTGTGTGTGTGTGTGTCTAAATTGGACTTTCCCCCATTCACAAGTGATTTCCAAGCAATTCAGAGTGGTCACACTTATGGAGAGGACAGAGCATCCAGGGCCAGGTTCCATTGCGCTGAAGTGCTCCTGCCTCTGCGAGGAGATGGGAGACTGCTTCTCCCTCGTGCTCAACAGTGAGCGCGTCACTCGGCTCTATTTGTCATTTGCTGCTTTCCACGTCTCTGTGTTTCACGGCCCAAGGAATTTTGGCTTCAGAGAAATAAATGGACCCAAGAGAGAATTATATTTTAAGAAACAGAATGATGATCACTCACATTTTAAGTTAATAATAAAATCCGAATGCAATTGGGCAGATCCTCCCAGCAGGGAGTGTGTGTGTAATCCATCCTTGAGCCAACAGGAGAGTCTGGCATTTCTAGGGCATAGAGGAGGCCACCCTCACACAGTCTAGGAGGAGCCCACTGGGGACCCTGTGGCTTAAGAGAAGATTAAACACTGGGGAAATTCTGTGAGCAGAGAGAGCAGATGAGCTGTGAAGGTGGAAATAGAATGGCAAGCTGTTTGTAGGATTATATAAACAGTGGAAGGTTGGAGAGCGTGTCTTTCCTGCCTTAAAAATGGCTTTCACCTTTACATGTCTACTTGCTGCCTTTCTTTCGTCCTCTCTTCCACAGTCAAGACTTTAGAGTGTGTCCTACTGGTCCCACTTCATCACCTCTCATTTATCCCTGATCTACTGATGTTCAGCTTCTCTCTTTTTTTCCTTCACAGACTGCTCTCATCAAGATTATTGATGACTTTCTTGCTGGAAAAAAAAAAGGCAAAACAAGAGAAAATGTACCGTTATTTTAACTTTTCTCCATCCTTTGCTATGCTTTCTTTAGTTGTGACATCGGCCTCTGCTTTGTTTTGTTCTGTCTCTGGTTGTTCCTTCTTAATCTAGGATGTCTGGTTGATCCCCACCATAGGGGTACCCTCCATAGTGTTTTACATACACTCTCTAGGGAATCTCATGCAGTTGTGAAGCGTCAGACATGATCCATGTGTCGACAGTGTCTGTATTATTATTATTAGCCCAGTTTTCTTTTCTGAGTGGCAGACACTGTACATCTTTACACTGTGTTTTTTTTTCTGAATGTTTATTTTGGTGGAAATATTCAAAGCAATTCATATCTAATATGTTTAACTATTCAAGCTTATTTTTCCTCCTCCTCTCTCTCTCTCTCTCTCTCTCTCTCTCTCTCTCTCTCTCTCTCTCTCTCTCTCTCTCTCTCTCTTTCTTTCCTTTTTTTTTTTTTTGTAAATAGCATCATGAAACCCGGAAGCATCCAATCCAGAACATTTAGTTTCTTTTTCTTCTTCTTCTTCTTCTTCTTCTTCTTCTTCTTCTTCTTCTTCTTCTTCTTCTTCTTCTTCTTCTTCTTCTTCTTCTTCTTCTTCTTTTTTAATGAGCTTCCCAATCTCCCTGCTTCTCATATTTTCCCTGTACAGTTTTGTCATAGAACAGTGAGATTTTATCTGAAGGTTAGTTCAGATCCTATCCACCCCTCCTTATGGTTTCGGTGGCCTTCTGTCACAAGTAGGAGAAAACTGGATAGCAAGGACCGACAGACGCTGCCTGGTGTGGCCCCAGTCTCTCACTACCGACCCTTTCCCTCACCCTGGCCCAGGCACTCGGCCTTCCTTCCACCCTACCGGAAGGCCTTTTGCTATTTTGCTGTTTAGTAAACTCTAACTCCAAATTTTTATCTTGTCCTGTGGTGGGTTAAGATTTCACCTTCTCGAGTGGGTCCCCGCTGTTCTTCCCAGAATTCCACACCTCCCTGTCTGTACCCATCACAGTTACAATTTTGTCTTGTACGATTCATTTTTTAATTTATGTTTTCCTTGCCGTCCCTTCTAGACAGAGTTCTCTAGAAGTAGAGACTCCGAGGCCTTTTCATTATTTTCTGGCTACTCAGAACAGTGTCTGCACACAGTAGGCAACCAGTGTGTATTTTTTTTCCCCAATGGACACAAGGAATGAGCAGCTGCAATCCTGACCGTCAGGCAGACTGCTGCAGTTACCTGACGTGCAACAAGGAACAATCTGCTTCTTTTGCACACTAAGCTCTCTTTCCTCTCCTACTCATCTTCGGTTTGCTCAGTACTGGCTCCTGTCACCTCCAGCTTTGGTCTTACGGGTTAATGCCACCAATCCCCTTTGTGAGCCACAGGCTGTTACAGTACTGCTTTATGTCAGCGTATCTAACTTGCTCATTAGGCCAGCTTCCGGCACAGATGCTGTTTGATTTGTTCCCCAAGGCCACTGCAGATTAGTGGAAGGACAAACAAACAAACAAGCAAACAAACAAACAAACAAGCGCAGCCTAGAAACTACTGAGGTAATTATTTTGTACAATCACTTGGTAAATCATAGACACCCTTGATAATAAAAGTTAGCTGCTTCCCAGGTTTCTCCGCTTGCCAAGTGTTGACTTTTAGAGAGATTTTAAAAACAGGAGCACATACAGACTTGCTTATAGAAAAGGCACATCTCCCTATTAAAGGTTGTATGTTAAGATGAGAACATTGAATATGGTATTTACATTTCCTATCATAGTTCATGTATCTTTGATAGTTTGTTTTACTCACAAAGGATTCTGTAAGGTACAGGCATTGCTATTCTAATTTTACATATATGGGAACTAATACTGAAATGTAATAATCTGCTCAAGCACACGAAGTAAGGAAAACAAAACTGGAATTTGAATACAGGGCTTTGATTTTTAAGCCCAAGCTCTTTCTGCTGCACCATGCTGCCCCCTATGGGACAAGCCTATAAGTCAGAACTGTTCCTGAAGAATATCATTATGGAGATTATAATAGTGAAGTGTTTTAAGATGTAGAATTAAGGAAGGTGCTTTGAATGGCTATTATTTTTATTGAGTAGAAAATGACACTGGACTCAACCTGCTCCAGGGAAGGGTGTTATATAGCATTGCCTATATTTCTATCCTTTTTTTTCTGCCTATAAGCACAAAGATATTTTGTAGAAGTTCGTGTTACTCCAGTCATGTTTATGCTAATAGTATTTGCCACATAATCTCATTCTTAATTCCCAAGGTTCATTGTGAGGCATTTCTTTTAACTTGTTTCTTAGATCATCATACCCACGACTATCCTGAGCTTATTTGGCTTCAGTAGTTCATCCAAGTTCTCTCTCTTCCTCACTTTCCACCTGAGAACATGGTGTGGGTGGGATGCATACCCTCAACTCTTGCCTCAGCTGGAACCAGAGGCTGGGCTGATGTCCTTATCTGGAACTGCAGTAGTTCCCATTAGAGATTTCTGGACTCCCATTCTTGCTCTGTGTCCTTCCATCTCTTGGGTATGTGGGCTAGCAATGGTCTAACCTTCCCTACTCCCAAGTAAAGCAATCTCATGTTATTGCCCTAGTCTCCCATCCGTCCATGGTTCTGTCTTTGTTTATTTTATGCTGTTTGATCCTTACCCCTAAACGGTGTTTCTACTACTTGCTAGAACCAATGCATCCGCACAAAGAACTTCATCAGTGAAGGCAGGGCCAAGAATCTGGTGGGCAGGCCAAAGAACTTTCCATCTTACCACTCACTGCCTTTCTTCTGTGCATCTCTGGGGATGGAGATGTTGATGGAAGACAGTCTATATGTGATGATGTAGAACTGATCTTCTTCAGATTCTGCTCATGGGAGGGGTCTATCAGCTTAGTGATGGGCAAGCCAGAGACAGGCTGCTTGTATCTTGCATACTGTAGAGCATCCATGATCCACCTCATTTCACGCCAGACTTCATCTGTTTGCTTTGGAATAAAATGGTGAAAGGCATTAAAAGAAATCTATTTTCCTGAGAGTATAAGAGGAACCATTTTTTCTATATTACTGGTTTCTATGGCATTGGTTTGAGCCTTACTTGCTTTGTTTGTAAAGTACAGACAAATAGCCCATAGGTTATTGTGATGATTGAGTAGCATGATGAATTTGGAAGTATCTATGACATGCAGAGTACTTTGCTCACACACATAAAGCACTATTTTCTTTCTCTATGTAATGAAACATACAGTATCAGGGAAGTGATATGATGCAGATGATATATGAATTTCAGAATGCTTGTACCTGTATTATGGGAAAGATACAATTTCATTTATTAAACTTACTGCTTTTGCATATATAAAAGCAGATGCTTCCAAAGTCGAATGCAGTTCTAAAAAGCTCTTGTTAAAAAATTTATACACTCATATGGTAGCATATTTTAGATCGGTATCACTTTCATTTCAGGGTTACTATAGTGATTTTAGTGACATTTTCATTACAAAGTACAATAGTAGTTGCTAGTGGTTTAAAAGTCACTCATTTTTGTCTTTACTGTATATGACAGGTGTTCTTCAGATCATGATGAGCACTGGCCATGAGCTTCCTGGTTGTCCTGTTTCCCAAGAAGAGGCTGCTATTTACACAGTTTCTTGGGAGCCTGAAGCTTGTGGTTGGCTTTACATGTGAGTTCACTGGGGGCCTTGGCAAAGCATTAACCTCTGTTTTCATTTCTCAATTGTAAATTGAGGACATTTAACCATGTGATGGCTAAGGTAACATTGTTCCAGTGAGGGATAAGAAATTTTGATAGAAATATAGAGAGGAGAGAGAGATGGATAGAAACACAGGATAGCCTCGGGAGGGCCTAGATCCTAACCCACAGGCCCCTTCTGTTTCTTCTAAAGGGCTTTTTAAAGGAATGCCAAGGGGTGGAGCAAAAGACCTCCCCCTCACACAGCCAAGTGCAGACCCTTCCAAATACCCGGTAACCACTCACATAGTCAATCCATCCCCTTACACAGCTCTGCTGGGTAAAGCAAGCTCAGATCTCACTAGGAAACCTCTGTGGGCTCCCACAGTCCAGCTCTTATACTTTATGGTTCTCTTTGGAGAACCCTTAGAAAGCTGGTGTCTCTACCTTCAGGTAGAAGGTGTTCATTGTAAGAATAATGGCCCATTAAGTGTCCCTTACTAGAGAGGTTTTAAAGATTAGGTATCACCCAGTGTTACTTTATTTTCAAAATTCCTTCTTAGGTCTTTATACTTAACCAGACACTCTTAAAAAAGAGTATCAACAAATCCTGTGCTCCTCACTCAGAATAGATTTTGAAGCTATAACATTCATTGTCGTGTTCAATGAGATAGCAGACTGGAATGAGCTAGTGAGCAGAATTGTGTGGTTGGGGGCCTCCCCTTGCCTTCTGGTTCTGTGCTGCCCTGGGATAGGCCTTGGCAGAGGATTCAGGGCTGGTGTTGAAAGCCTGAGATTGAGGCCCAGGGTTTGTTCACTCCCTTAGCTGGGCAGGAAGTTCCACAGCAGCCAGGCCCAGGAGGAGGTACTAAGCCATGGTAAGGGGAGAATTTGAAGGGAACCAGAAGTTCATGAGGTAAAGCCAAATTGGGACTCCCAGGTGAGACTTGCATGGATTTTCCTGATGAAACAGTTACTTTCTCGGGTGGCTTTTATTGGCTATGTCATATTCAGTGTACGGTGTTCTCGAAGTTATTTTAAAGGCATCATGTGATGTGGATAACTTTTTTAGAGTGTCTGTCAAGGATAGGAATGTGCGTTTGTATTTTTTTTTTTTTAAAGTAGATGCTCAGGGAATGCCAGCGGATTGAAAGGATGGAATGGCTATACAGTTCTACCCTCAGGGTTGTTGGAAGGAAGATTCAGGGGAGATGGGTAAGAGAGCTCTGCAAGCAGAGCACTGTTAGAACGTTTTCAGCTATATGATGCCAGCCACGATTATTTCAGTGGGCTGAATGTAAATCCCTGAGAGATTTCCCAACTTCTAATCCTTGGAACCTAGAACTATTACCTTATGTGATAAAAAAAAAAAAAGTGAGTATTGCCTTCCGTGGCAAAGCTGGGGTTGTTAAGGATTCTAGAGGAATTGTCCATCCTGGATTGCCGGCGGGAGCCCCAAGTCCAGCGACAAATGTCCACATAAGGACTTGCTTGCAAGAGTGAGGCAAAGAGAGACTTGGTAGAAGGGAAGAGGTGGCCACAAAAGGAGAGATGGATGCAAGCTAAGGAACATGCACACCACCTAGAAGCTGGGGGAGGTGGGGAATGGACTCTTTCTGGAGCCTTCTGGGAGTGCAGCTCTGCCAGTGGGAATTTTGAACTTTGCTCTCCAACTCCTGGAATAAAGTTCTGTCACGGTAAACCAGCCACTTTGTGGTAACCTGTAAATGTATGTGAGTTTTCATAACAATCCACCTGTTCTTTTTAGATAAAGGCATTTCAGCTGACTGCTAAGCATGGGTAGAGTTGGATGAAGCGGTGCTGACTTCATTTTTCTCTGTGGTGAGGTGGAGAGGGCCTGACTGAAGAAAACTGAAAGCCCCATCGGTTCAGGGAGGCCCACGGATTGGGTTTAATGAAACCTCGCTAAGTAGCCCCCAAAGAAGTCCAATTTCCACTCATTTCACCTTCTGCTGTTGATCTAAAAGCGACTGACAACATAATCCCCCTGATTTGAAGGTCCAAGTTCAGCTTCTGAAGACTTGCTGACATGCTTTTCAAACGAGCGGCTGTGAACTGCCCGAGTCTGTTGATTAAAGGGTCTGCATCCATTTCTCACCCTGCTCTTTACAAACTTCAGTTTTCATCCTGTAAATTATACCCTTTCTCTGTGCCCAGGCAAGATAATATTTTTATTAAAATGTAAAGGTGATTGGCTTTCTCACAGCACAGCCACAAGGTGCTTGAGGGGATGATAGATTGGCTATATTTAATGAGCTGTGTTTCTATTACGGCTTAGGTGCATTTGAAGCATTACAGTATATAAATTATGGCCTAATTGCCCTTTTGGCTTTAACAGCTCAAAGTACGCTAAGCCTTAGGTCTTCATGTTTTGACATTTCTCTCTCTCTCTCTCTCTCTCTCTCTCTCTCTCTCTCTCTCTCTCTCTCTGTCTTCCTTCACTCACTTTGACATTTCTACTACATGTGCTGTCTATAAAGCTTGTATACCTTATCTGTGATTTTTCTATGCCTCCCCTAGTCCAGGCCTCCCCTTTTTGGCTACACTCCTTGGCTTCTTTTCCTAGCTGTATTTACATAGACTCCCCTGCTCTTTACAATGTTTGGTTTGTGTAGTAACACTGTCTTAGATCTAGATGGAACTGGCAGTTGCCTCTGCAGGTTCTGGTTATGGTGTGGGGTGGGCTGAGCTGTGAACACCCATGGGTGAGTGGCTGCAGCTAGTTGTTAATTTTGGGGTGGGGGGGCTAAGAAGCTGACACAGGGAAGGGGAGCCAGGACACTGAGTTGTCTGTGGTTGCTCATGTTGAGGGCAGCAGGGTGTCATACCAAAGGCTGTGGATCTAGGTCTATGATCTGGAATTACCCTACTCCAGAAGTTACTTTTTGAACACTTTGGCAACTGGCTTTTTTCCAAGCCTATGTGCCTTTGGGAGTCCAGAGCAGGCAAGAACTTTGAAAAATTCTTGGCCTGACCTGTCATTATCTGGCTCACTTAAAAATGTGATCAGAAGGAAGGAGAAAAGAGTCAGTGGAGCTCAAGGCCAAGTGAGAAAGAGGAGCACAGATAGTCAGGGAGTGAGAATGAGTCAGGGATTCTGGGAGGGTTCAAGACCGCCACAGACCAAAGAAAGGTGGTATCCTCATTGGACAAATGAGATCCGGGCAAGCTGAAGGAGAGCAAGGCAGAAACACAACCCAAGGCATGGTTAGCAAAGTGTTTCTCTAAGATGTTTCTGGTTGTAGGTCATAAAATTAACGTTAGAGGTGACTTAGGACCTGGGCATATTTCTAGTCCAGTTTTCTATTGCAGAGATGGGAAGCAAGCCCTCCCACCAACCTCCATATCTAACAAAACATTGTCTGCTCCAGAACGAAAAGCTGTGCTCCTTGACTCCTGGCCTGTTATTATTGAACAGTGTCCCTCTTTGGGATGCAGACTGGCCTTGAACTCCTTGTGTATCCCAGGCTAGCCTTGAACTCTCAGTCTTCCTGTCAGAGCCTCTCTAGTTCTGGATTACATGTGTGTGTCAACAAGCCTGGCTTCCTTATGGCATTGGACCCAAAAGGTAAGTGGGGGGACTGGAGTGGTGGCTCAGTGGGTAAGAGCACTTGTTGGCAAGCATGGAGACCCGAGTTTGGATCCCAGTTCTCACATAAACACTTGGGTGTGGTCATGTGCACTCTCTGAAGGCTTTAGTGCTGAGTGGGGTTGGGCAGAAGGGAGGGAGGGGTTTGCAGAAATGGGAAGATTTCTGGTATTTGCTGGCTGCTAGCCTTGCTGAAAAATGGCAAGCTTCATGTTCAGTGAGAGACCTTGTCTCAGAGGGACAGGCAGAAGAACATCGGACATCTCCCTAGCCCTCTGACCTCTGTGTATACACAGATATGCACAACTATGTACCCTTGTGCTCCTTCACACACACACACACACACACACAGAGAGAGAGAGAGAGAGAGAGAGAGAGAGAGAGAGAGAGAGAGAGAGAGAGAGAGTTCCTTGTCTTCCTCATCTTGTATCCTTTTTTCTACTCTTTTTCCATCATCAGCATCTGTTCTTTGCTGGAAATGATAAATGGAGTGAATGTTTGAAAATTCTAAATCTCAGGTGGAGAGAGTAAGCAGCTTCCTGAAAAGCTGCTTCTTTGGTTTGTGAGTCCAGTTCATTTGTAGATGAGGAAAGTAGGGTAATTCCACTGCTTGTAACGGTTTTCTTTCTAAATACTACCAACTCTTCATTCCTCTCATTTTCATAGTTCAAAGGACTTTTACTTCTATCATTTTTATTGTTTGTTTTTGGAGACTTGGTCTCATGTAGTTCTGTCCTTGAACTCACTATGTAGCTAAGGACCTTGAACTATTAATCCCCCTGTGTCTACTTCCTAAGGACTGGAATTATAGACATGTCTCGCCATGCTTGGCCCTGTACTTCTTATTAATGAATGAATATACAATTTATTGTGTAGTCAGTATGTAGGACTATTATTATCATCTCCCCTCCCCCTTCTTTTTTTTTTTTTTTTTGAGACAGAGTCTTGCTATGTAGCCCTGGATAGCTTAGAATTCTCTATGTAGACTAGACGAGCCTTGAATTTACAGAGATTATCCTGCTTCTGTCTCCTGAGTGCTGGGATTAAATGTGTGTGCTTCTATGATCAGTTTATCATGACTATTTTTCACAAATGATTAGGAAATGGGGAGTGTGTGTGTCTGTATGCACACGTGTATATGTGTGTATGAGTGTGTGTGTGTGCATGTGTGTGCACACGTGCATAGATGTGTGTAGAGGTCAGGGTACATACTTCAGGGTTGTTCCTCGGGAGCTCTGTCCACTCTGCTTTTCAATGCAGGGTCTCTCTTTGTTCCAGAACTCATCAGGAAGGCTAGGCTGGCCAGTGAGCACCAGAGGTCCTCCCGTCCCAGTGTCCCCAGCATTGGGGTTCCAAGAGCATGTCTCACTCATTGGCTTTTCTATGTGGGTTCTCAGGGCCTCATTCTTCCAGGTAAGCACTTTACCCCAGTCCAAGAGACTTAACTTCTCGATCCTCAAGTTTGCGTTTCCTTATATTGATTTCTTTTTTACTGCTTATTTGGATAGTTGCTGAAGACTTCTGGTCTAGTCTGGTTCCCTAGCTTTAGCTCTCTCCTTAAATTCAGGAGAGACGGGCAGATTATTTAGTGAGTAGGACCATGCAGAGTGCATCCATACAGTGAACAACCAGTGTGTGGCTATAGCAGTTCCATGAGAGGCAGTATGTCTTAGTAGAGCTGTGAGAAATTCTTACTTTCTCTAAAGCTGAGGTTTAGGTACAGAATTAAGTGTGAATTCCTTATTATGGCCTTTGGTATGGTTCTCTGATCTGTTTTTATTGGTGTTTTTATTATTGTCTGGTGTCTCAGTCTTGTCCAGTCACCCACCATTCAATTTATGCCCCAAGCAACCTTGAACACCTTCTTATTCTCCAAACCCTGTTTTCCTGCCTGTCTACCTTATGTGCTTATTACTTTTTCTTTGGGTGCTGAACGTTCCGTTTCTACATTGTACAGTCTAGTCTGTTCCACAGGTTCAGCTCAGACGCCATCAGGTCCTTCCATGGCATCTTTCCTACTCCCCACAAGTGAAAGTAAAGGCTTATTTTTTTGTGTTGACACAGAAACCTTTCTTTTCTGGTATTTCTCTCTTGCTTCCTAACACATTTTTTTAAAAAAAATTTCAGACATGGTTTCTCTGTGTAGTCCTGGCTGTCCTGGAACTCACTCTGTAGACCAGGCTGGCCTCAAACTCACAGAGATCCGCCTGTTTCTGCCTCCTGAGTTCTGGGATTAAAGTCGTGCGCCGCCGCCACCACCACTGCCTGGCTTCTTAACACATTTTAAGAATAATACTTATAGACATTTCCTGTCTACTTTCATGAATTTTAAACAGCTTAAGGTCATGGCTATTCCAATTTTGTATCTCTCATATCGTGCTTGACACCTGGATATTTAATATTTCTAACAAATTGCTGGAAGGCATATAATATTGATGGTTACTATGGAGCCATTGCAATTGTACTACTTTGGGAGTTGGTAACTCATAGAAAGATGAGATTTGGATATGGCATTTAGGGTCCATTTCAGGCTGGATCTAAATTTTCTAGACTGTTGGTTGGTGCCCTCTTCATGAACCCTGAAGTGTCACCATAAAGAGTTCTAAGCAAGACATGGACAAGGAAAAGTTTTCATAGTTTCCTCCTCTCTCTCTCTCTCTCTGTCTCTCTCTGTCTCTGTCTCTCTCTCTCTCTCTCTCTCTCTCTCTCTCTCTCTCTCTCTCACACACACACACACACACACACACACAGACACAGACACAGACACAAACACATGCAGATACATACATTTTAAAGACATGATTTCACTTTGCCACTCAAGCTGGTCTGGGACTCACTTTGTGCCCAGGCTAATCTTGAACTCTCGATCCTTCTCCTATAGCCTTCCCAAATGCTGGCATCACAATTGTACACCATCACGCCAGGCAAGGAATACATTTTCTCACTTCGGTAACCACATATTAAGGAAAGAAGTCCAAATCATGAATAATCTAACTATAAACTGGTAGACCATTTTGTTTTCTTTTTCTCTGGGACACTGAAGACATTCTACACTGTTTTTTTTCCTTATTTAACTAGTGGGTAAGCACAGTATTTGGACCATTAGCTGTTGCTGACCACAGTGGCTGATACAGTTCTTAGGACTAGTGCGATTTACCCGTCATTCACTGTTAAGCCTTTGAAAACTCAGCGCTCCTGCGCTGCACCATTCTGCCAGATCCACAGGCTGTTGGCACAGTGCGTTCCCTTGATGGCCTCTGGTAGCTGCTCTTGCTCGGTTCTCACCCTGCCTCTCCCTGCCTCTCCCGTCATTATCCAAGGAACAGCAGCTTTACCTGAATGAAGTCTAACACTTGCTGGTGTCTTTGTTTGGCAGCTGCAACCTCGCTGTCTGAGATTGCTTCCCTCAGGGACTGTTGGGTGTTCAGGGCGTCCAGCTCCACAACAGCAGAAAGACGGCAATACAGACTAATAAATTTCTCTCTGTAGCTGCAAAAATGAACTGGAAAAAGGACAAGCAAAATAAAACATGTTAAGATCTCGTATCAAAATAGAGAAATTCATACAGCAGAGAAAACCAGTCGAATGGAAACATGATTTATTAACCCTATCAGTGGAAAATATTAAGCCATAAATAAATTATAAATGTGCTCTTAAGGGGCCAGTTGTCTGGCTTTAGTCAGACAGTATTCCCTTTTAGGTTTACCAATCCCTCGTATGGTATGGGGAAGTGGGTTGGCTCAAGCTGCAGTTTAGATGGACTTTTTCCTAAATTTGGGACCTTTTTCATATATAGTCATGTGCCACGCAATGATGTATCGATGGCTGCATATGCAGTGGTGGCCCAACAAGACTATCACCCAGTGACATCATAGCTGTCTAAATGTGTGTAAACATAATATGTGATGTTTACATAATAAGAAAATTGCCTAATGATATGAGTTTCAGAAGTTATCATATTGCATATACGTTATTGTGTGTATGGCTAGACACACACACATACACACACACACACACACACATACACACACACACACACACACACACACACACACACACGTACCAACTGGGAAAATCACTTTAAAGGGAAAACAAAAACAAACAAAAAGAAGTAGTAGCTTGAATTTTCTGCTAAGCATCTTGCTTACTTCTAGAAGATATGAGAGATGCTTTTCTTAGGTTGTCTTTTGTCTAACTAGACCTTTCCCCCAGGACCTTTGGGCTTTGAATCCTTTTCTGCCTGTACCCCCTTTGCAAGTCTGGAAGGATAGTGGGTTCAGATTCTTGGCCATACCCCTTTTGTCTGCAGGTTTAGCCTTCTTTTCTCAAAACATAATGTGACAGAGGTCATAGGAAAGAGTCTAAGCTGCATGCTCATCCTTGCCTCTTTTCAGGAGAGGCACACAGCAGGTTTCTCTCCTCTCTGCCCAGCTCTGGCCACACACTATAATAGCCTAGTGTTCCAATATGGTGAGAAAGCATCCCAGGGCAGGGCAGTGCTCTTATAATGTCTTCCTGGTCCATCATTAGATTGGGAGACTTTATTTTTGCTGTATCTTCTTGGGTGAGAAATTTTAATAATATTGTCCAGTTTACTACCTCTGACCCCCTTTGCTATAGATTCCAGTATTTACACCCCAGCCATTTGGGGAAGCTAAACCATCACGCTTCAGAATGGGGTGTCTGTTCATCTCCACTAGTTAGTGAGGAAATCTTGCTCCTTTGCATGTGAGAGATTTCTGTGTACCTTACGTCCTAGCCTGCTTGATATCTTGCTTGATATCCTTTTATGAGAAATTTTAGACCCCTGGAAAGGTGACCTGCACTGTCTTTGTTCACACGGAATAGAAGAGACTAGCATGAGGGCTTCAATTCTTCATCCTTACTCCAGCTGTGCCCTATTCCAGCTGTGCTCTACTCCAGCTGTGCCCTACTCCAGCTGTGCCCTACTCTAACTGAGTCCCACTCTTACACCAGCTTGTCCCATTCAGTAGGCACTTCTCTACCCTCAGACCTGGACTTCATTTTTCTGTTACCAGCTTCTTTCTTCCTAGCCTTCCCACACTCTTTAGAACATTCTTGCCTGGTTCGAAGAAGAACTGATTTCATATTCTACCGGTAAAGGAAAAGCTCTTACTCTTCTCCCAAACAATAGAATTCTCATGTGATTCCCATACTTAAAATTCTACAGAGATCCCTCTTTAGAATAAAAATCCAAACACCGTTCCCCATAAGGAAACTCTTAAGGTCTAGGGTTTGAGTACAAATCTTTAGTTACACCTTTTGTTATACAGCTGGCTTTGTATTAACTCAGCTTTGATCAAACCAAACTTAATACACTCTCTTTTATATTTTCACACTTTTACAATTGCCCTCCCCATCCTTAGATACCTGTCTCTACCAGTCCTTTCTAGTCTCCCTTTGGTACTGAAGGACTCGGTAGAAACAGCTATTCAGTGAAGTTTTCACGGTGTCTTCTTCCTTCCGGCAGATCTCATTTCTCCCCTGGGCCCGTAGGGGATATGATTCCGAATGTATGAGACCTTACCCTGCTGCACTGTTGTAGGTGTGTCTTTGGCTGCGTTGGTATTAGGATGCTTTTTATTTCTTTAAAACTCCCAGCACCAAAGCTTCTTAACTACTATTGGTTGAGTAAAGGAACGTCAGAGTGGATGAAGAAGGCAGACCCCGGCCCCAAGATTCCCTGTTTTCCTCTCTAGGTGTACTTCTGTTGCTATGTGCTGGATTTTCCTGTTTGCAAAGGTCTTTTTCAGGACCGTGATATTTCCTGGCAGCTCAGAGGCAGGAGTCACCACTTTTGACCCTTGCGGTTCTTGGTCTTTCTGCCCTTCCAGGAGGGGCTACATCCTGGTAGCACTTGACAGATCCCCTACTTCGGCTGGAGAGTGAAGAGTCTCACAGCCTCCTTTTCCAAATGAAGTTGGAAATAATGACAAAAGTAGACTTTTTTCCATTTCTGAAATGTGAAAGAAAGTTGACTGTATAAAGAAACTGAACTATCTATCCCTTTGAACGAAACAGTATCAGTCCCTCTGAAATCTTAAGGCCCGGCGGCATATTCAGTTTTCTCTCAAAGGCCAGGGAATTCAGTCTTCTCTTGCGTTTTGTGACAGGAACTGTGGATCAGTGGGTGGTCTCCCATACCCACACCAGCCAGTGCCATCCATGCCACGCACCACAAGTGAGTTATGTGCATGGTTCAGCTGTAGCACTTTTCCTGCCCTAGTGCTTTCTCTCCAGAGCCTTTAACGTCACTTTGACAAATGTTACTTTAACATAGTCTTTTGTGGTTTAGCAATGATACATTTGGTAGCCATCCCCGAGGAAGGAAGGATAGACTGGAAGCTTCTAATATTTAAAAAATGTGAATCACATGCATTTTACAGACAAACTGGTATAAGGCAATGATTGCAATGTCATTATTGAGACTACATGATTGGGGAGTAACACACAAACGGAAACTAATTGTCTCTGGTGGATTTCTCTTCTATTTCCCCCCATATAACAGAGAGAGAGGCTAAAGTTCAATTAGTCTTGAGCACTCACAGGACAGTAGAGTAGAAAGTACTTGGGCTAAATACCATGCAGATCTGATTTTTGATTGCAGCTGGGCCGCTTGCTACCAGTGTACATGGTAGGAAGATGACCTCCAAGGACCTCAGTAATATCCCTAAAACAGGGCAAATAAGGTTCCCAAAGAGGAACAAACACAGTGTATGCACAATACACAAGATGTGGATGAGACATACTAGAATCAGTTTGTTCCCATTCCCCTATCCTATCCCTTCACTTCCCAGGAAGGATGAAACACTTAATAGTTCAGGTGGGGATTAGAATGGTCTAAGAACCCCCAACTCTTCAAACTCCTCCTTCAAGGGCCAAAGAATCAACAAGGTAACCTCCTAGGGTAAGTTTAGAGTCTTTGCCAGAAAGCACCTGAGGCCAAAGTGCTCCACAGTGTCCTGGTGGTACCTGAGCTGACACTTGGAATACAGGAGTGGTATCTTAAATCAGGAAAAATAGGGATTAGGAATAAAGGTTGGTGCTGGGCCATTTCCCTAAAGCCTGGGGTCTGGATTCCATTAAGCTCATTGCCTGGATATCCCACAGGTATCTCAAAACCCATCATTTGTCAAACTGGACTCATCATCCTCCCCTCCTCCAAACTTCTTCCTCCCCTCATATTTCCTCTTGGTAGATGGCAATGCTATCCATCTTAGGCCCATTTCAGACTCTCTGGCTCCTCCATCTTGCCCCTCAGCTGTGTCACATCAATCACAAAGTTTCATTGATTTTTAACTCCTGAATCCCCATTGGCCTCTCCTTCTGCCTCTGTACCTCCCCCAGGCCAGCCCTGGTTCTGAGGTCTGACCATTGTCCACTTGGACCAGCAAAACAGTCTCCTATGGTTTCGTCACCTCTGCTCTCGGCTCCAGTACCTTGCTTTCTGCAGTCTGCCCTCCCAGAACTACTGAAACCCAGTAAGTCCACATCATTCCTTTCCTTAAAACCTTTTCACCATTCTCTTGCCTACAGGATGTAGTCTCAGCTCCTTGGAGCTACTGCCATGATCTGACCTTCCAGTGTCCCCAGGGGTGCTAAGCATCCATCACACTACCAGGGTAGACCTAATCGGCTTAGCCTTTGTTCATGCTATTTCTTCTGACTAAAATCGCTTCCCTTCTCGCCTTTGCCTTTCACCTCCTCGATTTTGACTTCTCTTCCACGATCCATTGAAAATATTGAATTCCTCTGAAGGAAGACTTGGATGTCTTTCTGAAATTCAGTGGCTTCTGTCTTATAGTAGGGGTTTCACTGTATTAAGACCATTGATGGGAATGCCTCTATCCCCTCTAGATTCTGAGAGTCCGGTATTGAAGCTGTGTGCTGTGACAGTCTGCAGGGCTACCCAGCACAGGATCTGGTATCTAACGGAAACTCAGCAGATGTGTGTTGAATGAAGAAGGGTATGGCCAATTTTTAAAAGTTCTCCAGTATCCTGTCCTTTTCGTCCAATTAGCACAAATTACAGAGCCAAGGAAATCAATAAAAATCAGCTTTTCTCATTGGAGCCTTGCTGTTCATTGAGACTGCCCATGGGGTCAGGGCAAGGTGACCTCCTCTGTGCAGGCTAGGCAGAGCCTCAAGAAGCCACGTCACTGAATAGTGTGTCTAAGCTTGTGACGTTGCTTTTCCTTTGCTTCTGGGAACACATTTCTCAAGGGCTTCCACACATGGGCTTTATGGCCTTACAAGGGTCCTAGTCTTCTTTTGCCTAAGGGATGATGGAGTGTCAGCCCTAAAGCCATGGAAAGAGGAATGGATCTTTGGTGAAACTGTTCAATCCTGCTTGTCCAGAGCTTGACAACATCTCCCTTTGTCGGCCTATTTTAGTGTCACAAACAGCCCTCTGAAACACTATCCTGTGGGTGTGACCTAGTGGTCTTTACTCCTGGAGACAGGAGGCCAGTCTTTATCATTTTGCCCTCGCCACATCTGTTTGGTGCTGGACTAGGCACAGACGGAGATTTCCATTGCTGGTCAGCAAGTTATTTATGATCCACTTAAGGTCACTAGTGGGAACATGGCTGGGTTGCCAAAGCTCAAATCCTTCCATGAGGTAGAGGATGATGACTTATACAAGTCAAATAGAAATATAATGCACTTCTTTATTATAATTTACATATTCCCATAATTCACACCTTTTCAAGTTTCATTAGAACTCCCTTGTTGTTATTAAAGTTTTTTTCTAGTTCTGATTGAATTTCCAAAAACATTCTTTTCTTTCTCAGAAAGGCTTAGGGTATCTCTACCACTTAATATGGAATGACCTAGAGTCGAAGGCCCTCGTTAGCTTTTTTAACATCTTCCTCAGAGGGGTATGGGTCTAATATAGCAAGGCTTAAGAGTTCCTATAGAAGCTTTCATTAGTTTTTCAGTGGGCTAGTCTAGTGGAGGAAAAGAAGGTCTGCCTCTTGGAAAATGCTGGTTGTTTAAGGGTAAGGTGGAGCTTGTCATGATTCTAAGAGCATGTAATATTTTAAAACTTGTTTCTGGTACAACCAACATTGAACTAGAGAGTGTATCAGTTTCTACTTACTGGCAACACTTATCCATGGTCTTAAAAAAAACAGTAATAGAATTGGATGTGTCAATGGAACCAAGGCCAACCAAGTGGTCTTTTCTGGAAACGTACATGGTGGCCATTCATCAATTAGATAACTCATGATACAGCAATGAGGGAGGGCCAAAGGAGTACCAGAGTTTGTTATTATAGTAAAAAACATTTAAAGCCAGGATCTGTGAGACACAGGCTTTGATCTATGGCCTATTTTTCATAGATGAAGGCTAGTGTGTATGGTCTTACAGTTGCTTTTAGCAATACGAATAGGTAAGACAGATCAAAGAGGCAGACACAGTTGGGTTCTACTAGATTACTCTGCTGACTACATTTCTAAGTCTGTATTTATGTATTTATCTCTGAGTCCTAGGCAGAACCACTTAAACTATGGATTTGTGGCGTCACTATTACCCGAGAGCTTATTAGAAATGTACATCTTTTTCAGCTCCTTCTCAGCCTACTGACTCAGCATCACTGGGGCTGGGCTCCAGGAATCTATAGTTTAACAAGCTCTCCAGGTGATTCTTATGAACATTAAACTTTGAGGAACATTATTCTAGGGCATTGTATCCCTAAGTATGTGTTTTGTGGATTTTTTTAATAGATGCCATGCCAAAAATGTTTCCAGTTCTGGTCAGATGAATTTGGAAAATTCTGGGTTAAACAAAGTCAAGCTTTCTTTCTTGGAGTGAGGGTGGGGTGGGGGGTGGGGAGTGGGGGGATGCTTCTATTGTGTTTTGCAGAGCTTTCAACACTATGCTGCTTAAAAGCAGCCACTGGGTTTATATCTAAGTTCCCTGTCAGAGTCTCTGTGTGCTGAAGGATCTGGCTTCTCCCACTGCGACCTTTGTTCTTGACTATTTCACACTATGGACGCTGCTCTCTTGTCCACATACACTGTTACTTGAAGCCTCTCTACTTGCTCTTCCTGTTGTCTGGAAATGTCAGGTCTCTGCTCGAATGTGACTTCATCACAGAGGCCTTCCCAGGTCATCCTCTAGAGGGTCGCAACCCTGCCACATCACTCTAGTCCCTTTCCATGATTGGTTTTTCTCCAGAGCCCTTGTATCTCTGAGGCGTGTGCCCTCTGTTCATTGCTTTATCGTCTGTCCCCTCAACTAGGATGGGCACTCTCTGGGGAGCTGAAGGGTTTGCAGGGCCTCTTAGACATGCCTGGCACATGGTGTTATTTGTTGGTGGGTGAACAAATGAATGAGGAGAGGAACATGTGTGCGAGGAGGCTTCAACAGTCGCAGTGTGGAGAGGAATGGGGAGCAGCATGACAGAGGTAGCTGTCCAAGAAGAGTGTGACATTCCCAGGACTGATGGGACTCTTTCAAATGTTTGTGACCCACCAGGTCCTAGGGGACATACACTATTATAATTATCCCAAGTCACTCATTGTTCCCCAGTGTCACTGAGACATGGAGACATGAATTTCACACACACACACACACACACACACACACACACACACACACACACTTATAATTAGGGGAAAGGCGTGATTCACCTTATACAGAATGAAATACTGGCTAGCTCCACAATAAAGTGTTCTCCTTCTATCTTTTCTCTTTATTTGTCCTGTGGGAAGCATTTGTGTGCTTTTGGTTTTAGCAGCTACTTGTAGACACTCCTGAAGTTTCCCTGTTTAGTATCTGGCTTGCTCTCTTGCATTTCTGCTGCCAATGTGATATGTTCACTTTGATGTTGATTTAGCGCCTTCAGATTCAATATTATTTAAAGCTAAAAGCACCCAAACCATGCTTTCGGTCTCTCATAGTTCTGGTAGAAGCAGCATTATCCCCACAGTCCCTGGGGGGGACTCGAGTGCCACCTCCGGATGTCTCCTTTCTCGTGTTAGCAGTTGCTCGCTCATGTTTCCACTCAGTTTCTCACACTTACATCTTTCTCCTTTTCCCACAAGCTCTCATCCTACCCCTGGGACTCTCAAACCTAGCTCTGAAGGTTTTGGCCCTTGCTTTCCATCCACATTACATCTCTCCTCCTGACTCTGACAAGTCAGCACGGACCCTCCTGCTCAGCCGCATGGCCTCTCCATGCTCACAGTTCTCTGATCTAACCAAACCGGGCCTCTTGTTCTTTCTGGGATTCTTCCCACTACATTCCCATGTCCTCACTAGCTCTTCTCCCCAGGACAGGAAAGCTTTTCTTGTTCATCTAGGTTTATTAACCTGCCCATGCTTGAACAACTGCATCAAATGTGCCCTCCTTCATGAAGGGTTTCTGCTACTGTCTGGGAAAACTGGCTCAATGAAGCACATGCATGCTATCATTTCAGCTATAGACTACCTGTGATTTCTGGCATATTATGGCTCATTTGGTGATAACTGGCACTCCCAGTTTACTTCTACCATCATATGGAGTCCCTCGAGTGTAGTGTCTGTGCTGTCTTTACTGCTTAGTCTCTACACTGGCCCAAGAGCTGTTGATTGACTAGACATCTATGTGGCTCCCAGACAGGAACTCATCACATCAGTGCTGTAGGATACGCACTGGTGATGTTTTCTGGCTAGGGAATGAACTAAATGGTCACATGGAGCGAGGGCTTTGGGGAGTGGTATGGTCACTGTTATTAATTACGTGACGTAGCAAAGGCGTGGTAAGGTTAAATGAGTGCCAGTGTCATATAGTAGGGGACCCAGGCCTGTCAAATCTCCATCTGCAAATCTGCTTCCAGCTTCTCTTAGGAAGTCTCCCACCTTTGGGAAACACCAGTGACCAGTCATCACTCTCTTGGATGTCTTAACTGCTTGGAGCAAGGGCAACTAAGCGGCTTAAACAATAGATCCAAAAGAGGTCAATCTCTTTCAGATGCCCAGATCTCAAAATGAAGTTTTAGGCAATCACCTTGTGTGTTTCTGAATCTGGTGGCTCGGGAGCAGTCAAAAACGGGTTTGCCTCATTCTACCCACCCACTCACTCAGCCTCCCCCAAATTGCACAATTTATTTGAATTGAGGGAACCCTTGCTAATTGCCTCTTATTGGTCTGTTACAAGATGAAGCACCGGAAAGGAGACAAAGCCTCCCTGTTCACATTCTCAGTGGGCAGCAGGGTTCTCTGCAGAAACTGGAGCCAGGCTATTCATTTTGAAAGCAAGGACAAGATCTGCCACCACCCAGACCCCTCACATTAAGATCACAGCATTGCATCCTGGGACATCTTGTCCATTTCTCAAATTGTCTAGGCTATTTAGAGTCTATTTAATATCAATCTGTTTATTTAATAAATCAAGACTGCTTATTGATCTTTTTTTTTTTTTGCTCCAAAGTGATATAAGCGCTACACATTCATTTCATTGCTCTTCTTTCCCGGTTGGCTATGAGAGGATGGAGCGGGCGCATAGCATGAACAGATATTCACGCGCACATCATTCTTGTATTTACGTTCTAAGAAGTGAGCAGGGAGGAGGCAGTAAGTAAGCCTGATGACTGAACTTTCAGTTTGGAATTCCTTCCTCTCCACTGGGCCCTCGCTAGGTTTCAGTAGACACTGCTCAGGCTAGTCCTGCTGCCTTGCTTTTGCTCACACTTGTACACAGTCCTAGGAGGGGTTGTTGCCAAAGCCATCATGTGATTTACTGACCCTCCACTGGGACAAGGGGGAACAGATACCACTTTGTGATTTTATTCTAAGGAGGCTGGGTTAATATTTCTAGGTGAAACAAGCCACTATACCGAGTTCAAACATCTGAAGAGGGAGGTTAAGAAACCCTGAGTGTGGGGTGTAAGGATTATTCTGTCCTGGGGCTGTACAGACGTCGTCTGAGGCAGGGAGCAGGAGAAGAAAGGACACATTGTGACCCATTTCCAACACCTCCTGTGTGTAGAGGCGGAAGTTCCGTGCCTGCAGAGGGACACGCGCGGAGGAAAAATAGGAGAGTTACAACACGGTACTTACATAAACAACACCAAACCGGCATAAAACATCTCACAAAATTACACAACTTCAAGCCTGGAATTTTTATACAACATAAATATTAGGGTTCAGCCCATTTAATAATGCTATATAAAATCAAGATTTAAGGCAGTAATGTTCCACATAAACTCTGAAAACAACATTTATGCTTCTTATAAAAGCAGAAAATGATTGCATTCTGTGGGCTTTTCAAAATGATGAATATAATTACATGAAGCAACAAAAATGGATTGAATTAAAAATCCACTAGTTTCAATTTAAGTTGGTTAAGGGGGAAAAATGTAGTTTCTGGCCAAGGACTGAGAAAAATTTACAAGTATAAAAAAAAAAATGTTGTATGCACTGTTATGCAGTTAAGCAGCCTTCTCCCAACATGTATGTGTAGTCGGAGTTACCAATGAAATACGAGCTGCTTCAAACCTGCTAGGTCCAAGAAACCCTTTAATAGTACCTACTGTCACAAGGAGAGCTGCTGGGTTCTTATTTTTCTCCCTGTGAGCACAGGGTCACCCCTTGAATAATCCAGGGGCTCCCCCAGTGTCTTTAGCATCTCTTGTGATTTAGTCTCCATTAGGTTGGCCGGTTTGGACTGGCTGTGAAGAACAGACTAAGGACACTTCTGGAATTTCTGACTTCTCCCCGCCTTTGTGTGGCCAATCTGTTCCTCTTTCTCTTATTAAAAGAGAACAGGCCCTCACAGTAAGGATCTTCCTAATTCAGGATACACTTGGTTCTCTCGGGATCTCTGTTCATGTGGCAGTGAGAGGGGCAGGGGCGTGAACAAAGGCCAAACAAACAGCAGACGGCCCCACCCCTGAGTTCGGCATGTTGCTAGCTTGTGTTAAACTACGAGACAGAACCTAACACATTTTTACTCTTCATATGCCAACAGTTTCCCTTCAAGTTCTGACTTCTAGAGGATAGTTGTGCATATTTTGACTTAGACAGTGATTTTGTTAATAACAGACAACATGAAATCACTTGGCCGTTGTTCTAAATCCCATGGTTAGTCTTTTGCTCTTAAATAATTTGTGTATCTAACTATACTGTTTTTCATTAATGGGTGAGCATATTCTTGTGTTTCATGCTGTCCTACAACAGAATCCTGGTATCTTTCAGGGTAGGCTAGAGGGCATTTTCTTGCTTGGTCAGGGTACAGTGTAGTGGGGTCTGGAGACTGGAAGAGGTTGATATGAAGGAACAAGAGAAAAGGAGCCAGAGCACAGCCTGGGTCTAGTTGTAGGCATTAAATTCAAAACATGCATGAATAGGCAGAGTGGCATTTAAAAAGCGACAATAAACATACGTACATATATATATGCCTCTTGAGTAAGTTTTATGACACAAGCCAGTTTCCACGAGCCGTAAAAAGCAGATAGGAATGGTAAAGCCTTGTACCTGGTGCAGAGGTACATGGATCTGCTTCAGGAGAGCCTTCACTGCCGTCTGGAGCTCGTAGAAGAACAATGGCACGGGGCAGTCAGCGTTATGATCCGCTCTTTCCATAGAGTCGGAGCCAGACAGCTTCTGGACCCACTCCCACTCCTCTCTGTATGTCGAGTCAAGTTAAAATTAGAAATATAAGAGAAGTTCAGAACACAGCTCAGAACTTTCTCGGTGTCCAGAACCCAAACAACCAGTTCTTGGTGGTTAAAACACAATGCTATTTATGGAACTTGAACCTTTTGCTACCTAACTGGAGTTCAAATGGGCTATTTCTGATTTCAGCTCCATCCACCTATCAGAGCCCCTGGATGTCTGAATAATAGGGCTGGCCTGTATGAATCAGCGCTTGAAACTGAAGTGTTTCAGGTGTTTGTAATCACTTCCTGACTCTCCTTGTTTTCCTGTCTCTGTAGGTTCTAAGAGCCTCCATTTTACCACAGGGGCATCTACTGGTTAATTCCACAGTTGGCTAACCACAGGACTCTGCTCCAACTCAGGCAACAAACCACACGGCACATTTCAGCCCTGGCCTGTTGTAATCATGGGGACTATTTTGGTTTCGTTCCCTTTCCAAAAGCTTGAGGAGAATCACAAACAGGAACACCAGACAATTCCAATAAAAGGAATCAGGGGACACACATCACTGCTTCCTTCCTCCTCCTCCTAAACCAGTCATGTGTGTCTTCATTCTGCACGCTCTATAGTTCTTCCTAATGAACTTTTCCAACTGTCAAGCAGAAGGGAAGGGAAAGAAGGGTGGTGGGAGGAAGGAACATCTGGCTGGTCCCCCCCAAAGCCACTCTCCAAAAGAGGCTTGAAAAGATCAAGGTAAAAGCCTCTTGGGCAACATTGTTTCCACAGGTATTTTGCCCAAGTCTCCAAACACTTTCTGTTTCTCCTTCTAGCTCTGTGGGGAGCAGGCAAGGCAGTGAAGGAAAGCCTCCTCTTCATGGTGGAAGGCTCTCACCAAAGGGTCATCACAGCCTGGGCTCCAGTCTCTGACTCAGAAAACCAAACTGGCTGTGCTGGAGGAGGTTCATAAAAAAAAAAAAAAGGCAGAAAAACAAGAGAAACAAACAAGTCAATCAACTAACCCCGGGCTCTCTCTTTAACTACCCTCTTAGAAAAGTTTCTGTTTTTAAGAGATCTGTTTTATTTCAAGCCTCATATTGGACAAGACTGTGGAAAAATCTATCATTTGTTCCAATAAGAAAGAGAGAAAAAAATCAAACTTAAGTCCTATTGCAATTTGGGCATACTTTTAGCTTACAACCAATCGAAGTCCTTGAGAGCCTACTTGGGAATGATTTCCCTTTCCCACCACTGATACATAACTAAATGAGAGGTTTATGATTAGCACAATATACACAGACCCCAAAGGACAACATTGCTAAAACAGAGTCTGGAACCAAATTAGAAAGTCACCAGTAAGAACCACATTGCCACTAAGGAGTCAGTGTGGGCTCTGAAGATGGGGAGATGGATGGAACTTTCAGAATGAAGGCTGGTACAGTCTTTTGTACGAGGGAATCTGGATCCTTGGAAAGGGAAAATCTGTTGATATAATTACTAAAAGATGGTGACTAAGATTTTATGACACAAAATCGAGAAACAGATAAAAATGACCATTGCCCAGTCAACTCATAAAGGAGCCTCGCTGTTTTCTGGACCAAGACTCTGAAGACAGCAGATGTTGATTGTTGAAATGACCACCAGAGGGCGGACTTAAAGTCCAGGTGCAATTGATAAGTGAAAGAAGGGGAAAAGGTAGGCAGAGAGTTCCCAAAGACTACCACATCTATTGCACCGTCATCACCTTCTCCATTGCCATTGGGAGTGCTTCTGTAAACCTGTGAGACAGTGTAGTTACCAAAGTCTTGTCATGGTAGAGACCAAAGTTCAAAGGGCCATATTGGTTTTTGTTAAGCAAATCCACACTTGTAAAGAATTTGAGAATCTAGTTTGCATTCTATGAAGCCTAAAGAAATCCGGAGGCTTTTTTCTTTATTATGTATACCTTCTTTTCCTTCATTTTTATGTTGAACACAATTCAGTTCATTATAGTTGATGAATGAGAGGCCTGCCATTAGGGTTGGTGATAAAGTTGAGCCAGAGTACCAAGACCAGGCAACTTTCCCAAAACTAACAAAGTCAGTCACCAAATGCCAAACCATAGAGGAAGTTTCTGGAAGTTTGGGCCTTGTTACTTTTTTCCTTCCCTAGAGAATTGTCAGACATGTAGAACACATATAAAGTCCGAAAGCCAGAGAGTTAGGAGAGGGTAGAGTGAAAGTGGGCGGGGCCACCATTAGGTCAGCAAGAGGCAGTAGCTCCACTGATGAGGCCATTCTCATCGGTGATATCAAAAAAAAAAAAAAAAAAAAAAGCACAAAGGGCGCATTTCCAATGGTGAAAAGGATCGTGGGAACAGTGTGCAAAGGTAAGTCTTTGTTCACAAGCCAGTAGGGCATCACTGGTTGTACTTGAGTGAAGCAGAAGGGACAGTGAAGGTGCAGGGCCTCCCTTTAATGGCTTTGCTCCTCCTAGATGCCAGGACTCCATCATGCTGTGGAACATCTCACCAGAGATACTATACTGGCAGCTAGCACTTGACTTTCCTTTGGATACATCAGACCAAGGAAAATCCCAACTTGGGACCACTTACTTGGAGATGTTACTGTTTTCACGGATCTTCACATGGCAGAGAATGTTGGGCAACTTTTGGGTTACGAGCACTTTGATCTGATCCACAGAGCTACATAGCTTTAGGTAACCTAGATACAGTCCAGGAGAGAGACGCTGATGACTCCTTTTGTGATAAGAGAGAATATCCTGTAGGGCAAGGTGAGACAAAATGAAACCAAATGGTCATCTCACAAGGCTCTCTCAAAACCTGTTCTTCAAGTTGGCCCTGTTATGTATGAAAGGAGCAACTGATGAGGTAAGAAACCTCAGGTACCACCATGAGTAGTGGGGAGGTATTAAGGTTACAGCTAGTTTTATCTGCAGGAAAATTCCATCTCCAAGTCAGGTAATCAGTCTTTAATAGATGTTTTGAATGTTTCTCTTTCTCAGATTTCTGTGCCAAGGGTACGTGTTTGGGTTATGACAGGGAATAGGCTGCTGCTGGGTGAGGCAGATAATAAAGAGAATTCACAGTATCTGTCCTTGGAGGACTTATAGTTTAGCTGTGGGGAAACAAACATTTGGTGGTGTAAATGCTGACAAAACACATCATTCTTAATTTCAAGATAATTAAGGTAGAAAAGTCTACTTTAAAGAAAACCATTTAAAATACAATCCACATAGTAAGTAATAAAAAAAACAAATGTTTGATTCTTTATCTCAAATATGAAAAAAAAAATGAGCACCAAGTGGTTCATTTAATTTTTTCAACCATTAAGAGCTAGGTTTCATTTGTAGTTACACATTTGATGGGGGAATGTCTTTATGTTGCAAATATGTATTGCTCTGATTGGTTGATAAATAAAGCTGTTTGGCATATGGCAAGGCAGCTTAGAGGCAGGTGGGAAATTCAAAGACAGGAAGAAGGAGGGGAGAGACGCCAGCAAGCTGCCCAAGGAGCAACATGTAATGGGATGCAGGTAAATCCACGGAACATGTGGCAATACATAGATTAATAGTTATGGGCTAATTTAAGATATAAGAGCTAGAAGAAGGCAGGGAGAGATGCCAGCTGCCACTGAAGGAGAAACAACATACCAACAGACAAGTAAAGCCACAGAACATGTGGCAAAACATAGATTAATAGAAATGGGTTAATTTAAGATATAGAGCTAGCTAGCTAAAAGCTTGAGCCATGGCCACGCAGTTATAATTAAGCCTCTGTGTGTTTACTTGGGGAATGCAAGTGGGAGAGATTTGTCCCAACTGCCGGCAGGCTGGGACACAGGAAAACTTTCAGCTACACACATTAATTCCAAGAGTGAAGAAAGAATGAGCGGAGCATTGGTTCCTTTGGACCAGCATTTTAGACCCCACCATAGGGTAGCTGATGACACTTTTCATGTTTGACTTTCTCAGTGACATTATGAAGAAACCAAGTTTTATAAAGTATTTGAAGTCTTTGTATTCATTTCCAAAGACCTTTACAATGTTGACATGCAAGTAATGTCCTTATGGAGATCTTGTTTATTTTATGCCCTTCAATCATTCACTGTCCTACCATATCTGGAATCTCAATTGTTAATGACTTTGCAAAGTTGATTGAGTCTCCTTATTAATCAGCTTCAAAAACTTACTTTATTTTTATCTTTTACAAGATTAAAACATTGTCTGAATGATTTCACATTGAATTTGTATTATGTTGTTATATCAAATGTCCCACAGACTTCCAAGGCTGAATGAAGTCGTTGGTATGGTAGGGTATGCCAAGTTAAGCACAATTATATGGTTGAATGGGATTTTTGTTTACTGTAATCAGTTCTCAGTAAATGTTGTGGGTTATGACTTTCACCTTTCTGTGTAGCTGCAGAAACTCAGATAACTGACAACTGATATTCCCCCTCCCCCACTCCCTGTGTTAGTAGACTTTTCCACTAACGATTTAAGTCTTTGGACAGTAGAGTTTAGGACAAAAAGACAGGAAGTTATGTCAGGTCACTGGTTATAGAGGGAGGTTTCTGAGGCCGCATTTAACCTAGCTTTCAGAAAGGATGGAATAATTAAGGGTAAATTTAAAATGTATCACCACAAAAAATGATAAGCAAATAAGAGGACAGATATGCTAATTAGCCTGATTTAATTATTTTTACATTGTATACATATATAAAAACATCACCTAGTACTCAGTTAATAGTTGTAATTATGACTTTCCAATTAAAACAATGTTAAGAAAGATGAATTAAATTTTTAGATGAATAAAATACAGGGAACCAAATTTTACTACTAAAAGTAGGGAAGACAAGAATTAAAACTAAAACAGACACCTGAACCTGTACAGAAACCTTGATGGAAGAGGAAGGAATGAGGCTGCCTGGACAGATGCTCTCTGAAGGAATGAGTCCTCCTCTGTAGAGTCCACTGCCTGCACTGTACCCTGCACCGCATCCTCTCTCCTGTCCACCACACACGCCGAGTACCTCTGAGCATGTGCTCAGTACCTTTCAGGTGCTCGGCACTAAAGGGAACACTTGGGTCTCAGGTTAACGTGCTGTGATGCTTCCTTCATGGAGGCCGAGAAAGGCAGGTGAGTGAACAGACCATACACTGGGCCGACTTCAGTGTTGTAATAGGGCAGTGCAGCACTAGGTGAACTTGGCGTAGACATTTCTCCTTTTCTGTTTTTCTTTTTGCACCACCAGTAGTTAAACATGCTAGGGTTCTCTGCCACTGATTTATACCCGGCCCCTTTGTTTTCTTCTTTAACTATACAATGAAATTAATGATAAGGCTGGTTTTTTTTTTGTTTTGTTTTGTTTTTTTGGCTTTGTGCCAGGAATATTTGTGTGTAAATTAGTATACAATGTGGAGGTAAGATCGCTAAGACAGAATAACAGAAGAGACACAAGCTAAGATAGGAGCGGTAAGCACATCAGGATGTTCAGAAAGACAAAGTCTAAAATAACTTTCAAAAGGCATTTGGCAAAAAACAAAATAGAAAAACCATCTTATGATCAAGAAAGATCATTATTGAGGGTGAGTCTGAACTTAGAAGTTTTTCTCATGTCTCTTCCTAACAGATCATAGTTGACTAGAAGATGTCTGGTCAAGGTTAGTATTTTGGGAAATTAACAATATTGAAGGGTGATAAATGGTTAATGTGAGAAGGGAAAATGAAGTATTCAGATCAGCAGAGTGTGATGATGTATACCCTAGAGCTACAAGCAGATGTGGCTGTAGACCCACAGGTCATTATCTTTCAGACCTCATGGAGAATTGCAAAAGTCCCTAAAGACTAGGAAAGGACAGATACGTCTGTCTTGGCAACAGAAGCGGGGAGAACACAGGATGTCTCTGGTAATTAAAGACCTTCAAATTATTGATCTTTGGGGGGAAATGAGAAAGCACCGTCACACAATCAATTTGCAGCTAGCTAGGTAATCCTGTGGCACTGAAGAGGAGTCAGTATGGTTTTGTGAAGAGAAAGTCATATAGAGACAGTTTTCATTTCTAATAGCAACAAAATAGAGATCCACAGAGCAGGGTGAGATCTCCAATGTAATCTGTTTCCCTAGATAACGGGAAAAAGCAGAATCTTGACCACATTGCTTTAACAAGCACAATAACTGGGTTGAATATTTGTGGATAATGAAGATGGTATGGGAATAGTCGACAGATTGAGTGATAACCCAGTAGGGACTGGTCCCAAGGGCCAGTATTTTCAGCTCATTTATTGACATTCTGGACAAAGAAAATCAAGAATGTGTGTATCAAATTTGTGGGTCCAAAATTTGGTGTGGTTTGGATTTTCTGGAAAATAGCAATAAAGCGATAAATGACCCAGTACATTGGAAAAGTAAGCCTATCATAATTAGGGCTGAAATGTAATAAGAAAATGTGCTTGTAAAGACTCAAACCCAAGGGTACAAATATAGGATGAGTAAGGGTGTTAGAGAAAAACATGTGGGGGTCAGAGCTGACCACAAGTAGAATGTCAGTTAGGAACATACTGTGGTTACGTAAAAACCAACACCACTTTGGGATGGAGTAATTCACTCTTTCATTCAATTTTTAAAAAGAATGTTACTGAGCACTTACTATGTATTTTTGTGTCTTTACATAGTCATTTATCCTTTATTAGTCAGAATGTTTTTGGAGCCTGAAAAATGAATGGGAAGAGAAAGCTGTCTCATTCACATAATCTAAAGTACTAGAAAGACCTCTCAGACCGAACTGAACGCCTCTCACCTGACTTAACCTCTAACCTGCATTTCCAGACTCTGCTTTCCATCACTACTGTCCTAGACGCGGGGACCCGCCTTTCCCTCCCCAGCACCGTCTTCATTGCTGACTCCTGATCTCTGTTCACGTGGTGCTGAGGATGGCATCTCAGGCTGGGGCATGCGAAGGAAGTCCCCTGCCACCGAACTGTATCCTCAGCCTTCTCTTTTACTTTGGTTTCTAAATAGGTTCCCAGTAACTTGCTCAGGCTGGCTTTGAACTTACTGTCACCCAGACATGTCTTGCACTTGGGATCCTCCTGCCTCAGCCACAGTGGCCTCGTACCACCAGGTCTAGCTCTTTTACAGGACACCTACTGCCATGCCAGGGATCATGCTAGGTTGCTGATGGCATTGAGATGAGCAAGGCTTATCTTTTCTTTTGTGGAACTTGCATTCCAGGGTGAGGGAGAAAGCTGCGAGCCGTTTTTCTAATCAGCCTAATAAAGTCCATATGAAGATTGTGTTAGGCCCGTGTGAACTCGAGGGGGGCTGAAGCTGCCCTCCAGCTGCTGCTTCACTCTTTGCTTTGTGTCCTCATTTGGCTCCCCACTTTCTCCCTTCGCTGCCTCTTTTTTTTCTCCATCTGATAAACTTAGCGTCCCCCCCCCCACGGCTCAGCCCACCGCCACCTCTTCTGCAATGCCTTCCCTGATGTCTCCAGGCAGGATTAATAGCTGCTTTGTGTGTGCTCCCATAGTACACTGTTTGTGCTGCTATCAGGCTGCTCTAACTCTGCCTTCTATTACCTTGATTTGTTTACAAGTCTGTCTCCCTCCCTTGACTGAACTCCTTGAGAGCAAGGGCCTTGACTTACTCATTTGATTTTCCTGTAGCACCTTAGAGAGCCTGGCACCTAGTTGATGTTGCAAAAACATGCCTGTGAAGGACAGATGTGGGTGAGGACTGAGCCTGAGTCTTGCTGGTATGGGGTCCGAAAATCCTCTACTCAGCCTGTCCTCACTGGTCAGTTCTCTTAAGGGCCTGCTAAAGGAACAATAGACAGCTGCTTTTCCAGGGAGTACAGGACTTTTATTTTGTTGGGAAGGCACGGAAGCCAATTGTGTAGGAGGGCAGGGGTCACAGAGGAATAGCTGGTGGTCGTTGTGGGTCCAGGACTAATTAGACCAGAAAGTGTTTCAATTTTCTGAATTGTTTTATGGCTCTTTATAAAATAGGGAAACCTTACTCTAAACTTTGCATTTCCAACTTCTTTTTTCCAAGTTTTGATAATGGAACCATGTTCATGCCCCACGGTGGGCTGGGCCTCACTGCGGTCTGCCCTCTTTCTGTGGAAGAATGACTATAGATCTGCGGGGTCTCTGGTACTTCCACTCTTTCTTTTAAAATGAGGAGGAACTCATAAATTTCATCTTCATAAAGCCTTGGACTCTGGTGTTTAGCATACTGACAAGGTTTGTAACTTCAGCACTAACGTCCAGACCTTTTCAATTACTCTAGAGAGAAGCCTCACGTTCATTATCCACCCTTCTCCAGTCTTTCTTCCCCTTGACCCCAGGCATTCTGTCTCATTGATCTTATTATAGCTATAGTGAGTGAATGGAGTCACATAATGTCTGATATTTTCTGCTTGGCTTCTTTTGCTTAGTGTGATGCTCTCAAGGCTCATCTAAGCTGTAACAAGGGTCATACTTCGTTCACTTATATGGCTGAATAATTTTCCACCACATGGCTACACTCTGTTTTGTTCACCCGTTTAGTAGCTATTGGAGGTTGTTTCTATCCTTCAGTGCTTATGGGTGGTGCTTTTATCCACATGGTGAACTCAGTTGTTTCTTACTTCTTCTATCCCAGTTAGTTCATGTCCACTGACAATTGTGAGTCCTTCTTGATAACTGTGTTAGATGCTGTGGGAGGGGGTAGGAGGAATGTACAGGTAAGACAGCAGAAAAGGCAGAAGGGGGTCTACGTACTGGGCATCTAATGGTGACAAGCAATGCCTAAAGAAAGGAAGCAGAAAGCAAAGTGATCAAGTTTCCTTAGGACAGCCTGTGAAGTAGAATGGAAGGGTTCCTGGCGAGGTAGTGGGCGTGGGTCTCTTCTCTCTCTCTCTCTCTCTCTCTCTCTCTCTCTCTCTCTCTCTCTCTCTGTCTCTCTCTCGCTCTCATTTTGGGGTAATGTGAGATTGATGGGATATTTCCTTGAAATATGTATCTTCATATATGGCCTGGACACAGAATTATTTAACCTCACTGGTTTTTCATGAGAACCCAATGATAACATAGAGCTGGCAGCTTTGAATATATAGTACACACATGCATAAAATTAATGTTCTTAGACAACTTTACACTCAAGGTGACCAGTCCCTGGAGTGACCCTGAAGGTCAAAGTTAGAATGAGCATTATCCAAGGGCAGCCTTCTTGTTGGAAATACCCTCACTGCCAGTCAGTTTGCTCAGCAGGACTCTAACTTGTCCATGACACTTCTTTTACTTCCCAAGCAAACAGGAGGATTTTTCTCTCCCAGATACACGAGAGAGGCCAGTTTGGATGGCGTGGGCCTTGAGAGGGTCAGGAATTTAAAGAGTTGGATGTCGGGGTTTCCTTGGGGTCCCAGGGATTAGTAAATTAGTTACGGGCTAAGATTTTGTTGAAGCCTTTACCTGTTTTGAATTTCCAGTTGTGAATTGTATAGCTTTTGTAGAGCATCTTTTAATTGTTATGAAAAGGTAGATGAAGAGATGGAATGCCTCGAGGGATGACTAGTCAGTGGCAGAGGGGCCCAGTATTGCTTGGGTTTTCTTAAGTGGAGAAGTAATAAAAGTCGTGACTGTTCGCTGTGTTCACTACTCTCCTGATGTCGATATGCTATTTGATATGCTATTTTGTCTCATCTTCATCAGAACCCTGTGAGGTAGGGTCTTCTGCAGAAGAGGAGACACAGGGCTGAAGAATGAATCCCTTTGGCCGCAAAGCTGAAGGGATGGAATAGGAATGATACCCAGTCACCCTACTTTCAAAGGGATACCCCAGCCACACTAGCTATTCATGTTCACCTTAAATAGCTAACTTCCTTTCACTCCCAAGGGGTGTCTAATACAAGAATGAGTCTGGTCACCACTTGCCCTGACCCAAACCAGGACAAAGTCCGACACGGCAAAGGTCATCTTAATGGACAAAGGCCAATAGCTCTGGATTTGATTTTGTGGAATTTGGGTTCGTAGGAAATCGACAGAATGTACGTGCATGTGTGAAGAGGGTGGGGGCAGGGAACACAGACACACTCATGGCTCCCCTCTTCACCTTTTATAAGCAAGTGCTAAAAGAAACATTTAAGAAATTTAGTTTTTACAGGGTGACTAATACACTAATCTCCTATAGGGATAAACTGGGGTCTGGGCTACCTTTGCTCCTAGAAACACAGGCCCCAGCATGATATAATACCTGGTTTCTCCTAGACTTATTACATTAAAAATGTGTTACAGGTGCAGAAAAATTCCAATCTGGTGAAAGGTTGTTAGAGAAGGAGACGAAAAAGAGAGGCAGGATCAGGTTTCCACACAGATCCAAGTGGAAAATCCACCCCCGCTGACTGGCGCATTCCTGCTTGACGTCATTCCCACCCAGCCCTCCCCTTTCTCTTCCCCCACCTCTTCTCTCCCACCTCCCATGCAGGTCTTATGCTGGACAGGAAATAGGAGAGAAAGACTCTCAGGGTTGGTAGCCAAACACTGAAGACCAGAGACCTAATCCTATCAGGAGCTGGCTTCACCAACTCAACATGAAGGTTGAACTAGACTTTGGTGGCCCAAAGATGTCTAGATAAGTCCCAGTAGTAAGCTACACTCTCTTCTCTCAAAGAATGGGGGACGTAGGGCATCCATCCCAGGGGACGTCTGTGTGGAACAGAGATCTTCCTCCCTCTTACTCAGAATGGACGGATTGGTAGATCTACTCCCATGGTTGCTCAGTACAGACGTTTTCCACCAGCTTTTCTACCTAATTCCACCTGGTGAGTTCTATACAGTCAGTGGATTCTTAGAAGATGAAAGAAAAAGAAGCGTCTTGGAGACCATGCCACATTCTCTGTGTGCCACTGGGGTAGCCAGGCCTGTGGCTAGCGGTGCCATCTAGCCCAGGTCTGCCCGTGAGCTGCTCTGGTTTGAATTCTGGGGGTTATCGGGGGCTCTTACCTCCCACCCTCCGCTAAACTCCTCCGTTAGTGTTTGCTAAGACTCTCACTTGTACCACAGCATGTGAGTGACAGCTGAAAGAAACCTCCTCCCTCAGATGATCCGAGTTGAACTCTCAGTTTTGGCGATGTGTTGCTATGCGGCTAGGGCCACAGTCTGTGGCTTCATCACCTGAGGCTAATACAGTTCCTGGTCACTTCTCTCACAAAAAGAACATGGGGCTGGTGAGATGGCCGAGCGGGTAAAGGTGCTTGACGCCAAGCCTGAGTTGGATCCTGGGACCACAAGGTAGGAGAGAGCTGATCCTGGCCTTTGACCTCCACATGTACTCTGAGGCATAAAGGAATGCCTCAGAGAAAGAGTATAAACTTGAACTGTTAGATGCTGGATGCTGGCTGCCTAGACAAGGACTTGCCCAAGCGAAGGACTAAATGGGGTTAAAGCTTCATTAACCTCACCCAGTCAACCTCTGTGTGCCGTCCAGTGTCCCTTAACCTCCTGGAGCCCCAGTGGGATAGAATTCTCCCATTCCTAAAATGGATTTAATTGTGCCTTGCTGTCTTGTGAGTATTAAGAAGAACAAGCAAAAATAAATATGTATGTGTGACCACCCCCCCCCATACTGTATCCTCTATTCCCGTGTTGAATTACTGTTCATCTCTGCAGATTCTCCTGATTGTCTCAGTTATTCTCACTGGTTCATCAATGCTAAGGCTTGAATCAGAATTGTACCACACACAGTTTTGTGTGTTGATTGCTTGCTCCCCTGACTGGTGGAGTCTTGGAGGGCCATGGGACCTCCAGATGTAGGACCTGGCTGGTGGAAGTAGCTCACTATCTGGAGGTCATTAGCCTCACCTAGGCCACCCACTGCTTCCTGGTTTGTGACAACATGAACAGCCATTGTGTCAGGCTCCTTCAATCCACCGTGGCTGAGCCACGGGCCATGCCTTTCCTGTTGTGATGGACTGTAACTGGGAAACCGTGAACCAAAGTAAACCTGTGTCCCTTATGTTGTTTCTCTCTGGGTGAGAGTTTGGTCACAGTAATGTGAAAGTGACGAATACAATTGCCAGGGCATTTTCAGAGTGCCCACTCTTAGCATTGCTTGATCAGTTCCGCACGGAGACAGAAATCAATGAAAGTCACCCAAAGCATCGTTCCCACCTGTGGAATCTGAACAGTGAATCATCTCAGCACCACCATTTATGTGAATGGCTCTTGGTATATGGTATTAGAGCTGCCATAAATGTATCAGAATCACAAATATCCAAAAAATTGAAAAAAATTCTACATACCTGAATGGTTATCAGTAAAATATCTAGGGCTGTTGGCTCCTCGGGAGTTGACAGGGACTTCCTCTGGCTTTGCAGTTTTGAGATCTGCATCCATTTGCCATTAAAAAAGGAATAAAGCATCTCTACTTCTCTGATGGTGACTATGAGGATGTTGCCATGGCGATCTTTAATGGGCTCATAGTAAAGTCTTCCCAAGTTGTGCGTTCCAAGTAAATTCTAGAAACCAACAGATGATGGGTAGCTTAGTTGATGTTGTAAAACAGAACAACAAAACTGCACAAAAGATGCTGAAAACTGCCGGAATTCTGAGGCCCTGTTTGCGTTTTTTTTTTTTTTTTTCAGACTGAGACCTGGTGTAGGTGGCATTGCAGGAATGTGCTTAACAAAAAGCCCAAAGAAATGCCTTCACTGTGAGCCTGCAAAGACTATAGTGAGAGGCACAGACGTTATGTTTCTTTAAGCAAATTCAATATCTGTAAATATCTTTTGCCCACATAGACACACCAGCACGTAAACCTCAGTGACCAGCACTTGAAGAGAATCCCAGATGTTTTCAAGAAAAATGTCTGATATTTCAAGTATGCTACTTGTGGAGTTTTCAAGAGATCTACAGTAAGCTAGTGTGAGGTGGGGTTGTTTAAAATGAAGAAGTGAATTGACAATGTGGCACATTGTACAGAGGTCCCCTGATGACTGCGCATTCCCTGCAAGGTTCTTTAATCAGGAGGCTGGCCTGGTTTGACTTATCTGCATCTCAGGGAGCTCTGTTTACTGAAAGGTTTGTTGAAATTGCTTATGCACTCTGTCAACAGAGGCAGACAATACTTTTAGAAAAGTAAGAAGGATGTTCCATTAAATATGAAGGGACTGAGGCACGGCTCATGAAAATAAAGAGGAATTGTACAAATACGAAGGGGGTGACGATCTCTAGCCAAGAGTGCTAGATGATTAAAATTGAATCCCATACAAACCATTGGAGAGTCCCTAGCTGGTGGGTGGGTGTGTGTGTGTGAGTTTGCGTGCGCGCGCGCGCGCGCGCGCGCGCGCACGCGCAAACTCACATAAATGACGATGTGATGATGTGCTAGCGTGAGAGCCGATGTAGAACTGGAATTTGTAGAAATGACAAGGTTGAACTAAAAATAAACAAGACTAGTATTCAAATCTCAAATCCTGGAATGTTCCCTCAGAGATAGGGACTGTGTCTTAAGCCTTGTTTTCCCCTTACGAAGACCAGACACAGAATGAGTAAGGAGCTTTATAAATAATTATTGACAAAATTCATTTGGTAAGATTAATTTTTAAGTAGCCTAATCATTCAGATTTTTCTTTTCTAACAAATTACTTATAAGTCATAAAAACCACCCATGTTGGTAAGATTTTTAGTCTACATCTATGTAGCACTATAGTTTTATGTAGACACTTTATTATATGAGCAGTGTTGTGTTGGTGAACTGCCATACCAAAACAAACAAGAGGGCAAGGAGCGGGGTGGCTGGTCTGTAGTTAGTAACAGTCTCTACAGTGTAGTCCATTCCAAGCTACCTAGGATATGACAATAAGCTTCCAACATTTCTGAACGTTTAACAGTTGGTTTTCCAAGGCAGTAATGAGTTGGTTTTAGCACACACAGCTATTATGACTTTTCTCATACAGGTGCTGAAGCTCATGGCTGGCTACCCTTTATTAACTATTCGACTGTTTACTTTCTCTGGTTCTGAGCTTCCCCATCTTAAATAAAAGGTCCTTACAGTTTAGGCATCACTCTGGCTAATTTTTACCTCACGGTGTCCAGGGGTTAAATCAAGCAACACATGAAAATGTGTTTCACAAATTCTCAAGCCTGCTATGCTGTTGAATGTGGGATTTTACCAATCTGCTGTAAATGGAATCCCCTCTTAGTCACCAACTATATATATATATATATATATATATTCGAGACAGGGTTTCTCTGTGTAGCTTTGCACCTTTCCTGGAACTCGCTCTGTAGCCCAGGCTGGCCTTGAACTCACAGAGATCTGCCTGTCTCTGCCTCCTGAGTGCTGGGATTAAAGGCATGCACCACCACCACCACCACCACCACCACCACCACCACCACCACCCGGCCAACTATCTTTTCTTGAACCAGCCCAGTTCCAGATTCTCTGGGAAGACATTTCTAACTGTTACAGTTTGAATATGGAATATCCCCCAACAGGCTCATTGAGAGGTGATTGGGATATGAGGCTCAGATGTAATCAGTGGTTTCTTTCTTGATAGACTCATAATTTGATGGCATTATTGGAGGTAATGAAACTAGGAAATGAGGTGGGATGGGGAAATAGGTCACTGAAAGTATGCCTTTGAAGGGTAGATCCTATCCCTGGCCCCTTATGGTTTTTGTGCTTTTTGGTCACTATGAGGCAGGTGGCCCCTCTGTACATGCAAACACTGCCATGATGCTCTGTCATGCCAAACAACAGGGCTAACCAAGCTGGGCAGAGACCTCTGAATTGTGAGGCCAAACAATGATCTTCCCCTCTTTAAATTGTTCCTTTCAGGTACAGAGTAACAAAAAAGCTGTCCAATAGAATCTCAGGTAGAATTCTCCATCCTCTCTTTTCTTTCCAACCTTCTTGTGTACAAAGTTCTTGGTATGTATGTGATTGTACTGCGTGTAACGGAAGTACCTGTTGTGGGACATGGCTCTTTCCTTTCTGTGTCTCTAGGTCCTTTTTACAATGCATAGGAAGAACTCAGTAATAGTTGAATTACCAAACATATTCCTTAATACATAGTACACAATACACAATGGAATAATACTAAAGTGGCCATTTTAATAAAGTTATGAGTAAAGCCAACTTATGATGGCTTACTCTCAGGTTTGGACAAGTTTCTCCCTCTCTCTCTCTCTCTCTCTTTCTCTGTCTCACTGTGTAACCCTTGCTGGCCTAGAACTTGCTATGTAGACCACGTTGCCAGGCTGGCCTTGAACTCAGAGATCTGCCTGCCTCTACCTCCCGAGTGCTGGGCTCCACTCTTTCTTTTTAACTATAATGTGGATAACTTCTTCAGGTTGTAAGTTAACACACCATAAAATGTTGAAGTATTGGGAGAATTCAGTCTTTAGAGCTACACATATACAGATTTGAATCCATCGTCTGATACTTCCTACTTGTGTGACCTTGAGCATAATTGACATTCCTAAACCTCAGATTTGTCTTCTGTTAAATGAATATCAATAATAGTAAGTTCTCATTAGGTTGTAGTGAAGACTGAATGAGAAAAAGTTTGGGACGCACCTGATATAGTCTGTTAAAGGAATGAAAGCAGTTGGTCCCATAGTATTGTTATTATAAGCTCAAAGAGGACCTTACTGTACAAATAAACCAAGAAACAAGGAGTAAATTGCACAATAGTTGGTATGTACTATGACAGCGGGTAAGACAATAAACCAGTGTGCTGTGGCTACAGATGAGGGAGAGAAAGACTGTGACTAAGACCATGTGTGCTATGACAAAATACCTGGGCCACTCTTGGAAGAGTCTAAGCTAGGGAATGCCGCGGCCTACATCTTTTAGAGTGGCCACTCTGGCAGAAGCACAGAGAATGGATTGGAAACTGTTCAGAGCAGAAGAGAAGCAATGGTCTGGGATGCTTCTGATGTAAGTGGAGTAATAAAGCTATGGTAGAAAGACTGGAAAGAAGAGGAGAATGAAATACCATATGCCTCAGGCAAGTCCATGGGATTTAAGTATGCTTGATACCAACCATGAATAATTTCCTCAGAACACTGCCATGTAAATTTAGATTAGTAAAGTAACCTAAAATGGTATTTATCAATTCCTCTCTTAAAAAGGTTTTTCTTCACCTTACCTCCCTCTTTAAAAGTGTGTTTTCAACATTCTAGGAAGCATTGTAGAGCAGTAGGTCTTCCAGGAGACAGGTGAAGACGCTGCATGTTGTTTAAGCAGGCGGCAGCAGCATGATGGAGCAGGGAGAACACAGAACAGGGCCCAGGGTTCTGCTGAGGGCACCAGAGCATGGGCATCGATTGAGAATTATGCAGCTCTGATTACTGTGAAGAGCGGGGGAGATGTCTAGGTGGTGACTGTCTGCGAGACACTTCTGTGATTCCTTGTCCCTTTTATATAAATTTCTCTCCAATGTGATTTTGGGGGTGTGTGGGATTGGACTGTCAAACACTTATTTACACAATACCTAGAGTGAGAGTCTACCATGTGTCGGGCATTAAAGTCATTGTGATAACCAGGACAGACAACAGTCTTTGAACTCAGGTATTAGAGACTATGCAGGTCACTAGGGCCACCTCTCATTCAGAGATGAGTGTTTTTGAAAGTAATCTTTAAAATGTTGCAAAGGTGACTTATAAACAGTGATAGACTAAGCAAGTCACTGAGCCACCTCTCCAGTCTGAGATGAGTGTTGCAAAATAAAGATAGGAGGAGAGATCTGAGATTCAGAGCATGCGTGGAGGAGCAAGCCTTTGGTTGGAAGGATGAGACTATACCCAGTGTTGAAAGAGGGGTGAAGAAAGACAAAGAAGTAATGGTCTGGCAATCATTGCTCTGAATGAAGACTAAAGGTACTGTGGGAGAGATTGACCTAACTCTGAGGACAGAGAAAGGCTTCCCGAGGAAGTATAAACATTAAGCTGAGACCTAAAGGCTACGTAGGAATTAGCAAGGCAAAGAGGTGAAAGAAGAGAGTATTCTAAGCAGAAAATGGCATATACATTAGCAGAAGAGATGGAGAAAGACAAACGAGAATGTGTGAGACAATCAGGAGAGGATGGTGTTACGGAAGCCAAAGAATGTACAAGTTTCAAACAGCAGAGCAGGACCAGGTGTACCAAATACTGCTAGCTGTCAGTCGTGAAGATGGCTCACAAGGGTCCATTGGAGTTAGTGATGCTGAAGTCATTGGCAGGGATGGAGAGAAATTTCATGAAGACCTGCTACACAATTTGGGGAGTCTCTTAAAGAATACAAAAGTGGATATTAATTTAGAATGAGAAAAGAAATCCTCACATTCCCTTCCCTCCTCTGCCAATACTGGAGTTTGGGTCCCCTTTTCTTCCTGGAAATTCTTTAGGCAGTTTCTCAGAAATGCCAATTGATTGTAGTCCTACCTTCTCTCCCTCCCCGCCAAAAAAAACCCACCCTGGATCTCCCATACTTGCAGCCTCATTATTCTGGTGGGGACCCCTACAACCCAACTTTGTGTGGCCTGATAGTGCAGTTTTGTAGGCATGGTACTAGAGCTGATGGGGGAATGCGAAGGTTGGTGGAGAAGGAGGCTATAAGCAATTCTTTTGAGGAAGTTCATGTGAGGAATGAAAAATGATTATTTGGTAGCTGAAAGGGTATGTGAGGGCACTTTAGGCATGGGGTTAACTTGAAGATGAGGTTTATTCTTTATTACCTTTAATTATGTATGCGTGTCTGTGTGACATGAATGAAATGCCCATGGAAGACAGAGGTGATGGATCCACCTGCACCTAGAGTTACAGGTGATTGTGAGCCACCTGATGTAGACTTAGGGCACAAACTCAAGTCCTCTGCAAAAGCAGTAAGTGCTCTTAATCACTGAGGCACCTCTTCAGTCCGAGATGAGTATTTTAAGTGAAGAGAGAAGAGATGAGATTCATAGCATGCCCTTAGTTGTGAGGGCGGGACTGTATAAACTGCTGCAACGGGGGGGGGGGGGGGGGCGGAGAAGAGAAGGTATCTAGGCAGGTTTTGAAAATTTGGTGGTGGAAACCCATTCCCATCTCTTAGAAAATTAGTGATATCATCACCGTTGTCAGGATGGAGAATGTGGGGAATGGAAAGGATGTAGGAGAATGAAGACGGGCTTTAAATAGTTGCTTTGTCGTGTGAGAAAGCAGGTTACTACAGAAATGCAGCGAAATCACTAGACAGCATCCTAGGTGAGAATTGTGGCTGTGTGTGGAGTGGAGAAACCATCAGTCCTTTTCATGCACACGATGTGTTGCCTTTGAGAAATCCGAGTGTAACTACTTTAGTGTAGACACGTTGGATTGATCTAGGCTTACATTTTTTTTTCCAAGACAAAATTCTAGGATATTTTCAAAGAGTGATTGTGATAGATCACAGAACCTCAGCTTGATAAAGAGGGAAATAGTCTCAAAGGATGGTGGGATCAGAAGTTTGGAGCGGGAAGCAAGGAAATCTAAGAGTGTTGTGGTATGGATGGGGTAGGGTCTCACTGGCCGTGGAGGGATCCCTCAGCATCTAACTGTATGGCTAGCAACAGCCTGTCTTCAGGTTCCTGAGAGCACATGCAAGTGTTCAAGGAAGAATCCAGTCAGCACACAACCAAGAGCTTTGCTTGAAATTCTAAGGTGGGTCAGTCTATGGTCAGGCATACCCTAGTTATATGATGGGCTGGTGGAGGGTGTGGTCAGGCTTTTCCTAGTTATATGATGGGCTGGTGGAGGGTGTGGTCAGGCATATCCTGGTAATATGATGGGCTGGTGGAGGGTGTGGTCGGGCATATCCTAGTTATATGATGGGCTGGTGAAGGGTGTGGTCGGGCATATCCTAGTTATATGATGGGCTGGTGAAGGGTGTGGTCGGGCATATCCTAGTTATATGATGGGCTGGTAGAGGGGTAGAGCCTCTTGGAAACTTCTTTCTCTTAAAGAAAACAGTTTGGAAGATGGTGGCATAGTCCAATCAAAACTTCTCTTTGAGTCGTAGGAGGAGATTCCCAATTAAGAGTGAATTGTAAAGAACACTACTAAAATCTGAAGCCACTGAGGACACAAGATGGTCTCTGCAGTGGAGTAGAACACAGAGGGGCAAAGGTAACCTTTTCTAGCAACATGGTAATTGTTATGCAGTTATAGGGTTTAGTTGTTATTGCAGGGGTTCAAAAAGAGAAATTCTTGTGATTGTAGGTAGGGGTGGAGCTAGAAGATCTTTATGAACTTTTTATACCTTGGTTGGTGTGGGCCTGCTGGCCAAATACAGCCTACCCTCCCATTATGCAAATTTCTAGAGATTATAAGAGATAGTTTTGTAAGTAGATATACATCACCGACAGAGGCTTGGGGTTCTCTTAAAGACACCAGCTTCATATACATGCATAGGCTTTTCCAAAGCAACACACCAGAGAGTTGATCTAACCTCCTGCTGCTCTCTGCTCCCTTCATCCAGTCAAGTTCCCCTTGTTCTACAGGTGATGAACGTGAACCCTTGAAGAAGAACTGAGCTGATCAATTAGTATCAAATGAGGAACTCTCATCTCCTCACTCTTTCTTTAGGATTTCATACCAAAGGCCAACATGAGTAGGTGCATAGTCAGATTGCCCAAGAAGCCTTCTGGTGGCCAGAGATCTGAAAGAGGAGGGAGCCCACCCTTCTTTTCAGGTAGGGTTGGTGACTGAGCTCTTCAAGTTTGAAGACACTTTCCTTGAGGGTCTGAGCTCAAGCCCGGTCCCTTACCTGTAGCTGGGCGGTTGCAGCAAGCATCTTCTGCCGAGTTTGGAGCACTGTGGATGAGGACATGGAGATGGGCACACTCTGCCTCAGCCACCTGATGTCTTCCCACATACAAGACAGCTGCAAAAGAAGTCACGAGGTCATATCATCGTCCAAGCCAGGGAATGATTTAGGTTAAGGCATCAAAGCAAAGCAGGAGAAGGAAACCTGACCCCCCCTGATATTTGTTCTCCAGTCCATTTTCAGATACACACGAAACCACTTTTTGATCTCCGTCCAATTGGAAAAAGATCTGAATGCTAATGAAACAGTCAGATCTACATTTTAGTCTTTGCCAAATGATCCCATAACTCTGAATAGTGGAGACACAATCTGACAGGATGCACGCTTCTTTGCTTTGAAACTGTAGTGGAGACACTACTTCAGCCTTAAAAAAAAATGACATAGGGCATACTGGGGCCATAAGGGATCTGTGAGATAATTTACTCCCACCCCAAAACTTTGATCATGAGAGACCCCTCAACTGAAGTTTCAGAGATTTATGTGCAGTAACCCTGGTGCAAGATCGGGAAAAATGAAATGAGGAAGGACTCAGTGTACCTTTGTGAACCACAGAAAATCTTGGTTAATAGAACTGCTGTGAGAGTCATCTATTTCAACAATTGGTATTTGATCTTCATTGGTGACTAACATATTGTCTTTATAATAAAATATAACGGCTATGTAGAGTCCTCTACAAAGAAAAACAGAAAGAAAAAACAAATCTTCAATGGTTTGCTTTACCAAACAAGTCTCAGTAAATATATATATATATTTACATATACAGATATGTGTATACAATTAAATATATATGTATATATAATTAGTATAATTAGACATGTTGTAAGGTTAATTGAAAAATGCACCTAGAAACATATTTTTGCTATGTATCAGAAATTTACTGGCTAGAACTTAGAGACTGGTGTCTTGCCCAAATTCTCAGGAGAATTCATTCTTTTAATAAAAATACATACTTTTTACTTGGTTTCCACTTTGAGCCCTGGATAGTTCATTCCTGAGGTGTTAAGACTACCTAGAGAGAGTGTTTAGGACCCACCGTTTCAAGGTCTTCACAAACTTGTTGGAGGAATGGAACAGGTGCTTCAGGCTCCTTGACACTGACTGCTTGCGGCCCGTGGTTTGCAATTTCGAACTTTCTGGAATGTAGAAAGAAGGTGCAGGTTCCATCGGACAGGTCGATGTTTCTGCTTTTCCTTCCTACTTCCTGCCCTTCCCTTGTCCCTGTGTGTCACTTACCAATTTCATACAGGGGTCCAGCTTATTGTTTCTTCAAGAAACTTGTCTTTATTGAGGTACCGGTTGCTCTGGCCTGCACTGGAAATGCCCCGATAGGCCCATGTTTTGAATGTTCCGTCTCCAGTGAGTGGAGGTGTTTGCAGGGATTGGTAGTTTGGAGGTTTTGGGGGGTGAGGCCTGGCTGTTGGAGGTAGCTTACTGGGGCCAGGCACTTGGGGGGTGTATTGTCCATTTGGCTGTCTTACCTTTTGATTCCCCAAAGAGTGAATGACATTTGCTGCTATGTACCCCTGCCTCCTCCTCCATGATATATGAGCACTTCACCAGGCCTTCCCCACGAATGGTGTGAAACCATGAGATATGACAAATCCTTCCTCCTCTGAGTAGTTTCTGCCTGGCGTTTTGTCAAAGCTGTGGAAGAGTAGTTCATCCCCTAGTAGTTGGCTCCGTCAGTGAACAGCTCTTCACAAATGTTGGAGGTGGGCAATATTTATAACCGGGGGAAACCACTTAAGGTCTTTTTATCTCTCAGTCAAGATGAGTGCTTTCTTATAAAGTAAGATGAAGAGAAAGGGAACCAATTCCCCTTCCTCTTCCCCCTTTACCACCTGGATTTTTAATATTTACCATTTCTCAATGCTTTCAAAGTTCCCTTGTTAGTTTATATATCTAGTTAAATCTTTTCCTTTTAGGGTTAATATGAGCACATTACAGAAGATCTGGAGAATAGGAAAAAAAAGGAACCGATTTACCCAACTCATCCCACCACTTGATATATCTACAATTAGCACCCTGGGGCAGTCTTTTCTAGTATGTGTGTTTACTTATGAGAATATTTGTAGGTAGTAGAGAACCCAGCCTCAACAGATATATCTCTATCACAGCTCCTTCTCAGGGACCCACAGAAGAGGGGAGAGAAAGATTGTAAGAGCCACAATACCAGGAAGTCTGCTGTCCTAGAAATGGCTGTACAAACAGGACAGGACCAATGACAACATCAATAAACATGGTGACTCGGAAAGAGGGAAATTTCTCGAGGTCCCACCCATAGAGAAAGACCTACAGGAAACTACTGGCTGCTGGGAGAAGGAGAATTAGCCTCTCCCAGGGATGAGTCCCCTTATTGATGGTCCAATGCAGAGTGGTCAGCCTTGAAACTACATACACAACAAAACCAAAACAGATTTAGCAGGTTGTATTTATATATACATTTGTGCATACACTTGCATATGTACACACATACATGTATATGTGTAACTAATAATCAAAGACGTTATCAATTTGAGGAGGGGGACATGGGAAGAATTCAAGGAAGGATAGCAGAGAGGAGTTAGCGGGAGCAGAGGGAGGGGGAAGTAACGTCATTCTCTTTCATTTAAAAACATAAAATTTTAAACAGGAAAAAACAAAATAAAAACATATATGTAGGGAAAGGTCTCACTATTACCTTTATTGTTTAGAAGAAGGGACGGGGACTGAGAAACAGATGAATTGTCCAAAATAGCAAAGACGGTCCCCAGAGAGACCACGTAAATCATTTTGGGAAAGCAGCTGTGTGTGTGTCTCTGTAGGTGTGAGTGTGAGCATATCGCCCACGTTTCCTCGCCTGTTTATAACCCAGAGTTATCACTGATAGCTGTGGTAGAATCCCCAGATGTCTGTAAACGGTGTTTGCAAGCAATGCTCTATGAATTCGGGCAAGATGGTCGCTGCTGCCACTTATTCAGTTGTCTGTAGTGAAGGGAAGCTGAGGTGATTGGTGTCATCACTGAGCTTTGGCAGGCCTGTTCCCAGGGATGAGAACAGAAGCCCCAACACTGCCTTTAGACAGAGAAGCCTGGGGATGGGGGGAATGGCCCCTGCTAGCGGCCGGCCCAGTGTGGCTCTGCCTGTGATCCTACAGGAGTCATTTCATTGGCTGACATGTGTTTCAGACGTGGCGCTAGTAATAGTTGCTCCTGGAAGAAAAAGGTAAGATAATTTCTGTTTCTGATTTGAACATGAGTTTGACTGTTGGAGAACAGCCCTGCTGTTCAAGGCTGGGAGTCAGCGTAGCCATCACCTGCCACTCTGTCTAAACCTTACTAAAATCAGAACAGGCAGGGACGGAAATGGATTCTATAAGGGCAAAATCAACGGGACAGAAGACAACGTTAAGTGAGGTTTGGTAGCAGAAAGCAGGTAGACAGATGGACTTAACAGACTTGAGAAAGATAAGGCTTACACACCCGCAGTGGACCACTGAGAAGTAACCTGGTTCACCCCACAGCCTCCGGTAGGGGGAGTGGGGGGAATGCATATACAGCTAAAACTGGGAGTTTCCAAAATCTGTAAAAACCAGACTTCTAGAGTCCTTCTCTACTGCATAGCTAGACAAAGACCCCTTTCCTACCCTAGACGAAAGTTAGTGGCTTGTTCTCTAGAAAGTAAAACAAACAGAAAAAAAAAAATCAATGAACAACAGAAACCAAAGCTCTTGGAGTAGGAGACAGGGAGACATCAGGGACAATAGGAAATGGGATGGCAGTGGTCATGGTACTAGGTTTTAAAATGGGTAGCCTAAGTGTTTTTCCATATGATATCTACCCATTATGTTCTCAGAACACACATACTGAAAGTTGTACTTTCTAGGCAGGAGTTTGGAAGGAATTTCTCCAAGAATTTTACCAGAGCATATACCCACGGATCATGGCATTGGTGACTTCCCAATGAAAACATGGCACCCCGTTCACCTGACAGTGAAGCCTGTGAATATAGTTCCTTGTCCATGTGCTCAGAACTCCCTAGTGGTTACTGGTCTCTCTTCTTTTAAATTTGAGCAGACACTGAAGGAAGGCTCTTTAGGCAGTTAAAGGACGTGCCCGCGAGGAAGCACAAAGACCAACACTCGGTAAAGGAGCGAGTTTGAAGGGAGACTGTGTTGAGCAAACACAAAATGGATCAAAATAGAGCTTGCCATTAACATTCTGGGAGAAAAGACAGGGATTACTTGTTTCTTAATAGTAGAAAAAAAGAGCATTGGGAATTAAAAATGTTATCAGAAACTTCAAAATCCAACAGAAGGCTTAGGAAATGAAAGTGATAATATTTTTTTTTTTTGAGAATTGAGCTAGGTGTGGCGGCACACAGCTGATATCCCAGCACTGAAGGTAGAGACAGGAGAATTACCACAAGTTTAAGGCCAGCCTGGTCTGTATAGTGAGTTCCAAGTCAGCCAGGCCTTTATGTTGAGAAAACATAAATGAGAAACAAGGGCCGAGAAAGAAATCAAAAGGACTAGTTTAGGAGACTTCAACCTCTAACGAGCAAGAATCCTAGTAGGAGAGAAGAGAGGCAAAGGGGTGGTGGTGGTGGAAGAAATGAAGTCCCACAATTAAGGACATAAACCTCCGTGCAGAAAGGACTTGGGAGGCTCTGGTCCTGGTCGGCCAGGGTTTGCGGAGTAGAGGGGCTTGTCTATTGCTTCTGCACCCGTGTCTGCTGTGTAGAGGGGCGGACCCCACTCAGCGCAGTGGGGTCACCACTCTAAGATGTGTCCGCCAAGCACTGTGGGTGGAGAGCGGCGCCAGTCTTCATTCACGAGAACACCAAAGGAAAAGAAGCCGGAGTGTGTGAGGGGCTTCCACTGAGCTGGGTGTGTTGAGTCTGTGGCCCCATTTCCTCCTCATAACAACACTGCAAGCTAGACAGCCTGGTTTTCTGATAAAGAAGCTGTGACCAGGGCTAGGTTAAATGCTCTTTCCAAAGCTCTAAATGGTAGAACTAGGACTCGGGGTAATTATTTCTTTTTTTCTAATTGCAAAGTTTATAAAGGTTTATGTCCCCAATAAACCACAGTATCTCAATGTAGTGAATATTCAAAACAACAGCTTCATAGTTTCTGTGAGCAATCTTTACACAGCCTCTACATAGCCTTTGAAACAGAGTTGTGTTGACATGTCTTAGAAGTGTTCTTTTTTTTCTGTGAGCTAATTTATTTTATCTTGACTGGTCATAGGTCAGTCTTTTCCAAAGTTTACGACATAGAATCCTAATTCTATGGCAAAGGCTTCATATGGCTGAAGAGTCTGGGCCATGTTATTTAACCGTGTTTTCTAGGTTTTTTACTGGAGTCTTTAACACTCTGGTGTCTATTTTGCATTTCCACGAGAGCGATGAAGAATTCAGTGTCTCCTAACCTTATCTGACCTGAGCTCTTGAGCTGAGTCTCTCATAAGACTGCCTGCCGCATCTCTCACGTTGTATTATTTTCAGTGCCCAGGATACACTTTACCAAATTTTAAAATGTCCTTTTTGGTGAAGGTCTACTTTATTCCTTAGTTACATCATTCCTAATATTATGTGTACAGCCATGGTTTGGAAAGGGGCACGGGTGTGCATGTCAAGAGTTGAGTGGAAACTATAGGAATAATTGAGCTACCCAGGAAATCATCTCTTGGGTACTGGAAAGTAATCACATAGTAATAGGGAGAGTATCTGAGTCCTTAGCAATCTACAAATAAAAAAACCCCTCCCGGTCATGGGCAGTTTCAGTTTCTGTCCTCAGAATACCAAACACAGAGTGGCTATGGGTTACAAAGAGCACCTGTCCAGTCACTGGATCACCTTTGCTTTCTTACAGGAGTCAGAGGCAGAAAAGAGAGGAACTCAGGTTCCTCCACACTTGATGAAATGGGTCCCAGGAGCCCAGGACTGAGAGGACTTTGGTCATGTAGAATGTTGCAGGTCTCCTTTTTTTTTTTTTGGTGGTGTTGTTGTTGGTGGTGGGGTGTCAAGTCTTCCTAGAGATCCAGGAATGAAAATCCCACTTAGGTTTCCTTCTCCAGCTGCTCTCGTACATATTTACATCTCCTAATGAGCCACTCATTAGAAAAACACCATTTTCTTGCAAACACTTGTCCTCATCTCCAGCTAGAGCCAACGTTTCTGAAGGGCCCTGTTGTCAGAGCTATACAGTAATTGGGAAACTTTGTGCTAATGCTAAGTATGATTTATGCCTCATCTAAACAGCAAGAACAGCATCTTAGTTTGAGCCATGGGTTTTTTACCCAGCTGGCTCAGCAGTGCCCTGAATCTAGAGCACGGAGTAGTCAGAGATCTGATGGGAGCATGGAAAATGAAAACTTTATGGAGGCTTTAATTCTCCAAATAAAACTAAGTGCCTCTTCCACGAATCATTACACAGATCAGAAACCTGACCCTGGTCCATCTGAGCAGCCCAAGTAACAGAGAAGCTTTTAAAAGCATCTCGGAGTCTCTGGGTGAAGTGGGGCTAGAATCGAGAGGAGGTGAGCTCTCCTCCTGCCCCGACAGTGGAATGGGAAGACTAGAGTTCAAGGCGGGATTGAAGTTCAGCAGGACACACATGAGGCACAACAGGAAAACTGGACTTGGCACCACAAGCCCCAGGCCATAGCTTGTCGTTCCGACCTTGGGCAAATCAACTTAGCCTCCCTTGCAATGGCCAAAGCGAGGCTGAAGTTGGCATGGTGGATGTGAAAATGCATTGTAAGCTATTTTATCAATAGAAGTGAAGGCTTGTTGTGTTGTCCTTGCTGGAGCGCCCTCCACGATGCTCGGGGTGAAAGGCCGAGAAAGCTTGTCTCAAGATGAGTCTTGGGAAGGGCCAGCTCAGAGAGACAAGAACAGTAGCGGAGGCTGTTTTTTTTTCTCATGCCTATTTTCAAACTTTCTGTGTGGAGAAAAGGAGAGAGGAAGGGGCGGAAAGGAGAGGGAAGGCTCTGTGGAAGGGTTAAAGCAAGATAGTGCTGTAAAGTGATTCCAGATGTACAAATATTAATATCTCTTTTTCCCTGATGAATGAGAAGGTATGACCCAGCTAGGAAACTGCTAAAATTACCGGCGCCACTGAGACCTCAGTCGATGGCCCAGCACAGATTTTATCCTTACCCCGGCAGCTGTAATGCTGATGAAGGGCTCGGACCTGCTGCAGCAGGCTCTCCAGAACTTCACTCTGTCCCTTGTGTCTGGGCTCTCTGTCGTCATAGTCTTTCCAGTCTATTGAACAAAAGAAACAAACAGAGGGAAATGGTAAAGCAGAGGCGGCCTCGGTCCTGCCTTGCCTGAGGTGCTGGGGTTTTGTGTTCCCTACCCACAGGCTCCGTGGATGAGCACCCAGCACACGCAGACCTGGCAGGCGATGCCGACGACGACGTCGGTTTGGGAGCTGCCATTGTTCAGAACTCTATGCAAAACAGTAATTGTGGTTGGCTTCTTGTGTTGGGCAGTTTGGGGGCAAGAGAAAATGGTGCTTGAGAGCCAAAAGAAATAGGAAATTTGGAAGTCCAATATCTCCTCTCCTAGCCCTCCCTCCCTGGCTCGGCACCCCCTGTCCTATCAGTCCCCCGGTTACCTCTTCACTCGGCACCCCGAGTTTCAACAGGATTTTCACAGTAGGAAAGACGGGTGGGAATGTGCAGACTAGATGAAATCCACAGTCCCAATGCTTTTATTGTAGGTTTCACACTTTTGGCCAAATTGACATTTCTTTCCAAGGAAAGAGCCCATGTCAGATGCCAAGAAATGGAAATCTACATTTTGCTCTAATGAATGTCTGCTTTGGTGAGCTGGCACAGCGGCCTCTACACATACTCCGAGCCACCAACCACCCTGTCTGCTCAGTCTCTAAATATACAGTATTAGCTTACATGGCAAATTTAAATTGCAGTCCCCGCTGAGATTTTCTCCCCCTTCTATTTTCATTCCATTTGGCTATAATGATATCAAGAGTAATAACTCATATGGGACTAATGTCAAGATTGCAACTCTGCTGTCTCCAGCTCTAGATCCTCCCCCCCCCCCCAGCCGGTTAGTTCACTTCATTGTCCATCTCCACTCCTATTCACCCTCCTCTACTTATGATTTCGGAATGTCTCAGAAACAACAACTTCAAGTACATCTCTACGAAGGCTAGTCATTCCACCTCAGAGAAGCCTGTCAGTCCCTGACAGAATTGTTTTAAAAGTACAGCATCGTCATTGTTCAGACACTCAAGTCCTTCACAGCAGAGAGGGCCAAGCATCTCACAGTGGTCCATCTGAAGTCCAGGGATGTATGCATTTTGGAGAGACATCATTGGGGGTCAGTTAAGCCCAGAGATGGGACGAATTAGATCAGGTAGGGTAATGTAAAGTTAGGTTTCGGGATGCACTAAACTCCAGTGTAAGCAACGGCTCCTCCTGTTCCCAGTTCACTGCAGGGAAGTCCTTTATATCGACAGGCCCTTCACTCCCTAATTTGAAAAATGAGGATGGTGTCTGTCTTGTGAAAGGTTTATGAGGATGAAATGAGAAGTATATTAGGGATCTGGCACAATGCCTGTCCCATGACAGGCATTCTGTAAATAAGACTTGAAGGCAATTCAGTATGGAAACACTATTTTTTTATCCCATCTGATGATTATCTAGAAAGAAGGGGGCCTCATAGTTTTTCAAGCCTCTCTTCCTTCCCATTCTCTCTTATGTGTAGTAGTTCATTTTACCTCAAGGAAGATGAAGCCGAGACATCCCTTCCCCATTCCAGACCTGCCTCGCTCAGCTTGGAGGCCCAGCCAGTGCTGACATGACGGCCTGGTGACCTTATATATAGTGTTCATGCTCCTTTCATTATACTGCACATGTTTATTTTTTCTTTCGGGCAAGAGAGTTAGATCTTAGTTGGAGTTTGTCTGTTGGGGCTTAGTTGAGGTCAACTCTGGAGACAGAAGATTGGCACAGGTGCCTTCTGTGGGCAAGAGCCATGACTGAACCTCTCTTTGCCCCATTTGTCTCCATTGCAAAGTTAGTTTTTAATCTCTTTGGTAGGATGAGATTGAAAAGAAAGTATGAACCAGCCAAGTAGCATCCTGGGCACACAGGAAACGCTCAGTATGCCGTTGGCAAGGCACTGAGAATCTAAGCATGACGGTGTTCAGGAAGGCTGGGACATTTGAAGTTTAGGGAAATGACTGCCAGAGGCCTTTAGACTACAGCCCTGCTTGCATCTGGACACAGAATAAACATCGCCGTCATGGACGGACGCGGGTCACTGTTCCTTTAGTTGGAGGGAAGCCTCTCAAGTGCCTACGGTACAGTGAGGATGAGCAGGAGCCTGTGCTGGAGTCCTACTACTGGGTGGCTGAGTTAGTACATGGACCTGAACATGCTAATGTGTTCTAATGAGTCTTAATGCTGTCAACAGTACCGGGAGGGGTGCTGGAATGGGTCTCAGCTTCTCAGCTTAGCCCTTTTACATTGGAGTTGAGCTGGATCTGATGACTTTACGATACATACAAAAATGGCTAATGCTCAATTGCAGCCCCAGCGAGCACTGAACAATGCCAACATTTTGGAAAGAATGAGTTTTTCTCATAGATGTTTGGAAAGTTCTGATGACTACATAAAATAGGAGACTGCAGGGATGAGGGAGAAAATTGAAAATATATTAAGAAATCAGGACCCTGACAGGAGTAAACTTCACATGGTAGGAAAAGAGCAGATTGTGGCACATAATACAGCTCACTGTTCTGGTAATGAGACACTTCAATTGCAACACAATGCAGGGCTTACATTCACTGGCCGTATCAGGGTTTTCCTGATCGTAACTCAGACAAGCCTGTCTGGGCGCTTTTCTCTTATTATGTACCATACCATATAACATAAGTCTATAAAAACACATTAAGGCCTTTTGTAAAAATATAAAAAAAAGTTTTATAGCTTACTGGAACATATTACCAAATTTCCAATTACTCTGTCATGTTAGAGTACATTGTCCTCTAGTAAATATCTGAATACTGATACATGTTACATCACAATGTCATACTCTGTTTATAAATAGAATGAGAGTGTTTTTATATTGTTATTTCCAAGTGATATGGCATGTCTGCAGCAACTCTAACCATATGCTAGGTCTTCAACTCTTTGCCAGCTACCCTTGCTAATCAAACACACTGTTTTAGAAAGCATTGCTATTCACTATGCTAATTACCAATAAATAAAAGACTCCCCTAAGCCCTAAACAACCATTCTTGTCCTTCTGGAGAGAGGTCTACGCATGAGCTTGTTAGAGAGGAGTGTATGAAGAGAATGTACAGCTTATAGAGCCCAAACATCTGAGCTTTAGAGGTCAATGTGTCATATGCAGATCAGAATTTGTGTGGGGTGTACCTTTGGAATCAGTTTCCCTCCTGTGCTTCCAGCTTAACCGAGACTAGTCTTCTCTCTCTCTCTCTCTCTCTCTCTCTCTCTCTCTCTCTCTCTCTCTCTCTCTCTCTCTCTCTCTATTTTCTAATGCTCTGTCTCTAATAATACACACCCCCTGCTATTGCCATTAGGATCTGCTCCTTAGTGTCTTAATCTTGAAATTCCCAGCACAAGTTTCTGATAAATCTTCAGCAATGGAAATATCCAAACCAAACTAATGATGAAATCATCAAATGCAGAGGGAGTCAGGGGCCTTGGAGAGCACTGGCATTGGTGGTCCAAGGCCAGGTGAGACCCTGTATAACTACAGATTCTACTAGAGGAGGTAGGCATGGTTGATTGGCCTTCAGCCTGCTTCTCTGACTGATAATAGCGCTCTAGTTACAACAGGAGACATGGAAGGATCTTGAGCAATTCAGGTTTGAATCATGGTTCAGCTGTGTACCAGTGATGTGGCCTCCAAAAAGGCTTCACCTGAATTCCAGTTCAAAGTCTGGTCTCTGTAATTATGCCTCTTATGTTAACAGCTCCCCTGTCAGTCAAAGAGATCAAGCTGACTGTGTCAAGTTTTTAGGTTAATGCCCTGAATAGAATGAGTCTTACAAAGGTTGTGTCTGATGGTGATGATGCTACAGATGATAATGACAGTGATGCTGACCCACAAGGCAATAGGGAGGACGAAGGACTGCTGTGAGGGTAAGGAGAGACACTGCACAGTAAACCCCAAGTATCACCTGATTCATAATTGGTCTTGGGTGAAAGGTTGTTATAACATTTGAAAACTAGAAACACATAAATGAGAAAGCACAAACTCATAACCTAGGTATCTACTGTTAAATGTGTGTGTACCTGTGTGTGTGTGTGTGTGTGTGTGTGTGTGTGTGTATGTGCACATATGTATGTGTGCATGTGGAGGCCAGAAATAAAACTTGGGTGGCTTCCTTAGTTGCTATCCATCTTGGTTTTAAAGACAGGGTCTGTCACTGAGCCTGGAATTTTCTAGGCAGCCCGAAGTGCCTTCTGTTTCTGTACCATCCCCAGCATTGGGATTACAAGTGTGTACCACCACACCTGGCTTTTTTACTGTGGGTTTTGGGGATCAAACTCAGGTCCTCTTACTTGTGTGGTTAGCACTTTACCAAGTCAGCCATCTCTCCAGCCCATGTTAAGTTTTGATAGTGATCTAGTCACATCCTAGTTATTATAGGTGAACTAATGGTGAGATGAGTGACTCCCTACATCTTCTATCATTATTTTACATAAAAACTGTACTGTAGGATTTTTTTTATACATTTCTACACAATATGTTTTTTAAACAAATTATTTTTAAGTGATTGATCATATTTAGCTCTTTAATATAGATAGTGAATATATCATACTTTACCATTACACAAATATTGGGTATTTGTTTTCTTTGCTACACATGATATTTAGCTACTATTAATTACTGATGCAGTGTACATTTTGTGTATAGTTGTTTATCTCATCTCTGTTTCTCCCAAGATGTAAATTGAGGTAAAGGAAATGGCTATCCATAAGGCATTTGAATAAGCTCCAAGTTGAGTTCCAGAAATGATTAAGCAGTTCTCACTCTCCCAAGATGCACATGACAGTACTCTTGACTATAACATTAATGACTTTTTAAAAGGATGAAAGTAGAGCCCAGAGCACTGGGCTCATTGTAAAGAGCAGCCTACTCTCTTGCATGTCTGGAGTTGTTTGTTCTGGTTAATTAAATTTTCTGTTTAACAAGGAACTATAACAAACATACCAGGCATACATTATTAATCTTCAAATGATTGCAAGACATCTTTGCTGGGTTTCTCTGCCACTACTAAAAAGATGTTGTGTTGGTTGGGCAGTGACTGTTAATAAAAAAGCTTTTCTCTTGGCAGAATGTCAGATAAAGCAAAAGGGGTTTGATTTCATTCTCATAGGAGATCAATGTGATGTGTCCACTGTAGGTGAGGAAAGGAGAAAAGGGCTAAGATGGATTGCATACTCTGGGCTGGCCACTCTCATGGTGTCCTCTCCATCCCTGAAAAGTCCTGTGACGTGAAATGATTTAGACCCATTCTACAGATGTTGAATTGAGGTTGAGAGTTTCGGTAACCTTTGAAGGCTACAACTAAAAGACGTCACTCTCAGGAAACTTGTGATTTCAGATGCCTTCTTCTCTACCCTGAGTTGCCTTCCTGTGAGCATTTCTGCAGAGCGATCATCATTCTATAGCCCAGCTGCTGCTGTGAGAAGCTGATGAGGGGGGATGGAGTAGTTGAGCATGTTGCCATCCTGGAAGTAGCTACCACCTACTAGAGGGAGAGGCACATGCTGGCGTCGTGGTCTGAGCTGGTCCCCATCCTTTCATGTTGTAAGCTGAGACTTGAACAAAATACTGTTGGCCCTGCAAAGAATTGAAATAGGAAACTGCATCAGGCATTAGAATTCATCATATTCACATTTGAAGGACTCTCTTACTTTCTTGATTTCAGAATTAGAATATCATAGTTTTTTTTTTTTCTGACTCCCTATGCCCCTAAATCGTAGGTAACTTCCTTCCATCTTTCTATCTGCATACCTACCTATTTACCGATTATATATACAAACTTACACATACAAAAATTGTTTTATACATACATATATATTTGTTTGTATAAAGTCAATTTTTTCATATAATATATTCTGATCACAGTTTCCCCTCCCTGAGCTCCCCCCAGATCCTTCCCACCTTGCCACCTACTCAACATGCTTTTTTGTTTTCTCTCTTTAGAAAACCAACAGGCAAACAAAGAAGCCAAAATAAAAAATAAAATAAACAAAAATAGAAAAAACAAAAAAGCCCAAGAGACAGACAGACTCCCCCCCCCCCGCCCCGCCTCAAACCACATTTTCTACAACCCACAAGGTTCTGCTAGGTTTACCAACAACAGCAAGCTCCCCCCCTCACCTTTTCCCACTTTTCCCCCTCCCTAGAGGCAACCAGCCTCAGCTGGTCAAGTTACTGTAAAGAATGAACAAGCCACTTGGCAGACTAGCGTGCATGAAGGCAGACCTCATTCTGTTAGTGCCTGCATAGTACTTCACTATTGAGCAGGTGCCTCCGTTTTTTTTTCAGCCAGTCCTTCATGGGTGGATTCTGGGACTCTTTCCATTTTGTGCCACAATAAATATTGCTTCTATGAACATCCTTCACTCAGCTGTTCAAGCACGAAGAAAATCAGCTTTCTGATGTGACTTCATTTCAAAGCCACTATTAAAAGAATGGCCCATTTTCTTTAACATCTTTTTATAGCATTAAGAATTAAGGAGTTGATTTTTGCTTACAGATAATCCTTTAAAATGTTTGAAATGGTTTTAATGTTTGCTTTGAGGTTTCTTTTCTTCTGTTTTTTTTTTCTTATTTTATTTTTTCCCTGTGAAACCAAAGGGGTGTTAGAAAAGCCAATATTGGGTGAGTGATTGCTTGCTGTAAGTGTAAAATAGCATTTGCATTAAAAAAAAATCTTTGTGGAGATTTTGCTAGGATTTCAATGATATTACCTTACCATATGATGAAGTTAACACTTTTTTTTCTAGCATTGAAAATTGGGTTTTATGCACTCAAGGTTATAGGGATGGCCTAGATCTCTAAATTCACTTCCAGGCATTTATATGCTCAGGATAATGTCTGCATCGCTATTATTGGATGGCGCAGTGGAAAAAACCTCATCCCTAGAGAAGCTAGTTTAGATGTCAGAGAACCTCTCTGTGGAGAGTTTTCCATTTTTATCATGATATCACTCTTTCTTTTAAGCAATGGAAATTCCCTGGGGTTCCTCCTGGCCCCTTTCCACCATGCGAGCCAGAGTGTGGGAGCCAGCCTTCTGCTGATAGCATCTCTGGGGCCACCCACTCCGGGGGCTTTGTTTGCTCTGGTAATCCACAGTTCTGGCCTCTGGTGTAGACATGCGATTAGGACTAAAAGTCAGGATTCTTGGTGGCGACCAAACCACCAAGAATTCTCTTAGAATAAACTGGATGCCGTTGGTTGATGGCAGCTTTTTAATGCTGGGTTTCAGGATTATACGCTGCAGATAACTGTTTTAATTGGCTAACCCCTAAGAAAATAACAGAAATATCTCTCTGCTCCTCCCATATGAGAATCTTAAGGTATTAATTATTTGAATTGTATTTTAAAAGTTTTAGGTTACTCTTAAAAGATCTTGATTTAAAATAATATATATTTTTTTATCTTCTGAATTGTAATTGTTTGAGGCAATGTAGTTTCCTCAGTCTGAGCAGATTTGCTAGGTGTTTTTATTTTTTTGCATTTTTGGATGCTCATTTGTGGTTCAAAATAAATAATTAATATTTGAGTTTAGATTGGTAAACAAATAAACATGGCTAGTTCTAGCTTTTCATTCGCAGTTAAAGTTAGTTTATGTTACATAGAGATTGTACTTTTGCCATACCTAGTTTCTTTTCTGTAGTAGCAGATTTAGGCAGTTTTTTTTTTTTTTTCCTTTTTAATCAGGGGAAAAGGATTTCTCTCAGGAAATTGTGTGACTCCAATTGATGACTGATCTCAATGAGGCAGTGGGGGTGAGGGCTAGATGAGGCTGTTATTTTTACCATCAGGCTGGGAGTCAAAATTGGATCTCTCAGAGCCTTTGATCCCCTGCAGATTAGACTGTGATCCAGAAGGCAGAGGCTTTCAAGGCTCACACGAGGCCAGTCCCTTTCTGATCTCTGAGAACATGGCAGTTTACAAAGTGGTTCATGCTGTCTGCCTCGCCTTTTGTGAGACTCAGATTATGGATACCAGACATATCACACTTAACGAATGGCAGTTGTTGCCAGAGGCCCGGGTGTTGGCTGTTGCCTGGAGAGTAGCATTTGCTACCAGCATCCCTGTGCAGAAGGCGGCAGGGCCGGGCACCTCTCTCAGGAGGACACTTACCGTGGTGAGGCCTGCGATGGTGCACCTCAGGGTCTGCAGGTTGTCCATGAGGATCTCCCCGGCCAAAGGGGAAAAGTCTTTAGACTTGCTCCATTCCACTGCAGGGGGTGGGGGTGGGGAGGATATGAAAGACTCAGTTACATGACAAGCAGTGCTGCAGGAAACAGCTTCCACCCTGCTCCTGGCCCCACATCCTCGGATAGCTCTCAGTCCTCCTTGGATGTCAAGTCACTTTCCAAATTCATGTTTTACTTTTTGTTTGTTTGTTTTTGTTTTTTTTTAAAGAGAAAAATAAATCAATCCTCATTTAGATACCTTATAAGTTTTTAAAATCTTGATAGGTACAATTTATATCAGTATGCATGCATTTTGTGACTTTCTTAATGTGAGATGTAATGTATATTAAACATGCATTGGTTAATGATAGGAATGTGTTCTGAGAAATTCATTATCAGATAATTTCCTTGTAAGAATACTGTAGACCGTACTTACACAACCCTAAGTCAGTATGATGCACTCAGCCCTAGGCATTTGGTTTATTTTTTATTGAAATGTCTATAGGGTGAAAGAACCTAAGTTTTGTCCATGAGACTATTGCTATATGAAGACACCATGTCTGTGTACACACAAACATACGGGTACATTGTAGATAATAGGTCATTGAACATGGCAGTCCAATATATAAGTTACTGAATATGAGAACCAAAGGGTCCATTAGGATACTAACCTCCTAAGCCTGACTTGGCCTCATTTTAATGAAAAAGCATTTTCAAAGGCTGGGTTACATTTGCATCTCAAATGAAGACACTTCTGCTCATTTCCTCTTTATCATCCAATGCCGGCTCCTGAAAACACCCTCTTCCTACAGTGCCTCATACACTAACCTCTTCTACTTTCCTCTCTGAACCTTCTCCCAGACTTCCTCAGGAGCTTCTGCGGGATCTGGGGTCTGTGGCTGACCTGTCCAGTGCTCTTCTCTGACATCCCCAAGTAGTTGTTCATTCACACTCTCCTCACCCAAATCCCATACTCCCATTGTACTATGTAGATGAATTTCTAAACAGTCTTATTAAATAAGAAACACAGAGCCAAACACAGGGGTGAACGCTGTAGAGATCAGAGAAATAGGAATAGCCATCAATTAACCTTAGCTCACCACGCCGCTGTAGCTTCCCAAGGGAACCGAACCTCTTCCTGTCTAACCTGCACTTTTATTGCCTTGCTGTTTTGCCTTCTCATTGACTCTTAGCCCAGCTACCTCACTTCCTTGTCATTGCTTGTCTATACAGACCTCCAGGTCTCTATGGTTGGTACTGGAATTAAAGGCATGAGTCATCATGCTTGGCTGTGTCCTTGAACGCAGAGACTCTGCCTGCCATGTGATCGGATTAAGGGTGTGTGCTACCACCACCTGACTTTTGTTTATGGCTGGCTATCTATGTTCTCTGACCTCCAGGCAAACTTTATTAACATACAAGTAAAATATCACCACATTTCAGTACAAATAAAATATTACCACAGTACTATGTGACTGTATCCTTTCATAGCATCTTTTACTGGTCCCAACCTCCCATTGTACTATGTGACTGTATCCTTTCATAGTTAACATCTTCCACTGGTCCCAACCTCCTATTGTACTATGTGATCATATCCTTTCACAGCATACTTCACTGGTTTTATAGGCCATGGTCAGGAAATGAATTGGATATCACAGGTAGGAGCATCTTACATAACTGTTTACATACAGGAAAGACAAAAAGCAAGCTGCACCACCTTAGGAGCTGAAGTCACATGGAAAACCTCTTGACAACAAGTCAGAAACATGAAGATTTATGATATATTCTCTATGACACCTTAATCTTTGGCAGTTAAGTCAAAGTGGATCTCAGTTTGCTGCCCTGTGGATCATCCATCTCTGGTTTTGGAACTGCAGTCTCTATCCCCTGCCTCACCTCTTGGTTTCCTGCAAGTTCAGCTTGCTTTCTTCACCCTCTAGGCATCACTGTCCTAAATTTTCTAGAGCTCCCATAATTGGTTGCAGCCCCGACATGGGACACGCAGCCATCTCTGGCTTCTCCTAGTTTTCGCAGTCTTCCTTTTTCTGAGCTGCACCTCAGCTGGGTTTCTCCCATCCTTTTGACTGCCTCTGATAAGATTCTCCCTGGTTCCCTCTTTTCTCCTTTTCAGTTGATGCTGTGTTCTTGGGGTGGGGTGGGGGGATCGCTGGGACCTTTTCTTTCACTCTGTGCTTGCTACTGATGCTGGCCTTCTCTTCTGCGGCTTTGTGGGTCTTGAAAGCGGGACTCTAGGTCTGGCCTCTCTTCTGCGCTTTAGGGTCCTCTGCTGTGGATATCGCTCTATATAAATAAAACGCTGATGGCCAGTGACCAGACAGGAAGTATAGGCGGGACAAGGAGAGAGGAGAATTGGGGAAACAGGAAGAAGGAGGGAGAGACACTGCAGCCACCACCAGGACAAGCAACATGTAAAGACGCTGGTAAGCCACCAGCCACGTGGCAAGGTATAGATTTATAAAAATGGGTTAATTTAAGATAAAAGAACAGTTAGCAAGAAGCCTGCCATGACCATACAGTTTATAAGTAATATAAGCGTCTGAGTGATTATTTTATAAGTGGATTGTGGAACTGCGGGGCTTGGGGAACCTGGAGAGAAGCCCTCCATCAAGAGTCCTCCTTTAAATCTCCCCATGAGCATCTCTGCTTTGTCTGACTTCTCCCTAAGCACGTCTTTGCCAAGAGTATTTTCTCAATGTTAACAATGGGCATTTCCATCTATCCAACTCTCAAACCCAAGTCTCTGAGCATCCTTGCCTTGTCTTTCTCCTACTTCCTTATAACCGATTGATCACTAAGCACAGAATTTCCACTTACAAAATGTCTCCTGCCATCTCCCCATTTCTCCTCCCATTATAATGATCCTGGAACCAAAACGACAAGCATCAACACCCAGGAGTTTCCTAACTAGGTTTTCCACTTGGCTCTTATTCATTATTCATATTCATTATTATTATGTCATTATTCACTCTTCCTCCTCAAATCTCTTCATTGTGTCCAGTTGCTTTGGGAATACAATGAAATCTTGAAAAGGCATTCAAGGATCTTCATATCTGGCCCCAGCCAGGACTACTGTCCTTGTCCCTTGCTGTGGGCAGGAAGAAGGGCTTTCTGCTGTATACATCTGTCTAACTGATCACTCTGTGTACTTTACTCTTTGTGACATTTTGTCTTTCAACCTTTGCTTGGTGGAATGCTGATGAGCCTACGAGACTCAACAAAGTCAACTCTGGAGTCCTCGGACATAATTAACTAAATACCCCTGATTTGTGTTCCCAGCATACTTTGTTAACATTTAACACTGTATTATGTTTTATGGTGTGTAGCTTTTTCCCTTGTTGATTGTGAGAAACCTGAGAAGTATCCCTTATTATTTCCCTCCCTGGTACTAAGTATAGATTTTGCTATTTGTGTATGTATACGCCCCTCCCCCCATAGTACTTTCTACAGAATAGTGATATTTTTCTTCAATGTAAATCTTTCCCCATCTCCTGTCTTTGAACCTCTCAGACATGTTATAAAATGTAATTAGAATCAAATGATTAAGATTATATATCAACTCCCAAGTCATGCCTTCATTGCCTCAACTTACATACCCTAAAACCTATAAACATATATTTTATTTGTTTGAGGTGGAGTCTCATTTTGTTGCCCAAGCTGGCCTGGAGCTTCCTATGTAGCCTAGACAGGTCTTCAACTCATGATGGCCCTCCTACCTCAGCCTTCTCATTGCAGGTGTGAGTCACCATATCTGGCTCACATATGTACTTTAAAGATGTATAGATTTTTTTTTTCCCAAAATGTTTTATTCTTGTGAGCTACTAGCTCTTAAAGAGACAGAGTCTCTTGAAGTGCAGTTGAGGGGACTTTGTTATCAGAGTGGAATAGCACACTGAACTGAAGACAAACAGTAGCAGGTTAACAAAATAATGAGGTCATTAGCATTATTCCAAGCCAAAGCAAGTAGCAGAGGCTGCAGAGACACTGCTCAGTTGAGAGCACTGGCTGCTTTTACAGAGCTCCTGGGTTTGGTTCCTAGCACTCACATGACAGCTAATAACTGCCCATAACTCCAGTTCTGATGTCTATCAGGCATGCATGTGATGCACATACATACACACATACAGGCACTCACACGTACAGATGAAATAAAAATAAAAAAAATCTCTAAAAGGCAGCAAATATACAAATACATCTAGAAAGAACAACATGTAGGGGAACACTCTAGGAACAAAAGTATCCTTGCTATAGTAATATAATGCTACGACCCTTTAATACAGTTCCTCATGTTGTGGTCTCCCCCCAAAACTGTTGCAGGATATTTGATCACACTGTGTGAAGTTGTCTCTGTTTTACCTCACCTGCCTGGGGCATCTTCTGATTGGTTTAATAAAGAGATGAATGGATGAATGGCCAGTAGCTAGGCAGGAGAGGATAGGTGGGACTTCTGGGGAGAGAGGGGAACTCAGGGGAAGAATCTGAGAGTTGGGAGATTTGCCATCCAGACACAGAGGAAGTTGGACCTAAGGTACCGAGGAGAGGTAATGAGCCACATGATAGAATATAGATTAATATAAACAGGTTAATTTAAGTTTTAAGAGCTAGTTGGGAACAAGCCTAAGCTAAGGCCAAGCTTTCATAATTACTAAAAAGTCTCGTGTCTTTATTTGGGAACTGGCCGTCCAAAGAATATCTGACTATACTCAACCATAAAATTATTTCCATTGCTATTTTATAATTATAACTTCGCCACTGTTATGAATTGTAATGTAAATATCTGTGTTTTCTAATAGTCTTAGGTGACCCCCGTGAAAGGGTCATTTGATGCCCACGAGTTATGATCCACAGATTGAGAACCGCTGCTCCAATTCCTGCTGCATTGACGAGACATCTCCACCTGCCCTTTTGTTCTTTGGTCCTTGGGATTCCTTCCGAGTCTCTGGCAGCCAAGTCCCAAGCATCACAATCATGCAGCCCCGAGAAGCTGTTGAAGGAAGACCGAACCCTGATACCCCTCAGACCTGTATGAGTCATTGGCCCAATTTCAGGAAAAGCTGTCTCTTTTCTACTCTCTGATGCAGAGCAGGAGAAACAACAATCTGAGGATCCAGATCACACTGGCATACAGTATGCAATGGTGGGACAATGGCCTCCTGAATTTCATTGCAAAATGGGACCCCCTCAAAGGGACCCACATTGAGACAGACCTGTGTCAACAGTGGGCAGTGTCAGCAGGACAGCCATCTGTCAGCGGCACCGGGAGTGTGTAGAAACTTCAGATCAAAAACTCCTGTCACCCAAGATTCCAAATAATGGGGGACACTCTTCTCTAAATCCTGATCCACAGGATGAAGACCCCAGCATGGATACCCAAGCTGAAGTTTTCCAGGGAAGGGCTGGGACTCTGGTCTAACAATTCAGATGACAGCCTCACATCAAAGGAAGGGTTTGGAAATATAACAGAGTTTTTGGCAGGCGATTAATGAGACTTTACTCAAAGATACAATGCTTAAGATTTCTGAAGAAACCACTATTTTTGTCTGAATAAAAAGTATTTATACTCTATTGAAATGTGCTTTATGAAAACATGTTTCAGAAGAACATGAGGCCTGGCTTCTTGACAGACCAAACAAAACCAAAGGCAGGTTTGTGAGGAGGTGGGTTCTGCTTTGGGAGTTACTACCAGGTCCCAGGGTCCCACCCAGTGTCTGATTAGATCCCGTGACTCATCGGAGCTTCATAGGTGAAGGAGTTTGAGAAAAAGAATTCATATCAGAGGGAAAACATTTTTTTCCTTTTGGGATAACCAGTCGGTTCCAGGCTACCAACTGCGTTTCTCCTCCATGTACTTCTTTGAGTGGGGAGTGGGGGTGGTGTGGGGTGGGTGGGGTTGTTTGTGGGGGGGGGTGGGAGGCAGTGGCTCTTTTTGGCCTGAAGCTACAGGAAAACGGAAGTCGCTTCTGATCAGCTGAAGAAGAAGGGGAGAATCGTGAGCAGGCATTGCCTTGAGAGCAACAGGGGATTTTAGGAAGGCAGCCAACATGCTCCCTCTGAAAAGTTCCTTGCAGGTGGTTTAAAGACTTCATAGGACAGTCCTGAGAAAATGGCATATGAGCCTTCCCTAAATCCCCGAAGGACTAGAGTGGTATAGATGAACTTTAAAACCAGATAAGCTATATAATTTGAAGATAAAGATCATAGATACTGTCTCTGTTTAGTTTGGGAAACAGAAACAGGGTTAAACCATGCAGTCCCTCATAACAACTAAAAACAAGCATGGAAAGGTGTCTGTGCTCCTTAAAGTCAGGCTTCGGGGCAGAACTGTGATTAACCATATTTATATCAGGTAACTACAGCCATTTCAAATGGCAAGCTTTGTGATTTTAACACAGATTTTATTTTTACCCAGGATTCAAAAGCATTGATTCATTTTGGGCAGTGTATGGTTTGAGTACAGTTTGTCCTGGCCATGTTGAACTTGGTCTCCAGGGTACCAGTGCTGGGAGGCAGGAGTGCCCTTGAGAGATGGTTTGATTGTTAGGAGGAATTAATGTCACTCTCACTGGAGTGCTTAATTACCTGGTTAGTTACCATAAGAATGGGTTATCTCAAAACAAGGCAGTCCAGCTGTTTTGTTTCCTCATATATTCCTGCTTTCAGGCATGAGTTGAAGAAGCATGATGCTCTCATTAGTATCATGTACCTGGACTTTCCAGCTTCCGGAACCATGACCCCCGGTACACACCTCTTTCTCAGATATTTTGTTCTAGCATCAGAAAATGAACTAAGACAGGGCTGGAAAGGCCTATCTTCACACCACAGTGATCTGATTGCAGCTATATAAAACACAGTTCAGAAGTTCAGGAAGAAAAGCACTCCTGACAGCCTGGCCCGGTCACATGAAATCTTCGACGTGATGGGAAGTGTCACAGACTCAATGTCAGAAGAAGACTCATGGCTCTAAAGAATTTGAGTGCACAAGCAGAGCACATGATCGCGAGCGGCAGAGTGCTGTGGCTCGCACATTTCCCTGAGTCTCAGGCTGCAGCTTTGCTTTGAAGGGTAAAGATGATACAGGAGCAAAAGCACCAACAGACAACACGGCATCCATGTTGAACTGATTTCTCTTGAGTTGACACAAAAAGAAAAAACAAACAAACCAGAACAACACGGGCCAACACACATATAAAACCTGCTAGCCCGCAGGTCCTCAAGTCACAGGTGTCCCCAGCCCATCTGTTTAGAGTGTACTCAGGAAGAGCATGCTGTGAAAGTTGTACTCACCCCCTTCCCCCCCCCCCCACCTCCAGCACCCCCTTCCCTGCATCCCCCAACCTCATGGCTTACACTGCTTTGTCTCATCCTCCAAAACTTCCTCCTGCCCCTCACTTTAAAGGATCTGGTACTGTAGTGTTCCCTGACTTCCCCGTGCGGAAGCATCCCTGCCAAGTCTCCCTCCCCCAGCAACTTTCAGACTTCCCCAAGAAACTCCTGTTTCTTTGTGTTGCCTCTTGCAGTAAAGAGGTCTGAGCGAGCGGCTTACATTTTAGAACTGCAATTCCCATGGTGGTCCTAGGAGCCGCCGCTGCGATAGAGTTGATGCTCCTTCGGGACAGGACCCCTCTGCAATTCCTGTTGCTCTCCAGAGCCGCCCGTGTTCGTCCTCACGGCAGTGTCCGCAGCTCTGGACATGCCAGGTAGATTGGATATCTGAGTTCTGATTTGGGGATGCCTGAAGTGTAACGTACACACAAATCTGATGCTGATACATAGAGACCCCTCCTCCCCGAGGCAGGGGTTTTCTATGTACCCTCGCTGTCCTAGAACTCACTCTGTAGACCTGGCTGGCCTCGAACTCAGAGATCCACCTGTCTCTGCCTCCCGAGTGCTGGGATTAAAGGCGTGTGCCACCACTGCCTGACTAAAAATAATACGGAACACTTTGTGAATTTGTGTGTCATCCTTGTACAGGGGCCGTGCTAATCTTCTCAGTATCATTCCAATTTTTAGTAGTGTCGGAATATGTCAAAACACAGTCAGAAAGAGAATGGCGGTTGGTTGAGCTGCTCCATTAGGGGTTAGGTTAGCAACTAACTCCTTTCTTCCATAGTCTAGAATCCTGGACTCTCCATTTGTCCATATATTGCCTGTTAGGAACCAAAACAGAAAGAGACAGACGGGGAAATAAAAAGACATTTCCGATTTCCTATCAGCTCTTCTATGGAACTGAAACGGCATTCTGGCTGGTCACACTCTGGCTGGCGCCTGAGCTAATGAATGGAATTTGGCTAGACGGCCCTGCCCAGCACCAGCATTATGAAATCTTCCTCTGAGCCATCTGAATGTGCAGTTTCTAACCTTGCAGGCCAAGCCCAGCACAAGAGGAACAGAGAGGAGTGGAAGGACACACCCACTGAGAGACCCACATTGCAATCAATCGCAGCCATTTCTAGCGATGAGAAAAAGGTGTCTGGGTACAGTGTGAACAAGTTCAACACTTGTGGCTTTTAAATTGGGAACTGACATGAAAACTGTGGCACTGGGGAGTCTTTTCAGCTCTGATAGAATGTGAGGTCAGAGTTGCTTGCATTTTTTTTTTTTCATTTTAAATTCCCTTGGTAGTCCTAGGAGCAGGGGCATGCGTTACTTTCAAACAGGAATCTTTATTGTTTGCACAGCACATGGTCATCCAGTTAATTAGAAAAACATTTTTCCCCAAATTAAATTTCCCTAGAAAAACAATGATTTAAATTAAGGGCAAAAGTCTCTCCCCTATACCCCAATATCAGGGACGCTTTCTTGCGCCTATTCCCTCTAGAAGATTAAAAGTAAAGTTGGAAGCATAAGGCTGTATTATTTATTTATTTATTTATTTATTTATTTATTTATTTATTTATTTATTTATTCAGTATTTACTGTTAGGTTCTGCCATCCACAAAAGTAGCCTGAGCTAATTTACCTGCATATATTCTCTGTGCTCTTAGGTTTTGCTTGTCCTATGGCAGCACTACACCAAGAGATAGCCAGGGAGCAGAGATGGGTAAACGCCCAGATTTTTTAAAGTAGTGATCAAGCGCTACAAGGCGCCTTGAAAGGTCTGCTACATCACCTTTGTCTTTGGCTTCTGAATTCCCTAACAGTTATACCGCTGTGACTTGGTGTGATTTTATTCTTTTTCTTGATCTTTTTGCCTGTCTATATGGGAGATATTGTTTTCACTATTCTTGCTACCTTCAGTAGTTCGACTTTTCTTGTCATGCTCAGCATGAAATGCGTTTTGAATACTTCGGTCCCTCAGAAACCCAGCTGCCACCAGTCACATGTCTCCAGGAAGACACGTGAGACCTTTTCTCTCAGATGCTGTCCTGACCCTCGGCCAGGGGAGGGGTGGCTTTCATTGAATTTTACTTCAGTGGTTTCTGCAGTCTGGGATGGCAAAGTCTACAGAATTTGCCCCAGTCAAGGAAATGGGAACCCAATAACCCTCAACCCCCCAAGCATCTTCTGAGTTGATTTATCTACTGGCTTTTTAAGGCTATTAAATGGAGTGTTGGGAAGATCCCAGAAAATGACCAAGTATAGAGTTCAAAATCTACTTATCAGGTCACATTTGGGACCATGCAGCGTAACAGTGTGACTTTTTAGGCGCCAAAGATAGGGAGATGGAGGAAGGCGGAGCTGATCTCAGGAGCCGCACAGGATGTGTGACGTCCCAGGCTGCAGTTAACTCATTGAAATCACTAAAATGATAGACATTTGGTCAACACAACTATCACTAAAAAATAAATGATATCGATGAAAAGCAAAATAAATAACACGAAGAAAGAGCAAATGCTCAGACTCTGCACTCCAAGGTTTACTCTTTCGCTCTTGAGGTCATGCACTCCTGTGTCTATGTCTGAACCCTGGGTAATGCTGCCCTGCCGCATCTTCTCAGCACCTGTCCCGTGAAGTCATGTGATCTTGGACTTGTCCACAGAGGGGATAGTTACACCATAGAATTAGCAGGCGATATAAATCACAGCTTAAAACAAGCTGTGATTTATGTTTCATGAGCTGTCTAGACCAAGTATCGGCAAACTGTCATTCCAGATCTGACCCAAGGCTGATTTTGTGTGGCTTGTAAGCAAAGGATAGTTTTAGGTTTTTTTTTTTTTTTTTTTTTTTTTTTTTCATTTTTAAAGGATTGTAAAAACAAAACATACACATAAAGATATGTGACAGAGACCATATGTGGCTCACAAAGCTCAATTTATTTACTCTCTGGTCTTTTGGAGAGGGAGTTTACTGCTCCAAGGTCTAGATTTAAGAAAGTAATGGGGAAGGTATTAATAATGCAGATTAAAGCGAACATTTTCAGGACCAGTAAGATGGCTCGGCAGGTAAAGGTACTTGTTGTCACTACTTGTCACTAAACTTGACGACCTGAGTTTGACTCTCATAACCCACTTGATGGAAGGAGAGTGCTGGCCAGGTTGTTCTCTGACCCCCCCCCCCCCCCCGCCAAATCATGACATGCATTTGCACATGTGTATGTGCATGCATGTGTACACATACACACATAAATAAGTAAATATACATTTTTAAGTGAACATTTCTGTGGCAGTTACATAGTAAATCACACAAAGAATTGAAAAAAAATTCTCTTCTAACATCTTAGATCTCTGATTTGATTTAATAAGGCCATTGCTTACGTTATTGGTAAGCAAGTCAGGTTCCCAAGAGGACTTCATTGCTTCATTTTTGTCTTGCTATAGTTAAGTGAATAAAAATAGCCAATATTAACATCAAAATTGTACCTACATATTAATTATGACTCTTGGCTACAGATTCAGGAGTTCAAATAAATAAGCAAATGTATCTGGGAAAAGTTATTGGATCATAAGGACTTTACAATAAAGAATATAGCATATTTTATTGGTATTTATAAATCACATGCTGTCCTTTCTTGCAGTAAAATTCATACTAGATTTATTTGTGTGTATATATGCATGTGTGCATCAGTCACATTCCCCCATGCCTCCCAAGGAACAAGTTAAGCATTTACTGTTGTACCAGTGGATAAATGCTATGAGATTGCTCCAGAAGACTCACTAACAAGTTGGATATGGTATCTGCTGATGGGTGCAGAGTTTTCTGGCATAAATTAGGTAACATTCTGATGGTAGTGGTCAAAACCAAAATACCCCTCCCCCCCACACACAAGTAGGTCTGAGTGGCACAGTCAGGATCAGGAAATCAGTTACCAACGACTTGCTGCCTAAAAGGCTTGAGCAGGGGCTAGCAGAGTGTCCATCCTTGCTACATCAATTCTTACTGCTTTATTCAGGGCTGGACCAGAAACTGGCACAGGACAGAGTGTGCAAGGTAGACGGCTTTGAACTCGACTGGACAACTGGTTGACAAACAAACCTGAATGTTGACCATTTGCATGGCCAGAAATACCAGTCCAGGGCTTCCAGTGGCCCGAGAGTGCTCCAGCATTATCCAAGCTTCATCATCAGTATTATGTCTTGTTATAATTCATAAGAATATTGCATTATCATACATGGCTATTATACTTTACTCCCCAGTTATCTGGGTTTCATGAATAGGCAGTTTTAGGACACGATGAACTGAAAATAGATTCATAGTTCACTAATCCAGATAAACTCCACTGTTGGAGTTTGGAACACTGCCATAGTGTAGAGTTGTAAGATGTCCAGCTAGATTGTCACTTGTTTAGACTTTAGACTTTAAAAAATTTTTTTTTGAGGAGAAACTTTTGGGGTAAATTTTGTTCATTAAAGAAGCATTTGCTTTTCAAGACTGTAATGAGCAAAAGCAGGGACTCAGAACTGAGTGGCACTTGGAGACTCCCCAGGCGAGGAGTAGCTCTTCCTGGGGTGAGAGCCCCTCTTCTGGATTAGCCTCCTGAATCTGAGATTTTTGTTTTGTTTTGAGTAGAGTGAAGCCCTTGCTACTTCAGGAAAAACTCCATAACAAGGTATTTTCCAATTCTGAGAAATACTACAGAAAGAGAGCAAATGATCAGTCGTCTCGTGTACACATGGCGAACAAGATTATTCTCCAAGCCAGACAGGCCCATCTTCATGGCTTCAGCTGGCTCTTCCTGTGTAAGACCATCCCAAGGGGACTTGATGGTTATTGGTGACCTGCCCTCATAAAAGGAGGGCATAGGAAGCGCCATTGGATCCTCACCTGAGTGTTCAGCCACTCCTCCCAACCAGGCATATGCAGTTCTGTTCTTACTGCACAGAGCTTCACAGTCTCAGTGAGAGTCTGCGAGTGCATAGGCTAGGGAGGATAGACGGAATGGGTGGTGGGACAGCTATGCTATCTTGGGAAAGCTATCATCTAAGACCATCGGAAAACACAGATATTTACATTCAAATTCGTAACAGTAGCAACATTACAGTTATGAAGTAACAACAAAAATAGTTGTATGGTTGGGGGTCACCATGCCATGAGGAGTGGCATCAAAGGGTCACAGCATTAGGAAGGTCTTAGGTGACCCCTGTGAAAGGTTCATTTGACTGCCTGAAGGGGTTGTGATCCGAAGGTTGAAAACTGCTGCTTTAGGGCCACCTGTCATTCTGCCTGTAACCTACTCACACTCTGTAAGTAACCCTGTTTCTCCAGGTTGAACTTGGAATCCATCTTTGCTTTGTCATTGGGACTTTAGAAGAAGTGGGGATGTGTGTGTGTGTGTGTGTGTGTGTGTGTGTGTGTGTGTGTGTAGGGATAGTACCTAGTTGGCCCCAGGGCAAACATTACTGAGACCACATACAAGGTCTAAGATATATGGCCAATTCACAGTTTTTTGAATCTTATTGTGTGCTCAAGACATTAAAACCACCAGCTGAGGGGCCATCGTGAGAACGCGTCAGCTTCCCTGTCAGGGCCAGGTGATGGAGTTTTTTCAGAGACAGGTGGTTTTGCTTTCTTTTCCCCATGTTGTTGTTGTTTTCTTTTCCTTACCACATTTCCTTCAAAGATTCCCATTCATTGAGGGAAGGACCCATGCCACACCGACTTTGGCATCCGCCCTACTTCTCTTAGAAGTTAGGGAATCGGGGCTCAGGTCATCTGGGTCGTTCTCATCTCATTTTGATCCCCGTAAACTACATAATAAAGGCCTTTTTACTGGGTACTTCACATGGCTCCTTGCATTTCTCCTCTCCCCAGGGAAGGAAACCCAAAACTTTATCTGCTAATATTTTATAGACCATTTTATCATTTATTCTTCGAATCCTGCCAGACAGACTAAGTCAGTCTAAGGGATCTGACTAACTTAGTCCAAGTGGCAGGACTCTGAAGTCAGGTCTTCCTGCTCCACTTCAAGTGCCCTTTCTTGCTGAGCCTTGGGGAAGGTCTCAGCCCCTCTGCATGCTTCAGAAGATCGGGTTTCCCCACCTCTGGCTTCCCCATACTTGGTTGTGTGTTCTCACTTTCCAGTTTCGAGAGCCCCAGACACGTCAGGCTCCCCCTCTCAGGAAATTCAAACATACTGCTCCTTTTGCTGGAAATACCCCTCTGTCCTCTTCTCTCCTCCTTTTCCTCTTCCGGCCTCTTAACTTGCATAGTCTCCCCGCCCCAGGAATCACTAAAGACATCTCTTTTGCACAGAAGTCTTTCTGACTCCAAAGACAACTGTAGGTCTCTCTTTGTCTCTCTCTGTCTCTGTCTCTGTCTCTCTCTGTCTCTCAGAGTGTCCAGTGCTGTTCTTCTGCAGCAGAGAGAGTAGAGCTGTGCAGTTACCTTTACTCCTGTGACAGAGACTCTGATCACCTTGCCCACTTCTGTGGTCCCTAGAAGCTAGCAAATGCAAATACACATTTGTGAAATTAATGTTTGATCTTTTTATCTGCTGCTGCTGCTGGATTTATTCATTTTAAAATTGTATATATTTAAGATGATGTGGTCATTTATTAAATACTCATAGTGAGATAATTTTTAGGGCCAGTCTAATTAATATATTGACCATGTCACATAGTTACCCTTATTCTTATGAAAATAACACTTAAAATTTACTTTCAGCAAATTTTCAATATATGGCACCATATTAGCTATAGTCCTCGTGCTATCCACTTGATCTCTGTCTGTTCTCCACTGCTTGCTCATTTTAATGAGATACTAGCGGAGTCCCCGAAGACTGGCCCCTGGGATGCCCAGTGCCCGAATGAAGGGTATCTTTATAGGCAGTGTGCGTTGGGCCCGATGTTTCTTGACGGTGTGTAGGAATCAGCAGCAGAGGCTGGGTTGATGGTCTTAAGAAAAGTGCTCCAGTTGTTTTCAAAGAACCAATAATGATTCATGCCACGAAAATGAAAAGCAAGAAGAAAGTCTTGAATTAAAAATGTGTAATGGTTCATGGGAAAGTAACACAAAGCATTCACCGGAGGATGCTGAGAGACCTTGTGTTAATATTTATTGGGGCATTGTGTTTTCCTAATAAATTCTTCACTCAATTCTCATGAAAATACTTTGTGGTAAACACCATTTCCCTCATTTTACAGAAGAGCTATCTGAGACTCAAAACTTTGAAATAATCAGCTTGAATCCATGTAGTTCATTAAAAGAGGGTTAGTTCTGATTTAAAGTGCTCTGCCCTAACTCCCTGAGTCCACACAGGGAGAAACTGACAGGGTTCACCAGCCATTTGAGGTCTTCTGTGCTTAAGGAAGTCCCATCAAACAGCTTGCAGTACTGGACTTCTGCTCTGTCAGCCCAAGCAGGGACTCCTGGAAGGCCCCTCTGTCCCCTTTCCTGTGGCCCAAAGGGCTGTCTTCAATACTGTGTTTTCCTTGTGATGATCTCAAGAGGGAACGATGGTTGGGGGTAGGAGTCACCAAACAGAACAGGGGACCCTGAGTCTTGCGAGAGTATATTCTGTATTCTCATGACAGGTACATGCGGGAATGGGAGCCAAGATAAGCACTGATGAGAGAGAGAGAGAGAGAGAGAGAGAGAGAGAGAGAGAGAGAGAGAGAGAGAGAGAGAGAGAGAGAAGGAAGGAGCGAGTGAGCAGCTATGTAACATAACAGTCACTGAAGACTTGGAGAAACTGCTGGCCTGTAACCTGAGTCTGCTTCAGACCATGCAGCCACTGGCCCTCCTCTCCACCACCCTCTAGCAGCCTCCTTGAGCACGCCCATTTCCCAACAATGCTTCTTTTTTGTTCCACCTGTTTCTCTCTTCCCTGGCTGGAGACATGCAAGCTTAAGTATGTGATAGGAAGACAGACATGGGAACAAACGAATTCCCAAGTGGTGACTCAGGATCTGAAGGATTTTAAGAGAGAACAGAAATTAGTAAGTAAATAAGAAGGAGAAAAGGACCACCTCAGGAGCAGCCCAGTGGAGGTCTCTTCTCTGTCTCACGGAGGGGAATGTGCTGTTTGGGGCCTTTTCTTTCTGTGTTTGTTTTCACATTCTACTGTAAATTACTCGACAAGGTACCTTATTGATCCTGAAAAAAATTCAATCTTTAGATTTTCCCATCAAGGCAAGAAAATGTGTTCCACGGCTTCCTAGGGAGACAAAGAACCTTATTTTCTATTCCCAGGCTCAGCCTGCACTTCTGTGAGAAGGTTCAGCCTGGGTAATGTTGAGGCACACAGCAACATGTCCACATAGGAACTCCTTTTTTGGGGAGTCTCACATAGGCTTTAGGGCATCAAAGAAAACTTCGTGTTGAAAGCAATAGGTCTGTGTTTTCTCCAGATCCCTTGAAGGGTGAAACATCAAGAGGTATGCCGTGTCCCTTAGCAGGGGCGTTGGAAAGAACCAGGTTACTTTCCTAGCATTATCTCTCTCATATTTGTTGCCTTTGGCTTCTGCATTTCTGCTTATATGTAGTGCCTTTAAAACTTCAGCACCCACCAAGTTCACTGGAACCGGAGGTTTAGACCTAAACTGTATAATGTCGAGCATTTTCAAGCATGTATGCTTTATATGTAGACTGGCCCATACACGCCCTTTTTCTTCGACCATGACTACAATGTAGTAGGTGCCCAAGAAAGAGATCTAAAAGAAGCGAAATGCATTTAAGAAAGGAGTCTGTCAGTCACAGTTGAAAAGGAAGAACAAAATCACTATTTTGTAAATCTTCAAGAGAGGTCACCATTGTTAAGGTGGTGGGGAAAAGTCCTCCTCAGTTCTTAGGAAATCTTTTGTCTCTTATTGTTTGTTCTAAGACAGCCAAGGTAGGACAGGGAAGTCACTGGCAATAATTGCATCTTGGGAGGAAGGTGCTTGATCCATGGAGGGTGGAGAGAGAATCCTGTGGACTTCCTGGAAGGAGCACCCATACTAGGTGTACATAAATATAGATAACTGAATTTATTGAATTCTGTATATAACACCAAGCTAATTGTTGGCACATCTGAGAGAAAGTCAAATTCATCTTTAAGTCTAACGATGACCAACTGATTAATTTATAGGTCTTTAACTGAGACCCCACTAGAGGCCAGGCATTGCAAAATGCTGGGATGAAAATATGAAAATCCTGACTTTCACTCTCAAGACTATCATCCACTGGGGGAGGCTAACAAGTGAGTGTGAAAAAATCCAAACAGATCGCTATGAAAGGGGTGGCCTCAGAGTGGGGTCAATCTCAAAAGCTGGGGGCGAAGTCGGGGAGAGATCCAGGAGGGTGGAGCTGGCTCCTGGCAGAACCAGGAGGGGTGTAGGTCTGTTGAGGGAGGAGAGTGGGGAAGGGTGCTCCAGGCAGAGCTGCAGTGTGTACACAGGCACAGGACCAATGAGTGGCGATTATAGGCAATAGGGGTGGGATGAGAAGGGAGAGCGATTTCCATCAGGGATGAGATGGGCCTGCTGGGGGCAGGGTCTGCGCTATGCTAAGACGGGCCAATGCTATCGAAAGGCTTCTTCGAGGGACTGAAAAACTGGGCCACTGGATACAATTTGCTTTTTAGGAAGCCCACCGTTGTAGTTTGTGGAGGGGGAAACTTCAGAGAGCTCGGTCTGTACAGATTGGGAGGCATACAGGAGGTGTGAGAGTTTCACCTTGGTGAGGGGGGAGGAGCAAGCTGCCCCACTTCCTCTTCCCCCCACATCAGCTGTTGCTCTCTTTTCAGGCATCTGGGAGTGGAATTTTTACGTAAACCCAAATGTTTGGCATCCCAGCCTCTCATAGGCATGGCGAATGCTGAAGTTCAGCACCCCCCGCCCCCACACTCCTTAAAACCAAGAACTATTAGCAACACTGTGTACTCAGAAGTTTCCAAATCAAATACAGACATATCGAAAACTAGGCGCTCTCTCCAGGTGTATGTAACTGGTCTCCCTTCTGCCCAGAGTCCAGTGGCAAACAGCAATAAAAATATTGGCATCTTATTGCCTATTTAACATTTATGTAGCCGTCACCATCTCAGTTTTACACATTCAAGACCTCAGAGCTGGTTGGATATGAGGTGAGCTGAAATCCCTTCTGACAGCAGGGTTTTTTTTTGGGGGGGGGAGGCTTTCATCCATAAATAACTTTCAAATCAACACTCACATAGTGGCAAGAGATCAAAGAAACACTTTGTCACCACGGGGGGCGGGGGGGTGCTGCTTTCGTGGTTCCTCCCACCTCTAGAACTTCTCTCTTTGCAGGGAAGAAACTGGATCCTTACTAGGGATCGGAGCAAACCTGCCTGAGGGCAAAACACACCCGCGTCCAGGCAGATGGACGTGTCGACCACAGCTCCCCAGCAGAGATTCCAAGTGAGAAAACAGGGGAAGATGTGACCAAGGAAGGTGGGCCTGGGCCTGCCTACCTCTCCTGACCAGAGGTGCGTCCTGCAGGGTTACAATACATTTGGTCAGCAGTGCCCCGCCTTCCATTGTTTTCTCTTCAGACTTCACAACAACCCTGACATATTAGTTCTGCCTTTAGAGGTGACGTTCTTGACTTCATTGGCTCAAGCACACTGTCCATGCCCACTGTGGGAAGGAATGGGAGGGCCTGGGATTGAGATGCCGTGCCTCTTTCCCTCAGAGAATAATGAAGCTTCAGTACATCCTCAAAAGGGGAGGAAAGTGGTTGCCTAGAGGTTTGAACGTTTTGATTTTGAGGTCTGAAGGGATAGTTCTATGGAGCCATCTCACAATGAAGGGAGTTGGTCTTACGACTGGTTTCCCTAGCAGCTCAACCCTTGATATACCCACCCACTTCTTTGCCGGAACCTGAAAAACCTGCATCAGCCAGATTTACTAGGGGTGATACTGGTTCCATCAAGTGAAAAGCTCTGGTACTCTCACTATTTTCCACTGTGTGCGTGTTCAGGTGTGTGTGTGTGGAGGCCAGAGGACACACGTGGGCATCTTCAATTAGAAGCCATCTAGCTTTTTGTTTGTTTTTTCAAGACAGGGTTTCTCTGTGTAGCTTTGCACCTTTCCTGGAACTCACTCTGTAGCCCAGGCTGGCCTTGAACTCACAGAGATTCTCCGGTCTCTGCCTCCCGAGTGCTGGGATTAAAGGCATGCACCACCACCGCCTGGCTAGCTTATTTTTTGATACAAGGTTTCTCACTTGCCAAATAGGCTAGGGTAACTAGTCAGAGAACCCCAGGCATCCTCCCCCATCTCAACCTTCTCCACCGCTGAGATTATAAATGTACACCACTGCACTTGGCTTTTCTCATGGATTCTGGGGATCAAACTCAGGTCCTTGTGCCTGCAAGACAGGTGCTTTACAGACTAAACTATCTTCCTAGTCCAGGTTTTCCACTTTTAATAATGGCAGTTACAGTTAGCTATCTGCATCCATGGGTTCCACATCAGTGGATTCCACCTGAGATCAAAAATGTTAATTAAAGGAGGGTTGGGTGGGCCGGAGAGGTGGCTTAGTAGTTAAACCTCTTGCAGAGGATGAGTTTGGTTTCCAGCATTATATTGGGGGAGTTTATAACTCCAGCTCCAGATCACACCACTGGCCTCTGTGGGCATCTGCATTCACATGCACACATACATACACATGGGCTTAAAAGTAATACAAATAAATGTTAAAACAAATGAGTTGACCTGAATATAGACAAACTTTTGTGTCATTATTTTCTAGACAATGTAGCAAAACAATGATCTATACAGATGTTTTGTTCTGTTGTATTGTTTGTGGAGGCTTGAATAGAAATGACCCACATAGGCTTATCTATTTGGATGCTTGGTCATTTGGGAGTGGTATTAGGAGGTGTGACCTTGTTGGAATAGATGTGGCCTTGTTGGAAGAAGTGTGTCCCTGGGAGTGGGCTTTGGAGTTTCAAAATGCTCAAGTTAGGCCTAATGTCTCTCTCTCTCTTCCTGCTGCCTGCTGATCTAGATATAGAAAGAACTCTTGGCTCCTTCTCCAGCACCACGTCTGCCTATGTGCTGCCATACTTCCTGCCACAATTGAGTTGACCTAAATTAATGGACTAAACCTCGGAACCTATAAGCCAGCCCCAATTAAATGTTTTCCTTTATAAGATTTGCCATGGTCATGGTGTCTCTTCGCAGTAATAGAAACCATAACTAAGAGAGTGTTGTAAGTAATCTCGAAATGATTTAAAGTTTACCAAAGGGTGGGCTTAGGTTACATGTAAGTACTTGGCTATTTTATGGAATGAACTTGAGTATCCAGATTGGAGGAAAACCAAATCCCTATGGACACTGAGGGGGTGTACCACATTTCAATGATGCTTTCCAGTTTGGAGACATTCATGTCTCTATAGGTAAAGCTATGCCTTTCTAAGTACCTGAAGACCAAGACAGGCCTTCATCACTTGAAGGCTTAATGACAGGCCAGTCTTTGGAGGCATTTTCTCAGTTGAGAATCTCTCTTCCCAAATGACTCTCTAACCTGTGTCAAGTTGACATTTAAGGTATCATACCAGCCATCAAACTAAAACATGAATCAGTCATGTCATTTTTCATTACAAATTGTCTAGGGCTCCCCATGTGACGTTAACACAAAAGAAGTGGTTATCTTTTGCCCTTGAAGGACTCGTAGCTCCTGATAGAAGATCAAGACAGACAACTGCATGAGAATGAGATGCAACCTGTATTAGTCATGTGGGTAAAGTGTTGTTGAAGTTCAAAGACTGACAAAATTGGGAGTGGGGTGGGATCAGGGCAGGAAAAGTGGAAATTTAAGCTCATAGAAGGGCATTCTAGGCAGGGTCACTTTTAGTTGAAAGAGTTGAACATGATCAGCTATCAGAGGGATGTCGTGTAAAAGAGAAAAGCAAGATGTGGGGGAAGGTTGGATGATTGGCTGCCATACTGAGGGGCTGGTGTTCATTTCATGGGGTGCGCTAGGAAATTTGTGAATGAAAAATGGCATGACTGATTCATGTTTTAGTTTGATGGTTGGTATGATACCTTAAATGTCAACTTGACACAGGCTAGAGAGTCATTTGGGAAGAGAGATTCTCAATTGAGAAAATGCCTCCGAAGATTGGCCTGTTGTTAAGTCTGTGGTGCATTTTCTCAATTAGTGATTGACATGGGAGGACCCAGCCCATTGTGGGTGGTGCCTTCCTTGGTCTGGTTGTCCTGGGTGCTGTAAGAAAGCAGGCTGAGTGAGTGATGGGAGAGCAAGCAGCACTCCTCCATGGCCTCTGCATAAGCCTCTGCCTTCAGGTTCCTGCTCTGTTTGGGTTCCTGCCTTGATTCCCTATGATAATGGACTGTGAGGTGGAAGTTGAGTCAAATAAACCCTTTCCTCAGCAAGGTGCTTTTGGTCATGGTGTTTCACCACAGCAATAGAAACCCTAACTAGACAACTGGTGCAGGGAGGATGGCTAGATACATTTAACACTCATTCAACTTTGGCTTTCTTACCCCTATAGGTCATGAAGTCAATCCTCAAACTGTTCCAGGGACTTCCCAGAGAACTACTAGAGATGGGTCTCTGACCTCACTTGAAGTGTGTGTGACAATGGTCCTAGGCTTCTATCTACTATAGAACTTGTGACGTAGGATCATTGGGTAGTCTGCCAACTCATTCCCTATCAACACTGTGCCCAGGTAGTGCCGAAATCCTGTGTAGACCCGGAGTTCCTTCCTGTACATATTTTTAGTCTTGTTACCTCACCAAGATGAGTCTACTGGGTACCTGAAGAACTGACTACCTCATCAGCCTGTGGCTGAGCTGATGGTCACTCCTAGACGTCTTCTGCATGGACCATCTCCAGTCCCAGGACAAACATATGGCCTCCTCTGTTTTGGAAAAGCAATGGAGGACTCCATGTGAAGTTAAGCCTTGGCACACCGGCCATTGAGCTCTGGTAGGAAATGAGGTGAGAGGTAGAGTCCAGGCAGAGGCTGCAGCGGACCATGCTGCTCTGGCCTTTCATTTTAAGAGACAGAGTACCTCCATTGTAAACAGCAATCTAAAGGCCTATTGATGCATGAAGGCAGAAGTTGAGATTTCAGGTATCTTTTATGACTACTTTTCAATAGATTACTTCAAAGAATTTGAATGGCAAATTTTCATATCAAAACGATCATCATCCTTAGCACATACCTGCAAGTCCCCAGAATTTCTGAAGTAGAGGCAGGAAGAGTGTGAGTTCCAGGCCAACCATGACTCTGTGAGAGCCTCCATGAAACCAAGCAAAAAGATATTCACTGTCCTTGTCTGTTTATAAATGTTCTTGTCATTTTTTATTTCTTATATTGCTTTGAAATGAAAAGTAATATAAGCTGACTGCCAGTATTGCTTTTCCAAAGACATTTCAGACACTGGATACTAATTACTTAGTTATCTAAGAATTGTAGTGGCATACACAAAGACATACTTTAACATGTGGGGTGGAGGGTCTGTGGCTGGGTGCTGCCTGGAATGGTAAAATGAAGAGGAGAAAGTTTATTTTAGTATCTCCTGTATCAAAAAATCTGAGCTAAAACTTCATGGCCCAGGAAAACTACTGAAGCACAATCTGCAGGAAGTGACCACATAGAACATTCCAAATACAAGTACTATGCATTAGTAAGGTTCACTGTGATCACTGGTGAGAAAAAGTTTACTCCTAAAGCAAATAATCTGTCCATTAATTATCTAATATTAGGAGAGAAGTCATTTTAGAATTATAGATGGGTTTGCATAAAAGAAGGCTTTATTGTTGGAAGACATTGGGAAGAGTTTATTTTCTCATTTCACCAACTGAGGGGGACAAAAAGACAGGTAGGAAACTAGCAAATCAGATCCCTCTCCTTAAAGAAAACATGACATCATGAAGGGAGCAATTGGTGCCAGTGTAAAAGGTCCCCCCCCTTGCTGGTTTCCAGAGACATCAGATCAGTTCTTAACTTCCTTTAGATTCTTTTTCCATGTACATAAGAATAGAGGACATCTCCCAATAAATCTAGATGATGGTATGTTGTTTTGCTAGTAAAGCAAGATGGTATCCAATTAAATATTAAATGACAGAATGATAAAAAAAAAAAGAGTCCTGAGGGCTTATGTGTCTGAAATCTAGAATCTAAAGCTATTATTGTTGTTGTTGTTATTGTTGTATCTACTAAAGACTTAAGATTGGAGACCCAATAGACAGGGTCTGTGTGCCAATATAGTTTGTTATTGTTTTGTATTTTTCCTTGACCAGCAGAGCCATTGTGACCATGACCATCTCAAAGGGCAACTGATATCAAAGTGGTTCCAAATCAGCTAAGGAAGCTGAATGCTCTTATCTTGGGACAGTGCCCTGTTCATTGAAGGAGCATCAAGTGAATGATAGAAGAATGCTGTGAAGCCATTAATAGCTCTCTCTCTCTGTCTTCTTTTCCTTCTTCCCCTTCCTCTCTCAATCAAACTGGCTCCACCCTGAGCCCACACACCCTTCACACAGCACCTCCACATTTCTTACTCTCAGCATCCTATTCCTCTGAGCCTTGAATCCTGCAGCATTGTCTTCCTCTTCCCCAATCATTTCTGACTTCTCCCTTTATCAAAACTTTGAGCCCGGCTATGGCAAGAAAAGTGAGACTTCTAATTAATTCAGATAGATTTCTAATTAATGCAGAATTCATTGATGGAGTATATCAAAATATGAGTGATGATGATAGCAGAAAGACATGCCCTGAGATGATGTATTTTAATTAGTTCCATTATAAAAGAGTCAGATGCAGCCACATGATACTGTTAACATTTCCCAAGCCAAACCCGTCCTCTCTGCTGCTCATTTGGGGAATCATTGGTTCTTATATATACTGAGCTCAGTCAATGCATTCAGCATTGTGCACAATCACCTGCACCCCAGGTATAATTTCACCTCTTTTTCACTCAAAGAAGGCCAATGAGTGAGAGTAATGTTGTATGAATACCATTAGCCTTCCCATAATATTAAACACAAAGGAAATAGTCTGCTTCATTTCTCTGGTGTCAGAATCGTAATGACCACTTAAACTATTCGCTATGCACTTCATAGCCGATAATCACAAGACTGATGTGGACCACGAGGTTGCTAAAACTAAACAGCAGTGTTTAAATTTTACTTTTTGAGTGGGACCCGAGGCTGCTTTAAGATGGCGGTTTTTCCTAGTGCTCCTCAAATTATATTTATTCGTTGCCTCATTCATTTTTCATCCATCCATCCATCCATGCAGCCATTTATTTATTCACTCTGAAAGTCTGGGGTGGGAGGGGGAGAGGTGAAAAGACTTTCCAGGCAGAGGAAATAGCGTACAGAATGGCACAAAGGCATGAGATTATACAATGCAGTCACCGAGGCTAGGTAAGCTGCTCTGGGGTTTTAGGCACAAAATATAGGATGATTATCGGTGGCAGATGAAACTGGGTGTGTGTGATACATCCTGGTTATTAAAGGATTGTCTGTGTACTGAGGAGACCAACCAGGCATTGACACATGGAGTGAGTTATGATCTCTCTACAAGGAATAAAGTCTGGTTCTTAACTTGGTTACTTAGTGTTCTGACCAGGGTTGTGACTGAAACAGAGGGCCAGTGGGTGACTCTCATCCACTGATTGGGGGCTGGCTCGCACCCTGGAGAGTTTGATCTGGTGGGTTGGTTCCCAGGGTCTACCCAGTTAAAAATGCAGGGAATTGAGGGCTGAGCTGTGAACCTCTGAAACTAGTAGAAGTAGCAAGGGGCTAAGACACCCTTCACACGGGCTTGTTATTCCAATCCCCTGGAGGTCAGAGTAGAACCATGCTTCTCTTGTTGAAAATTCTCAACATCTGCAAACTCAAGAAATCTCACCTCAGTCTGCAAATTTCTCAGATTATGAGCAAAGTGCATTAATCCCTCAAATTTCTAGTTTTGCCGCCTGACCTCTGACCTCATTGTGGTTTCTGTTGAGTTCTACTTGGAAAATAACAGTGAATTAGGAGTCAGCAGTCTTAAGATTTTGTCTCAGCTTTGTCAAAAAATGTTGTGACTTTGAGCTTAGTTTCTAAGAAATAGTCTGGGTGATGGTTGGGTTTCTCTTGTTCCAGGATCCTAGGGTGTTCTCTCTCTCTCTCTCTCTCTTTCTCTCTCTCTCTCTCTCTCTCTCTCTCTCTCTCTCTCTCTCTCTCTCTCTCTTTCTCTTTCTTTTCTCCCCTCCCTCCTCTCTCCCTCCTCTCTGTCTCAGCATTTTGTGATCATATGTATGCTCCTTAAGATTTCATTACATTTTAAATCAAACAGTTTCTAAAAACTGATTTGCACTTTAAGCTTTAGCCCTTTTATCACTCTGATAACTCATACTGCTTAAAATAAGGGTCATCTCTTAAGATCACCTTGAATATTCTGATTCTTTTGTTAAGTTTTACTGGGTTTGGACTTTTCCGGAATTAGAACAGACACACCGGGCAGAGGATCTCGAGGCCAAACCCTTGTCTTCTGATCTGAAGAGGACACTGAACCAAACACAAACACATTCCTTCCCCGTGTTAATTCCTCAGCAAACAGCAAAGAATTCACCACCATACTGTCAAGTATGCTGGGCTGTTTAAATGGGGCAGAATGATACCAGGAGAAAACAGAGGGATGAACTGTCACTTAAAAGAATCTCTAGAAACTACCAAAGAAATGAGACCAAACAAGTGTGTGGGCAATTGTAGGAAAAAAAAAAAAAAAGGCAGACAATTTCTATTGAGTGATTAGAATTTACCAATTGAAAACCACTCACATAGAAGTCGCAAGAAATCAGGGTCCTTGCCTAACAAAGCAGAATAGATTCCTATTGAAGAAACCAGTAACATTGGAAAGATGAAGCCTCCAGGAAGTGCCCCACCTCCCACGTGCACAAACACTGTCTATCTTAAGACCTAACTCTTTGAAGACTAAAAAGAACACAGACTTTGGAGAATTCCAGTAAACTCCCAGTTTGAGACACCAAAGAAAACGGAAAATCTCTAGCTGCGGTTTCAGCTCTGTGTATCACCCTTGGCTTTTATCCTACACAGTGGCAATAATTGTACTTTCAGCTATTTCTTAAAAGCTCTATATTAGTTAAATTAACATGAACCCACTTTTATGGATTTGAAGACAGCAACAACCACTGCTTTCTTATTTCTGGAAAGAAACTGAGGCCACATGGAGTTAGTGGGCTGCTCAGAGTCTTGCAGCTTCTCGGTAGAGGAGCAGCAAAGAGAGTCCCACAAAAGAGGAAAGAATTGTGATTGCCTGCATGAAAAAAGACAGCATCTGTTCTTCCTTCACCTCATGTTTTAGAAACAAAATTAGGCATAATGAGATCATTTTGATCATGATCTAGCTGTCTGAGAATAGTTTAACTTACTGAAGAGCAAGGGTCACTGGAATATCACCGCAAGCCATGTGATTGATGTCTGAAGACCGCGCTCCCCATCGGCTCGCACACAGCATTGATTTAGCTGCACTAGGACAGGTTTTTCAGTAAATAACTACTAAGAGCTGTTCTAGGCTGGGAAGTCTCATCTCTGTTGTTCTTAGGTCCTGCAGTCCCTTGCTGCTCAGCTGCCCCCTTTCACCTTTCAGAATCTTTTAATGCTTTTATTTTTTTTTTCACAAACATAAAATGTCCCATGTTCTCATTTGTATTTAGCAGGGGGACTAGGGAAAAGTATGTCTAACTCATCTTCCTCTAAGTGCACATTGTCCTTGGATGAGATCGTAAGATTATTACAATCCAGCTGCTTCCTTGGAATCTCATGAGATGGAGAAATAAATTTTAAGATTTAGGCTTTTAAAAAAATCTTAAAAGCATTTTGTGTTTCTAAGTAACATGATCTCATGACTTCTGCCTAACTCCCAGCTATTAGTCATTTTTAATTCCTGTAGTCAAACCTAGTCTAACTGGCAAGGAGAAACTTGTGTTTGTGTATTTATTTCCCTGTCTGCATGGAATTGGCTGGTTGACTCTTTCAGGGGCTGCTTACTTTGTAGCCAGGAAGGATGCCAGCTTCCCAGAGCATCACAACTCTTGGTTTTGTGTCTTCAGTGACAGTTCTGAAGTAGGCAGCTGAGTGAGAACTTTGGGTTGGATGGCCTAGCCTTAGGCATTCTGACACCCCCCCTCCTCTTGAGTTGTCTGTCAATTGTATATAGTTTATGAAAAATAAAGACTCTGCTGCCTCCTTCCTCCATTGCTAAGACCACGAGGGCAACACCTTCGTTGGTTCCACATAAAAGATGCTTCTTTTTTCACGGGTATCATTATCCTAATCTACCAGGAACAATTTAGAACTATTAACTTATAGCTGAAGCCTGGGTTTAAATAAATGAAGGCTTCTAAAAGAAAAATGATGACGTGCTTAAACAGACGGAGACCTTGAACACCTCCTTGAACGATGTGAGAGCATGCCCAGGAAATGACAGGCCGACCAGTGGGTCAATGAACTACTTCATTGTTTGTATGTCAGAAAATGCCCTTCTAGAAAGTTCATACTGAGAAAAGTGGCAGTGATTTTAGTCTATGAAGCAAACTTCCAGGTAGCTAGTAGAAACCTGGTACTAAGGTTAGTCCGGCTTAGTACTTCTGATGTAGATGTGCCTAGCTGGACTGATCTAGAATTAAGATAGCTGGACATCCTTTGTACTAAGAAAATGAAAACTGTTTTCTGTTTTATTTATACTGTTCTGATACTCTGGCATTCTGAGCTGGGGGTGATCAGATGCTTCAGAATCCTTCAAGCCTGCCTTCATCTGCTTTTCTGTCTTTTCATGTGTATAAGTGTGTAGTGTCTATGCATGTTCACATGTGTGTAGACACATGTGTCTGTGTGGGCATGTGTGCGTGTGTGCGTGTGTGTGTGTGTGTGTGTGTGTGTGTGTGTGTGTGTGTGTGTGTGTGACAATGTCAATGGTGGGAATCTTTTTCCATTACTTCTCTATCATATTCCTTGAAGAAGGGTCTCTTAACCAAGCCTGGAGCTAGCTAGTCTCACTAGCCACCTTGCTTTGGGGGTCCCTTGTCTCAGCCCTCTGAGGTTGGAATTATAGGTGGGCTGCCAAACCACTGGGTATTTATGTAGGTTCTGAGGATCCAAACACTAATCCTCTTTGAGGCTTGGGCAGCAAGTGCTTTCAGAGTTGAGCTATCTCCCAGCCCCAAGCCGAGGCTTAGGACTCCATAACCAAACACAAAAGATTATTCTGATTGGTGACACAGCAGAGCCCGAAGCTGTGTCTCACTGATGGGTGTGTAGCGCAACATCACAAGCCTGTCAGCTGGTAGACCTGGGAAACCTCTTAATTTCACCAAGCTTCAATCTCCTCATCTGAAAACACAATTGTAAGACTAGATTGCACCACATAAGCTCGTTGAGAGGGCCACCTGTGCTAAATCGTCTAAGACATTTCTCTTGGTATGTAGCAAGGGCCCAGCAAATAATTCCTATGATCATTCCCATAACGTCTTCATTTCTGTCAGAAACCAATCTAAGAAATAGCACTTTGTTCAAAATATCCTGCTTTCAGGCTGCTTTTTTTTTTTTTTTTTTTTTTTTAAACCAGGCCCATTGATCATATTTATTTTGTTAGAAAAACCAAATACTTTCTGGGTTTCATGTTTATGTCCAGGGTTGAAGTCATTCTCTAAGACACCTTCATCCATGAAATAAATATTTTGGGGACCCCCAAGCTAGAGAATCACCCATATTTTCTCCCTACGTTTGTTTGTCATATTAATCTGGTTCTATGCCAGTAACTTCTTGGGGGCAAACTCAAATTAGTATCCATTCCAGATCAATGCAGCAAAGGCTTCATTACGTGTTTTCAGGTGGCCATGGGAACCTTGGCAGTTTCAGAGACCAGAGCTAAAGCGATCTTATAAAGCTCCCGTTACATCAACACCGCATTGTGCCGGTCTCATGACGACTTTTACCAAATTACCTCTAAAATGCTAAGCATTTGCCCACTCAGAACCTCACACTAACTCTAACTTACAGCAAAGATCACACTGGACCTGCTCTCAGCCTTGTAAGTCTTACAAAAACCCTTGGCCAAAAGCAATAAAATTTGACCTGACCTAATCCTGGAGTCGCAATGGGTAATGTGTGTATTTTTCATTCAATAATTTAATGTGGAAATTAACTGCATGTGTCATATATTCCCCATCTTAAAGGGAGAGGCTTTACGGTTCTAGTGTTTCACAAAAATTAAATGCGTAAACACTCTTGTCATTTAAGACGCTCCACTTCGCTGATAGCTTAAATAAGCACTACAAAAGACTCCTTTGGAGAAATTTATTATTTCATTTAGTATGGGAGCCTGCCCCGTGAAATTCGCCCCCTATGCTCAAAGAAACGATAGAAACACATTTTTTTTCCCTTTCTCTCCAAAGATGTGAACTAACTTGCCCATGCTGATCTTTGGTATTGTTCTCTGCTGTTTGACTGCAGAACGGCGGAAATCTCCTTTCTCTCTCCTTCTGGGCACAGGCGGAGGGGCCTCACCTCCTGGGCTGCCCTAGATCATCCCTATGGACTGTTCATCCCTTCTGGCCAACTCTTTCTGCCATGACCATTCCCCATTGCCTTTCCTTTCTAGCCTCACTGTGTTTCTTCTAGCTCCGATGAACTTTATTTTTATTTAGATTTTTTTAATTAAATGGGCTGTTTTGAATGTGCTTCAACAGCCAATAGTGAAAACTAGACCTGTTTCCTGTCTATCACTGTCCCAGTTCTCACACTTGCCCAAGCACCCTGAACACTTACTGTGGGCACCATTCGATGTACTTTTTCAGGGTGAGAAGAGTCAAACACGAATATAGATCCCTTCCTCCTCAATTTCATACAAACGGACACATATAGAAACCTCAACTTTTTTTTTTTTTTGAGATATGGTGTCATCTACCTCAGATTGGCCTTAGATTCAACACCTATCCAAAGGTAAACTTGAACTCTTGACCCTCTTGCCTTCACGTCCCAAGCACTGAGATTATAGGCACAGCTGCTTACCATGTCCAGCCTTCTAAAACTTTTCTGTTTTGTTTTAAACAATGTTTCTTGGGGGTCTCTTAGTGAGCATGGCATCATAATGACAAATACCTGAGCTGAACAACTTAACAGGACAGGTTTGGACTTAGGATTCCAGAATTTCAGTCCATGCTTTTATAACCTGGCTGCTTTGGGGTCATGGTGGCACAGTATATCATAGTGGGAAGCATAGAGTGGACTGGGATGACCATCTTATGGTGGCTGGGAAAGGAAAGGAAGAGAGGGGGCCAGGGCCCCAATATTTTCCCGAGGGCACATCCCCTAAACTTCAGTTCATTTTAGTACGCCCACCTCCTAATGACCCTACCATCTCAGTAGTACCACAAATGGAGACCAAACCTTTCGCTCCTGAGCCTTTGGGGTCATTCAAGATCTGAACAAGAAGATGAGCTCTTCGTACTGGTACATAATGCAAATCCACATCTTTTTTTTTAAAATAGCTGCTTTGTCTGGATATAAATGACTAGTACTAAGTGGAGATATACTCTGCATTTTATTCATAAACTACACGATAATTTTTATTTCTTCAAACCAGTCTCATGGATCTGTCATTTTATACATTGCTAAGTGTGTTTATAAAATAAATCCTCAAATTAGGATTATTATGTCAAAATTACTTTGCATTTATAATTGTATACATAGTGTCAAAGTACTACTCACAAAGTCATAAAAAATACCCTTCTGCCAGCATTATGTGAAATTGACTGCCTTCTAGATCCTAATTTATGGAATACATATTAAGCATTTGAAGTGTGTGTGTACTTGTTCATTTATGTGCATGTATGTTTGTGTACACATGGAGGTCAGAGGCCAACTTCAAGTGTCACTACCCAGGCGTTGTCCATCTTGTGTTTTGAGACAAGGTCTCTGGCTGACCTGGGACTGTTGGGCTGGCTGACAAGCAAGCCCCAGGAGCTCACCCACCTGTCACCTGCCCCATGTGGGGCTTTAGAAACTCTTTATATAACACCTGAGTTTTCTTAGATAGGTTCTGGGTGTTGAACCCAGGTCTTCACGCCTTCATGGCAAGCAGTTTCCTAACTGGATTATTTTCCCAGCCCAGACTTTTAAATTCTTTGATATCTTGAGTGGTGAGGAGTGATATCTTTGATGAGCTTAAAATTGCATGTTTTCTTAGAACAAGAAGTGTGTGTGTGTGTGTGTGTGTGTGTGTGTGTGTGTGTGTGTGTGTCTAGTTGTTCTGGTCTCTTTTTTGTTTTTATTTTGAGATAAAGTCTCCCAATTTCTTCCAAGCTGGCCCTCAACTATTAGATTCGAGTGATACTTCTGTCTCAGCTTCCGGACTATCTGGAACTATCCATGTACTGTATTGTGTCCAGTTTTAACAGTTTTTTTATATACTCTCTTCTCTGTGATTGATCAACCCATTCATTATTTTTAAAATATAGATTTTAGGAGGTGTATATATTCTGGAATCTATATTTTATATACAAATATGTATGTATACACACACACACACATATATATATACATGTACATAGAAAAATGAGCCTATGTCTATTGCATAAAATTAAAAATATTTTCTTATAGTTGTTTTCGCTGAAGTTTTTTTCAAGTTGTACTTATTTTATATTTTGAATTATTGTTTAAAAATGTTTTTGCCAACTATCTTTTTGTCAGCATTTGGCAGAGGATTAATATTCAGAATATAAAAAGAACTAAAAAAAAAAAAAAAGAGTCAAACAAAACAAATGACCCATTTAAAATATAGGCTATGGATCTGAACAGAACATTCTCCAAAGAAGAAATAAAAGGGCCTAAGACATATCTAAAAAAAAAAAAAGAAGTTGCTCATCCTTGGCAATTAGGGGAAGAAAAATCAAAACACCTTGAAGATTTCATATTACTCCAGTCAGCATAGCTAAGATCAACAAGAAGACTGACTACAAATTCTCAAGAGGATGTGGGGAAAAGAGAACCCTCTTTCACTGTTGGTGGGATTTCTAACTGGCACAGACACTTTGGGAATCAGTGTGGAGAACTCTCAAAAAGCTAAAAATAGATGCAGCATATGACCCAGCTATACCACTGCTTGGCATCTGCCCAAAGGACTCGACATCCTACTCCACAGATACTTACTCTGCTGTGTTTATCACTGTTCTGTTCACAGTAGCTCAGAAATGGAAACCACCTCCTCTGGTTGTAAAGAATTTCTCTAAAATTTTCTTCTAGAACTTGTATGATTTTTTTTATATTTAAATATCTGGTCCCCTTTTAATTTACCATGCAACAAGCTTGAAGGCATGGATCTAATTTCGTTTCGCCTTTTGATGGTGCTCTGCTAGTTTTCTTAGTGAGCTGCACATTTTCTCTCCTCATAACTGATACCACTTTTATCTTCTTCTAACATCCTGTGTCTGGAACTACTCAGTGATTTTTTCCCCCTTGTAATAACACCAGTCTGTTCTATACCAGTGCTGCTTTGCTTAACTGTTTTGACTTTATAATGTGTCAGTTTATGTTAGATTAGCAGCAATGATGGCATCATCTTAAACTTACATGGTACTCTATACTGTACAAAGCATTCTGCATACATTATCTCATGTGTTTTGAGCTTTATAATATAGGGCTGCTGAAACAGGTACCATTGTCCTTACTTTATAGATGAAGAACCCGGGGCTCCGACAGGGAGACGTGCTAACTAAGCAAGTCTGCAAGGCCAGAAGATGGCAGAATGATGGCAAGTCTGCAAGGCCAGAAGATGGCAGAATGATGGCTTGCTTGTGTTCTGGTTTGTGACAGTTGTGGTTGTATTTATCAGACTATCTTGTTTTCTCTCTTTGTCAGTGAGCTCATTGCTATAGCACAGAGATGAATTGAATGCTAGAGTTCTAAGTCCTTGCAAGACCATTGGCTTTAGTTTGAGAAAGGCTTGAGAAATCGTGGAAGGAGAGGGCAGGAGACCTAAGAGATCCCAGTCTACTCTTTCTGCCTTCCAGAGAAAGGAACCAAAATTAAGAGAACTTGTGACTCGTGTCACCAAGATCGTATAGTTACTAAGATGTCAGGGCTGAGTCCAAATTCAGAGACAGGTCTTACCATTGGGTTTGGTAAAGAAGAGGGAGAAAATGTTGGATGTTTTTATGGAACTGAATCATTTCTATGTTAATAAACACCTCCAGAGACAGAAAAAAAAAAGTTAAGTGCATTCATTCATTCATTCATCCACTCAACAAACAGTCATGTGGCAGGTACTATGCTACATATTGGATTTGCTGTTTTTCAAAGATTTATTTTATTTTAAATTATGTGTGTATGTGTGGGTCTATTCACATGAGTGTGGGTGCCATCAGAAGACAGAAGAAGGCATTGGATCCCCTGGAACTGGAGTTACAGTGGTTGTGAACTGCTCTACATGGGCGCTGGGAACTGAACTCTGGTCCTCTGCAGGAGCAGACAGCACACTCCTAACTGCTGAGCCATCTCCCAGTCTCCACTCTCTAAGTCTGTAATAATGAACTACAGAGGCACAATCCTGATCTTTGCTGAACCTAGATTTAGAGAGAAAAACTGCTGTGAAAGCAATCAATATGTGGATAAAGGTGAAGTTCCAGTTCGAGAGGGACAGTGAGAGAAAACCCACCTGGAAGATCTCATTTTGACTGTGGAGACTGGATCAGCCTGAAGAGCTGTCACATCCCCACATCTGGATGACTGCATCCTCCAGACATCCTAGGCATCTAGTTGGCTCAGCTAGGATCCGCTTATTACCCCACCCCCACCCCCAGTTCCTGGTTTTCTCTCTTTTCTCTTCAGTTAACTGCTCCTGAGTGTCGCCAGTCCCATGTACCACCAGGTCTTTTGTTCACTCACAAACCCTGGCTCAACTCTCTCTGAGTTTTTTTTTTTTTTTTTTTTTTTTTTTTTTTTTTTTTTTTTTTTTTTTTTTTTTTTCTCCTTAAAATTTATTCAGAATCCAAGCTGAGTGCGGTTTCTGTTTTCTCCATGGACTCTGGCTGATCTAAGGAGCCTACGTTATTTTTATAATTGGAAAATTTTCATTAAAACAACACAAAAGACCACCCTTGCCTCCCACCTCCCAAGAGGAAGCACTCTTCAGGGTGTGGAGAGGCCCCTCGGCTCCTAGACTTGAGGGCGATTATTTTTGTTTCAATTTTGAGCCCTCATATGAAATTAGGCTTCAGGCTAGAACACCTATTTCTTAGAAAAACACACTTTCTCCTGGAGAGAAATTCTAGAAAGCAGTCGCGGGCTATTGACAAACTATAATGCTGCAAAGGGATCTGGCCAAAAAAAGGACTCAAGAGAAAAGTGTCTGTCGGGAGAAGGAGGCCTAGACAGTGGCTCTGGGTCTGTACTGCCAGCTGGGTGTCCAGGTGGGCAGTCCCGGACAGAGCCAGGTTTCAGCCGGTGTCTGCCTGGAGTGGAGACCTGTGGCCGTGGTCACTGGAAAGTCACCAGCACCCCACTCCCAGGTGTCTGGGCTCAGCAACTGCCAGGCTCCTGGGGGTAAGGACCGGAGTCTGCTCAGACTAGGGGTGAAGATGCTGTAAGAGGAGGTGATGGACTAGTTGGGGGTAGGGAGGCTTGGCACATCACCATGCCCAGTTGAGTCCCCATTGGCAGAAGGACTTTGCCCCTCAAGGAAGTGTGGGGTGGACTCTTATGGCTGCATGGCACTGAAGGGCTGTCTGGCTGGCCTCCCTCTGTGCCAAGAGGCTTCTTGGCTCTGCATTTGCAGCGTGGTGTGGGAGGAGAGGAGGGAGGGAAGTCTAAGCTGCTTTGCCTGGTGGTGGGGTGGCCACTTTTGCAGAGACTTCATTGAAAACAGGGGTCTTGGGGGAGCTGGGAGCAAGTAGGATGAAGCTGCAGATGAGGGCTGAGGGTCTGAGAAGAGTTCCAGGGACATACAGGAAAAAGGGAGGGGACAATTTCAACAAAGCCAGTTTGAAATTGCAGTTTAACTCTGGGCCAGTCGTAAACTTCATTTTCTTTATTCTGCAAGATGCATTCTTCTATTGGTAAGCTGTTTCTCCATAAACTAAAAGTTCCATAAATAAGTAGAATGTGTTCCTCACTGTTGCACACCCACACACCTCGAGCACCTGGAAGGACAAGTGCTTTTTATCACCTGGTGAAGGAAGGGATCGTCAATGTTGTATATGTTGTAAGTCACTGCTAGACAGAAGCCTCCTAGGGCAGGAACTACATTGGTCTTGTTCATTGCTGTGTCCAAGATGACCAGGAAAGGGCCTGGCATGTAATTGGTGACTGATGCATGAATGACTGAATGGCCATAGGCTTCCTTATGGAGGAAACCAGTGAGAAGGGTCTCCATTGTGCCCACATTACCTAGCTGAAGGCTGACTAATAATTAATAACACAATAGTGGTCATCTTACATTTTCCTTTTGCCTTTATAGAGCTTCTGATTCCCCAGTTCTTTCTTTTTCTTTTTTGATTTTTTTTTTTTTTTTTTTTTTTTTTTTTTTTTTTTTTTTTTTTTTTTTTTTTTTTTTTTGGTTTTTTCGAGACAGGGTTTCTCTGTGTAGCTTTGCGCCTGCCTCTGCCTCCTGAGTGCTGGGATTAAAGGCGTGCACCACCACCGCCCGGCCCCAGTTCTTTCTTATCTAGAACTTAGAGCAGTTCAGTAGCCAGGCTGTAGACAATAGGTCAATTCAATTGCTAGGCTGTAGGCAATAGATCAATTCAGTAGCCAGACCAGAGGCAATGAAGATACAAAGGTTTGTAAGATACCATTTCTGTGTGAGTGTGTATGAGTGAGTTTGCGTGTGTATTCATGTGTGAGTAAAAGTGCACGCTTGCTACTGTGTCATACAGAGAGCAGAGGGAAACCGCAGATATGGTTCCTTGCCTTCTACCTTGTTTGAAAGAGGTCTCATGTGTTCACTGCTGTGTTCTCCAGGTTGGCTGATTGTAGACGTACAGGGGATTTTTTTTTCTGTCTCCCATCTTGCTGTAGGAGTGCTGGGATTACAGATTGATGCTTCCTTGTCTGCCTTTCTGTGGGCTCTGGGGCTCTGAACTCAAGTCTTCACACTTACATGCCAAGTTCTTTACCCACGGAGCTGTCTCCTCAGCCTAAGACACCATTTTCTTTTGCACGCCAGTCTCCCACATTGTCAGGCACGCAGATGAAGTCCGTGCTGCCTGGTGTGACTGGTGAAAACAGACCCAGAGCAAAGGAAGGCTTTCTGAAGAGGTGGCTCCTCAGGCCAAGCTTTGAAGGATGTCTATGGGTCTCCTGCGTGGTGAAGGAGGCTCGGGCTCGGTGAGAGCCAGTCTGGGTTAAAGCTGCACTTTCCTAGGGACCCTTTCCTGCAGTGGAGTCAGGGAAGATCTTCAGTGAGTTCCTCAGAGGGTGCTGTGAGAAAGATCAGTGACTCTGTCCTATTGGTTTCCTTAACTCTGAGGGCCCCACACCTAGGAGCCTACACACTCTAGAAAGGGCAGTCCATGATGAGGGCTGATCCCAGACTCATGAAAGATACAGAAGTATGTGCAACCTCGAACAACATGATCAAACAGAAGAAGAGGGAGGGCTGGGATAGCAATCTTCAGGCATCTGAAGACCTGATATCTAGGAGCTTGGAAGGAAAAAAACGTTATAAGGAAGGCTGTACATAGAAAAGGACCTGGCACATTTTTGGGCATATACCAGTCAATCAGAAAACATAAAATATGCTTCCTTTGACGTCTGACACGAAGTCTGGATCCACACCCTGCCCCAGGAGAATTGAGAGACTGTCTTAAGATGGAGAAAGCCGGACAGACCCCGAGTCAACTTCATGGCCAGACTGTAAATCATCTTAACAGTTGTTTATTTACTTTTCTTGGTTATTAAGTTTTTCCACCCTGTGTTGAATGCTTGGAGGTGACTAGGAATCTTATGATGTGTTCTCTGTGTCCACAATGCGTTGATTTTACCCTTGACTCGGCCAGTCTGATTTTAAAATGAATCACATAAACTATACGGGTAAGAAGGCCCCCTCCCCTCTTCCACAAGGAGGGGAAGGCTGCCCTCCAGAGAAGTGTCTCCCTGTATGCAGAGCCATGTCAACTCTGCTGGGCAGACCCTCTAAAGAACATGAGGAGGCAGAGAAGCAGATAAAGTCCTGCCCTGGTGGTGGCTGCTCTCTAGGAACCAGAAACTTCCCAAGGTCTGGGGGTGGCGGGGGGAATTTAGGGACTGCCTTGTACCTTCACCCAGTATCATTTCCTAACCCAGGATTTCACAGTGGTTAGAGCTTGGGCCTGTGAACGGTACTTCCCTAGGACCAGACCAATTCTCTGTCTGTCACTGTATAAGTCACCTTTCTCCTGACTGTGACAAGGTTCCTGAAAAGAGCCACCTAAGGAAAGAAGGCTTTATTTTGGCTGGTGGGAAGGCGTGGCAACACTAGCAGGAGGCAGATGGTCACATTGTATCCACAGTCAGGAAGCAGAGAGAGACGAATGCTGGTGGTCCACTTACTTCTTTGAATCCATCCAAGGACCCCTTCCCCATGAGATGATGCCACTCATTCACAGTGAGTCTCCCCACCTCAGGCAAACCTCTCTGGAAGCTCCCTCACAGACACCCCAGAAGTTAGTTTCCTAAGTGATTCTAAATTCCATGAAGTTGACAGTTTCTGTTGGTTCCTCCTGCTACAGGACCTTCGCACAAGATTATGAGACCATCCCAGCCACCTCTGTACCATGTGACCATGAACACATTTCTTAATCTCCCTGCACTTCAGTTTTCTCAACCATAATTGAGAGATAATGTCACCTGTAAGTTTGATGTCCGAGGTAAGAGGGTCAATGCATAGAAGATCCTCTCCAGGTCCTTGGTCCGTGTTACTATTTCTTCATGAAATGTAAGCATTTTAGATACAGAATATTTCAAAAATTTATGGCTATGTGCACTGCCTAGAGTTCAGCCCATCACATAAGAGTTAGCATTACATTTTTTTTTATGAAATAAATGAATTAAGGATGACTGTGCATCTTTTGGGCCCTGTGACAAATGTAATGAGCACAAAGTCTGCTCACATGAGGTTTACAGTCAGGTGGGAGGGATAATATGACTACATATTCTCACCCTCTCTGCCCATCAAAATCATCTAACTGTTCTCGAAAGAGATACCCTGCAGAAACTCTGAATCGGTGGGTTTGGAAGACATGTTAGTATGGATCTCAGGGTGTGTGTGTTCTAATGTGCCCTTAGTTTAGGAATTCCTGTCCTAAATATTCTCTGGATTTCATGAAACATTTTTCCCATAAAATGTTCAGCAATGCCCAAATCAAATTTTGGGAAATGCTTTTATTAGCTACATTAGATATGAAAGACTCTCAGAAAGTCTACAATAATGGGATATGTTTAACATAAAAATATGGAACAAAAGTAAATAGATGTTTGCAAGTTGTAAACATTATTCTGAAGGAGAGGTGAAGGGCATGAATGATAGAATTATTTATAAATCTGTGAATTTATCATAATCTATGAATTATGTTTACAATTTGAATGTTACAAGCTATAGCACCTCATTTAAATAGCTATATTGAAAATATGTCTCTACTGAAATGCATTTTGAGGGAAACTTGAACAATTAGGTGGCAGGTGAGCAGGTGAGATGGGACAGTGCTTCAGCACAGGGAGAATCTTGTGCAAAGGTCCTGTGGCAGAAGGAACCAACAGAAAGAACAGAGTCGCTTGAATGCAACACATAAAGGTAAAAAACAGAACAAAACAAAGTAACTCCCTCCTCCTAAAATGGAAAAGACACGATTTCTACCTTCTAGGAACTCATACCTTAATGGAAAGCTCATATATTCCAGAATTTTCCTATTACATTATAAGTTGATGATTTTCCAACTATACCGGGAAGAAGGAATTAGTGTCAGGAATAATCAGCCAACAGCTGATACACAAAACTCAGTGTCATGTGTGTCTTGAGGTGACTGAGTTTTTAGGGAGCAGATGTGCTTTGTCCAGTATTGGCTGGGCTCGGGTTAGCATTAGGTCCTCATTTCTGAGCATTCAGACTGGGTTACATGCAAGCGACAGGGAGATTGGATCAAGATGCCATGCACACATCCATGCCTAACCACTCCTTTTCTCTCCAGCTCCATTAAAAGGCAAACAAGGTACCTTATGATGATTCTGTTGGCTGGAAGACAGGCATCACAGCCCCCACACTCCCTCCTCCTCACTACCTTCTGGCAACTACAGTGTGTTTTCATCTCAGTAGTGGTGTCATCTCAAGTGTTACACAGATGGGATTGTGACATATACAGGTCTGTTAGGATCACCTTCTCTCCTCGGCATGACACTCTGAAGGCTCATCCAGTTTGTTGTTTGTACAGATACCTTGATTTTATTTCTGAGGTCATGTTCATGGCAAGAATGGGCCGCAGTTTGTTCAACTACCACTGTTGAAGTACAACTGGTTTATTTCCAGGTCTTGGCTATCACTTATAAAACTGCTATAAACATTTTGGGAAGGATTTTTATAGGGTTAGAAGCTCTAGTTTTACTGGAATAAGTGCTCAGTGGTACGAACACCAGGCTCTATGGGAGCCACATGGTTAACTTTCAAAGAAATGATCTCACTCACTTTCCAGAGTGGCACTAGCATTCTGCTTCCCCACTAGACGTGTTGGAAGGTGCCATTTTCTCCAAATCCTCATCAGCATCTGGCATCATAACTGTAAAGGTTTTGAACACCGTGATAGGTGTGTGGTGCTATCCTACTGTGGTTGTGGTTGGTTATGTACTGCAACGGAAGCAGAGAGTATGCTGGGAAAGAAATAAGTAATGTGCTTGGGAAAGTAGGGATTTCTTCCAAAAGAATCATCTGGAAGGAATCGAGTCTAGAATGGGGAGGACTGTAAGAGATGCAACAGAAAGGTTGGGGACTAAAGGGAATTTATAGGAAAAGTAAAGAGTTCTTCTTGACTTTGCAATGTCCACAATTCCTGTGTTCAGAGTGGTAGGTACACTTGATGCCATTACAAATAGCAATGTAACTGTGTTGGGAGAATAGGAGAATTCAGGTGAATGTGGTTCTTAGGGGAGAGTCCGATTCTTTTGTCCCAGTTGTAATTGAGTAAACAAGGGCAGATAGTGAGTCCCAAAACAGCTGTAGAGCACATGACCAGAGAGGTGACTACCACAGCTGTGCAAGATAAAGAGCAGCTGGAGCTGGGGAAAAGATGGGGGAGATAAAGAGAACAACTTCTTTTTTTAATCATTATATACACTTGATAAAAAATTGAAATTTCATTGTCATATCATCTTGAATAAGGGAATTTAAAAGCATATATAAAAAGAGATAAAGGGGCTGGTGAGATGGCTTGGTGGGTAGCCTGCCACGCCTGATGACCTAAGTTTGATCCCCAGTACCCACATGGTGGGCAGAGGGAACCGTCTCCTAAAAGTTGTTCTCTGACCTCCACACACAGCACAGTGCTCTTGCACACACCCCCACCCTCCCCCTCCCCCCCACACAAAGAGATTCTCAGACTTAATAATTAATGTTTTACAAGGGACTAATGTATTTCAGATGTCACTGAGAGCCTGGGAAGGGTGGCAGAGAAGAGACGCAAGCAAATGGAAACACACAGAAAACACTGTTTACTGTCAAGTGGAAACCGAGGCAGACAGAATAACTTCACTCCGAGATGAGAGTGAACAAGTTCTCCTCTTGTCCTCAGTTGAGCTTGTATAAGGTCTTCAAACATCACGTATGGCACACATATAACTTGTTAGCCACTGGTGGGCATTTTAAGATCTCCACAGGATGTAACAGTCTACAATTTAAAAATTGTTTTTTTAATTTTTAAACTTTTTTCACATAATATATTTTGATCATATTCTTTCCCCTACCTCAGCTCCTCCTTGATCCTTCCCTACTCCCTACCGACAAACTTTTTCCCCCCTCTCTTTAAAAGAATTAAAACACAAAACCCACTGCAGAAAAAATGGTTTTGGGTTTTGCATTGGCCAACTCCCCCTGAGCATGAGGCTTGCACTGGAGTGTACCCAGTGTCACTACACTGGAGAAAACTGAAGGTACCTCTCCTAACAGCTGTCTATTTCAAATAGCTTCATGGTTAGGGGTGGGACTTTGTCCTCTTCTCTGTGCTGGAGCTTTGTCCGACTTGAACTTGTACAGCTCTGGTGCATGCAACCACAGCCTTTGGATGTACATCTGCCCTGTTGTGTCTGAAAACTGCTGTTTGCTTGGAGCTGTCCATCATTTCTAGCTCTTAAAAGTCTTTCTGCATAGATCTCTGAGCCTTAAGGGGAGGGGTGTGATAAAGACATCCCATTTAATGCTGAGTGCTCCTGAGTCTCTCACTCCCTGCACATTATCCTGTTGTGGGTCTCTGAGCTAATTGCTATCTACTGTAAGATGTTTTCCTCATGAGCTTTAAGTGATGCATTAATCTATGTGGATAGGACTGTGTCTTCAGGAGTAATGTTATTGCTATGTTCAGTTATCAGAATAATAACAGTACTTTTTCCCCTGGGTCCCATGACCTAACCAATCTCAGGTACTTGGCCTCATGAACAGTATCAGATATGGATTCCTTCTCATGAAGCAAGACTTAACTCCAGTCAAACAGTGGTTGTTACTCTCATAACACTTGTGCCATGATTTCATCAATGAGTATAGCTTGAGGGCAGGTTGCTATTGTAGCTCACAAGGTTTATAGTTGGGTGAGACTGATGTTTACATTTCTTTTCTAGTAGTAGGTATAATAGCTTCCAGAACTATGAATGCTAGTCAGTAGGGGTGAAACTTGTAGTTGAGCAACAGTTCAATTTCTCCATGTTTTATAACATAAGGATGTGGTGTCTTCAACAGCAGGGGCTTATCGTCAGGTTATGGAGGGTAATAATGACATTGGAAGTAGTCTATAACGTTTGGGGAGTGGCCTATGGAATCCCTTTCACCAGTGATTCAACAAGGTGTAGCCCATTCCTGGTAGTGGAGGTTTCCTTGATAGTACTATAAGATGCCTAGCTGGGGCATTGCCTCCACTATTATAGTAACTCCATTCACATTCCTTTTTTATATGTATATAATAAGGAAACTTCTATGGTAGGTTTTCATATGGCTTTTCAAAGGCTCTTTAGTGTTAATTATCCTTCCCCATGTTTCCTCCTCTACCCTGTCCCCCATTCTCTTCTCCATTCAATCATCCTAGTCTAACTTTCCTTTTATCTCTTTATAACATTGTATTCTATTTCTCCTTCCTTAGAAGATCCCTTCCTCCACCACGCCCCCCCCTCGTCCTGTACTAGCTATCTAACCTCTATAAGTATTCTAAACGAAATTCACATAGTAGAGCTTAAAAGCTAACATCTGCATGTAAAAGCAAATGTAATGTTTGTTTTTCTGGTTTGGGTTACCTCACTCAGGAAGATTGTTTCTAGAGCTATCCATTTACCTTCAGATTCCATAATTCAATTCTTAATAATAGATGAATAATACTCCATTATGTAAATATACTGGTTTTCACTGTCCATGGGCATCTAGGCTGTTTCCATTTCCTGATGGTTATAGAGCAGCAGTGACATGGATGACAAAATATCTCTGTAGCAGGATGTAGAGTCCTTTGGGTGTATGTCCAAGAGTGATATAGCTGGATCTTAGGGTGCTCTATTTTCAGCTTTTTTTAGGTACCTTCACACCGGTTTCCACAGTGGCTGTACCAGTTTGCATTTCCACCATCAACGAGTAACATTCCCTTCGCCCTCATCTCTGCCAGCCTTTGCTGTCATTTGTTTTATTTATCTTGGCCATTCTGACTGGGGTAGAGTGAAATGTCAGAGTAGTTTTAATCTACATATCCTTGATGGCTAAGGATGGTGAACTTTTCAACGTGTTTCTCAGCCATTTGTATTGCACCTTTTGAGGCTCTGTTGAGTTTTATACCCCATTTTTAATTGGGTTGTTTATTTTTTTGATGTTCCATTTTTTTTAGTTCTCTGTGTATTCTAGATATGAACCCTCTGTCCTATGTATAGTTTGTAGCAATTTCCCTCCTTCTGTAGGCTGCCTCTTGGCTCAAATGATGGTGTCCTTTGCTGTACAGAAGCTTTTCAGCTTCATGAGGACCCCTTATTTGTAGGTGACAGGACTCTATACATAAAAGACCCCAAAGACTTTATCAGAAAACTTCTTGATAAAGACTTTCAGCAAAGTATCAGGCCAGCATTAACACACAGAAATCAGTAGCCTTCCTACAGACACATGACAAATATCCTAAGAAAGAAATCAGGGAAACAACAACTTGTCAAAGTAGCCTGAAGAAAAATACCTTAAGATTATCTAGCCAAGCAAGTGAAAGACTTGTATATAAAAATTTTAAGAGACTGGAGAAAGAAACTGAAGAGACGTCAGAAGATGCAAAAATTGCTCATGCTCATGGGTTGGTAGGATTAACATTGTGAAAATGGCCATTTTACGAAAAAGCAATCTACACATTCAGTGCAAACCCCACCAGAATTCCAACATAGTTCTTCACATAAAAATCTTAAACTTCATATGGAAACACAAAAGCTCACAATAATTAAACCAATCTGGAATAATAAAAGAATTCCCAGAGGCATCACAATTCCAGATTTTAAGTTGTATTATAGAGCTCTGGTAGGAAGATCAACATGGCAATGGTGTAGAAACATACATTGATCAATGGAGTAGAATGGAAGGTACAGACATAATTCTACACACCTCCAGACACTTGAGTTGTGACAAAGGAGCCAAAAGTACACACTGGAGAAAGACCAGCTTCTTTAACAAGTGACGCCGATCAAATGGGATAGCTGCATCGCAGAAGAATGAAATAGATCCCCATCTACTACCCTGCACAAGACTCATCTCCAAATGGATCAAGGACCTCAACAAAAGACCAGATACCCCAAATCTGATAGACTAGGAGTGGAGAATAGGCTTGAACTCATTGCCACAGGGAAGGACTTTCTGAACAAGACCCCAATAGTGCAGACTTAAAAAAAATCTTAATAAAATCAAAAGCAAGTAAGTTAAGTTTTCAAAATAAGAAAAAACTAATCTAATTGTAAAACTAAAAACAGAAAAATAGGGCTTCAGGGATGGCTCAGTGGATAAAGTGCTCGCTACACAACCATGAGGACCAGAGTTGATATCCCTAGAGCCACATGAAAGCCAGGTTGATTTGGTGCTCCCACTGTAATCCTATGGTGCTCCCACTGTAATCCTAGCCCTTAGGAGGTTGGCAGAGGGGACTCCAAAGGCAAGACAACTAGCTAGACTAGCTGATTAGAGAGCCCCAGGCTTGGCAAGAGACCCTGCAGCAGTAAAATGAAATAGAGAGCAAACGAAGAAGACACTTGACATCAGCCTCTGGCCTCTGACACATGTCCCTTACACAGCATACCTTCACATCGATGTGAACACACGTGTATACAAGCATATCATACACACATACAAAAAAGAGAAATGACTCTAACATTAAATCTATAACATTATCTGTAAAATGAGAATACAGGCTGGAGAGATGGCCCAGCAGTGAAGAGTACTTGCTGCTCTTGCCAAGGACTCAGGTTCATTTCCTAGCACCCACATCCAGTAGCTCACAACAGCATGGGGTAACTCCAGTTCTTGGGGATTCAATGCCCCCTTCTATCCTCTGAGGAAACCCAACATGTGCCATGCACACACAGATGAACAAGCACACATACATATGCATATAATAATAAATACAGTTTTATAATTTATAATAATAAATACAGTTTGTGAACAGGTTTTAAGTAATATGCAAATGTCAAACTTGACTAGAAGTAGTGCTTGGATTTTTGTGTGTTTGTTTTTGTTTTTCGAGACAGGGTTTCTCTGTGTAGCTTTGGAGCCTGTCCTGGAACTCGCTCTGTAGACCAGGTTGGCCTTGAACTCACAGAGATCTGCCTGCCCCTGCTGGGATTAAAGGCGTGTGCCACCACCGCCTGGCTAGTGCTGGATTTCACAGTCAAGTGCATCTGACTCTGGGAATGTGGCTCTCATCCTTTACATCTCTCTATCCTGAGAAAGCATACAAAACCCAACAACACAGAAACATGCGGGCCATGAATTATTATGAAGAAATATATTATAAACTTTAATCAAACAAGAATGACTATTGTCTCTCAGTTGTGCAAGCATCAAGAAAATTATCATGATCATATTTTAGCCCAGAGCAAGCATTGATCAGTTTCCATAGTCAAAATGGTGTAGTTCCTGATCTTTTATATTAAAAGCTATAATTTAAAATGTACTAATAAAATAGAAAATAAACAAAACATCGATGTTATGATTTAAGAAACAGACAAACCACAAACAAAACAGCTAAATTCAATTATTATAAGAGAAAAGGCAGGAATACATATATTTTAAAAATTATTTATTTTTCAGGTATGGGTGTTTTTCCTGCATGTATATCTATGCACCACATGAGTGCAGTGTATAGAGACCAGAAGAGGGTATCAGAAACCCTGGGTCTGGAATTACAGATGGTTGTGAGCCATCAAGTGATGCTGGGAATGAACCTGGGTCCTCTTGAAGAACAGCCAGTGCTCCAAACCACTGAGCCATCTCTTTGGTACCAGAAACACACACTCTTTGAAAAATAAAGGGTCTAAAGTTACAGAACCTTAAAAATGATATGACTGTACAACTCTGTACCATTGATCTTACTCCAGATGAAGTCAATGATTTAGGAAATGAATAGAAAAACAGGCATAACTAACATCTTTTTCTTATACAAATCAAAATAACAAGATAGAAATAAATAAAAACTTCATTAATTTGATCAAAAGAACCTACCAGAAACCTCCCAGTTGACAACGCACTGAAGGTTAACTATTAGATAAGATTTATCAAAAGCAGAGACAAGAGAAAAATAATCAATGCTCCCTATTCAGTGCTCCCCATCCAGTGTGTAGGGAACTAGAATTGATGCTCCTCAATGATGGGGAATTTTTTAAAAAAGAAAAAAGAGACAAAACTATAATTCTGGAAGATTTGATAAGTAAAAATATTATGTCAGACAATGTACTGAAAAAGAGAAGCTAATAGAGTTTTTAGTAATGTTGCCAATTAAAATTTAAATATTAGCATTATTCTACTGATAATTACTTAGAGAAAACCTTGAAAATAAATTTCACTCTTAATAGTCACAAATATTGTGAAATATACTGGGCATATAAATCCAACAGGGTATGTAGAATACCCACAGAAAGAAAATGATTATACTGTCCTGAACATATACAAATCCAACCTGATTAGAAGAACATGCTCATAGATAAGAAGTCTCTCCATATTAGGAATACAATGTAAGCCCAGGAAGATTTTGAAAACTGAATTTGACAAGCCAATTCTAAAATTCATTTGGAAGAGAAAATGTATGTAACAACAAAGACATTTTGAAATATATTACCAGAAGAAGGAACTTTCCCTAATATATTAAAATATGTTATAAAGTTACTTGTTGGTATTTGACAAAGACAAATCAATGGTAGTGTATATAAATGTATAGAGCCTCCTTCTAGTTAGCCATTCTAGAAAAAAAAACTGAGGTAGGTAAGATAGAGACATATATGAATATATGAATACATATATGAATACATATATGAATACTAAGATTGTAACATGATATACTAGAAAAAAAAGTTAATAAAAAGATCAACCCACAGGACTGGATCAGCAGGTAAAGACTTTTACCACTAAGCTTCATGACCTGAGCTTGACCCTTGACCTTGACCCTTGACCCTTGACCTTGATATGGTGTAAGGAGAGAATTGACTCCTGAAAGCTATTGCCTGGCCTCTACATACATGCATGTTGTGGCATGTGCATGCATATGAGTGTGTGTGCACACACAAAAATAAATAGATATTTTTAAAAAACTCCAACAACCTATGTCCAATCAGTAGGAGAAAAGCTATCCTTCTGTCTATGGCCTAAAAATACTACACAACTGTTAAAGAGAATGAAGGAGACCCAAATACATCAGATTAGAAATATAGTATATTGCAAACTGAAAAATTATCACTAAGTTGAAAAAAAAAAAACTCATCTAGTTGTAGGCTCAGGTAAGTGGTGTGTTATGGTTCGGATGTTACTATCCCCCAAGAATCATGGGGAACTGATCAGTCTAAATGACTGATCACCAGCCTGTGGTGCTAGTGGGGAGTGGTGAAGCCTCCAGGAGATAAAAAACAAAAACAAAAACAAAAACAAAAAAACTTTGGGAGGTGAGGGAAATTTACAGTCCTGTGAACCTTTAGGGGGTGAGAGAATCTTCAGGAGGCAGGACCAATAAGAAAGCACCGAGGCCACTGGGGTGGGGCATGGCCTTGAAAGGAATGTTGGGAACCCAACCTTTTTTTTTTTTTTTTTTGCTTCCTGTGGAATAATGCTTTTGTACACTGGTTTAATAAAATGCTGATTGGCCAGTAGCCAGGCAGGAAGTATAGGTGGGATAAGCAGACAAGGAGAATTCTGGGAAGAGGAAGGCTGAGTCAGGAGATGCCAGCCCGCCATTCAGGGAGCAGCATGTAATGACACACAGGTAAAGCCACGGAACATGTGAAGACATATAGATTAACAAAAAAGGGCTGAGTTTAAGTGTTAGAGCCAGTCAGTAGTTAGCCTGAGCTAATGGCCGAGCAGTTTTAATTAATATAAGTCTCTGTGTGTTTACTTGGGTCTGAAAGGCTTCGGACCGGGCGGGGCACAGGAAAACTTCCAGCTAGAGTCTCCATTAGGTGAGCAGATAATAGAGCTGAGTGACCATGGCCTGAAGTCTCTGGGACTGTAAGCCCAGATAAATCTTTCCTCCTTTGATGTTAATTCCCTCAGGTGTTTGGTCACAGTGACACGAAGTTGACTAACATAGTGTGACAATATTTATATTTAATCACAGGAAGCTATGTACTTTCGGATATATAGTCATTTGTCACTTAGCCATGGGGATACATTCTGAGAAGGTGTTATTGAAGAAATCCATCTTTGTGTGAACAGCTACCTCACTGGATGGTATAGCCATATAGGACCTCTGTGGTCCTGGCAGTCTGCTGTTGACAGAAACATCATCCATTATGTGGCACATGACTGCATGCTTATGTGGATCAAGAAAGAATCTGTAGGGATCTAAATCAAAGTCATAGAGTTGAATTTTGTGGCAGGGGTGTAGGATTCTTGGAAGAGCGAAGAGAAAGACTCTTTTATATAGCCCTTCACTGTATTGTTTGAAGTCTTAGTTTTTAAAATGGATCAAAATACCAAAAAAAAAAAAAAAAAAAAAAAAAAAAAGAAAGAAAGAAAAAGAAAGAAAGAAAGAAAGAAAGAAAAAAGGAAAAATGCAACTCTTTACAATATAGATTATTGGGAAAAGACTTCAAGGAAGTTTATAAGATTGTCGATGAGTAAGGTGGCAGGATCCTGACACCTCTGTAACATGAAGGGAAAACAGTACAACTAACGGCCCAGAGGCCTTCACAGCTCAGACCCAAGGCTTTTGCACAGAGTGGCTTTCCAGTCTCCCCATTCTGTCATTCACTGGACTTTCACTATTTCTCTATCTTACAGCTAGTCAAACAACTCACTTTTCACCAATGTCCCTAAACAGAAGGAAAGGAAGAAAGCAAGCTGATTCCTTGAGTTGTAGATCTTTTTTGCCCTTCTTTATTGCCTTCATCTGTAAACCTTTGGCATCTTCTCCCCTCTCTGAATCTGAACGGTCCAAACTTGTACAAACTGAGTCAAGAATCTTTTTCTTCATGACATTCTTTGCTCTAGTAACCAAGATAGCAGTTATATGCTTATGCTCGGATTAGTTCTTCAATTACACATGAAAAATAATTATATTTTTTAATGTGATGTTCTTATTTCTTGTTAGATAAATTCCCTTGAAACTATAAGATACAAGAGAAAAAAATAGCAGGAGAAGGAAAAGGAATTGAAATCCCAATCATTGGGCCCTTGTGGCCCATGAAGTCAGGTTCTTCTCCTGTCTTGTAAAAAGATGACCTGATCATGAGGTTCTCATCATGCTGACACTATCAGCTGAGGGCTTTCATGAGCATACAGTGGACTGACTCCTCCATCCTGGAAGCTGAACTGCCCCTAGACATTCTTTGACTTCTTTTCCTCCTGAGAAAGAACCTAGAGGTGGTGGTTGAGGCAGCAGCAGATAGGCTACAAGCTTCTAGAAGGAAGTGGCAAGTTCTTTGAGAGGAAATGCTTGCTTTGTCAAAGCAATGTGACTAAATGAAGAACAGCCAAGCAATTCAATGATAAGAACCAGACATTAGGATATTTTTTTTTCCCCGTGCTAAAGATTGAACTCAGAGCCTTATGCATCCCAGGCAAGCACCCTCCCATTGAGCTGTATCCACACTCCTTGTTTTTTGAGACAAAGTCTCACTGTATGTCAAAGGCTGGCCTTGAACTCACTGTGCAGCCCAGGCTGGTATTGAAATCTGGATGCTCCTGCCTTTATCACCCGAGTATTGGGATTACGGGAGTATACCAGCCTCGTGCTGTGGTTTCTAATTTGTCAGGAGACAAGATGAGAAGCGAGGCAGAGAAGAGCATATCTAGAAGCATGGTAGCGCTCACACATTGTAGTACCTATTGCAGCATCTTGTAATTAGCAAGCTACAAGGTGTCACTAATTCAAGCCGAGAGAGAGAGAGAGAGAGAGAGAGAGAGAGAGAGAGAGAGAGAGAGAGAGAGAGAGAGAGAGAGAGAGACAAAGGTGGTACTGCACCTGTTACAGGATAGAGTTTCTCATCTATATTGGCCCCAGTTCCCCCATCCCAGCCTTGCAAGGAGAAGCAAAACAGCACAATCATTTTGAAGATGCATTCTGTTTTGGCCTGCAGAAAAATAGCACGTAATCTCCAGAAGAGGAGTTCAGGCAGGCTACCCAAGGATTTGAGGAGGAGAATGTTGACCAGTGTCCTGGCCATGGTCCAAAGCATCAGAACATCTGGGACATCTCTAGCTGCTCTTTGTAAACCACGGAAATGGGGAAGAGGTGACAGAAAGATGCAAAGACTGCACTGGAGGTGGAAGCACCTAGAAACAGCCTCAGTCACTGCAGTGGGTGAAAATGCAGACAGGAGAATCCAGAGGCGTCCACTGAGAACCATATTCCTGCCTTCTCAGCTGCAATGGATGCCTTTAATCTCCCACAGTGAGATGGCAGTCAGCCTGGTGCATGACTCTGGAGTCTTAAAAAGGCCTCCAAAGAGATGCTCTACAAAAGACTTCTGTATATACAGAGATTCCTCAAAACCATGCTGATGAATGTAAACAGATGGGCAATAGCGAGAGCCAGACTCCTTCCCCCCAAATATACATTGGCTTAAGCATGAAGGGGGAAAACATTTAGTTGTTGAGATATGCTTGGGGTTTTGCTGAGCCCAGAGATTCTGGAGCATAGGGTGAGTGAGGCCTTTTTGCCAAACCCCAAATACTGCAGGGTTAAGCTTTTCCCTATAAGCAATTAGATAATTGCCATTTCATTCTGTGGATTTCTCAATTGTTTTGCTGCTTCCCCCTCCCCCCCTTTTTTTAAAGCAAACAAAATAATTATCTTTGTCTCAGGGTAATTTTCCTAATATTTCCACAATTAAATAATTACTCCAACCCCTGAATTAAAAACTGCCCATCTGTCTCTGTGGACACAGCAGATGCCAGCTGCTTTAAATAACCCTTCAGAGCGGTCAGGTTAAGGGTTCCATTTGTGTCCTTAGAAATTAACACAAGGAAGCCAGCTTCACAATGGGGCAGACAATTCTATTTATAATGCTTAATTAATCCTCTCCAGTTACCCAGAGCACTGGCTGGCAACCTTTCATTTCCACCTCACCCAAACGCTTCCCAAGAGAAGAGTTAAAACGTGGACGCTGGTAGAATTCGCTGGGGTTTTGGTCAAGTATGAAAGAGCTGGGTGAATTAGCTTCTGATAGCTCACTAATCACACATAAGAAGGACATGTCAAGTCGGGCAGCATGGATGAAACATGTCATCAAAATCCTGAGCTGGAGCGAGGTAGAGATAAAAAGTGGGTGTTGTCGCACTGTCTGCCAACCAACGTCAGTCTGGGCAGAAGAGAGGATGATAAGGAAAACGTGAACCGTTTCGAAGGATTAGCGTCAGGAAGCCATCCTGAGGGACTGCATCTGTGCACAGCCTTTGGTCGTCTACGGTTGCCTTCTCTTTGCCACAGAAAATCCAGTGGTCACCAAGTCAGTCCATTTGTAATCTCTTACCTCAGATACTACATGTGGAGTGAACTTACCCCTGGACAGTTCCAAGCACCCAGAGAGCTAGCACATCTACAGAGATGTACGGGATGCTCTTGAGAAGCAGAAAGGAAGGCATGCACCCTAGGTGGGCAGTTTCACAGCTAGAGAGAGTGGTGGAGACTGGAACACACAGTTTCCTGTGGACCAGCATCCTGGAGCAGGCGTAGAGAGCTTTCCACATGCCCACGTGAGTCGGAAAAATCGATTGATTACCTTTCCTTTCCCGTATGCCAAAGTGGGCAGAGTGCAAGGACTCAGGCTCTTTTGTGAGCCCCTAAAAAAACCTCTATCATCTGTCATCCCTGGTGTTCATGAAGTGAGGATGAACATGCTTTGTGACATCGCTGTGACAAGCAGGGACACAGAGGCTCAAGCATATAGCAGGGACTGTGTATGGGGCTGGCTGGCTTCATTACATCCTGCCACCTCTTCCTCCCCTGGGGCCTTCCTGTCCTTCACCAGTGGCTGGCTCAGGCTGTCAGTCCTTTGCTTTTGAACAACCCTCTCTCTTTCTTTAATTCAAACTCTGTCTGTCTCCCCCAGTCCACCGTACACACTATCAGCACTTCAGCCATTTACTTGTGATCTTGCCCCTATCTTATCCAATAGCTCTCCACAGTTTATCACATGAAGTCTTAGCTCCCTGGCTTCTGCTTCTATTCCAGCCCCTCTCTGCTCTGCACGGTCCAGAGCAGCCAAACTCTTATTTCCTACTCCTGCTGCTTGTTTCCTCCTCTAACTGTTCCAGTGCTTTTGTGCATTGACAGCTGGATTCATTGTTTCCTCCATGTAGAATTTATATTGTCCCCAATATCTCCCCCCCCAGCTCCCATCTGTCCTCCAAAGCCACGTCTGAAGGCCACCTCCATCCTGGGGACTTTACTGACCATGCCACCATCTTATCATCATCTTCTTTTCTGGCTCCAGTGAATGTCAGTGGGGACAGAGAGGGCAGTTTCTATGCTTCCTGCTCCCCGCCTCCACTGATACCCACATTTCAGCCTTTTTGCTCCTCAGATCAACTCTGTTTTTCTTATGTCCATTATCACTGCCTTACCCTCTGAAGGACAGATGTGCTGCAGACATGAGTGAGATGTTCAATGAGGGAATGGCCGCCTGGTCCTGTTCCATATACCTGTGACTTATTCTCAATCACCTTCCTGAACCTCCACATTGATATGCACGGCTATATTTCAACTTCAGGAATAAAGGGGGATAAAAACAACCCTACTAGTGTGAATCCAAACACTCGGAGCACACAGTCCGCCCCCACGCCCCCATACCTTTCCAGGAAGGAGCAGAGAGAGAAGAGGGAGAGTGCAGTACCTTTGTACCTGGTCACCACAGCTGCATTGACACTGAGGGGCTCCTGGAAGCTGACAGTGAGTGACGTGCTGCTGGTTACCATGAGACAGGCATTGGCTGGCACCTCTGGGGGTCCTAGCACAAGAGGGAAATCATCAGTGTGTTAGCTTCTCAAATCCTTCTCAAACAGCCTTCCTGCCTCTTCATAGGACAGCGGGAGCACATACTCTGGAGACATTGGTTTGTACAGTCCACTAGCTTTCCCTTGTGAACATTTTCTTTAAAAGGTCCAGTGAGTGTGTGTGTGTGTGTGTGTGTGTGTGTGTGTGTGTGTGTGTGTACATGTACTTGCTCCAGAGGAGGATGTAGTACATCTTGCACGATCACTCTGCAGTTTACTCTCCTGAGACAGGGTTTCTCACTGAACCTGGAGCTGGACTGGCAGTCTGAAAGCCCAGCATTCCTCCTGTCCTCCACTCTGACACAGTGCTGGAGTTGTGGTGTGGCCATTCCTCAATTTTTACACGAGTGCCCAGGATTCAAACTTAGGTCCTTAGCTTGCACGGTGAATGGTCTTTACCCGAGGAGTCTTCCGTGCAGCCCCTGCATTTGGCATCTAACTCTCTCCCGGAGTCAGCTCGTGTGGTTGGACATTCTCGGAGGCAGGGCCTTTGACACCATGGAACCGACTTTTCTCTCTGTATTTGGAATTTCAGCTCCAGTTCTTCTAGTTGTTTACATCAGACCTTTTAGGATGAGGGTTTGGGGGCTTTGTAAGTGTTGGGGTTGCACATTTTAGTTTTAATGAAATCTTCTAGGATAAAATACAACTTTACAGAATGGGAATTTTAATGGCTCGCAAACATCTGAGTTGTATGTGTTCTTCCATCAGGGACTTCACTCAGCAGCGTTCTGCACTGCCAGTAAGGATTAACCTGGACTGTCTTAACCAAGCACAAAGAACTGGTAGAAAGAATGGAAATGTAGACAAAAGCATAATTCATGGGCCAGCTGACTATCTTTCTCTGCTGTATTAAGTTCAGTTTATAGCTCTCTATAAAAAAAATACAGTAGAGTTGAAAACACTTTAAACTTGAACTTGAAGCAGAATCTGGACAAATAGGCAAATAAATATTTTTCCAACTCCACATCCCAAAATACAGCCACTTAGGCCATCAGACTGTCGGGTCATTAGGCATTAGGGCGTAGCTGGTGGGAAGTGCTAGATGAGCGGAGATGTGGTGGAGGGAGGCCAGAAGCACCCAGGGCTCAAGGCTGTGGCCAGAGAACCAATTGGGAGCCAGAAAACCAAGCAAGACAAAAGACCCTTTGACAGTCTCCCAGAGCTCTTGCCCCAAACAGACTGACAACAGCCATCTATGCCTGGAGAGCTGAGAAGAGAAATCAGTAAAAGGCCTGGCTGGCTCTAACTGAAGCTCAGCCTCGGTCCGAGCCTCCGCCCTCTGCGCATACTCACTGGCATGCTCGAAGCCGGTTTTCATGCGTCTGTAGAGTCGGTACCTCCACTCCCACGCCTTCAGCTGCTTCTCCTTCTCGGTGTTGTCCAGAGTGAAGCCTTCGTTCTCCACCTGGGCAGACAGCTCACTCACCCTGTCCTGGGCCTCCTGGACGAGTGTGTTGAGGTGCATGGCTCGGCTTTCCCTGCTGACGACTGTGAGGAAAAGAGACAGGATGACAGCGCTCCTTAGGAAGTGCGGTGGCTTTAGGCTATCTGTGTCTCTCCTGGAGAACGTGGGATCTGTTTTTTTTTTTTTTTTTTTTTTTTTTATCAACTATCTTACTATAAAGCCTAACACCAACATTCACTATTTAGTGGTAAATTCAACGAATTAAGACATTCCCATTGCTCTTTGGCTATTTTGTCACATCTTCCCAATGAGCTCCTCTGGCAGAGTTAGTCATGATTTTGTTGATGACATTTGGAGGGACAAATGCTTGAAATCAGAGGCCCCATCAGTCCATGAAGGCTGTGGAACAAATTGCATTCTACCAAAGTTGATTTTTCAAAAGAAATTTTTGGTGGAATCCAGTTTAAATTTTCTGCCCTTATCATATTCCTCGCAGCATAGAGAAAATTTTGCGTGTGTGTCTTAGTATTAACCAATTCGTACATTGCTAATGAAATGTCTCAAACCGGTGCCACAGTTGAGCTAGTGGGTTCTGATGGCTGGCCCCCACACTGATCTTTGATTGTGGTCTGGTTACAGGAATGCACCTTCTCCAGAAATATCCATGCCCCAGAGAGCAAGACTTACTAGAGATTTGCCTTTGGATTTTACTGATGCATCCCAAACTTCACTTGGCTTACATCATGTTGTTTACTCAATCTGCCCTGTGTGGTCAGATGTATACCAGTGGTAGAAGCTGCCCATTCTTGTGCTCGGCCTGTGAGGCTGCTTCCTGTGGTCTGCAAGGGAGGGTCTGCTTAGGTGGTCACCTGTCACTTCTGAGGGTCCCCTCCCAACTGGTGGCAAGACAGGAGACAGCCTCATTCTGGAAAGGTAGCTGAAGACCACAGGAACAGGGACATAAGCCAGAGGCAAGGTCTGCAGATGTGTTATTGGAATGTGTTTGACACTCCCTGTGAGAATGTGTTTGACACTCCCTGTGACCAAAACAATATTTCTTTCTGATGAGTGGGAAGCAGAACCCACCCATTTCATTCTTTATAATTAATGGGAAATATGATGAAGATAACTCAAGTGAAAATGTGTTAGGCATATTTTGAAATGGAAATTAGGTGGTTGTATACTCAGATACTCTGTGTTCATAAGCATGTCTGCGTTAATTACAGGAAATGAATACTAATTTATTATTGCCCCTGAGCACCATCAGTCTAAATTTATTTACAGATGAGGTCAATGAAAAATTAGTTGAGTCTTTTTTTCTTTTCCTTTTCTTCTTTCTTCTTAGGGCTGCTGTTCAGAACACCCGGGACTGTGTTCTGCTGCAGGTTTGGCATGGTTAATGAATGTTGTCGGAGCAGTCAATCATGTACTCAAAATACTGTCACACTTCTTTTTTTAAAGCCTCAGTCATGAGCCATGACAGAAAAATAAACAAATAAATATAAAGCTAAAAAACTCTTTGACTGAGCAGCCACGCTGTGCAGAATCCCCTGGGGAGGCTGAAGGAGGCCAGAATAAATGATAATATAAGTGTTGGGGATGTAGTGAGGCCATGACGGTGTATGAATAGGGCGGTACAGGAGGAAAAATGCACGCGCGCACACACACATGAGCACACACTCCAGTGGAAAAATTGGCAATATTAGTAGCCTCAAGGTGCAATTTCCTGGAGCAGTTAAGGCTGACAAGGCAGTACTAAATGCTGTTAATTTAACTAACTTCAGATTAATGGTAGAGTCTGCTATGACTGAAGCCCTCAAACACAGTCTCATTATAGGCTTGCTGGGAAGGCCCTAAATATAGGCATTGACAGTTTCAAACAAATCCGTATACATCTGTGTATTTTTAGACAGAGGCTAGGCGTCAGAGTTTGTGTCACAGTTTTGAGGTTGATTAATTGACCCAGTAACTGCACCCTCTCCCCACAGCCCCCTCCTCCTTCCCCGCTAAATTATAGAGAAAATGGAGGAATTGTCCTCGTGAAGTTATTCAGTGGGCCTTTTATTGTAAGCCTGGTGTTTGAATTGCATGCATGCGTCAACACTTGGGTGATAGACACATGATTTATAAAAATAAATTTTTCTAATACTATGAAATCCCCCCTATTAATTTTTATATCCACAACAGTTATTATGGGTGGGAATTCCAGGTGGCATTTCAGATGGACAGCTTCTCTTGAGGTCTCTGAGTGGTTCCCCCCCCCCCCCCCCGCCCCCCAAGCCCTGACATTTTTCCTGCTTTCCCGGGCCTAGCATGTTTACTTCTGCACCCTCTACCCGCCCTAGGCTTCAGTCCTCTTCCTCACCACAAAGCAATTCTGCGCTCTCAGAGTCTACCAGGAGAGCGCCTTCGACTTTCACAGCTAGCTAGGTGCACAGTCCGGGAGGGAGGGGCTGCAACCTAGTGCTCTGCAAAACGCCACGGTCCTGCCGCGGCAGCGTGTAATGGTGAGGGTGGGTGGTAGGGCAGGGATTGGAGGGCACGTCTGGAGACACAACACTCCAGTGTCAGTGTGTGTCTAGAACACTGGATTCTATGTGCGGCACCGAGCAAGAACATATTGTTTAGCAATGAGAAATGTGTTTATTATGGAGGAGAATGGGGGGAAAAATCCTAAAAAACTGAAGATTTGTGTTTTTGGAAAAGAGAAAGTATTTTGAAACCTTTCCCCACCCCAGGTTCAGTCCCAGGTGTCCCTAAGGCTGTTGCTCACTGGCCTCTGTTGTTACAGGTAATTGCTGGGTAGACAAATCTCAAAGGCACTGGCTGAGCCTGTGTTCTCCAACCATCTCACCAGGCAAATCTTTACATTTTTTCCTATGGATTTTTTTTAAATAGCTTAATAAAACACTCTTTTGAAAGATTTTTTTTTTTTTTTGCTACCAAACCAGCTGACTTATAAAGCAGTCATGTTTCTGCTTATTATTAATGACCCATTTAATGGCCAATAGTAGCGCCTGTTCAGATGAGATAATCAACTTAACTGGGTTAATTTACTTTAAGCAAAAGCAAGTGAATATGATAATTATACCAGGCTGGGTAATTTTATCATGAGTGGAAGTGTGATAGGGTAGATTTTGACACCTTGAAAATTGTTCTGGGGACCTTTTTTGTTTGTTTGTTTTGGTTGTTGTTGTTGTCTGTTTGATTTCAGAATGGGAACCTTTTCACTCTCCTTATTTAAAGATGAAGAAGCTGAAATCCAGGGAAGCAGGATGACTTAGTCACAGTCTTCTTCAACACCTTTAAGAACTCAGAGAACTCTTCTCTAAACCAAACGGAATATGAATCAACATATTATTTACATATTGCAGTTTATATTCAGCTGGAAATTGACACATTCATTTTGGCTGGTTGGTTGGAAATGGGGGGTGGGGGTCGTGGCTGTTTTCTGGTTGATTTTTCCTGCCCGTCCACTGCTCCCTGTCTTGGGTTTCTCTATTCCACTTTTACTTCTATCCACGGGCTGTTTTCTTCCTGAGTTCGGCACTCCTGACCTCTGCAAGTGTAAGCTTTTTCTTTCTCTTAGCAGTTGGTCCCTTCTGCAGCCCAGCGACTGTCCCTCTGAGCAGCCATAGCCAGCACAATAGAGGGTCTGTGGGTGTGTGGCAAGCCGTCCGGCTCGGGCAAGACCACTTCACGGCTCCTGAAACAGGCTCCCTGCTATTGTGGTGTTTAATTATCAACAGTATTTCTACCACCCAGTGCTTCAGAGTGGGAATTTGTTATAAGACCTGCCCAGCTAATTAACTATGGGATGGGGGTGGGAGGTGGGGCAGGAACTTTGTGTTCAAAGAATACAATTAGGGTTACTGTTTAAATCCTGAGATAAATAGTGATGGGGCTGAATGGACTTTGTCTAGTGCTGGAATCTAGCTTAGGGACTGTAGATCCTTAACTATTCCATCATTTTCCTCTTCCCCCACCACTGTTGAATGGGGCCTGGCTGACAGTTACATAAAGTTTGAAAATACGAATGGGGGCAACATGCAGATTAATTCGAAAACTTGAAACTTTTGTTTTTAGTTATATTGTCTCCGTGTGAGTGTGTATCTGTAGGCACAGGATGTCTTGGAGCAGGAGATAAAGGCAGTTGTAAGCCGTTCCTGACGTTGGCACTGGGAACTCAACTCAGGTCCTCTGTAGGAGCAGCAATCACTGGTAACCACTGAGCCATCTCTCCAGACCCTAATTTTATTTTTTGGTTTTTCAAGAAATGAGTTTCTCTGTGAAACAGTCCTGGCTGTTCCGGAACTCACTCGGTAGGCCAGGCTGACCCCGAACTCACAGAGATCCACCTGCCTCTGCCTCCCAAGTGCTGGGATTAAAAGTGTGTGCCACCACTGCCTGGCTCTCCTAATTTTAATTTTAATGGAGGTTTTGAGGGAGTATTTGGCTTTCTTGAAAAAATGAATACATTTGCTTTTAATGATGATATGTCATTTTGCAATTTAACAACATCTTTTTATTTTTGCCAGTTTTCTCTTTCTTATTGATGAGATAAACAAGATTCTAAGACAACGGCTTCATCTCAGTGACAGAAGGATCCTTAGCCCAGCTTGGATGCATCCCCATCCCTGTGCCGGCTTTGCACGTAAGATCACTATTTGCAAAGGCAGCCTTATTCAGCCTCAGGCACCTCTGAATCTGAAACAGCGCCTTGTCTTCAGCAGAAATATGCTTTGTAAATGGTTTTTTTTCCAAGAATGGAGATAATCCTCGAAGGTCCTTTGCAATCCTAGAGATGACGTGGTATCCTTAAAAGATGTATGATCCCAGAGAGAGCCATGTGTCCTCCTTGTTACCGAGCCTTTCTGGATCTGTGGATTGTAGCAGGGTTATCTTTCACTTTGTACCTCATATCCACTTATAAGAGAGTACATACCATGTTTGTCTTTCTGGGTCTGGGCTACCTCACTCAGGATGATTTTTTTCTAGTTCTATGCATTTGCCTGAAATTTCATGATGTCATGATGTAACCACTGAGTAATACTCCGATGGTTAGATGTACAGCATTTCCTTTATCCATTCTTTGTCTGAGGGACATTTAGACATGCTGTGCATTTTTAAACAGGACATGATGAACAGCCACATGGGCACTAGCCCTAGCATCACTAATGCCCCTCGTTCTACATGTGACTGCCTTTCTTGCAGCTGATATGGCCCCACATCTTCTAATTGCATTCCCGGATCTCAACCACCACAAATGTCCACAGGTCACCTTCTTTGCCTATATGGTGGACTTCATGTGAGTAAATTTGGTCCCTCCTGCCTTAGCTCTGGCTGTTTGCTTACTGCTGTGGGTGATGATCAGTGAGGAGACGTTGGGCAGCGGCACCCTCAGTAGAAGAAGAGGTAAAACATGTCTTGGCTTCTGAATTCTTCGATTTGTTTGTTAATGTGCTGGATGCATGCACATAAAACAAATTGAAATGGCTTTGTATTTTGTCTCATTGTATATATGCCTGGAAGTGTTTATTGAGCCAAACTTGCTTTTAGTTTAAAAAAAAAAAAAGGTGTATAGTTTTAGCCAGTCTCTCTGCCATGTTGAACACAAGGCTCTTACCGGAAAATGGGCATAACAATGGTTCCCGCCTCACAAACCATGCTAAGTTAATGATAATCTCCACACAGGTTTTTATTACTATTATCCCTATTGATTTTTAGAGGTGCACAAAAATAAACACAAATTTGTTCTTAGGAAATAGTTTGGTATTTTTCCACCAAAAAAAATAATCTCTTGTTCCAGATCTTTAAAAAATGTCTATTCCAGCTACTTTTAAAAAAACATAACATACTCATAAATGATGTCAAAGTGAATGTTATCTGTTATTTTAAAGGATAAAATGAGGTCACTTTGGTATAAACCTTGCACTAAGAGCCAATATCCTCTGGACAACCAAGAAAAGCAGTTCATAAGATTTATCTTTGTTGATCATAAGCAACAACCTTCTAACAATTCTGCAACTAACTTGGTTTAAGGTAGTAATGCCAAGAAAAGCAAGACACAGGCATTTTAGTGATTAAATGTATAAAATTAAACCCTTACAGAAGAGAGACTCAGCATTCAGGTCCAATCTGCTTAGCTTGTTGAGATCCAGAACTCAAAGCCCATTTTGCCTTCTCTTGGGTCTCCAGCTCTGAAGTCTCTAGGAGTCCACTTACAAAGGTTGCAGAGATCTAGTGATTGTTTAATTTTAACTGCTACAGATTTTTCTTCTACAGAGCCTGTTACACCTGGGAAAGGGATTTGGAGTGTCCCTCTCTGCTGCCTCCCAGAATGTGGCTCTGCAGAGTCAAGTTAAGGAGGCAGTTTTAATGAGGCAGAGGGTGCCCTCACACCCAGGGCTCACTCAATTCGAGGGGGAGAAAGCAAATACTCCACATGTTTTTGCCAGGTTACTTAGGGAGTCCAGATCAGGTTTGGGTATAAGAACCATGTCTTCTGAGGCTGCTCTTCACACTGTCCACAACCATAGAGTCTAAGCCACGTCAGGAAAATTTCCTTACACTAACATTAAAAACAGGTGAGATTAGTTTAAAAATGTATTATAGCTAACTCAAAATGTCCAAACTGTTATCATTTGCACAGGCAATCAATGTAAAACCAGAAATCTTATAGTCCATTGTTTTTGTACTAAGCTTTTGAAAGCCAGTACGATTTTCATATTTCTAGTGCTTTTTGATTTGGGCTACATTTATTTTTAATAATAAATTGTGTTTTATTGTAAGTTGGCAATTTTTAAGTGTATATATTAATAGGGTCTGAGGTGATTCTGTGATTTATTAATATGTGAAATAGTGACATTAAGCTAATTCAAGCATATACTTCATTTGAGAGCTCTAATTTTGGTGATGATGACATTTGAAATATGCTGTCTTAGAAAAATTTAAGTGTACAATATAATTAACTGTATGGGAAACAGTTTGAAGACACAGTCCTCTGTTCAACTGAGATTTTCTATCCTTTGGTCATTACCTCTCCATACCTCTCCCTTCAGCTTCTGTAACCCCATTTTCTTCTCTGTTGCTGTGAATCTGATTGTTTCAGGTTCCCTGGACAAGTCAGATCATACAGTATTTGTCTTCCCGTGCCTGACTATTTCACTTAGGATAAGGTTCCCATTGCATCCATGTGGTCACAAATGGCAGAATTTCCTTTCTCATCAAGGCGAAGTGGTATTTCCACATTTCCCTCATCAGTTCAGCTGCTGATGGACAACCAGGTTCTTTCCATAACTTGGCTGCTGTGAACAGTGCTGCAGTGGATATGGGAGTGTGGATGTCTGTTTGACAAACATTCCAAATCTTTTGGGTAAATACCCAGAAGTGGGATTGTTGGATCATATGATAATACTATTTTTAGTGCTTTTTTTTTTTAAGTCAAGTAACAAACCCAGGACATCACATATGCTAAGCATGTGCTCTGCCAGTGGGCCACATCCTTGGACCTATTTTTAGTTGTTAGAGGAAATGCCATATATTTTCCAAATTGTTTATACCAATTTCCATCCCCACCAAACAGCATGAAAGGTTCCCTTCCCACATCTTCACCAACACTTATTTTTTGTCTTTTTAGAAAAGCATTTCTGACAAGTGTAAAATTATATCTTGCTGCGGTTTTTACTTGCCTTTCTCTAAGGTTAGTGTTGCTAAGTACTTCTCCACAGTCTTGACTATCATTGTAGGTTAGTGTTGTTAAGTACTTCTCCACAGTCCTGATGGTCATTGTAGGTTAGTGTTGCTAAGTACTTCTCCACAGTCCTGACGGTCATTGTACATCTCCTTTTGAGTCTGTCTGCTCAGGAGTCTTGCCCATTTCGTAACTGATTTTTTTTTTTATTTGAATTCCTCCCATGTTTTGTGCCTTGGCCCCCTTGTTAGATACATGCTTATAGATATTGCCCATCCCTGCTGTTTCTTCTCCGAGTTGTCATTATTATCCAATGGCTTTTTAGTTTGATGTTGTCCCCTTCACTATTTTTGCCATTTGTTACTCATATTTTGGGGGGGTCAAATCTGAAAAGTCATTGTCCAGACCAACATCATGGTCATTGTCCAGACCAACATCATGGAATTTTCCCCCTAGTCTTTATTTATAAGTTTATAGTTTAGTCTCATATTTAGGGCTTCAGTACATTTTGTGCTGATCTGTATATGGTGTGGGGTAGGGGGTCTGATTTCATATTCATGCTTCGGGGTATCCAACACCACCTGCTAGAGAGGCCTCACACTTTCCCTTTGTTGATATATCCCTGGCATCCTTGTTAACAGTCAGCAGGCAGAGTGTGGGCTCATTCTGGAGCTCTCCATTCCCTCCTGTATTTTAAGAGATTGTGAGTTACGCATGGCTAATGACTTCTACATAGCACAGTGTAGTTTTGTAGCACAGTTCTACAAACTTTGTGTGGTATTGGGGGTACCAGTTCATATAATCCACAGTGCTGGTACTGTTTATCTCAACACAGAAACTGTGTAGCAGATGGTAAACATTTAAATTCTTTGCCAGAAGCTCGTAGATTTTTTTTTCTTGAAAATTATATTGAATGACAGTTGTGGAGGGCTAGAGGGTGTTTATAACACACCAGGGCATGAGAGAAGTACTTAAAGGTACTACTATTCTACCACATTCATAACTGTCCTAGAGTGACAGTGTAGCAGCCCTGGCCTTCCAGTAAGATCCATTCATTCACCTCTGTCCTCTCCAGGCATTCCTCCACACACACACACACACACACACACACACACACACACGCTGTGCAGGGTTGTTCACAATAGCATGTTCCATCTGAGATTAGGTGGCAAAGGACACTTGTTTCTGCCTTGGTTGATGTTTCTCACCCTCTCAGAACCTTATGACTTAGGACCGCCAACTGCCATGTCATCAATTTGCCGCATGGAGAGGCCCATGTAGCCAAAGATGCAGAGTTCTTACCAGCTGTGGCTCTGAGTGAGCAATGGGGTAGATTCTGTAGCTCAGTGTAACGGCAAGGTGATAGTCATTGTGTGGATGCCTTGAACATCCATTCAGCCCTGAACATCCATTCAGCTAAATCCAGTCCCACAGGTCTAATCCATAGAAACTGAGATAAATGTCATCATTGACCTAGTTTCGGGCGATTTAATACCTAGTGATATAGATAATAAGACATAAGATTATACACATTGCTGTGGGATGTTAATGTATGTCCTGTGGGAGCCCTTCTTGGGTTCCTTGTGGCGTTACCCAGCTGGTCTGCATAGAGGATGATTAGGACCATGGGCCTGAGTGCAGGTGTCTGAGATGGTCTGCACTTGGCTGTACTGTGGGATGGTCTGTATGTCAAGTTGCTTTGATTGGTCAATAAATAAAACCTGATTGGTTGTGGCTAGGCAGGAAGTATAGGCGGGACTAACAGAGAGGAGAAATAAAAGAACAGGGAGGCAGAGAGACACTGCAGCCGCCGCCATGACCAGCAGCATGTGAAGACGCCAGCAAGCCACCAGCCACGTGGCAAGGTATAGACTTATGGAAATGAATTAATTTAAGCTATAAGAAGAGTTAGCAAGAAGCCTGCCACGGCCATACAGTTTGTAAGCAATATCAGTCTCTGTGTTTACTTAGTTGGGTCTGAGCGGCTGTGGGACTGGCGGGTGACAGAGATTTGTCCTGACTGTGGGCAAGGCAGGAAAACTCTAGCAACAACACATCTTATAGATAAAGAAACCAAGGCATGAAGAGACTAAAGGTTTTTTTCCCACAAAGGATCAAATGTGGAATTCGAAACCAGAACTCCTTCAGTCCAGAAATCTGATTTTTAGTCTACGCTAAGGATTTGGTTTAAAAGCGCCATCTCTAGTAGTTATCCGTCATTGTGTGATGGTGAATGTGTGTTAAATGGGGAGAAGTATGGATACCTTCTGAACTGATGGCAATCGGAATGTTGGGAAACATGGATAGGAACCTATGCACTCAAAGGCATTGTTAAAGGCAATCAAAGACATTGTTAAACATTATCTGTAATGTTTTAGGTTTTGACAAAGAGAGCTTATTCTATGTGGGGGATATTTAAATATTCAAAGCAAAAGCCAACTCTCAAGGGAAGGAAATCCTGCCATTTACAACAATGTAGATGAGCCTAGAGAAGCCAGAACACAAAAAGACAAACCACACGATCATGTGTATATGTGAGCCTTAAAATGTCCAGTTCACGGAATTAGAGAGCAGAAGGTTGGTTGCCAGGCACTGAAGACTGGGAGAGGTGTATCAAAGGGTGTAAACTTCCAGCCAGAAGCTTAACAAGTTCTGGGGATCTCATGTACAACATGAATGATGTCGAGTGTGCTAATTAACCTGATTATGGCAATTATTCCTCAGTGTATACAAATATCAGACTCCTATGCTTTGAAGATAATCACATTTCCCCTGCCAATCAAATATTTTGAAATTAAGAGAAAGAAGCTGCCATTATTAAAGAATGGGTGATTGAAACGGAGACCAAAGCCACCTGATAGTAATTATTTAGAAACATAAAACAGGGTCAAGCCACTCCATATTTGGTAGAATCCTTGTCTTCAATTTGGAAATAGGGATATTAAGATGTTGAACATGTAGCGATCGAGATTCAAAACCTTCAAGCATCTCCAGTAGAGAGGCCATCTAGTACAGAGTCCCTGTAGCAAGACAGTGTGGCATGCACACGGGACAAGAGGGTGATATACTGTAGGAGGCACTTTGAGGAGCAGACTTGTAAGTCAGGGTGAGGATTTATACTCCTCTTTTAGTGAGGCAGATAGGAATATATGTGTCTCATTCAAGAGGTCCACTTCCGGCTCATTTTCCCACATTCTCAACGGCAGCAAACCCTTGTCCTTTGAGAGTTGCCCAGTCCGTGGGACATGGAGATTGGTGAGGCTGGGCAATGCTGTTTTGGAACAAAAATCAGGTGTGACTAATCAACAAGTCTGGTTCTCTCATGCACAAACTCTGAGGACAATCCCAAAAGTGTTTTGAGCGGGGGCAGTGCAGTCGGAGTGAGCGTGGGGTCTCCCAGGAGGGCCCTGGTAAAGACTAACATTGGCTTGGGTTGCAGACTTTCTGCGGCGGCTGTTTACACAAAGCCAACCTCATTAGTTTATAGTCACACCTCTCAGACCCAGCCTGCCCTGTTCTCAGCACAAGCACGGACTCCTACCACAGCAGAAGCGAGAGGCACATCCTGTGTGCCGGGGTGCCGCACAGGGGTTGGTACTGTCTGTGAGCGACAGTAGCTCTGTGCTGGTATTGTTCAAAGTCCCTGACTATTAAGGTTCGGGCTAGCACAGGCGGCTTCTGGGAGAAGGTGTAGGAGGGACTCACTGTGCAGCAATCTGGAGGGTTCTGGAGAGATAGGAAGATGCAAGGCAAGGGAGGGGGAAGAAAAAATGCACACCGAGGAGCATCCCACAGTTTTGCTGGTCCACATCACTGGACAGTGAACAATGAAAACTAGCCAGGTACACTGACGATCAGACTTTGCAAAGGTGCCTAAAAAATCACAGGCACAGAAGCAACCCAAAGTACTCCCAAAGTTTAAGTTCCTGAGAAATTGATATTGTTTCCTTCTGTAGATGGAGGTGTCAGAAGACTAAAGTGTCTATCAAAGTTTTCTGAATATCTGTTATGGCTGTGGTACTGGGACTAAAGGATGAGGCAAAAATCCACAAGTGTGACCAGATCTGCACATGGCAAAAATCCAGAGGAGCTGGCGTTTTTAGGACTGGTGTTGGCAGGCTTTCATGGTACCAACTTAATGGCAGCCTCACATTGGGAAGACTCTCACTGATGACTCACTAACCCTGCCTGCATGACTGTTGGGCTGTGATTACTGGGTAGAGAAGGATATGGTAAGTTAGGTAGAGAGAGGAGCTTAGTTGGGGCTTTCATAACCAAAGATGGCAAGGCTTTCTCAGGTAGCAGCTGCTCCATGGAGTGTGTCTTAGCTACTGGGAAGCTATCAATGCCCAGAGCAAAAGTCCTGCCTGTGGTTCCTATGCTTAGAGTGGTTCCCAGCAGCAGTTTGTCCAGGTTCTGGCCTGTTTCCTAGGCTTCAGGGAACTATGTGGGATGCCCCTTTAGTAACAGCCAATGTTTTCCTCAGCAGGAGTGAGTGTTACAGTAGCTCCCCTGAGATGAACTGAGTTTCACTTTCCATAGTTTCAGTTACTCAGAGCCAACTGTGGGCCAAACATACTCAATGAAAATTCCCCAAGATAAACAGGTCTTAAGGCTTTAATTGCACTCTGTTCTGGGTAGCAGGATCAAATCTAGTGCTGACCTCCTTCGTAGCACCTGGGATGTGAATCATCTCTTTGTTCATGGTATCCATGCTCTGTCCATGCTGTATGCACTGCCCACCCATTAGTAATGAAAGTAGCCATCTCCAAGAATCAGATCAACTTCCATGACATTGCAGTCCTTGTGTTCAAAAAATAACATTTATTTTACTTAGTGTTTCCAAAGTGAGAGAGTAGTAATATTACAATTGTTATATTTTATTACTAGTGTCATCATTAATCTCTTATTGTGTATGTATAGGGGAAATATTATATGTAATTACATATAGAGTTAAATATAGTGATAGACACACATAGAGATGTGATGCTACCCATAGATTTAAGCATCCACTGGGGTCTTGGAACATATGACAATGGTACTACTCTACTCTGTGCTGCTTGCTTAAAGGTGGGGAGGAACAGAAAATAATTGCTGAATAGATAGTGGATTCATCTCCTGATTAGGCTGGGGAGTCTGCAATTTTGAGTGACAGCTTCTGGGACTTACCCTATGCATGGGGAGTAGTACATGGTTGTGTGTCAGTCCATGCTCATAACAAACATCCTCATCTAGCTCCACAGTTCAGGGCCTAAGACTTTATAAATAAGTAATGAATGCAACCATGCTGTGATTCCTGCTAAGAAATGGGGTAAATCATACAAAACTTTCTTCTGACTCATGTTGGGATCCTTGGTTAGCAAAGTTAAAGGAGGATGGGGCTAATTGTGAGAAGAAAACTACTCCTGGGAAGAGAAGGGAGGAAATTAACTCTATTGGAGACCTGACACTTTGCTTTGAAATAGTGGGTAGTCACTAGAGAAGCAGACATAGAGCAAGAGAAGGAAAGAGTTGAACATCTACTGTGTAACAGTGAGAGACTTTGAAAGTTAGCTCTGGGTTCAGATCCTGGCTCTACCCCATTAGCTTGGTAATGCTAGGTGAATGGCTTGACTTTCTTATTTCTAGTTTCTTCACAGAAAAATGAGAAAAATACCTCCTACCTTACAAGTCAATTGTGAGAATCAAGTGAGGTGATACCAAGAAAAGCAATATTTTAGTATATGTGAGTCCATGTGTATGACTAGGTGTCTGTTTGTGTTTGTGAGGGTACATGATGGGTAGAAGTAGTTGTGTGCCTGTGTGTGGTGGGGAGGGGCAGAGGTCAACTTTGGGTTTCATTCTATGGGTGGTTTCCACCTTAGTTTTTGAGAAATTGTGACTCATTGGACTGCAGCTCATCACATAGTCTAGGCTGGTTGCAGGGGAACCCCAGGGATCTGCCTGGCTATGCCTCCTCCTGCTGCTGAGGCTACAAGGCTGGCCTGGCCTCGTTTTGTGGGTTCCTGGAATCAAATTCAGGCCTCCATACATTTTACTGAATGAGCTGTCTCTTCAGCCAGCGAGAACATTTTTGTATATGCAAAGCATCCTAAGAATTGAAGACTTGGTTGGGATTTTTCTTCTCTTAAGCCATGCCTTTCCAGCTTGGGAGCAGTTTGTAGCAGGTGTTTGCCTCTGGTTACAGACAACAGGCTGCAGCTTTTCTCCTGGGAAACCTCATACTCCTGGACAGAAGCAATCCTATTTCTTTTGTACTTGATTTAGAAAGTAAATTTAAAATTCCTGCAAACACTGTGTTCTTCTATCCTGCCTTTATCCAACACAAATGGCTCCCTAGTGCTCAGAAGAGAACAAATAAATGCACCACAGGATTTCAGCAAATAGCTCGAAAGGAAAGATACAGGAACCCACTGGCCACAGCCCTCCATGTTGGTTTTTCAGAAAGACAATAAGTTTGTATAGAAGGATCCCAGGATTAGTATCCAATGGACCTGGGCTTGTGTCGCTGACATCTGTCTGTTAACTGTGTGACCTTAGGCCAGTGAGCTGACGAGTTTAGTGTCAATTTGATACAGGTTAGAGTCATTTGGGAAGAAGGAATCTCAACTGAGAAAGGTTCCCACCAGATTGGCCTGTGGGCGAGCTTGTGGGGCATTTTCTTGATTGATGATTGATTTGGGAGGACCCAGCTTACTGTGGGTGGTACCATGCCTGGGCCTGTGGTCCTGGCTGCTCTAAGAAAGCAGGCCGAGTAAGCCACAAGGAGGAAGCCAGTAAGTAGCACTCCTTCATGTCTTCTGCTTCAGTTCCTGCCTCCAGGTTCCTGCCTTGAGTTTCTGCCCCAATAATGGACTATGAAGTGGAACTGTAAATTGAACTAGACTCTTTCTTCCCCAAGTTGCTTTTGGTCATGGATTTTTATCACAGTAGTGGAAAACCTAAATAAGACAATCACCTTTTCATATCATAAATAAGCCACCTTGAAAACTGAGTTAACAACATGCATTAATGTTAAAACTCAAAAGTAATGTGTGCAGGGACCTCATGGACACTCAACCAATATTTCTTTGTCATTTTGCATATGTTTGAGCCTGGAGATGTCACTTTGATTTCTTGGGTGGTCATGGTAATTTAAGTGTCCTTTTCCCCAGAGCCTGAGACCTATTCATTTTAACTTATTGTTCCTTTTTTTGCAACTTTGTGATAACAATATGGTCATCATCCCAGTGGGAGCAAGGAAAATCCAGAATCTTTAGCATATTTGGTTTTGACTTTCCAGACAGTTGGTACTTGAGTTCTGACTCTTATGGCTCAGGTTATCTTGAACTTGCTTTCTAGTCAAGGATGACTTTGAACTTCTGATCCCTGTGTCCCACCTCCCAAGTGCTGGGATTAAAGGCATACACTCCCATGCTCAGCTTCTATGGTGGGTGCTGAGGACTGAAGCCATGGCTTTGTGCATAATGCATAGGTACTCTGCTAACTAAACCACATGCCCAGCTCAGTACATGAGCACTTCTATGGAAACTTAATTATAAATGGAAGGGCTTGGGCACATGGGGAGTCTTACAGTTCACAGAAAAAAAAAAAGCATACTTCGGCAGAGTCTCAGGTGAGGAGGACTAATGTTTCCTCCACTCAGGGTACAAGGAGTGGCAATATCTACATGAATAGTCTCCTTGTTCTTACAGAATGGGGCTTAGTCTGCACACTGTGTCCAAACCCTCTAATTCTCCCTCTCCCCCACTCTTTCTGAATCTGGAGGACAGACATTATTGCAAATGAATCAGAAGGTAGCAGAGATCTCTCTCAGCCCCCCCTTTTTTAAACTTTCCATCTGAACATTCAAATTTCTCTAAGAAGGAGCAGCCCTCTGAGTAGGCAGCTCTTCTGAAGACCCTCCATCCCCCAACTACTCCTCAAGCTCTTCCACATGGGCTTGGTAAGCTTAGATTTTTTTGCAATAGTGTTCTGATACAGGTGTCTGTCTCTGGACCTAGTCTTTGGGGGGGGGGAGATAGTTTTAGGAAATCTGGGAGCTGAGATGTGACCTCTAATCATGCTTGAGCTTCCTCTGGTCTTCCAGTCTCTGGGGTCCACTACTTGGAAATAAGTAAAGCAGTGTCGGTGAAAAAACAGTCTGGTGAGGTTTCTAGAACTAGTGTCTAGTGGCACTGAAGCCACTGTGGTTGTTGGGTCAGAGAGTTTGCACCAATGAGAATGTGAGCTCTGACCTCGTGATGCTGGGAGGACTGAAGGTGTCAATGTGTGTAAAGTACTCAGAAGAGCACCTAGCTAATCACATTGTGTATGACTCCATTGTATGAGAAGTCTGGAAGGGGCAGATTGGTGAAAACAGCAACACCACCACAAAATGACTATTGATGTCTCCTGGGGCTGGGGATGGGGAGGAGGTCAAAGAGTAAGGAGGCAAGAGTGTGGGACTTCTATAGGGTGATAAAGAAGTTCTTAAATGATTATGGTGATGGTTACCTGGTTTTGCATTACTAAACAACATTACATCTTTTTTTTTTTTTAATGAGTGAATTTTGTGACGTGTGAATCTGTCTCTGTATCTCTGTTCTCTTTCATTCTGTCAATAACCTATCATCTCTATCACCTATCTCTCTATACGACTCATCAACCATTGATCATCTGTCACTCATCTCTCCTGTCTGTCTATGTATCTGTCTATCTTTACCTATCTACTGTCATCTACTATCCATCTCTCTGTCTACATTATCTGTCCATCATCTGTCTGATATTTGTCTCTGGTCAACATTACTGCCATGCTAGTCCCAGAAACTGGCACCTGTCCCATGGATCATTCAATAAAGTAGACCCTGACTGATTGTCCCACCTCTACAACCGCCTCTCCTTTGTTCACCTTTCACAGCATCATAGTGGCCCTGTAAAGTAAAACAGACCACAGCATTCACAGATCATGCCACTGCTTCCCCCATCACATTCAGTCTTCACAGGAACACATCGTAGCATGGCTACCAGACTCTACTATCTGGTCCGGGTGACTTCATGCACACCCTTATTTGCTCTATTCCAGTACTTTAGCTTCCTTTCTGACTGTCTCGAGACTTCTACTTAGCATTGATTCTTCCCAGAATGGATCCCACATCTGATGGTTAATTACTTTATATTATCTGGGACTTAGTCATACCGTGCCACATCAGCTAAGGTTCTCTTGCCTAGCCCTATTTAAAATGGACCCTTCTGTTAGGATTCTGGACACTCGTCCAGCTATATGACCGCACATGCGCCATCCAGTAGCCAAAGCAAGGGATCTTCCGTCGTCCTAGGTAATCCACGCGCTGCGTGATTGCACGTGTGCAGCGTGGTCACGCAGTCTGCACATTCCTGGTATAGTTCCGTAAGCCCACAGGAGCATGTGCAGGGGAATCCTTAAAAAGCTGGTCACAGACTCCTCCCCTCTTCTTCTGCTCCCTCCTCCTCCCCCCCTCTCTCCCTTCTCCTCCTGTGTCTTTTCAACAGGCCTGGCCACACTCTCTTCTGTCCTCCTCCTCCCTCTCCCTCCCAATAAAGCTCTGATACTAGGTTTTTCTCGTGCCTCGTGACCTTTCTTCACAGAGTAAAAGCTCCGAATTGAAAACCAACCTTACGAACCCTTACGAACCTCTCGCTACTCATTTGTGTTCTTTTTCGCAGCATTTACCGATATTTGAATTTATGGTGTAGTTTATCAATTCATTTGGTTACTGGAATCTCTTCCACTAGGATGCAAGTGCTCTGCCAAGATCCAGGCATTTATCTAGTTTGCCACTGCATTTCTCGACTTGGGACAGTCTTTACTCAGTGTTTGTGAGTGACTGAGTAAAGCCCCTGCATTGACTGTAGACGCAGAGACACAAACAACAGCTCATCCATTTCCTACAAACACTTCCTAATTCTGTATCATCATTCAAAGACGCCATATACCTGAAAAGCTTTGATTTTTAGGAAAGCCATTTGGAGAGGCTTCCTTTCAATAACATTGATTATGGTTTCCCTAGAGAACAATTAAGTGCTTAAACTGATAAACACTAATTGATCTTTACACGAAAGTCTTTGGAAACACATTAAGGATTTCAGGGTCTGTGTTTTGTTCCTGAGCAGTTATTTTGGTGACATAGAGCAAAGGTCTGATGGATGATATGGGCATTTATGTTTAGGTTTACTTACAGTGTGGACTTTCTCGGGCCCCTGTCCGCAGAAGAATCCGAGCAATGGGCACATTGTTGGTCATGATGGCAATGTCCAAGGGCGTCAGTCCCTCGCTGTTTGGTGTGTTCAGGTCTAGTTCTTCTGGTGTGTACTGGTAGAGGAGCAGCTGTACAGCATCTAGGTCCTGCTGCTCAACAGCCTCAAACATGGCTTCATTGCCCTGGAAATTCTGGAGGAGAAGAAGAAAAGCAGGTTGGTACAGGGTTGGAAGTGATTTTCCCAGGAGAGCTACAGTGCTGAGTGGATAATTGTTTAAGAGGGCCAGATGTTGAATATTTATAAAAATATAAATCATCTATAGAAAAAAAATGGCATGGACAATATGACTCTTGAAAAAGTTTTTGTAAAAGACTAACATTCAACAAAAAAGATCCCTCGGATTCTCACAAATACTACTTTTTTGGTGGCTCACCAGGGAAGATGGAGGCACATCCTACTTCTACATTTAGGTGTCATTTCTCTAAGAATTACTTTGCTTTCAGAGATGTTGTGATGCCGTTGGCCTTGACCTAGTGCTGGGATCTGATTAATATGTGGAAGCTCTTCAGTGACCGAATGTTTAGGCAGGACCGTTTTATTTTTAGTCTCATCAAAAATTGATTTTCCCTATGTAAGCCTTGCCAGTCCACTTCGGCTGAGTGCATACCACAGCATAGGAACCTGGGGAGAATACGAAGCGGTTATGCAAATGCTTGTTTTGACAATAGGGACCCAGAGGAGAAGGCTATTTTGGTATGCTGTTCTCCTGCTGTACTGAATAGAGAAGTTGCTTTTCTACAGTCTGCCAAACGGAAGGGCTTCTGGTGCTTAGGTTGCAACCTAAGCCCAGCTAAGCCCTCCTAGAAGATGGGTGTGAAATAGGAAGCCATATTAGGAAACAAATGAATTCAAAAATCAAAACATTGCCCTGTCTCCAGTGTGCCTTTGTTTATGGTTATTGGTGTCTCTTGTCTCTTGCCTGCCATATTTACTATCCCTTTTAAGTGATTTCCTCCTCCAAACTCTAACTTGTTTGCTTCTATCTGTGAAGGCCAGGACTTACTTCTGCTTTAATACCACATGGAGCCCTTACCTCCCTGCATAAATACTCTCATCGATCATGTGAATGCATGCCTGCTGCTTTGACCCACAGCTAGTGCTGAACACTACTGAAAACATCTGTAATATACTCTGTATGCCGCTGGCTATGGACTAATGGCCATGACAGCTATACAGGCCACACAATTTAGCAACAGGAAGATGTTCATTTTTCCTGATGGACTGATACACTTTTAGATATCAACTAATGGGAGGTCACACCCAATTGTATTTCCTGCTTTGACTGCCTGGGGACTCAAAGGTGAATGTAATACTACATTTCATGGAGTATATTTGCCTAAAGTTTTGTTATAGATATTTGTTTTTCCATCTATTTTCTTGTGCTGGCCTTTTCTGTCCTCTTTCTTTATATAATAAACAGAATTCTATTCTTGGATTGTATTTTGAATGCCTCTGAAACACATGTGAAATATGTATATGTACACACACACACATGATTACCTGAAACCTCTAAATGATTTTAATACTATTATTTAAATGAGTACTGGTACTCCTAGGAAGTCCATTTAATCTGAAACATTTAATTTTTGCCAAACTGTGTGTGTATGTGTGTGTGTGTGTGTGTGTGTGTGTGTGTGTGTGTGTTTCTGGGGGCCTGAGGATTGAACCCAGGACTTTGTGTATCCTCGTCAAGCAATCTACCCCCATGTCCACACCTCTATCTGTTCAAGCTGCTTATTTTGGAGATTTGTTTATTTGGTCTGGTAGTGGAAAAAAAAAATCCTAAGGAAAAAAATTAAGAAAAAGAGAGGGGAAAAAGCCTTCCATTCACCCAAACTTAATGTAACATCATATATGTATAGTTCCTGTCTTAATGGACTTTATGTGTAAAAATGAAACATCCACTACATTGTCGAACCATGGAACTGACATGGGAGTAGAAGGAGTTCTGTTACCACGGAGGTCTTTCTGAGACTCAGCCGGTCCGTTCTGGTTTTGAAATAGCACTCGTCAAAGGATGAGTGGCCGCCCTTCAGCTTCTCCGAGAGGTTCCTGTACAGGCGCTTAGCAGCATTGGGAGACGAGGGAGCGCTGTGCTTTTTTGACTGAGAAAGATGTAAATTCTGCATTTGTTGGGTCATTTTCGAGCGGCAGTTCCTAGGAAGAGGAAAAGCAGCATGCATGATGATTACACACAATGCAATTACACACCACAAAGAACTCTGTCACCTCCAGGAACCATCTGGAAATCTCAGATCCAAATGTGATAGTCCAGCTGGGGAAGCCCGCGGAGATCACCAATCCCAGCTTCTTCCTGCTGTAGAGGAGAAAATGGAAACCCAGGGAAAGGAAGCAGCTTTTCTATGGCTCCAGAGCTGATTGGTGGCAGGAATGAAATGTCAATCCCATTTACTCTATGAACTATCCATTTATCCATGAACACTTAAAACCCTTGGTATCTCACTCAGTTAGGAAAGAGTCTCAGTGCTGTATCTAGGAGGTATGTGTAATCTTGGTTATACATAATTGAGGCTATTTTTAAACTCCCTCCCCCTAGATGTTGACCTCTATTGGATGGATAAGAAAGTGTGGTCCAGCCAGGCAGTGGTGGTGTATGCCTTTAAGCCAGCATTCAGCATGGTGGAGGCAGAGGCAGGTGGATCTCTAAGTTCAAGGCCAGCCTGGTCTACAGAGCGAGTTCCAGGATAGCCAGGGCTGTCTCAAAAAAAAAAAAAGAAAAAAAGAAAAAAGAAAAAAAAGCAACAAAAAAGCACCATTCTTTTTTGCATACCCACCTTCTTCTGAGAATAACAATCAAATCGGGAAGCTAATTGTGTTCACTCGGTTAACTAATTCAATGTGCTCAGGGACTTTTTATCTATAGGACTGACCCTGCTTACCCTGGATACCCTGGGCAGAAGTCCTCTATTCCTGCCTAGCAGTCTTCAAGTCATACTTGACTATTGCTCCTAAAAATCTCTAGTGGGTGCCCCCCTAGTGGATGTCACACTTGAAATTAGTTTCTGGGAGGTCAGGTATGTCATTTCTAAATCCACCCACCATTGATTTGGATATTGCTATGGAAATATGGAAGCTAGAAAGTCTGTGCTTGCCTGGTGTATGGTGTGTATTAGATGGGTAAATGCAAAAATAGAATTGCTAGTCTATACATTGTGGTGCAAAGTATGTTCTCTTCCCTGAAGCCTCTGGGGCACAGGGCCCTGAATTCTCTGAAAAAGCACCGATGCCTTCCTACCATTTCCTGTCACATTTTGAATGACATCTTCTACTTGTAATGCTGGTACCAGCTACCCTTGATTTATATTCTCTCCAACAAATGGAATACCACCATAATGACATTTAAATGTCCTTGGGCACCTTTTCAAACTAACTTGCAACGTCTTCCAAGACAAAGAGATGGCCAAACCCAATTAAGTATTAGTCATGGCCATCAGTCCCTACTCAGTCTTAACTAGGCAGACATTCTTACATTGGAGAGGTGATACATGGCACTGCTTGTGTGTATGCATTTTTATATATCTTTAAAGGCCTTTTAATTGTCTTCAAAGCAGAAGTAGAATGGTTTGGTGATTTTTTCTCTTTCTCTCCAATCTACAGATTTTTTATCTTTGACTCAATAGCAACTACAGGGTTTTTGTTAATATTTCTTTCCACAAAGGTCCAGGTTCCAGGCTACCATGTGGGGATTGCTCTACCTCTTTATTTCTGCCTTCTGTCTCTAGACTTTTCCTTGACACCCTAGTTCAAGCCATCTGTCTTGCCTACATCATTATCCTTCCCAAAATAACTCTACATTCTTTTTGTATCGCCCACAATGCCCAGGAGTCCTGTACATAAATTCCTGTTGTTTGATCGAATTCCATCCACTTGCCCTCTAACTGATGACACCTACCCACATGGCCCCCTTTGTCCTTGCGCATCTCCCATCTGCCTCCTTCTGTCTCTGGGGGTTGACTTTCTCTGCCTTTCTGACTTCCTCCTCTTACTCCCCAGCTGCCCCTTTCTTCCAGGCCAGTCATCAGCATGTTTCCACTCTTCTAGTTTTCATCTGTCTTTACGTTTTCCCTTTTTCCTCTACATTTAAAATGTTCTCAGATGAGAGAGAATGAGAAAGAAAAATTTCTGTTGTCTATCCTTAGAAATAGAAATGTCTCCAACAAAAATGATCCTCTTGGTTTTTCACTCTTCTGGAAAGGGGCAAGCTTTGGAACTTGATCGATTCACGCTTGACTCCTGATACTGGTATCTGCAGCAGATGTGGCTTGGGGGGCCTGCTTTGACTTCTCTGGTCTTATTTACCACATGTAAATAGATGGCATAATATTGGGTAAAGAGTTATGAAGATGAAATTGATGAAGAAATGATCATTGCTATCTCTTTTGGTGCATGGTAGCCTGGCAATAAATAGTAGCAACTATTAAGTTATCCCAAGTCTTTATGCAAAACTAGACACCAGGATATAGCATCAGCATTCATCTTTCTTATAGGCTTTAAACATGGTCTTATGGCTATGTACAAAAAAAAATTAGTTTTATGTGCTTTGTTTTATTTTGATAGAAAAACGCAAATATAGCTATTTGACTTTGGATTTTTATAGTAACTTATGCTAAAATAGAAATGGAATGTAGAACTTTCAGCTCTTAGAAGGGAAGGTAGAATAAAGAAAAATTGAAAAAAATTGAAAAATTAGACAAAAAAGGATTGCGTATTTAAGGTGGAGAGCTGAATTCAGTACAAGTATCAAGCTTCGTTCTAATTTCTTTTGCCCCATTCTCATCTTTCCCAGTTTCTGGTAGTCTTGAAAATCAGCACTCATTAAAACAAAAAAACATGTAGACCGCCAGCCACTGTAGAGGAACTGTAAGGTTGGTGGTCCTTCACCATTTCATTTCCACCCCCTTAGAAGTATCATTATTTGATCTTTCTGGTTGTTCCCTAGGAGAGCCTCTCAGAATGCTTGTCATTTTTTTGTTTGACTTGCAGCCCCCCAAGAGCAATGAGCTTCTTCCTCTAGAGTATTTGTTTTTGTGGTGGTTGTTTAGCAGACATCAGCATTTTTAAACAAGTCTTTTAAATTGCTCTGAACTTTGGGAATGAGACGGTTTGGAAATAAAGGGCTTCGAAAAGCTCTGACATATTACTGAGTCTAGCAGATCATGTTCATGCCTAGGGATGGGAGCAAGGTGGGGAAAAACATGGGAGGCTTATGTGTTGCAATGTGGGCATTTTGTTTGCATGTATGTACCATGTACGTGCATGATGCCCACGGAAGCCAGAAGACAGGGCATCAGAAATCCTGGAACTGAAATTATAGCTAGTATGAGCTACCCTGTGGGTGCTGGGAATTAAACCATAGTCCTCTAGAAGAGCTCATCCAAACCTGGACAGATACAAGTACCACCATTCAGTCTTCATCATTGTATACGTGAACTTAGTCAAAAGATGAAGAAACGGTTATTTATTGTCACTTTAGAAACAAGGAAACTGAGTCCCAGAGAGGTTAGGTAAGGTATCCAAAACCTTACAACCAGAAAATAGAGCAGTAAGATGTGAACTCTGACTCCAAGACCTGTGCTCTTGTCCTAGTTATGAATCCGTGTTTCACCGGAGCTTGGTTGTGGAAAGTTTTCAGTGTTATTGTCTTTTGGAAGTGGTCTGAGCCAGTTTGTATGAGATGTAGTTTCAGGACACTGTGTATTAGAAATTAGAGCTCTAGTCACTCCTGACAGCTGGGTGGGCAGATGTACTCAGTGAAGGAAACATATTCGACTCAGGACATATTGTTCTTTAGGCTGTGATATGAACTGGGGACCTTCCCACTTCAACCTGCCTGTCACTAGACCAAAGAGAAAGTTTGACCCCATCCATTCTCTACCCGCTCTTAACATGACAGGTGTGTCTTTGATTGCTAAGGGGTGACCCACTCTATTACAGTATTGACATATAGCAGTGGAAGCCGCCTTTCTAGTCTCTGTGCCCTTTGAAATGAAATATATATATATATATTTGAAATGTCAGTGGTGACTCAGGAGGAACACTGCTTTTTAAATTTTTTACAAACATTTTTAAAATTATACTTATTTGTATATGTGTGTGTGTATGTGTATACATGTACAAGCACATGTATTTTCAGTGCACACATGCACATTCCATAGCATACATGTGGAAGTCAGGGGACAATCTTTGGGAGTTGGTTCTTTCCTCCCACTCTGTGGGACCTGAGGGTATAATTCAGATCGTCATGATTGGTGGCAGGTACCCTTACCCACTGACCCATCTTATTGGCCCTGACTTTTAGTTTTAAAGCATATGTTTTGTGGGGAAGAAGATAGAAGATCAAATAATAATTAATGGTGACTCTGTAGTTCAAAATATATGTACAGATGATCTAGATGGTAACCTAGGTATCCTGCATGTGATCCTGGGAACTCACGAGAAAGTAGATATGATCTTCCATAGTTATGAAATGTCAGCTCACCTGGGGTTGCAGAAGCCTAGATTCTAAGACCTTCAATGCAAAAGAAGGGGAAGTCCTACATAAGTGCAAGTTGTTACTTTAGCTATTCCCAGGGTGCTCATGGGCTGGAAGGAAAGGCAGTGAGCCAGACACACAGCTATGAAATATTGTGCTGTGAAAAGGTAGCATATACTCAAGAGGAGTTTCAGAAAGTTGGGCAGTATTTAGAATCAAGCTTGTCTCAGTCCATCCATGCTGCTATAACAAATGAACCGACTGGGTAACTTATAAACAACAGAAACTTATTTTCCACAATTCTAGAGGCTGGGGAAGCCAAGATCTCAAGATGCCTGCAGATTCAATGTCCCTGTTCCCCAGTTCATAGACGCAACCTTCTGTAACAGGGTCTAGCCAGCTCTCTCGGGTCTCTTAGAGAAACACTAATTCCAGCTAGGAGAGCTCTGTCTTCCCGGTCTTAGTGCTTTGGTAGTTTGAAAGAAAATGGCCTCCATAGGGAGTGGCACTATTAGGAGGTGTGGCTTTATTGGCGTAGGTGTGGCCTTATTGGAGGATGTGTATCACTGTGAGGATGGGCTGTGAGGTCACCTATGCTCAAGCTACACCCAGTGTGGCACACAGACTCCTGCTGCCTGTGGACGTAGGACTCTCAGCTCCTTCTCCTGCACCATGTCTGCCCGTACACTGCTGTGTCTCGAAATGATAACGGACTAAAACCTCTGAAACTGTAAGCGGAACACCAATTAAATGTTTTCCTTTTTAAGAGTTGCATGGTCATGGTGTCTCTTCACAGCAATAGAAAACCCTAACTAAGACAACTGTTAACCAGCTGGTTAGGATCTCATTGTCTTAATTTTGAAGGGCCATAACATTTAGTCCACTGCAGTACGTTCACACATACAAACTTCTTGAGTCTCTTAACAGTCATTTGAAGGCAGAACTATTATCCTCATTTTATTGGCAATAAATTGAGGCTCTATTAAAGGGCAGATCTAGGATTAACATGCAAGCAATGTGGATATGCCTCTGAGCACTTAACCTCTAAACATTTCCCTTAAAAGGCCAGAGACAGAGAAGTATCACAGAGAGGTGAGTGGCTGAAGTGAGTGACAGGACGTGACCATGGGAAAAGAGAGGGCCAGAGAAAAATGGGTCAGAGAAGGTGACTCATGAAAATGATTTTGAATGATGAATGAGAAATAATTAGCAAGAGCAGAAATGACACTCCAGGTGTATGAGCCCAGGTTAGGATGTAGAGACAGGAAATGATGTAGAAACGGGCTGGCAGAACATGCTGGAGGTGGGAGGATGGAAAGCCTCTGGGCTCTGACATGGGCAGTGGTACATTTCATCCGCTATACTGTACATGGACCTTAGGAAAAAGGCCTAGAGAGGTAGCAGGGCCGAAACCTCCAGGGTCTTGCACACATGACAAGGAACAAATACGTTAAGCTGTGTACATCAGGGAACACCAGAAGCCCCATAAGCAATGGATGCATCAATTATCTTAGCCATCTGATCATTCATAGCATATGCACACCGGGATGCCACACTGTACTCAACACACTTGTATAATTAGTACACGCCAATTAAAAGTAAACACACACATTCTTCAAAAGTTGAAATTTGCATCTTTAGAGAATGTGGTAGTAGCCAGAGAGTGATTTGAAAAGGAAGGAGTGTGGGAATGTTCGGAAGAGACAACCAAATATGAATCTCTTGCAAAAAGGCCCAGAGCTGGTGACTGTAGGGGTCACCAGGGCTTTCGGGTTGGATCTTTAAAGCTGCTACCCAGGAGGAATGCATGCCTGGTGCTGCAAGTCTGCTCACAGCCCATAGCCGTGGAGGTCCCAAACCATTGCAGGGACCCGACTGATGTTACTTTGTTATGTGGACATGGTGTCAACTACCTTCTAAATATTTGTATATCCACATAGACTAGTGTAGCTCTCAGACTTGGTCAGAAAAGCTTCTGCTTGACGTGGGTGGGTGATTAATGTAGAGACTCCTAACTGACGAAAGTGTTGAGAATGAGTGGCTGTGGACTTCTCAGCCCTAAACAGGACATACACTTTCTCTAAGACTCAGGCAGGATACATCATGGATGAGGAGTAGACTGCAAGATCCAGGGGATGGGAAGGAATGATATGAAAAGCTGTCTTCTCTACATGACATGCTGTTGAACTTATGAACTCACAGTAGCAGTGGCTACCCACCCAAGATGGTCCATCAACATTCCATCACACAGAAGGGAGAGGCTCCTATGTCCCATCCTTCCCTGGGGAATCATAATGGTTAATGGTTGTTTAGGGAAGTGGAGTCATATTCCTCAGTGGTGTAGACACAGGTAAGTTGCTGTTGCTCAAATAAATATAACAACTCTTACCCATGCACATCCAGACAACCCTAATTAAATTTAGAGGGCCACACACAAAGACATGAAAATAATAAGTAATAAATACACACACACACACACACACACACACACACACACACGAAAGAAATCTAAGAGAAAACACAATGGGGTATTTCTTGATGATTCCTTTATTGTGGCAAAATATACTTAGCATAAAAATGAAGTACATTTGTAATGGTGTGCAGCCACCTCCACCATTTGCCTTTAGAATGTTCTCACAAACACTGTGTGCCCCTATCAAACATTAATTCCCCATCTATGCCAAAATGTGAGCTTCACAGAGAGGACAGGAATCTGCTCTTCCCCGTGTTGTACACTCTCAAAGCTCTGTAAAGAATCTAGATCAGCAGTCTTCAACCCTCACACTGACCCATTTGGGGGTCGCATACCAGATAGCCTGCATATCAAATATTGACATTGTCAAATATTGACATTACGATTCATAACAGTAACAAAAGCACAGTTATGGAGTAGCAATGAAATTTTGCTATTCATGGTTGGGGGTCACCACAACATGAGGAACTGTATTAAAGGGTCGCAGCATTAGGAAAGCTGAGAACCACTGATCTAGATGGTATTGTCAGGCATTCCATAGAAAGAAGGTAAGAGCGTGATTGAAATATTACCTGCTTTTCTGATCAAGAGTGAGGTAACTATAAAGGCAGCTCATGGAGTTGGAATGAGGTAAATAGAAAGCAGAATAATCAATACCACAATCATCCATCATTTGGGTGCCCTTGAGGTTAAAACAATACATGGGAAGAGATCAATGGCTAATGAGTTATTCCTTCTGAGAATGTATTTTCTAAAAGACAGAAATACCCAGAAGTACCAAATCTCCAGGGAAATAACTTCACATATCTTAATACTAGAGATAGTTTGTTGGGGGGCAAAATAGACCTCTAGAACTCCTCATATTATGGTATATTTATATCTGCTAATGTTGAATAACCAAACAACTGTAAGTTGCTGTAAGTTCTATACCTGGTTTTATCCACACCTGCCTTCCCTCAATACAACACCTGCATATTTCTTTTAAAACACTTAAGACTTTGGAATCATGTGTACAGAAAATCAGTTATAACTAATTGAAAAAAATTTTTGAAGTTAAACTGTATTTATTTGAATGTGAGTTTCTTCAAATGTAACTTTCCGGCTCTATTCTCTCTTACACCAAATGCAGTCATACTTCTATCAGATTTTCTGTATCCCTCAGAGGTGGAAAAGGGCACAGAACCCTTAGTCCTCCCCTGCATGCTCTATGGGTCTCTGGTGGTTGGAGTATAGGGACAAGGGCACTGTGGACAGAGCTGAAAGCAGTGTCCCGTGGCTATGTTAACCAAGTTTAGCATGTCTACTTCGAAACAGCCAGGAATCGGGGAGTTAGAGAGACGGATATCCAGGGACCCTAAGGGAATTGTCCAACATGTTTGATCTAGTAAACACGCTCCACTCTCCGGCCATCTTACCAGTTGTCTAACCAATAGGCCATTCTGTTGTCTTCCATCTCTGATGATGTCATTTGTGAAACAGCAACAGTCACATGGGAGAATGACTTTTCTCTGTGATGGAGTGGCGCTTGGGGATCCTTTCGACTAGGAGGAACCTCACCCATCTCTCAGATTTCCAAACTTTGGTTTTTATTTGAAGAAACCTGCTGCTCACTATTCTAACATCATCCATCTTTGTCAGCACCCGAGGCCACAGCTTCAGCTGAGTGGCCAGTGATCTACAGCAGAGGGAGTTCACCAAAGACATTAAACTCTCTATGACATTTATATGGACTCCGAACTCACCGGAGATGGATTGAGGCTGCCATAAAGCCTCGGGGTAGCCGGGCAAACAAGACTAAGGAGACCAGCTAAGGAACAGCTTTCTCCATTCCCTTTCCCCATCTGCAGAGGTCAATTTACATCTTACTTAGGAAGTGGGGAAGGCAAGTGAATATCGGGATTTTCAGAAGCCAGCAGGGTAACAGACTCGTCTTTGAATGTCAGTGGTCCCACTTGTGGCCACAGACATACCAACATCCGACTTAGGCAACAAGACACTTACAATGCCGCACCTCAAATCCTCCCTGCCAACAGATATCAGTGAGATAAGAAGACAGAGGGTCAAACAAGACCTTGAACGAGTGTCCACTCTGTTACTCTGGCAAGGATCTTCACTATCACAGTCTTCACGTGATTGACAGACAGGCTGGCCCATGATGGACAGATCTCTGATCTCACACTCTGCATGCCTAGCCTGCACACTAGATCAAAGGCAGCAGCCTGCCTGAGTTTGGGTCATCAGCATGATGGGGCCCACCTTTACCTGATCCTACAGGTATTTTCTGAGGTATTCAGGAACCCGAGTGAAAAATGATTTCTACCACAAAACAGTCATTTATTTTTTTTCTAATAGCTAATGGTAATCAGTTATGCAAGCACTTCACGTGACTAAGCTTGCTGCAAAGAAAATGCCCAATTGTCAGAAATGAGCCTCCCCCACCCTCATCCTGGCTGTTCCACATGGCTGTGCATGCACTACAGCAGAGCACTGTGTGCATGCCTAGTCGTATTCCTCATGGACCGCCTGCAGCGAACTTTGGAAGATGCAGATATTTAAAAAAAAATACACACATAAAACATATTTAAATAATATATATCATTTAAACCACACTAACACACACACATTTAAAAAATCATCCACGACTGAGAAAGCCCCAATTTATACATGGAGAAAGACAACAATAAATTTGACTTACCAGCTGAAGCTGTTCGAGGCAGCCGAGGAACAAGTTGCTGGTAAGTGTCCAGTGCTTTCATTCAATAAATCACATTGGCTCTGCTTTCTCCTGTAGCTCAGCTTCTGCGCAAAGCAAGCGAACCTCCTTCCTATTCTGTGCAAAGAATAAAATGCGAACAGGATCACTCCAGGCAAGAGCCGAAGTCCATGATCACTAAGCTTCTAATGCAAAATAAAAGCGTGAATGATGCATGGGGAGAGGAGGGTAGAGGGAAAACAGCTTGGCTTAGAATCTAGGTATATTCACAGGACTGCAGCGGGGGAAGGCTGGATTTCTCAAGCGTGTGTGTATGTGTGTGTGTGTGTGTGTGTGTGTGTGTGTGTGTGTGTGTGTGTAGTAAAAGGGTGCCATGACTTTAGTGTGTGTTTAGCCGATTGTATCTGCCAGGAACATTCAGAATGGCACACAATACTAAATCAGAACCAACTGTCACTCAAGGGTCCACAAAGGGACAGTGAGGCAGCCAGTTAGTTCAGCACCACATTTATGGAGCAGGAGAATTCTCACCTGTGGCTCGAGAGCCCCTTCAGTGACATGCTCCCACAGCTGCCTGAATCCAGAAGCACACAGGTGGCAGCCACATCCCCTCCCTCTGGTAGGAGTGATGGGGGCCCTTACAGGTACTGGGAGTGCTCAGCCTACACAAGGGTTTTGAGTAGACGTGAAAAAGTAGTCAGCAGACACGGGGCTTCGGACCCCATAAGGCTTTAGCCTCATGAAGAAGATCCCAGTGCTATTTGTGTGCCAGCAAATACACATATGGGTGTATCTGGCTCCCTCACCGGTGCTGTGCTTCATGTGACTAATGCAACACATGAAGTGGATTTCCTCGAAAGCCATACAAGAAGGCTTCTCTTACATCTCCCTCTGAAACAATAGCCCAGTGACCTTGGCACATGTTGGCTATGTCAGGGAGGATTTGTCACTGAAGAGCATATATATATAAAACACACACACACACACACACACACACACACACACACACACACACACAGAGAGAGAGAGAGAGAGAGAGAGAGAGAGAGAGAGAGAGAGAGAGAGAGAGAGAGACCCCTAACCTAGCAACAGCCATAAGGATCTTTGCAAAGCTCTATTCAGATACTCTCTGCCAAGCGAATGCTTAGCGCTATAATGACTTCAGATATAATTTCGGACTCTTTGATTAGACACCGCGTCTGCTTTGTCATTTATGCCTAGAGACAAACTAATTTGAACGTGAGTCTGCAGTGAATCAGGAGATCGTCTCTTGGTCATAAGCAGGGAGGTAAAGCGTTAATTTGAGGGGGCTGGTCATGTCCTAAGATAATGAGCAAAGCGCCTTGTGTTCCTGAAATTTCTCCCCCTTTCTGGAGACACCCTGGCGCCTGCCAGCTCACTCTGACAAGTGGCAGGTGGCTGCTCTGGAGCTGGCATTTGAGGTAAGAAAGTGACTCAGAAGGAGCTGGGGATGTATCTCGGTTGGTGGAAGGCTTGTCTAACAGGCAGTTCCCTCCCCAACACCCCATCAGCTGGGCATGGTGTTACATGCCTGTAATCCTAGCACTTGGGAGGCGAAGACAAGAGGATCAGAAGTTCAAGTTTATGTACGGAGTTAGAAGCCATCCTGGGACACACAAGATGCTGTCTGGAAACAACAACAACAAAAAAGTGATGCAGAAAACCAGACAACGTGGCTGTCCAAAGGAAGAGCTCAGCTTGGCTTTCCACAGTTGTCTTACTTTTCTATTTTTTTAATTAAAAAATGATTTATTTATGATTATTTTATGTGCCTTGGTGCTTTGTCTGCATGTGTGTGAGGATGTCAGATCCCCTGGAACTGGAGTTACACACAGTTGTGAACTGTTATGTGGGTACTGGGACTTGAACCTAGTCTTCTGGAAGAGCAGACAATGCTGTAACCCCTGAGCCAGATGGCACATGACTTTAATCCAGGCACTTGGGAGGCAGAGGCAGGTGGGTCTCTGAGTTTGAGACCAGCCTGGTCTACAGAATGAGTTCCAGGACAGCCAGGGCTACACAAGGAAACTATGCCTCAAAAAACCAAAAAGAAAAAAAAGTGAACTCACTTTTCTATTCTTTTTTTTTTGGTTTTTCGAGACAGGGTTTCTTTGTGTAGTTTTGCGCCTTTCCTGGAACTCACTTGGTAGACCAGGCTGGCCTCGAACTCACAAAGATCCGCCTGCCTCTGCCTCCCGAGTTCTGGGATTAAAGGCGTGCGCCACCACCGCCCGGTTTCTATTCTTATTAGAGAGTTTAGAGCTCACTCTCTCTCTCTAGAACATTTGTCTTATTAAAAAAAATTAGTTACATCGGGCGGTGGTGGCAAACACCTTTAATCCCAGAACTCGGGAGGCAGAGCCAGGCGGATCTCTGTGAGTTCCAGGCCAGCCTGGGCTACAGAGCGAAATCCAGGCAAGGCGTAAAGCTACACAGAAAAACCCTGTCTCAAAAAACCAAAAAAAAAAAAAAAAAAAAAAAAAAAAAAGTTGATGAGGTAGGGGTGGAGGAGTGTGTGTGTGTGTGTGTGTGTGTGTGTGTGTGTGTGTGTGTGCTACAGTGCACACAGAGGTCAGAAGACAACTTGTGGGAGCTGATTCTCTTGTTCCAGCATGGGAGTCCTGAGGATTGAATTCAGATCTTCAGGCTCAGGGGCAGGCACTTCAGCTGGGAGGCTGAGGCATCCTGCAGGTCTTACTCTCCCTTTCTCTCCTCAGCCGTATCTATCTGTGGAACACCGTCACGAATAACTTAATTTGGGAATAGCCCTGCCCCTGTGGATCAGACAGCAGTTTATTTTCCATCTGGGATTAAGAGACATTCAGGCTGTTCTTTCACAGCTGAAGCCCAGTGACTCCCAGGTAAAAAGGTTGGCCATAACACCTGAGAACTTTTGACCCTGACTTTAATGCAGAGATACTTTCATTCTACCTATTAGGGCAAGTCATGTGACTCTGAGTAAGTCTATCAAGATCAGAGATTTCCGGGGGTTGGAGGGGGCAGAGCAGGGGGCGGGGGGGCGGGGGGTGTCACAGGTTCCATCTTGGTGTCACCCTGAGGGGGTAATGACCCTGAGGGGGTAATGACCCTGAGGGGGTAATGACCCTGAGGGGGTAATGCCTCTTGTCGGTAATAAAGCATCTGGGGGCAAAAGCATGTTGAACATCCCTAATCTAAAAACCCAAAGTCCAAAGGCTCCAATACCTGCATCTTTCTGCAGATAGATACAACACCAAGTGGAGAAGTCCGTACCATGAAACTATGCTTCATGAAGATTATTTAAAATGTTGTATAAAAATACCTTTAGATTACATGAGTAAGGTGTATGAGAAACAAATGATTTTGTATTTAGATTTGGCTCAAAATCCTAAGAGGCTTCATTCTATGGACAGGACTGGTTTAAAATCCAAAATCTGCAACACATTTTGTCCCAAGCATTTGGAGTAAAGGATACTTCATATACATTCAATGTGGGATCAAAAGGTCCCCAGAAAAGGAGCTTCAGGACTCCTCTAGTCTCACTAATCTAGTCTTCAACAGCTATGTATCATGTCCTTAGTAAGTGAGAAACATTGTGTCACACACTTGCATGTTACCCACAGGTGTAAGATCCCAGGCATACCTTGGGAAAATGATCCCTTTTCTGGGCTTGCTCAGCTTCCTAGACTACTTCCTCCCTCCCTCCCTCCTTGCACTCAGCATCACAGTCATCTTGAGTATGTGTTGGTCCCTTGGCATGCTGGATGTTCTCTTAACATCAGGCCTTTGCACCCCGATGTGCTGGCTGGAGGGTCAGCCCCCTTTTATTGGTTAACTCCTCTCTAGCCTTGGAGTTCTGGCTTAGATTTCATCTCCTGGTGATGTTCTCCTGGGCCTTGGGCTTGTAAATCCTTGCTCTGAGATCTGAGAGGTAGCATCCAAAACGCTCCTATCACCTTGTGTTGTACTTGCTCAGTTTCACTCGTCTACATTACATTGTGGAGCTTGGGTGACTTAAGGTCTCTTGTTCAATGTTGTATTCCAGTGTCTAGAAGAGTTCCTGACACATGGAAGGCATTCAGTAAACACACAGTGTTTTGTCAAAGTGCTTACTTACTACATACTTGTTGGGTGAATGAATGGATAACTAAAAAACCTGGGAGGATAAATGTGAGGAAGCCTCAGGATTTGAAGATCTTGAAGTTCTCTTGGTACGTCCTGTCTAAGTTTTTTTTTTTTTTTCACCGAGCGCCTGCACTGAAGAATCGCCTCCTCTGACTAATTCTTTTCGATTACTCTCAGCCCATACTGATCACACCCTCATCTGTCTCCCGCTCCCTAGCACTTTCACAGCATGTTCTTGCTTTTTTGTCCTCCAGATGTTTCCTGGGGTTTGTGTCATGTCTACAAACTGGTATTCTCCATAACTCCTAGCATAAGCCTACAATTAGCGGATGCTTGATTCACTGAACAGCAGGCACTCAAATGGGGAGTTTCACCATCAGTCTTGCAGGAAGATGACTCTGGCTTGTGGGGGATGGACGGCTTAGATGGACCAGACTGATGGGGGAGTTTGCTAATGACTCCAGCCCAGACTGGGGATTTCAAAGCAGATTTCTTCTCTTTTCCTTCTCCCTCCCTCCATGTCCTAACACCAGTGCCCTCATTGGGAACACCGAGAATGTTCCTTCCACTTTCAGAACGTCCCTCCACCCAGTTCCACCCCCACAGCCATCTTCCTTGCTTAGGTTGTCATCATGCCTCACTGATTCTATTAAAGAGTCCTTTGAAGAAAGGGATTGCATTTTATTTTTTTTCTTTCCTCCCGCCCTTGCAGTTCTTGGCCTAATGCCTTGCAGATAATAACTGCTCAGTGAACTCTAAGAAAGAGAAGTGTTTACGAAGCTGTGTGGTTGGAAGGGCATGCAGGAGAGTGGGGTGTCTTTCCAGAGACAAAAGAGACGTGTTTAGTGACAGACGCAGCTGTCAATCGTACAGGTGGGGATACGTACCGTTCACAGGATCTGCGCGATCTCCATAGAGAACAGTTGGTCACGTCCTTCTGGAACGTGTAGGGAGGAGCTAGAGGAGGTTGTACTGAAATTGGATGTGGAGGAATTAAGACTACCGCAGGTTGGCAAGAAGCAAGGGGAGGGGTCCTAGGCACAGAGTCGAGGCATAGAGCCCTTGGACTGTGGGAGGGATGAGTCGTTCATCCCTGGGACTGGACTGAAGTAACTAGTCTCAGATGAGCTCATTAGAATGTCTCTCACAAAGCAGGCCTGAGGAGCCTGAGGAAGGCTCGATGCTGTGTTGAGTCTGGACTTCCTGTTGGTGGTGACAAGGATACCTGCAGAATGCCAGTGTTGCTGAGCAAGAGCTCTCTGATCTAGACATGGAAGATAATCAAGGAGAGTAGTAGGAACCCAGAATTAGGGAGATGCTGATGCTCAGAGCCAAGTAAGTTAAGAGATGGGAGCATGTATCTTAAAAGGTCTTATTAGCAGGGCGGTGGTGGCACACGCCTTTAATCCCAGCACTCAGGAGGCAGAGGCAGGTGGATCTTTGTGAGTTTGAGGCCAGCCTGGGCTACCAAGTGAGTTCCAGGAAAGGAGCAAAGCTACACAGAGAAACCCTGTCTCGAAAAACCAAAAAAAAAAAAAAGGTCTTATTAATTAAAACAAAAAACCCAGAGCCAGATATTGGGGTGAAAGCTGAAAGATCAGAGAAAAGAGCAAGCTAGCCAGTAGTTCTTACCTCTACAAAATCCTCAGTCTCAAGAGAGTGAGTTCCTATTTCTTTACGCCTTATATACCTTTCTCTGCTCAGCCATCACTTCCTGGGATTAAAGGCTTCCCAGTACTGGGAGTCAAGGTATGTATCACCATTGCCTGGCTCTGTTTCCAGTGTGGCCTGGAACTCATAGAGATCCAGATGGATCTCTGCCTCCTGAGTGATAGGATTAAGGGTGTGTACCACCACTGTCTGGCCTCTATGTCTAATCTAGTGGCTGGCTCTGTCCTCTGATCCTCAAGGCAAGCTTTATTAGAGTACACAATATATCACCACAGGAGCGGGATGCACTTTGGAGGTAGAAATGGATTTGTTGACAGAAAGAAGCTAAAGGTGGTTTTCAAAGTTTTAATCTACGTGGGCTCATTTCTGGGATATGCATTCCGATTCAGTTGGTTTATGTGTCTGTTCTTATGCCCACTACCACACTGTTTTTGTTACTATGGCTCTGTAGTATGCTTCGAGATTGGAAATTGTGATGCCCTCCTGCTTCCCCACCCCCTTTGGGGGCTTCTTGTGATTCTGTATCAATTTTGCGATTTTTTTCCCCCTTCTAGTTCTATGAGAATGTCATTGAGATTTGATGAGATTTGCCTTGAATCTGTGGATCAGTGCATGCTATAATGTATACATGGAAACACCACAATGAACCCTATTCATATGTAAAAGTGATTTTCCATAATGAAAAGAGAACAGTATATAAGGTTTAACCTATGTACTAGCAGATGATGGCAATGTTGGTTGTTGCAGGACACACACATAGCATTCATGATTCAGTCTGTGCACATGTTTTTAAGTAGAGAAAGAGCAGGGGCAAAGAGCCAGAGCAACACATTTAGGTCACTTTGCAAAGCAGTTAGAGTCAGATAAAGAACTGATAAAGATGGCGAGCCACCTGGAGCAGCACACTGGGCCCTTGGCTGATGCTTTTCCTCCTTTGTAGGGATAACGGTTGTCCTGGAAACAGAACTCCCTCATCCATTGCCACAGCTTGCCCCACTGTTTGGCCCCTGGGAAAGAACTGGTGTTTGGATTGGGAGCCTGTGCTTGGGCCCAGATCTGTTCCTCATGGGCTGGGTGACCCTGACAAGCGGATTCTTGTCACTGAGCCCTAGTTTTCTCTCTTGCCTTAATAAATGAGTGACTTGGACCTGGTCACCTGAAAGACTCTTTCATCTTCTGTCATCTGCTTGGCGCCGTAACATCTAGAAGTGTGGAATGCTTGAGAAGTTCGGCCCAAGCCTGCCCTTATCACAAGCCTGTGGTGTCCATTCCTATGAAAAACCCTGTATATATATATATATATATATATATATATATCATTGCTGCTAAGGTCTGTCTGCCCTGGGGTTAGTAACACGTGGTTTGTTTGTGAGACATAAATTTAATCACTCTTTGATGACCATTTGAATAATTTTTCACCCTTTTTTCCTTGTTCACCGTTTTCAATTTAGGGAGGTGCCTTTTCATCAGAATCCCCAAACTACATTATGGGAAGAAAGTGGCAGGTCCTTCCCTGTGGTCAGCAGAGAGGCTGCCCGGCCCACTTCCGTTCTGTAATCTCTTGACCTTCCTTAGTGTCCTAGGGTGCTGCTGTTTAATAATGAGCTGTGCTTTTTCTTCCCAAATAAAATGTGCCATTTATCAAAAACACCTAAAAAGGGGACATAAAAAAAGAAAAGAAAAGAAAATGAACACCCCAGGGTGGATTGGAACATGCTTATTATGTGTGAAGTTGTCAGTAATGAATGCCACACTCCCCGCTCCTCTACCACACGCACACGCACACGCACACACACACACACACACACACACACACACACACACGCACACGCACATGCACATGCACGCACGCACTGCTAAGCCCCAAAGGAGAAAGAAAGTGTTTGGGAAGGGCACTGGCTATTCAGTTCCAAGCAGACCCTTTCAAAATGTGCAGACTGTTCATGGGCATGCCATTTCTTGATGACTTTGTTTTAAGTCCCAGATAACCTTTCAGAATAAAAGTAATGGCTTCCTAATGTGCTGGGGAACCCACTTGTGGAGTTTGTCCCTGGGTCTTAGGAGCCTAGACACACGGCACTCAGAAAGATTCTTCAGGCAGAGGTGGTCCACGTCCTTCTTCCATGCAGCCACCACACAGTGTTGGTCTGGACTGGTCATGGGAGGTTTTCCAGACTGGGGATTTTGAGAAGCCCGATTCTCTTAGGGAGGTTACAAACCCTTCACTGACAGCTTTCCAAGAACGGCTCTGTGAGCCTCTCCGGCAGCCTCCCGGCTCGCTGCAGCTCCGACGACGTGATAATCAGAGTCCCTGAACTCCTGAAAAGTCTTCTTGTTCTGCCTGCTGCCCTCTCAGCCGTCCTTAGAATTCTCCAGCTCTGAATCCCCTATTGTCTGCAGGAGCCCAGGATCCCCACACCATGCCTAGGCAGGAATGCGAGCCTCCTAGGTCTGGCTCTCAGTACAACCTTATCCAGCAGGTCACAAAGCCCCATTTATACACAGCTCCTAAGTTTTTATCATAACTCTTTATCGACTCAACCCCATATATCCTCCAGGGTAGTCGAGAGACGTTTGGTAATGAAGCCCATTTATCCTCATTTTCTCAATTGGCACACTTAAAATTCCAATATTTATGTTCACACTGTCTTAATTTTGGATGTCAAAGACAGTCTGGTAGACAAGGAGCATTACCCAAGGAGAACTGACCCCCATGGAGGAGTTCACCGGAGCCCCCATAAGTGATGAGGTTTGTCATAGTTGCCATTTACAGCTGCAAGACATAAGAAGCCGTTGTTGCTGTCACTCTTAATGCATTCTGTGTGCCACCCAGAAACAGTGCCCGCCTGAGCCTCACACTTTGCAAAATAGGATTAGCCACTCCTTGATGGGGAAACCAAGGCTCAGAGAGATTAACTAGCTTGCTAAAGTGCACTTAAGGGCCGAGCTCAGACTCAAACCCAGATCTCCCACGGCCAAGCTCCCAGCATTTCCACCTCACTCCTTTGCCTCCTATCCCAGATGCATTCTGGGAGTAAGCTGACTCACTTTTCATCCCAGATGTACTAAGAGCTGTGAATTCAGGGCTGTCACTATCCTTTGGCCAGCTGAGTAATATGATGGGCTCTGCTGAGTATTTAGCACAGGGTAAGGGCAGATTGGGAACCAGAAGCATATATTTCACCTGTCAATAGGTGGCAGTATTCACCTAAATCTCTCCAAGAGGAGGCTGCCCAGGTTGCTTGGCCTAACACCATCCCCAAGGCCATCTATGTTCTGTGATAGAGCAGATTTGTTTATAACGAACAGGGTGTGCAACAAGTTTGGCACTAACTGGGTGTCAAGCATGCCATTACACTCTGAGACTGGGACATTAGTGGGCTGATGGTAGAGGACTGTGGTTCCTATAGAGGTGTGGGAAATCCCTCTCCCTTTGGACTATTCACTTTGGCAATTCAAAGCCAGAGATGACTTCTGTGTCTTTGCCTACTTCAAATATGTTGTACATGATTCTCAAATTAAGAATAAAATGGTGAATGCCTTAGGATTAGATCATTCATAATCAGGGTGGGGTGGGGGTGGGGTGGGGGTGGGGTGGGGTCAGTTGCTCAGATGAAGATAAGAAAGCAACAAAGAGCAGGCTGTCTGGGTCTAACTTCTCCAAATCTATGTGCAAACATACATACACATGCCCGTCATATCACAGAATTGTGAGCAGGTATGAAAAACAGCCCCAAGGCAAGCGTGCAAATACACAGATGAAAATGATTAAGAGCGATAGTCAAGATGCACACAAATAAGCAATCTATCTGAATTTTAGACAGCCTTCCTCTTCCTCATTCTTCTCTCTCTCTCTCTCTCTCTCTCTCTCTCTCTCTCTCTCTCTCTCTCCTGCTCCCCACTTTCTTAATAAAGAAAATGTTAATGCCTAAAATAGGTATAGTTCAAAGTCTTAGTCCAGAGTCAATTTTTATCTTCTGGCTGGCACCAGGAGCCTTCTCAAAGCAAAGCATAGTGTTTTAAAGTCAAGAGGATGGTGCCATGGCAGATGAAGGGGCAAGGGAAAAGGCTGGAAGATTCTTAGCACATCCCTGCGCCAGCCTCTCCATTTTCAGTTGGGACACTTGGAACTGATCGTGTCCTGTGATGACCAGGAAACACTTAGCAATCAGTAGAGTCCTCTGTCATGGAAGCAAGGACTTGACTCAAGTCAGAGTCTCAGGAGACCAGACACATAGACCAACTCTGATTGGCTGATGTTCTCTGGGAGGTGTTCTGCCTACTCACAGGACACTAGTTCAAGTCTCTTTCACGGATCAAGTGACTTTCACTCTCTAGCTGAGGTATCTGTGGCTCTGAGAGCATTCTCAGCTTGTGGCTGCTTTTATAAAAAATACTTGGGGTCTGTCTACTTTCCATACTAGATTGGAACCTCCCTGAGGGCAAGGCTCTGCCCTTGTTAATTTTTAACACCCCCCCCCACACTATCTTTTGCAAGGAAGATGATTTTTTAATACATATATGTTTCATTGAGTGGAATTAAAGAGAACTCCGAGGCACATATTCTACTTTGTCTGTTTTTAGAGACAAATGCAGCTTGGCTGTTGGATACAACATGTGGGTCATAGCTCTGATTTTTCACATGATTCTCCACTTCAGGCAGCCTTTGTGACCTTGGCTCTCTTTTGTCCAAACCCACCTCACCCCCACCCACTAGAGCCAATAATTAACTAATTTTGTGTCCTTTACAGAATGCCCCAGTCATATGAAGGGTAAATGCAGAGTCTGGCACACAGGTTGCTCCAAGGATATGCAATGACCCCTGTGGTGTCTATCATTCCAGTCACTAACATTTCCTGCCTTGTGTGCTTTGCAGACACAATCCAAACTAAAAAGCTGAATGTGGCAGTGCTGTTTCTTCCTGGCTGTGACCGCTATTTGCCATAATAGGGTAAAGCTAAGCCCAAGAGGAGACATCTTTCTTCAAAAGCTCACCAAATCACATCCAACCCATTAGGCATATCGGGAGATACCAGTGTGCTCTGTAAGTGACTTACTCGGGCTGAATGTCATGGGCACCATGATGCTGTCAACTGCAACAGCCCAGCTGTAGATTGTCTAAACAGGATGTGAAATGGGCTGACCATTCAGAGTTGCACCAGAAAGGAAACCGTCAGATTTCCTACCCTGCTTCCAGCCTCATCCACAACCATGGTGATAAACCTGATGTGGTCATGCCCCCAGGACAATGACTCTAACAAGAAACTGTGAAAAAAGAGAATCCTCTTCGGATTGTCTCTAACGCCTGCTGGAGTCTCTCCCCTCCTGCTACTCCAATCTGTCATCTTTAAAAGAAAGTGGCCATGACAAGGAATGGTAGTTTATGCTCTGATCCTCCAAATAAGTTCTTCTCAATGGGCTTCCCAGACTTTCCTAACCTTAAAACAAGCAAGCAAACTGGAACTACAAGGTAGGAGCCATGCCTCCCAAGAGCTCAAAGGAGAAGACAGCAGAGCTGTTCTGCAAAAGAATCTCACAGATCGACTTGCCGCATCTCTTGATAGTGATCGAAGTCTTCTGAAAGATCCTCTTGTTTTTTTCAGTCAGCCTTCTTCCCTACTGAGAGAATGGATCAACCAATGCTCTCTGAAGGTGCATTTTGCAGTGCTCACACAGTTGTGAACCCCAGAGGCTGATGGAGCATGCACAAGAGAAGGGCATCTCTGCTCGGACACTTTATTTTTCTCTAACTACTCCTGGTTTGTATTGATGTGCTCTGATGCTTCAGAGTCAATATATGTGACCACTGTAGCCCCTAGAGGGCACTTAAATATGCTTGCAATAATTCCTCATTAAGATCATTAATGTTTGCTTAAAAATAAATAAACCAAGGACTGTCGACATGTTATTAGGATGCCATCTCTATTCATGGTATTCATTCTTTGATAAGCTAACAAGAAGTTTCTGTTGATGGGAATGGTACCTAGTGGCACTGGAGCATCCCAGCCTTTAGTGATGGTAGGTGAGCCCCTTTTAGGGGGGATGCACTATTTCGCCAGGAATCTGGGTAGTTTTGATGGTCAGTCAATTTACAGAGAAAACTCTTCCTCCTCTGATGGCTTACTTCAACACCTCACCCCAAAAGTGCCAATCAAAATAAATTTCACAGTCTCCCAGGAATAGTTAGGTTTGGTGTTTGAGTCCAGGGTCCCAAGATGAAGCTGAGAAAGGCTCCTTCGGTCCATGGTGAGCTGATGAGTAAATACATTTCAAAAGAGCCTCCTCACCCTTTCCCAGGCCCTCTTCCTCATTCACTGCACAGCCTGCTTGCCCCTTAGCTAATATTTGAGTGGTTGGCCTGTGACCCACCTCCTGCCAAATTGCTCACCTTCTAACTCTTACAGGCAATGTTTCATCTGTGTGACAAATGGGAATGCTTCCTAGGCCGATCCTTACAGCCACCTCATGTTAGTTCTTGGCATTGAAGGTGGAATCCCATGTAACCTTTACTACAGCAGGAATTCAGTGTAGGAGGCTGAAGGAGGAGGAGCAGGGAAGATGGCCGTATGTGTACATTCAAACACAGGAGTGGAATCCTTAGCCTTAGATGGAACCCGATGATTATAAAGGCAGTCACCCCTCTATGTTCAATACCTCCCTGTGAATGCCATGTTCCGCGTTAAGACCTCTCTGATTTGAAAGGAAAAATCAAATCAAAAACCTTCTCTGTTTTTTTTTAAGGCTGCCAGATCGGGCATCAGTTGTCAGGGATACCTGGCTTAAAGCACACAGTGACAAAGAGGTATATGATGAACTTGAGGAAAAGAAAAAAAAATAAAACAAAGGGAAAAATAAAGTTTGAAAAGCTGTAAGCATGCATTTAGGGAACTTCAGGGATCTCTCTCATTCCATTTTGGCCTCTCTATTATTTCTGGCTTGTCCCTATGGACACCGGCCATGCCCTTGGACCACCAGTCTCGGTCTCATTTTCAAGCACCTGTGCCAAGCCCCTTCCTACTCTGTATGTGACTCTGAACTTCCATCAGGGTGGACACAGGGGTAGTTTTCAGGCTTAGACTGCTCTGCACTAAGAGGCAGAGTAGTCTGTGTGCTCTCTACTCCATACGATCCTTCCTTAGCATCTGCCAGCCCTGAAGGATGCTCCTCACCTGGGAGCAAAGGGGTGAATAGAATTAGAGGTTGGTGGTCCTTACTTCACTCATCATCTAGAGAGGAAAGCCAAGAGAGGCTGGAGATGATGGTGGCAATGTCTCCCCCTGCAATGACATTGTAGCTGCAGACTCTCCTAGTCGTGCTCACTCTGTCACACACGAAGAGAGTCCCCCATTCCCATTGCTCCCTGACTGCGGTGACAAGGAAGACTAGGGCTTTTCTATGCCCCTTGCAACTCTAGAGAGCATTCGCTTCTCACAGCAGATAAAGAAAACCTTCAGGATGTGCTCTCCATCTCTCCAGATATGTGAGTGAGAGGATCGAGCATCCAGGAGCAATGCCATCTCATCAACCAACTATGGAGCTCACTGCCACATGGCAGATGGGCGTGGCCAGTCATAGCGGTCTTAACTGATTGAACGAAACTCAAATAGACCGAGGAGAGCTGCATGTGCCCCCATGAAACACACTCTCACTTGCACAAGAAGAGCTCATTTTTGAGCTTGGCAGGACTGAGTGCTGGAAGTTTCGAAGTCAAGCCAGAATGCATCAGACATCACACAAGGACCCCAGAGTTTTAGTTTTGAGGTCTGTATGAAAAAAAGGAAACAACTCTATTGCTTTTAGTTAACCTAAAATCACCCCTTTATTCTTTCCTCTGAATCTATAGTTCCCCCTATTGCACTGTTAAGAGACCTCGAGGTTCAGAATGCTATGGAATGCTAGGGAGGAAGGCTGCCTAATCTGGCAATCTACCACATGAAAGGGCAGGCTACCAGAACAGAAATATCATTTAAAGCTGGATGGAGTAAGAGATGCTAGTTTGCTAGTTTCTACTCATGAATCTTTGTCAAGTTGCTTGATCTGATGTATCATACTCTTATTTCTTAGAATTGATAGTGTTTGCCTTGTAGAAGAATTGGCTCAGCTGTGGGTAAATCGCTTTCCAGAAAAGCACAAGAATCTAAGTTCAGTTTCCCAGAACCTATGGAAATCCAGAGATGGGCTAGAGAGTGTCTGTAATCTCAGTGCTCTATGGTGAGATGGGACGTGGAGACAGGAGAGTCCTTGGGAAGTCACAGGCCAGCCCACCTGGTGTATGTAGCAAAAACAAACAAAACCAGCAAAGCCAAACAAACCCAAAGATCTTGCCTCAAAGAAGGTAGAAGGAAGGACCAAAGACTTGAGAGTGTACTCTGGCCTCAAAATGCATGCACTCTCATGTACACACACACACACACACACACACACACACACACACACACACACACACACACACCTCTTGACTAAGCCAATCACAACAGGCTATGCAAATGGTCAACAGTGGACTCAGTGTGAGGAACCATCGCCAAGCTGCTAAATGAACATTTATGCCTACAAGGGTGGCTAAAATCAAAGACTAGGAGGCCTGGAAGTAACTGGAAGACATGGATGAGACACCACTAAGAAAGGAAGATGGTAGGCTCCAAAGAACTGTTTGGCCATTTTATTTTTTTTTTTATAAAACTATGTACAATGCACTTTATGTTCTACTTTTGAGTTTTAACCCTGGGGAAAATAAATGTCCACAAAAGATAATATTAGAATTTTGTAAGCAGTCTCACTATTTTGATACCCAGACTGGAAATATCCAAATGTCATCAATAGAATGAAAACCAAGTAAACAAATTACATGCTAATACTATGGACTATTGCCCAACAGTCCGAGGGAATCATGGAGATACACAATGATGTAAATGAATGGCTCTCAAAAACACTGTATGGGACAGAAGATGCCAGACACTGTAGAATGCCACAAAGATCAGGGACCAGCAAAATCCAACTCCAGAGACAGAAACGGAACACTGGCTTCCTAATGGCTGGAAGGCTGACATACTTGATTGGACAGTAGCAGAGGAGGACTTTCATGGATGCAAGAAATGTTCTATACATTTGTGCATGTATGTGTATGTGTGTGCATGCGTGTGAATAGGTGTGCATGCGCGCGCATGCACGTGCATTTATGTGTAGAGGCTAGAGGTCAATGTTGGGTGTCTTCCTCTATCACTTTCCATTCTGTTTTGAGACACTATATTTTCATTCTTAAGAACTGAAACTGGAGCTCACTGTTTGGCTAGATTGGCTGTCCAGAGAGCCCCGGGAAGCCCTTTGTCAGAACTGGGATTCTTGGTGCATGCTATCACACCCAGCTTTTTACTAATGTGCTGGGGATTTGAACTCAGGTCCTCCGGCTTATGTAACAAGCATTTTCCCCACTGAGCCACCTCCCCAAGCACTAAAACATTCTACATCTTGATTTGGGTATTGGTTACACTTACACCCCCCACCCCCACTCAAACAGTGAGTAATGGTTGGTAACAAGACCACTTCCAGCCCCAGTAGCTAACTGGACGTGACTGCATGCTGAAGAATGATACTGGGGTAAAAGCAAAACCGTGCTGAAATCCACAAAGCAGCTTGCTGGTGCAGTACTGACTAAGCCTCTTGCTAACATACTTCCACATGAGAGCAGAGAGGACAGAGCGGCCAGATTCATGATCCATTCATGACCCTGTGCTGCTGCCTTTCAAAACCTCCCAGGCATGGTGAGATAGGACAGCTGCATGTGGCTTGAGTGAGTTTGACCTGTGGCCAGGGTGAGCATCAATCACTGCGGTAATTGGCTCAGGGCTGGTCATGTGGTTCAGGCCAATGGGAATCAGCCTTGGACTTTGCTGTGACTTATGGAACTAGTTATTCCTACACTTTTGGGGGCTCAGTGTTAAACAAGTCCAGAGCTGTGGAGCTTGCTCAAAAAGTAGACAAAAATTGCTAAGCTATAAAGTCTTTAAAGATATGGCATCCCTTCTATGGTGTGATAGGGTGTTGTTGGTATAAGAATAATAATAGAAAATTATGAAAAATGATAATATTTTAGTGTTAATTTTATTTGAACACAGTCTCACTTGGAGCACAGACTGGCTTCAAGCTCACTATGTGGCCCAGACTGGCCTAGAACTTACAAGTTTCTGCCTCAGCCTCTTGAGTACTGGGGGTCAAGTCTAATGTCATGAATATTAAGATTTTTACAAATGTGATCCTGATTGATCACAACATTTTTTTCTTACTTGATTTTTCAGAAAATTCGTGTTTTATGTTCTCAAAATGTATAATTTTAGCAACTTGATTTTTAATTCATATAATTGAAAAAATTAAGTTATTCAGTTGATCTTGACAAATGCAATATTGTAATTAATTATGGGTAATTTTTAATTGTCAGATTTTCTGCTGACAGAGTACAACTGGAGCTGTTGAGAGAATTTCATAAGCCATACTAATATTTGGATAAATAACTTTGGAAATAAAAATTGTAGTATATCTACACTGATGATTTTCACAGAGCAAATTTTTCCAAAATATTTCATTCTATATGAATCAATCTTGTGGAGTCTGAATTCAGTCTTCAATACAAATGTACACAGTGTCTGTCCTGTTTCCTCTGACATGCTTTACAACCTGGAAAGGTTTAAGAAACTGAACACAGCTGTATAAGTTTATCTCTAAAAGTGCCTGCTGTGAGGCAAAAAAAAAAAAAAAAAAAAAAAAAAAAAAAAAGGCTCAGTGGGTAAAGCCTGTGCACACAAGTATGAGGTTCTGAATGTGGACGCCCAGAACCCCTGCCTGTAAAGCCAGACACAGTAGCACATCTGCAATCTCAGCCTTCCTACACTGATGGGCAGTGGAGATGGGAGACTTGCCAGTACTTTAAAGGCTAGCTAGTCTGGTATATACAGCAGCAAATAAAAGACCCTGTTTCAAAGGTAAGAGGTGAGGACCAACACTCAAGGTTGTTCTCTGACCTCCACATGTATACCCTGGCACTCAAAGCACCTGCACTTACATACATGAACATACACACACCACATACACATATCACACACATAAACATGTATGAATAAGCACACACACCACACATCTGAACATGTACACACATGACCATGCACAAACATCACACACACATGAACACACACACACATCACACATTATATAGGGAGACAGGCACATACAAGACACACACATATACATACAATGATTTTCAAAAGAGAATGTTTCCATAGTCTATCATTCTATCTTTAACTAAGAAGAAAATAACTTTAATATGCTTTTTCTTATTAATAACTGATTTAATTTTAAATTTCATATAAAACTAATGTCCCTACCTTTTGAATGCAATTATCTTTAAATTTAATGCATACTTAGAGACAGAAGAAAAAAAAACAAACAAAAGTTAGGGTACTAGAAAGCAATTTAAAAATATTTTTTTCTTATTAATTAAAAAAATTAATTTCTGTGTCACTTTCATACACAGCTTTGATTGGTTTCCACCCCTTCTTTTCCTCCCCATCTTCCTGCTCTTCCACTGTACCCTACACCCCAATATTCCTGCTTCCACTTTCATATCAGGTGTGTTCTATTGCTCCACTAATCCCTCCCTTAAAACTCTTTTTCCCCCCTATTTTATCCACCAGTCCCTATCTAGGTTCCTCGCCTCTACCCACACTTACTAGCAACATCAAAAGTTAAAATTCTAAGGGACAAATTTAACCAAAAAGGAGTAACATAAATAAGTGGAAAGATGTCCCATATGTAGGTGTTCCTGTAGGTGCAGGTGCACATGTGTGGGGTGTGTGTACATAGGTGTGGCTGTAGTATGGAGCCAGAGAACAACTTTGGGTGTCATTCTTCAGTATATCTACAATTGTTTTGAGACAGGGCCTCTCATTGGCCCTGGACTAGCCAAGTGGATTAGGCTGAGTGTCCAGCAAGATGCAGGGGTTCTCCTTCTGTGGTTCTGGGATTACAAGCCACATATCACTACACTATATTTTTATATGGGTTCTGAGAATTGAACTCAGGTCCTCAGACTTTCAAAGCATTTATCAACAGAGCCATCTTCTCAGCTTGAGATTTAAGATTGTCAAAATATGTATACTAGCCACAGAGGTTTATAGTTTCAGTGCAATTTCTGTCAAAAAATGGCATTATTTTGTAGATAGGACAGACAACTCTAAAATTTATATGGAGTCACATAAAACCACAATAATCATAGCAATCTTGTAAGGGAAGATCAAAGCTGGTGATACCATACCATCTGATTTTAAAACATACTTCAAAGCTATAGTAATCAAAACAATATGGTACTGACATTAAAAAAAACCCAGATATAGAGGTTAATGGAACTGAATATAGAGCCCAGAAATAAATCCACATATTCACAGCCAATTGATCTTTAGTAGTGGGGCCAAGTATACAAGATGGTGGTGTCTCTCCAGTCACTCTTGTTGGAAACCCACAGGCAGGAGAGTGAACATGGATGTGTGACCTATGTACAATATCATCTTAAAATAGGTGTTCTAAATATAAAACTGTATATTGAAAATGACTAACATAAAACTTAGGGACAACCACCTAAAAACCGACTTAACACTGATGATCTTTAAAACCTGATCCCCAAAACAAGGCAATGAGCAACAACAAAATGTTTTTATAGTAGACTAAGAAAGTCTTCTGCACAGTGGAAGAAGAAATTAAGAGTGTGAGGAGACAATCTACACAGAAGGGGGAAAAAAACCCACATTCCTAACCCTACTCCAGATAATAGGTCAGTATCCATGATAGGAACTTCAGACACACAAGAGCAAGAAAACCAGTTTTTAAATTTGGTGAAGAGCCTGAATAAGCATTTCTTACAAGAAGAATTGCCAGCAAGTTTATGAAAGCAACGCTCAACATCACCAGTCATTGGGAAATGTTACCAAAGCTGCTTCTTTGAGACTGGAGCAATGACTCGGGTGGGAAGGAAATAAAGACGGGAGCAGAAATCAAGGAGATTAAAAATAGTAAAAGAGAGAAACATCATGGAAATAGTGATTCTTCAAAACGCTAAGTAGAGTTGTTACATATATGAAGACGACTGAAGCAAAAAAAAAAAAAAAAAGAGAGAGAGAGAGAGAGAGAAAACAGTTTCCCAGTTCGAGGAATTAAGTGGAAGAGGAGGAGGGGGAGAAGGAGGGGGAAGGAGGGAGAGTAGGAGGAGGTAAGGAGGGGGAGGAGAGAGAAAAGAGGAGGGGAAGGAGGAGACCACTGCCTGTCCCACAGGTACTACAGGAAGGACCAGAAGGGAAGGGGACAGTTTCACAAGCCTGAGTTTGAACCTTCGATGACATAGTCTACTTGCTTGAAAAGTACAGCTAAGCCCAACTTCCTGTATGAAACAGATTCTATAACTTGTCTTTGAACTATCAAGGAAATTGAACTCATGATGTTGAGACAAGCACCTCTTCAGGCCCTGATCCAATCATTGAGAAGTCCACCAACCATTTAAAGAAGAATTAATACTAATCCTAACTCAAGCCTTTCTAACACAGAGGAGGATGAAACATGTCTCTATTTGGGGAACAAAATCAGACCAAATACAGAGAGGCGGGCGGGGGGGGGGGGGGGGGAGGAAGCAGCGCTACACACTAATATCTCTCATATTTGTAGATGCAAAAAATCATCTGATTAAATAATAGCAAAGTTGGGGCTGCAGGCACAAGACTTGTACAAGGTCAAGTCAGCACAAATCCCAGAATGCATTGGGAGAATCTCACCCCTACTAAGGACCCACTGGCAGTTAATGGCAAGTGGGAGAGGGAATGCCACTTGTCTTCAGGGATTTTGAACATGAGAGGTTACGCATGCTCTAAAAGAAGGTCTCAAACCCATGTACATAAAGCAGCATTAAATAGACTCAATAGGCATTGAATTTTGAGAGAGAGAGAGAGAGAGAGAGAGAGAGAGAGAGAGAGAGAGAGAGAAGACAGAGAGAGAGAATCAGAGAACATGGTGTTGAGAGGGAACAGTGGAGGGAGGACACAGGAGGAGCTAGAAGAGAGGGGATGAGGGTGGTTTGGATCCAAACACATCACATGCATTATGAATATTACATAAAATGTTTAATAAAAAGATCAGCAAAGGGAATTCACCAACATATAGAAAGAATTACAAACCAAGTAAGTGGTGGGTATTTAAGGGAATACTGAAAACCAGTATTATTTGTATGAACAGTTGGGAGAAGAAAATTCACATCATATCAACTGATGCCTAAAAACGGTTAGGTAGATTCACTATTTACTGGATCACTCATAAGAACAGTTCTCAGAAGACTAGCCAAGGGAAGGTCTTCAGACTGATAAGGCAGCTAACAGACTAGTGAGTGTTGGAAGGCTGAAGGCATTCGCCTTTGATCAAGAGCCTTTCATAGGAGCTGCTTCTCCCCACTGTACTCAACAGAGTGCCAGGGCTGCTAAGGCAGGGAATCTAAGCAAGGAAACACAATCCAATTCTATTCCATCAAGGTTGGCATATAAGTTTACTGTAATTCCTATCAAAATCCAAGTAGGTTTTGTTGTTGTTGTTTTCTGTAGAAAAGGGTTTTCTTTTTTTTTTCCTGTATTAATTCTTTTTTTTTTACAAAGTGACTTTCTTTTTTTTTTTAAGTAAATTTATTTTACAACATCATTTAGTTCAACATAATAGCCACAGATTCCCCTGTTCTCCCACTCTCGCCCCCCTCCCCCTCCCCCACCCCACCCCCCATTCCCACCTCCTCCAGATCAAGGTCTCCCCCGAGGACCGGGATCGACCTGGTAGACTCAGTCCAGCCAGGTCCAGTCGTCGTCCCCCCCCCACCCCAGCCAGACCGAGCCAAGCGTCCCTGCATAGGTCCCAGGATTCAAACAGCCAACTCATGCAACTAGCCCAGGACCCGGCAACAACACACAGCTGCCTCCCAAACAGATCAAGCCAAATGACTGTCTCACCCGTTCAGGGGGCCTGATCCAGTTGGGGGCCCCTCAGCCTTTGGTTCATAGATCCTGTGCTTCCATTCATTTGGTTATTTGTCCCTGTGCTTTATCCAACCTTGGCTTCAACAATTCTCGCTCATATAAACCCTCTTCTTTCTCACTAATTAGACTCCCAGTGTTCCACCAGGGGCCCAGCTGTGGATGTCTGCATCCAGATTCCTCAGACCTTCCTTGGATGGGGTTTATGGCACAACTAACAGGGTGTCTGGCCATCCCATCACCAGAGTAGGTCAGTTCCTGCCGTCTCTCGACCACTTTATGCTGGAGAGGTTGTGGAACTAGGGGAACTCTCCTCCACTGCTGGTGGGAATGCAAGCTTGTACAACCACTTTGGAAATCAATATGGCACTTTCTTAAAAAATTGGGAATCAATCTCCCCCAAGATCCAGCTATACCACTTTTGGGCATATACCCAAGAAATGCTCAATCATACCACAAGAGCACTTGCTCAGCTATGTTCATATCAGCATTGTTTGTAATAGCCAAAACCTGGAAACAACCTAGATGCCCTTCAACTGAAGAATGGATAAATAAATTGTGGCACATATACACAATGGAATACTACTCAGCAGAGAAAAACAATGACATCATACGGTTTGCAGACAAATGGATGGATCTAGAAAAAATCATCCTGAGTGAGGTGACCCAGACTCAGAAAGACAAATATGGTATGTACTCACTCATAGGAAGATGCTAGATGTGGAACAAGGATGACTGGACTGCTACTCACATCACCAGTGAGGCTACCTGGAAAATGAGACCCCAAAAAGACACGGAGAAATGGATGAGATCTACATGAACAGCCTGGTCATGAGTGGGAACAGTGAAGGGCAACGGTCGAGGGAAAGAGAGTGGGAGATCCTAGCTGGATCAAGAAAAGAGAGGGAGAACAAGGAATAGGAGACCATGGTAAATGAAGACCACATGAGAAGGGGAGGAAGCAGAGAGCTAGGGAGGCTCACGGAGATCCACAAAGATACCCCCACAAAAGGGTTTTCTTTTTTTAAAAAATTTATTTATTTATTTATTTTTTCAATTACACTCATGATATTAATCACATTTGTGGTATTCATAGATTACATTCACAGTATTCAATTATATATATATATATATATATATATATATATATATATATATATATATATATATATTTAATTTTAAATGTCGAATGCCATTTCTTGAAGGGAGTAGGAGGTCTTAAATACAGGCTTACAGCACAATGGGAGGACCCCAGAGGGCAGAAGTTCGAGACTGATGTTTTACAATCTTGCATCTAAGCTGTTAATGCCCTGTTATTCAGGATACACAGACAAGGAACTTCCCTTAAGCATTCAGGAGGGTGGAACCTGGCAGGGAATTAGCATTGGGAGGATATCAAGGTCAAGGTCTGCAAGCAAGGCAGCAGTTACCCAAAACGGGGGCCAGGGCCCTGCAAGTCCCCAAAAAGGGTTTTCTAAAATGAAAAAAGGCAAACGAAATAGCTGTGTGACTCCAAAGAAGGAAATAAAGTGGTAGGGATCAGTCTACTGAAGTTCAAGATTTAGAATATGTTTTGTAGTCTTGTTTCTGTTGCTGTGATAAAATACTCCAACAAAAGCAATCTTCAAGCAAAAAAAAAAAAAAGAAAAAGTTTATTAGGTGTGCAGAAGCCAAGGCAGGATCTTGAAGTAGGTAGTCATGTTCACAGTCGAGAGCAAAGAGAGAATTAATGCATGCATGTTTAACATTCTGTTTGATACTTCTACCCATCCATGTCCAGAACACATACCCAGGAAATGCTGCTGCCCATCTAACTGATTGACAGAGACAGACATAGAGATTGATGGAGCAGGGCAGAGAATCTGGGAATTAGCCCACACAAATGGACTTGGATCGTGTCACAGATGGAAAAGTTATGCACTGGAGGAAAGATGGCATTTCAAGTGCTGTAGCAGTGGGTAGACATCCAGGAGCAAAAAATAGGAATGGGCAGAGAGCTCAGATAGGTAAAGTACCTGCCCACAAGCGTGAAAACCCCGAGTTCAACCTCAAGAATCCACAGAAAAAGCTGGGTGTGGCCAGGTATGGTGGTGCAAGACTTTAATCCCAGCACTTAGAAGGCAGAAGCAGGAGGAACTTTGTGAGTTCAAGGCCAGCCTGGTCTACAGAATGAGTTCCAGGACAGCATGGACTACATAGAAAGATCCTGTCTCAAAACACAAACACAAAAACCAAAACAAAAGTTGGGCATGACTTTGTTTGCTTATAACCCCATTATAATGGCAGCATTGGGAAGGGAGAGACAGGTGGATTGCTGGGATTGGGAGGTGGGGGGGGGGTCGACTGCCAACAAGTGTAGCCAAATCCATGAGCTCCAGATTCAATGAGAGACCCTGTCTCAGAGCCTAAGGTGGAGAGAGGTTGAGGAAGATACCTAACATTGACCTTTGACCTCTGCAGTGTGTGTGTGTGTGTGTGTGTGTGTGTGTGTGTGTGTGTGTGTGTGTGTGTATACGTACTACAAAATAGAAACAAACAAATTCCAGGATGTCCTAGTTGGCCCAGATGACAGAGGGACTTATTGTTACATCACATCTAGAAAGGAGAATGTTGATAAACTTCTTTGGAAAGATGGCCCTCTGCTTTGTCAACAGACTTCTTAAAGAGGTGGGTGGGAAGCCAAGGTACAGCACAGAGCACAGGGAGAGATTTTCAAAACTCATGTCTCAATGGAAACAAGTGGGTAGAAAGTTTAGAGAATTCTTAAAACCCAGTACTAAAAAAATCAAACATCCTGGTAAGAAGGAAGCAAATGCCATAATGAGAGAGGCTGTATATCACAGAGTATTCTGGGTACACCAAGACTATGTCAACGCAGAGAGTCACCACCATGCTGAGTGGCAGGTAGATTCCCCATAAGTCATTTGTGTCATTGGCTGGTAGGAAAGCTACGTAGGTTCACTGCTCTCTAACTGGGGCTTAATGCAGTATTGCAGTGTTTTACACACACACACACACACACACACACACACACACACACACATGCACACGCACACGCACACACACACGAGAGAGAGAGAGAGAGAGAGAGAGAGAGAGACAGAGAGAGACAGAGATAGACAGAGATAGACAGAGACAGAGACAGACAGAGAGAAAGAGGTTGTTGAATGTAATATAGCATACATGTTCACTTTTAAGACCTGGCCAACAAAACTGCTCCTGAGTTGGACCGTAATGATGGTACCTCGAGACTAATGGAATCACTGGCTCACAGAGACTCTCTAGCGATAAAGTCCAAGTATCCAAGTAGGAAGATAATACAACTTGCCTGACACTTTGGCCTGCTATTTACTCACACATCAACAACACTCCTTGGAAGATAGAGCGGCTTGTAAATAAATGTGCAGTAATTTCCGGATAAGCAAGACAAACTGTATTGTAATTTAGTTTCCAGTTATCAGAAGTTGGGATCAAATGAATTACTTAATACATTTAAGTAAACAATAACCTTTGTAGTAGAATACTAGGCAGTTATTGAGAAGAACTGGAGATCATTATGTGGTGAAATAAGCCAGACTCAGACAAATACAACATATTTTCTTTCATGTGTGGGACTCTACCTACCTACCTACCCATCTAATCTATAGGTGTATGGCTTGAAAATAGAGGCGCCGCTGAGAAGAGCAACGAGTCATCAGGAAGGGAAAAAGAGATATAATCCAAGTATAGTATATACACACATGAAAACACCACGGTGAGACACATTATTCTGTACAGCTAATGTATGTCAGTAAGTTTCTAAAGAGGACGAAGAAAGGGGCCTCTCTGTGCCAGGTTTGGTAGCATGCACCAGGAATCCCAGCACCTGGGAGTCTGTGTGCCAGAAAGATCAGAGTCTGAGGCCAGAATGGGCTACATAGAGCAGCCCCACCTCAGGAGAAAGGAGGAGGGGCCATGGGGGGAGGTGGGTACACATGACTGACACAGAAGGATACTCCAGGAAACTTAAAAAAAAAACAAAAACAGGTCCAAAAACAGTTCTTATGTTTGTGTCAGAAAAGTCTAGATGTTTCTAGATTTGATAATAGAGGCAAAAACATAGAGATACAGTCTCTATACTAACAACATGGTTGCCTTGGGAGAGGGTGGGTTTGTGGGACTGTAACTATTTCTGTCTGTTTGAATAGGTTCTTATCAGTCTTAGTAATTACTGCAATGGACAGAGATGCCCATCTAAAGGAAGAGGTTGGCTTCAGAGTTTGACTATGTTCGAATTCCAGAACTTGTATTAACTGTGCAAATGGGTCATTTCAGTAACATCTTGAGGAGCCTCGGTTTCCTGATGTGTGGCGCAGGGGTGACACCTGATACAGAGCAAAGCTCTGGGAATTAATGTAGGTAGTATATGATCCAGGGTTTGACTCCACACAGCGAATCTCCACATGGCAGTGTAAGAGCACTGGAGAGTGGGAGATCTTAAACTACTCCGCTGGCCTGTCTGGAGGATGGTTTTGGTGGTGCTGAGGGCCCGCACACGATAGGCAAGTGTTACAACTCTGAACCATGCCACCAGCCCACCTGTGACTCATCAGTGTGTGAAATCTGATACCCCTGTGGACTCATTGAATTTTCCAGATTGGCTGCTTTCTGACAGTCATTCGAGATCTGTGCAGCCCTGGGCCTCTGGTTTGGGGTTCCTGCTTAGTAGACAGGCTCACCTCTTATTCTACAATCAGCCACGCAGGACTGAGTTTTGCTATTTCACCTGTCATGAGCTGCCCTCAGTGATGGAGAGAAGCCCTGCGGAGCCCTGTATCCTCATCATCCGAGGACTCCAGCTTGAAAAAAATTATACCAGAGGCACCAGGGTGTCCTTTAATTAGATCTCTGATTTGCAACCCTCTTTGAGAGATGAATATCCAAATGGATTTTTGGCCTCTGTGGTGGAGAAAGCCTGAGCTCAAGCCATTCTGTTACAGTTTGCTTATGCCATGTAGTAGTTAAAGTGGGGTGGGATGAGCCAGTCAAATGGTTTTAGAGCATTTCAGATTAAATTTAGCTAGTATGATTGATTGGTCCTACACTATTATAGGTCATCACTGTGAGAGTTGATACCTCTAATACCTAGTGTCTTTAGTGAGAAAGCTGCTAGAAAGGGAGTGGACCAGAGAGGAACCCCAGAAGACACAGGCAAGGGGAGAAGGCTAACAGTAAGGGGATACAGGTCAAACAACTCTAGGCACCCTCCTGTGTATCTGAGGGGTGGCGCTATTTCTTGGGACAGTTCTCCCTGCACTGTGGATAGGCAGGGTATTATGGTAACCTGTCCAGAAACTAAACTACCTTTGGAAGAACAGTCTCTTTACAGAGCTCCATGACGGCATTGCCTACGACTTTCAAGATGGGTATGCAGCTCTCTCGTTCTCTCTCTCTCTCTCTCTCTCTCTCTCTCTCTCTCTCTCTCTCTGGGGCCAGGGCCGTACGGTAGCTCAGTCGGTAAGGTGCTTGCTGTCTAAGCATGAGAACGGAGTTTGATCCCTAGGAACCCAAGCTATAACACCTAGGTCATGGTGGCACATGCTTCTAACCCCTGCACTAGACATGTAGAGACAGGAGGATCCCCGAGACTTGCTGGCTAGCCAGCCTAGCCTAATTGGAGAGTGCCAGACGAAAGAGAGGCTATGTCCCAAAAGGCAAGGTGGATGCCTCCTGAGGAATACCACATGCACATGCACCCCCCGCTACATGAACACACACAATTTTTTCAAAAAGAAAATAATGACTATATTTTGAAATCGGTGGTCACAATCATGTTGCAACACCTGTGTGCGGTGATTTCTGAAGCTGGGGGTGAGGGATCCTAAATTCTAAGGCACATGGAGCCGGCTTCTCAATATGGAAGTACAGAGAGGAGAGGAGCTGGTCGGAGGGACCGTTACCCTCTGAGGAGTCTGCTTCAAAACAGTGCCGTCGCTGGTGTTCTGAGGACTCTGGCTTCTGGGTTGCAGAGGGACCTGCCATCCTCTCAAATGCTTTGCTCCTTGAACTTGTGTGTCTGACCCATCCATACTGACCCTGAGACTTTCAGTTTCATTCATTTTATTTTTTCAAAAAAAAAAAAAAATGCAATTTCCTGTGTCTCAGGGAAAGGAGAAAGGTTAAAACATATCATTATAAAGGCTCCCAAGATTTGGGGGACATCAAATTGCTCTGAGAAACCATTTTTATGAGTTAAGTGTAAAGGAAACAGAAACATACGGGTTAAGTTTCCTTAAAATACACGTGGGCTTAAACATTAAGGGGGAAAGGAGGACTTGGCAATGTGGGTTTCTGGCTTTGCCAAACCCCAACTCCCGAGGAATAGCTTGAGATGCTTGACAAACCCAAAAAGCAGCTGGGTTTGCCCTGTGCCCTCCTCAGGCGACATTGAGAGCGCTGAGTGATTAGAATTTGTGTGACTGAAATATGCTAATTTATAAACTCTTGCTCTGATTTTTCAAATTACCTTAAATATTCCCTATTTATAAAATTTCTCCCTAAAGGCCCCCATCCACCTCAGGTTTTCTTGTGGTGAGGCAAGAAAAAAAAATCACTGATCAGCATCATAATTCAAATTTTACGGGTGAAAGTGCAGTGGTGTGTGATGATGTCTAACCTGGACGGTCTGTGGAAGTTTTCTCAAGACAGAAAACATTTACTGATAAGCATCCCATACCTGCCACAAGAATGGCTGAACTTGTTGGTTTATGTTTTGTAATGAATTTGTAGGGGGTTGGTGGTGCCAACTCCTCAGTGTTCATGGCGGGGGTCGGGTGGGGGTCTCTGGGCTTCACATTCATCCGTTCGCTCATTCAGTGAGCAAATGCTTGAGGAGATACTCTGTTCATTGGTAACCAAGGAGACAAGAGATTAAGCTAGAATGTACGGGCAGTGAGTGCATGTGTGTGTGTGTGTGTGTGTGTGTGTGTGTGTGTGTGTGTGTGTGTGTGTTTGTGTGTGTGTGTGTGTGTGTGAGATTCTGTGTCAGATACTGTGCCGGCTGCTCAGTGCACTATTTCCCCAAGCATTCACTCCAGCTCCAAGAAGTCAGTACCATGCTATCTCAGGGCATGTGTGTGTTGCTGTTGTTGGGGTGGGGGGATGGGGATTCATAAATTACTGCATGTTGACTAGCAAAGCAGATCTAGGATTTAATCAGCTTCGATGTAAAGGTATCTGGATGTGGCCTTGACTGAAGATGTAGCTCAGTTGGTAGAATGCTTCCTTAGCATCTACAAAGGAGTCCTGGGTCCTATACTCAGCACAGCAGAAAACTGGGTGTGGTGATGCAATCTGTAATCCCAGCACATGGTAGGTGGAGCCAGGATAATCAAGAGTTCACAGCCAGCCGTGTGTGTGTGTGTGTGTGTGTGTGTGTGTGTGTGTGTGTGTGTGTGTGTGTGCATGTATGTATGGTGATATTTTATTTGTACTAAAATGTGATTTGTATGTTAATAAATAAAGTTGCCTGGGGGTCAGAGCTAATAGCAAGCCTTAGCAGAAGCTGGGCGGTGGTGGTGCATGCCTTTAATCCCAGCTCTTGGGAGGCAGAGCTAAGCAGATCTCTGTGTGTTCAAGGATACAGCCAGCATGGAAACACATACCTTTAATCTCAATACCAACCATAGAAGACCTGGTGGTCTGTACAGACAAGCAATAACTAGGAGGTCATGTGGTTGGGTTTACAACCAATGAGAAGGCAGAACAGAAACACTATAAAAAGACAGACACACAGGAAGTAGGTCTCTTTCGGAGAGGTCTCTTGGCTGAAGAGGCTAGCTGCAGCAGGCAGGTAAGGCTCTTAGCTCTGACCTCTTGGCTTTCATCTCTGTATTGGCTCTGTTTCTTATTTAATAAGATGGTTGGTTACATCTACATGTGTGTTTGTGTGTGTATATATATATATATATATATATATATATATATATATATATATATTACATATGTACATGTACACACATACATATAGTGGATTCAAGACAAGCCTGGGATACATTAAGACCTTGGTGTTTTGTTTTGTTTTGTTTTAAACAACAAAAAAGATCCGCTCTAACTCTGGGCAAATAAAGATACCTTCAAATGTAAATGTAATCAACAGAGAAACACATTCCTAAGCCCTCAGAATCAGGACCCCTGTCTGTGAGGTCAGGACATGGTGTCTTTGGATTAGGATTTGAGGATGAGTCAAACCTGAATATCATGTATGGGTGGGGTGGGGTGGGGTGGGGTGGGCAGCATCCTTCTTGATGGGGAGAACATCTGCTAGGGTGTCGGGTGCTGGCCTGGGATGGATAAAAGAGAGAAGTCCTCGGAACGAGAGAAGGCGCAGCTGGGATACAGGGAGGTTTTACCAAGAGCACGGCTGACCCAGGCAAGTGCAGTGATGTACTTCAGCCATGACAAGAGAAAAGGAGCCATCTAAACCCCTGTGAGATGGAAGGAGGAGAGCTGGCTCAGTTAGAGACATGCCTGGGGGGGGGCAAGCATGGGGACCTGTGTGCAGTGGTCGAGGCACAGCGTCCTGACTGGTTTTCTCTTATCTTGACACAAGCTAGAGTCGTCCGAGAGGAAGGAGCCTCAGCTGAGGAACTGCCTCCATGACATCCAGCTGGAAGGCATTTTCTCAATTAGTGATCAATGGGGGAATGCCCAGCCCATTGTGGGTGGTACAGTCATCCCTGGGCTGGTGGCCCTGGATTCTGTAAGAAAGCAGACTAGGCAAGCCAGGGGAGGCAAGCCAATAAGCAGCACCCCTCCATGGCCTCTGCATCAGCTCCTGCCTCCAGGTTCCTGCCCTGTTTGAGTTCCTGTCCTGACGTCCTTCAGTGATGAACAGTGATGTGGAAGTGTAAGCTGAATAAACCCTTTTCTCCCAAACTTGCTTTTTTGGTCATAGTGTTTCATCACTGTAACAGAAATCCTAAGACAGACACACACTCTACCCTCGGAGTAGAGAAAGGCAGCTGTTTCAAACTTGCTAGTCGGCCGGTCTAGCCAATTGGCCATCCCTGGGTTTAGTGAGAGAGCCTATATACAAAGATAAGGTAGAATGTGATAGAGAAGGACACCTGAAGTTGACCTCTGGCTTCTACCACCAACCACACATACCTTCCTAGCTTGGGCTCCGAGTGAGGGCCTCCTGCACCACGAACATCTTGGGGTGCCAAGAGATTCTGGAGTTGAGAGGGGTAACTTTCTGACCAACGGGCCCTCTGCCTGTACCAATTCTTTCTCTGGTAATGTCTGTCCCAGGGCTGGAGGACCAACAGTCTATGCTGTCGTTACAGAGATGGAGTAATTTTGGCTCCATGCGATAAGTTACTCCATTTGTTGATTTTCAGAACCTAACCTCTTGTCTAAAAGCAAAGCTACTCCATCTGCTTACTTTGTAAACGAACCCTGGAAAGGAGAAGGGTCAGCTTGTTAAAAATACTCCAAGTGGATGTGGTAAAGAAAACAAACATCTACCCAAACAAAATGTAAATTGTTCATGAAAATATATGCAGATGCTAAAACTGTTTCTAATGTGTGAACATGCACTGACCTCTAACTATATACACAAGGAAATACTGTGCTTTACAGAGAACTGGCTATGGGGCTTGCCGCAGTTTTTAAAAGCCGTTTATAAATAAAGCAGGGGTCCTGAAGATGTGAGGTGACAGAGTCAGTAACTAAGTGGAGGGGCTAAGAGGGAATGACTCATCACAGGTCTTCTGTTGAAGCTGGTATAGGAGATTGAAGACCTTTGAAGGTGTACAAATAGTTGAAAGACATAATAGTGTGTGGTAGAAACAGAACTATGCTTCAACTTGTTTCAGTGTGAAAACAAAACATGCCCATTTTAGAAGAATTAGAATGCACCACAGAAGCAGGAGAAATTCCTCCTGATCTGTCCGCAGACAGATCTACTTCTCTTTCCAGGTTTCACCCCCTTTCAAGGCTCCATTATCAAGCAGTCTTACACTCAGAAGTTTGAAAGCTCAGGCTGGGGAGCTGGTGCAGCAGGAAAAGTACTCCTTCCCCACGCTTGAGGATCTAAGTTTGGATGCCCAGACCCATAGAAAGCTGGACATGGTGATACCTGTGTGTAATTCTAGCCATCCTATGGCGAGAAGGGAGGCAGAGGCAGGAGGATACCTGGGAGCTTGGGGACCAGCTAGCCTGGAATATATGGTGACAAATAGCAAGAGGATCTGTTTCTCTGTGAAAGGACTGGTACCTGAGGATTTCCAGTCCTCATGTGTGTGTGCTGTGGCATGCATAAGCCTGTACTCATACACAAGAACATCCACACAGAGATTAAATTTTTTTTTCCCCGGAAGCTGTCTAGCTCATGGACATGATCTTTTCAAATAACTGTATAATGCCCTCTTCTATGATGCTGACCATACACAGGTTTATTCATACTGCTGTGGGCTCACCCACAGAACTTGTGACTTGGAAGGTCTCAGGTGGGGGCTGAGAAGTAGCATTTCCAGAAAGTACCGAACCGCTGCTGCTGCTGCTGCTGATGGTGGTGGTGGCTCAGAGGTCATGGCTCTGGGAGGTTTAGGATTTTTTTAATATATCATAGTAGGAACATTTTCCCCTAAGCCATTAAGGGTATTTCTAAGTACAGCTGTATTAATATGTGTTAATTGTATCAGTGGAGGTCAGTATGTATTTCTGTACCCAAGATGATGAGTATTAATCAAATCCATCAGCCTTACACACTGAACCACAACCTTCCTCATTCTGTATTTTACTTTTAGGTCAACTTTTGTGACTTTCACGTCTGAGAGAGAACATACGATCCTCATATCTTTTCAAGTGGTTGCATGATGTTTTATTCCATGATCTGCCAGCCATTTCCCTATAGCTGAGTGACCTTCTCTATACTAATTAATAGAAGGATGCTGCATTTCTTTACAGAATAGTTCTGAGAGCAGTGAGGTGGCCTCTAGCCTTGAGCTAGGAGCACACTGGATATGTGGAATGAAACAGAGACTCTCATAGGTCTAAGGTCTGAACACCCAAACCCTCACCCCACCTCAGGAAGGGGCCTGAGCTATGCTGTAGATATGCAGCAGGACCCCCATGAGCCTGGGGAGGTAGACTCTCTCTCCTGATGACAGTGACTTCTATAAGGGACCAGGGGATGAGTTTGAAACCCACAGGGAAGAGCTAGAGCCCTGGAGGTTGATGTTCTAAGGTGTTGCCAGCTTGTCCCATTGCGCTCATGGTTACAGAGACTCTAGAGCTCTCAGAGAGCAGCGTGGTGCTGCAGGATGCTCTAGGCATCTCTTTGGGTCAGGCTCTGAAGTGAGCAACAGAAACGATCAACTGCCAAGGGTTTCCAAACAGCAGTTTCCTCCCTCGGTGACTGCCAGCCGGATAGCCTTAGCACACACAGCCCAGAGGTCTGTCTGGAGGTTCCCCTCTGCCTGACACCACTATAAGAATGAGGAATGAGGACGACCACAGTCACTCCAGAGCTTCAAAGGCCAGTGATGATAAACACCCTCCTGCTTCACCTGAAACCTGTGCCTTAGGGTTCTGCTTCTCAGTCCCTGTCTTATACGGACCCCCCAAAGAGCAATTCTGAAGAGCTCCAGGGAGGCTGAAGTTCATGGGGAGGAACATTTGGTCACGGGTACTGTTCACTGCAAGTAAACTGTGTTCAGCACGGGCAAGCAGCAGCCCAGGTCCTGCCTGGACAGTAGCATTGGTAAGCCTGCTCTGTGTGCGTTGCCCACTCCCATCTCTATCTCGGCCCACAGCTCTGTTACTCTAATTTATCAAGGAAGAAATGGGAGTGGGGGACAGAGGCTAACCGTTTGCCCAGGCACTTGATTGACTCGTGATAGAAATGGACACGGCTTCAACCATCTAACTTCAAAGTGCACACTTGTCACCACCACTCGAATCAGCTTCTTTCAAAAGAAGGACATCTAGCTGCAGACTGGGGCTATGGCTGTGTTGGTAGGGTGCTTGCCAAGCACGCACACGACCCTGGATTCCATCACTGAGGTCACTACATACACTGTGTACAGTGGCAAATGACTGCAATCCCATCACAGGTGGTAGGGTCAAAAGTTCAAGGTCATCCTTGGCTATGTAGAGAGTTTGAGGGTAGCTTGAACTACAGGAGATGCTATCTCAAAGCGGGGAAGGTGACCGATTTCCACATGATTATCTGACTCACTTTAATGCCCCAAAAAAGGGGGGCAAAATATTGTGTTTTCTTTCTTTCTTTCTTTCTTTCTTTCTTTCTTTCTTTCTTTCTTTCTTTCTTTCTTTCTTTCTTTCTTTCTTTCTTTTAAATCTGAAATGAGAGGAGATTCTGCAGGATTGATTTTAAACCCTCATTTTTCTGACTACCAGTTCACTCCCACGGTACTCATGCCATAGGAAACAGGTTTATTACAAAATTTCACCCCCAGACCCCCAAACCCTCCACATGATTTGGATGAACTCCTTCCCCTTCCCTGCCCCCCCCCACACCATGGTCACCATGCTGGAAATGTAACACTCAGTGCAACAGTAAGAGGTGGACCCCTCAAAAGGTGACTAGGAAGTAGGGGACACACCTTCATGAATGGAGCAATGCCATTCATGTGGGGTTCGGCTCATCATAAGAAGGCCCCATGGCTTCCCATTCCCCCTTCCATCTCTCACTTCCATCCCTTCTCCCTTCCCTTCCCTCCCTTCTGCCCTTTCTCTGTGTGATGCCACAGAATGATACAGCAAGAAGGTCAGAGGTCACCGGCCTCTGGAACTGTGGGAACACACACAGGTGTCTCTGTATTCTTTTTATAGGATGATGGGACCCAGGTTTCTTGTTATTGGAAAGTAGAGTCATGGCTTGCAGCAGAATGATCTGGAAGACTAATTCAAACACAAATCTCTAGGCCTGCCTCAGAGTGTCTGGTTCTAGAGGTCTCGATGGCACCCATGGACCTGTTTTCCTAGTGAGTATTTGGTGATGCTGATGGTGATGGTCTGGGAAATATCTTTGAGAAAAGCCAGCATAAAGGATGGACAGGCCAGAGCAGACCCTTGGAGAAAGCACCCTTAGTCACCATGTTTTATAGACAATTGCCTGTCTTCCGTGTCACACTGCCTTTTCTCAGTGACGTGAGTAAAGTGTCAACTGCAGAATCAAGTTCACTTCCAGCTGTGTCTTCTCCATCACAGCATAGAGTCTCACAGCCATGGCCGTGGGGATTCTGGGAACATTCATTAACCAATCAAAGTCAGAGAGCACCAGTGTTTCACCACAGGCTTGCTTGGCACTGTCTCCTCTTCATCAATACTGGGACAAGATAGTGGCTTCTTTAATGTAACGTTGGACATGGTCACAGACAAAAGCCCAGCCACTTTCTGTAGCTGTATCAAGGGCTAGGTTTCTCTTCCTACCTCCAGAAGGTCATGTTGTCCTATTACAATGACACTGTTTTCTCATATTTACCCACTGAAGTGTTCCTGGAGATGGCCTTCAGGCCAGACAGCGCCAGCCTTGCTCTGTATACAGTTTCTGAAAGTTCCTTAGAATATCAGAGTCGTGGGAGTTTGGAATCAGAAATATTTCCATCCAATTTAATGGGCTGAGTTCTGTGGCAGACAGATTGTAGTGTTTCTGCCAGATGTGGGCTGTCCCCAAATGACACAGTCATAAATAAGTAGATCAGGCCCCTATTTCAACTTCTTCTCATCTCGAGCGATTTTGCTAATGTGAAATAACATATAAAATGCTGTGTTTGGGCCATGTGCTCCCTACCACCAAACCATCACATTCCCAAACTTCTACCATGTCTGCCCAGGAGGACGGAAGCCAACCGAACTCCCAACACTAACATTCCAAGATAGAACCAGAGTCAGAAAATGTCTGTTCGCTGCTTTGATAAACATCCTTGGCAGAGGACAATGACCTGAATTCCGGTGTGGCCCATGGCCCAAGAATCTGGGTTGGCTCCTGCTCCTCCTGTCTCCATCTTACTCAGGCTATGGTGTCTGGCGCACAGTACTGGGGACCTAGTGTTTGGTTTCCTGTGGCCATGATGAATTTTCTTCTTGATTATCTATGTCTAGAGAACTGTAGAGCCAAACAGCGCTGACCCAGAAGCCATGCAAGTGTTTGGTTTGGCAAAGGCATTATTTGTTTTCTTTTATAGCTATTTTGTCCCTGTAGCTTATAGCAAAATTAATTTTTGTTCCTTGAGTATTTAAGACCTTGTGGTAGGGAAGGTACCTGACAGTTTGTTAATCAGGGCAGAGACTAAAGCCTAGAATTGAATAAAAAGATAACGAATGTACTTATAAAGGGAGAGAAACTGCCACGTGGATAAACTACATGGAGAAGTATTTCATGCCTGGCAGAGTAAGAAGAAGGTGAGGGGAACCTTCAAACTGGTTCCTAGAGGAGGGACAGATGCTGGGAGACCATGTGAGATGGGCTAAGGCCCAGCTTTTGTACCTCAGAGGAGCTCACAAGTCAACAAATTACTGGATGCTTCTTTAGGTTTCAGCAGTAAGTATTTACTGAACTCTTTCTGTGTGCTGGGAGCTCGTTTTGGTCATCACTTCCAGAGTGGAAGAAGACAATATGTCACAAGTCTCCTCCATAGAGCTCGCTGTCCTCGGTGACTTCTGATTCCACCCAGAGTCCTGGGACAGTCATCCAGTTGCTCCAAAGTGAGCCCGGCTCAGGGCCTCTTTCTCTATTGTCTTGAACCCACAGTGCGACTGCTCAGATTTTGTGCTGAACTATTCCAGTGTCTGTGGAAGAACACTGCAGAATAACTCCAGAGGCATGTCTCCCATTGAGAGGTCTCCTAAAACAAGCTTGTGCGCATGCACACTCACAGATCCACACATCCAGAAAGCTGTTGGGGGCACTAGTTCAACAAGGACGCACTTGCTGTGCACCTGTGAGGATTGAGTTTGATCCCTAGAACCCATTTTTTTAAAGGCTGGGCATAGACTTGTAATTCCAGTGCCAGGGAGAGAGTAACAAGTGGATCCTTGGAGCTCACTGGCAGCCAACGGAGGCTATTTGGTGATTTCTAGGCCAAAGAATGACCCTAGCTCAAAACAAAACAAACAACAACAAAAACAGAGGATAGTAACTGAGAAACCACACCCAAGGTTGTCATAGGGCCTTCGCCAAATATGAGTATGTGTACTCACACACACACACACACACACACACACACACACACACACACACGCATGCACGCACGCATGTGCACACACACACACACACGTTTTGTTCCTGTGCTTAGCAGTGCTGATTATAGAATTTGGTATATGTGTATGGGGCAGGGCTGATGATTAATTGAAAAGAGGATGGGAGAGAAGATCAGGAGAGAAGATTAGGATGAAAATGTTTGGTCTTGCATAACAGGAAGCCTACCCTATAAAAGGTCCTTTAGAATGAAAAGCAAGAATGACCCAATGGATGAATTACCAGGTTTAAGCTTTCAGTGAGCTTTGTCTTACATAACTGTGTACCACGCATCTAAGGTAGCACATGACCCATATGGCGGAGTTGTGGAATATGTGATTCCTAAGTGAATAGATGGATAGATGAAAACCATGTTCATGTAAATGGGTACTAAACAAGCCTTTGTTATCTGAACAAATGAATGAGTGAATAAATGAAAGAATAAACAGGTTAATGAATGAATGAATGAATGAATGAATGAATGGTATTACAAGTGAAGGAGACAATTCAATTATTTTCCTTCAACTAGTGAGGCATCTTGATGGCTCTGGAGGTGAGGAAGTGTGGTGGTTTTCTGTCGGTGAGTAGCTCTTTCCTACTGTTGACTCAGCAGCCCGGCAGTGTGCCTTCACCCTGCGGTCTTTCCTAACACTCTCGGGTTAGCTAGGTGAGATGGCAGAGTTGTCTTTTTCATAAACCAAACTTCACTTTGCTTTGTTTGGTTGGTTTGCCAGTGCCTTAAGGGAATGTGGATGTTAACCAGAAAGGGTTGCAGATGCTAACAGGGAAGATGTTTTGGTAACAGAGAGAAAGTTCTGGAACAAATCAGCAACACATACCGATGCTGGTAGGCTGGTCCTCGTAAGACCACTTGGAGGCCCATCACACCCAGAGGCAGAGTGGACCTCCATTGCTCCTGAGCGGTGTCTTCTTGGGTCTGGCGCATGCTTAGCAGAACAAGTCTGTTTGCTTCAGGCATGGCTTGGAGCATCTCAGAGCCACACTCTGAAGACGAGACCACATTTCTCATCTGATTGCGTCACTCTTGGCCCCTGGGAGGCAGCCTTAAGATGGTACAGGATCAAGAGAGCTGAAGTCTGGTTTGTTTTTTCTCCTGCTATTGTTAAATCTTTAACCTCTGAGTCAGCTTGGCTGCATTCCCCAGGAAACCAAATGTGACTTTGTCCTAGCAGGAATCTGACTCAGCCTGGGTCTCTTTGGAAGGCACTGAGAAGCCCATGCCAGCCATGAGAAGGAACACCGGGGGAGGTACAAACCACGCCCATTACTTAGCGTTTTTTTTCACCAGCATACCCCTTCTGAGAGGCCACCCTATTGGCTCCTGTGCTCCACTGAAATAAGAAGCAAAGCCTGACAGCAGCTCTAAGGGCTACAAGGAATTTTTACAAAGGTAGGGAGACTTGCATGGAGGCTAATGAATCAAATGCCCTTCTCTTAAGTCAATTAGCTCTTGGTTTTCTGTTACACTGGGGTCTTTGGCCAATTCATTTCCAAAGCAAGTATTTGGCCATGGAAAGACACTTTAGAGGAATGGAGGAACAAGTTAAAGAAGTTCAAGATGTGCCTCTGGACAGAGTATTAACAGCCGTCTTCCTCCTTGCTTCAGAAGGACCCCTGAAGAGTTCTGCATGGCTTTTTGGGAAGAGCCAGGAGCATGTTGGGTGGCCGTGCCATCTGTTGGCTCTGTCAGTTAGTTCCAAGCCCTGTAGCAAAGAACTTTAGGTCAAGCTGAGTGAGGGGCAAAGGTTACCCAAGGTCACTGTTACAGGCACCGAGCAAGGGCCAGGGTCAGCGTAGCTAGATGAGTCAGGAGTGGTGTGCTTAAGCTCGTAAATATGTAATGGTTACACACCTGGGAACCAGAATGTGAGTTCTGTGTGAGGGGTAGGGAATGCATATCATCATGCATTACCTTGGCCTGCACCGACCTGCCCTACTCGGACATTACTGGTCACTCTGGGCAACCATTTCCCAGTCATATGAGTTTCTTCTGATAGTATAAGAATATATATATATAAAATCAAAAGAGAACAGTCCCTGTGTTCAATCAATTACTGAGTTCAACCACCACCTGAACCTTTCTTTGTTAAGAGAGTCTAGAGAAGTCGCTGTGGAGACATGAGTGCAAACCAAGACATTTAGATGCTTGAAATAATTCAGTGCCCTTCTTCTATGGAACTGCAAGGATCCAGGCTCCTACTGTACCCTGGAAAGGATACCTAAGAGCGAAAGGCCAGGGTTGGAGTTGTAGTCTGTCAATAAAGATCTGGAGGTATTTGACTCCACATATATTAAGCTAATATATTCTCCAAGTATGAGAGTCACCCTTCCTAGCCCGAGCCTGGAGACAGGCACTTATGAAAGTTCGCCTTCCTATCATTAATTTTTCACAGGAGGGGAGGAAATGAGACCAGACACTGTTCCGAGAGTAATTTGGATATCAGCTATTCTTCTACACATCTGCAAATCAATAGAAATTGAGGTGAGAAGGGTCATTAGGAAGCATCGTTGAGTGACTAATGAGGCTTGTTCCCCTCTTCCTAAGCTGTTCTGTGAATGCAAAATGTCATGCCACTGCTTTGAATCATTGAGGCATCCATATTTACAGTGCCAGACAGAGCCAATGCTTGCTGGGCCGTTTTGGATCTTTAGAGTATCTAGTTTGGAGAGGAGGGGATGTGAGGAGAAAGCTGTGGGTCTGGCTGCAACTCCAGTGTGCCAGTTTAGCATTTTCAAATGTTAAAAAGTAAAAGTAAAACTTGCTCCACGTACCTGCTCTGAAGCGCTAGGCTATGCGGCTATAGAGTTGGTATCCATGGTTGAGTCTATATTTTCTTGGGCTTTAAGGAATCCTATCAACTGCTATCTCAGAACGTTACATACAGTACCCTTTTTTTTTTTTTTTAAATAGCCAGAAATAATGGATTGTAGAATGGCAAAGGGATTTCCTCTGAGAATGGTTTAAGCTCCTGTTTACATGGCTGGATGAATGGTGAAGTTGGTGTTAATTCTAGAAGGTTCATCTATGACCTTGCCCGGTATTCTTGTGGAAAAAAAGAGTAAGAGGAAGGGGTTGAGAGGGGAAGAGAGGAGGGGGAGGGGGCAAGCAAAAGAGATAGAGGAAGAGGTAGACTGTAGATTGGAAGGAAGGGAGAACAGAAATGAAGGACAGGAAGAAAAGAAAGAGAAATCAGCAACAGACTCGGCTCCACAAGAGGAAGATATGAGGCCTGAGCAAACCGAGTCCCGCCCTGGAGCTAATCAGCTGTGAAACCAAGCTGTCTCTGTCTGTATTCTCATCTGCAGAGTAAGACCAGCCACAGCCACCCTACACTCCTCACAGGGGTTGACAGACTACAGGAGACAGGGGTGATTGGCTGAGGGATGCAGGAGGGTGCTGTCCAGCTCAGGATCAGCTGCCTCATCCTAGGGATCTGAGCTTTGGGCACCTCAGAGGGTCACTTACTCTGTTACTACTGAGTGAAGAGTGCCACACATCACCATAGGCCAACGCGGGCTTTGTGCATCAACACCCTGGCTCTCAAAGCTATCCAAAGGGAAAGAGAGATGGCAGGGCCAGCTGCCCTGAAGCTGGGCTCCAGGCGCCAGCAGAGATGAACTTGCCACCCTGCCTCTGGCTGCCAAGCTATCAACACACTGAGCAGCCACAGGATGACCTGGCTTTGCTCAGCCAAGCAGAGGAAGAATTTACTTGGGATACCTGATATTTGAAGTCTTCCTTGATTTTCTTAGGAACAGAGCTGCTGTTTTTTTTGGCCCCAGATGCAGAATTAGGTATCTTAGAGCCTGGTCCTAATGATTCGACAGAAAAAATAGGATAACTATTTGTGAACTCTTCAAAATGGGGTTTCCTTAGGAGCCACAAGGTAGCCTCTAGGACTCTTTTATTTGTATTTTATTAAGAAATTTTCTATTCATTTTACATACTAAACACAGATTCCCCCTCTCCTCCTTCTTCCCCCCCAGCCTCCGCCCCCCCCCCCAAACAACCCCCTCATTCCCACCTCTTCCAAGGCAAGGCCTCCCATGGGGAGTCAGCAGAGCCTGGTACATTCAGTTGAGGCAGGTCCAAGCCCCTCCCCCTGCACCGAGGCTGTGTAAGCCTCTGAGAAGGTGGCTGTTCCCTGAGACACAGACTCTGCCAGCCCTGATTAGATCAAGAGGTGAGTCTTTGTTCTCCTAGCCAATCACCCCAGCCTCTAGGCTTTAGGCTCAGGGCACAACCTGTGCCCCCCATACCCACCCATTGCAGCCCCAGTTATAGGCCAGCAGGCAGGACTCATGCAGGTAGGCCGGCCTCTAGGACTCTTAACCCAAGACTCTCTCTCTCTCTCTCTCTTTTTTTTTTTTTTTTTTTAAAGATTTATTTATTTATTATGCATACAGTATTCTGTCTGCATGTATCCCTGCAGGCCAGAAGAGGGCACCGGATCTCATTACAGATGTCAGCAAGCCTTGCATTCTGAGATCAACTTGAGATGTAAGCCTCTGAAAGGCTTTCCTGAACACAGACTCTGCCACCCTGATTAGATCAAGGTGATCTTTGTTCTCTAGCCATCACCAGCCTCTAGGTTAGGCTCAGGCACAACCTGTGCCCCCAACCCACCCAGCACCCAGTATAGCCAGCAGCAGACTCATGCAGTAGCGCCTCTAGACTCTTAACCAAGACTCTCTCTCTCTCTCTCTCTTTTTTTTTTTTTTTTAAGATTTATTTATTTATTATGCATACAGTATTCTGTCTGCATTATCCTGCAGCAGAAGAGGCACCGATCTCATTACAATGTTGACCACCATGTGTTGCTGGGAATTGAACTCAGGACCTTTGGAAGAGCAAGCAGTGCTCTTAACCTCTGAGCCATCTTTCCAGCCCCAACCCAAGACTCTCTTGTGGCTTCGTTCTAAACAGTGACCAGCACCTGTGATCTTAGATGTATGTGTGTGTGTGTGTGTGTGTGTGTGTGTGTGTGTGTGTGTTTATGCATATATGTGTGCACACGTGGAAGCCAGAAGTCAGTGTCAGATGCTTTTCTCAAGTACTCTCTACCTTAGTTTTGAACCTGGAACTCACCAACTGGGCTAGGCTGCTTGGCCAGTGAGCTTCAGGGATCCTCCAGTCTCTCCCCACGTGGTACAGGGATTATAGGTGTACACTACCTCGCCCAGACCTTTCATGTAGGTGCTGGAGATCCAAACTCAAGTCCTTACTACTTGTGCAGCAAGTACGTCCCTGACGGAGTCATGTTTCCCACCCACTCACAGGGCTTCTTAAGGAAATCTATTAAATATATGATGTGAGTTGTTAACTCACACATCAGTCTTAAAAATGGATTTCTGATTTAGTGTTTGGTGCCAAAGATGTGCTAGGAAATTTACTTGGTACAAATGTCACATAATCCCATGGCAGGGACTCTACTTTTACTCCGAGGATAAGAGAAACAAAACTCAGGAAGGTTACGTCCTTTATCCAAAGCTACCGAGCTTTCAAAGCAGGACTCTAGGTGAGACTGACCTTGTCCTCAGCCTGCTCAGTGCCTGCGCCCCCCCACACCCCTACCATGCTGCTTTTTTGTTAGCCAAGGGAGCTGGGAGTTGAAAGGAGTCTGACTCTACTGGGACTGGCTGTTCTGACCCCAGCTCTTTATAAGTTATTCCTCTGACTGTGCTTCCCTTCTCCTGGGTAAAACGAGAAAGCCTACTGTGTGTACCTCACAGAGTCTTGAAGATCAAGGACAAAATTCCGTGGTACAGTAACACACTACGTGACTATGAGAGATTATGGAAGTGATCCTCATCAGAGAAGATTATGGCATGTGTGTCACACTATCAAAGGATGTATCCTAGAAGAAGTTGGACAGAAGGAGGTAAGAATGATAGTGACACTTGCCTGTGGGATGGGGTGGTTGGCTAGATCTCATATATCATATATATGTCCATGAGATAGAGGAGGTCTATTGTACTTTGCACTTGAATCTTGTTGGTGGCTTACAGCTTCCTCAGTTTGCGATACAGCATAAGTGAGGCTGTATGACCTGACCCACTAGGTAAGCCTTGGCCATAGAAAGGCTGCACCAGCAATCTGGCTCAGGGTATTTGCCCTGGGAACCCTGCTACCATGCTATGAAGAAGTCCCATTCTAGGCAACAGGTATAACAAGGTCCCAGACACCAAAGAATAGAGACAAGTTGTCCCCAGGCTATCTGATACAAGTTACGGAGTACAGAGACCATAAAGGTTAATTCCTGATTATCATTGTTTTAGGTCACTAAGTTTGGGGTGCTTCCTTGTGCCACAGTGGATATTTAATGTGGAGGGACATTAAAACAGGTCTACTGACTCCAAAGTAGCATCATGTTCTGTCAAAGAGTTACCCTACTGCAAAAGATTTCCATTTTGGACATTTAAGATGATGGTAAGAGTGGCAGACGATGTAGCTCTGGGGTGCAGTGCTGAGGGTATGTAAGGCCCTGATTCTATCTCAGTGTTGCAAAGTAAAAATGGTGATGAGGATGTTGATGATGCTGGCATCTGGATAGCATGACTTTCTACACCGAGGTGCTGTTTACTCTTTTTAGAGGTGAATGGGCCTTGCTAACACAGTAACCGTGAGACCACAGCTGCATATGGGGACATCCTGGGCAAATGAGAATTGACTGACACAGAGAGTAGTTTAACGCCAGTAATGAGGGTCAGGCACGCTAGTGGACCACAGCAACAGGGCCGAGAGGAACCGCACTACCTGAGAACCTGAGATCTATTCCCAGCACCCACATCAGTGGCTAAAAGCTACCTGTAACTCCAGATCCAAGAGATCCAATGCCCTCTCTGACTCCCACCAGCACCCACACACACGTGGCATACACTCACACAAACATGCAAACACGTACACATAAATAAAAATAAATCTTTAAAAAACAAGAAAAGGGTTATGGACATTCTGGAAGAAGGGGGGATACTGTTTTGGGGTACCTCTGGGTTGGGGTGTTAAAGGTCCAAATAGGAGTAGGTTTCTACCTCCAGCTCAGTAGCTCTGGGAAAGAAGGCCTTCCTTCTCAGTACTCTTTACAGAATAGAAATTTGTCAGCAAGGGAAAGGCCACACACAGTCTCCAACCACACTCCTTCTGTCTCCCTAAATGACACCAGTGTGATCCAGCTAAAATTGTGTGAGGGAGAACAGATTACAGTGTCATCGTAACTGTAGGTTCTTCATGGGAGGACTTGCTGAGGTACTAAAAGATTCCTTTCTATCAAAAAATAGCGTGGTATTTATATAGTCACAAAAATAACTTCGTGTTTCATATTCTGCACTGTTCTGTCCAGGTGATTTGGGTTCTTGCTGACCAATGTGGCAATCATACCTTCTCTGGGCAGTTGAGGAAGCTTTCCTGCCTATTCCAATCAGCCTGTATTCAGTGATTTGTTTGAGGATGCCTCTCTAAGACAGACAAATGATTTTTCTATTTTTTTTTTTTTTTTGGACTTCCTTCTGATACATACATCAACTCTCCTAAACCTCTGATCTTCTACCAGATTGGGGCTTTCTTCTCGCTATTAGTGAGTAGACATTTTGTGTTATCATGCAGGCTGAGCATTCAGGATTACTTAACCAACCCTGACTTATATTAAGAAACACTTTGAACAGGATGACTCTGTAAACAGACATACATCCCGCGTAAGACTGAAACAAAAATCTCACCAAGAAACATATCTTCCCAGGGCACCCTGCTTTGAACTGGAGAGGCTTCTATCACTCTCTGTCCTGAGCGGGGCTTTCTTATTCTAGGTTATTCTGTTAGATCAGGAGGGAGTCAATCAGTATAAATTGGAAATCATTAGGCTTGGCTAGCTACTGTCTAGACTAAGAAGGTTGACTGTGTTATGAAAAGAGAAGGCAATAGAACAATCTTGCGGGCTTTTTAAACCCATATTTTTAAAGACAACTTAAAAGGGTTGAGTTATGATTGGAAATTTTATGATGCTTTTTAGTATTCTAGGAATGGAATTGAGAACACTTAAGCCCACTGCTGGAATTTCCTAATTACCCTATAGGTTTACATGTGTTGTATATATCAAAGTATAAGTTTCTCTCTCTCTCTCTCTCTCTCTCTCTCTCTCTCTCTCTCTCTCTCTCTCTCTCTCACACACACACACACACACACACACACAATGAAGGGTGGGGATTTCTCATTCTCATGCAGTTAGAAACTAACGTCATGGGTTTCAAGGCGTTCCCGAGACCTGGGGAAAGGATGGGGAAGAAAGCTTACTATTCTAACTCCCCAAAATGTAAGGCTTGGAAACCAGAAATCTGGGGCCAGGGACAGCTGGGTCAGTAAAGTGCTTTCCTTGCCAGCATAGGGGCCGAGTTCAATGTCCAGAGCCCACATGAACACACTGGGCATAGTGGCACCTATTTGGGGAATCTGTGACGGGAGCATCTTTGGGGCTTCCTAGCCAGCCAATACAGCTCAACTGATAAGCTCAAGGGCAGTAAGAGACCCTCGCTCAAAGGAGGTGGATAGTGTTCCTGAGGGTGACATCTGAAGTTGCTTACCAGCCTCCATACGTGCACGCGCATTCTATACACACATGCACCTGCACACACACCATGCAAACACACAAATTCTAAAACAAAGGAACAAGAGGCAGAAGAAGATGGACATCCCAGTTGAAGAGATAAAGAGTTTTCTTTTCCTCTGGCTGTTGGTCTTGTCATCTGGTCTCTCCACAGCCTGTCTAGATGATGCCCTGTCACCTACCACCCACACTGGTAAGCATGGATCTCTTTCCCTGATTTGCTGATTCAAATGCTCATCTCTTTGGAAACGCACGTACAGGCACGTATAGCTACCAGATTTTACAATCCGTTTACTGATCTCCAGACCAGTGAAGCTAACACATAAAATGACTTTCGTGAGTTTTGATTGAAGCTGTCAGTTACCCGCCTATGACTAGAGCCTCACAGAAAGGCTAGCCCAGAGAGTCATGGAGGTTAGAGTTCTAGAGCTGACAAAGACGTGCATCTGTTGAAGTTTATAGGAGTAGTTTCCTGACTGCATTGTACATGGGAAGCACCAGAAGATCTTTAAGCAGCATGTATGTGGCTCTCACCATGAGATGCTGCGATTTCATTGTCTGGCATGCAGCCTGGCAGCAGGACTTTTAGACACCCTCCTGGTGATTCTAACATGCAGCGAACCTTGGGAAGCAGTGGTTTTGTGTTTAAATTTATAGACACAGCAACTGGAGCCCTGAAGTCATAAGTGAATAGCCTATGTTTACAAGGCCGTTTCCTCTAAATATGTAGTTTCCCACATGGTATCATAAGATTATTTGTTCAAAGCTGTTATGTCAACTCTAAAGGACAGCAATAGCTGCCTCCAAACAAAGCTGAAATTCTGCTCCTTTCTTGCCCCAGTGCAATGCTATCTAGATTTTCGTGTTGCTGCAGCAAAGGTCTCCATATTCATTTGCTCTGGGCACAAAGGGAAAGAGCACAGGGAGGCAGGAGATTGGAGGGGAAAGCGCACGCATCAACGCCGGGTATGTTATTCCACTCCTGACTGCCAAGTCAAGAGCTGCCTTTATGTTGTCAGTTTTCAAACTATAAAAATAAAAGAGCACTGGGAGAAAGGCTGTGGAGTCCGAACCCTTACACTTCCTGGGTGAAAACACGGAGCATCCGAAGATATTGCAAAGTTCAATCTTAACAGTTCCTATTTAAATTGTATTTAAAGGATATAGCTTTAAAAAGTCGCAAGAAAAAAGAAAGAAGGAAAGAGAAGAAAAGGTCCAGTGCTCAGCATGCACAGTTCTTCTTTTCCATCCTCCCTCTTTTTCTCACTCTCCCTAGGATTCAACTTCCTTCTGTGTGGCAAGTGGAAATGATAGGACAATGGTTAGGAAAATGGACCCTACATAATTTTTATCTCTGTAAATGTAGTATGTTAGAATTGGTAATTTTTCCCCCCTGCATAAAACTTTTTCAAGCTCCCTGAGGCCAGAGGTTGTTCTTTCCTTGCTTTGTACATTCTCATTAGCACAGCGCAGAGTGGATGTCAATGAGTGTTTCATTGAAGCAGCTCGCTAAAGGAGAAAAATGTAGGGCTCTATTAAAAACAGCCTGAGTCAAGGTCCCCCTGCTTTAGCTGTAAGAAATGGAGCTCTAAGAAGAAAGTCACACTCAATAGGTCCTTCACCTTCAAGATCCACGTCAGACATCTTTCAGAAGCGCTGTCATAACTATGCCATTTTTCTTGTGGTAAGACAGCTCAAGACAAAAGATGACTGTACCCACGAAACCACTGGGTTCTGATGTGCATGTTTTCAGGGTTTGTGTGTGGTTATTTGTACCCAGACCTCAGCCATCTTTTGTCTCTCAGAAAAAACTGTTGATTATCAACTATGTTATTCAACTCTACTGCTAATGAAAGATCCATTATCTTGGTTTTGAAATAAAACGGTTTTCCGTGTGTGTGTGTGTGTGTGTGTGTGTGTGTGTTTCTATATGTCCTGGCAGTATGCCAGGTGTATACCCCAAATCTGTCTGGGTGTCCTTAACGTCATAGTAGTTTTTATGAGCTGGGGCTCTATGTGGGGTCCTCCTCAAAGCTATCGTGTTTGGACTGGGTCAAGTGAAGAAAGAGGAGGCAGGAGCTCAGCAACATTCTGAAGTTTACTTTGGAGAAGGGAGAGGATAAAATGAGACCGCAGATATATCTTTCTGTTATTTTTATCTCCCAGATTAGAGGAGAAAACGATGATGGAATAAACATATACTTAATACCTAATTTGGGGATTTCAGAAGACTCCAACTAAGGGGGTGACTGAAAGAAGACATGGGGCAATGGAGAAAGTCCTTCTCCTTGGGGACCATCTTGCTGGGCCTGAGCTGTTTCCCCTGTGTTTATCTTTTAAGGATGCTGGAGGGGTCGGCCGAGGAGCGCTTAGATGACACAAGGCTTCCGTGGGAGGCACATGTTGCTTTGATCGTTTTGATATTGCTCTAAGTAGGCCGTTCAACTGGGCTTTCACTGGAGATTTTTTTTTTAAAGTTCTGTATGGATGAGAAAGAGCTGTGTTCTGCTGATATTTGCTTGATAAATGTTTACTTTCCTAAGGGATCAAGGGTGCTTCAAATCACCCTTATCAGCTGTGCTGACACACAGAGCTGCATTGTTTGCTTGATCTTGTTTGTGGAGTCGTACAGCAAGAAGGTCGCCAGTGACACCAGCACAGAGGTGAAACTCTGCTCTCCATTTGAAGTGACAGGGCACCTGACAGTATTCTTTTACATTAAAACAAATGTGTCTGCACTGACTGCTTGGGGACTTTTATTAACCCCTCCTGTCATTTCTTTCGACATACTATTTGCACTCAAAATAAAATTAAATATGACTCTACCTCAGTGACCTAGATTACAAACAAACAAACAGATCTCTGAAGGGCTCGCCCAGAGTCCTGGAGCAATTCTTAAACGGAAGAATGGGGACAGAAGTGAACGATCCCACTGAAGCAAACCCCAAACCCAGCAGGACAAACTCCAAATCTGCAGCACCCTGTCCAGCATCTGAAGCTCGTAATCTCATCAGCTGGGCTCTAACAGGCTTAGGTAGCCCTGCCCACCGGTTCTGCCACCTGTAGCCCGTTACCTCTTGTGGTGGTATTGTGTTCCCCAAAATATTGTGTGCCTTAATAAACTTATCTGGGGTCAGAGAACAGAAAAGCCACTAGTTAGGCAGTGATAGCACACGCCTTTAATCCTAGCATTCCACAGGCAGAAATCCATCTGGGATCTCTGTGAGTTCAAGGCCACATTGGAAACAGCCAGGCATGGTGACTCACACCTTTAATCCCAGGAAGCAAGCCTTTAATCCTAGGGAGGGATGGTAGAAAGCAGAAAGGTATATAAGGCGTGAGGACCAGAAACTAGCAGCATTTGGCTGGTTAAGCATTTGGCTGGTTAAGCTTTCAGGCTTTCGAGCAGCAGTTCAGCTGAGAGCCATTGGGATGAGGACACAAAAGCTTCCAGTCTGAGGAAACAAGACCAGCTGAGAAGTTGGCCAGGTGAGGTTAGCTGTGGCTTGTTCTCTGATCTTCCAATTCACCCCAATACCTGGCTCCGGGTTTGATTTTATTAATAAGAACTTTTAAGATTCCTGCTACAACCTCTGCCACACAATACTTTGCTTTAGCTGCTCTCCATGAAGCCTTCAATAATGCCACCTTGACTGTCTTTACCACATGGACGACACATGTGACACTGGCAAGTTCTGTTGCCGGCTGGATATGGAGCCTGGCTGCCTTGGGCTGCAGCTGTATCCAGCATCTGTGTGCTAACCCTGGGGAAACACTTTCTTCTCTGTATAGACTTGGCTGTCCTAGAACTCGCTCTGTAGACCAGGCTGGCCTTGAACTCAGAGATCTGCTTGCCTCTGCTTCTCGAGTGCTGGGATTAAAACTGTGCGACACCATCGTCTGGCAGGAAACACTTTATCATCATCCCAGTGCCACAAGGGTGGCTTCTCTGCAATGTTTTTTTTTTTTTTCATCTTTCTCTTAGCTACAGCTGCTTCTTCAGCGCTAACCTGCATACGGTCCTGTCTAGAAATTTATTTCATCAAACAGCTAAGTAGTCCATTGGTTTCAAATTTAGCTCCACTTCAGTTCTCAGAATAAGGATAGAATGCAGTCAGACTCTTTGCCAAAGTATCACACAGAGCAGCACTCTGTCCCAATTCCTGATAGTGTCCTTGCTCCCCACTGAAACCTCATGAGCCAGCCTTCCACTGTCCATGTTTTTCTCAGCATTCTTATCTTCCGAGCTTCAAAAGAATGGACCGTTAAGCTTGGCTCATAGCATTCAATGGCTTTTCCAACCCACATACCCAAACTCTTCACATTCCTCCCACTAAGCAACCTTCCAAAGGCCTGAAAGTCACATGTTCAGGTACATGATAGCGATGACTCTACTTCATGGTACCAGGTTTTTGTCTTAGTTTCTTTTCCTGTTGATAAGATGAAATCCTTGACAAAATAAGATAGTGGAGGAAAGGTTGTTTTACTTCATTGTTGCAAGTTACAAATCCATTGTTGTGGGGCCGTGACAGTGGCAGGACCTTGGGACAGCTGGCCCCATCACATCTATACTCAAGAACACAGAAATGAATCAATACACACGTGCTTCCTAGTACTCAACTGGATCTCTCCTTTGCACTCTGCTTAAGACCCGGCCCTGGAGAATGGGGCTTCCCACATTCAGGGTGGATCTTTGTGCCTCAAATTAACACAACTAAGGAGATCCCCCATAAATACGCTAACAGGCCAACCCAATCTAGACAGTTCCTCATTAACCTTCCCTTCCCAGGTGATTCTAGATTGAGTCAAGTTCACAATTAAAACTAACCAGAGAATTTACCATTACAGAATCATTCTATAGGGCAATAAATGGCTTTGGATAAAAGCAAAGAGTTCATAAGACTGAACTTGCAGAAGTTGGAGCTGAGAGGTCCGATGCCTCTCATTATCAAAGTCTGCATAGGGCCTGCTGTGTCCTCTACCCAGAGCAATGAAAAGTTGCATGCTTCAATTTTATTATGAGTCATATGGCCAGTTTATTATTGAGTTCTATTGACGGTTAAAGAAATAATTAGGATTAAATATAAAAATATTTGGCTCTTTTGATTCTGTGGAGTAACAATACCCCATAATTGATTCCTTATCTTAGAGTTTGTTTCTGGAAAGGGTCAATAAGAAAACTAAGAGTTATTTATGCAAATGTGGGGCATACCAGGCACCACATGCTGCTTGTTCTTCTAGGTAGAGGTGAGAGGCTGTGGGGACAGGCCAGAGGATCCCTCTGCTCTCCCTGCCCCTCTGTGATGTCTTTAGTAAGGGTTTATGAGTTTGTGGGATAACTGATAAACAGTATCATCACAGTGCAATGAGTATGGTTTCTTTCCTGAGAGATTTCCTCTTCCTTAAACTGAACTTGACACAGGGCAAGGACATTGGAGTGACATTGGGGCTCTCTCGGAACAAAACATCTTCCGGTCTCAAGCACTGCATCTGATGCGTCAAAGGGGACAAGGAACAGGAAAGAAGGGAAAGACACCAGCTTCTGAAAGACAAGGAAAGAGCAGTGGCTGTGTGGTCAAAGAGGGGAAGCAGGTGACCAAAGAGAGTCACTGTGGTGGCTGCAGTGAGGTGTTACCACGGTTGGTCGGGCATTTGAAGACCTGGTCCCCAGTCGGCAGCACTGTTTGCAGAGGCTGAGGAGGCGTTGCCTTATTGGAGGAGGAGGGGGAGGAGGAGGAGGAGGAGGAGGAGGAGGAGGAGGTATGTTAGGAGGTGCGGTCTTGGAGAGCTGAAAGCCTCTTGCTGTGTTGAATTTGCTCTGTGCTTGTGGTTCAAGATGTAAGCCTTCAGCTCCCTGCCCCTGCTGCCATGTCTAGGCTCTGCCATCATGCTCTATAACTATAAGCCCAAATAAATTCTGTTTTCTAAGGAGGAGGAGGAGGAGGGAGTGGCGGAGGAGGAGGCAGGGAGTGAGCAAGGTGTTGTGGTATGTACCTATAATCCCCTTACTTGGGAAGCAGAGGCAGGAGGATCACTTCAAGTTCAAAGTCAGCCTGGTCTACACAGCAAATCTGAGGTCATCCAGGGATACATACCAGACCCTGTCCCAGGAAATAAATGGAATTAAACATTTCCAAGCTCCATTTCAGAGCATCCATCTTCTTGATAATTACCAGAAAACTCCAGTTTGAAGTTGGAGCTGCATCTTAGGCTGCAGGAAGGTGATCTTCCTTCAGTTAGCTTTCTTGGGGTCACACATTACACTCAACTTTGGAAGTCAGATCTGAAATGACAAGCCACCATTTCCTGCAAAGGGTGGAGAGCAGTAGCCACTGCACCTGAGGAGGAGGAGGTGACAATGCTTCTTTCAGTGCTTAGTGGTGGCCAGACATCACTGGGTACCAACAAGGAGGTGGATATGGACCCAAGGCACAATGATGCAAGCTTCAGCCTGCTTTGTTCTCACAGCAGACAAAGCTATGAGTTACTCCACTGAGGAAACAGCCTGGCAAGCTCATGTGATGCTCAGATGGAGTAGAGAGGGCTATAATTCCTCTCAATTCCTGCTCAATGCAAGTAGCTTGCTAATATTTGTCTATGAACAGGTTCTGGATCTGAAAATTCATCATCCCTCAACCTTCCTTACAACTCTTGCATGCACAGCACCTGAATCTGACCCACAGGTGTCCTTTCAGGGTAACTGTAGCAGCAGTAGTGTCTTTTTTTTTTTTTTAAATTTTATTTGTGAACTGATGTAGATTGTCACTGCAAGAGTAAACCCTAGTGCCAAGAGCAAAGAACTGAAAAGATGTGTCCAGAATCCGGGGACCTTATTCAGCAGCTGGTGGTGCTCTGTGTGATCCCATTTATTATTATAATGGACCATTCTGGGGACTGGCCTGAGCCCTGAAGGATCAAACAAAAGCACTGAATAAAGCCAGCTCAGAGGGCATCGCTTACCTTTCTACAATTTCTATCTGGAGTTGAACAAAGGAACATAAGACTGAGATGATGACATTAGGAATCAGCGTGATTGGAAACTTTCTTAAAGGCAGTTTTTTTTTAGGGAGTTGAATCTAACTTGTCAGCTTTCCCAACCTGTTGCTTTACCATGGGCCATGATACTAGGAATAAGAATGAGTGGAAATCTCTTCCTCTGGCCAACTCTGCGGCCATGAGAAAACCCAGAGTCAAGAAAGGAACTCAGTCAATCTGCCAACCCCTGGGGACTACAAAAGATTCCTTTAGCACCAGAGGCTTGAGGACTTGGTCAAAGATCTTAGTGCTTCTTCGACAGATCAGAAATCAGGATCGGACACCCTCATCCGCACTTTGTTGCTGTCTATGCCACTCTTACAAAAATGCTGCCTGATCTTGGCAGAACCATTCTAGAAAGCTCCTCATGCATGTGTGGCCTTATTCACCACCTCCTCAACCACATTCCACCACTTACACTCTCACATTCATTTATCCATGTCCAGTTACTTTAATCTACATTCTCACTCACACTCATCTCTCTTCTCTCACTCTCATCTCCTCTCTCGATTTAGTCTAGTTTTCTGGCAACTTAACCACATTTTTACTTTTCTCACCGACTTTTTCCCTCATACTCACTTTCTCACACACACCTCCTCACTCTCTAGCATAGCTTTCCATGCTATAACAATATTTCACTCTCCGTTGAGTTACACGAATTGGCAACTTCCACAATATATGAGCCTCTGCGGCGCTCCATTTCAATTTAAAACCTGGTACCCCCAGTGCTGACCTAGAATACATACTTCCTCTATGACTGCTCACAACAATACTAAATGCATTTAAATAAATATGACTGCCATGAGACAATAATCCAGACAGGACTCCATAATAAATAACCCATAATAATTAACACTTAATTGCACATGAAAGTTAATGTATTAACAATATTCCATTTCATAAGTATGTCTATTCTGACAAAATAAATAAATAACAAAAATGTTCAAAAAATTCATAATCACATTATTACTGTTGTCCATGCTATAAAATTATACTAACGTTCCTCTTGTTGTCTTCTTCCCTCACGACCATGTTTCACCCTTCTCTATCATACACTCTCCTAGCGCGAAAATCACCTGGGAAACTGTGAAATAAAATATCAATGAGACACCGAACTACATCGCTAAGGGGCTTGCCTGGGCGAGATAGGAGCAGAAGAGGCCTTCGTACAAGCTAGGAAAATCGAAGCTCACACTTACCTAGTATGAGCCTCGCTCAAAGGGTATACACAACCCTATACTCCTTGTAAACAAATATAAGGCACAATTACAATAGCTATTCCTTCATCTGGCTTTGATGCGGCGATGGCCTATGCGCGGAAAGAAAAAACTATAAAGCAACAAAAGAACTTTCTGTATAAACTAAATGTCAAGCACACTGCCTTTAGCAAATTTATAAACTAAAAACTCAAGTGGAAATTAAACGGTCCCACAAAGCAGTCAGCTGACAATCAGAATGGACACAATATTGCTCTCATACTTTGGCAATCCATCACTAGTTGCCTCTAATGCTGTAGTGGTCTCAACCTGTGAGGTCTCCCACCCTGTTTCACATCACTGTTTTGAAGACCCTATTGCATTCCGCACATAGAAATGAGATGAAATGGTGTTAACTCTGAGAAGATGATGCATAAGTTACAACAGCCCGAGCCAACGTGGGTTTGATCCTTCACACAACCATCTAGAAAACACGGATATTTACATAGAATATATATTTGTCCCAGAAGAGAAGCCAGCAACAAAAAAAGCGAAAAAATAATGGACTGTTTAGCAAAAAGCAATAACTTAAGCCTACGTAAGACCACATTCAATGGTCTTTCACCATAGTTGAGCAGGTGCTACGTCACCAAGGAATTGAGATGTCATACATTGTTTTAAACACTATATTTTGAAAAAACGAAATGAGAATGTCGTCTGGAAGAAGGGTTTATGAGGTAAGGCGAACCTGAGACAGGACACTTGTTGCGAGTGTATCAGCTTTTCTGCGGACCTTGGCGCATTTTAAGCGGAGACAAACAGGGCCTATTTGACCTTGCGATGCAGCTTACTGTCTGCGAGATAAGGCGTGCTAGAATCGTAGATTCCCTCCTAGCACATACTCCAAACTTACCAACTGGATTTTTCTCCTTCTGCCTTCACTTAAGTCGATAAATATTTCAATTAGTAAACACACATAAAGCACCACACTGCCAGCATGGTCATGTCACCGCACACTGTACAGTAAACAGAGATCTATGACTTGGCCCAAGAGCCTTACCGATTCAGTAGGCCTGGGGATCTGCAACACCTATACTACAACATATATTGCAGGTGGCAATAGAGCCTCCTGTTGATACCAATATAGCCAAGAGCGCGATCTTGCCTGACATGAAGGATGCACTGGTTCTATAAAATAAAATATGATAACAATCCTATAAAAGCTCAATTGTAAACATTTCAGGAATTCCCATATAATTAATAAATGAATAATAATTTTTATGGGCTGGTTATACCACGATGTGCGTCACATCACAAAAGTGCCATGCTGAAAAGATGGAGGAATGTATAAAAGGGGTCACAGCGTGTAGCGAAGTTTGAGAATCACTGGTCTATGAGACTGTCTAGCCGTGAAATCTTAGCCCCTTGGCCAGGCGAATAAGGTCTCAGAGGGGCGCGGCACGGAGGATTATGTTCAAGTTCATCCTTAGTGCTATAACAAGTTTGAACCTGTCTTCGCATTTTCTGTTGCATACAAGTTTCTCCGAGTAGTTTCTTGGTCCTCCTAAAGAACAGGCTCAGCAGTCAGGAGCAGGATACCCTACATAATGAAAAAAGCGCACAACATCTGTGATCAATACAGTCCGCTGCACGCTCACGGGACTTATTCTTAAAAACAACCTTAAATATAGCAGATAAGAATTTGACTCATCTGATCTTCTCAGATGTATAGCAACCCCGATTTCTGTTATCACCTGGATGTGGGGTGGGAAAGGGTGGTAGAACTGAAAACAGCTTGACCATCCAGGGTAATCTGTGTGTCCAAGCGCCTACGTTAGACGGTTAGTGTTCACACTTTGGCCCACACACCTCCGCTGCGTAGCGAAAGCAAATGCGTCAGCTCCAGAGCCCCAAGGGTCCAGGCGTGATGGTGGTTGGACAAAGCTCTGAACAATAATGATAAGGTGTGTACTTCTGGGCAAACCTAGTCAGCATGGCAGCGCCTCCCCATGAAACATCAATGAGTGGATCCCATGAGAGTGGAGCCTTCAAACACAGAGAGCAATCTTGCACAGCCTTGAGAAGACATATTAAGAGTGGAAATCCTAAGGCATCTGAGTTGGAGAGAGGAAGAGTGACAAATGCGTCCTATGACCATGACGGTCCACTTTCCTGAATAGGAACGTCTTGACCCAAAGTTTCAACTCGAAACGATGCAGCTCCTTATAAATGGGGCAGAACATAGGAAGAGGAGCAGACGCCGCGCAGAGATGAGAAGACTGATTGTATTCAGCGAGTATGGCCACAGGCAACGAGCTGGGCCAAGGAAAGCATCGAGGCCTCCAGACCTGGGCCCAGAGCGGAGATGGTGCGACAGGATGTAGGACAGCCAAGGTGTTCACGTGGCTAGATGATAATAGAGTTCTTGTGACGAGGGGTTTTTATGATCCTGCGTAGCGACTCTAACCAACATATATATGCGTTCTGGGGTAAGGGCTCAATTTCTCCCGGTCAAGATCGGACTCTGATGAAAGTGCGTACTGTGCGTGCAGAAGTGCTGCCAGAGAAAGGAAAACACTTTAAAATAGATCATACATTTTATGTACTTTGCTGAAAATGTAATTCCCAAGAAAATGAGAATTCAAAAGCTTAGTGAACAACCCACCTCAAATGGGTGGAAATTCTGACGGTGGATTAAGCAATTTCCTCAAGTCCTTAGTATCTGACCTTAGCTTTTCCTATATACTAAATACCTCCGAGTTCATTTTTCTCATCTTCCTTAGGCGTTTCGGAATTCCATCATCAGAATTTCCTCAACTCCCTCTCCCTTAATAACGATAGCTAAAGTTATATTTATGCAGCGCTCGCCCCTCGGTGGTCTTTATAGTCCTATTTCTATGTTGGTTATTTATCAGGCCTATATAATTGTAATGCGGCTGAGACATAATAGTATCATCCTTTCTATATTATGTATGAAAGAGCGCGATCAATGCAAAAAAAAAAAAAAAAAAAATAAGGGCTGGCTCATGGGCAATGGTGTGTCAGCACAGCTAGTGGATATGTCAGGGTAGAAGGGGCCTACGACCCCGCGTTGAGTAAACACTCACCACTATTTGCCTAAGACGTTCTCTGCACTGCTTTGAGAGTGCACCAACCGTGCGTGCTGTCGTGGTCGTGAGTGAAGGTAGCGGTACCATCCCTCACCGGTTCCCAATTTGATCACCGCTAGCATCCCAGCTATCAAGCCCACTCTCTCGAAAACTACTAATCATCCTTGTTTGGACCATTCCCTTGTTCTGCCTATGTCGTTGTCATACCAGACTGTCACCCTACCCCAAATAATATGCATGTGTCTCGCATTCTCCAGTTCCAGGGCCACCTGTTAGCTTTTCACTCTCTCTTGTGGTTAAAGCTTTCCTCGTCGATGAACAAAAACTACATACTTATGGAGAGGCCAGGAGGTAGCAGCGTGTCAGAGACCAAGATAAAGGAAGCTGCTCTGCCATGCAAGCCTGAAGAAGAGTTGCCGAGTTCAAATACTATATAATGAATACTCTATACAAATTTATGAGAACGAAGCACACCAAAGAATAAATTATACAACAAAAGTTAGATAACAAAAATATGGAATATTGCACACGGCAAATATCACGAGAGAAGTAAGCATGTTCTCTCCTCTCTCTCTCTCTCTCTCTCTTCTACTCTCGCATACACACGACATGCACGACACACAACACAACGAGCACACACACACAACACTAGCCACAACCATTTTTTTGGCTGTAATAAATAATAAATCTAAAAGAATAAATCAAATGCTCCCTTTATTTCAAATAAATAGCTACTCTTAGATAACGCTTATCGAAAGGGCTTGCTGATCACGTTAAAGAAGTAAGAGTTTACCCTTTCATGTCCTTGGAGCTACGAAATTGCCCTGAATGTCATGTTACACTCTTGATAGTGTAACAAGCATAGAAATATCACGTCGAGAACAAGCCACACAATAGGTGCTTATGAGAACTATATTTCTTCACTGGGTGAGGGGGACCGTGCGTAGAGGAGAGTGATGCCCAATTGAAAGCCACAACTCGGGAATGACCTCATAACCAGAAATAGGTTGATGTTCCCCTGGTTAATGATGAAGGCTAGGGACAATGTGATGAAAGGAAGAGGCGATAAAGGAAAGTGATGAGCGAGAGAGAGATGGAAAAGGGCCAGCAGGCATTCCAGCAGAGGTAGAGCATGAGGCGGTATGAGACTGGAAGCTTAAAAAAACCCAGAGAGCAGAAGTCTAGCTTGGAGTGCAGTACCATTTCAAGACAAACCACAGGACTGAGAGTTGAAGGGGCTGGTGAGGCTTGCGCTTATGTGCCGAACTATTGTACAACCTGAGCTACTAGGAATTGGGCGTTTATCAAAGTTCTCTAAGCCATTGGAGTACAGGTGGTGGTTGGAGCAGGGAGTGTAGCGTGGCCGTGCTTTTTCTGACATATTTGCTTGACACGGTGGAGGCTACACTCTTATTGTTAACACAGATTCACCCGAGTGAGCAGGCCACCTTGTCATGGGCGTATGGGCCTTGCTGAGCATCTGAGGACAGGTATTGGATGCGGATCTTAGCTGCGAATCATATGCTTATATGTGCCATTGATATAGTGACCTTGAAATGTCTAGGGTCTCCCATCCTCGGGGAGCTTGGTGTCTGAGAACCTCACTGGCCCAGAGTGGTGAGCAGGTGGCGAATTGCGCCTGCAAAGCTTGGATCGAACTAGTTAAAGACACAGAGAAACCCGCTCACATGGAAGATGTTACTCAATAATATAAGCACTCTCGACTCCAAGAATTAAACCTCTGAAACACCAATATGTCGGGCTCTTGGAAATTCAATTAACTCCACAAAGTACAATTGCATTAAAGTCCAAGAAAAAAATAGGAGATGGTATGTTGAAATTACCTAAAAGAAATCGTCACTCATCGCTCCTTGCTTGCCTTATGCGGAATGAGTCGTTCTGTCCACTAGGTCGACTGTCAAGGTGTGTGACTCGTTAAGCTAACCATTTACGCGCTTGCTACACCAAAAAGCGCCATATGACCGAGGCCAAGACGACTGACTGGCTTCGACCTTGACCTTTAATTTTTTTAAAAAGAACCGCTAGGTATAGATATTCTGTGTGGGAGGTCAAAATGTCTTTCCTTAGCATCACAAAGGTAGCTACAGCTCCGGTTACCATCATTAGTGTTGTGTATGTTCTCGCAGTAGAGCAAATGGGCTGATGGTTCGCCTTCTTATATGGTGTTAAATTGGCTTTACAATCATTAAGTAATTGTCTAATAGAAAGACATGAGAGAGAGACTCAAAACGTGTAACTGTATTTATCAGACTAGTCTGTGGGCATTTGCACCTTATTTTTGGGGGGATTAATATGATATCTTGTGATTAGATTGCATAGAGGATAAAATCAAAGTTCACCCATGATAGTAGTGGTGGCACCAGATGTTCATAGGTCTGTGAGTCCTGAATTTTCGCAGACAATCTGAGAAGCAAGGCTGAATATAAAAAAGTGGCAGAATGCTATGAAGGAAGGCCTCGACTACTCTGGAAGGGTAACCACCCATTCTCAAGCTTCTTCCGGTTCCAGCTTCCGAGCTACCATTACTCATGGCCTCCCAGAGAAAGGGGGTGGGAAACAACTTTGCTAATCACAAACACCCCTGCCTACACTTAGTCAACGCAGTGCGTCTTTTGCTATCCTAAGAGTGGTAGCGTGCGAAACTTGCTAAGCTTAGCAATCGATGCTGCTGGTTTGGTAGGTCGGTAGTGAGAATATACTATATTTGTAAGTCCTTTCAATGACAAGGACTTGCAGTTAAAGAGAGAAAGAGCGTCATAGAGAAAGACGTGGGAAGCGACGCAGGATTAGCAGGGTCTCTTAAGCAGTGCTGCGATCTCCACTGACGTGTACGTGTCATAAAGGAATCAGAACCATTGCCGCTAGACTCTTATTATTCACAGCTACTTATGCGGATTTAAATAATACTCACAAAGGGTGGGCGGCACGTGATCGCGAGCGGAAAAGCATGACTGGCTTTTGCAAGGACCTGAGTGAGAACTTCACAGAACGCAGGGCCCCCAACATGGTGTGATTTTTTTTTTCCTCCCCGTCTCTAATTTCTTTCATCTCCAGCTTGCGAGAGCTGCTTGATGTATGTGACATTCCAAGGCACTCTCCCTGCAGACACTGTGTCCTGGCATTCCCTGTGTCTTGCCAAAGGACTTGTTATGCTGTGGTTAAAACTATGCCTCACCAGAGCCGTGCTGACTTCTAAGACGTTCGCAGACTTTCTTCTCAGGACACTCAGGCTGCTGATAGCAGAGGCATAGATTTTAGATGACTCCGCTGCCTTGGGGAGCGGAAAGGGGGGCATAATTTTGGTAGCATGTGGAACTCACACAGTCTCTAGAACCTGATGCACATATATTATGTATCACGCTGCCAGCACAAATTATGTGACACACAGTGCATAGATTACGTTAGCCGCCTGGGAATGACTAAGCCTCTTTGCTTGGCTGTCTGCGTTTTAGACAGTTGCATGTGTGGTCCATTATTAGCCAACAGAAGACGCTTCGATCTAATACATGTGTTCAGATTGAAGGATGCGCTGCTGTGGCGCACACATTATCTCTTTGCTCCTCAGTGAAGCGGAGATTTGATTTTCCTTGCGGCTGACCAGCGTTCTCCTGACAGACAGAAAGATGGAACAGATATGCGTCGTGTTCACCGTAGTCCCTTGCTCTAAAATAGTACTGTAGCGTTGTCATTTCCCAGATTTTCTGAATTGCCTTAACAGACTTCACAAGTCCTTATCCGATGCTCCAAGGTCGGCTGAACATGAGCCCCCCAACTTTCTGCTTCTAAAATGGTCTGGTTTTTGTAATGCCATCTTCTTGCCCTCTCTCGCTCAGTGACCCGGACTATTGTAAGTCCCTCAAAATGCCCTATGTCTCATCTGCCAAATGGTGAAAAGCTAATACCTAGTCAGCCTCTCGCGTAGGAGCAAATGGGTAGTGTCCGGCGGAGCATTTGGAGAAAGTCGCGGAAAGAGCCCAAGACAATTAAGGAGTGAATGGATGAATGCAGTATGAATGTTACTCGAGAAAGGTTTAGGCAATGGTATCCACCCAGGCTTCAAATTACTAACTAGTCCTCCAACAAAGCGAGTCTAATAGTAATATTTGTCCGCTCAAAATCGTACCATCTCGCTCTTTGTGCTTGGGAAGGCATCACGATTTAAGCAGACCTTAGTTCACGCCTCGAAATTTAGTCACAAGCCCATGCAACTTTCATAAACAACATCTACTCTCGTCGCACCTTCTCACTTGACTCCCAGTATACGCGCGTAGGAAATAGAGATGCGAGACTTATCTGTGAGAATCTCTTTTATTCTACACATTTAAGAATATCTTGCTGAAAAATAAAGATACAATGTGATTTTGAAAAAAAAACTTAGGCCTGTTAGGATTTTATGCAGTAGCTGGTGACACGACCTTTAGATCCTTCCGAGCACTTAGGGCAAGAGGTAGGCAGGAATCTCTTTGCTAGATAGTCTCTCGACAGTTCTCCTCACTATATCACAGCAAGCAGATTACCCTTTATGTAGTGAAAGAGCTCTGTCTAATATGAAATGGAGAAGATCGAAATAAATTATAAGGTAGAATAAATTAAATTCTGCAAGGTCATAAGGGGAGAACATGGACTAGACTAAGTCATATTCCAACAAATCATAATCTGTATATAGAGTACATATTATATTGTGCGCTATAGCTGAGAGGTATATATATAACTAAGAGCGATGATTCTTAAGAAGACACCTATATGGGTCTCATACAAAGAACAGGGCCAATTATTCTAGAGTATTCTCTATCAGCATAGTCTATGTGTATATATTATATTCCATCAATAATACCATTCGCATGAATGTCTAATCATTACTCGTATAACACCTATGCTGAGGAAGAGGTGTGGTGTGCAACTGTTGTGCTGTAATTTTTTCATGTGTAGTGTGATGTGTTCGGCCTGTCCGTGAGGTACTACCCTAAAATGTGTTGTAACACACGGCGTGCACCTGAGAATAAAGGCTATCGGTAATCAGATGTTGTACCACCACTAAGAGCGTAATGCCGTTGCCACGGAGGCCCTAGCCCCCCACATCCTCTAGCCTGCACATGGCCCCTGATGAAATTGCATTCTTATTATGTTTTTCAGTCCCAGGATTTGATCCCAGTTTTGGCATGCAACAGCAAATGCTCAGTCAAGCGTGTTCCGAAAGGCAATAGAAAGTTGTAGTAAGTGAAGATTCTTTTGCCTCTGTTCGAGAAGCTTGAAGTCTAGCCATGGAGGGATGATGGGGAGAAGGTATAGCCCCAAACTCGAGAGCCTCGCAAACGAAAGAGTAGAATTATTCAGAAAGTGTGGAGACGAGAGAGGAAGGAAACCTCTCCCTTTTCCCTCTCTCTAAGGAAGACAAAGTTTTTAAAGGACGTAGACTGGAGAAAGTAGCGTTGGAGAGGAGAATGGAGCAGAGGGAACAACGCGATGGTTAGCCTACCTTTGATAGCCTGATAACACGAAACAACAAAGTTCTTTTTCTCTAAAGGGATTTCTGTCACTTCCACTTAACAAACACCGGCTACAGTGGGCAAGGAGCTTGGCAGGGCTGTTAGTGTCGGGTGATGGAGCTGTGTAGGCTGATGGAGATGAATGGGTCATTTGTGGAAGCCATGAGGGTTTGGGAAATGTTGTTTGCTGGGCCTCTACAGGGGAGGGCTTAGGTCTGTGTGCTGAGTAATGGAAGAGAGTACACTCACTGCTGGGCTTGTCTGAGAAGAAAGACAGCCAGCATCCCATCTCCGCACCGGCACAACCTCACTCTTCTGTACTGTCCCCAGTACCTGGAAGATGCACCTCAGAAGGCCATTGTTTAGATGATGTCAATAGTTTGCCAGGTCTGCTCAGTGGGGTTCTGGATGTTCTGGGTCCCATGATATACCAGTGAACACAAACACACTTCTTTTCTTTGTTCTAGGATATTTTTTTCTCCAAGTCTTAACACTTTCTCAGACTCTCAAACAGGCAGTTGGAATACAGAGCATTTCCTGAGCTAACTTGCTTAGAGACCTCTTTGTTCTATTTTTCTTTGCTTAGAGAAGACTTTCCTAAGAACATCTTGGAGAGGCAAAAAGCTAAGGCACTGTTTCCCCTCAGAAAACTGCAAAGTCATATCATTTGGGGGAAAGTCAGTTATTATTCAGTATCTCCTCATCCCACAAAACATTGGAGAAACAGAAGCGAGAAGAATAGAAATCTAAAGTGAAGAAACCAAGAATGGAGAGAAAGGAGAGGCATTGGGCTAATACAGAAACCTGGAGTGAGGGGCCGGAGAGGTGGCTCAGCTGTTAAGAGCACTGACTGCCCTTCCAGAGGACCTGGGTTCAGGTCTCAGCACCCGCATGGCAGCTCACAACTGTCTGTAACTCCAGTTCCAGTGGATCTGACTCCCTCACAACACCAATGCACACAACAATAAAATAAACAAATTAAAGATTCCTTTTAAAATGAAGGGAAGGAAAGAAGGAAGGAAGGGAGGGAGGGAGGAAGGAAGGAAGGAAGGAAGGAAACTTGGAGGGAGAGGTGGGGGACAAGGCTTCTAGATGATTAGGCAGGAAGCACAGGACATAATAAGCCCCCTCCTCAAGAGAAGAACGTCCCTCCAATGCTCTGGAGATCTGAGACTCTTAGAAGGCACAAAAAGCAAGAAGAGAGATACAAGGAATTTATTTATTTTTTTCTCTTTTTAGAACAAAACCCTATGTGGGTGGGTGGGTGGGGGATTCTTTTTCTTAACATAAGGAACTTTGGAAAACATAATACATGGGCTTTAAAAACAAATTTATGAATGACACAGAAAAACTGTTCACACGGCTGTTCCATCTATTGACATCAGTAGAAACTGAGGGCACAGGGCACAATCGCAGCACTTGATTGGGATGACTGGTCACACCAGACTAAGGCCACGTACCCTGAAACATCACTTACACGACTTCACTTTACACCAGGTTATCTGGGATTACAGAGCCTCTGGAGGGGCAGCTGGCAAGTCAGCCCACGGAGCCTCCAGTGTGCACAGGAAAGGCTGTCACTCCTATAAGCTGAGGTGCGGTCTTGCGTGGCATGCAGGGAGGGTGCGGGGGCTTTGTGGCAGGGGTAAGATGGAGAAGTGGGGCTAATGGTTCAGGTGGATGCACCATGAGTAATATCCAACAAGGATGTGTCTGGATGTCCCAGAATTAGATCTAGATGGCAGCAGAATTTCTACAAGGTAGAGAACCGAACAGTGCTAGCCCAGGAAGGCCCAGCTCCAAAGACCACGAGTCATAAAGGAAAGGACCGCTACACAGCAGAGGGTCCAGCGGGATTAGATTTCTAACCCCAACACTCAGGCCAGACGCAGCACAAGTCAATAATATCAAGACAACCACACTTCATCCTTATTGATTGCAAAAATCCTCTACTCTTGTTTCACAGAAAAGCCTGGAGTGATACTGCTAAGACTTTTTTTTTTTTTGGTCTATCTCTCTTCATCAAATACTATGCCTTTGATTGACGGGTTATTCTGTGTAGGCAATCTACCACTTGGCCTCCAGGCTGTGTGGAGTCCTTTGTGGGTTCCTCAAATTTTAGGTCACAGCTAAAACCCCAACCTTTCAAAACAGACTATTCAAATCTTGGGTGCATTCCCCATCTATAACCTGTAACTCCCACAAGACACGTGAACTTCTTTCAATACTTATCACAATTTTTAAATCATATTAAAGTGAACCTGGAAGGAGAGAAGTGGAGCAGAGAACGAGATGATAGAAACTGTTCAGACAGGTTTTGATAGTGACATCACATATATTATACGTGCACGCACACACACACACACACACACACACACACACACACACACACACAAGTAAGGGATGATAAGACTCAAGTCACAGGGCCAGAGGTGGAGCTTGGGATAGGATTATGCTGCTTATGCAAATCTTGGTAGCTGGGGGAAGAGAATCCCAATAGGTTGTGTGCAGTCTCCATTGAGAGGAACCATGGGAGATATATGCGTCATGAGGGGGAGTTTTGAGGCCATCTTGCTAATGCCCAATGTAGTAACTTAAAAATGAGAAAATGGAGGCCCACTAAAGATCATTTCTCCAAGGCCAGAGAGAATAAGAGTGAAGCTTAGAATAGCCAAGACCCTAAGGCTCCAAGTGATAAGCTTCACTGCCACACATGCCGTCGACTTTGCTGGCAATTGCTACCAGGTCCTACAGCTGCCTTGGTTATTGCTGCATGTCGAATGATGCAACAGCCTCAGCATCACTTTCTTGTCTTGTAAATCTGCTGAGGGCTGCAAGCATGGGAAGAGCTGCCTAGCCATCCTGGGAACTTTTGACTTCACAGGGCGGAAGAGCTCAGGGGAGCACAGGTTCCCCTGGGAAATCTCCCAACAGCAGTAGCTGAGCAGGAAAAGAGTTAAGTGAGGCAGCTGCGCACTCTCGGAATCGTTATTCTCATATCCCAGTGAGCTGAAAAACCAGAACTGCCGCAGAGTCCTAAGACACCACCTCCCGCTCCACGTTTGGGAGGCCCAAGACACAAACTAGCTCCACGGATGCATGAAAAATGCCTGTGCCAGTCCGGGCCGGCATGCAGCCAGAGGGCCAGGCTGTTCATGTTTCAGAAACAAGGGCAATGATATCCATGGAATCCCACAGCAGAGGAAGTGCGGCTCCAGCCTACTGCGTAAGTTACACTCTACGGCTTCTTCAGAGACAACACAAACCCACTGTGGTCACTCGACCTCGATCTGTGGCTTTTCCCACCAGGGGTTTGGCCCACATTTATCAACCATTTTCCCAGGGGGCCCCCGACCTCTTTCAGTCTCTATAATTTGTGAGAAGCCTCCTATGGGAACCCGACTCTCCACCACCGTCTTCACTGGTGTGGCCGGGTAACCTGGCTGGCGATGTTTTTCTTTTCTTGGCGCCCTTTGAACTTTACAGGATTCAAACACAACATAGTAATGTTCTCAGGGCTCAGTCTCATCAGCCTTATTGTCGTCCCTTGGCCCCTGCGACGAGGTCTTTGCATGCAGCCTTCCAGCAGGCAGGTATCACGGGGACAATGACAAACAAGGACGGCGTCGAGAGATGTTGCTCAAACAAACAGCCGTATGCTTGCAAGTACAGCTTGAAGACCTCGGGTCCTTCCCTCTCCCTCTGTTTTCATTCCCTCCCTCCACAACAGAAGATTAAGTTTGCTGTGAATATGAGCTGATGAAAAGAATTCAAATGGTACTTTGAATAGGACCCCAGTCAGACCCACAGGAGAGCTACAAATTGCGTTTGGAGACACCAGTCTCCTTTGCAGAAAGCGAGCATGAAACCCACATATCTTCTTTCTATAAGGTACTAACTTGTAAATTAACCTTTAATGGTGTATAAATGATGTTCTGAAAGAACTGCTTATGCAGCTATATTTATGATCTAGAAAATTGCAAATATTTACAAGATTACAGGTGTTAATGGTCTGTCAAAAATGTTTGTATATTGTACATAACATTAAACCCTGGGTTCAGACCACCCTGGTATAAAAGACCACCACTCTCTAGTCCCATATAGTGTTTCACTTTGATTCCATATATGCCAATCCCTATAATTAGCCTGCTCCCTAATATAGATCAAGTCTACTTTATAGGGAATTCTCCCAATCGTTTTCATTTCATTTAAATCCAGTACCCAGGCGGCCTGTGTAAACTGTTTGCTAAATGGTCCAGGATGGCCAATCGATCTTAGGTCAGCAGGAGCCTGTGAACTTGTCCATCTTGGTTCAGAGTGGGTCCCGCCAGAAGGAGGGCCCAAGTGCTCCTTGATTGCTTTCCGGAAAGAAAATTAAGCAGACCTGTGAGCCTCCAGGTCCTGCCTGTGCGCTGATGTTTGGTCATTTTGGGACCCTAAACAGTACATAAGCCAAAAGCATGATTCACTTCAAAAGCTGTTTACTCATAAAAGCAGCGTTTGACCAAGGTGGGGACAACGGTGGAGACCGGAAACGAAGGCCAAGAAATCCCTTTTCCTCTCATAATTGTGACTTACAAGGGTGGCCCTTGTGACTTGTATCTCTCTGAGAGACCTTGCATCTTGCTGTCTTACTGTGCCGTGTGAGGTGTGGCAGGGAGCCCAACGATAAATGTCACAGGTTCTTTTGAAATGGTCCCCCCCCTCCTCCATCTCCGTTTACTATCTCATTTGCACATTTTCATTAATGTCAAAGTGTTTCCAGAGTTGTCTGGAGATGATAGTTCCCCCTGGCATTTGCTAACACTGTCTGCTTTGTAGAAACCCACAGAGCAAGCTCATTGGAAAAATGCTAAGGGAGCTGCCTTCCCACACAGCACGACGGTGACTCCAAGTCCTGGGGTGAAAAGGGCTAACACTGGAATCTTTATATAGACCTTCAGATAAGAGCTGCCTCCCACACACCATGCCCACACCCACCCTCACAAACACAGCAAGAACACCATCAAATCAGTTTGCCTTTGGGCCCTCTAACCAGCTTTGACCATGCATACTTATTTCCTTGAAAACGAACTTAGGTGCCTAGAAGGTTGCAGTGGATTTGAAATCATTGAGGTCTTGGGCTGAACAGGTCCCAAATGAGCTAACAAACCTAGATAACGGAGAGAGGTTGATGAGCCGTCTAAGTAGTCAAATAGCAGACAGAGAGAAAGTGACTTCCTCAAGGACCTTCTGTCCCCTGTGGCAATTCTCCAAGGTTCTGCTTCTTTTGACTTGCCTATAATTTAGGATTGGTTTGTTAAAACAATGCTGGGATTCGTGGTGGGCTCTGAGACAGAGAATTCCATGGTGCTATCCTGGACATCTGTCCACCTTGAAAGGTATTTCTGACCCCGTAGGTTACAGATTCTCTCTCTGGGACCCTAACTGTTCTAGGATCATGGGTAAAGAGAAATGCGCTTCTCGGGGTGGGGTGGGGGGTGTCTATCTACCAGGTTAGCAACGCTCATGGGTCACAGAGACAACTTAGTCCTGGAGAACTCAGAGACACTCAATTCATGCTCACATGCTGTTGACAGAATGTGTTCAAGGTGGTTCTGCTTTTTTTAATGATAGTTCTTGATTATTATCAGAATGAGGGAATTGCTTCTCATAGCTGCTTGTGGTATACAGACAAGATAGTTCAAAATCTGGTATCTGTGTGGAGAGGAAGACAACAGATCTAGGAGGGGGACAAAGGGAAGCCCCTGTTTTCGAGGTGGTGTTTTGAGGTTCAGGGGTCACTGCTTGCTCTACTCCAGGGCCAAATGAAGAATTTGAAAAACAAACAGAAGATGAAGGGAGAGTCAGTAAGGGAGAGATTCTGATCTCTGTACAGTGACCTCATATGTTGATCCAGGAAAGCAAGTGGTTAAACAGCCAAGTGTAGCTGCTCCTTCAGGAAGGGTCCTCTTTTGTGAAGATGAGAGAGACAGGGGAAGTGATTTGGAGCCTGGATGTTCCCTAGAGATGTCAAAAAGAAGATGGCTGGAGCAGTGATATACAGCCCCCTTTCTCCGCATGGTGAGGTTGGTAGGGTCTGTGAGGGATTTGTCAATTGTTTCAAACTATTTCTTTTAACATTATGGGTTTGGCAAGAATCCCAGATATCCCTTACCAAGCTCTCTCCACTGCCCCTCCCTCATTTTTAACTCCCATGTGTATTTCAAATGCAACCCGCATGTCACTGACTCATTTACACTCAAATCATCAAAAATGTTGGTTGGGATGAATTAGTTGATGCCCAAGGAGAAGGATGGTACCCCTTTAAAAGAGATGTTAGTAACCTTTTCCCCATCCCGCTTTTATTTGCCAAGTGCAGTTCAAAGTAAATCCATCCCCCTCTGTTCCCAGGCTTCCCCCGCCCCCCCATCACCAATTTTTTAATCATATTAGAAAAGGAAATTCCAAGGAACACTAAATTTGGGGAAATTCTTCATTCCATTCTCCCGCCTTTAAAATCATGTGTATTTTAAGGGAAATCTAATCCATATGCTTCTGATTCATTTACACTTAAATCATTAAAATGTTGTTTTGAACAAGCTGCTTGGTGTGCGGAATGACTCTGAGCCTCCTTTTATCATTATTTCTTCAAGCTCATTTCTCCATAACAGGAAGCCACATTGAGAAAATCAAATATCTAAAAGTTTAAATTTGGCATGATCATTCTGAGGCTGCTGTGGTTTAGATAAATCTAGTCCTGCCTGTCTTCCCATAGGACACAGTGCACTGCTCTGCTTGTACGGTGGATGAATACTCATAATTGCATGTAATCAGCTAAATTGCATCTTCAAGGAAGTTACTTCCTTTGAGTAATTTGAATGATTTGAATGGTGTGCCTGTGTGTGTGTGTGTGTGTGTGTGTGTGTGTGCATGCACACATGTGTTTTGAAAGATAGTTCTACTAAATCTTCTGACCCTCAATATACCTGGTAGTAAGGTGGGATTTAAAAAGAAACCATATGCTGAGATGCATGAGAGAAATGACCCGAGACTGTTATATTTGCTATTGCATGGATGAAAACCATATGGGATGTATGTTAACTAGTCCTAGTTATCGACTAGCTAAAATTATTGAACTTGAGTCATTGGTACTGGTTGGATAGATGTTGCTGTTTCTTTCTCCCTAACCTCTGTGATGATGGAAGTCCATCACCATCCTTTGTTCTGTTTCTCTCTGTCTCTGTCTGTCTTTGTCTTTGTCTCTGTCTGTCTCTCATCTCTTTCCTGAATCTAATGGTGTAAACTCCACTATGATCACCCTCAACCCCCATTTCCCAGAAGAAAGGCAATGCTGTGCTTATTAACAACTTGACCCCAAAGCCAGGCCCCTTTGTCACATTGATCAAAACTCAGATACTTTTATGTGGAAATCTGGCATGTCATGTACCTTTGGTCTCTCCCTTGAAACAGTCCTCATTTAGCAGGCCATGCTGTTCTTACTTCTCAAGTGTGGACATGATGACTTTGATGCAAGCCACAGAGGGCTAAGATGAACTTGAAGGTGGGTTTTGTGCTAAAGGACAGTGGTTGACATGAGCACCGTGTAGCAGAAATCTATCTGATGTCACCTTCACCATTCAGTAGTTAGTGATTACAGATCTGCTAATTAACCTCTCTCCATTACCTCAAAAGTGGGGATAATAATAGTATCCACTGATAGAGCTGTTCTGAAATGACCTAAGACACTTTGTGTAACAGTGTCTAAGTATAATAGATACTCAACAAATCATTTTCTGCTAATCATTTTCTACCCTCCAAATAAACACTTTCTGTCTCAAACACTTGGGAGATTTCATCAGGACAAAAGAGCACACCTTATCATTTTAGGGACAAAGAGGCTGGTAGTCACTCTATTACCAGATAGTTTGTACATGTCCTGAGTCTACCTGTCCCTAGCCACAGACGTCCCCACCCAAGGGTACACAGGTTACGTGTGCACCCAATTCTGCTGCACAGAGTTCATGATGCCTGCACATTGTCCCCAGCAACATCCTCACATCCTGTGGAAATGTGAATGAATGCAAAGTGGAGACACTGAGAGAGGAAGCCCAGCATCACAGCTACCACTCCCTGTTGGGTTTCACATCCCTCACTCCCGCTGTCTGTCCCCGAAATACAATTGTCATGCCATTAAGGGACATTAACATTTCTAATTTAGACCATGAGCTGTGAAAGTTTCTAAAAGTTCACCTACCAGGTAAAGCCATCTGAAGCCTATTAGAATTGTGGAATGGAGATTTCATGGAGAATCAAAATGCTCTATCATTTAATAAAAGCATCATGTGTGCCTGAACGTGGAGGTAAGAAAGAACAACTCTGTGTGCCCTTTCTTCCGTGGCTCTTCTTACTCTGAAACCTTAAACCTTGTAGAGAGGAGCCTTTCCCAGCTCTGTCACCAACCAGTGTGTCACAGAAGCTGCTGCAATTGTCTACATGTTCTCAGGGCTGCAGTCGGGGTACAGTGGGGTGGGGTGGGGGAACACTGAGGTCTGGCCTAGTGTCTGAATCGGAACAGGGCAAACATCTGGCAGAGTGCTCTTGGAAGAGGGTCAGAGGTTGATGGGAGGCAAGGACTTCTTAGGTGACCTAACAAGGCATGCTTCCACTTTGATGCCAGAATCCTCTCCCCAAGCTTCCAATATGGCTTGGCAAAATCCTGTGGCAACCTGTTTTCTAGATCTAGGGTGACACATCCTTTAAAATTAATTTCTTGACTTGTCTAAAGGAAACTACGGCTCTGCCTGCTCCCCTGGTGCCAAACATCTGGATGAAGGCTGGAGGCGGAAGTCCCCTGAGTAGGCCCCATGTCCTCATTTTCTTGTGGCCTGGAGGGTCAGTGACTGAGAAAATGGGCAAGAGTTCTAGGAGGGCATCATCCAGGAGAGCAGCTGAGGGCAGACTGTGAGGTTTTCTACACTGTTGGAAAATGCTTCCGCCATGTCATCTGGGTGTTTGCACACTCTGTGCATATGGGATCTTGCCTTGTTTCCCAGATTCTTGAACATGGCAAAGACTGTTAGTGTTTAAGGGCCAGCAAATACCTAGCACACTGATGTGGTCTTAAAGTTTTATCTACAGCCAGAGAGGTAAGGATAGAGGCTCCACCCCTAGTTCCACTATACCACTATCATCATCACCACCACCACCACCATCTTCATCATCATCATCACCACCGTATTCATCATTATATTCATCAAAGCAAACAACTGAATGCTTACTGTATCCAGGCACCATGGCCATTTCATTTCATTTATAATAGCCTTTTCAGATTGGGCCTACTACAATATCCTATTTGTCAATCAGTAACCCAAAGTGATTGTATTGACCAAGGTCGCCAAGATAGCAAGGGGCAGAACAAGATCTTGACTCAGAGTCTACAGTGTTGTCTAGCGTGGAGTTAGGCAGTCCTGGTCTACCATGAATGAATAGATGAAGGAGTGAATTAGTGCTTAATAGCAAAAAGCCTAGCTTGATTCACTTTAGGGACTCCTGATTATCTTGGAACAGAGTAGTATTCAGCAAAGGAGCTAGAATTGGATTTGAATTCCAGATAAGGCACATTCTTGGTATATGGCCTTAGGCTGATAGTGTTACCAGACTTAAGTTCATAGCCTGGAGCCCTAACAAACCAGATTTGGCTACCCATCTGCCATATGAAAATTAAAACAGCCAAATTAATCGTGAAAAGCAGAAAACGACACTTAGTGATTACGGCATGTGGGGAAGAGGTACAGAGAAATCCGGCAACACCCCCGCAAGTGGCTCTTTTAATTGGCTTATTGGGAGTAGGTGGCCGAACCTAACAAGCTGAGACTCTAATCCTAATTAACTATGAATGTAATTATCTACCTACAAAATGGGAATATGGACTATTCTCTAGATTTATTACAAAAAATAATCTTTATTCTTTTTTGAGACTTGGTGATTTTGAGCTTGCTTTGTCGCTGAGGCTAGTCTTAAACTCCTGATCCTTTTGCCCTCACCACCCAAAGGCTGAGATTGAGGTGTGCACACCGGGTATAACATTTTTATGGATAATATATAAAGTGCTTTTCGTACAGATGGTCCTGGCTACGTGTTGTATATTATCCATCACTATTTGAAGTGTTGGACTGCTCGTTGCATATGGCCAAAGGCCATCCTCCAAGAGAACAAAACTATGAGCAGGCAGTCTCCCCTGCTGATCTTACCTCCTGTCATTTCAGACCTTCAGGTTGTAAGATGCCCATCCTTTTATGCCTCCCTCTACATTGTAAGCTGCCCATCACTGGCTGCCATGCAAGTACAGGCCCCACAGCCCTTCTTTCATGAGGAGAAAGAACTGGAAGACGGTGGGCTCGCGTCTGCCAAAGGGAGAATGCCCAGGTCACAAGAAAAAAAAATCATTATAGTTCACACAAGAGATTCAAGTCAATGTCACTTTCCTTCTCAATACTCTGGTTTGACTTGAGCCCATAAAAACCGCTTCTATCAATCTCTCCTGGGGCTCTCCTCAGCCTCATTCTAGCACTGGCTCTTGGCCATGCTGGTCCACGAAGAGACTCAGAGTGTAAACACCACGCTTTGGGCTGCCCTTTGCTCACGGCACATTCTTTCTTCTAGCAAATGCTGAGTTTTTCATGTTTTTCCCACAGAAACATGGATTCTGTGAGTTCCTCATATTAGATCGTGGAGGCTGAAATAGTAACAAGACGTGCTGAAGGCACCTGTATATTTAGATCTGATTGTCTTGGATGGTCTACAGCTTGACAGGCATATGCAAGAGCTGTGTGACATATGCCATCCCAGTGAGAAGTTGACCCTGTGGGTCACACTACCACAGTGACCTTGCTTTGTAAATAGGCTACCTTTCCACTGAGGGAAATATAGACGCGATCTCCATGAAAAACTAACTGGTTCTAAATTTGTGTAATTAGTTCTGACCACTTTGGGAACCAAAGATGGAGATGTGTTGTGTGTGTGTGTGTGTGTGTGTGTGTGTGTGTGTGTGTGTGTTCAGAAACCTGTTTGTCACAAAGACTATTGCTTCCTCTTCACCTGAGGCTAAAGGGAGCAATGGCAGACTGGGGAGATAGCTCTGTCTCAGCTGGTAAGGTGTTGTCCCTGTCCCTAAGCACAGGGACCTGAGTTCAGTCCTCAATCAGGAGTGGTGGCACATGAATGTAACCTGTGCACCGAGGACATGGAAACGGGTGGATCTTCAGGGTTCACTGACTAGCTAGGCTAGCCCACATGGTAAGAAATTATGTCTCAAAAAAAAAAGTGTCACCTGAGGAACAACATCCGAGGTTGTCCTCTGATACACTTGTGCACATACATGCATCTGCATAGATGTATGCACATACGCACAAGTAGAGCATCTGTATACATGTGTACTTCTTTGGCATGAGTTTCTAGGCTTTATGCTTTATCTTGGAAGAGACCTGCCTCCATGCCTTTGAGCTATCCAGGAAGTCCAACAAAGCTTAGTTATCACTTCCAGTCCCCTCTCTGTCTCTCCTGCCCCCCTAAACACTAATGTTCTTACAAGTGTATTCTACAGTTTCCAGCTAAAGGATTGTGGAGACACAGCCACCAGGGTGTCTCCACCAAATGCCATCAACATAGGCTGGCATAAAAAGCCTCATCCGGGGCCCCAGGCAGTGATAAGGGAAGAGTGAGCAGAGGGGCCACTGTCTCTGCTGTCTTTTCCACCCTCACGTTTTTTTCTGTAAGGGCTGGGCTTCCTTCATCCTCTGCTCTTCCCTCCTGAGGCTCCTTAACAGCAGCCACTTAGGCACTGGGATAGACAGATTTCAGACTGCCAATAGGTCTGGTGACAAGACACAAAATGTTCATTGAGGAGTGAAGAAGGAAAATCTGTTTGTGTCTGAGGGTTGCCATGTTCTTGGAGGCCCAGCCAGGGCTGGATTCCTTCTGGCCAGAGCACAAGTCCTTTACCAGCCCCATTTCCTACCATCTCCTCCTTGCATCTCAGGTTTAGATATCAATGATTCAGGCTCCTCCTGTGCAGTGCCCTCTCTTGATCTATTGAGTCTCTGTCTTGAGGAACTCTGGAGCCTGGGTGTGGGCTTTTCTGAGCTCCTCCAGTGAGTCCACTGTGCAGGAAGGGTGGAGAGGTACTGCTACAGACATCCAAACCAGGGCCTCCTCCCGTGAGAGCCTTTTGAATGATGGGGAGGTACAGCGGCATGCAGTGCTGGAGAAGCAAAGGCACTTCAGACACAGCCAAGGGCAGTGCATACAGGGAGGTCCTGTGGAGTGTGGCCATCCATACCAGTTGCTGAACAATGGACACATAGCCTCGGAGAATGGACAGCCATCCTTGCTGTACCTGGATAGGTCTTCAGAGCAGCACCCTCACTTTCCATGCATGAAATCACTGGCTTTGGTTTATCCGCATATAGGCTCATATTAGCCATGTAACACTGTCCCAAGGTCATAACCTTAAAGCCAGCGAGAACAGGTATGCTCTGTACTTGATTAGGTACTGGAATGAATGACTCAGGATATTCTATGGGACCAATCACCTGTGTTAGTGGTGGAGCCAGGTAGCAGTTCAGAAAACCAAGAGGAGAATTGGTTTGTTTGTCTTTTGTTGCTGTTTGCCTGGTGAGGTCTCTAGGCCCTGGGGGCAGGGGGTGAGGAGATGTGGAGGCCATGATACAGATGCTGGGAGGTTGCAAGCAAGCTCATTTAGATTCAGGAAAGGGTAAGCCTTATGTACCCTCCACCCCATCCTGAGGAAAGGTCTGCCTTAGTGCTCATTGCTAAGTTGGTGCTTTCTGATAGGCTCTGGAATCTGCTGGCCTCAGGGCCCCCCTTTTGACTATTTTTGCAGGATACCTAGTCATTGTGGAAGCAGTATAGCACATGCTCTAGCTTATCTGAAACATGCAGCAGTTCCGCCTGCCTCAGCCTTTGTTCTTCTGAATCATCCACAGCATACACCGTCTTACAAACCATCCATAGCACACATTGTCCTGAAATACTTTCATCTTTATAGATGACTACCAAATTGGCATTAGAAAAGGGTAGTTCCTCATATCTACCATCCATGATCTTCACAGTCTTGAGTGTTCCATTGCTCAATCTGCGCTGAAAACTCAGACTTTAGGAGTACAGTTCCACAGGGCTTGGTCAGAAATGTAAAGACACTTATGGAAATGCCCAATAGCCATTATTGGGTTTCACTGTACGATCCCCATGGCTCCAGTCAACTTTTCATTGCTGTGACCAAATACCTGGCGGAAGCAACCTAAGAGAGGATAGATTTATATGTGTTTATGGGTACAACTGTCATGGCAGAGAAGGCATGGCAGCTGGGACTTTGTGGGGAGGCTTGCTCACATCTCAGCACATCAGGAGACAGAGTGCTCTAAACAGAACCAGGAACACACATCACCTTCCAGATACAATCCCCCACCCCCTCACACCCTGTATCCCACCTCTGCTACCTACATCATTCCCAAAGGTCTCACAACCTCCCAAAACAGAGCCACCATCTGGAGACCAAGTGTTCAGACACAGAAGGCTTTGGGAGGTGTTTCACATCCAAACCAAAACTCTGAGCAGAGCAGGACTTGGGCTCTTGGTACTGCACACATAGTCCCCAGACCAAGCTGTACATTGGTCAGGGAACCATGCACTTGGACCACAGAACTTTAGCTTCTTGGCCTGCTGCTGTCATTGGCCCTGGCATCACAGTCTCCCTGGCAATCAGACTAGCTCAAGAGCAGCCTGTCAGAATTTGCCTTTGGGTCCACAGAGGCCACGGCTCTTCTAAGGTCCCTCAGGAGAAGTACCACTGGGGCCCAGGAGCACAGCACTCCTATTCTCCCAATCATGAAGACTTTTCTGACCCAACCCCTTCCAGGGGCTGGATTTCCCTGTCCTGTCACTGGAGCGCACACTGATTGGTGGCCTGGTTTGGGCACCCGTATAGAGTCTTCTGGATATGTTTGATTTGCTAAATCCATCTCTTACCTAATTTTTCTCGCTCCTCTTTCTCGCCCTAGATTCCCTCAGTTATTTTCTGTAGCTGTGTATTTTTATATTCCTTGGTTCATTTCAATTAAAAAATGCTCTTACAAAGTGAGAGGAAGGAAAACAAGTACAGATGGCCCAGCAATGCATTTAGATAACTCACTTGCAGGTTTAATGTCTTTGTCTTTTCTTTAACGAGAAGAGGATACGGCCAAGAGCCTGATTCCTGTTTCCACCATTGGATAGGTGTGTAACTTTACATAGAATACTTAATGCTCTGCAGTGGGTGGGTGGGTTTACAGAGTGAAGAAGTAGAAATACTTAGTCTCTGAGATCCTTTTCAGTAAGGCCTTAGTCATTCAAAGCAGTTTGCCTTCCCTGTGCTCACATCATCAGCCATGGAGAGTCTTACTGGCAGGTAGGAACAGCTTATAGGCCCGAGTTCTGGGATATGCCAGAGTCTCGTAGCAGCACAGGAAAACACCTGGCAGCAAATTGTGGGGAGTCAACTTGATACCTTCTTTAAAGAGTTTAAAATCTAAAGGATACCCCAAAATTCATTCTCCTCCATAGCTAAGAGAGGGAGGTAAAGAGAGGGAGAGGGAGACAGGAGGGACAGGGAGAGGAGAGGGAGAGGGAAGGGGAGGAGAGTACGGTGGTGGTGGTGGGCACCCATGTAGTAAATGCTGAATACCCACTAAGCACATCAACGGGGAATGGATGAATTTAGGAACATATTCTTGCATAGGTTCTCCAGCTTAGGATTCTTCTACACGTACATGTAGCTCTATTCCATAGAAGTTAGAAATAATCAGTGGGGGCTGCTAATTATTCTTGTTTCCCCTCCTCTGTTTCCTCCCCATCTTCCTAACCCTTCCCCTCTCCTTCCTCCCTGTCTTCATCCTATGCCCACCTCCCCTCTTCCTGCTCAACTGCACAGTTTGGGGATGGAAACATGATCTGGAAATTTGATAAATGGGGCAAAAACCTTTGGGCGGTGAGAGGTCGATGCTCCTTGTTAACTTCCCTTTAAAACACAGTTATTGATTCATTTATAGTGCTCTCTCTCTCTCTCTCTCTCTCTCTCTCTCTCTCTCTCTCTCTCTCTCACTCACTCTCACTCTCACTCTGTGTGTGTGCGTGTGTGTGTGTGATGTGAATGTATGTGATATATGAGAGGGTGTGTGTGTGTATGTGTCTGTGTGTGTGTGTGTGTGATGTGAATGTATGTGATATATGAGAGGGTGTGTATGTGTGTGTGTGTGTGTGTCTGTGTGTGTGTGCGCTTGTGTGTGTGTGTGATATGAATGTATGTGATATATGAGAGGGTGTGTGTGTCTGTGTCTGTGTGTGTCTGTGTGTGTGTCTCTGTGTGTGTGTGTGTGCGCGCGCTTGTGTGTGTGATGTGAATGTATGTGATATATGAGAGGGTGTGTGTGTCTGTGTGTGTGTGTGTGTGTGCGCTTGTGTGTGTGTGTGTGATGTGAATGTATGTGATATATGAGAGGGTGTGTGTGTCTGTGTGTGTCTGTGTGTGTGTGTCTCTGTGTGTGTGTGTGTGTACCGGTGTAGAGGTCAGAGCACACCTTGCAGGAGTTGATTCTCTCCTTTCCCCTGTGGGCTCTGGGAACCCCGCTGAGGTGACCGGGTCTGGTGGCAAGTACTTTTACTCACCGAGCACCTGCTGCACCCCTCGCTAACTGCTTAACATAAGTCACCACTGATCTAAATGCACCTAAGTCATCATTTGGCTTCAGCAGGATAGGATCTGCTCCCCCAAAGAGATGGAAAACCGTGCACTGAAGTCAGAGTTCATCCATTGCCCACTCACCGAGCCGTGGACTGCCTTCAGCAGCCCCTCTGACGGAGCTACAGCGGAGCTGCCTTCCACCATTGCAAAACTATGCAAATTTCTCAGGAAAAGGGCGCCAGTGAAAGATATCCTGAGCAAGTAGAGTTGAGCTTTCTTTGGAAGAAAGCTGAACACACTTTTTAAACATGATTACTAACAAGGCTGTCTTTTGTTACCAGCAAGATTGTATATAGCTGTTGCAAGCAATTTTAGCTCCTTTTTGGAAAGCGGTGAAATACCAACATTTTCGAGAAATTAAGTGGTGTGAGAGTTTTAGCTTGCCCTCCTACTTTCCTGCATGGGAACAACCATTCAAATTCCATAAACATAATAAATCTTGGGTACTAACCAATGGTAGCCATGCTACTTTAAAGCACATGCAGGATCATCTATTGTACTGGGTAGGGAGAGCTTAGATTGCTCATATTTCCTCATCAGTGGTTAGCTTAATGGAGACAAGTCATTAGCCCTTCAGGTGTGTCTTCTCTTAGTGGAGAAAAGCTGTAGCTTAATGTGTAGACCTATTTAAGAATTTTGTGGGAAGAAATTCATATTGATTTACTATTTTGAATACAATTCCATACCTCCTAGATTAACGAGATACTGATTATGCCTGTATTTCTAGATGAGAGCATGTCCATTAAAGAAAAATAATTCCTGACCTGTGTGCTATCATCACTTTCCCTTACTATGCCCCCACAGACATTACTAATCAACCCTACTCTTTTATAGGAGCTGGCACTTGGTTTCTGGGTTTATGAATAATTCAATGGTTCACTAACTGCCACATGAAAGCTATTTGTCATGCATTTGGTGTGCATGCATATGTGTGAGCTCGTGTGTGTGTGTGTGTGTGTGTGTGTGTGTGTGTGTGTGTGTGAATGTGGGGGGTGTTCACATGTATGTGCATATATGAAGAGGCCAGAGGACAATCTTAGATGTTGTCCCTCAAGTACCATCTACACTTTTGTCTGGAGACAGGGTCTCCCATTGGCCTGGAGCTTGTCAATAGGCTATGCTGGCTAGCCAACAGTACGAGAAATCTTCCTGTCTCTGTTTCCCCAGGCTGCAATTGTAAGCACACGTGCTTCTACTCTTGGCTTTTCTGCATGAGTTCTAGAGGCCAAACTCAGGTCCTTGTGCTTGTGTGGCACACACTGTGCCAACTGAGCCATCTCCAAGCTCTCGCCACGCACTTCAAAGTAGGAAAAAAATATAAGAGGGTGCAGGGAATGTTGAACATCCTTGCATCCCAGCACTGACTGGGAAATAGGGAATGATGGGAGGTGCCTGGTTTCTGCTATCTTTTCTGTCCTATCTTTTATGTAAACGATGGGCTCCTGTTCCTGAGAAGATGGGGGAGGGAGTGCAATACAATTGGGACAAACTGTATTGTCTGCCAAAACTAATCTGCCAAAGTCCCCCCCCCCCCCACACACACAGGGGAAAGTGCTAATTATGATGTAGCATGAGATCCCGAAGCCTTGGTAACATCCTCAGTGATTAGCTTTCGGCAAGTGAGCTGGGACTGCTGGATTTTCTTAGAGAGGAAGAAAGCAAAATCTATCTGCTGGTTTTTCTTCCTGAAAAGCCACTGAGGCCACTATTCTGCCCTGAAGTCTAACGACCTCTGCTTTTATAAACCATGGCCTTCTCTGCTTCCTTCTGAAAGCTCTGTCCTAGTGCACTACCCCCATGGGAACGCATGCTGCCTCGGTGACCAGGCCTTTGGAAGCCCAGCTAGCTATTCACAGCAAATGTGTCCCACCTTCATCCTTGTTTGGATTGTCTTGGCTAATCTGGGACTTTTGTTTTTCCATTCAAGGTTTAGAATCAGTCAGTCAAGTTCTAAGAATCATCCTACTGGAATGTGCAATAGGTTTTCTTTGAATTTTCAGCTGAGAGCATTGTAAATTTTATCATTTTGAGACTTCCTGCTCACAAATAGGACACAGCTGCCATTTATTCGGATCTAGTGTCAGGATCTCGAACAATCTCTTCCAGACTCTTCAGTGGTTAGGATGAATTTAGCTGTGGGTCAGTTACTGGCTATCGGGTGCTCTGAGTTCTTCTAGGCAGCTTCTGGGTGACTCGGGGATTTCCAGCTCCCTTCCCAGTGCACACAGGGGCGTGTCTTCTTCACCATCACCCCATCCTCCCTTGGTTCCTGTCTTTCCTGTGGCTTTCAGGTCTTGCCACAGTGTTCACTCACTTGACAGTTTTCCCTCATGGGCTCCCTTCCCCACCCTCTTACTCATTCTTCCTGGGATGGCCTTCTAAGAAAACCACATGGCTTTCATCTCTGTCTCAGGGGCCACTTCTGAGGCAACGTCGACAAGCATTAAATTGATTTCCAAGTCAAATGTAATAAAATGAGTTCTCAGAACCTAACTGCAAAGTCTTCCACTTGGGGTAATCCCTGGGGAGGGATCTTCAGGAGAATGGCCTGGCTTTGGGCTTAGACTGTTGAATTTTAGCTCCTTTCATTACATTGTCTGCTCTCTATCAACTTCTGCCTTCCACCTACATCAAAATAATCTTTTATGCCTTCCTTATAAAGCTGCTCTGGCTATTAAACGATGTGTTAAATCTTATATTCATTTGACAAATATTTATTTCTTCGGGCATAACATATGTAAGGAACATGGTTAAGTGCCTGGCTCAGACTGCTGTGTGACACATGGAACTCTGTGTGTGTGTGTGTGTGTGTGTGTGTGTGTGTGTGTACTGATGAATATGAGGCAGAGGAAATTCTGGAAAGCTGGTGACAAGGAAACTAGAAATCATGACTTCTACCAAAAGAAGGTAAGGAGTCAGTGAAGGTATGGGTAGAAACAGGGAGGGGCTCAGCAAGGGATTCCTCCTTCATCCCCCTTCCTGTCCATTCCAAATACATCACACTGCTGCCCCATCCATGTCACACAAGTCCAGTTGGACTACAACTGTTGGAAGACATGGCTACCCAGTTCTTTACTAACACACTCAGCAAACAGGACCCACTACACCCAGCATCTAAAGCATTTCAAAAATGCGGCACTAAAGACAACATTCTAAGGCCAACCCATAAGGCCAAGAGAATGGTTGGTCTTGTTTAGTCTTCATGAACAAGACTTAGAAGAGACTAGCAGTGTGTAAGAGTAAGCATGGAATAGACCCAGATGGATGGATTTGAAGAGGTTCCGGTGCTGTCTACACATATCTGATGGTCAGTTCCTCTTCCCTTCTTACCTTGACTTTTAGTTTTTATGACAGGGTCTCATATTGTAGCTCCATCTGGCCTAGAACTACCTACATGGTCCAGATTGGCCCCAAGCTCATGGCAATCCTCCTGCCTTAGCCTCCCAGTCCTGGGATGATAGGCCTGAGCCACCAAGCCTGGCTTTTAACAGTCAGTTTCTTCTGCAGACTACAACCCCTATGTTGCAGTGTTATTGACAAGAATAAACCAGGCAACTGAGGGGGAAATGCACACAATCTGGTTTAGTGCCTGACACAAAATAAATACTTATTTTTAATTAAATAATTTATATTTAATAAATTTAATAAATTTAAATTTAATAAATAAATATTATTATTTGATAATAATAAATGGCGTCTATTGTTGTTGTAAAACTGTTCCACACTGCTCGTCTAAGTATCCTACAGACACTTCTGATGTCAGGTCTCAGTGCCACCAAGGATGGGCTTCTGGGTTCTTGGGTGTCCTGGAACGAGGAACTGGACAGAGAAGGGCAGAGGGCAGCAGAAACAGGAACAGTTTATAGAGAAAAATACATTGCCAAGGGAGTAGCGAGAAAGCTGAGAAAGCTTCGCAGCAGCATATGGGGCTCAGCTCCGGAGGCAGGGGGCCTTGATGTCTGTCACATTGCTGGAGCCTTTGGGCTCATTTGCATGGTGTGTGCAAGCTGTGTCCTCTGTAGTTCTAGCAACAGCCTTGTGCATCACAATCTCATTAGCATCTTAAACCTCTACCCCGGGAAGTGAAGTTTAGTGTTGGACTGAGTCCTGGTCACCTTCAGACAGGCTGGAGTGCCTCTGTAGCTGCACTGATTTGGCCAGATTTAATTGGAGGATCTCCAGCCTTCCTCTAGGCCAACTGCTGTCTTTCATATGCTAATTTTGTAGCCTTTGCTCCAGGTCTTCTGGACCTCACTTTCTGCCCTGTTCGCCCACCTCTTAAGTTTTTTTTTCCTCTAAAAAACACAGGGTTGAAATATTTATGAAAGAATCTGTGTCTTATTTACACTGAACATGGTGCTCACATTTGTTTATCTAACGGATGATAGTGCCCTAACTTCCTCTCTTGGAATCTAATTCAGACTTGTGCCTCACTTGGCCAAATAACGATTTCGAGTATCTTTGTAAGTACTCAGCGATGGATGGAGGAGCCATGCCACCGTCCTCTGCAAAGCAGCGTTATCCCTCACTCGTTGCAGTAGCTTATCATAATTTTGCTTGCTGTCATAGTTAGCTTGAGCTGTCAACTTGACAGTACCTGGTAAAAGGGAACCTCCGCGAATAACTGCCTAGGTCAGATTGGCTTATCTTTACATCTCTGATACATTTTCTTATTTGCTAATTGATGCAGGAGGGCCCAGCCCACTGTGGGTGACACTACTCCTGCAGAGGTGGGCCTGGGCTCTATAAGAAAGGTAGTTGAGCAAACCAGAGGGAACAGGCCAATAAGCACTGCTCCTCTGTGGTTTCTGCTTCATGCTCCTGCCCTGAGTTCCTGCCTTTGATTTTTTTTTTCAATCATAGACAGTGATCTGTAAACAGAATGAACCCTTTCCTCCCCAAGGCTGGTTTTGTTGTTGTTACCACAGCAACAAAGAGCAAAGGAGGACTCCTGCTGTTCCACACAAATGAAAAGAAAGCACAGAGAGGGTAGCCAGGGCTGTAATGATTGTAGAGCTTTGAGAAGGAATGCACATGCTGAAATTCGAGTATCTCTCACCTTGCTTTGATGTTCTTTTGACACAGGCTGGTTAACAGTGTGGTATAAAGCTAGGACAAAATTAAAAAGAGCTTTGGAAAGAGTAATTGGTGCTTGAGATGCATAAAATATAGGAATCAATGAATGCATAAAAGATGAGCGCTAAGTAGAGATTGTATAATAGTGTTCAGTTCTCCCTGATGTAGGACCACCTTTTAGCATTCATGGATTCGGCTTTTGCATAAACGTTAGTAATGTATCACATTCACCAGAGGAAACTGCTTCGATTTCTAAGAAGCTTACCCGATGCCTGTATCTAAGATGATATCTACCAGTTCATGCCCCTCTGCAGCTCTTTTTCTGGGACAGAGTTGATAAGCAAACATGTTGTATTGTCAGGAGGTGGTGGCTGTGCACACCTTTAGTCCCAGCACTTGAAGCGGGAGGAGTTTGAGGCCAGTCTGGTCCACAAAGTGAGTCAGGGCTACACAGAGAAACCCTGTCTTGAAAAGAAAGAAAGGAAGGAAGAAAAAAAGGGAAGGAAGGAAGGAAGAAGGGAAGGAGGGAAGGAGGGAAGGAAGAGAGCGAGGAAAAACATGCTATGCTCTGAGTCCCACAGCCCCTCTCCATCAAAGCTACAGGGTAAGCTTAGGGCCCCACCTAGTATCTTCCTCCATGGCCCTCTTCAGGTAGGCCAGGCCAGGCTGGATTAGCTGTACAAAGCATGCCCACTCCTCTGAAAATCTGACTCAGAAACTCTTGTCCTCTGGAAGAGACTGTCTCTCCCACCTTGGTCTACTGTGACTATCTCTCTTAAGGTGACTCTCCTCTGGATTCAAAGGGTTCCCCTTCATGGTCCCATCATGTCATCCATGTTCTGAAGCTCTGTCTCTACTAATGCCCTCTCACATCAAGGCTGGATCATGGCTGGCTGCTCTTGTGAGACCTTTTCTCCCAATGAAGCTCATTCTGAGGGTTGATTTCTTGTCCGCTTCTTCCTGTGTACCTGCCTCTCTCATCTTTTCTTTTTCTAACAGAAAGTTAATTATTTCCCAGAGGAGTTACAGTTCATATGACAACACTAATCACAGAACCTAAACCAAAGCTCTGATTGGGAAATTTCCATTTTGATTGATTAAAAACATAACATTATTATTGAAACGATTTGGGATTTTGCTGTTGTTTTAGTCTTGAGAGATGGCCTCATATAGCCTTGACTGACCTCAAACTTGCTATATGGCTGAGGTTGGTCTTGAACACCTGATTCTCCTGCCTCAGCTTCCAAAGTGCTGAAATTACACACACAAGCCATTACACGTGGCTCTAATTGTTTAATAGACCAAGTCCTTAAACACGTGCATACTCTACGGGTGGGAACAGAGGAGATTTGTAAAGAAAGTAATAAAAAAAGTTAGAAAGCAAGAAAACTGCACAAACACAGTCTGGCAACTCTGTAATATGAACAGCACCCAATCACTTCAGGTGGATCTGCGGCTGCCTCTACTCTATAGATTAGGGCTTGATCTCCTAGAAGAGAGTAGTGTCTTGGCCAGAGGTGATAGAAAGTGGGGGAAAGAAGTGATAGATGTAATGGAGAAAGGTTTGCTCCAGCAGGTAGCGTAGCGTCACCTTGCAAATAGGACTGGCTTTGCCTTTTCTTCTTAGAGAAGATGATGGTGTGAGACAGTGGAGAAGAGTGATACTTGATGGGCCTATGCCTCTGTTTGGACAAGTATCACACACATCCATCGTAAGGAGATGCAGGCAGGAAGCAGTGCCCCCTGCTTCTTCTCTGGCTTTTTGCTAGGCTGATACTGCTGTTCCATTCTTAACTACACCACAGCAGAGTTCTCCTAGTCCTAAAAGAATCCAGAAACATGACTCAGTGCTGTCACAGAACGACCAAAGCCGGTCGTCAGCACAGCTGCAGCTCCATGTGGAAATTTCAGAATAAAATTCGCATTCTCATTTCCTCAGAGAAGCTGTCTCGCTTGATCTCGTTTCCTAGCTCCCTCGTCTATTTAGTCTTCAGTTTAACGACACAATTAAAGCTGCCTCCAGCGCTTTTTCCTTCAAAGCATTAGAAACAAACGGGGCAAGATTTTTTTCTCTCTTGTACAGATAAAAATAGTATCACTTTATGGAGTAGATTTGAAATGTTCCTGACAGGATTTCAGAGTTTACCGTGAGATGTGGGTTCTAAAGCCAAAGTGTAAAGTAAAAATGGATATGGTCAAAATGAACAGTGAAAATGAATTCCTCTCCATCCATAGAGTATACCGTGTGACCTCTTCCCAGGAGGACCAGAACAACCAGTGTGGTAGGATGTTTATTTACCGCTGAGTGCTGGATGAAGTAGCTCTCTCATGTATAGATGCCATGGAGACAAGAGTAGATCCTGTAGGAAGCATCCTGTAGTGAAGAGTCCATGGTGGATTATGAGCTAGCTACAGGGCTCATGAGTCCATTCCCTGCTGATTGGAGGAGTAAAGTGTGATCACCTCTGTGGTTGGGACAGGGAAGCATTGCATCACTGGTTTGTACCATAAAATGCTAAAAAAAAGAAGTGACAATTCTTGATAAAGATCCCCTCAGCCTCCTTACAGTTCCTGACATAAAGTCCATTAAAGATAACTGGGCAGGAAAGCATGGTGGTAACATTCTGATCCACCCTTTGAAATCCCACCACTTGGTGCTGCCCTGCGTTCTGACACAAAAGCCTCAAACGCTCCTCCCCTTCCTCTCTCTCTCCTGCTTTTCCTCTCATGAGGTGTGCACACTCGACCTCTCTGTCTCTCTCTCTTCTCTCTTTTTCTCTCCCCCCCCATGCGCACAATAATTCATAACACATGGTAGGGTTCCTCTTGGAACCCCTTCCATGCTTTGGAATTTTTCTCACTTTTCCTTGTTAAATCACTTCTTTTCCTTTACTCACTATTTGCCTATGTTTCTTGTTCTTGAGAGTGTGGGACCATGAATCCAGAAGCTACTGGCTAGGGGCAGCTTTGGAGACTGTGATCAACTAGCATCCTAGTTCTTTGAGTTAGGCTCACTAAGAGCTAAGAAAGGGTATTATAATGTTAAGCGCGCGCGCGCCCGCGCGCGCGCACACACACACACACACACACACACACACACACACACAGAGCCTAGCCTCTTTAACCCCTCCTTGTCCAATCACATTGATTTACATCATTTATACACACACACACACACACACACACACACACACACACACACACACACACGAAATACCAGACTTGCTTCATAGTTGTTGAACTCTACACTTTGTGATGGGTTGCAAAGGGCATGGAATGGATTGCTTCCCACTGACTCTCATGCTGGGCAAAAGCTCATTGAGCAGGACCCTAGGGAACATTTCTTTCACAATGTAACTATTATTTTTCCTTTGTTGTTACACAGCTAAATGTGCATATTGTCAACATGAGCCCCTGGATTAGAATTAAAAGTGATTTTTGGAGTTCTATCCAGCCAGCGTTAAGGGGCTTCAGACAAGTAAGCAATCAAAGTGGTGAGTAATTCATACACATACCCAGGATTACTGAAAGCCCTGCTTTGGGAAGCACAACGCTGAGATTTAAAACCCATTAATTGCCAGGACTACAAAACACATTGAAATTTGAATGGAAGAAAATTTGCCCTTCTCGGGAGTCCCTTTAAGGTAAGACCTTACAAATGCAAAAATCAGTGGCTTAAGTAACTGCTCTGGGAAGAGAATTTGGTAGGTAATTGTAGCTGGAGTTTTCTTTCAGGGTCTTGTGTTCCATATCAGAGGTAATAGGTAGTTACCTATTCATTCAATAGGCTTGAATGTCAAGGGTTGACCCCTCCATCTCATAACACCAGTTCCTGTCCCAAGAAGGGGAAAGTATCAAAAATGTTTCTCCTTAGAATGGAAGGGTAACTATGGGTCCAACAAACAGGTGGAGGGTGGAGTTAGCAAGGGATTTGGGTGCTTTGAAGACAAAGCTCTTTCCATCTGGTAAAGTGTGTTCTTTTAAATAGATTTTTTTTCTTTCCTTCATGCTGTTTAATCTGCTCTGTTAGAACCTGAGTTGTATCTCCAGCCCCATGAGGAGATGGTGCCAGACAGGAAGACATGGAAAATGGCAGGGACAGGGAAAAGAGAAGGAATGCCTTACTGGAGTCTGGAGGAAAGAGAAGGGACACCTCACAGGAGTCTGGGGGAAAGAGAAGGGACACCTCACAGTAGTCTGGGGGAAAGAGAAGGGACACCTCACAGGAGTCTGGGGGAAAGAGAAGGGGCACCTCACAGGAGTCTGGGGGAAGGAGAAGGGGCACTCACTGGAGTCTGGATGAAGCCTCCCATCGGCTGAGAATCAATTAGCTACATTTGCCACAAAGGATGCTGATGTACAGACAATATTCCTGTTAGGTCCACAGCTCCCCCCACACCAGTCCCCCACTACCACCACCACCAAAAGGCAGTACTGTGACAGTGTCCTAGACAGAAGGACCTTGACTGGTAAACAGAAGGCTTGTTATTGGGTAATCAGAAGCCTAAACTCAGAATTCCTCGGGGATCTTGTGAGGCAGATAGATAGGCAGAGGGTCCGTGACTAGGAAATAAAGATGGTGGACTTCCAAGATGGCTAACCTCTTCCTCACTCTCCAACCTGATAGAAAAATCTGGCAGCTTAAGACAAAATTCTGGCAGGACAGTAGGGCTGTCCTGATGATGGACCAGCTCCACAAGTTCTGGATCAAGACATATTTACACCAAAGTTGTGGGCCTATCAGTCTCCTTGTCCTTTGGTTCAAAGTGGCCAAATGTAAATTAAGGGAGGAAGACTCCTTATAGACTCCCTAAAAACCCCAGTCTGCAAGGAGAGATCGGATTTTCTGGCTTTGAATCTCCCCTTCTTTGTACAAGAGCTCTCTTTCAGTGTGCCTGCTGTACTATGTGTTCCTTTACCTCTAATAAACCCTTTCCTCAGAGGCTGACTGTTGTGTGTTGAGATTCTCCCTGTTGCTAACTGTGGTGCTCCATATTTTTTCTGCCTTTCAATGCTTTAACTGGCAGAGAAAATTACCCTGATCTAGATCTGTAGATGGTAACACTGCCTAACTCTGTCCATTGCCTGCTCTCACTCTTGAGAGAAACTCACTCTTTATATATCATACACATATATATGTTATATATAACACATTCTGTCTGTTGCCCATGTTTTATGCTGGCTTGTCTGCATTAATTTGAGGGTGATCACATGGACCAGGAGTCAAGGGGAGGCCAGAACAAGACTCTGGTGACAAATTGGGACAACTTGTGGTGATGAGGTCTAAAGGGAGGTTGGGTCAGCTGGATCTCCTTGTGTCTACAGCCTCCTGTACGCCTGTGAGAGTATTCACAGCTGTGCAGAGCTCACCCAAGGTTGACTCAGTCTGCATACATTCAGGAGCTGACTCAGCATTTGTCTCTGGGGCTGAAAGTGTAAATGAGGTGAAGATAGAGGTGGATCTCCTCCTTTTAGCTTTCTCATTTTTTTGTTATTGACAAGCTATTCTCAATCTATTCGAAATGAGCAATTCCCTCCTCCCCCTCCGCTGCCCCTTTCTGGATTTTTCCAGCATCCAGCTGAAAAAAATAAGACACAACACTATGAGTGTTGTTAACACATGAGACAGAAGATTGCCTTACAAGGTAAGAACACAGAAACAAAGATTGCGATCGATCACTGGTAGAGACAACCCAAAGGCTTCCTGGGAGGCTGTGGGCTAGGAGATCTGTGCACAGTAGCACCCGCTGAATCCTGGAGAGGCATGACTAAAATGTGATCTCATAAGGAATGTGAAATCCAATCAATTATATTGAGATGCATTGGAAGACAGGCCTTCTGCACAGAACAGCATGTAACCCAAGTAAACAGTCAATGAGCAAGGATTTCTTAGTTATTTCTCATCATTGCTTAATGCATCCCAGTGGATGAACATGCTAATCTTGGGAGAATACCATATACCTAAGAAGAGTAAGCACCATCAAACCTCCTGAGCCACCTAACATCAAACTTCTATCTATGATTTAGTATCTCACCTAGTCTTTCCTTCAAGGAAAACTCACTAATTGAGCCAACTATATACATTTATTTAGCAACTGAGACTTGGCATAGTCTGTCATTTGTGAGCTGATTTAGCAGGAGTCCATCCTTCTATGTCTATTTCCCTTTTCAAATGCACCAGAAATAAATTTTCTAAGCTTATAAAGGCATCAGATTTAGGCTCCTAGAGACTGCCCTCTGGTGAGTTGAAGTTGAGAATGACCATAGCTCATTACTTCGAGTCAATTGGACAGTTTTTTCTGGACATGTGGTGTGTGCCAACCACCTTGGGAATGTTATGACAGACATCCTAGTGACTGGGCACAGGTCAGGCAGCTAAAGGCACTTTTATAGTCTATATAATAGGAGAACATTTCTACTTCATATTGCAGAAAGAAATATGCAAGTATACCCTGTAAATACCTCAGTAGCTATGCACTGCTAATGGTGTGTTTGCTCTGAGTTAATCCTATCCAAGGTGATACTTTGGGGTGAAGTCAAAGCTCAGTGGCCTTGGAAATGTGCAAAACAAGTTGTACAAAGAGATGATAATGAGGGGAACGTTCAGGAACTATAAAAAGCATCGACATCATGAATCTGTGCAATAAAGCAGAATACTTGACCAGGGAGATAAGATTGAACTTCAGAATGATTGACTGCCTTTGTTTCCACTTTCTATGAAGCTTACTAGTTGGAGATGAGAAAAGGTAGACCACTGCCTCTTAAGATCACTGGCTTTCTGAATAAAGCATACGCTGAAATTCTGAATAAAACAAAACCTGGAAATTCAAGGTTTTGGTGACAAGCAGCATGGATTCCAGCATTCTAGTTATACCATAAAATGTAGTCCCACAGGGTTACTTTTCTCTGTGTGTACATTGCCTTCTCCACTGGGTCCAGTGGGTATAGTCATCATCTACCTTTTTTTAAAAAAAGGTTCATTTTATTACTTTAAATTGTGTGTGTGTGTGTGTGTGTGTATGTGTGTGTGTGTATGTGTTCACATGAGTGTGTGTCCTGCAAAGAACACAAGTGGGCAACATACACCCTAGAGGTGAAGTTATTGGTGGCTCTGAGCAACCTCGTGTGGATGCTGAGAACTGAACTCAGGTCCTCTGCAAGAGCAGCAAGCCCTCCTAACCTCTGAGCCGTCTCTTGCAGCCCCTTATCTATCTTATGTACTGACTGTAACTACTGAGCCATCTTTCTAGCCCCTCATTTACCTTATTTACTGACCATCTTCGCTAAGTGCCCCTTAGCTACTGTCTGACAAAAGATATATGTTAGATGAAAGTTTTTAATATTAATGCACTGAGTGGGGCAGATAAAGTAGAGGAGGGAAGCCAGCCACACCCACAGTACTTGTAGCTACTGTGTCCTTCCTAGCACCCTGTCATAGTCTATGTGGGACACTCCTTCAAACAGCGTTTGCTGCTCATCCCTTCTTGCTATTTTCTTATTTCCAAGCCACTGAATCCTGCCTACAGTCCTGGCAGTCCTGGTTGAATTCTGTGGCCAGGTGTGGCTGTACACACCCATAATCCCAGCCCTTGAAAGGCAGAGGCAGGAAGACCATAAGTTTGTGGCCAAATCAAACCATGATAAGAAACAAAAGAACTTCTTAAACAAGCTACTGAGAAAACATCTTCATACATAACATCAAAGTGGAGAAATAAACAAACAACAACCCCCCCCCCAAATCACCACCAACAAAAAATCCAAATGAAAAGCTCAAACATTTAAATGATAGCAAACTATAAATGTGTTGATAGTAAACATTACAAAAGAAAATGACAACCTCACAGCTCACCAGAGAAAGATATTTGCACATAACAGACTGTAGGTTTGAATCCAGAGTAGGTAACTTTGTACAAATGCATAGGAATAAAATAGTAACTGATGAATAAAAAGCAAAGAATGTGACTAGGTAAGTCACAAAGAGATAGGTGTGACTAACATATGTCCAAAGATGTTCCAGCCCCTGATTGTTAGGAAATTGAAAAGTGGAAAGCAAGTCACCATTTTATCTCTGCCATCTTAAAAACATTTTGGAGTCTAAAAATTATCTGTTGATTTGGAGAAACAGGTACTTCTATGCCATGCGCATGGGAATATGAACTGGTCAGCCATTAGTGGGGCAGTTTGGCAATATTGCTAATATATATATATGAGGTACATGCCTGAGGACGCAGCAAGTATCTAGGTATCCTGGAGAAAGTTCTGCTCAGATGAGTAATGTCATAAGGAGGGTCATTCAGCATTTTTGCTGGTGTGTATATCTCTGTGTGTAAGTGTGCATGTGTGAGATCTCTGTGTGTAAGTGTGCATGTGTGAGTCTAGGTGTATATGTTTGGAGGTCAGAGGGCAACCTCAGGTACTGTTCCTTGCCCTCTACCTTGTTGGAGACACTGTCTTTGTTTAGCACCACTGTGTATACCAGGCTAACCCACCTGTGAGCTCCCAGTCTCTGTCTCCTTTCTCAATGTATGAGTGCTGGTCTTCCAGACATTTGTTATCGTGTCTGGATTTATGTGGGTTCTGGGGATTTGAACTCAAGTTCTCACGTTTGAGTAGCAAGTGCCTCACTTCATCTTCCCAGCCTGCTCAGCCTTTTTTAATTGTAAAAATTGTCAATAATCTAACTGCTCATCAGTGGAATGGATAACAAAATAAGTAGCATCATATTGCAATGTAATCTGTTCTAAAGTTAAGACAGCAAATTGCAGCCACATGTCCATTTGGGTTGACCTCAGAAACATAGAATGGACTGGCAGGTAATGTATGGCACCTGTAATTTGATAGTATTTGTGAAGTCCTAAAAACTATAATGAGATGGTGGCTGCTGCTCCTTCATGAAGACTGGATGAACACACAGGATTGTGTGTGTTTGGTTTTTAAGAATGACAGAGAAGAACAGGATGAGAAAGGGGGCAGATGGAGCTCAATTATACCTAAAAGAACACTTTAAAAAAATAAAAACTACTTAAAATGAAATTATGTTTGAGGAGATGATTCAGTTAATAAGAATGCTTCCTATGCAAGCATGAAGATCCAAGTTCAAATCCCCAGACCCCATGTAAAAAGTCAGGTATGGCTATGCTTGTGCTTGTAACCCCAGCACAGTATGGGGAATGAAGGGGTGAGGGATGAAGACAGGAAGATTGCTGGGGGTTTTCTGGCTGCTCGCCTAGGTCCAGGTTCAGGGAGAGGCCCTGTTAGGATTCTGCTGCTTCTCCAGCTGCATGACCATACATGCGCAGTTCAGTAGCTAAGCAAGGGGTCTTACATCATCAGTGCACTGCATGATCACACAAATACGTGCAGTGTGGTCATGCAATTAGCGCATGCATGGCGTAGCTCCATAAGCCCGCCTGCGCATGTGCATGGGACTCCTTAAAAAGCTAGACACAGACTCCTTCTCTCCCTTCCGCTCTCCCCTCCACTCTCTCTTTCAGCACATGCCTCTTCCCAGGCCTGGTTACTCTTTTCTGTCCCCTTCCTTGCTCTGCTTTTCTCCTAATAAAGCTCTGATACTGGGTTTTGTCGTGTCTCATGACCTTTTCGCCAGGTAATGAATGGCCACTGCGATCAGATTCTGTTAGGATTCTGCCACTCCAGCTGTTTGACTGTACATGTGCAGTTTCAGTAGCACGTCAGTGTGCTGTTGGGAAAAAAAGGCCTGAGACACACAGATTTCATTCATTTGAGTTTGTAAACCCTGGGGATTTCCCAAGGGGGAAGTGAAGCTCAAATGCCCACAAGCTTATGGGCTTTTATACAGTCCATAGAGTCAGTAGATCGACCCAGCCACCTAAGGAGATCTCTTAAGGATGCAGGGGGAAGAGAGCAGCTCTCCTGCTCAGCATTTCTCCATTTCTCATGGAGCATCACTGTTCAGGTAATACACTGTTCACTATTTGTGGATATACTGAATATCGGCGTTTTGGCAATTCTTTGTCTATTCTCTATTAACGTGTGTTTATGGCCCTCACACTCTAAAACACTGTTTAGAGCAGATTTAGTGATACAGTCTTTGTGTTGCTCATTGGCAGTGAAGAGGCAACCTTTTTTTTGTGTGTGTGAGAAAGAGAGTGAGAAATGGCTTCAGGAGATATAGCACGTTGACCTTTGACCAAATTCTAAACTAGGTTTTAAGAAAAACGATTTGTAAGTCAGAGATGCAAACAATAGCAATGACTCGTAAAGATCCAGTCTTGGGGCTGTTCTTCTCACGCCTATTCCCCACTGCTATGGAAGTGGAAAGACTAGTGTTATGCTAGTGAGGTTTGTACAAGAAGCCATTGTTGGAGTTCCTAGGAATGTGCAAGCTATTTGCTAAGCATGGACATTCTGAGAGGTTAAATTCTAGAGGATAGTTACATAACTTGTATTCAGAACAAAGGAAGGAAATCCTCAAAAGTCATCACTTTTTAATTGTTTCACTCCATTTTGTTGTTTTTTGAGTGTCCGATCTGTATGCTGTAATGTACTAAGATGTGTTACTGACTATAACCCTAACTCTTCATTGAGTAGCATGCTGGCATTTGAAATGTCCAGAAAGGAGTGCTCACTCATTAATTAATCATTCACTTTCCTGGTGCTTGGGGTCTAAGCTGAGGATCTTGTATTTGATAGACAAGAGTGCTACTACCAAGCTAAATCCCCCAGCTCCCTAAAGGGAGCTTATTCCACAGAGATTGGAAAATACTACAGATGAGGCTTTTTACTCTCTTGTTAAGTGTCTAGATTAATAAGTTATAGGTACAATTCTAACAATGAAGATTAAGCAAAATGGAATGTTCTACCTACAGATGCCACATGATGAATAGCATAGAAATTTGAAGGAATACTCAGTTGTAGTAAGAAACTAGTGTCCTGCTTAGCACAGAGTGTGTTCACAACATTGGGAAGACAGTGTCCTACATGCACTCTTGTTTCATTTTGGCCTTAGTCATGAGCATGAGCAGAAATGTCAACTCTATTTACATGGAAACTATATCCATTCCTCAATTTCAGCCTTACGGTGGCTACGGATAGGAGAGCTCAACCCAAAACAGTAGCAGAATCACGTGAGAACCAGATAGCTATAGGGAAGCTATAATTCTGTATTCCATATTTTATTATTTGTAAATTGTGTGCTATATACCCATCATATCAGTAAGACTTACAATAAGTACACACACACACACAGATAAACACATATGGGTATACACACACACATGTGCACATGCTTGTGTGGGTGTGTGTATTTGTGTGCAAGATTTGGTCACCATTGTACAGCCCTGTATCATTTTCAGAAGCAGTGGGGGAAAGGTCATATTGAAATTGCTAGGAAGTGGGGTTGCTGTGGAGAGAATATCATCGGCCAGTGGTAACTTGGTGATTCTAGAAGGCTGGGCATGAGTAGGGGAAGAGGTAAATGAAGGAGGAAGTAGAAGGAGGTGGGATTGCAGTGCACGCAGTAATAGGGAAGAAGGAAGTGTGGTGGTATGAATGGGATGTGTCCCTTGGAGGCTCATGTATTTAACACTCGGTCCTTTGTTAGTGGCACTGTTTGGAGAATTATGGAACCTTTGGGGGTAGAGTCTTGCCAGAAGAAGCACCTGGGCAGGTTTTGAGAGTTTATAGCTGTGCCCATTTCCAGTTTACTGTCGTGGCTTTCTGCATGTGGCTGATGATGTGATCTCTTGGTTTCCTGCTTGCGCAGCCTAATAACCTGCCTCTCTTGCCATTGTAGGCCGAAATAAAGCCTTTCTTCCTTAAGTTGCCTTGGTTATGATGTTTAATCACAGCAACAAAAAGTAAACAATACACGAGGATTGAGCAGTCACCACAAGGAATGTGGGCGGCCATCTTGAGACATTCCGCTGAAGAACAAGATATAAGTCCTTTCTGAAGGTCTTTTGTAAAGGTTGATCATGTTCTTCACCTCTTCAGATGTCTGTTTCCATTGAATGTGTAGCCCATGAAATAGTTATTTAGTCAAGCTGCACTGTCTTTTCAAGTATGAAATTATTTGGGATTATTATGGGGTGCTGTGAACAAGTTATGCCCAGTTGTCTTCGTTGCTCTTAATGCAGGGAGGTGACATCATGAGAAAAACAAAAGCAAAAGCAGTGACACTCTCGGCTATTGATTATTGCTTTCCTGTTACCAATGGCTTTCCTAGACTCTTTACATGGATCCATTGTTATAATAACCTGTGAGATAGTCATAAAGTCATCTTCTCACATCAGGAACAGGTTCAGAGACAAAGCACACAGCTGACAAAGTCTAATGTGGTTATAACTGAGTGATTGAGACCTGAGGACTCACTGGAGTCAGCGTTCGTAAACAAGATTGCCATGCACTAGCAGACAAAAGTAAAACTAGCCATTTAGTTTCTACAGGGCACCAGTATCAATCTATAGCTAGGTTCCTGTTAGGGCTGGAAAGCAGCCTGTATTAGAATCTGCTGATGGGTTCCAGCAAAGCCTTCACTCAACACTGGGGCATGCAGGAGAATGTCACAGACATTTCAGGGGAGACAAAGAAGAATAAAATACAGATCTACCTTCCAGGAGCTCAAAATCCAGATGTTCCTTCTTTATCAATCGAAGTCAAGAGGCAAATCAAACTGGTACAGGGATTTAAAGAAAAAAAAAATCGAAGCACCTATAGGTTCTCAGGAAGAGTCTGAGACCGAGATGTGTCCCAGGGATCCAGGTAAAGGCCTCATGTTATGGAACAACATGTGCGGAAGCGTAGACAACACAAGGGTAACTTAGATGTAGCCTCCTAAGGCCTCCAGGTTAACCTTGGGGACAAAACACTGTTAAGTTTTTGGATGTACTCCATGCTAGACTAATAGAAACCCTGCACCTGGGATGAAAGTGTCATTTCCTTCTGTTTTCTTGGAACTCTGTAAGGCTGGGCTTCTCAGCAGTATCTTTTTATTTCAGGCTGTAACATTTTAAGTCAGATATTGAAAAGGGAAGCTAGATAAACTGAAAAGGCTAACTCACCCTGTTCTTAAAAGGATGGCTAAAGGAATTGGGGGGAGTTTAAGTCTGGGTAAGGAAGACTCTGAGAGTCCGGGAGATTAGATTCCAAAATTTTTGCAGGGTTGTCCTATGGGAAGAGTGGATTCTTGGAAGTGAATCCTTGAGGGCAAAGGCAACCCAAATGACCTGGAGTCATGTCGAAGCCATCTCAGGTTAGCGCAAGACAGGTAGGTAAGCTGTTAAAAAGGAGGACCAGGATGCCCTGGGAGAGAAAAGGAAGGGTGCTTCCTATACGGGTGTTGTGACTTCTTAGGTTGGGCTATTGCACCTTATGACATGGAATGTGTCTTCTCAAATTAAAACCCTGCAATCCTGCAATTAGTCCATAACAAGAGTGATTTGCTAACCCTTGGGAATACACACACAGTTAGGTCATATTTTCTCCAAGGCAGAACTCAGGGATAGTAGTTAACATACAAATAGCCATTACCTTTAAATTCCTTAGAAACATAAGAAACAATGGCACTTAGGTCATGACCAGGATAGAAATAGATGGCCTTTAGTCTTAGATCTCTGCTGAACGATGAGAGACCATGAGCAATGCGAATCCTCTACGTGGAGACCTGGGGACTGTTTCGAGATAAAGAAACAAACAGAAGGAATACAAGGTGACCGTGGATGCCACTTCAGGTTCTTCAGCATTGCACCTAGCAGCTCTGAGAGAGCAACTGAAGGCAGCCAAGTCTTTGCAAAGAGACAGAAGAAACCACTCAGCCTAGATAAATGCCCCATCGTTACTGCCTGACGTCACAGATCTGGAAAGGCCACTACAACCACTAGGAAGGAGATGCACAGGCCATCAGAACGGAACAGAGGTAACAGATTCTGGCACATGTGAGCTAATTCGTATGAAACAAGTAGTTAGCAAGCAGATACATACAGAATTATCCAGAGAAGAGGCCAGCAGAAGCCTGTGGGGATCAGGGTAGGGCAAAACTTTTCTAAGCTTGGTCAATACAAGGAGGACAATGGGAGAGAGGAGGAGGAAGAGGAAAAAAAAGGAGGAGGAGGAGGGGGAGGAAGAGAGAGAGGAAGAAGAAAAAGTAGGAGGTGTGTGTGGGGGATTGACATTGTAGCCCAGACAAACTTTAAGAGGATTTTATTGGAAAAAAAAAAAAAAAATCTTCTCCCTATCGATGAAAGCCCCAGATAAAACTCTAGGCCCACAATGTATTAAAAGTTGCTTCTTCCCCCTGATCACCCCCACCCCATTTCCAGCATTCTCAAACATTCTTCCTGACTTCTTTCATTACTGTTCCCTTCTTTTCACTGGAGCAGACGGAGCTCTGGGGAAGCTCCCCCCTCCCCCATCACCTCAGCCCCACCAATGGGGCATTGAACCAGAGCCAGGGTGTTGTCTGTGAAAAGAGAAATTGCAAAACCACAAATAGCAGAAAACCCAGACTGCCAAAAAATGGAAAGGAACACACAATATCGCCATGCCTCTTAAAAAGCAATTGCGCATTTTACAGGCCCCTGGATAGTTCAGGTTTGCTTGGCAACTCTCTCACCCTGTACCACCCAGAGAGAAGACAGTGCTCCCTCAAAGGCAGTGGGCCCGAAGAATGGAGAGTTGAGACCCACAACGGCGGGGGCACAAGACTGAAGGAGACAGCTTGGGCTCGGCAGGATTCTATCTTCTGTGATGGTACAGCGTTGACCTTAAGGTCCAAAGTTTAACACCAGATTGCCAAGGACCCCGGAAAACAGAATCATGAAACCAAACCAAACTGAACCAACCACAAACAAACAAGCAAAAAAAAAAACCCATACAAATCCTTCACACATCCAATGTACTTTTAGGTGTCCCCACCCACGTAACCTTATGCGGTTATCATAATAACTTTTCAAACAGTCAGCAAAAGCCATCTTCCTCTCTCCTCTTTGATATCCCATAATAAAAGAACGTAGAAGGTGAGGTGGCAACATTTTCAGAATCATGTCACCTCAGAGAAAGTGAAATGGACTTAACTGTGAGAATCCTGATTTTCACCCTGGGTTCCTTCCATGGCCCCACCCTATTTTCCCATTGGGGCATTTCTTTTTAATTGGGTTGAGCTGTCCTCCTCCAGTGAAGTTGGTAATTCCATGTTCTGTACACAGCTCCAAAACCCCATAAATGGAGCACTGATTGGGGCGGGGGGTGATGGTTGTATAGCTGGTCCTTGCTTGTGCTCCAGAGATGCTGATGACGGTGGCCACCAAAAGGAAACCAAGTAGCCACTGACTGGTGTTATTTACTTATTTATATACTTTTAAAAAGATTTCTTTACTTTTTTTTTTTTTTTTGGTTTTTGGAGACAGGGTTTTGCTGCATAGCTTTGGAGCCTGTCCCGGAACTTGCTCTGTAGATCAGGCTGGCCTCAAACTCACAGAGATTCACCTGCCTCTGCTTCTTGAGTGCTGGGATTAAAGGCGTGCGCCGCCACTGCCCAGCTATTTACTTTATTTTATGAGTATGAGTATTTTGCCTGTGTGTGCGTCTGTATACCAATCATGTGCCTGGTTCCCAAAAGATCGGGAGAGGGCATTGGATCCCATGGAACTGGAGTTACAGATAATTGTGAGCTGCCATGTGGGTTCTGTGAACCAAACTGGGTCCTCTGCAAGGGCAGCCAGTGCTCTTAACTGCTAATCATCTCTTCAGTCTCTGTCCAACTGTTTTAATGCACTTCTGTGACTCCCTGGGTAAGACCAACTTTCTCTCAGTCTCTCAGAGAAGACTCAGGCATTGAAGAAAGATCCCCTTTGTCTGGGTATTATAAAATTCCAGTGTTGTTTCCACATTGGAATTCTTTGCATTGTGTATGATCATTATTTGCAACTTCTGTGGTGAATCAGCCAATTCCTTGCCCTCCTTCTGATCTGCAGTCTACAAGGTGCTTTAACTTAAATCTTGATAAAGAGATCTGGGGGTAATAGTCATCACTGATATGCTCATGTTTACAGGTAGTGGCGCTCTCTCTGACTCACTCATAATTAATTAATAAAAATAAATCATAGAAAATATTAAACTGGGGATTGAAGAGATGGCCCAGCCATTATGAGCATGTAAGAACATGGAATGCTTTTCCAGAGAATCCAAGCACCTGATGTAGGTGCTGAGAACCTGTTGGAATTTCAGTTTCAGAGGATTTGAACCCCTCTTCTGATCTCCACGCATACACATACACATACCCCCTCACAGATATATTATTAAATGCCCTTCACCTAATATTCACCATGAACACATGCAAACTACATTTTAGGATTTAATATTAAATCACTGAAAACACTGTAGAACTAAGCCGGCAGTGACATATGCTAAGGAGCTATTAAATATGAATACATAGGAAACTATCCACAAGGCGGTTTCTCTGGAAATGAGCTCCATGTTCTAATGAGAGAAAAGCAACAAAAGGGGACATTTGTACAAATAATGGGCTCAGGATAACACATGAAAAGGAGGACTTCTTATGAAAGTCTACTGTGGCTTTATTGGTAAAAGCCACTTTAAATATTCGTAACATGCAGGTATCTTGATAATACATTCTAGACAAAAACAGTTGAACATGGAGCTTGACATTTAGCAACAGTCTGGTGAATGCATAACACTTGGACGTGAAGTCTGAATGATTCTGAAAGTGAATGCTTCTTGCTGCTGTTTGAATATTTAGTGGCGAGCAGTGGGATCAATTTGTTGGAGAGAGCAAACATAGAGGCATCACCCTGGGAAGTCAGGATAAACTAAGTTTTTCTTGCAGTTCAGCTGAACACACTGTCTCAGGGACTGAATGATCCGAGGGGAATTTATTAGAACGTGTGTGGTATGCAGAATTCCAGTGAAAGCATGGGATTCTGACAGGTCTAAGAATGTCTAGTTAAATGTGTCAATGGCTGCTGAGATGTATCCCTTATTGGAAATTCTATATAAGTCCAGAGCTGCAAATGGCTGGCTCAACCTTTAACCCTGTAGCTGTTTATCTCATGACCACTTATTTTCACTGGCAAGGAACTTGCTACAGTTTTCAGATAATTGGGAATCATCTGTTGTCTTCATATTGAACCTAAATCAATTTTCTGCCTTTTGAACTTATGTATTATCAGATTATTTCAGAGATAAACTCACCTACTGAGATATATATTCACATACTAATGTTAAAGGCAAAACTGTGAAATGCCTATCATCCAAACTCATACCCACCTCAATTGTATCTGGTCTTCCAAAAGAGAAGAGATTTGGAGTTTGGGATAGACACTGAGAGTTCCAGAGAGAAAGAATGTAACACACAGGAGAGTCGCTCTAGAAATAACAGGTGTTTACAGAGTGGCTACAATGTAGCAGACACAGGAAGGGATTACTGAAGCAACTACCATGCAGTTAAACAGGGAGGGGCCTGTGAACCCATGGTAAGGACTGACTGGGAGGAGAAATAACTAAGCCACTTGAGGGGTTATGAATATTCCGATGCTTGACGCCATTTAGCCATAATATCATGATGAATATGCATAATGTCCCCCTTCACTTTTATTTAAAGTTTTAAATGCAATATTCTCATAGCCACAATCAGCTTCAATCTGCTTCCAAAACCATTTCTAAGATGTTTCCATGGTGTTACCTAAATCAGTCGTGTGGAACATTTACTTCAAATTGTGACCAAATTTGGTTGTGCCAGGATTTTAAAATGCAGTGGCAGGAGATGGGAACCTTAAAGACAAGGAGGACTTAGGAATGACAGCTGAGAAGTAGATATTATTTTGAAGAGGAAATGTACTTACATTTTGCTGCAAGTGAAATGTCTGTCTTTGAAGGGTAGCCTCTGTAATAAAGAGAGAAGAACGTTGAAGAAATTGTACAGTAACTAATTCAAATGGTGTGTGTGTGGGGGGGGGGAACCACATTGAATTGCCTTTGAAGGTATAACCACTGATGGAAAAATAATGAGGACTCTAAAGATGAAAACTTATTTATCAGGAGGCTCTTCTCAGGGAACAAGAAGCTGGAACCCACAGAGGATGTATTTAAGTCAACCCTCATCTCTCCTTGCATACTCAGTTTGCGACTCCTGAGCATCCTTGAATGCTGATGCTTTCTTTGCCTCCTAGGACCACCGATCCTGCAAGAGGGACTAGGAGGCATCTGACTGAGTAGGTCACCACCTTAGATGCAAGCGGTCTCTTGTTTCTGGTTCATATTGACATTCTACCTTGTTTTTGAAGGCCCAGTTCTGACACATTGTTCCATTAAAAGAAAGGCCTCCAAAAAAAAGTCATAATTTTCTCAATTCATGCTTATTGGGATAAGTGGACAGTTTTCTCTTCCAAGAAATAAAAAGCATTTGTGGGGCCGCTGAAGGGGGACTGCGGTGGATGCCAGGTTTCTTTAAGATGGCAATGAAAAGGGAAAACAATTAAGCTACATGTCTGCTTAGAAGAGATTTGCCAAGTGCGCGGGCAATTTGTTCAGTGTGGCAGCCTTCAGACACTTCAGCTTGCTTCCAAGTCTATTTTTTAAAAATCAGCTTGGTTATATCCAGAGGAGTACTTTTTAGGGTAGCAGGTTTCATGGGCAATGGCAGCCATGATCCCCATGGCTCCCTCCCAACAGACTCTATACATTCTGAGACTTGAGTGGATCCAGGACATATCTTAGACTGAACATTCATGTCATTCAAGGGTCCTCAGACCCTCACAAAGTTCTCACCATTGACACTGATGTGGAGAAGTCTGATTAGTCACTATGTGAGTAATATATTTCCAACCTCTGCAATTTGTATATATCTTCCTCCTCTCCCCCTCTCCTCCCCTCTCTGTGTGTGTATTTGGGGGTGCACACATGTAGTGGTAAGTACTGAAGTGCCTGTTGCCCGTGTGCACACATGTGGAGGCCAGAGGAAAACTTCTAAGACTTCTATTATCTTCCACTTATCTTTCCCCGATTATTCCCTCGACACAGGGTCTCGCACTGATCTAGCAACTTCTGTTTTCCCTAGTCTGGCAGGCCGGTGAGCTCCTGAGATCTGCCAGGTACACAAGACCATTGCCTGGCTTTTAAATGAATGTTGGAGAAGAGAATGCATGTTCTCATGCTTGTTACCAGCTGAGCCATCCCATCAGCCCTGACCTCTGTCATCTTTCTAAAGAGCAGAGTAACTTTTAGAGGCTACCTCAATGCTCAGTGATGGACCAAAAGTAACAGTGCTATCTCAAAGAACTATTCTAAGAGTTAAAATGGATAATAAATGTAAAAGAGTTACATAAAATGGTGGATACTATAGTTTGGACTTAGAATGTCCCAGGCCCCAAACCTCAGATTTTAAGTGGTTGTCCCCAGCTTGACACTATTGCCAAGTGACAGAAGTGGAATTCAGTAGAAGGTCTTTAGGTGTCCTGAAAGGGGACAGAAGAGCTCTGATCCCTTCCTTTATATCTCCTTTGCTTCCTGGCCATGAGAGGCATGGTTTTCCCCTCTACCATGACTTCTACCACAGTGTGTTGTCAGGAGCCCAAAGCAATAGGACAACCAGGCATGAAGTAAAGCCTCTAAATCTCTGAGCCAAAACAACACTTTTGTCCTTTGTAAGTTGATTAGACCAGATGTTTGTTACAGTTTCAGGAAGCTGACTAGTGCATTAAAGACTTGCTAAATATTAATTGGCATTGTTACTGTTATTAGAGGACATGTTGGAAAACAAAGTAAGAAATAGGGCCCAGGAAGGTTGCAGTTCAGTTATTCTTACTTAGGTAACATATTTCCATGATTGAGTGTCAGAATCATCCTAAATGTCTTTCCCAGGTTAGTTTATCAGAACTTTATTTCTGTGAGCTGAGTATAATGCAACCAGTATCTATGTTAGAAAATCCTTTAATATTTTAGCAAGCCACCTTATCCTTTATTACTTTCCACGGAGAGGGAGCTCTAAACTGTCAAATTACTAAGCTGCTGACCACATGAAGAATGGGGATAATTGCTGTCTATGCAGGCAAGTGATATATTTTTATTGGCTGAATTTTGTAGTGGTCCTGTAGTATAATGTGCATGCCACTAATTGGAAGAACTTACAGATGCCTCTCTGTTCCCAGGCTGGCACACGCTCCCCTACCTCTTGTCTTTCTAAATATAAATGTGTATTGAAAATTCAAAAATTGTGTCCTCATGAGTTCCTTTGAGGAACTGGTTGCTAAGAAACAAATTTAGAACTCTCTTACCTACCAAGAAAAGTTTTTACTATTTCCTTAGATAATTGGCTCTTTAGTCATGAAAGTATGAACAAAGAAAATTGTCTGCTATTTCAAAGATTCAATGGACAAGGACTCTTCATTTGGGCAACAATTTTGTACGACATCATTGATTACTTTAAACACTATTCAAAGCTGTCCTCAAGAGAGCATTGTGTAGCTACCTAATGTGGTGGTACCCATCATTTTCCTTGGGGTACAGAATAAGTGAACAGAGACTACACAACTATGCAAAACCTCATCTTTGCTTTTTTTTAAGGCTTATTTCCACCACAGACAAAGGAGAAAGAGGGCTCTTATGATGAACTAACTCATTCACTGATCTGTTGAGTACCACTGTGTGCAGGACACATTGCTGGCTCCTAATCATGTGTCTCATCATTTCTTAAAAGATATCTGTCTGATTCTAGAGACTACCAGACAGTTTGGAGAGACCCCATAACAACGTGATTCAGAGTTACAGTAATGGCTGTTGAGGGGGAAGGTGGGGATCTGGTTTAGAAAGAGAAATTCACATTTAATAATGGTAACTTGTAAGAGTCCTGAGTGCTTACTGCATCATGAACTGCCTAAATGCTTTTACATGGTAAGTTTGTTCCTGTGAACCCAAGGAGGTTTGGTTCCCACTCCTGAGGAGGAGGGAAGAAGGCAGGTGTAGGGGTGTGTGTGTGTGTGTGTGTGTGTGTGTGTGTGTGTGTGTGTGTGTGTTTGCAGAAGGGGGTGTCATATACCAAGCAAAAGTCTATCATCAAGGCCAAGTAGTCTAGGCAAGAGGAATTGGCTCCTTTGAGAGACTAAACCCAAGGCTGCCATTTGCAATATTTGTTACATACTTCAGAGATTCCAAGACTGTGAATTTTGAGATGAAGCAGCTCTTACCTTCTATGATGAATATTCAACTAATTTTTATCTGTTTTATGTTCATTTTACTTATTTGCTTGAGGCTGTGGTAGGAGTAGTTATTTTAGATTTCATTTATTCCCAGGAGTGCTGGGGAGCAATGTCTTAAATGATTTGGTAACTCAACAATGAATTGATGAAGGTTTTATTCAAGAGAAAATATTGCTAATTATCAGATAAGGCTTTATGAATGGTGGGTGACCTTTGCATTCTGATAAAATAATCTTTAAACAGAACTTGACATTTCAGTGCTGGGCTATAGCTCAGTGGCAGACCATTTGCCCAGCATGCATGAAGTGCTAGATTCTGACCTAATACTTCCAGAAAAACAAAAACCACCTGGCCTTTTACATGGAAAGCATTGGGATCTGATGTCCAAATCCAAGTGCCTTAGTCTAAAGCCCCTTCTGAGAACATTCCAGTCTCTGCAATTCTACCTAGCAACATGGTGACCTGTAGCCAGTTAGTTGACCTAAGTTTGGATGACTTCATTCTTAAAATGGGAATAAGAGCAGTTCTGGACTTCTCCTGGTTACTATGTTTATTGGAAGACTTAATGGACATAAGGAACAGGGCAAGCACCTGGATCATCCTAAGTGCTTGATATGCCAATAGTTACAAATGACGTTAGTAAGCCCCAACTGAGCTGGTACCATCCAAAGAACTGTACCCTCTATGTGGACAAAAAGGTTCTGCTCTTGTTCCTTAAATAGCCATAGGCAGGCACCTACCTTCCCAGCCTTTCATCTCAGACTTTGGGTCCAGTATTGATATGCCACAGGCTCAACTTGAGAAAGTCCTGTCAGCTTGGTTGCTGAGACTCTTCACACACAGTAGCATTTTAGTTCACAGTCCACTCCTCCATCCCTGCTGGTGTTTAAAGAATTTTCTAAGCATTTCCAATGGCCTCTCTTACGGCATTGGAATTCGGCTATTTTTCCTCAAAGTCTCAGCACTGGTGTCTCTGCCCAGACCTGGGTGGGCGTTCCACTGCCTTGCTGTGTTTACTTATAAATGGTTTCTTGTGTTTTGATTTCTCTCTGGCTTCTTAACAGTTAAAGTGTTTTTAATTGCAATAAACAATTTTCATTTCGGAAAGTTTGGAACCTGCCGAAAGCACTAAAGTGAGGCAAGGGAGCTCAGAACAGCACAGGTTTATTTTGATGTATATAAAGCAGCAAGTGCTTTACTTCATCAGGTCTCACATCTAAGAGACAGACACGATTCAGGGTGCATCTGGGCATCATTCTTAATGGCCTATGCTTATCAGAGTAAGCATGTGGGTAAATATGTGTGCACACACTTCCCCACACCTCTTTACATGTGCAAATCTCTATCATTCAAGAGTTTTCAATGAAAATAAAATATTGCAGTATTTTTTATATAACATGTTTTTATTCTTTTTAAAAATATGTATTTTATTTTCAATTAATCTATGTGGGTGACTATGTGTGAGTATGCACAAATGTGTACAGGTAACTGCAAAGGCCAGGAGAGGGTACTAGATGCCTGGAGCTGGAGTTACAGGTGGTTGTGAGCCACCCAGTGTGGGTGCTGGGAATCTAACCCTGGCCCTCTACAAGTGTTCTTAATTGCTGACCCTTTCTCCAGACTCACGTTTATTCTTTAATTCTACTTTTGTGGACACAAGTCACTACGTTGCAGATGTTTCAAATGTGTTCTAGGTGTTGGGTCTATTATTGTTACACATACACAGTTGTTGTATACCACCAGGGCATTTGCAGTCAGTCAACTATTTACACAAGAGACCTGCCAGAAAACGGACCACATTTACACTGATGGGAGGCGACTGGTGTGACAGAGCTATGCTGCAGCAAGTGAAGCTGTTCCTACATAGAGCAAGATAGACGTTTTCCAAAGGAGGGCCATATCGATTTGTGGGAAACGGTGAGTTCGGATCCAAGACGGCTAAGTTGGCACATCCGTTTTAATCTATTTTAGAACTTTTAATATTTATTATAAACCCCAGGGAGAGGACAGATTCCTTATTTATGTATCAGAAGAACTTTCTTGGCAAACATTTTGAAGGACACGTATGGATTACAATGGCCTTGGTGGCCAGGAATACATCTCTCAGGTCACTGAGATTTCACAGTGAATTGATGTAGGCTAGAGGGAACACTCCCTATAGAGAGCAGCATGCAAAAAGGCCCTGATACAGGACACCTGCCAAGGTAACACTAAATAGCATGCAACAGTTGGATCAAAGAATTCCACGTGGAAGATTAAGGTGGGGATCAAAGCACACAAGTTAGATCCTCTCAGCCACATTGACTATTATGCTCAAAGTTGCAGAAGACATGCAAAGGCTGTTAACATACAAGAGAGATGTAGATGGGCTTGTGAGTCCATGGTGGCAGGAATGCGGGGCAGTGGCTGCTCACACTGCACAGACCAGAAGCAGACAAAGCATCTGAAGGGTGGGTACCATTGTCAAAGGTCTGCCCCTTACAAACTACTTCCATCAGGAGGCTCAAGCCCCTAAATGCTTGACCGTCCTTAAAATAGCCACACAAGGTGGGTACCTAGTGTTCACACACAGATCTACCAAAGAAACTTCAAATTCAATTGATAACAGGACTTCTGGATTATATGATAATTCTGTTTTTAGTTTCTGAGCCTCTATACTATACTAATGAGCATTTGAAAAGGCAAAGTTGACCTAGGCCTTGAAGAGATGCTGTAAGAGCTACATTCTGCTACAGAAGAAAGGGAAAGGGGTAGGATTCCTCAAATTACCTTGTGGCTGGCTAGCTAGGAGAGGAGCAGGGTCTCTTGGCTGGAAAGATGGAGGGCTTTTATTGGAAGGGATGTTGACTATTCAATCCTAAAATTAAACCCCAAGTTATTTACTACCCTGCTGGTTAGAAGTCCTCCATAGTTCAAGTCCTTAAATGGTGGCTCAGGACAATCACCCAGCTATGGCATGGGAAAGGTATCTCCAGAATTAATATCTGTTGGGCCTAAACTTTAAAGTTATTCTCCAGTCCTCTCCTCTATAGTTTTTATTTTTAGTGAAAATTGTCCTTGAGAATAGGCTTCTTTGCTTAGGACCACCAGGAAGTTCAACTAGCCTGTGCCACACCGAGTTTCTATTGTAGGGGACTGGGGAGGTTGCTTTAACCCAGACCTAGACAGAGCTGCACCCAGAGAGTGAGCTTGTTAGCAACACAAGGTCTTCTCGCCTGATGCCCCCGCTTCACAGATGGGTAAGCTGAAGCATAAGTTTTAGAGACCAGTACGGCATGCAATGTAAATCACATCTCTCTGGTGAACTAACACTGATCTTCTAAAAGGGTCTTAATTTCTGCACCAGGAACCTAGCCTGAAAGAGAAGGCAGCTACAAAGGTGGTCTGCTCTAAGAATGCTCGGAAGTTCCACTCATCAAATCTCTCCTCCGTGACATCATTAAAACAGGATCCAGTTCGGAATATTTTCAGTGTTCAGACATTTGTTCTCTCATTTCTCTGTCTGTGAGCTGGCGATACAGACTCCTGGAAACCTTTCATGTCACTTAAGCACTGTTTAAGCCTTATAATTAAATGATGAATTTCTTAGGATTAATTATTCAAATATCAAAGTGATGGGTTTGAGTAGGGAATAGACTATCTTTCTCATCTGTGCTAAATAACATAATCTGGACTGTGTGTGTACATACCAAGCTATCAATTTTAATGAAGCCTTGCCTTTGAAGTTACAAGATCTTTTATGAAGCCCACATATAAGAATTGTGAAAGACAAGACAAAATTAAAGAGATGGCACTAAAATTCTTTCTCACAAAAGCTGACCCTGATGGGTACTGTTCTAATCCTCCTCCACCTGGGGAACAAATGGCTGGAATTCAGAGTGTGTGAACTTTGGCAAATATCATTCATCTTCTGCAGCATTTAGAAAAATGTTCTGCACCTTGTGGCTACGCAAGAGAGGGCGAGCCTCCAGGCATCTCAGGTAGGAGGATTCTGCCTCCCCTGCAGCTTCCCCACCTACACCGCCTCTGTTACCAATATTTCTTGCTACCTCAGGACCAGTCATGGAATTTGGGCATCTTGGTGTTAAAATGAAAAGTAGGGTCCCTTGTTCTAAAAAGTCTCAGATTTTCAAGATATTGACAGCAAAGCAAAGAGATGGTGACATTTTAATGGATGACCTCTATGCTTGTGCTCAGACGGCTAGCTCTGTTAGTCCAGCATCAGTACAGAGTAGAGCAACCTGGCTTCCCAGCTTCCATGAAGCTTACCAGCTTCTGTATGTTTGGGGTCACTGGATACTCCCTAGCCCTCAGTTAAATTGTTACTTCCAAACCCATGCATGGAAGAAAGGGTAAAGGCTTAGTTAGCATCCCAATCCCAGCAAATCATGGCAGTTTGGAAAGCTCTGAGACATCAAGAATAAGCACAAGAACTCAGGTGGGAAACTCTGACTCTTGGGATAGCTCTCACGACTGGAGTTAGCAGGGTCTCGCACTGAGCTACATTGCCAGTTCTTTGTATCACTATGTAGCTCAGGCTGCCCTCAAACCCCTGTTTCCTTGCCTCCTAGGAACTGGGGTTATAGGTGTGGGTCATTATGCCTGGTTAACCTTCATCTCTGTCCAGCTTTGGGGATGATGGCTTGCCACAGATGTGCTTTTGAAGCCAACAGTGCATTATGCAGACTTCAAATTGCACGAAAGTGCTAAATTCCACCTAGAGGAGAGACCTAGAGTCTCAGCTTTGGGCTTCAGTTTAGTGCTGTGCCTTGGGGACACCAGCTCTTCTGAAGATCGAGGGAAGATACGAACCTGGAAAGTTTTCAATGCTGTTAAAATGAAAGCTAGAAAAGGGGCATGATTGGGGCCTCAAAAATTCCAACAGGAAATCAGAGAAGATAATGGAAACAGCTTTGGAGTGGATCGCATGTGGAGAACTGTTGGGAGATAGTCCCTTAAATCTACTAAGTTGGAATGGCTACATGGTTCTCCACAGAGCTATCCAGGCAGGCTAGGAAAGCTAAAATGGAATGCTCTGGAGTTCATCCATTTGGCCAATGAGACAAGGGGTTGTTGTTGTTGTTTTGTTTGTTTTTTTCTGTAGTGGTGAAGCATGGTTGATGGATGTTATAGGAATTGAATGCAGCCAGTCTTCCCTGGAATGCTCGAGAAAAACGAGATAGGCAGCCTTGTGGTTGTGGCTCTCTGCTGAAGGATTTTGCCCTTATCTGTTATCACATGACATTTGGCGCTGTCTGAAGCGTCTTTTAGACTATCATGATGACTATCATGCAGGAGCTACTGAGTTCCTGTGCTGCACAGAAAAAGGACCCCCAACGGTGGTCAAGGCCAACGTCGGTACTGCTGAGACTGAGAGCTCTGCCTGTGCCAGCTGCTTCTCACATCACTGGAACACAGACGACTTAGAGCAGGAGGAATTTATTTGGGATCATGATGTCAGAGGTGTTAATCCGTCCTCCTGGGGTGGGCTTGGTAGAGCAGAACAGTTCATTTCATGGAGGGCCAGCAAGCAGAGAAAGGGGCGTCCTTTCACTCTGCTAGCTTTCTCATATTTACCTTTGTATTTGGTTCAGGAGTCAGGCCATGGCACCCACAGTCCTCTTTGGAAACATCCTCATAGATACAGCCAGAGATGTGCCTCACTCATGTCTGAGGTCACTAAATGTAGTCAGGTTGGCAATGTAGATGACCCATCCCACAGTCCAAGGGAAGCCTTGAGTATAGATGGAGGCAGATATTGGATGGACTAATCCACCCCTACTGGGAGAGCTAGATGCCGACAAGATTTATTTGAACCATGGCATTTTTGGCAGCTTCTAAAGTGACTGATGTCACCTGTCTTTAATGAATGATCTCAAATTACAAAATCAGACACAGCATCAGGAAGCAAACAGACAGATATGGCTGGAAGCAAGGGAAAGACTAAGGAGAGAAGTACTGGGATGCAGCACCAGCTCCACATATAGATAAGGTGAGAAACCACATAAGGGCCATATTACCCTTTAAAAAATGGCAGGATGGCTTGAGAAGAGAGGAGGCTGAGAGGGAAATCAATGCTAGAGGCATTCACCATTGCAGTAGGTGGATGCCACAGACATGACACTTCTTGCTGTTAATCAAATAGTGTAATGTTCTCAAGGCCTGAGGACTTAAACTCTGAGAATAGTCAAGATTTGGGACAAGAGCTTGCTTGAGGCAGTGCCAACATGAACTACATCAGGAAGAGGTTTTCTTGTAGTATCACTCAAAATCAAATGCTCTGAGGTGAATTTGCCAGCAAAGGAAGGTTCAGAATTGGCTCCGCTGGTATGATTCCCATAATCACCTGCGTATATTGTCAAAATCCAGGATGTGGACCGCACTCCCAAGTTGTCCTTACGATGAAGCTGGGTGGGGCCTTGGAACCTGCATGTCTGACATACCTCTGGAGGAGGCTGATATCACTGCCTCTTCAAAGGGGCACAATCTAAACACTGGCCTGCACAATTCTGGTGTAGTAATGCTGTGATTTGAATTTAAAATATTCCCCATAGGTTTGTGTGTTTGAACGCTTGGTCTTCAGCTGATGGGCTGTTTGAAAAGCTTGTGGAACCTTTAGGAGGTGAAGCTCTGCTGGTAGAAATGGGTAACTGGGGGCTGGTCTTGAGGCTTTGTTGCCTGGCCCCACTGCCACACCAACTCCAGTGTTATCCGTGTGACATAAACAATTATGTCAATAATAGCAGATGGGAGATACGTGTCCCACGGGACTAAGCTCCCTGGAGGTCCCTGGCAGAGTGCCTGTGTTATGCCTCCTTCTTGAAGGAGATGTGCTTCACAGATCATGAGCTCTCTGGGCTATGGGTTCTGTATAACTGCTTTTCTGATAATGTTCTAATTAATCTATAAAACACAGCCAAAATTAATGAATGCTTGGGTTGTGAACTATGGAGGAAAGGGGAAGCTGGACATGGACCTTGTTTAGATATAGCAGAATGAGCTATTCCTTAAAGACCTCAAGCCGCTAGATAATAGAAAGTATAATAGTTCAGGCACTTCTAGGGAATGAACACTCACCCACTAGGAATCCTTTAGGAATCCTAACTAAAGTGATTTATGACAAAAGACATTATCTCATAGGAGGCAGATGGTGGGCCCCTCTGTTGAGGAAGTTCAGCATGGGAAACTTAAGGACTACAGCAGAACCCTTCACCTTACAGGAGTAAAAGTACAAGAGTCCATATTCCAGCAGGTAAAAAGGTTTTATATTAAAACAGATATGTGATAAAAGAGCTGAAGAAAGACTTAAGGAGGATCTGTACCATCCAAATTGACTAAGTGGGTCATGAGAACCAGAAAAATAGAAGTGCATAATAAACTAGATAAGATGAAGGACACAGCTGCAAGAAGCCTACACAAGTTTAGGGACTGTACTAAGTTTAAAAAACACAGACTGCTCTTTGGGTCATAAAGTTCTTGTGGGTGAAGGGATATGTCTAGCGCTAATTAATAATTATGTGCTTGCTGTTTTTTTAAAGATGATGTAATTGAATTATTGCCAAGCTCTTGTTGTTCCTTGTATGACTTGATAATTTTCTTTTCTGTATATAAACTACTGATTTGCAGAAGTAAAATTGCAGCAGATTCAAACCACTTCTGAGTGTGTTGTCTGTCTGTCATTCGCCGAATCCTTGCCTTCCTGACTACCCAAGCACTGATTCTCCTACGGTCGTGGTACCCCCGATAGGCCAGTCTGTGGCACCCCACTTCCTATTTGTTCTCTGCTTCCTGGGTGTGGGTGCAACATGATCAGACAGCTCTCTGCTCTTGCCGCCGCCATGCCTTCCTCTTTCTGATGGACTGTATCCCCTTTGAACTGTAAGCGAAAATAAACCCTTTCTCCTTCAAGTGCCTTTTGTCCTGATATTTTGTTACAGAGATGAGAAAGTAACTAAGGCAGGGAGGCAGAGATGGTCAATTCCAAAGTAAAACAAAAATTTGAGGAAGAGATACTGGGCCCTTGTGAAGAACCCATCCTTGATTCAGCACTTGGTGGAGGGGTCAAACTAGCCTGGAAAGAAAAGGGGCCAGAATATGTGTCATAGGACTGAGCCACAAAAGACCTGAAGGAAAGAACCACCACTGAGATATCTTGATTTTGCAAAATTAAGAGAGAAAGAACAGAATCATAAATATAATTGGCATAAATTATAGAAATTTCTCATTTATGTCAATTATATTTATGATTCTAAGAGAGGGAGTGAGGGGAGGAAGGGATGAAGGGAGGGAGGGGGAACAGGATGTGCAGGTCTGTCTACCTCTTTGTCCCAAGGATATGGGAACCCAGGTCACAGTGGACTTCTTCACCTCTGCTGAGAACCACAATTGTTATGCCCCATGGTCTACACTCTCAGGTCACAGACTCCAATAGGGCATCCTTAGGAAATGCCAGTAAAGAATACTTCTCTTTTCTCCAGTTTTTTTAAAATTGGCTCCTTCCTGGGACAATACTTCAGGTTGGGCTGCTAGCCAAGATTGTGGGTCTGGTCCTGTAAATTGCACCTTCCTTGTTTTCTGAGTCTACCAGCAGGAAAGTCAATTGAATAGTCAGATCTAGAACAAACCACTTTCTATGCTTCTAAATCCAGTAAGAGAATGTTTAATGAAACCATGACATACCCATCTAATAGGAGACTATCTTATAACCACTGGGGGGAAAATGTAGCTTTATGAACAGTTGTAATTATACAGAGGAAGTGCTATGATAGAATGTTTAGGGGAAATAAAGTTGAATATGTAATATCACATGTACTTGGGAATCACAAAACCAAAACATTAACATGCAAAGCTGCTGAAAGGGATGCTGGAAATACATGCAAGGGCTAATAGTGAACAGTGAGAATTTTCCCCAAGACTTTCCACGATGAACTTGAGTTTCATACATAGTTGGGGTAGTAAATGGTATCACCTGTAAGTATGTTAATGAATTTGTTGTATTAGCCTTAGCAAGAGATGGATGGGGGCCTTTGCTTCTCATAGAAAGCAGATGAGTAGATGGATTTCAAAAGGGTAAAGAAGATGTGAAGACACACTTGGAAGAGATAGAGAGATTTATGACTAAGGTTGCAGAAGGAAGATCCAATAGGAAATATTGACCAAAATACCCTGACATTTCTTGATACTTCAGGATTGAGATAGAGTTGATGCACTGTAGGAGAAAAGACATCCAGCAGAGCTGACTGATAATTGCTAACCAATTGCAGAAGTGTGAAAGTAAGTTTTAGCACTCTATAGATATAATGAAAATCAACAAAGTTGGAAATTGCTTTAATGAGGACCACATGGAAAAATAGAATGGATTGGGAAAAAAATCAGAGTTTTCCCTTTGAAAGGATGGCTACAGTATCACTTTCCTTTATAAATGAGAAATATAAACACATTGTCAAAAATACAGATTGTCAAGAGAGCCTAACAAAAATATTTTAGCTTTCTGCCAGTTGAGTCAAATAAGTTTAGCTTATGATTTCAGCATCAAGAGAGAGAAACTGGTGGTTTTATGAGGAGTTTTCACAGAGAGCAAAGTGAGAAAAATTGCAAACAGATGATATGTAAATAAATATTTGCATCCACCGGCATAAATATTTGGAAGTGCCGACAACTTCTAATTATTTTGTTTTAATTGGTTCACACAGAAGCTAATTTTTGACAACTGGACTAGGCCAGTTAGCACTTCAGTTGCTGAGCTAAGGCCTTTGATCTTAAGAGTACTTTTTAGGGACATAATTCTCTGGGTGCCATGAAATTCCTTTGTGCCATGAAAATAAATTCTTCATTTACACCCCACCCCAACCCCCAAACACAAATATTTTCAAGTCTCCTTCTGCAACCAAGGACATCTTGGTCTAGGAGAATGGGGCTAGGAAGGATGTGACATCACGCTCTTGAATCTAGTAGCACTAGGGCTGTGAGTGGGAGTATAAAGAGGGACACAGCTTGTAGAAGTGTCAGATGCTAGCTGAACTGTCTACATTGAGAAAATGGCTTCTGATCCATAGAGTATGATCATAAACACTGCCTGGCTTTCTGATACCATTACAGAGAAAGCAGGCACAGTATGACAGCTTGCCCATCTCTTGTCTTCTTGTCCCTAATATATTCCTTACCATCAGCTTATTTTACTAGTTATATATTTTTATTAGAAAATCAGACACATGGCTATATCCAATTTTATTGAGCTCAAGCTAAGCGTAGAACCAAGGAATACTGAGAGCAGAAGAAATAGTCCTCCTCAGGGAAGAACATACCAATTGGCTACCCAACAACAAATGGTCATCCCTGAAAACATACATACAAATAACATTGTGCAGACTTAACCGGTCATATTTAGGAGTGTGTGTGTGTGTGTGTGTGTGTGTGTGTGTGTGTGTGTGTATGTTGACAACTCCCAATATATATGCAGGTAACAACAATGAATGAAAAAGGAGAGAGTAAGAAGGGATATATGGGAGGGTTTGGAGGGAGGAAAGGGAAGAGGAAATGATTTAATTATAATCTCAAAAAATAAAAGAAGCCTGAAAAAAAAGTAAGCTTGCATGCTCTTCCCTTTTTTCTCTTACTCTTTCCTACCTGTGTGGGAGAGTGCTTTCCTGGCTCCTTTATGAATGAAGTCACATGACTAATTCTGGCCAATGAGTTGAGAGTAAATAAGAAGACCACAAAATCACTTTCTTCAGCCCCAAGTGCAGGAGCTGGGGGTGCGAAGGTCTAAAGTGTCTCCTCTTCCCTGTGGAAGTCTGTATGTGGGAAGGTCTTCAAACTGATGCGTGGAAAGCAGCACGTATTGATGATTCTTGAGAGAGAGCCGATTTCACAGGAAGGCTACAGAGAGAAGGGATTCATCCAGACTAAAATGACTTGCCTGAATCTCAATCCCAGCTTATTTAAAAATGTTCGCCTTCGAAATAAAAGCAAAGCCTGTTTGTGACAAAGTTTAGAAGGCAAAGAATTTGAAAAAGACAGGGCAGTAATGCTAAGTTCCCTGACCTGGAAATCACAATGACTACCACCTTTGGTTGACATTTTACCTTAGTGTTTCTTGTGTGCCTATTTTTTCCCCCCAAAGCACAGTTATAAATGCAGGTGCAATTTCTGCCATTTCCTTATGTGATGGTGAGTGTTCCTTGGTTTTAAACAGTTACGGAACATTGCAACATGTGGAGAGTAGCTTCTTCCACCTCCTTTTCTTTTCCCATTCCCGGCATCCATTCTTGTACATGTCCACGTGCTACCCATTCCCAGCATCCATTCTTGTACATGTCCACGTGCTACCCATTCCCAGCATCCATTCTTGTACATGTCCACGTGCTACCACTGTGAAGCGCGGCACAGGGCCGGGAGACCAGGGATACCTGTCTGGAGGGGGCAGGGCATTTCCTATTCCAAGATGCATGGAACCCAGATGATTTCTGAGTGTGCAGAAGCTAAGGGCTGGGGGAGGGGCAGGGGAGTTAGGCTCAGGCAAGGCAGAGCAAGGCACGGATTGTCTGTATCCTCATAGAGAGGTGCTCTGAAGCAGGAAGCAGGGAGGGAGTAGGGTGTAGTGGAGAGTTTACACTCCTAGGGTAAGAAGCTCCCTAGACATCCTGCAAGATGTGGAGAGATTGAGGAAGGCCTCTGATGGTGCCTCGGGGGCATGCCAGTGTTTAGGGAGATTGTCTTGGTGGCCAGATGTAGGCCATCCAAACTGGAGGCAGGGCAACCTGCTAGGGGAGCCCTGTGGGAGGCTGTGCTGAGGGAGAGGAGGAAGGCTCCCCCTCTTGGTACTCATTTGGGGTTCTATATAACTCTTCAGGGTGTTTCTGTTACTGTTCACATGACCTTCCTGGCTGGGACTGAGGAACAGGGCTCTGCTACAGCTTTTCCAACAGAATGGTCATCATACCCTTGTCTAGGAGTGTGCAGGTTCTCCGTGATAGTTCACTTCTGAGTGACTCCGTCATGAAAAGGTGTGCGCAGAAATGACCCCCTTTTAAAGATGAAGAAATTGAGAACAGGAAGGTGACATGCTTCATGTAAGGTCAAATTCCTAATTCATGGTAGAGTCAGAATTACATCTGAGGCTTCCTGACTACTCTTGTGGACTCGTGGCTCTTTAGAATGAATGAAGATAAAGTACCACATTCACTTGTCTTCTGAATTCAAGAAAAATCCAATGCTTACACCCAAAACCTGCCTTTACTTTGCTCTTTCCCCTGGATGCTCGGAATTTGGTGGGTACAGTCACACCTGCTTGCTCCTCTATTTAAACATCAGCATTTTTCACATTCTATGTGTTTCAGGAATGCTCCATAAATATTTGATGGTCGGCTTGCCACCACTCATGTATTTTTAAAATTCAGTGAACACACATATATTAGGTGCCTAGACCATGCCGTCTTTTCTAGGTGTGGGGACACAAAGCTCCATGTGAACATATTATAGGAGAATGCGAACAGACATGTAATAGGCCTATGCACATAGAGATGTGTCACAGAGGAGAAATTGGCTTAGGAATTGGAAGTGGTACTTGGGTGACTTTTGCCAAGTGAAATCATAGGGCACACAGTCAGGTTTAAATTTCGGAGAAATAGTTCTTAAAAAAAAACCAAAAACCTTCTTTGGTATGAATGTGTTCCAAATATTGTATAGGATGTATTCATATGAAAAGCACATTTGTTGTTGATATATGAAGTTCAGATCGAACTGGGGTGCTGAATGTTGTCTGGCCATCCCAGGAGATATACTTGGGCAGGCTGGAAAATGCCAGGGTTGGTGTAGGCAGGCAGAGGTTCCATACAAGAGACGGAGTTGTCTGTAAGCACCGCAGATCAGGAAAAGTGAGGACTGTGAGAGCCAGAGACAAGGAAAGAGGAGCAGCAAAGTGGAAGGATCAAATTGAGTTTGCGTGATTCTGTTGTTGGAGGAATTCTAGGTGATGCCATGAAAGCCAGACCTGAAATGAGGAGCATGACCTTTGCTTGTTGGAAAAGTGGGGAGAAAGTCATTCTTTTCAGAAAATGCCTTTGAAAAAAATCTCACAGGAATCAGATTTAAAAAAATACAAAATAGCTGGGCGGTGGTGGCGCACGCCTTTAATCCCAGCACTTGGGAGGCAGAGCCAGGCGGATCTCTGTGAGTTCGAGGCCAGCCTGGGCTACCAAGTGAGTCCCAGAAAAGGCGCAAAGCTACACAGAGAAACCCTGTCTCGGAAAACCAAAAAAAAAAAAAAAAAAAATACAAAATAGAAGAAGCTCATCAAACAGGAAATAAACAATCAGAAGTCAGTCTCTTCCCTTTAAAACAACCAAATGTAAATATAATCAGAGAAGATTGTATTTGGATTGTCAACAAAACTAAAGCACCCATGAAACTCTGAAATGTGCAGGACTCACCTGCCAAAACAAAACAAGCAAACCAAACCAAACCAGAACAACAAAATCAAGCAAGTTTATGGAAGATGTAAAAGGCAAAGAAAAGAAGGGGAGGGCGCTCTGTACCCCAACATCAGAAGAGCCCAAAGTTTATATACTGTAGAGATGTAAATTTTCTCAAAAGTTAGTTTTAGAATTAATGAAGTCACAATTCAAGGTCCCAGGGGGCTGAGAGGATTGCTGTGAGTTTGAGGCCATGCTGTGTGCTAGGCAGTGAATGAGCAGATCATCCAGGGCCACACAGTGAGGTCCTGTTTCAGGAAAACAAACAACAGGTAATTGAGCAAGAGGTCCCACTGGGATATAAATGCAACTTCAAAATGGCCCTACTGTTTGGTTGGATTCAATAAATTAGTAAGAAAACAGGAGAAATTTAAGGAAAAAATATTCATGGAAGAGTTGGCTGTCTCTCTATCCCTGTGTTAAATCGTCCTCAAAGCTTCATTTCCTAGATCAGAGCTGTGTTTGAGGACAGAAAGACAGAGGACATCTGACAGCCCAGAATCAGGCCCTGGTGTTCCAACACCCTCTCACATGGCAGGAGAGCCAATGTGGACCCTGCCAGGAAGGAGAAGGCCACTCAAGGGAAAGTCATTCCAAATAGCTGGATATCTAACTGGCAAAACAAACAACAAAACCCCAACAACAACAACAGAACAGGAATCAAAAACAAAAAACAAAACAAAACAAAAAAACCCATTTGCTTTTCATAGGAAACACCGATTCTGTGATGCATTAAAGAGTTAATTGTGTAAACTAAGTCCAAAGGAAGACAATAAGAGAAGCATTCATCTGCTCTTTGGAGTTGAAGTCTGTTCTTCATGGTCTAAAGGTCTTTGAGTGACACACACCCAAGCAAACACATGGAGGAGACGTGTTCTTTGCAAAGTGGTTGCTGACTGCAGAAGGAATCAGGCCGGGTTGGCTAGATAGAAGGTCACTGGAATAACTCAGGCTAGAGACAGCTGAGCTGAGGTTTGACAGTGGAGAAAGCTGGAGAAAGCTTTGGAAGCAGGGTCAGCTTCCCAGGGAACTTGTCCTGTGGACTATGTGTCTAGACATAAAAGAATACTATCCCTTGCCCACAGTTTGTAAAAGGGCAGTTTTTGTGAAAGGGACTATCTATCCCTTACCCACAGTTTGTAAAAGGGTAGTTTTTGAGTAAAACCTATTTTTATTATCCTTACATATAGGACCTCCCCACAATTCAGGTCTTTTAAACACCATGCCTTGCATAATCAAATTCAGTGTTTCCCACTTTCTATGTTTTCTTTTCTCAGTCTCTGGAAACATGATATAACTAAGTTCCCCTGTAATCGATAAAATATTGTACAGTGTGTGTGGAATCAGATATGTCTGTGTTTTTATAAATGTACATTAGAGAGGGACGGGAATGGAACAGAACAAGGCTGACTTGTTCATGCTTTTTAATATAGATATGTTGTACTAAACAGCATGATATGTCATAAAACGAAACCCAATACTCCGAAATGAGATTGCAGTCTCTCCATGTTTCAATGGCTTTCCTGGGAGACAAATCTTCTTTCATTTGAACAAACACACAAGAGCGGTTTTTATGGGGTACTAGGAAATACCCAGCCATAAAGTTGCATTGCTGAAGCAAGTACCAACGTGATTACAATCAAGTTATACTTCGATCCACTCCCGGCAGAAGTTCAGGGTCAGGTTAGACTGGGCCATTTGTGTGGCACAGTGTGATGGGTCGCTCTGCTTGGCCACACATGTTCCCCAAGTATTTAGTATTCTATGAGGTTTCAGAGCCATTCTGGGGGCTGAGCCCAACTAAAGAATAGCAAGGCTCCTGATCTGAGGAGTGAAGAACACTTGATCTAGTCTGAGGGAAAAGGTTTAAAATTTAGGATCCCTCCCCATTTCACTTGGATCACTCACGGCGCTCTCATTTCATTCTGTGCATATATGCGGGAAATAATAACCCTTTACTTTTACCTGCCCCCACGCCCCCAGTGGAGGCATGACTTCAAATTTTGGAGACTCTACCGGGGTGTCCAACCTATGGCCTGCAGGCTCATGCAGCCAGATTAACTATGAGTGTGGTCCAACACACAATAATAACCTTACTTAAAACATCATTAGGGTTTTTTTTTGTTGTTGTTGTTATTAATTTGTTTCTGTAACTCAACCACATGGTTCTCCAGCATGAATGTTACAGATAACGTCACGTCTCAACGTCATGTAATAAACATATGTATGCTTTCACTCACAATTCATGGGCCATGAGTTTGACACCCCTGGGTCCTGTGTGTGGCCCAAGATAATTCCTAACCACCCACTGTGGCCCAGAGAAATAAAAGGCTGGACATACCTGGTGTGCAACTCTGTTTTGTTCTTATTAAGTGGTCCATCTCATGTCAGCAAGAAGTATTAAAGTGGGCAAGGGGAGGTACAATTTAGCATCTCACGCAGTACCTATTCATATCATTTGCAGTCAGTATCTGAATATCTTTACTTAGTAAGCTATCCACAGGAACATCCGTAAGCTGAGATGTGTACCTGTAACTGAATGGAGGTTGAAGAGCTGGAGGCACTCACAGAACAAAGAGAACCATATGCTGAGTGACACTAAGTCATTACCTCTGAGTCTGGCTGCTGTCAAAAACCCCATAGTTTTCTTAATGGAAAGATAGAAGCAGTTCAAGTTCATTCAACTTTTGGCCTGGAAGCATCTGCTTCTTCCTATGAAGTAAGCCGTGTAAGGCCTGACATTTGATGGGGCACTAAAGGTCGCAGACAACGACACAGTTGTGAAGAGGAAACTCCAGGTGGAGGCCAAGAGAGCAGAACTATCAGGAGCTGAGTTCTCTTCTGGAGCCTGAGAATACATCAAATAAAGTGCACCGCACTACACGCATCCCACAAGCCTTTATTGAGGGCTTGTTTACAGAGTCTGGGTTGACCCGGGAAGATGCAGAGAGGAACAGACCTAGCTCTTCAGGGAGCAAAGAATCCAATGATGGAGAAAAAGCAGAACTTTTCAACATTGGAAGTGCTCAGTGCTTGCTCGGTGTTTTGTGCAGAATGTGTGGATGGGAAAAACTCAGTGGCTAAAGTGCTTACGGAGCAGCTATAAACCTGAGTCTGGATCCCTGAAAGTCGCATAAAGTCAGATGCAGCAATCCACGTCTGTAATCATAACACCCCTATGACAAGACGGCAGGTGGCCCAGCTAGCCTGGAGTTCACGCAGAGACCTCATCTCAGACAAGGTGGACCAACACCCGAGGTTGTCCTCTGACCTCCACATGCAGCCAGCAGCTGGCACATGCCCCTCTCCGTGAATATGCGCGCGCGCGCGCGCACACACACACACACACACACACCACCACCACCACCACCAACAACAACAACAACAAACAGAGATTAAAAGTAGAGAGAAGGAGCTGGCTTCCTGACAGCACCCAGGAAGATGTCAGCCAAGATGGAGGAGTTAGAAAGCCCAAGGACCAGCTGCTGACATGGGTTGAGGAAACAGTCCTCCCTCTGAAAACAGAACTGTAGGAAACGTAACTCAGTGGCGGGTTTCTGTGGTCTTGCCCCCGTTCTCCTCCTTGACGGCCATTCCTTTGGAGCTGTCCACCTTGGTGTTGGACACAGGGTCTCCCGCTGGCCTGGCATTAAGTTAGGTTAGGTTGGCTAGCCAGAGAGCTTCAGGATTCCACCCTGTCTCCCTCCTTCTTGAGAGAAACGCAAGCAGCGCACCAACATGCCTGGCTTTTTCAGGTAGATGCAGAGGATGGAACTGAAGTCCCTAAGCTTGCCCCCACACACTTCATCCTTCACTGAGCTATCTCTTCTTCTGCACTGAGTTATTTGATTTCTTAAAAGATTGTCCTCCCAGGTTTCAAACAGCTAACTCATGCAATGAGCCCAGGACCTGGTGCCTCCCAAACATATCAAGCCAATCGACAACCTCACCTATTCAGAGGGCCTGCCGCGCTTGGCTCAATCTGGGAGGAGGGGATTGGACCTGCCTGGACTGAGTCTATCAGGTCGATCTCAGTCCTCGAGGGAGACCTTGATCTGGAGGAGGTGGGAATGGGGGGTGGGCTGGGGGGAAGGGGAGGGGGGCAGGAAGGGAGAGAACAAGGGAATCTGTGGCTGTTATGTAGAACTGAATAGAAAAGCCCTGATAAGGCATTATGAGAAAACAGGAAAAAAAAAAAAAAAAAAAAAAAAAAAAAAAAAAAAAAAAAAAGATTGTCCTCAGAGCACTTTCAGGTTTATAGTAAAACCAAGAGAAGGGTGTAAAGAGTGCTCATATATCCCTCTCCTGTATGGGCATGGCTTCCTTGATCACCGTAATACCTTTATTAACTGTGGTACATCTATATAGTGGAATCTATCCAGTGCTAAAGGAAATGAGCTATCAAACCATGAAAAGGAAGAAGATTAAGATGCATATTAATAGGTGGAAGAAAGGGGGAGGCTATATCCTGTATGTGTCCATCTACATGCCATTCTGAAAAAGGCAAAGTTATGTAGATATTGAAAAGATTGCTTGCCAGTGGCTAAGAAGGGAGAGGTACGAACTGAACAAATGGGTCAGGAAGGTACTTAAGGCCTTGAAGCTACTCTGCATGACACCATCATGGTGATACCACAGGCCGTACAATGCCAAGAATAAACCTTAATATAAAGGATGGACTCTGAATGGTCACAGTGTGGCAAAGCAAGGTCATCAGGTTGTAATGAAGATATCATAGCACCTGCTTAAGGGACTCTTGGTTGCTTTTAAGTTTTGGAGACAATGATTCTAGTTGTTATGTGAAATCTACATGCAGGCCTTTGTGTGAACCTAAATCCTCGGGTGAATGACAAGGACTAAGACTCAGTTGTATGGTACAGCGATGTTCAGTTTTGCCAGAAACCACTAACCTGTCTCCCAAAGTGGCTGTAACATCTCACATTCCCATCAATGATGCATCAAGAGTTCCAGATGCTCCACTTTCTTATTAGCATTTGGTAGGGTTTATGTTCTGAACTCTGGCCGTTTTGACAGATATACAGAAACTTCCTGTTTTTATTCTAATCTATACTTTTCTAGCAACACATAACAGGTGGGTAGTGACAGCTCAGCCTCTGTGTGCATGAGTGCGTGCATGCGTGTGTGTGTGTGTGTGTGTGTGTGTGTGTATACAGTGTGTGTGTTAATAAGGCTATGTGCACACAGGTGAAATATACACGTATGCATAGGTGTGTACAGATGGAGGTCAGAGGCAGATGTTGTATTGGGAATCTGAACTCAGGTCTTCATGATTGTGCAACAAGCACTTCATCTACTGAGCCTCTTCCCAGCCCCCGTATCTCAATTTTGTTCTAACGTGCAGTTCCCTGGTAACAGATCATGTGCAACCACCCCCCCCCCCAGAGGCTTACTTGTGACCAACACATCTTCTTTGATGAGGTGCCTCTTTAAGGTCTGTGGTCCATTTTCAAGTTGGGTTCTGTCTTTCCTTATGGAAGAGTTGGAAGAGTCTGTTGTGGTCCATGCCTTCAGTGTAGTATACAAAACCCTGGGCCCTATCCTCTTCTGGGGTAGATGGTTTTTCTGAAGCCTAAGGAATCTAGAGATGTCATTTCCTGGACATAGCCTTGTTTTTTTTTTTTCCTTCCACAAAAGCACCTTAGACTTTTGCTCTAAAACATGGATCCCACAGGTCATCCTGGAACACTTTGGAACCAAAAAGCTATTAGAAGCACTGACTGATGTCTGATAGCTCTGTGACTTTGGACAAGCCACTTAACCTCTCCTAAACTGTAAAATGGGATAATAACACAGATCATTCCTGACTTACAAGGCTGTCGAGGATCAAACATGATAATGTATGTGAAAGGACTTTTTATAAGATTCATAATGGTACTCAGATGTGAAGGATTATTATTTTTATATGCTCAAGAAGGTTGGCATGGCTGCTGTCCCAGGTGACTAAAAAGCATATGTGATTTTATTTGCCTCAATAATTTTATTCTTATTAGTACTTGTTCAGTATACTACATGGGTACACACAATGCACAAAACATTTATTCTTCTTTGGCTGCAGTAACTATACCCCCTCTCTCCAAACTTACCCTTATAAAAACAAGTAAGACTCATAAAACAAAACAAAGGCAAAAGAAAAAAAAGGAGGAGATGGAGGGTGGCATTATCCATAACCATTTGTCATCAAAAGATCTCACCTGCCACTTTGCAAATGAGCTGCACTTGACAGACAGCAAATTCTGCTGACCAAATGACCCCCAAGACACATGGATTTATTGATCTTTCATCTCTCTCTTTTTTCCCCTTTTAATTTTTCCTGTGGTTTCCTAACCCTCCACTTTAGGAGGTAAACACAATTCTGGCAGAGTCCTGGTCTAATTTAGTTTATTAGGGCTTTTACTACGAGTTTTTAAGCACTCACTGATTTTCGAAAACACATTAAAATGGCCATGGCCAATCTTGTAGATTGGTACAAGTCCACATTTCCCAAACGACTTAATATTCAGCGACCTGTGCCAGACAGAGAGAGAGCTCACCATTAGCTTTTCCCACCACTTCAAGGCTGGACATTATGTTTTAACTCTGGGGTGGGAGGGAACCATTTGTTTCATTCACCACCCTGTCTCCTCCCTAGAATTTCCTCCTCCAACTTTATAGGTCCCACTGTCCTGGAGGGCACATTAAGTCCCCAAAGGACATCTTTGTGGACCATTTCTGGAACTCCAGACCTGCCCCAGTCCATTCTTGGAAAGTGGAGTTTTAGGGATGTTTTTCTAGACAAAGTTTGGTATTTTGAACAGAGGGGGTTGTAAAGTCTATGGAGATTCTGTCTAGTGGCAAGGTAATTAAAATTGTGATGTCTCTGAGTCTTTTTCTTTTTTCTGTATTTATTTCCCAATCATTGAAGATAAACAGCAAAAATTTATGTAGAACAAATGCATGAATGGGTAAATACTGTCAGGTTATAAACTGAACCGTAGACTCACATTCTATTAGAGGGAAATCACACACAGACATAGACACACACACACACACACACACACACACACACACACACACACACGGTATACACAAATACAAACCTACAAGGACACACAGGGATACACACACAGAAATACACACAGAGAGATACACAATACACGCAGACACACATATACAGACCCACACACAGACTTGCCTCTCCCTCCCCCACCGTGTATCACTCTGGGGCAACAAATGGATTAGAATTTCAAGTCATGTTTCTAGGTGGCACAAAGGAACTGTGGCTAAGGATATTGATGGAGAGTGGTGAAAGACCAAGGTGATCCTTGGCCCACAAAAAGACAGACCAGCCAGGAAACTCTTCTCCATAAACACTGTGCATGAGATCCAGGCTCTGCTACTTATGGGAAGGCTGCCTTTTTTTTTTTTTTTCATCTGTCAGACTACTATTCTCTGACTGGTGACCCATAGAGGTAGCACATTCCCTAGACTCTTGAGCTACTCTGATTGAGTTCTACTCTGAGTGGTGACCTGACCCTGAACAAGTTACTTCAATTCTAAAATAAGACAAAATGACACAAGATTTGCTGGCTTTCAGAGATGACATGAGGACCAAATGGGATCATGAGGGCTATGCTTCAGATGCAGATCTTTGAAATTCTCTAAAATAATATCTAAGACGCAAAGGAGACATGTTCTTCGAGTAATTCTAGCTACATGTTCAATGAAGTTCTTTTTGAACAGTAGAGAGAAAGCTAGTTCTTGTATTCTTTTATGTAGTATATATGAATGTAGATAAACTCACACATGTATAAGTGCAGGGCAGATGTATGCTGATGCCTATGTCTGCTTGTAATGTTTGTTTTAAGAGGACAATAACAATGAGAAAGCTGGAGGCAAGCTGAGGTCGGAGTGCTGGGAGGCTCCTTTGCATGGCCTGCAGCTGTAAGAGTGCATAGGAATTAATAATAATAATATCTGCATAGGAATTAATTTGTGAATTCATCTTTGGGAGCTGAGCTCAACTTGCAGAGACTCCATTTATTGCTATATCATCTCAAGTAAACCACTTGACTTCTCTGAGCTCAATTCATCATCTATAAAATAGAAAGAACCAGTGCCTGCTTCCCAAAGTGTGTGTGTATGTGTGTGTGTGTGTGTGTGTGTGTGTGTGTGTGTGTGTGTGTGTGTGTGTGTAGTGTGTGCATATATATAATTGGGTTTTTTTTTTCAAGACAGGGTTTCTCTGTATAACAGTCCTGGCTGTCCTGAAACTCACTCTGTAGACCAGGCTGGCCTCGAACTCACAGAAATCCACTTTTCTTTACCTCCCATGTGCTGGGATTAAAGGCATGTGCTACCACTGCCCAGCACATGTATATTGTGGTGATATATTGTGTACCCTAATAAAATTTGCCTGAAGATCAGAGAGACAAAGGAACAAGCCACTGCCACATCTTACCTCTAGGACTCCTTAGCCTGAAAAGCTTCAGTTCCTAGCTCTTCATGCCTTATATACCTTTCTCTGCCTAGCCATCACTTCCTTCTTAGTGCTGGGATTAAAGGCATGTGTGCTTCTCAAGCAAAGGCATGAGATCTCAAGTGCTGGTATTAAAGACATGTGATCCCAAGTACTGGAACTAAAGATATGTGCCACCACTACTTAGCTCTGTTTCTCTCCTAGACTGAGTCAATCTCATGTAGTTCCGTGTGGCTTTGAACTCAAAGAGATCTAGATAGATCTCTGCCTCCTGAGTGCTAGGATTAAAGGTGTGCACCACCACTGCCTGGCTTCCTTGTTTAATCTAGTGGCTTGTTCTGTTCTCTGATCTTCAGGTAAATTTTATTAAGGTACACAATATATCACCACAATATATAATTATAAAAACTATATTTTGGGAGCTGTTTCAGTCAGTCAAGGGCTTATTGTGGACACATGAAGACCTGAATTCATATCTTGGCACTCACATAAAAGCTGGTCACAGCACTAGGGAGGTAGGAATAGGTTGATGCCCGGGGCTTGTGGCCAGCTAGTCTAATGGAATTCTTGAGCTCCAGGTTTACTGAGAGACCTTGTCTCAAAAAATAAATAAATAAATAAATAAATAAATAAATAAATAAATAAATAAATAAATAAAGTGAGAGGAACTGAGGAAATCTTCTGCTGATGCCCTTTGTCTCCTCACTTATGGGCGCGGAGTTACATATGTGTATACCTGCACACACAGTTACATATGCGTATACCTGCACATGCACACACAGAAACATAACATCCACCTCACACATAAAAAAGCCAATATATTTGTAATGCACATTCAATAGCCCATAACCATTTCTGTTACAGTGTAAAATAAAACAAAACAACAAACTGTGTGCAACATCTTCCCATTTCAGGGACCAGAACACAAACAGAACTAAGGCACTACCTGGGAGCGACTCAAAAATGTTCCAGATATAAAGGCATTCATATAGGAAAGACGAAACTTCTAGGCTAGGTTATGCACACGTCAGACAGAATTGACATTTTTTTTTTCTAATAACAAAGAGCATCACTCATTCCCTAGACTCAAACAGCCAACCAGACCCTGGGGAAAGGTGTATATAATGTTAGCAACTTGAAATAGAAACTGCCTTTGAAAGCTGCTCAATAAAGAGCCCTTAATGCACCACACGGAACGCAGGACCACGTGTTTTGTAGTTAATGAACCTAGAAGCTGAGGCCAGTAGTGTGGCTTACAGGGCGGTGCTCCTTCCTTGATGCCACGAGGTAAATTAGCATCACGTCTTCTGTCGTGAAACTTTCAATAAAGAACTGATTATAGAAGGCATTAAGCCTTTCTGTAATTACAGCTATAAATACAGATAGATAACCAAGTCGTTTTGAGTACTAAAATCAATTTTACTGTGTATGCACTTGCCCTGCTATATATTTAGCTGTTGACTTTTAACTCAAGACATAAGCAGCTGGTGAAAAATACCCTTGGAATACTAATTATGTTGTCATGGGGCATGCCAATAAACGTTGCCCTGAGGAGGGTTAATCAGGATTGAACACACTATAATTGTTTTACCCACTGAAACGTTATATGTGGGGAGAACCTATGATTTCATCTCATAAATTCAATGCTAAATGGTTTCCTCTGGCTATTTCAATAGTGTCATCCCTACCGGGCTGAAGTTCCATTTGAGTGCTCAGCGTCACGTGCAGGCTTGGGTGGGGCTCAGGAAAGCCATCCATTCTGAATCACAGGTTGCAAAGTGGGGTCTAATGAAGAGATATGAAAGGGCTTAACAGTGCAGACGCTGGATGCTCTCCTCCAACCAAAAGCTGAGAGGACGAGTGCAGGCAGGGGTGAGGATGGGGTGCAAAGTACCAAGCACCCCCAGCCTTCTCAGATCATCCCTCTTCTAATTGCCTATCAGAGACAGGGAAGTGACTCTGTCCCCTAAAAAATGTGGTACAGTGAACTAGCAGAGTAATACCTCTTTTTTCTTTTTGTTGTTGTTGTTGTTTTGTTTTTTTTTTTTTTTCCAGACAGGGATTCTCTGTGTAGTTTTGGTGCCTGTCCTGGATCTCACTCTGTAGACCAGGCTGGCCTTGAACTCACAGAGATCTGCTTGGCTCTGCCTCCCAAGTGCTGGGATTAAAGGTGTGCGTCACCACCACCTGGCTACCTCTCTTTTCTTGAGGAGGTCAAATAAAGGATGGAAAGAGAGGCCAAAAGAATTCCTACCCAAACCATGTATGAAAATGGTGCATGCCTACAATCTCAATAAACGGGCTGAAGATTTCCAGTTGGAGGTCAGACTGGGTTACACAGCAAGACCCCATGTTCCAAAAACCATCCATCTACAGTTCTCTTTGTTTACTTAGGTATTCACGTAACTATTAGGAAATGTGGAACTCCTTTGGTCACTCATCAAGGCATACATAAACTCAGTCAGCTATGATAGAGAACATCCCCAACAAATGCTTTTTGATTTGAAGGAAAGTTGCTGCCATCTTGAAGGCAGCAAGTCAGGAATGTTTATCAAACCCACGGCCTTTCCTTGACCAGGGCTTTGACACTGGGAGATAATGTAATATACTAAGTTCTAGGCAGAGAATTCAAGTTAACACAAATAAATAAATAAATAAATAAATAAATAAATAAATAAATAAATAAATAACAAAAGGTATCTTTGTCATGGATCAGATGACTCACGTTCGTGTCCTCTATTTTGCTCCACCAAACTATAAATCATGCCTGGTACTAAAAACCTAGCTAAGTACCCAGGCTAATGAGCTCTTAGGTCTTTGAGGAGAACCTGCAACCACCACTTTATTAGGCCAGTATCATTCTTAACTGCAGCCTACAGTCTCCCTTACACCCACATAGAAGCATAGCCATTGCCCTGCATCCAGGAAACCTCTCTTTGCAGCCATCAGAGACCACGCAGAAAACCACAACTGGTCATAGTGCAGAGACCAACTGATTGTGAGGCACCCAGTCCTGATAGACACATCTACAACACAACTCTCACACCTAAATGTAGCTAGAGTTTTCCGGCCTTTCCCACAGTCAGGAAAAATCTTTGTCACCTGCCAGTCCCACAGCTGCTCAGACCCAACCAAGTAAACACAGAGACTTATATTGCATACAAACTGTATGGCCACGGCAGGCTTCTTGTTAACTGTTCTTATAGCTTAAATTAATCCATCTCCACAAATCTGTACCTTGCCATGTGGCTCATGGCTTACTGGCATCTTCACATGCTGCTTGTCCTGGCAGCGGCTGGCAGTGACTCCTTCTGCCTTCCTGTTCTTTTTTTTTTTTTTTCTTCTCTCTGTTAGTCCCACCTATACTTCCTGCCTAGCCACTGGCCAATCAGTGTTTTATTTATTAGCCAACTAGAGCAATTTGACATACAGACCATCCCACAGTACCTAAAGCTCAGGGAACATTGCAGAAGGGGGCAGGCAGAAAGATTATAATAGCTTGAGGACCAGGAAGTAAGAGTATGTCTACTAGAAGTGAAGGGGAAGCAGCATCCATGATACCTCAACAATACGACTGCCAAAGCAAGATCTGAACAATGACAATACCAATAGACATTCTAATTTGGAAAGTGGAAATCTGAGGACAGCAGCAGTGGTAGAGTGGTGTCCTCCCTCTAGACATAGAACTATAGGTAGTTAATGATTGGCTGGGGAGGAAGGAGAATTAGTTTCTCTCAGGGATGAGCTCTCTAATTGGTTATCCAATACAAAGTGGTCAATCCTGAAATCATATATATACATGCAACACCAAACAGGCTCAGTGGGTAATATTTATATATCTATGTTCATATATATGTAACAATAATAAACAAAGGAGAAAAGGCCATCAATTTGAGAGGGAATGAGATGGGGACCATAGGAGGGGTGGAGGGAGGGGACATGGGTTGGAGGGACCTAAGGGAGAGGGGAAATGATGTATTTAGATTTTAATTAAAATTTTTTAAAATTGTAAAATATTCCAGGCCAGTCTAGATTGAAATAAAAAATAAATTACATATACATTTATATCATACAATTATAACACAATTTTGCCATTACTGTACCACATTGCTATCTATAAAGTTCACATTTGAGGACTGTGCAATCCAGTTACAATGAATGAATGAATGAATAAACAAACAAAGAAACAAATAAATAAATGAATAGAGTTGCAAAACATTCTGAAGTTGCTTTGAGTAAGGCTATGTTTTTGTTTTTTGTTTTTTGTTTTTTTTTTTTGTGGAAAACATTCACAGTTCTTTTGGGTTGCATACAGCCTGTGGGCTGCAGGCTGGACACACCTGAAATTCCACACTTCTTGGACTCCATTCTCACTCACTCTGAGGACAGAAATCTCACTCTACCTCAGTGTCCCAGGCCACCCTAGAGTCTATTGGGAGAATTCCTGGGGACCTTTAAGCACCTTCTTAAGAATATTTCAAGTAGTTTCCAGAGAGCTTTAATACCTACCCATGAAATCACCTTTACTTTTGAGATTTTCCTAGTGAATCATCAAATCTGTTTATTCAGGTACCCAGGGGCTAAAAATGTTCACCAACAAATAGTGCTGAGGTGGCCAGTTACTTATATTGCTCATGTTTTATGTCTGATACTGAATTCCACAGCTAGTTAGGGATATTCAAACAAATGTCCTCAAAATAATAAATTTATGTTACAGTTGTGGAGATGCCCAGTTGACAGACATACCCTGGAAAGACACACAATTCATGGATCACCCTGGGTGGACAACCTGTTGGGCTGGGTGGTTCTGGGGCCACACCCACTTTTCTGAGTCTACTCCCTTCTCTTTGGAGCCTCCTACATTAACCTTTAGGACTTTTTGGTTTGCTTGCAACAAAGCAAACGTGGACTTGTAAGAGAAGGGCAAATGACACTCATCCTTGAGACCAATAATCAGCTGATTCTAAAGTTAGTTCCATTAACACACAGGGACAAGTGGCAGGGAGGAAGTTCTTCAGCAGTCCTGCATTTATGATCAACCCCATTGTGATCAACTTTCCTTAAGAGATAATAAAGTCCTAGTGGAAATTATAAGCCTTGCTAGAAAATGCTGGAAGTAACAAACATCAATGATATACTAAAGAAAGATTCCCAGGATCTCAAGAGCAACAGAAATAAAGCATATAAAGCAAAACAGACAAAAAACGGCACTGGAAGCTCCAGGAAATCAAGTAAAACTAAGGCTTTGGTTAAAATAGTTTTAACCTATTGCTGCAGACACTATGGGCTTTAGCTTATAGGATGTATGTTTTCTTAAATGCTATATTACCTATTTGTTTTGAGTCCCTTCCTGATTCCAGAGAATGAGTCTAGCCAGAATAATGGTGTACAAAGCAGTAAATTTGCTGTAAGTGGATTATGAAAACAAGGCCCCCTTGAAACCTTTTACAGAACTGATGGGCCAGGAATTCCCAGGTTGATCTTGGTGCTGGCTCTGAGGACTCTGCTCAAGGCCAAGGGTGAGATGATGCTCCATCTCATACCTCACCACCACTGAACACTGGGGATTCATTCCCATGATGGAAAACCAAAATACCATCTGTGTTGTTGGGTGGCAGCTGACAGCATTCACACAGTGGCCTGTGGCGGACTCTCCTTGAGCATAGGCCTCATCAGGCATGGGCTTGTCACACAGCCCAGGCAGAGAGGTGGGTAGCTGACTGGGGACTCTCTAAGGAAACACAAACTAAATTGTTGAATGACGTCTATAAGATTAATTGCTAAATGATCTTATTAATTAAAAAAAAAAAACCCAGAGCCAGATATTGGGGTTAAAACTGAAAGATCAGAGGAATAGGACAAGCCACAGCCAATCTTACCTCACCAACTCCTCTGCTTCCAAAGAGACCTACTTCCTATATTCTCATGCCTATATGCCTTTCTGTTCTGCATCTTACTTCCTCTCTCTGCCCAGCTACATCACTTCCTGTCTATCTGTACAGACCTCCAAACCTCTGTGGTCAGTGCTGGGATTAAAGGCATGTGTCACCATGCCTGGCTCTGGTCCCCAGTGTGGCCTTGAACTCACAGAGATCCAGATGATCTCTGCCTCCTGAATGCTAGGATTAAAGGCGTGTGCTACCATTGCCTGACTTCCATGTTTAATATAGTGGCTGGCTTTGTCCTCTGATCCTCAGATAAGCTTTATTAGGGTGCACAATATATCACTACAGAAGTCTGTAGTGATAAGTCATTTATCTACTCTTCCCATCATTGTGGAGGGATGTTGTCACTCAGAACAGAGTGAGCTTTCTAGTCATGGCTCCAGGGGCAAATGCACTTTTGAGAATCCAGAAGGCAATGGTGACTCACAGCCACAGACAGCTCCAGCTCCCGTCTGCTTCATTTTAATCACCCAGGTCACTTGTTTAGGGGACTATCACATATTCTGACCTGGCCAAGAGCGCCTGTGTCCCTGTTATAGAATATTGTTTTAAGGTGTGTTACTTTTGTTGATGCTGCAATTGTTTAACTCTATGAAGCTGTGTTACTTTGCTTGTCTAAAACACCTGATGGTCTAATAAAGAACTGACTGGCCAATAGTGAGGCAGGAGAAAGGATAGGTGGGGCTGGCAGGCAGAGGATAAATAGAAGGAGAAATCTGGGAGAAAGAAGTAGTAGCCAGAGGAGGAGGACTCCAGGGGTCAGCCACCCAGGTACACAGCAAGCCACAGAGTAAGAGTAAGATTTACAAACATAAGAGAACAGGAAAAGCCCAGAGGCTTAAGGGTGATGGGATAATTTTAAGTTAAGTAAAACTGACTAGCAACAAGCCAAACTTGTTAAGGCCGGATATTTATAATTAAGAATAAGCTTCCATGTGTGATTTATTTGGGAGCTGGGTGGCAGGCCCCTTAAATAAAGAGCTAAAACAAGCAACAACATGTCCCTTAAAGAGCCATACTTCAAATGATACAATCTTTCCTTCTACAATAAATATGTAATGGCTGCCCAATCTGTAATGTAGATAGACTATACAACGTGAACAGCATGCTCACATCTTCCTGGCTCTTTCCCCGCTTTGGCATTTGCTTCCATGACTGCTCCTTTGGAGGATTATTTTCCTATCCACACAGCAGGTGATGTGGTTCATTCACATACAAGGAGTGAGAGCATCTGGACCTAAGGTCCGGTTTCCCCCTCGCATCTAACATCTTTTGAGGCCAATCATATTCAGACCACAGAGTGAGGCACAGCCCCAACCAAGCAGCCACAAGGAATGGTGGCAGGAGTCTGCTTTGCTATAAATGGAATTCTCTTAACTCCTTGTGCATGCCGACCAGGAACCAACATAACATCTAACACACACCCTGATCCCATGAGTTCCCAAGCTCATATCCATCCAATCTAAACTTTAAACTTGAGTAGTAAATACATCTGTCTCACAAAGTCCCAAGTATTTATTACAGGGATCACCCACTTCAGGAATTTAAACAATGTTCAGACCAAGGAAAAAAAAATTATCTACCAGGGTTTTAAACTCCCTTCCCTCTCTCCAGCTGGCTAGCAAAACCTGCCATAAAAGCAAGTGAACCAAGTAGATCCCATTCTCCTCTCCCTCAGTCCCACACTGCCTAGCCTCTTTAACCCCTCCTTGTCCAATCACATGGATTTACATCATTTACACACACACACACACACACACACACACACACACACACACACACAGAGAAAGAGAGAGAGAGAGAGAGAGAGAGAGGAAGAAATGTGACTTCCTCTCTTCCTGCAGGAAGGTAAGAAACCATGGATCCCTAACTGCCTACATATCCCTCTGCAAAAAAATCAATTCAAATTAGAAGGTCACAGAAAGCTATTTGCTTGTTTCTGCCTCTCCTGCCTTCTCCCTGCCACTCCTTCTTGCTACCACCTAGTAATAGGCTATTAATTCCAGCCACCCCTGGCTGTCTGAGGTGTAGTGTGTGAGCTGGGGCTACATCCATCTGAGCTGTGTGTCTGGTTATTTTAAGCATTCCCTGTCAGCAGAAAGAAAGGCTGGTTTGTCCACTCCTGCCCCCTGTAGCAGAGATAGACAATGGCTGATAGCTGGACAGCAAGGGCCTGGGAACGTCTATGGCTGGGACAGCAGGGGCTGGGACAGCAGGGGCTGGGACAGCGGGGCCAGGCACAGGAGAGTTGCTAGCTGCGAGATAGGGCAGGGCTGGTGCAAGGGCAATGTACCCTGGGAAGAGAGGTGGTGATCTGGGGGGTACCACCTCCTGGTCACTGGTCTCACTGGCCCTCACTTTATGAGCTGAGTCACTTGTCCTTGATGGAGACCCACAGGGGAGTTGCAATGTGTCTTGTGAATACCCCAAATAGTGCCGCTACAGACTCATGTTAGCTGTAGTCATTACCTGTGACATCACAGTGTTTTGGTGGGGACTTAAAGGACAAGTAACTGTGTGGAGAAAGTGTCTTCACTCCCAGCCAACCAAACAACAAACCACACACACACACACACACACACACACACACACACACACACACACACACACACACACACGTACGTATCTCCAGGTGATCCCTGCCCCCATTTCTCTCTTTGGGGGAAAAAGCTTAATCTTTATAACCTTCTTCTAGGTAGAAAAACGAAAGCACAAAGGGGCCTCTCCACACATTTTTGGATCTTGCTGTATTAGAGCTAAAGCTGTGCAGACACCATGAGCCTCCAGTGTCTCCTTAGAGAACAGCAGAGAAAGAAAAGAATCTGGGTCCAAAGGCTGGTGAATTCACATGTAGACAGTGCTTTCCTTTTATTACCTCAGACGGTGAGTGGGCTGCTTGGGGGACAAGAAAAGAAATTGTACCACAGAGAGAAGAGTAACTCCCTCCCACTTATTGAAATGAAAGGAGGTTCTCTTGAGTGTGCCTGCTGGATGATCCTTTTGACCCGAGTTAAGCCCCTTCCCTCCCAGCCCCTGCCAATTCCCCAGGGTTGAGTTTGGCTTTCAAACTCTGACCTCCAGTCAGCAGAGGGGAGACAATTAGGGAACGGACCTTTGCTCATCTTCATTCTTCGGACTTGAGAGGAGATGACTAAATGTGAGATGCAGTGGGCAGTTAAGTATCCCCAGAGCCTTGTTTGGACAAAATGCTAACCAAGAGCTGCAGCTCTGGGCTCTAATTATAGGATCCTTAACAGGCACCAACAGCTGATGCACACGGCAGGAAGCAGCCACAAATCCTAGAGATGCTGAGGTGGGGAAAGGTCATCATCCCAAGGGTGCAGTAAGGCTCACGAGGAAGGGCAATACACAGTGTATCAGGTCTAGCCAAAGATGCTACAGTTTGCTACAAAGATCACAGGTTTAGGAATTCTGGAAGCAAACCTCAACTCCTGCTCCCTCCCTTAGTCAACTATCTTGGAAAAGGAATGACAGTTCTACCCGTTCACCAGAGATCGCAAGTAGCTTGGGATCTGGTGTCCCCTGGCTAGGTTAACAGAAATCTCTCTAAGAAAATATATTCAGAGACTGGAAGGGACTCACCAGCCCCAACAGCCTGCTAGTAAAGGTAACTCTGTGGCGTCTGACTCCCTGGGCAGCCCAATAAAAGTCCACAGAAAGGCAAAGAGACAGAGATGACAGCCCCAGGAAAGAACTACCACCCCTTTTCTCCTAGATGCAGATCAGGCACCCACAGTGTCTGGATGGCCTGAGGATTCTCAGCAGATAGCAACACAGCCAACAGAGCTAGCACAGAGGAGGCTGATTGGAAGATTGGAGCCGGCAACATTCGACACCAGTGAGGAAGGAATACTTAAGGCAGATAGATGATGGAGACTGTCAGCCACGTGATTGTGATGGTCTCGCTGCTGTGGCCCCAGCAAACGAATTTTCACATTTCCCAGGGGATGATCACACATTCATCAACTATGGATTGGGTCCTTTCAGGGTGCCAGACATTGTTCTGAGCACTGGAGAGATACTAGTAAGTAAAGCAGACACAGACTCTGGCTCTGGAACTGACATTCTAGTGTGTGTGAGAGAGCGTGTGTAAGTGTTTGGGGTGGGGGTAGGGAACTAGTGAAGTTCATGAAGTTGGAAAGTGCAGAGTTCTACAGAGAATTCGAAAGGAGCTGACATGTGGGCTTATCAGATTGATTAGGGCAGTGGGAAGAGCAAGAAAGGCCGTACTGATAAGAGTATTCAAGCAAAGACAGTGAAGGAGTCGACCATGTCATCTGAGGAAATGCATTCTGGGTGAAGGGAACAGGCAGAGGTCAGTAGTGGCTGAAGACATAAGTGTGTGAGTGACGTCCAGTGGGGACGCCTGAGCCTAGAACCATGGAGGCAGCTGAAAGTGAGAACTAGAACAGAGGAGGGCAGACCAGTAGATACAATGAAGAGACCGCGCAAAACCCATGGTAGAGCCAAGAACAATTACCAGCCTGTCCTGGTGAGGTGCCCAGGTCTACGGATCTGGTTGAGGGTAAGACAGAGGCTGGTGATTGGTGAGGAATCCAGTTGCAGGTGTAAGTGGCATCTTATCTACAGTCTGCCCTGCGATGATGGTGCCTGCATACTGCTGGGAGTGCCATGTGTGGAGCACATTACAGATGCCACAAGCTCCCTAGGGAAGGCAAGGACCTGTCTGTCACTCTCTAGTGGCTGGCTAGAGATCATGTGAGCAGGGGCCAGCTGAGAGAAAGCAGACTCTCATGAATTCTCTGCAAGTGCCTGATAGAATTGCCAGGTGAAGGGAGTCCATTCCAGCCCATGTGCTCATGTTCTAGTTTCCATTGCTCTACAGCTTACCTTCTTCCTAATGGTGGGCTTGGGCTCTGGATGTTTTGGTGGCATCCCCGGTCTCCATCCTTCCCTTGGCGTCTCACTGTTATTTCTTAGCATTGGCCTTGACAACCTCCACAGCCTTGCCCTGTGGTCCTGCCGATCTTGCCACCTGTCTTCAGCTTCCTGGGTCTGAGCTGATAGAGACAGTTCCTCCTAGCATAGTCATGATGTTTCATCCAGTGTGATCAAGAATCAGATACAAGGTACACAACCGGAACATATAGACCGAATGTAGCCTGGTCCTCTTGTGGGACTCCAAACAGTGGAAACAGGGTCTGTCTCCGACTCTTACTGGCTTTTGGGACCCTACTCCTCATACTAGGTCACCCTGCCCAGCCTTAATACATGGAGGAGTGCTTAGTCTTACTGCAACTTTGTATGCCGTGTTTTGCTGATACTCCTGGGAGACCTGCCCTTTCCTAAACAGAAGTGGAGGAGGAATGGATTGGGGGGGTGGGAACAGAGGTAATGGGGTTGGGGGAGGGACTGGGAGGAGAGGAGGGAGGGGAAACTGCCACTGGGATGTGAAATAAAAAAGTATATTAGAAAAAATCAGATAAGGGGCTCAGGAGCCAGCTTGATAGGTAAGAGTACTTGGTTTACAAGCACAAGTACCTGAGTTCTAATCCCCAGCACTCAGGTAAAAAGCCAGGTGTGGCTGCATATGCCTACAACTCCAGCTTTGGGAGGTGGACACAGATGGATCTTGAAAGCAACTCATTCAGACAGCCTAGCAGAAGGAATGAGAAACCCGGTAGTAAGTGGGAGCATGGTAGAGAGTATGGATTGGGGGAAGCCCTGTCCACTCTTCAGGCTTCAGGGGAAGGAAGTTTGATGGGAGTTTTAAGGAAAGAAGAATATCAGTTTTCCTATAGTTCAAAAGCCGAGCAAGGAGTACAGTCCCGCCTTTTCCATAGGAAAGCTCTTCCCAGTCCTACCTATAGAGAGTTGAAATCTCTCTTGCCCCACATTGGGTTCTGACCAGAACTCCACAATCTCATTAAGATGCATTTTTCCTCACTTGTAAAATAAGAACAATGCTTGTCGGAGCAGCCAATAGTAGAAAATAGATGCTCTCAATAAAATTCTCTCTCTCTGTCTCTCTCTCTGTCTCTGTCTCTGTCTCTGTCTCTTTCTCTCTCTCTCTCTGTGTGTGTGTGTGTGTGCGACATGCAATTACACACAGACTTTCTTTTTTTGCTGTTATTCCTGACAATAACAGATACATGAATCATACTGGAAGTTAAATTCTGGAAGGTCTTAATCAGAGAGGTTAAATGTCAGAGTGATCTGTAGCGGGGCTAGGGTGGAGAGACCCTTCCTTGCTTCTGTGATTGGCTCTGGTAGCTGGGAAATTTCTCCTCAAAGCCTCAGTGTTTGTCTTGATAGAGGTGCAGTTCCGTCAGCCACATGTTCCCCTGATAGTCACCCTCTCATCTGTGTGGACATCTGTGCCAGGATGGAGCTAATGGGTCCGTGTGAAGATCCAGGCTCAGGATGATGCAGCCCAGCTGTAGACAAAACCTTGTTGCAGAGACTTGCACACTTTTCATAGGGATGTCAAACAGAGAAGTGAATTTTCCCCTGGCAGTTTCTAGAGAGCAAAGTGCCAGCCCCAGGCTTTTGGATTTTCCTTTTCTGTGCATCTTCTGTTTACGGAAAATGAATCATTTCACTTACTTATGCACAAATGGACAGGGAACTTGGAGATAAACAATACAACTTCCTGGAATGCCATGGCTACCCCTGGCATTGGGGATGTAAGCCATTTTGCAAACCTTCTGTTTGCAAGACCTACTTGGAGAAAGATACTGGCTGCTGAAGGCAGAGGGAGAACCCAGGCTCTTAGCCTGTGCTGGAGACAGGAATCTGTTTGCACTAGACTCCCTCTCACAGGGGTCAAAACTTTTTTGCTCCAATCTCTGCCTCTCTAGTCTCACAATACTTCCAAGGTAGAGACCAAGAACCAACAGAGATAGAAATAAGGTGGGAACCACAGAGACTCACAAGGAAGTCTTCCTACCCCCTCAGCCATTTCCCAAATAGTAAACATCCTCTGCCAGCTCCTATTTCCTTCTGAGACTCCCACAACTTTATTCTCTGGGCTTAGCCTCACCCCACTTGGCTCTGGGAAAATCTTCTGTTTCAAACTCTTTCCAGCTCCAGAAAATTCTTCCAAACACTGTTCTTATTTCCTAGGACTTATATCAACTTGAGGAAATGGGTTGTGTGGGGGCAGAGACACAGAAATAGAAAAATGAGGATGTTCCTACATTTTAATACATTGCATAGTCTGACCTGAAGCATGTCCCTAGATGTCCTCATCCTAGGTGCATCCTGTGGACATTGTCACTTATTTCTCTGCTCTTCCAGATCGTACAACTTCTGTACTTATAATGACAATTATTTACTTGGGTGTGTCAATCTCATTCTGTGCAGGTAACCCTCCATGACAAAGGACTTGTGTTATTTATTTTAGTATCTGTAGAATCACCTGGAATATATTCAAATTCAATATATATTAGCTGAATGAATAAGCGAGTGAATGTGAGTTTTCAATAATCATTGTCTTTCATCCCGAGATGTTTTTTAAATAACATTTATTCATTTTAGTTTATGTATGAATGAATTGCCTACATGTATGTCTGTGCACCATGTGCATACTTGATACCCACAGAGGTCAGAAGAGGACATTGGATCCTCCTAGCATATGAGTTACAGATGATTACAAAGCACCATGTGGGTGCTGGAAATCCAATCTGTGTCCTCTGCAAAAGTACCAAGTGCCCTTAACCCCTGAGCTACCTACCTCTCTAGCCATAAGATTATGTTTTGAAGATACTTGAAGTTGTTTTTTCTCTTCCAAAAGTACCAAGTGCCCTTAACCCCTGAGCTACCTACCTCTCTAGCCATAAGATTATGTTTTGAAGATACTTGAAGTTGTTTTTTTCTCTTCCAAAAGTACCAAGTGCCCTTAACCCCTGAGCTACCTACCTCTCTAACCATAAGATTATGTTTTGAAGACACTTGAAGATTTTTTTCTCTTCCTGCTTCCTTTTATATTCCCTCTCCCAAGCTTTTTTTTCTTCAACTTAAGCAAAGAAAGCTTGCAGAGGCTTGAGTCTCAAAACAGAAACTGACTACACACACCTAGAATGAGGCAGAGTCTGCAAGCTTTCCTGTCTACAGTGCGGCTGCTACTGATTCATAAGGATTGGCCATGCAGATCATGAGTGATTAAGGAACACAGTAAACACAGTCACTGGAGGCTTAGCTTCCTGTGGCTCACTAGCTGCCCAATCAATACAAAGGGACTGCTTACTTTCTCAACATCATAGGGCTGTGACATGGAGACAACCCATTCTTGCCCTATACCTCTCTTAACCTAAACATCCTTAGGGTCTCCACAGATGCTACGAACAGGGAGCACCCTCTCTGCCAGAACAGATAGGACAGCACAGTTCCTTTTACATGGTCACTATCACCTTCAGGATGAGTGCTGTGGTAATCTGGGCTGTGTCCCCAGGGAGTACCATGAGGTCTGCTCAGTGCTCTGGGTAAAGCTGTGCTCCCCCCTCTTGCCTTGACCTGGCACCTCCATCGCTGCCTTCTCACTCTGGCGGACAATGTTACTTCCTACTCTAAGAAATATAGAGCTTCTGAAGAGACCTTCCCTGTTCCGCCTTCCATAGCTCCTCTCCTTCTGTTCTGAAGGAGAACACATACCCCAAAAGGTCCCTGATGCACTTTCTCCTTCTCAATTATTCCCATTTCTTCTTGCATGCTCTAGTTCTCCCTTTCCTCTAGATCATTCCGTGAAGTACTGGCTAAGGAAGTGTCTGCTATCAGCACCCCCAAACAGCAATGAGTTCCCCCAGAGACCACGATGCTGCAAAGGAAGGGACTCTGCTGACTTCTTCACAGCCACAAAATCCCAAAGCCATGGTCTAAGCCTACGCCTCCACTTCCTCTCCCAACATCTCCTAAGTTTCTAATGAAACAGTGTTGCCTGCGATGCAGGGTTAGAGTCATTCAGACACCAGCAGGGAGGTAGAATGTAAGATACACAGTAGCTTAGACCAGGGTGTGGCCATGGGGGAGATGGAGAGTAGGTTGACTTTGAAAAGATTTTGAAAGTATTTGCATCTGCTGTCAGTTAAGTAAGGGATACAAGAGAAAAAAAAAAAAAAAAAAAAAAAAAAAAAAAAAAAAAAAAAAAAAAGATGTCCTCAAAGACGAGCCAAGGTGTTTAGGAGCCCAACTGGGAAGGAGACCTTGCCACCCACTCAAACAGGATGGGCAGGGCTAGGCTTTTGGAGAAAGGCGAGTCTCTGAGACCCTAAGCCCTAATGGTTTCTGCTTCTCCAAAATACCCAACCTCATAGTCCTCTATAATGATTTCTCTAAAGAGTAAACAAACATATAATTGATCAGGGTATTAGTTTCAGTTAGGGTGTTTTCAGATAAAAATGATAGAAAGTCTTGAGTTAAGTTAATTAAGAAAAATAAGCTAGCATGAATTAAAATATATCTATATTTCTTACCCTGTACAAAATTCAAGTCCAAATGGACAAAGAATCTCAGCATATGGCCTGATACCTAAATCTAATAGAGGAGAAAGCAGAGAAAATGCTTGTATTCATTGGCACAGGAAAGGAGTTTCTTAAACAGTACCCTGATAGTGTAGGCATTAAGACCAACAGTAAATAATGGGAGCTCATTAAACTAAAAAGCTTCTGTACAGCAAAGGACACCATCACTCAAAGGAAGACGCAGCCTACAGAATGGGGGAAAAAAACCTTTATGAATTATACTTCTGACAGAAGGTTCATATCTGGAATATACAAATGACCAAAAAAGAAAACTGAGCATCAAAATAACAAATGACCCAATTAAAAATGGAGCACGGAACTAAACAGAGAGTTTTCAAAAGATGAAACCCAAATGGCTGAGAAACACTTAAAAAATGGTCAAGATCTTTAGCCATCAGGGAAATGCACATTAAAACTGCTTTCTGATTCCATCTTGTCACAGTCAGAATAGCCAAGATTAATAAAACAAGTGACAGCAGATGGTGACAAAGATACGGGGAAAGGGGAACGTGCGTATTCATTACTGGTGGGAGTATAAAGTGATCCAGCCACAGCGAAAGAGTTCTTCGAGAAGCTGAAAATAAATCTACCACAATAGCCCCACATCTAGACAATGTATAATTCTCCCTCTCTTGGTCATCTATCCAAAGGGCTCTTCATCTTACTACAGAGATGCTTGCTCATCTTTGTCCACTGCTGTTCTAGTCACAATAGCCAGAAACTAGAGATGGTCAGATACCCACAACTGAGGAATGGATAATGAAAATGTGGTGCATATATACGCAATTGAATCTTATTCAGCTGTTAATAAAAATGAAACTGTGAAATGCGCAGATAAATGGGGGGAGCTAGAAGCATGCTAGGTGAGGTGAACAGGTCCAGAAAGACAAATGTTGCACGTTTCTCTCCTATGCGGATGCTAACACTTAAGCTTTATATATGTGTGTTTCATTTAGAGTACCCATAGAGGTTAGGTAGCTTGTAAGGGACCAGAGGGAGAAGGGAATCTTCCAAGGAAGGGGAAATAGAACATAATGTTACAAAGGGATAAAGGAGAAATTAAAACAGAATTAAATGGGATGGGGATGGGAAGGCAGGGAAGGGGAGGTAATATGGGGAATGATAACAAACTCTATAAAGACCCTTTGAAAAATGATATGAAAACCTACTACTGTAGAAACTTCCTTAAATAAAAGCATATATAAAATGAATTTAAAGGGAGCTACCATATAATGGGGGCAATACCCTAACTAGACATCATATACTACCAAATAAAACCCCCAGAACAAGGAAAGGGTTACAACTTTCTCAATTGTTGGCTAAAGCAGTCTTGATAGAGCCCCCAAACAAACTATTGCCAATACTATGTGTTACCTTCCACAGTTTGACAGTTAAGACCCTCTTGTTGAAGATATTGCATACTTATGTTATAAAAATGGAGAAATATTGATATAAACATGGAGAAATCTAGTGTACTCGCCTGGAAGCTCCACCCTTACCAGCTAGTGTTCATAGTTGTGGAAGGAGTTATACATGCCTCTAGAGGAGAAAACTTAATCACCAGCCCCTTACCCAACCTTGAAAGTTACAATAGTGACCTGCTTGCAAAATACACTCACTGGTGCAAATGTAATGGAGTAACCAGCTACTTTTACAAACTGGGTTTGCAGTTTGCTCCTTGAAGAAGGAATTCATACCTGACACTTCTAATGAGGCCAAGATCCTGAGACTAGTTAGGTCACAGGCCCTAGGGGAAAACACACTACTGTTATTCTGCTAAATGAACACTGTAGGCAACAGCCCCTAATGGCGCATCGCTATACACAGAGTGTATGTGCAGTACCTTACTCAGCCCTTATCAGAGAAGCTTCTTCTTGCTGTAGATGATAATTAACATAGACCTACATCTAGACAATGTACAGAGTTTTCAGCCTTCAATGGGATGGATATATCACGCCCCTCCCTCTACAAGGCTGAGGTAGCCATGTAGAAGATGCGGCCAGGGGAATTGTAAGAGCTAGGAGTAGCAGATGACTTTAAAAACCAAACCAAACCAAAACAGTGTTCTCCAGACACAACAGGGAAGATATACATCTCATAGAAGTTGTGACAGCATGCACAAGACCTATACAAGCTCAAGTCAGTTAAAATCCCAGCATGGAGGTAGGGGAGCGGGCACAAGTCCCACCCCAATCAAGAATTGATAGCTGCTAGGAGAGCGGAAACGCTGTTTTCTTCAATGGGATGACACTAGGCATGTCAACCATACTATGAGGCAGGCCCCGTGCTTAGGAACTTTATTTATTTATTTATTGTTTGTTACTTGCTTGTTTTGACAGCGAAAATGGGTGGGTAGGGAGGTAGGATAAGATCCGGAAGGAGTTGGGGAGGGGAATGAATATGACCAAAATATATGAATTTCTCAAAGAATAAATAAAAAGATTTTAAAAATAAAAACTAAAATGGAAAAAAGAAAATGTCAGGCTGAAGGTTATATTCAGATGCGTCAAGGGCAAACTCCAAAAACTGAAGAATTTATCTATGCATCTCTGTGATGTGTACCTTAGCCTCTGCCTCTCCCTAGGCTGGTGTACAGCAGTGGTACGTCCCTGGCCACCCAACCATAGGAACCAGAACACTGCCCCCTTTCCCCCCTCTGTCCATGTGTGTGCGTGCATGTGTCTCCCTCTTGCTCTTTCACTCTTTGGCAAAAGTGATAACACACATTCCTCTCTTGTCTAATGGGGTGCAAACCGGGGCATATGTAGATGACTCCAGTTCTGCTCCAGGTATCTTGCTGTAAGGGGGTCGGGAGAATCTCACAACGACTCTGCTGCAAGGGGAGAGAAAGCAAACCCCCCTGTGGAACCATTACCATACTGCTAACACCAGGCCTTAGTATAATAATGATGAGATAGATTTATTAACCAGTTCTGTGTGTTCTTAAAGTATGAAAAACTAAAACAAACAAACAAACAAAAAACCCCAACTAAACAACAAAAAAATAACAAGGGGAAAAAAAAAAGAAAATATTTTTGGTGCCTTATACAGATTCTAGAAAGTATAATTACCCCAACTATCAGACTAATTTTGCAACTGACTGGTTAGTTTTCAACAAACTAAAAAGATACATTCCTGTGAACTGAAGTTAGCTTGGGGAAAATCATTATGAATTTCTCATTAAAATTACTTAGTGAATAATCTCTTGAGCACTCTGTGTTAAGACTTGAATTTTAAAGGAAAAACTAATAATAAATTGTCCTAGGTTTTTTTTTTTCTTCTCTTCACGTGATAAACAATACTATGACCAGAAGCAACTTAAAGAGAAATGGGTTGATTTTGCTTCTAAGTCCCAACCACAGTCCTTCATTGAGGAAACTCAAGCAGGAACCATGGAGGAACACTGCTTGCTGGATTGCTTCTAGGATCACATTCAGCTACCTTTCTTCTGTCTCCTGGGACTACCTTTATAGGGCTGGCACCACCCACAGTGGGCTAAGCCCTCTGTCATCAATGAACAACTAGGAGATTGCCACACAGACATGTTCACAGGCCTATTGGATGGAGGGAGGTCTTTCCTCAATTGAGGTTTCCCCATCATGGATGACTCTAGTTTGTGTCAGGTTGTTAAAAACTAACCAGCCCATAGATATATGTCCACCTCATCCCAAGTTCATCAGGAAGAAAAGGGGAAAGATGGCAGCCATTGTTGAAGATCAGTTGTTATAGGATTCTCCCAAGAGTTCTACACATGAGGCACTGTTGTCCTTAGCAGACATGTCTACTATTCATCAATCTCTGGTTCACCTGTCTTTCTGAGTCTATGGAAGATTATACTTGCCAGGCCCACTGGGATTACCTGGCATGGGTCATTTCCTTTGTGTGTGTGTGTGTGTGTGTGTGTGGCTTACAAGATAACCTTTTTTCTCCTTTCTCCTCTTCTTGCACACTGGGGCTCTCATTTGTTCCCGATGACACAGGAGCAGGATGGTGATGTAGCCTTCATTTAATTTTCTTACTAATATCACAACATCATGATAAATCTCTGTCTGCATGCCTGTTTCTTTCTTCCTTCTGTGCAGCAAGCTTTTCCTTCCCTTTAGTGGCTGCACCTGAATCTACTGATGCTTTAACTACTGTCTGTGGCCCTGGGGGCTGCAGTCAGTGCCCTGCTGCTCAGGTCTTGACCTGGTGAAATATCCAGTCCCACCAGTACAGGCCTTGCAGCTGCCGCCAAATGTCATTTTTAACTAAGTCTCTATCATTCTCTCTACCAAAAAAAAGACTCGGAAGTCAGATGTTGAGGTGAAAACCTGCTGGCTCAGAGAGGCCGAGAAGCAACTAGCTGACTTTCCTTTTTGGCTGGAGACCCAGCAAGAAAAAGAGCATCTCTTCAGCCATCCAGAACAAACAAACAAAAACAAAGAAATAATGCCTCCCCGCTCCCTAGAAACTCCCAAGTTCCTCCCTACTCCTTCCTGTGCATCTCTCTGTCCATCTTCCTAGCTCCTTGGTACTCTCTATGGCTAATTCCCATCAACTAGTTCCTGGTTCCACCTCTTGATCAAGGGTTGAATTTATTAACACGGTCTTGGGTTTCACAGTGTGATCAAGTATCCCGCAACAGTAGGTATTGATTTTTTAGTGTGTAACAGGCTGCTCTAGCTGCTGGGTAGGCTGTGGCGGCAGTCCTGAGTATTAGTGTGATCCAGTGACTTGTCTAGGGGATGATCCAAAACTGATAGGAAGAGCTGGATTAGCACACAGGTTGGAAATGTCAGGTGTTAAGCTAAGAATATAATTTAAACATATTTAAATACCAGAGCTGAGAAGGTTGAAGAAGTGGTATGGAGTTTGTCTTCAAAATATGCTTTATCTGAAAGGGAGAAAAAAGCCTCAGAGATTCAGGAGTGGGGAGTATGGTCACAGGCTACTGGGGTTACTAGAAAAGGTTTCAGTAAACAGAGCTTTGCAGGATGGGTCGGACTTTGATGGAAGACTGTGAAACTGCAAAATTAGAGGGCATCCAAAGGTCTAGAATGTTCCAAACACAATTGAAGGCAATGCTCAAAATGCTGTTTGCTGTGGTGTGGGCTTTGCAGCAGGAGTCGTATGTGGTTAGAATGTATAAAAGACCACAGAACAGTGGGATGTCAGAGAACGATGTGAACTCAGAGATTATCCCTCCAGAGAGGCCCAAGGAACTTGATCTAAAGATTAACACTGATCTGCTGGAAGTGGCTCCGGACTAGTTTTGAAGTTCCCTGGAGCCAAGGCAAAGATCAGTTCATGATGGATTTCAAGGGTACCAAAAGAGAGTGGTGGTGCCTTCCGTCTGCCATCTTTGGTGCTGTCCAGTAATCTCATTCCACATTCAAAGGAAATGAGATGTAGAGAGGAGAAACAATCCTCCAGAGTTCTAGCCTGCACTGGAACAAAGGCCACCTACTTGCTCTGTCTCTGCCTTCTTCCTCCACACTACAGAGCTAGAAAACCTGCTGCATTTGAACAGTCATCAAAGTGGAGAGCAAACCTGCACATTTTTCATCAGGGAGGTGACAGTGAGGTGGCTGTGACAGCATACTGCACTGACCTGTGGAAATCAGAGGCAGGAAGGGTCAGGCTGATTCCAAAGGGGAGGTCATAATCCCATGACAGAGGACAGAGGAGGTCACAAGGATGCTGGAGCATGATTATAACAAAGGAGGAAGAATTTTGCCTCCAACTGAGGAGCCTCATGCTGTTCTACATAAACAAAATCAATTTAATGTTCTGAAAAGTAATGTTGAAAAGAACCTTTCCCCAAGAAATCCCAGACTAATACCACATTTAAATAATCCGTATCCTAGGCTAAATTTGCCTGTTTCTTTTAGTGCCAAACACTCAGAAGAAAACTGAGAAAAAAAAGAGTCCAGCACCCAAATGTTTGGTCTTTCTGACGCCAAGCATCCCACACAGCTGATTCAGAGGCACAACAGGGTGTGTTGTGCTGACCACTGACTTGTCATTTTATAGATTTCATTGGGACTCTGAGGAACGTGGGTGTGTAGGACACATTACTCAGGCAAGACTGAACTTCAATCCTTTTGGAAATTCACTTCCTAGACAAGGAGATGAAACAGGAAATGCTTTATCTTACTCAAATCAAGTTCTGCTTAGAACGACAAATGGTCTTAATAATAGCAGTCTTGGATAATAGAGAAAAGCCTCTACAATACCAATTAGAGCAGCAGGTGTTCTGACTATATGGATATCTGTAAATGATTTCGAAAATAATAAATTACAAGGTCTGAGTAAATACTTGCCATGCAAGAGAGAAGACCCGAGTTCAAATTCTTAGAATCAATGTAAAGCTGGCAGTGCACATCTATAATTCTAGTGATCCTATGGTAGACAGGAGGCAGAAACAGGGGAGAGCCTGGAGAGTGACTGGTTTATGCAGTGTCAGCAATGGAGATAATGTCTCAAATAAGGAAGAAAGCAAGGACTGATACTAAGATTGTCCTCTGCCCTCTGCACACATGGCAGTATTCACACACATAGACACACATACACACACACACAATCTATACACACACACACACACACAATATACACAATACACAAAATAAATACATGGGTTTTAAGGCCTGGGCTAGAGAATGATGACATTTAAAGGCTAGAAAGGAACAGGTTGCATATGACTTTGTGGGGAATCTGTATTGAGTTTACTCTTCTTTAAAACATTTAGCATATCAAAAGTACATGCTCATACCAAAAGTACATATAAACTTTAATTCCATGATAGTGTTGTATAGCTTAAAGTTTACTTATGAGGCCAATTTCATTTCACAAAATTAAGTTAGCTAGACTTGAACACCAGAGAACTTGCCCTGTACCACCTACCTTGCCAACATGAGGAACCAGATATGAACCTATTGTTTTGGCCTTAAAGTCTGATGTAAAAATTTTGGGACACCATAATAATAAGCATATGTGTTTATTGCCATTTCTTTTCAGTAGACTATAATTTTGGCTGTCCATAGTGGATTTTGTTTTCCATATGGCTTGTGCAATAGTTTCCACCATTGAGTATTTTTAACTGAGTGGACAGTGTATTACTGAGAAATAAATTGGTACATGATCCTGAGATATGGGCTGAACTCTGTTGAGGAACCATAAAGTTTAGACTCAGGATTCTCCTTTGGAAAAGAAGAAAGGGGAATAGATAGGATAGGATAATAAGGTAGATAATTGTATCTACTTGTAAACTAAATCAGTAACTATCAGCTTTTGATAATTTGCATTGGTATGGATTCTTATATATTGATACAAATACAAAATTATTTTTCTACTTCTGTTTAAGATGATTTGTATATTGATACAAATACAAAACTATATTTGTCATACTGTACATATGTTCCTACTTCTGTTTGATATATATTGATTCAAGTGTAAAATTATATTTGTCACACTGTATGTATGTTCTACCTCTGTTTAGGCTATTTTGTATATTGAGGATATTGTTGTCATATTGCACTATACATTTCTACCTCTGATTAAGATGTTTTGTATATTGTCACAATTTTGAGGTCATTGTCCTTATATTGTACATCTGTTTACAGAGTGTTTACTTTTATAATGTGAAGCCTTAGTCTTTAAGTTATTTAGGTAGATAAGAATTACAGGTTAATAGTCACTCATGCTTGTAACAATCATAGTCATATAGTCAGGTTTTCCAGATATACAGAAATGTATGTCAGATGGATAGGTAATTTTCAAACACTTCATAGACCTAGAGAATATGACATTTACATGTTTCGATAACTTAGAATTCTGTTGATGTGAGACTTGCTCTTGGCAGCACCGATCTACTCCCAGGACAATGTTGGGCTTTGAAGACACTCCATATGGAAATTTCTTTTCTTCTTGGCAAAAAAATGGCCTGCTAGGTAAAGAACTGCCCTTGCTTCAACTGCTGACAGTATACACGCTGTCCTTTCTGGGTAAGCAGGACACAAGGAAAAGCTACTGCTGAACCTTGCCAAGACAAGGTAAGATGGTCTTTCAAAATTCCTGCTAATGTAAATGATATGTCAGATATTCTAGGCCTGTAGCCAAAAATGGATACCCTAATGGTGCTGAGAAACATTGGGTGACTGTCCATGCTGCCAGCTGTCTCTGTCAAATCTTACAATTTTTCAGAAGTTGCTTGCTTGCACTTGCTATTTACTCAGGTAATATTATTTCCCTTCTCAGGTCTCTGATGTGTTTGAGGACTAGACAGTTACAGTTACAATCCTCTCATATCTTAGCTAAGAACAGAGTAGGTACTAGAGTTAGATTCTTCAGGATAGTACAGTTATTGGAGTAATCTCTGTAATTTGCCATCTACCTGTGGTCTGGACATTTCTGGACATTTAGTATGTATCTCTTTTTGATGTTGTTCTTGTTGGTTGTATTTCCATTTATGTTTATGTTATCATCCTTAATTTTCCTGGGCAATAATTGATAATTGTTCTTATTGTAGATAGTTTATATTAGGTTTAGAACGTTCTTATTTAGACAAAAAGGGAAAAATGTAGTAATATTTGCTCTGCCCATGACCTTGGGCTATATGGCCCAAAAGGGGCAGTGCTTCCTGCCATCATACATGACCTCTTAAAAGGAAAGGGAGAGGGGTCACGTTCTTCTTCTTGGCATGATCAGACAGCAAGGTGCTTTTGTGCTTGGACAGAACAGAGGACGACTTTAGCTGTTTACTCAGTTCTGTATTTGTGAGTGTATTTCCTCAATTTGTATCTTAATAAATCCCTATTACCCATTAATTAGACTCATGTGGATTGATTTTAACAATCTTGAGAAATGGGCAGAACTCTGTAACATGAAGCCCCAAGAATAGCTTGGAATCATTGACTATTTTCAACCTGAAATCTGTGTGTATGGGGAAGTGTTATTCTGTATTGAAGGGATGTTGCTACTTTCAAATGAAGAGGCCTTAGATCCCTCAGATTGCTGATGTTTTAAAAGCGGTGTCTTCAGTTTTTCTCATCTTATTTGTTTATTGAATCACTCATATTCATTAAACATTAACCATGTCCTAGATAGTGTGTTAAGAGTGGGAGGTTATGATGTGAGATATACAATCCTAACCCCAAAGGAGCTCACAGTTTGGGTAAAAATAGACAAATAATCTTGAGAACAGACACCATAGAGATAGGCAGGATATTATGCAATGGTCAGCATGAGTATTTGAGTGAGACAAAAGGGCAGGGGCAAGAGAAGAATTCACTTGTCTAGGTCAAGGTGCAAATTATGAGCTGAGGTTATCTGGGACACAGGGTTATGGAGTACAATGAAGGACTTTCTGGGGGTAAGGGAGACTCAGATATAAAGGCTCAGGATGGTGGGAAACTATGGTGAGAAATGCAACCAGAGCAGAGGAAACAGACAAAAGTGGACATCTGAACAGATGAGAAATACTTATTGACTGTTAGGTGTGCTTGGGAATACTTTTCATATGAGTGTTGCCCACTGCTGCTGATGGAGATTTGTCTAAACTCCATGGTTGTGTGTGTGAACATCAACACACACACATACACACACACACACACACACACACACACACACACACACACACACACCATGCTAGAACATGCCCTTGCCCTGAGTAAGCACAATAAACAAGAGCCATATTCACACATCGTGACTGTTTTTTTTTTTTTTTTTTTTTTTTTTTTTTTTGGTTTTTCGAGACAGGGTTTCTCTGTGTAGCTTTGTGCCTTTCCTGGGACTCACTTGGTAGTCCAGGCTGGCCTCGAACTCACAGAGATCCACCTGGCTCTGCCTCCCGAGTGCTGAGATTAAAGGCGTGCGCCACCACCGCCCGGCCATCGTTGACTGTTTCTCCATCATGGATTAGACCTGATGCCTTCATTTGTGGTACCCATGCATTTGTTTGACTGGCCTTCTGGGAATGGTGGATCAGTGTTCATGAACACTGGAAGAGAAGAAGAAGTAAGTGATTGCTACTAGGCAAAGCTGGATAGACAAGCCCCCATCAGTGACTGGGCCTCATGACACCACTCTGACATCTCTCCCCTGTCAAAGATCTCAATGGTATAAACTACCTCTAAATTTTCAGAAGCAGGCTCTTGAGATTTTGGCCAATAGATACCTGCTGTCAAGAATGGCACCTTTCCAAAGAAACACAGGTAGAAAGGATGCATCTCCAAGAAAGTGGACATAGGCTATGGAAGAAGGTGGCAGATTAGTGTGCTGAGAACATGCGAGTAACAGTATCATGAACTATGAGAGCTGGAAGTTTGAAGGAACAAGCTAAATACCCCAGGAGCCAGCCAGGGCTTTCTGCCTCACAGTATTAATATTACTTGTTTCATATACTGTTCAAGGCTGGACAGCGTTGAGTCTAAACAGTGGCCAGAGTCCAAGAGAAAATCTGTGTGTAGTGGAGGTAATAACGAGTCATTTCTGCTTGGCTCTGCTCTGCGAAAAAAAAAAAAAAAATCTCTCTGTAAACTTTTATAGGCAAAATTGGCGTCTCAGATAAAAAGCGGTTAGTAGTTCTCATCTGTCAGGCTTAAATGTGTATTGGACAACGTAGGGAGGAAAGCCAGCTTATCCATGCTTTCATTAGCTCATCCAGCAAATCTGCAATGCTAAACACCTTGGTGGACTCTCTTGAAGGATTGATTATTCCGTCTTTGCCAAAAGTGTTATTGACTCAGAGATGTTGGTCAGTCTCCACCTATTTGTGACTTCAGTGTAAAGTATGGGATGAATCGAGTCCCTTCACTCAAATTCGTATGTTGAAATCCTAATTCCGAGTACTTTGGAGTTCAATATCCCTTGGAGTCTACAGAGAATTTGTTCCAAAATCCTTGTGGGTGCTAAAAATTTGTGGATGCTCAAGACTTTTGAATATAATGATGAAGTGTTTGCAGATGATCTGCGCCCACTTCCTGTATACTAGACTAGTTACAGTGCTGAATTCAACATGTACAGAGGGCCGATGGTTGTTCTACTATATTGTTTAAGGAATCATGAGAGGAAAACAGGTATGTACCTATTCAGCCCAGATGCAACTCTTCCCATTCCCATATTTACCATTTGGTTAAATGTGGTTAAATGCATGGATGTGCAACTCAGGAACAATAGAGGGAAAACTATCTAGCTCTATTTGGAGACATAAACGGGTTGAAGATAAAAATGATAGCAACTCGTTCCTGGAGCTGAACAGTGAGTGCTCACTCCTGTGCAGATTTGTCTTGCCACTTGCGTCTTGCAAGTTTGCAAGCATGCATGTTTAGCATTTCCAAGGATTCCGAGGTCTATCCCAACGTTTCTATAAATTGCCTTAGCTTAAATTAGAAAGTCACATCATTTGCACACCGTGAACAATTCTTTTCCCACTGAAATCTAAATGAAAAGTTAAACATTTTATTTACTTAAAATGACCTCCTTCACATAGTTCTTTTATTCCGCTTTCTGTTAGCCACTCATCATTCTAAGCACACGTGTTAGGTAGTGTGTTAGATTGGCCTTGTTGCATGTTGAATGACCATGTTCATGATATGGAAGAGTTACTGAACATTTAGAAGTCAGCATTTTTCATATTATTAAATTTCATTCTGCAGAGTCTGTGCAAATTTACAACTGAGAGGTCAAATTAAACAAGCAGAAAATTTTCTTTAAGCTTAAGACAGTTTTAGTACATGCTTCAGCACTCAGGAGGTAGAGCCAGGAGGATTCCTGCTATCTGAGAACAGCCTGAGCTACAGTGAGTTTCAGGCCAGCCAATGGTATATAATGAGAGCCTGTCTCAAAAAAAAGCTAAATAAATACATAAACAAGGAAACAAATAAAATTAAAAGTGAATCTACCAGATCTTAAATGTGACAGTACTTATTGTATACATATTAAAGTTATGAAGAGAAGGTCCCAAGTGACAATTAGGCATTGCCTTCCCATGATGCATTTACCTAGATCTCCTCAGTATATGTAAAAGTTAGCAGATTGAAATAAGTACTCTATTGGACATGAAACTCTAGCAAGCAAGAAAACTCACTTGACTCAGCTGAACCCCAATGATGCTACCCCAGTAGCTCTGTTGTGCTTACAGCATGCAAAGCACCCCTCTGCCCCCTGCCACCGCCCCTGGGTCCCACCGGATCTTCACAGCATGTGTCTGTGACAGCAGGCAACCATTGTGGCCTTCCTTTGCTCACAGAAGAGAAAGACAAACGTGAGTGAGAGCATTCCAGTATCTTTCAAGATTCCTGATGTAACACTGACACATGGACCCCCAGGAATTCTACTTCCTCTTTGCTGCCACCAACACCTTGAGCATGAGAGGCCCAAAGAACCTTCATATACCCTCAAAAGAGTTAAGAACAACAAACAATGCTCCCTTAAGGCCCAATGGCACCAGAGTCTGTATTCCATGAGCCTCTGGCCCTGTCTTCCATTGAGGCTAGACTTTTGTCTTATGTGGACATTCTGTCTGCACTTTCTTTAAAAAACAAAACAAAAGATGAAAACAAAATTTGTATTCTTTTACAATTTCATACATGTATATAGTGCATTCTAATAATTTTTACCCCTATTGTTCTCTCTCATGCCTGCCCCCTTCCACATGACTCTTCTACTCAAGAAGTTTTCCTTCAACTCCTAGATCATGTGTGTGTGTGTGTGTGTGTGTGTGTGTGTGTGTGTAATTGAGTTTCATTAGGGTGGCTTGGATGAGCATGGGTGTACGACAGATGAAAAGGACATTCCTTCTCCAGCAACCCTTAACTGCCAGTAGTCCATCAGGGAGGAACAGAGCCTCCTTCCTTCCTTCCCACCCCATGACGAAATGTTGATGGGCCATGTTTTGTGCAGGTAGCCACTGCTCCAGAGAGTTCATGAGTACAGCAGTCATGTCATGTCCAGGAGACATTCCTTTGTGGCACACTGCCTTCTTCTCTGGTCATTCCCTTCCTGGACACTCTCTTCCTCAATATTCCCTAAGCCGTAGATGGCTCAGACCCCACTTAGTGCCCAGCTCTCCACCCCTTGGACCACTGATGAACCAACCTCTGCATACTTACTACCAACAGCTATAAAAGACAAACAAATCAAAACCAGCCAACAAAAAACTCTCTTCTGAAGAGAGCTTTGCTTTCAAGCATGGTAAACATCTCATGTCTCAGCCTGGGGTGAGGCCCTGGAGTGAGAAGGGAATGCACTTTGATATCAACCTTACAAGACTAGAGTTGCAGAAGAAATCAATACATGTCTCCCTTGGAATTCATTGCAATGGGATTTTTATACTTGTTATTACTTGGCTCCTAGATTCATTCGAAGCAGGCCAATCACAGCTCCCATCTCTTGGAAGTTTCCACGAGAGAAAACCTGAGAGCCCTGTTCCATCCCTCCCCTACCCCCCTGTTTTTTTTTTTTTTAAATCTATTATGAGCATCAATAATCAACGTGGCATTTCCTAGCTTGGCAAGTGGGTAAACCTTTAATTTCCCACAAGTTCACTTATTGCCATCAAGCTTCCTTAAAGTTTCCACAGCAGACAGCTGAGTGAGGGGTGAGAGAAAAGGAAAGAAAAGAAAGCCAGCTAGCTACAAGGAAAGCCTGGAACCAGGGCTACACTGCTCCTGTGTTAGTTTTCTAGTGACGTGCAAAGTGTGGAATTTGTACAAAATCATTTACCTTTCTCTTTACTGTACCAATTCCTAGGGGAGTGCTCACTTCTTATTCATTCTGAAAGTTGGCCATCAATCATCCTCTCAATAGGGCTCGCCAGAAACTTGGACAGAGCCTCGTAACAAAATTGCAGAGACAGAGGGCTAATTGATTTCTATAAATAATGTTTAGCTGCAAAGATATGAAAGGTGGTTAGAACCACATGTATTAATCTCCCATTTGCTCCATCTCTGTCTGTGGAAGCAGACTGGACTTTAACGAATTGCCCCCGACTCTGTCTCCCTGCAGACATACTGTAAGAGATTAACATCGGGTGCCCCCACACATCTGTCATGCCCTCCCACCCAGCCCCAGATCATCTGGCCAAATCTATCCATTACCCTCTGCCTCAACCCCTCCCCAAGTTTATACCCTATAACTTACATTTTTCTATTTCCATTACCATTCCTGGGCTGACAACATTCAGAAAAGTTGATGTGTTCTCCCATTTCTAACTGTTCCCCCCATCCAACAAACAAAAATACAACCCAAACCCCAAGTGTGAAAACATTCAATCCAATAGTGTTTAAGAAAATGGTGTGGGAGGGCAGCTGCTGTTACTCAAATATTCTGAATTTGGGGAGAAGGAGGTCAGAGTTATAGGGTGTTCTGTTGGTCACTCCAGTAGATAACTTCCATCACATGACCCCAGGATCATTCCGTATTCTCTACTGGTCCATATCACAGAATATGGAAACAGCATTAGACCTTGGGAAGTAGATGTGGGCTAGAGAAGGCTGCACATTTCATATTTATTTAAGAGCGCTGTTGGCATACTGAGAAGTCACAGGTGAGCCGTCTGTGTGGGCCGATGGCAGTGCCCTGAAGTGCAAAGCAATGTCACGGCAGGGCTGGGCCTGTGTGGTAGATATCCAATTCAAAATTAGGGATATCAGCTGATTATGGACACAGAGGGCAATTCCTAAGGGCAATGTCGTCCAATCATGAGCTGGTTCCACTCCCGACTAAACAAAACCAACTGTCAGGCTTAGCATCTAATGTCACTTTCTGGCTATAGATTGAGTACAAAATGAAAGATTAGTTTCTTTTGAAAGAAGGGGAATTGTCACATTAGGTGGATTTCCACAAAACTGGTCTTTTCTTCCACTCCCAGATGATTCCTCAATAGTTATAGACAGATTTTTTTTCCTTTAATAAATAAGGGTGCTAGGAAAACTTTTGAATGGATCAGCATAAAAGAACAAGTTGATTTAAATAAAACAATTGCACATTAGTTTGTTCCTGATAGCATTAAATATTTCTGATGGCTAACACACTGAAAATACAGTCATGGATTTAAAGGCTGTCAAAGATACCTTCTTTTTCTGTAGTTGCTCACATGAGGCAGAGCAAATACTTTCAAAATCTCATTTTTTTTTTGAGGGTGGGGTGGGGATACATAATGTATTTGGTAACTTTAAGACTCAGTAAAGCCAGCCACACTACTGAAAGACCATTTCCTTTTGGTGTGGGCTCCTGTGACGTTTACTTCCTCTTCACAGTTTGTTTAGTGTGTTGTCTTTTCCCTCCTGGAATCTGTTGGCTCATTTCATCTCGGGAGACTTTGTTTTGTTTTTTAGGGAAGCTCCCTGAAGGCAGGAGGTGGTCCAATTTCCCTGCCTTTACCTCTTGTCCCCAGGGCCCCATGGCCAGCTTTCCGACAGATTTTGTGTCAATTTTTTTCTTATTTAGATTTTCATTTTTGCCCCCTTCTTACATTTTCATTAGCTATAATGGCCATAGCCTTATCTAAGTACCAGTGGGGAAGAAATCAGAGGGAACTGAAGTTGAATGAGTCTTAGTTGTCTTTTTTCCTCTCTTTTCTCTCTCTCTCTCTCTCTCTCTCTCTCTCTCTCTCTCTCTCTCTCTCTCTCTCTCTCTCTCTCTCTCTCTCTCTCCATGTAGGTACACAAATGTGAGCAAGTATGCATGGAGGCCAGAGGTCAGCCTCCTAAAGTGTTTCCTCAGGACCCAACCCTCTTTTTCTTTGGAGACAGATCCCACATTGCCTTGGAGCCTGTGAATTAGGCTAGGCTAGTTGGCCACTGAGACTCCGCCTATTTGTACTTCTCCAGCACTAGGATACCAAAGAGGATCCACCACACTCAGCTTTTTTCACAGGGGTTCTGGGGATTGAACTCAGGTCTCCATGTTCGCTCAGCAGGCACTTTACTGACTGAGCCAGCTCCCAGGCCATGGGTTGTCTTTTCCTCTTTTCTTTTTCCAAGAAAAAAAGATCTGGGTAAGAGGACAAGTCCACCTTGGAATTAGTTGTCGTGACAATTGTTCTCACAGTGACTGCTCTGCTTCTAGGAGTGAGGCAAGGTTCTCGGGTGTCTGTGAGGGCAGTTGCTCAGGCTGTGCATTAGCTAGAGTGTTAGGGTTTGCAAGGCTAAGCCAAGCCAAGTCCATGGTCTTCAAGTGGCTGAAGCATCCTGAGAAAATGAAAAATGAATGCATCTGCTCATCGGATCAGTGGGAGGAGACCACAGTGCTCTGAAGTGCCATGGCTGAGGGGTCTGGTAGATGATTAGCACTGTAAAAAGATGGGGTGTTCTCCATGGAGGCTGGCTGGAAAGTGAGGAGTGCCAGTAAATATAGGGTACTGTATGTGTATTACCTAGAGCTGAAGGGCTGGGCAACTCACTTTCTACTGCTTAAGGCAACAAACTGAGTCTGAAACTGGGAGTCGAGAGGAACACCTTGGGGCAAGTGGAGAGCTCCACTTCCACACATCTAATTTAGGGAAGCCTGTCCCTGCTTCCTATTAGTGTTTCCACAAACATTAGATTAACACCATGAATGAGGGAAATGGCCACTTACAATACTGAATACAGTGGAAGGTTCACAAGGCTGTCACTGTAAGTGTATTAATGGGAACATGGATAGCAAAGGACAGGTCAACCTATGGGCATCTTGCATGTCAGGCAGTTACTTCTCGAGACACCACAGTCCTCCAATATACCTACTAAAGTCTTGAGAAAGAAAGAAGGAGCCCACAGAGAGGTCCATAAGCATTTTTCCGGTGGTCTCTGAGAATAAGCTAGTATTATTTCCCAGTGTGCTGCCAATGGTGGTCTGGGTAGGTATCAAGCAATATACTCTGGGGTGTAAGACTTTCCTGATAGGTGAGCCCCAGACAGACACCACCATCAAGCAATGTACTCAGAGATGGCCAAACACAGATTGGTACAAGGATCTCTCCTCCACATTCCTCATTCACTTTCTATAGCTGACTCTGGAATCAAAGTGACCAAGGGCAAAGTTTCAAGGGCAAGGAGCATGATGTACAGAGAGCAGTGTTTGAAATTGTGTACCTGATCTCTTGCTCATCTGTGGCTGGCAGCGCTGAGGTCCTGAGACTGGTTCTGATACTCATGTCCATCATTTCAAGCATCTGTTCTGAGCTGGCATGTTTTCTGGCTGTTATCTCTTCAGCACTCACCATATTAGAATTCAAATAACATGCACATGCTAGTCTATAGTGAGTAGGTCTCAAGGTCAGAACTCACATCTCGGTCCATCTGACACATCTCAGTTTCACGAACCTCACATCATTGCCCACGTAAGCTGCTTCATTTCCAAACACGTTGTACTAACCAGCCACACTGCACATTGGAACATACTTCTCTCCGCAGTTGCTGGAGTGATCAGAGACCATCATTTCCGTATGAAAAGCATGTCCGATGACTTGCCACCAGTCTCTGCCGTGACCTCTGAGGATGGAGACCTACACTGTCCTACTCTAACTCCTCTGACTCCTCCGTGTCACCACCTGTGTCCTGGAGATACCCTGCTTTGCTTTAAACATGCCAAGCCCACCCCTTCCACATCAAGAACTTCATAGTCGTGGTTTGGTTCCCCCAGCCTGGAGCCAGCACAGTTTGTTCCCATTCAATGGATGCTGCAGCTTTAACTGTCACCTCCTCATGGGGAAGATTTTTCATCCACTCTGCCAGAGAAAATGAACTTTCTTTCAATCATTACCTGTTGGTTGCTGAGTACATGGAAGGACACACTGGAACCAGATGACAGAGTGTGGCTGGCTCAAGTTGAACAGCTCACTGCCAAGGGCAGAGTCGGGTCTGCCTAAGGAGCCTCAGTCTCTCACCCCCAAGACAGCTCCCTTGCCTTCTTTAGAATAAATCAAGAGATGACCTTGTCTTAGCCTTCAAAAGTAAAGGGTCTCAACAAAGGAAAAGTGACACAGAACTGGTACAAACTGGTCTTATGATTATAGGATGTCAGAGTTAAAAGGGACCACATCCTGGGCCCCTGCACCATCCAGCTGCCCAGCAGTTCTGCCCACCCATGTCTTGACAGTCCTCGGCAGCTTCCCCTGACCACTCTGGCCTCCCCTTCCCCACTCCTCCCTCAGGCTGAGGCCTTCAGAGATGTAGTTCTGGTGGTAGCATTCTCATCTGAATGCTGCCGCTAAACAGGGATAAGCAAAGGGACCTGAGTGAGGTCCCACCTTTGGTTAATGTCACCTTTTGACCAGAGCCCAAGTTAGTAGATCAGACTGGTCCCAGATCCTCAGTCCAGGCAACCAATGGGAAAGGCAAGCAGCTAAGTAAGATATGTCAGGCTGCTCCCTCTGGAGACTACTCAAAGCCTAGCTTAGTGGCTCACACTTATAATCTCAGCACTTGGGAGGTGGAGGCAGGAGGACCAGTAGTTCAAGGCTAACCTTGTTCATATAGTGATTTCAGGGCCACCTTGGACTACATAAGACACTGTCTAAGAATGAAAAGCAAGTGAATTCCGCAACTACCTATGGAACACACAAAACATTCCTGGGCCTATGATGATTGGTTAGCTCTGAGAGGGAACAGTGTAAAGAGTATAGTCCTTGTCCCAAAGGGTTTACTGTGCAATTGAACACAGAATGAAAGAGATCGGATTATTTTCTATTGTGGTGAGCAGGATGATGCAGTAACCAGCAGTAACCAGCTTAAACTTGGAGCATCTCAAAGTACCTGCTTGCAAGAACAGCCATGCTTAGACCTCATCCTGAAAGTGGTTTATCAAAAGACAGGGACACAGGGAAGGAGGGGAGGGAGAGAAGGGAAGGGGTGTGTAGAAGGAGGAAAGAAAGAAGGAAAGAAGCAGGAGGGGAGGGAAAGGAGGTGAAGAGAAAGAAGAGAGAAGAAAAGGGGAGGTGATTCATGTGTAGCCTTTAGTTCCAGCACCTATTTCTGCTGCCTTCCCAGACGATAAGCCTGCAGGTCAGTCTCTGGGAGCAGTTTAGCAACCTTCGTGCCTGCTGAAGTCCTACAGTAGAAAGGTAGATGAGTTTCCCTTCCCTCAGTACTCATTATAAATACTATCCCCACCCCCCCGACACACACACACACACACACACACACACACACACACACACACACACACACACACACACACACACACACACACACACACACACACGAGCCTGGACTTGAGTAACGCGCTTTTGAATTGCCATAGAAACTGTTGATAACTATTTGCCAAGTCAATAACAGACATTTCTTCCCACAAGCAACCACACATTTGAGGTCTCCTGGGTCAGCGGAAGGGATTCAAAGAACTGCATGACTCCCACTTAGGAGGAAGCTTTTCACCAGGCTGGTTGCAACCCTCCTAACCTTTCTCAGACATTCAGAACTCCACCAAAAGTGCTCACTACTCCATCAGTGTAGTAAGGAGGGGGTGGGGAGGGAGGGAAGGAAAGAGAAACATTCCCAAGCAAGTGTTAGCAGCAATCGCGGGCACTAACCTGGAAATGACCAATGCCTGGTGTCCGTATATTCATAAACCTAAGTAGCCAAAGATAAGAAGGCAAGCAGAAATGCTCGCTCCTAAAGGCCCCTCTCCTCTGCCCCACCCCATCCTCCCACCTCCCTGCAGACAAAGACACACTTTACAGCCCCAAATTCTCTGGGACCAAAACTTGCCTGTGTCCAGAAGCAAAACGCCCCCCTCCCCGCACTCCCTGCCCCAAGGGTGCTCACCAGCTTGCAGCCAAATTCATTCACCCACTCAACTCACATTTTCCTGCCTGTTGAATGCAAACAGCAATTATGAAACGAGAGTTGTTTTCCTACCCTGTTTAGAGATGCTTCCATGAGGGACACACACCAGGATGAGCTCTAGAGTTGCAGAGGCCCGGGGCTGGAGGGAAACCCCTTTGCAAACGTGAACACGCTGCGGTTGCCAAGGGAACCTTGGCTTTGTCCAGGGAGACTGCGAATGGCTGCGTCTCCCAGGGCCCGCCTCAGGGAGAGCCCCATTTCCATGCAGGGTCAAGAACAGAGGCAGGGAAAATGCTGCACGTGCTTGGTGATAAACACAACACGCTCAAAGAATGAAAGAACTTGTAGGAAATGATAGCATAGAGAGGCGCTGGTGGCCAGCAGGCACAGTGATGAAGGCCGCTGCCATCCTGTCTGAGTTGGGCTCTGCAGACCCCTGGAAGGAGGAGGACTGGAACACATATCTGAAAGCAGTCAGGTGGAAAGGACAGAGAGGGGGAAGGGTGAAAGAAGTGTGTATTTCTGTGCTCCTCTAGACACTGCGGTGTTAAACAGGTCAGCAGTTAACTACTTAAAGACGCTTAGATGAAGATTTGATCTGGATTATTTGGACTGCTGGATTGGGGGAAAGCAATCATGGCTGTCTTCCTCAGGTGTGATGGGGATCATCAGAAAGATATCAGCCTCATTTTAAGAATCATGTCAGTTCTCATGTGGCTGACACTTTGAAGGTCTCTGGGTTTAGGTTTCCTTTTCAGAACCAAAGCTTGTAGGGAACATAAAAAGGAGGGGGCATCATGTGTTTGCTTACACTGGACCACTTATGTCTGTCAATGGCAGGCCAGGTTGAAGAGTGGATTGTCAAGTTTAGACAGATCCCATTGCCCAGCCTAATGCCTGGGACAGTATATGTGCTCAGTCAAACTCCTGCTGTCTCCACAGTTGCTGGAGGTGGACTATCTGTCTAGAAAGGATGATACCTGATGGAACAGTTGTGCCTCCAAAGACCTGGCCTACCTATTGAGCCGTACACGAATGACAGGAAGGAGAAACATGAACTCAGAGTCCATTCCCTTTGCTATGCCCTTTTTAAAGATGGAGAATTCAAGAGAGCTGTCTACTCAGTCTTGCTCCTAAACAATGGATGGTGGGGGGTGGGACGGATTAAGCAAGGCACAATGATTGGTACCCTCTGCATCTGGTCCAGGTTAAATATGCAGGGAAGCTGTTCACACTGAGTCACAGATACACCAAGAAAAGGCTCTCTCTCTCTCTCTCTCTCTCTCTCTCTCTCTCTCTCTCTCTCTCTCACACACACACACACACACACACACACATACACACACATCCTTGCAAGGTGGTAAATGTCTTATACTAGTCATCTCCTAAGGCACAGTTTTAGCATCACTTGCTTTTAGAAGCTTCTGTAATTACTCTCAAGTTCAGCTTTGAAAGCACTTTTTATAGATTGCCCTAATCACAGAGACCACATTGATTTAGTCATTGATACACATGTACTTACTTGTAGGCATGCCTCTTATATTAGTTAGTTTTCCTTTGCTATAGCCAAGCATCCTAGGCTTGATGAAGGAGATTTACTCAGCTCACAGTTTTGGAGGTTTGGGAGCAGTACCTTCCATGATCTAATTACCTTACATTAAACTCCAGCTCATAAAGGTTGCATTGCCTCCCCCAACGCACCATGGTAAAAACCAAACTTCCATCATATGAGACACTTAAATCCTTTCTAAGCCATAGCAGCCCTCTCCAGAACAACGATGAAGGCACCAGGTTTCATGCCTTTTAGCACCTTTCTTTAATACTCAGATGCCTCTTACATAGGAGTTTGTGCAATGCTGAACATCAACTGCACAGAGCTCAGTGGAGGAGTCAAGAAAAGCTGAACATGTAGCACCTACCACCACCGAGAAGCTTAAGATCTGGGAAAGATGAGGATTTGGCCGTTCATACAACTCTAGCTTATCACAGTAGGTGCAGCTGAGTGTAATGGGAATGATGTGTTTATTCAGCAGATTAGAACAGCTCCCTCCATACTGTCGTCTGCCGAGACTATGGCTGTGAACTCCCAGGAGCCCAAGCTGCAAACAGGCTCTGCTAAGCCTGGGGGGAACACACTTGCTTCTTCCTGTCAATACCCTTTGCTTTTGCATCCTATGGAGGTCTTGGTTAATTAGGGTGCATTACCTAGGGGTAGCAGGTTTGGAAATAGTCCCATTCTGGCCCTGATCCTGTTTTGTGATGTGGCTTCTGTCTTAGGTAAAAGACTAATCTAAATCCAATAAAATCTACTACCAAGATGTACAAGTTTCGATTGGCACACATCCAGGACGTACACAGGACTTTAGACACTGTCAACATCTAGGGATAGCTGGGTCCAGAGTTGCCCATTTCCTGGCTCTCTGCATAGGGAATAATGATGCAATCATTAGCATTCCTGACAGAACTACCTTGGGGGAAGAAATCAATCAAGATTTGCCATGTGGGTGTTGATTCTGACCAAAGGGAGCTAAGTCCTAGTCTCACTGTATTTGGGGCATGGAGACAGCAGGTAGGTGGTGAGCATTAGAATGGCAAGAAGAATAACAGAAGCCTGAAGCTTGATGGTTACCTGAAGGGCACAGATTCAGCCCAGGCCACAGAGAGGTGGTGATACACTAAGAAAAGCCAAGACTAGACTCTGAGCCTGGAAGCACCCAGTCATACCTTTCCCAGTGCTCTCCCAAGCTCAGCCCAGGCTCTGGGTCTCCTCTCCAGTCTTCATCCTACCCTGGCCCTGGAGTGATCTCTCTGAAGACTCTCCACTCCTTCCAGTGATTTCACTCATTGTTCAGACTAAATGTGCCCACAGCTCTCCATTGCCCTGGGAACAAGTCCAGTTCCCCACATTTCCTATAACGTGTGGTTTTTGTCAGTTTCCCATTCGTGAGAAAAATACTTGAGACAAAGAGGGGGAGAGTTGCTTTGGCTCATGGTTACATCATGATTATTTAGTGCCATAGTTTTGGGCTGGATGTGAGGCAGATCATCAAAGCAGTGTGCTGTGGGATGTCTTTCTATATGCTGTGAATATGTGTTGCTCTGATTGGTTGATAAATAAAGCTGTTTGGCCTATGACAAGGCAGCTTAGAGGCAGGTGGGAAATCCAGGAGAGAGAAAGAAAGAAGAGGTAGAGACACCATCCTGCCATTCAGGGAGCAGCATGTAATGGTACACAGATAAAGCCACAGAACATGTGGTGACATATAGATTAATAGAAATGGGCTGAGTTTAGTTATAAGAGGTAGCTAACAAGAAGCTTGAGCTATAGGCCATGGCCATATAGTTCATGATATAAGTTTCTATATGTTTATTTGGGTTTGAGCTGCTGCAGGACCAGGCAGGACACAGGAAAACTTCCAGCTCCAGCAGTGGGAACATAGTTTACCAACTGCTCACCTTGTGGTAGCCAGGAAGCACGTAAAGAGAGAAAAAATGCCTGTGTTAGCCTCCCTCTTTCTTCCTCCTCTTTTATTCCACCCAGGCCCTCGACCTATGGGATGGTGTCACTGACATTCAGGGAGAATGTCCCACCTTGTGTCAGTTACCTTTCTTATCATTGTAATGAACTATCTGATCAAAGCAATTTAAGGGAGGAGAGATTTACTCTCAGCTCACAGTTCCAAGAGGTACCAGACCATCACAGCAAGGAAGCCATGGCAAATGATTTGGCCCATGGCAATAGGAGCTCAGAACTGCTGCTTCCACTTATTGGTGGATCAGGAGGCAGAGACCAAATCGGAGCTCAGCTATATCCTTCAAGGCCTACTCTTAGTAGTCTATGCTGCCAGGGAGGCCCCGTGTACCAAAGTTTCTGTGACCTGTCAAAGCTGTGCTGCTAGCTGGAGACTGAATGCTCAAACCCATGAGTACAACTGTTTCCCTCTGGGGGAACATTCCAGACTCAAACCATTAACACCCCCTGAGGTACAGAGACTCCCTCAGACATGCACAGAGGTGTGTGCTTTATCAATCTCCTATGCATTTATGATTTTAAGTCAAAGCTAACCCTCACATCTGCCCTTCCTCATTGTGCCTCAACTCCATTTGGATCTCCAGTGCTTCCGCATCTTCCCAAGTAATCAAAAAGTTGACTTCACCTCCCCACGCTCTTTCTTTTGTAGTTAACCATACAAAATGACTCAAATGACCACAGAGTTGCAGACAGCTGCTGGGGCCAGCTGGTCAGATCTCTCTGCTTGTGTCAGGGAGGAGAGAGAGAGAGAGAGAGAGAGAGAGAGAGAGAGAGAGAGAGAGAGAGAGAGAGAGAGAGAGAGAGAGAGAGGCAGGCATTATGGAATCAGGGTTGGCTGAAGGAGGCTCCACCTGGGATCATGTTAATCTGTATTATCAGAGTGTGATGGTATGCTGGTGCTGAGCACTCATCACGAGATTCTGACTCTTTTGTAAGGAGGCTGTAATTAGAACACATAAAGGAAGGGCAGAGCATCTGGAACTGAGCCATTTTTACCCAAGCACATTCTTGCCTCTTCTGGGCACCGACTGAGTTCTGCCAGTGCCAACATGCTCATCATACATTAGGATCTCAACGTCAAATGCCTGGAGAATGTATCTTAGCTAAAGGAAATAAATGGGAGGCAGAAGTCTTTGTGTCAGGCAATAAGGAGTGATGGAGATTGTAGCAAAACAGAGACAAATACTATGTGTAGAGAGAGCAGCAGTAACCAGGTGCTTACCAATGTGTGGGGTTTCAGTCATATTTCCAGACCTTTTTAGCCTTTGTTAGAAAAATGGGAAACGTGGGAATGTGAAAGTTCTCAATTAAAAATATCAACAAATATTGTATAAGTCAAACATAATATATTGGTAGGTTATATCCAGTTTGTGGGCTGCCATTTTGTGACACCCCCCCCCCCCCGCCACACACACACATAAAGAACTTTCCAGAGTGTGTGTGTATAAGCATCTGCAGGCAGGAGTGTGAAGCTTTTGTTAATAATCAAGGCTATAAAACTTAAGTAAAAGCATCTACAGGTCAACATGGTGGAGGCACATGTGACGTCATCGTGCCACTAAGTGAACAAGATGATGCTATAGTGATGGACAGGAGAGACTAGAGAAGTAGGTTCTACAGGGTCTGAGTCCTCCATTGGGGGTGTGGCTGTGTAAAAGCACTGATGGACTTGATAAGGCCTCCCTAAGATCCTGGGAGCTAGACAGCTCCAGGCTCAGTTTTCCCTCTTTTACAGTGAAAAGAGGCAAGACTTATAGATGGCTGACTTAGGGTGTGCAGGGGGTATCACCATGGTAACAAGGTTGCCATGCCAAGCATGCAGATAAGTGTTTCAGTTCAGGTTTGCTTTTCTCTCTGGCCTCAAATACACTTTTCCCACTTCTCAGCCAGTGTAAACTCCAGACTTCACATCTGGCAAGGGGGTGCCACGGTGACCTTCTCTTCTCCAAAGGTGACCTCTCCTCGACTGTGACCATCTGTGGAGGCACGGATGTGACTGCATGTGACTCAACTGTTTCTGTTCTTGGTGTCTGCCCTGCCTTGAGGCCTCTCTACTTCCTACCGAGGAGGGAACCTTCTGAGTCTCCACACCCTTCTCTGCCTCACCGTCTCTTCAGTCTCCTAGTTAAGATGCTGTGACACACACCAGGGAACTCACCTTTGTATCTAGTTCAGTTGTTTTCTGTTTCCTTGTGTTATGACTTGAATCTCACTAAGCACTTGCCAACAATGTCTACTGGTCCACAAGCACCATTTCCTTTTCCCAGAGGTACTGTTCTTATTCGGGTGCTCGGTATTCCAACTGGACTTGCTCTTCGTGATCTCTGCAAAGGTCTTTCTTGCCTCTGCTCTCTTTCCCACCGTCCCCAGCACTGGTCTCCATCATACAATCTCTATGATTTATCACCTCAAATTAAAATACAAGCACATGCCCTGAAGAGAGGGGGTTAGAGTTTAGAAGCATGCAGATCCAAGTTGACATCTCAGCTCCTTCATTTTCTCCCTGTGTTCTGTCATCAAATTATGTGACCTCTCTTGACCTTGGCTTCTCTTACTTTGCCCTAAAATTGAGACACATTATACTGCCCTTGCATAATAGCTAGGAGAATTAGATGAGCTATTGCATGCCATCTCCGTGTAAGTACTTAAAAGCGGGTAGTGGTGCCCAATGTTACTCACTTCAAGTGCTGCCTCATGAGAAGAAAACAAGAGGGTGCTTGCATCTGCCAGGAGCTAGCCAAGGATGGCCAAAGAATGAGAAGCATGTTAAATAAACAGTGAAACTCTGCCCGCTTATGCATTCTAGTCTAGTGGGAGAAAATTTAACAAAAATTAAAAGATGAAAAGCTACAGCTTTTGGGTTCTGCAACCTCTCTCATCCTCAAATGTTTTAGTTATGTTACACCTCTATTCTCCAACATAGATATGTGCCTGGTTCATGTGCAAGCTTATGGATTTCCTATGTGAGCCACATGGACTGAAGCCACCTTCCTCCTTCAGTGCGCCATTAAGCATGGTGGAGACATATGAGTTGTTTAGGGTCAAGCCAACTTAATATTGTATTTGTTTGCTTCTCTCTTGCTGTGACAAAACCCTGCCAAGAGTAACTTGGAGAGGAAAGGCATAGTGATACATTTTTTTTTCCTGAAAATTTATCTTGACTTTGAAGAGGCTGAACTTTGATGGACCTTGTCACCAAGTTAATAATTCACTTAGTGATAATTTAAAACTATGTGCTTAGCCTGCTGCCCTACTGTGTGCTCAGACTAATTAACTTGCCTTTATGAGAACAATGTGCCCAAACTTCCTATGCCTTGGATTTTCCATGCAGTCAGCTTTTATAATCTAAACTAAATGCATAGCTTTAATCTAAAGTTATGTACTCTTCCATGTCCCTATCTCAGAATAATGTATGTATATGTCAAGGCTATCATTTGCTGAAAACAGTCAACAAGTTGAAAATGACCTTAAAACAAACATCTACCATAAATACTGCAAAGGACATGGATATAGGTTGATAATGTCTTTTTTTATGTGGTACTGTTGCTATTCTGGGTCAAGTGGACTCAGTAACTGCTTCCCTTCTAAAATGTGGTTAGAAATTTCTATAAAAAGCCCTCCCATTCCTCTCCCATGCAAAGTTTTCTGTGTTGTTCAATAACTACAGAGGACAGACCAAATGACAGACCCAAGGACAGATAACACACACACACACACACACACACACACACACACACACACACACACACACTAGCAAGTAACCACAGACTGCAAACTATAGACAGATGGAAGATACAGGAAAATAAGTGGACAGATCAAATTGGGGCTCCCTCTTGGTCAAATGAAGAAACTGCTTTGTTCGCATCCCTTAATGAGACATTGAAGCACATTCTGCTGTGGTCATACATTGTGTCCCCCAATATATTGTGTACCCTACTAAAACTTATCTGGAGTCAGAGAAAAGAACAGCCACTAGATTAGACATAGAGTCCAGGAAATGGTGGCACATACACCCTTAATCCTATCACTTTGGAGGTAGATATCTGTGAGTTTAAGGCTACACTAGAAAGAGAGCCAGGCAGTGGTGGCACACACCTTTAATCCCAGGACTTGAGATCTCATGTCTTGCTTGGGAAAGACACACGCCTTTAAATCCCAGGAAGTGATGGCAGGAAGGGGAAAAGTCTATAAGGCATGAGGACCAGGAACTAGGGCTTTTAAGCTTTTAGGCTTTTAAGCAGTTCAGCTGAGACGCCTTCTGGGTGAGGACTCAGAGGCATTCAGTTTAAGGAAACAAGATCGACCGAAGAGTTGGCAAGGAGAGGTTGGCTATGGCTTGTTCTGCTTCTCTGATCTTTCAGCATTCACTCTATTATCAGGCTCTGTTTTTTTAAAATTATTATTAATAAGACCTTTTAAAATTTGTGTTACATTCTGTGGTTATTTTTATTGTATTAACAGAGGCAGAGAAGTTATTATAGTTTTTTTTTTTTTGTTTGTTATTTTACTTACAGGTTACAGTCACTCATCAAGAGAAGTTAAGTCAGGAACCTAGAGGTAGGAACTGAAACAGAAGGTGTGGAAGAAGGCTACTTACTGGCTTGCTCACCATGGCTTGCTCAGGCTTGCTATTTTCTACAGCCCAGGACCAACTGTCAAAGGGGGTCACCACCTACAGCGGCCTGGGCCTTCCTATATCATCCATTCACAAAGCAAATGTGCCAAAGACATGCCCATGGGCTAATCTAATGGATGTGATTCCCCAGTTGGGTCCCCTCTTCCTAGGTGACTCTAGTTTTGTGCCAGGTTGACCAAACTAACCAGCACAAATGTGAACCCTGATTCTGTCACCGTCCCAGCTATAACAAATATTGCTAAAGTCCAGTCCTCTGTAAAATAAGAGCAATCACCTGGCTGTGGGGGGACACTTTTTCCCCCTAAAGGTTTAGCCTGTCCTCATGTTCACTGGGCGTTCCCTCTCACTGTCTTCCCAGTTTCGGAGCAGTGTTTGGGGTTAGACTCCATGTTGTTTTGACATTCACTAGCTGGGGAAGTTGTCTGGGGAAGTCTCAGTCTTTCCAGCTGTCGGACAGGCAAAATGGCTCAGCAGTTAAGAGCACGGCCTGCTTTTGAACATGACCTGAGTTCCATCTCCAGCACTGCCACCAGGTGGCTCATGACCTCCTGTAATTCCAGCTCCAGAGGGTCTAACACCCTCCTCTGGCCTCCTCAGGCACCCACACACACATGGCATATACACACAGATAGAGTCACACACACACACACACACACACACACACACACACACACACACACACACAAATAAATAAATAAGTAAAATTTTTTGAAAAAAATAACAACTGCCCCTGTGTTGGAGGGGTCCTGTGAAAACCCATGAGACAACTGCAGGCAAACTACATAAAACAGGACCTAACAGCTTTGAGGGTGGAGAGTACCAGGGTCAGTGACTAGAGGGCTGGCACTCTAGTCCTACCTTTACACAGGTGAGGTGTTTGACAGCAGCCCCTCACACAGCCTGTCCATTTCCGCATTGGGGAAAACGGCGCCTCAGATCCCACGGGCACCGGGAGTGTGAAAGGGTTCCGTGGACGGAGGACTCTTTAAATAAAGCAAAGCAGCACGTGGGTAGCACTGCTGACAAGAAGCCTTTTTGTCCCTACTCCTTTTGGGTGCATGCTTCTCTGGAACAGCGGTTCTCGACCTGTGGGTCAGGACCCTTTTGAGGGTTAAGGGAGCCTTTCCCGGGGGTCACCCAAGACCATTAGAAAACACAGAGATGTACACAGCAATGTAGCAGGATTACAGTTATGTAGCAAAGAAAATAATTTTATGGTGGGGGTCACCACAACACGAGGAACTGTGTTAAGGAGCTGCAGCATTAGGAAGGCTGAGAAGCTTCCAGAAGCTCCTGGGAGGAGGGGAGGGATTCCTCAGTTCTTCTGGGCCCTTTCTGTGGTTTCTATTTTCTGTTGCTTGCTCAGTCGTCAGTACATGCTGAGTGAGGGCGTTTGTCACCCTGACCTTCCTTATGAGAACAGGATAAAGTAAAACCCACCCACCCCTTATGTGTGGGTGCTCTTTCTCTCCATGTTTATACTCCTGGTCTCAGGGCCTGAGCAGGCCCATAGAGAGGGGGCAGGTCAAGCATCTGTAATGTTCCCTGGGCAGGGAGGGGGAAAATCACCTAAGATTCTTGTGGCTTTGGGGAATGAAATAAAAAGAGTGGAGAAAGAGGAAAGTAAACCCGTGAGCTTTGAACAGGTGGCCTGGCTGTTCACCATTTGTGAAATGAGGTAATGGAAAAGTACAGGCGGTCAGGGGTCCCTGGGTGTGCTACAGGCATCTGTGTCCCCCAGTTCTCCAGGGCTGTCCATGTGTGCCTTTTCTTTAACCAAAACACAGACCTTTCACTGAGCTGAGGCTTCCCACCTGGCCCTGGTGGTTTAGACCTGGCTTAGGCGGTTTCCCAAACAAATGGTTCTATCATCGCTCATTTGCTTCCTACCTATGAGGGGGAAATCATCTCTCTGCTTAGAGAAGAGAGCATCCAAGAGAAGCAGCAGCTGGCTTGGCCAAGTGGATCCCAACATTTCAGGTACTCCCAGGATAAAAAAAAAAAAGTAGTTAAAACAAGAATCTGGGCTACCTGTCAATCATCTAGCAAAATCGGAAAGCTTGGGTGCATGCCAAAGCACTTCAGTGCCTATGCAGGTTGGAACAGGGACTCTTTCACTCGAGACAGTTCTAGAAGTCTACCATTAGGTAAGAAATAAGAGTCTAGAGCTACCAAGACAGCTCAGTGGGGGAAGAAACTTCCGGCCAAACCTGACAAACCGAGCTGGAGCCTGGGTCCTACATAGTGGGAGGAGAGACTGACTCCTATAAGTGTTCCTCTGACCTCCATAGTCACACCCATGTACACACACACACACACACACACACACACACACACACACACACCCCAAATGTGACAAGTTATTTACTTATTTTTTTAAAATAAATACAGGTCTCCCCAGAGTGCAACTTTGATGTTTTACACGAAGGCAGTGCCCTGGGTGATTTCGCCAGAGCTTGTAGATTTAGTAGAAGTCCTGCTGCTCTAGAAAGAATTTCAGGGGCTCTTTTATTGCTTTGGATCTAGCACTAATTTTCAGCAAACAGGGCAGGCATGCAGTACCAGGCACTGTGTGCAAGGCTGTGAAATAAAGCACAGCTACTGCCCTCTGGGAGCTCGCAGCTCTGGTGATAACTGTAAAGATGCAGGAATACAATTCTATTACAAAACTTTCTTGTCTTACAGTTATTATAGCAAATGGCTACAGGGTTGGTGGCTGGACCTGGTGGCTCTCTTGAAGTTCTGGAAGCCAAACATCTGAAATCCCGGAGTTTGCATGGCTGGTGCTTGATAGAGAATGGGAAGGAGTTTCTGTCCCATGATTCTCTCTAGTGTCTTGTGGTGGCTGACGATCCTTGGATTTGTTTGATCTGTCCCCTCATCATTCCATTCTGCCTCCCTCTTCACTGTGGCCTCCTCTGTGTCAGAGCTCTCTCTCTTCCTTCTCAGTATTAGATTTAGGGTCCACACTCAATCCAAGATGAACTCATTCAGGGACTCTTGGCTTTAGAATGTTGGAAAGACCCTCTTTCTAAGTGAGGTCATGTTTACAAATATGGGGTTTGGGATGTGAACATCTCCTTTGGAGGAAAACACAATTCAGCCTACTATGAAAACTAAACATGATGTGTGCTATAAAAGTGGGAAAAGCATGGGCTACTGCTACAACTGAGTGCAGTCACCGCTGCTGGAGTGTGAGGCAAACGTATAGGCCATGGACTTTTAGAGTTAGTTTTGAGGACAAGTAACTCAGAAAGCCCATTTATATTTGCCTTAGAGGTATGGGAAGGGAGGACTCCAACCTTGGCATATGAATGTCCATGGACCCCTAAAATGTTCTCCCCATATTTTGCTCCTTCCTTACTACCATCAGTGGATTCCAACAGCAAAGACCTTCCTATGCTGGCTGGTACTTCAAACACTACAGCTTCTATCCCGAAATGCATGGAGTTGTTCAGCCATAGCCCCACAAATGAGCTGCCAGAAAGCATAACAGCAAAAAAAAAAAAAAAAAAAAAAAAAAAAAAAAAAAAAAAAAAAAAAAAAAAAGCAGGCCATTCCCATCTTGCCTCTTTTTATTCTTTTCATTGGAGTTCTGTGTAGTCTTGTCTTTTCTGGGAATTGCACCTTGGTGTGAGTTCTAAATACACTTCCATTGGTCAGTGTTGTCTGCCTCAATATCCAAATGCATTCTGGGTAGATAATCAGGGCCTGTCCCTAGGTCAACTTATCACAAAGAAAGAAATAGTGGGAGTGAGGAAACCCATGTAATTGGTGTGGGTAGGGTATGTGGAATATGACTGAGGTAGAAGGGAGAAAAATCCATACTCCGGATGGAATACAAATAATGGAGAGAACACAGCCACAACGGTCCCCAGATTAGAAAAGGCACATGGAAGCTAAACAGCTTTTGCTTACCCACAAGAACGACACACCTCCTTTAAAATTTAAGGATCACCTGGTTCTCAAGGAACTAAGGCCTCAATGTCAGGAAACAGAAGTTGGGTGCATGAACAAGTGATTAAAACTCAGAGAACAGAGGGTTCTAGAGACAGGACCATTTCCCTTCAGGGTCAGAAACCTCCAGGGAAT